>NC_045675.1:20812686-22204177 GCF_003331165.1 Xiphophorus hellerii
TGTGAAAATTACCATTTACATATCTTAGCCAGAACAGCCGAACACTTTCATGGTTCAAAAAGTGCTGTTTATTTGTGTAAAGTTGTTTTGACAGAATTTAATGGATGGGTGTTCAGTAGGAGTACGGCGCAAGGTCTTGTACACAAAATGTGATTAAATGGATGCAAGTAATTTTATTTTGGGCTCAAGCAAGAAAATATTTTTATGGAGGACATTTTAAACATCTGGGTAATAGTAAATTGCTGCTGTAGAAAATGACTAATTGCTTAAAAAACCTTTGGAAAGTCATTAAAAAGTGCAATCATCAATGAATTATTGAAAACATGCTCCAATACAAAGAATGGGTAGAATTTTAATGGCATAACGCCGGAAAAGAGCTTCAATGAATTTTTTTCAAAGTCACAGTTTAAACAGTTTAAGAGGCATTTTATATTTATTCATGAAACTCAACATGCCTCACATAATCCTGAATAACAAAACATATCATATTATGAACACCATCATATCTCAATCTCTCACAGTGGATACTCATGGAGTTAACCTATTATGCCTGCCTTTAAAGCCAAATGACTTTCTGAACCGTATTAGCCATTTTGCATAGTGAGAGTGAGTTGAACATTATAGTCCTTTGCAGTAATGCACATATTATAGGAGAGTAATTAGGATGCTGGTGCTAAAAATTTAAATAATTAGCTGGAAGGTTGCCCCACAGTTCTTTTCTGAACTGCTTGAAAGGCAAATGAATGGAATAAAATGCAGCCCTCAGAGATAAAGCAACTATTGACATATTATCTTCACAGAATTGAAATGTTTTGAGGTTTGCAAGGTGCTAAGCTTTTTTATTACTTGTCCAGACACACATACATGTTTATATGTATCAAGTTATTTATTTTATTGGTGAGCAAATATAAAAAAATATATAAACAAATGTAGATTAACAGTTAAATCCAGATATCCACGTACACTGTATAAAAGCCCAGCAAGCTTTTAGTCCTTAAATGTCAAACATTAAATCTTACTAAACTTTTCCTGTATTTGGTTAGTTAAGAATTTCCTTTTAAACTGTATAACTTTGAAACATATTTTGGGTTTTGTCCCATTCCTACAGACAAAACTAGTGTAAGTGAATCTGGTGTGTATGTTATCTTGCTCACACCTTTTTGTCTAATTTGTAAGTTGGATTATTTCTGTCACATTACAGAATAAAAATCAAAGTGTGCATATCCCGTTCACAAAGAGAGCTAAATGTGTCTGAGTCCAAAGGTAATAGGAAAAAACATTAAGAAACAAAATCTATTGAGGAAACTGAAAGCTTTTTTAATACTTGTGAATATCAGAAAAATTATAATTAATGCTAAAACTAAACAGGTGACAGAATTGTAATTACAGGGTATAGAGATGGGGTCCCTGCATTGTGGTTCATCTCTTAGGGTCTGATACTAGGGAAGAGAAATTATTTTTCATCCATGAACCGTGCTTTTCAAGCTTTGTTTTATCTTAAAGGAAGAAAAAAAACTTTACATAATTAAACCAAAAAATGACAGTGTGATGTTGAAATGAAAGAAAATCTTAATACAAAGTTATATGGGTGAGTGTCACTGAGTTTCATGAAAAATTACCCAATTTATGTCCTTTTACCAATAAAATTGGTTTTCACAATTTCATGTAACACAAGGCTGCTGTTTGGAATCTAAATACAGAAAATTGTATTATGCAGGCAAGTTAAATCCATTCAAATTAACCATTTTAATTTATTTCACTTTAATTGAATGCATTTCAGACCCTTCATTTAGTTTCAAAAGACTGTCAGCTACAGTCTAATGGTGTAGGGTTCAAGTTTTCCTTCTTCACCTCAACTGCTCCCTTCTCCCTTGTGTCTGGTGTGTGTTGTCCCAGGGAAAGACTGAAACATTATCACAACAGGATGTGGGCTGGGATAACACTGAGAGTGCTTCCTCTGCAATGAAAGTCACCTGGGAGACTCTCCAATTATCATTGCATTTTAATGCATCATCTGAGTCTGAGCTGAGCAGCAGCTTAGAAAAACCAAGAAGGCAGTCTGACATGGATGCCTTGGAAAAAAAAATCCCAAGGAATGATTTTGAAGTGTAGTGTCCTTTCATAAACTTGCAGTCTTTTGCAAGTTCATACAATAAACAGAAAATGAAATATTTTAAAATGATTTTCATCATGAGTTTCATACTCTCCTAGGTCCTGCAACTCCTTTGAATGGGATCGCATTTATTTCATCAACTTGGACATGATTTTTATCCTACATGAAAACCTTCTGCACCAAATTTAACGTACAACTTACTAACAGTCTGCACAATATCACCTTGGACAGTTCATAGAACCTATGACAGTGACTTAACCAGAAATTATGTGCAATATTGAATTTCAGCCTTGGTTTGCTGTCCGTTTTTCTTTTCCTTTTTTGTTTTTACTTAATCAATTTAAGTGAATTGATTTAAATGACCAGAACTCTTGCATTTAGAAAATATATTTATTTACTTTTCCTCCAAAATGTAATCATTTGTTAATTTCTGTACATGTCACTGAGTGATGTCAGCTGCTTCAGGTTTCAAGGGACCAACATCCGTGAGGATCTGAGCTAGTCAAATTACATACATGTAATCAGAGATGATCTTATTTCGGCAGGGAGGATGTTTAAGAAAGCTGCACATGGACTCCAGAACCTTACCCAACTTCTGCTGGTGCATCATTGAAAATAGCTTACCTGTAGTATCCACAAAGGGTCATTTGATTTATTCAGTGCATTTGAAGGTATTAAAATATCAGTAGATATATAAGTTAAACTGGGACCACAAATGGTGGATGTTTTGGTGAAGCATTTATCAGACAAAAATACTATTCACAACAGAACCTGAACTGCTAGTTGAATAATTATTTGTGGATAATTATTCAATTATCCACAAACAATTATTCATATTGACCAGAGCACTCATCAGACAATTGTGACACAAACTGCAGATGATTACAGTTTAAAACCTTTACCAGTCAATTTCACTGCAAAAACATAATTTGAATAGATACTGAGGGAGTTAAACGAAAAGTTGTGTATACCATCACATATATAGTGTTGTATTTGATTTAAGTTTATTTAACCAAATACTAGCATGAAACATGTATAAAACTTATAAATGTTTTGTTTATTTGTATTTTTGGCTCATTAACAGTAAAATTAGTTTGGCATGCGGCGTTATGAATGTTTGTAATGGTCAGTCCAAATATGTAATGTAATTTATTATTATTCCAAGAGCTTAATTGCACTGTTGGTGAAATATCAAGTGTGAGTCTTTATTTTAATATTATTTCTTTCTCCTTTTTTGAATAAGCATTTGCAGTGTGCTGTTTTAAAATGAACATTCCTGTCATTATAATTGTCCTGTCTTCAGGATCGCAGTAACCTTTAAAACAATAATACTGCACCTCTAAGTGTTTGAAACACAGAATAAACATTGTTAAAATACAATAAAATAAAACTCAGTAGATAATTCTGCATAAACTATCCATTGACCAAGTGATTAAACTGGATAGGTGGGTAAACAAGCACAACTGATAATAATACCAATTCATGTAAATAAATAAATTATTGCTTCATTAGAATATATATTTATTTGTTCCTTTAGTGACTCCGACATGGTAATTTCTGATGCAATTTAGGCTGTAACATAAAATATTGAGCATTATGCATATGCAGAACTCGATGTAGAATACTAATAATATTTTTTAAAAATGTTTTAATTATTAATACTTTTAGAGTTTGTGGACAATTAAGTCAGGTGGACGGGGAAGGCATGAAGGATTTGTTTCTTCTTGAATTTGCTACAGTCAGCTTGACTAACAGCTATGTAGACACCCTTCTAAAGATCCCACATCTCATGTGTTTTTGTCATACTCCTGTGTAATTTTTTACTCTCAGCCTTCATCCCTGAGAAGCAATAGACTTTCTTTAAGGAAGAAAGTTGGACTTGTCACAGCAGGGAAAGCAGGGAGGAATTAATGATGGCTGAATCCCAATTAAGGGAGGTCCTGCGTTGATGCATGCTCGGTCACTGTCATGGCTCACTGGAGCGGCCTCATTGATTCCACCTGTTCTGTCATTACTGAGACAAGTCAAAATGTCTTCTCCAGAAAAAGGTGGAAATTGAAATAAGGTTCCTAACCAAGTAAAATTATCAGGAAGTGTCTAAGTGGCGTTCAAGATAAGAGCTAATCTGACTGATTTTCCTATTGATAAGGGAAGACACTTAACTTCTTTTTTCGTTATGCCTTTCAGCATGTGATATTCCTGAACATCAATTATGGAAGGAAGAGTGATCTCTCTTTCCCTCATTTTTTTATGACCGTACATGGCAAAGCTACATGCTCGATTATTTCTCCACAAGGTCAGTCTTGGTGAATTATATAGTTTTGTATTCTCTCCACGTTGTGAGGCAGAATTGTAAATGTGAAATGAAGAAAAAAATGAGTTTAGAAGCAACACAAGATTCAGAGATAGAAAACATGTAACATATTCAACTTTAAACATGTTTAAATAATGAATATATGACATATTCCACTTTAAATATGCCATAGGTTTTAGTGAATCTGCAAACAACTAAACTGGCCAATTTTAAAAATGATACAAAAATAAAAACATTCAAAATAGGGAAAAGGTTTTTAAAAATTCACAACCATCCACTTGCCATACCAGAGTTTGTGAATTATGGCCCAATGCAGCAGGTTTCATGAAGTAAACTGAACCTGACCCTGTTCATTTGTTGTATCCTCCTACTTTGATGGAGCTGACAGTTGAGATGTCAAATGCCTGTTAAATGCAAACCAAAGAGGAGGTACTTGATCTTTTCATGGATGAGTTGCTGTCTTTTTATGGGATTTTGCTCACCACAGGCTACAGTTCTGTGCCACTGAGGCACATGTATTGGTCAAATGACCCTGATGTCTACAATGAAGCCATCTCAAATGCAATGAGAAGGAAACACTTTGATGACATAATGACCTCAATTCATCTGGTAGATTACTTAAAGATGACAGATGACCCTATTTACAAAGTACAGCTCATATTCAGTGCACTGAATGACTCCTACAAGATGTTGTCATACACAAAAGTGCTTTCGGTTGATAAAAGCATGATATCCTATTATGGCACCCAAGGCTGCAAACAGTTTATTACAGGCAAACCAATCCAGTTTGGCTACAAGTTATGGAGCCTTGCTTCACCCACAGGAAGCACTGGTTCATATGGAACCTTATTACAGAGTCCATGCACGTCTTCCTAAACTGGCAGGTTCTTCTAGGATGGACATTTGTGAATGATAACTGTGACGGAGGAGCCGTCACGAGCTGGGACTTAGAGTCCGTGTTAGCATGCCCGCACAATCGCGCACACACGCCGACAAACACATACAAAATCATTAACTTACTTTTGTTGCAGCTTGGACTGGGGCGGTTCATCGTGGGTGCACACGCGGTGTTCCTGCTTCAGTTAAACATTCATACTAACCTATTTTTAGCATTAATACGTTTTCCCGGTTTTGTTTTCAAGTAGGGTGTTTCCGGATTGTGGCGTGCCGGGAGGGAGTCACATGAGGAGGTGATGTCATCAGAGCGCACTGGGTGTTGTCTATTAAATTGAATATTGTATTTTGTTTACAAGTTTATTTATTTATTTTTTCTATTATTATTATTTTGTATACTTTGCAAACTTCAAACTGATTTGAAGTTTGACTCAAATCAGAATCAAACTTC
Organism: Xiphophorus hellerii; assembly: GCF_003331165.1. NCBI lineage: Eukaryota > Metazoa > Chordata > Actinopteri > Cyprinodontiformes > Poeciliidae > Xiphophorus > Xiphophorus hellerii. Next base: position 20,818,459 of record NC_045675.1, read on the forward strand.
TGATTTGAGTTGGAAATAATTAGTATTTTGCTAGTTTGGATTGTCTGTGGGCGGAGCCTGTGGCTTTAAAAGCAGGGCTCTGCTCCACAGGAGGCAGTCTGTGGTTAGACTCCTGAGGAAATCACGCTGGAGGTGATGGCCTATTGCAAGTGAAGGTACTAATGATTATTTAACCTGCTCTGGATGTCCTTTTTGTGTGATCTGCACCTACCATCTTTGTGAGAGCTGAATAAAACCTCATAAACGATCTCTGACTTGGAACAGTCTTTTTTTTTTGACTAAATCATAATAGAACCCCGTCACACATGGTGTCAGAAGTGGGATTATGGCGAGCCGGAGAAGAGGATCTCGTTCGGTGAAGCAAAGATCTGGTCTTCGATCACAATCAAAGATGGAAGAACAGGTGACTGACAAAGCATGGGAAAGCATGCCAACGACGGATGGATCAGATGAGGAAGGTGAACCAAAGCCTGGCCCCAGTGGATCAAGTGCATCTGGCAGTGAGTTTCTCACTTTGATGAAGGACTTTATGGCAGGTCAGCAAAAGCGAGAGAAAGGGCTGCTGAAGGAACTGCGACATCTTAGGATGTCCCTGCAGCAACCACAGCAAGTACCACGTCCTCACCTTCAGTTAGGAGTTGGTGCAGAGCAAAGTGACGATGATGATGATGACGACGGTGATCAAAGCTATCAACCTCAGTCAGTAAGTTACACCACTGATCCAAAAATTCCCCCTTATCAATTAGGAGAAGACCTTGAAAACTATCTGCTGCGGTTTGAGCGCATTGCCAAGACCTGGAGGTGGCCAGAGTGTGAATGGGCGTGCCGTCTCATTCCACTCCTTTCTGGGAAAGCGCTGGAGGCCTATGCTGCCATGGATGAGGACTGTGCTCACTGCTACAAGGACTTGAAAACTGCTTTGTTAACAAAGTTTGACATCTCACCTGAGACATACAGACAGAAGTTCAGAGCAACAAGTATACCTGCTGGTGAAACTCCTACTGAAACCTACCACCGCCTTAGAGGTCTCTACCGACGATGGATCCGTCCGGACCAGCATTCCAAGGAGGACATCGGGGAGCTCATCATCCAGGAACAACTGCTGAGCATTCTGCCCTCTGATGTAAGGACCTGGGTGAAGGAACATGAACCTGAGGATGGTCTGACTGCTGCAAAGTTGGCTCTACAGTACATGAACGCACGGCGAGGAGGAGCAGCACGGTTCTCCAACCCTGGACCGCGACCTGTTCAACCAGCTGGACATCAACGGTATCCCAGAGACCCAAGACAGGAGGTTAAAGGTATCACCAGTTCTCTGAATCCACCATCTAATGGTAAGACATTGATTTGCTATTATTGCCAGCAGCTGGGCCACAAGGCTTCTGTGTGCCCAATAAAGAAGACTAAGTTTACTGGTTCCTGCTATGCTCCTAGAGTTGAAAATCAAGCTGGAGTCAAAAACTTTGAAACTAGAACTCATAAAACTGTGACTGTGAATGGACAGCAGGTGACTGCATTAATAGACAGTGGTAGTTCCACATCACTTATAAAAAAGAGTCTTGTACCTGTTGGATGTATGAACTATGAAAAGAAAACTGAGATTTTGTGTGTGCATGGAGATTGTCATGTTTATCCAAAAGCAGAAGTGACTGTCATTATTGATGATCAACCATATTTGCTAACTGTTGGTGTGGTAGAAAACCTACCTTTTGATATCATTTTGGGTACTGATTTACCTGTGATGTTTCATCTTTTGGAAGAGGTACAAACCGAGGGGGGCAAAGTTAGCAATGTTTCCTGTCCGGTGATTACTCGTTCTCAGGCCAAAGAACAAGTTGAGTCCCTACCTGACTTTGATGAGAGTTTGTTTGAAGTTCCAAAGAGGTCTAGAAAATCCAGAAAACAGAAAAAATTTGAGAAAAAGTTAATGCTGAGTGGAAATGTGTCAACAGATTTAACAGTAGATAACATGTGGAAAATACCTGAAAATATTGCTACTTTACAGAAACAGGATGTGTCTTTACAACCTTTGTTTGATCGAGTGGAGGAAAAAACTGATGCTAAGTGGAGAGGAAGAGAAACTTTTGTGTTAAAAGATGGTGTATTGTATGCTTGTAATGAAAAACAACGGTTGGTAGTTCCAACTTGCTGCAGGGCACTTGTCATGCATTTGGCACACACCATTCCATGGGCAGGGCACTTGGGACGTCACAAAACATTTATGCGTGTCAGCTCACGTTTTTTTTGGCCGTCAATGTACAATGACATTAATGCATTGTGTGCTTCTTGTCCCACATGCCAGAAGACTCGTCCTGCTCGGAAATCAGATCGGGCGCTCCTCCAGCCACTACCTGTCGTCTCCACTCCTTTTCGTAAGGTTGCAATGGACATTGTTGGACCCCTAGTGAAGAGTGGGCGTGGTCATCAGTACATCCTGGTAGTATGTGACTATGCCACCAGATTTCCAGAGGCTTTTCCACTGCATACCATTACTGCTCCTGCAATAGTTCGAGTTCTGGTCCAGCTATTTTCAAGAGTTGGAATCCCAGATCAGATTTTGACAGACCAGGGAACTAATTTCACCTCTAACCTCCTAAAACTCTTTCATAAACAGCTTGGGATCTCAGCCATCAGGACGACGCCTTACCATCCGCAAACTGATGGACTGGTCGAAAGGTTCAACCAGACACTGAAGAGGATGCTGCAGAAGTTTGTGGATGACACTGGCAGAGATTGGGACCGCTGGTTACCATTCCTTCTCTTCGCCTATCGTGAGGTGCCGCAAGCGTCAACTGGATTCTCCCCATTTGAACTCCTGTATGGGTGGGATGTTCAGGGACCATTAGACCTGCTGAGAAAAAGCTGGGATGCATCAGAAACCTCATCCAGTGCCAAAGGTGTGGTCCAGTACATGCTGCAGATGAGAGGTCGGCTTGCTGAGTACCAGGAAGAAGCTGAAAAGAACCTGCTGCAGGCTCAGCAGAAGCAAAAGAGGTGGTATGACCAGCAGGCACGGCAAAGGGTCTTAAGTCCTGGACAGAAGGTGTTGCTTCTCCTGCCTTCATCCACCAGCAAGCTTTTGGCAAAGTGGCAAGGGCCCTATACCATCAGCCGACAGCTAGGACCCAGCACCTATGAAGTCTACCATCCTGACAAAAAGAAAGCTACACAGGCTTATCATGTGAACTTGCTAAAGGAGTGGAAAGAACTATCATGTCCAGCTCCAGAAACATCATGCCTGTTGAGGCCAGTGGAAGAGGAAGAAGAGGTTCCTGGTGTTGAAGTGATGGCTGAACAGTCAACCCCCAATCTCAGCCACTTGACCTCACACCAAGCCTCACAACTTCAGCAGATCTTCCAGAAACTGTCTCCTCTCTTTTCTCCTAATCCAGGCCGGACCTCCTTGATTGAGCATGCAATTCGACTGAAAGAGAAGCAGCCAATTCGTCAACGCCCATATAGAGTTCCACAGCAGTTGGTGGGGCAGCTGCGAGATGAAGTCGAGACCATGCTAACGTCAGGTATTATTGAACCTTCAAACTCTGAATGGTGCAGTCCAGTGGTCATTGTGTGTAAGAAAGATGGCTCACTGCGGATTTGCATTGATTTCAGAAAGCTTAATGCAGTTTCAGAGTTTGATGCCTATCCCATGCCCAGGGTGGATGAGCTGCTGGAAAGGATTGGAAAAGCCAAGTTCATTACCAATCTGGACCTGTGTAAAGGGTACTGGCAGGTTCCATTGGAGCCTTCGAGCAGACCGTACACAGCATTTCGTACCCCTTCTGGTCTTTTCCAATTTACTGTAATGCCATTTGGCCTGCATGGTGCTCCAGCCACCTTCCAGCGGCTAATGGACAAAGTCTTGCGAGGAAGTGAAGACTACAGCGCTGCTTATCTGGATGATGTAATCATTTACAGCAATAGCTGGGAGGAGCATGTCTCACATCTAGCAAGAGTGTTGGAAAAGATTGGAGGTGCAGGACTGACACTTAACATATCAAAGTGTGTTTGGGCACAACAGGAGACCAGATACCTGGGTTACCAGCTGGGGAGAGGAGAGGTGCGACCACAGATGGACAAAGTTGAAGCGATCCAAAAGTGTCCTCGTCCTCGAACCAAGAAGGAAGTGCGGTCGTTCCTGGGACTAGCTGGTTGGTATCGAAGGTTTGTGCCTCATTTTGCCACACTTGCTTCTCCACTCACCAGTTTGACAGCTAAAGACCAAAAGAATCCTGTGGTGTGGACCAAGGAGTGTGAAGCTTCTTTTAACACTCTGAAAGAGCATCTATGTTCATCTCCTGTCCTCCGAAGTCCTGATTTCAGTAAGAAATTTCTGGTTCAAGTGGATGCATCCACAGTTGGCCTAGGAGCTGTCCTGGCTCAAGGAGATCCTGGGGAGGAGCAACCCATACTCTACCTGAGCCGTAAGCTGCTACCTCGTGAGGTGAGGTATTCTGTGGTGGAAAAAGAAGGCCTGGCCATTAAATGGGCTCTGGAAAGTCTCAAGTATTATTTGATGGGCAGAGACTTTGATTTGGAGACAGACCATCGTGCCCTGACCTGGATCAACACCATGAAGGACAGTAACCATCGTCTGACTAGGTGGTATTTGTCCTTGCAACCTTACAAATTTACCATCTGTCATAGGAGTGGCAGACTTAATAAAGTGGCAGACTTTCTTTCTAGGTTGCCAAATTTTGCCAACCGAGGAGAGGGGTGGTGTGACGGAGGAGCCGTCACGAGCTGGGACTTAGAGTCCGTGTTAGCATGCCCGCACAATCGCGCACACACGCCGACAAACACATACAAAATCATTAACTTACTTTTGTTGCAGCTTGGACTGGGGCGGTTCATCGTGGGTGCACACGCGGTGTTCCTGCTTCAGTTAAACATTCATACTAACCTATTTTTAGCATTAATACGTTTTCCCGGTTTTGTTTTCAAGTAGGGTGTTTCCGGATTGTGGCGTGCCGGGAGGGAGTCACATGAGGAGGTGATGTCATCAGAGCGCACTGGGTGTTGTCTATTAAATTGAATATTGTATTTTGTTTACAAGTTTATTTATTTATTTTTTCTATTATTATTATTTTGTATACTTTGCAAACTTCAAACTGATTTGAAGTTTGACTCAAATCAGAATCAAACTTCTGATTTGAGTTGGAAATAATTAGTATTTTGCTAGTTTGGATTGTCTGTGGGCGGAGCCTGTGGCTTTAAAAGCAGGGCTCTGCTCCACAGGAGGCAGTCTGTGGTTAGACTTCTGAGGAAATCACGCTGGAGGTGATGGACTATTGCAAGTGAAGGTACTAATGATTATTTAACCTGCTCTGGATGCCCTTTTTGTGTGATCTGCACCTACCATCTTTGTGAGAGCTGAATAAAACCTCATAAACGATCTCCGACTTGGAACAGTCATTTTTTTTTTGACTAAATCATTATAGAACCCCGTCACAATAACCTTTTCACTTTAGATCACAAAGATTGTTGCAGAGTATTTTCACAAACATAACCGGCATGAACTATGAGTTTATGTCAAGGTCTGAGGATTGAAAACGCATCCGCTTATATCCCAGGGATTAAAAAGGTTAAGGTTAATCTTTTCCTGTCCTTAAAACACAATTTCTGAAGTCCATCTCTATTCAAACTTGAAAATTTCTCTGTGTTTTTCCCAATTCTTGCTAATGGATGGCTTGGATTTTCTGCTATAACCTTTGTGCTCTTATTCATTAATCATGTCTTCAACAAACTGTAGATTGAGATACATTCATTTCAGACTTGTGAAGCTTTTTGGTGAAGTCACAAACAGTTATTTCTGCTTTTTTGTCTTTGAAACTTTTAATGTGTTTCTGTCATCTACTGTACTTTTGATGTTGTCCTTCATCTACCCCTTTAATATCTGATATTTATTACAAAACGAATCTCTTTCTATGTCAGGACATTCAGAGTTGTTTTATTTGTAGGGAAATGCTTGCTCAATGATTCTATATAAGTTTCCACATTATATTAGTTTTACAAGGGTTTGACTGTCACCAATAGACAGCTGTCTGATTGTCAAATTGGTTAATAAATTATGTAAACACAGGCAAAAATCCAACTGAGAATAGATATTTGGTGCCATTTGTTAATATTCCATGTAGCTGGACATAACTGGGAAACAACAAAAGTCTGTACCGTCACATGTTCCAATGCTTTTGCTCAGCTAAAAATCTGTCTTTTGTGATGTATCATGGTGTCTTCTGAGCTTTTCACAAAGTGTAAATTCATGAAAATGAAAGGCTAGATGTTTAACCTCATGTCTCAGGACATCTTTTCATGTTAAATTCAAATGTTGACAATCTACAGCAACAACAAAGAAATTGGCCTTGTGGTTCAGTTCTTGCATTAAATGAATCAAAAACTAGCATCAGGTCCACCCAATCAAAAGCAATGAAAGATATGGTCCAGCAAATACAACATGAAAACAGAAAAATCTGCCAGGAAGTAGTCAGGTGACCACAGGGGTTGTCTTTAAAAGGAAGATCTCTCCAGTAGTCCTCCCCATTGGGCATCGTTTCTTCATGTCGTGAGCTCTGTTACCCTCGTCAACCCATCATCTCCGGGGCGGTAAAGTGCTGTCCTCTTTTTCTCTCTGCCATCCCAGCTGCATCTCTGTAACACTAATCCTTTTCCAAACCTGTGATTGGTCCTCCACATGTTACTAGATCAAAACAGCATGCTTCATCCTACCCACTCCCAGTTCTTTCCTGTGTTTGGGTCTAGCCAGCACGCTACACTTTCAGTATCCAGCTCATTACCCTTGCATCTTGTCTCTTCACTGACAAAACCTAACCTTTGGTTTGTTTAGCTGAAGCAGTTGCAATCATTGTTACCTCCAGGCAAGTGTAAGAAAAAACAGAGCTGAGTCAACATGACTGAGCAAATCCATCAGGGTGCAACCCAATCAAGTCAATAGAAAATGAAGAAAAGAAGTTGAAGTCTGAAACAGTTGAAAAGAACGCCATAAACCTGACATATATAAATTATGGTTTTGATTTTCCTTTAGTGCACAATTGTGAAATGTGCACTAACAGTTCATATGCCCCGCAGTTCTACAAAAGGAGAGAGTGATGACATCTCCAAGTTAGCAGGGAGAGATTAATGCACAGAGTTGCTTGTGAGAGGACATGTGTGGAATGCTAAGAAAGGCACCGCTTCTGCTCTGGGACAGAAAGGAGTTGATGCAAATTCATTTTGACAATGAGCGGCCTGCAAAGAGAAGCAGAGGAGGCAGCGAGAGGTGTCAGCACCTTTTGTCTCACTGCTAAAGATGAGAGGCAGTGTTTAGTAATGGACGATCTTTAACTTATTGCTCCAGCTGAAAATGTAATACTTTAAAATGCGACATGTAACTCCACAAATTGTGCAGTCTATTTAATAGGTACTTTTTGATACATATTAAACCTAGTGCACTTAGTCATCTTGTTACTCTCCATTTGTAGACTGTAAGTGGGGTAACACTTCTCAGTGTATTTCTCAGATTATTATGGGAACAGAGACAGCTTTAATGTGAGTTACAGGGCTTTCTCCAAAAGACGGCACAGTGGGGCAGTATGAGGGAAAACAAAAAAAAACTCTATGCTGTGTACAGAATGCTTTTTGTTTGCTTATTTTCATGTTCAGCGAGTGTGCACAGACCCATTTGAATCATGTACTACATATATAAAACATTGTTGTCCTCTAAGGTTGGTTTATGGTCCTAAAGTTTGTATCTTATTTTGCATTAAATTCATCTTAGAGGAGCTCAAAAGTGGCAATGATGTTATAGCTGAGTTAAGATCGCATCAACAGGAGTGTTAATACTATCTACAATTAGCAATACAAGCATACTATTGTTTTATTTTTCAACTATTTTAAGTCTTTAAACTTGCTATATATTGTTATGGGTAACAGCAAAATTAATCATTAAGCATTTAAACTCAAATGAAACACCAACATATGCTTTACAGCACTACACTGGTTCAGTGAGATATGAACCTTCAACAGTAATAATAAATAGTTAATATCAACAATTTTAACAATACTGTACAAAAGCCCTTATGGGTATAAAACTTGGGGCTGCTTAGCAAGCTCCAAGTATTCAAGTTGCAATTTTTACTATTATTCTTTTTCAGACTCGGAACTGAGAAATTCTACTTCTGAGTGCAAAGGGAATGCATCCCTGTTCACATCATCTTGTAATTCAGTTCTAAGTGAAAATATGTTTTTTAAGGAGCTTACATTTTCTATACTGGTAAGACTGCATCAGGGATGTCCTCACATCAGAAGAAGGCAGGTAGAGTACATCTCGCTATACTTTCAAATAAGATCCATAAATTTTTTTATGTGTTTCCAGTCAATTTTCTGTACATAAGCACAACTTTTAAATGATTTGAACGTTGCCCGGATAAATTAACACGATAGAGTAGCTCTGTTGTGTTAGTTTTGATCTGTTCTGTTTTGTAGACTTTTGTTCATGCTTGTATGAACAAGCATGAATGAGGCATTGCATGTTTGGACAGTTATTCCTTCTGGTTTGCAATGATGAACAGCTGGAAGGAGATTTGCTTTAATACTTTTACTTTTAGACATTTTTTTATAATACATAATAATGGCTTCTATATATAGTTTTAACAACTGGGAGCATCTGACAAGCATGTCAAAAAATCAAATAACACCTGTGTCACATAGACTTGAAATGAAGGCTTCATGGATGCATGTCAAGACCAAAGCGCAGAGAGACACAGTTGAGAAGCATTTGTTTGTAGCATTATGGAAGCACACATTCCACCAAGACACTGATGGAAAGCAATCCCTGATTGGTGCTTCTTCTCCCAAACAGATTGGTGTGACAATGTGAAGTTAAAGTTGCGAGGATTATCAGTGCATTTGTGTAAAAGGGCAAGGGGAGTCCTCTATGACCACTGTGACAAACAGATGTCAAAACATTTTTTTTTAAAATTAATCTCCTGCATTTTCTCTCCAGACATTACTATCTATGCGCTAATAAAGACGTTTTCTGTGACAACATGATCAGTTAAATGTGCTATTCGTCTCCATTTTAGTTGGAACTAAACTTTGGACCTGCTATTAATCCAAAAATCATATCGCTTATGTTACAACCCACACTTTATTTGTAGCCATTAACATGAGCAATGTTGTTCTCTTCACACCTTTGCGAATCCTCACAGTCGGCACATCCAGTAGGTTACATACAACTTAACACCTCTACATGATATTGACAGACTACACATTCACTCAGTACCAAATTACAGCGATACAGCATCTCAAAATAATGAGATTTTTTGCGATGTCATCTCAAAAAATGAGATGACATCTCATTGATTTCTCCTCTCAAATCAGATCCTTTAAAATCAATGCAAGCTTTAAAAGAATGAATAAATTAAGAAAAAAGAAAAGTAATACAGAAATGAATATTTCATTTTAAAACTATCCAGCCAGTCATGCATAACTTGCTAATTGGTCTGTGTGAATAAACGCTAATTCACATCTGTTGGTGAGCAATATGCAGCAGCTTTACATTTAAGGTACAACATTTATTGTAATTGTAGGAATTATTTTCATGGTGCCACTTAACACCTAGTTATAGGATTATATGACGAAAAATTAATCACTGTGAAGACATTATGAAAATGAACAATTATCTCTTCTGCCTACAGAAAATATTTCAGCTGCATATTTCATTATACCCAGTAATATATATATATATATATACTGTATATACACGCATATAGATGCAGTGGGATCCCTACAGGGAAAGCTATACATGACTGTGTGACTGACTTAGTAGCCTGGTAATAAAACAATTACCTTTGTGACTATGGTCAACTTGCATTGCATAAAAATGTAAAATGGTACATTTTTAAACTAATATTTATCTGACATTGAATATTATTTTAATTGGGGATATAAAAAAAAATATCAATGAACTTTAAAACATGTTACAATTCCAGTTTTAAGAATGCCTGAAGGCAGCAAATGACTACAAACAATCGATATCAGCCAACTACATAAAACAAAGAAAATATATTTTTGTTGTGTATTTTAGAAATGTGCTTGGCAAGAGCAATACAAGAGACTTTTTAATTAGTCTCCCAAGAGAACAATTAACTCAAAATAAATTTACAAGGTTAAGAATGAACTATTCACACAGAGTGAGCAACTGTAGAAATGTGATTTAAAATAGTTTGAACAATAAGAAAACAAATAAAAAGAACAAAACAAGCATTACATTCAACAGTGACGTTTTACCATAAAAGTATTAGCTAGCTGGTCACTTTTACTGTCTGAAAGAGTGCAAACATTTTTTTTTGTCACAGGATGGAGCACTGAACTATTTTCTATAAATTCCTGGTTACATAGTTAACAAGTCCAGGAGGGCCAATCAGAGTTTACGATTCCCAGGGACGTTGTGCTTGTCAGATCTCACAGTGTTACAGGCCAAACTCGTTGCGGAGGACTTGTAGTATCATATCATCTCGTCTTTTGTCACTAATTTCTTTTTAAGCAGAAAATTTCAAAGCATAATGGCAGAAAAATACAGACATTTTATTCCACCAAACATCTACTGTGTACTGAAGTGGAACTTCTGAAATCTTAAACGTGCCAGATTGATTCTGTGTATGACGGTACAACAATTGAGAGTCTAACTCAAACAGCAATTTGCAGTTATCCATAATTTGAAATTAATGGACACCCTACAGCCAGGTGGAATGTAATATTAACCCATGGTGCCTAGCCGTTCATCTCCTTCTCAGAGAAAAAAAAGAAATGCAATACATATATTCTATTTTTGGGTTTTGTTCATCCTTGGCTATATAGAACAAACTATTTTTGACACCAGTTCTGCAAAAGAAAGTTTGTAACTAAATCCATGTTTATCAGAGATGTCTAAAGTGCCATGGTGATGCAGGTAGATTTTTTTTATATATATATGATTTAGGCTACAATTTTACCAATGAAAATAAAAGAATCTCAACATTTTAGCACATCTGTTATGCAAAAACTTTCAAATTGACAGCTTGACAAATGAAAAGTAGAATAGCTTGGATTAGCTTGATCTTTAGAGTATTATGGTTAATTATTCTTCCAATACTTTCACAAGGCTATAAAAGTCTTGGTGGTATTGTGCTGTAGGGCTAAAAACATTGCTAATGCAAAATTATCAGCATTTGCATTGCCAGGGTAGCAAGGTTGGAGCCAATGTGAACTGATAACTAATATGGAAAGTTAAAGCCAGTTGTCTTGTCAGAGAGGATTTTTACAGATTTCTCCAGCATTCATAGAAAAATACACTCACTCAATTCATAAAGTTAGTTGATATCCAACATACTATTTATGACACAGACTAAATCATGCAGAAATAGCTTATTTCCCCCCAAGACCAATGAACACCTGACCATTTTAATCACAGGAATAGATGTTTATCTAATGAATTTAGTCCAAATTTGTATGAGTTAAGGTAATATAATAAATTCTGTATTATTTTACCTCGTGGTATATTCATGCCATGCAAAAACCACTTGAAACTTCTCTGGATTCCTTTTTACTTGTGACTGCGCAAAAAAACAATCACACACAAAGAGAGCGCCATGTGTCTCATGTCAGCGCTGCTTCAAACATGCTGTGACAATAAATAGCCAATCCTGCCAACAAAGATAGGGGGAAATTTTCAGAAGAAAATTGAGCACAAAAAACCCTTATTAAACAGAAAAGCATTGTGGCATGTAATAGGAAAAATAGATCAGCTGGGGTAAACATACTGTGAAAAGTGTGTGTCTCATTATGTACAGCTTTCATTAAAATTCAAGAAAAAGAATTAATGCACCTTTAAGTAATCAAGGACTGACTTCCCTACTTAAAAGAGATGTCCTCTGAGGATTTCTATGTCATAGTTGGCTACACAAAACCTGTGGGCAATCATTTCCCCATGATCACTTACAAGAAGAATTCTGTAAAAAAAAAAAAAAAAAATTGATGCAAAGCATTTTATATGTTGCTTTTTGGAGGAGGTGAGTTCTTGTTAAGAAGTTACAAGCAGTCAGCATCTTTTCTTGAGCACTTACTTTCTCAGCACTCTTAGTTTGATAGTGAAGAGGTTCTCTTTAGAGTTAATAGCTGCTCGAAGCAGGGCTAGAAGAAAATAAAAAGTGGATATTTATTATTTTATGTAAAGAATAAATCTCAACAGCGATATAGCGGGTTATGCAGACACTTATTCTTTAGAAAATGTTAACCCCTCGTTTCCATTTGATACTTACTGACACAGAAGATGGAAAAGACTGAAAACTATTACTTTTTGTTCCTTGTCATTACCCCTGAGTTATTAAACAATTAATCAGAAATGTAGTTAGCAGTACCATCAAAATGTTGAATTCAGTCGTTTTAAAGGTTAAAAAATAATCTATATTTAACCAATATAACCAATCATGAGATTAAAGTAGATATAATATTTTTGTGTGTAATTTTATTGTGTGAACCTTTTAATGGACTAATTGTAAAAGAGGCAATAACAACTACCGATGTTTTGTGTTTTGGTATTGACTGCTTGCTGTGTTCCTTATTGCTGAAAAGCTGTGAGGTCCACCACAAAACCAAATGACCACATACCCAAATAAACTGCTCCAATGGAAAAATCAAAATGGACTTTTTCAACTTTATATCATGTTATAATGGGTTTCCCTTGTCAGAGACATACCCAAAGTGTTGCTTTTATTCTTTTATGCCTGTTTGAGAAATCCTTGAACCTCCCATTCAGAGAAGTTTAAAAGCTTGCTCTGATCAAGAATCTTTACAACGGTTGTAAACGGTCTAATGAAAAGCATTGTTGCTGCTGGCGGAGTGTCGAAAACAGCAGAAGCTTCAGAAGAAGCTTAGAGAGACAGAGGCCCAATTTCAAACATTCAAATTACGGAGTCAAATTTGTTTTAAGTCATGTTTGACATGTGCAGCATTTTCAACTGAAGGTAAAATAATTACTTTATTGTGGTATGAAATGGCTCTATATTCCTGTAAAATACATAATACTGCTCCTTAAAGTCATTGTTCTTTTTAATATCCATGCACTTAATTCTCAGTTATCATGATCTTTATTTTGTCAAAGAGCAGAATATTTCAAATTGTTTGCTTATGCAAGTATAGAAGAGCCCAAGGATCCATCACCAGTTTTAGATTCTTCATGACTATTTAGTGCATCACACATTTCTGAGGAGAACACCAACAAGGCTTTATGAAAAGCATGCAGTAACTACCTGGGTGAGCATATAGATTATTTACATTCAATAAAACCATCTCAGGGTCGATGCCTCGTCCATGTAGGCGGGTAGACAATGGTAATTAAAATGTGAACAGAATACTGAGTGTGTGTAAATTAAAATGAAAAAATATATACAGTATATATGTTACTGAGTTCCTATGTCTAAATTACTTTATATAAAATATTTAGTGAATAAAACTCAATTCTACCTCTGGCTTTAAATCGCAATGAAAAATGAGAGAAATTAATAGATTAGTGTTGTCTAATAGCCTTCATCAGTTTTCACCTGCAGAATAAATTTCATGTACTCTGGTGCAAAAGCATTTGAGATAAGAGGAAAGGGTTCAGGGGTGTTTGTAGACTGATCGTACAGTAGCTGTGGCTCACCTGTTTCTTTGCAGCGTGAAGCATCAGAATTTAGAAAAATGGGCAGGAGATCACCGTGGAGGAAGAAAGCCATTATAAAGCCATTTACCAGACAGCTCCCTGTACAGTAATGAACGGTGTTCAGCTGAAGAGCTCATTCTCGGAGGAGGCCTGCATTTACCACTTCCATTGAGGCCAGTGGAAAAACAAAGGATTACCCAAGATACAGCAGAGACAGGCTTCATTTCATGGCACAGTGTGTCTTGTCTACAATGCCAACTCTTCCTTCCAAAATCAAATAAAAGATTGCTGTCACTGCAGCTTGAAAGAGGGAGTTAATGTCACATGATAATGTATAGTATGTGTTAAATTAAGTGGAAATAATTGCTTTTCATCCAGAAGCACGAAAACTGTCAAATTGAGTTCCAGTGTAGGTGTGTGCAGTGGTTTCTACTGCTGTATCACAGCAAAAATGTAGAAATCCTAACATGTCTAGGGACTTGATTCCCGCTATCCGTCAATATTTGTCCAAATGTTTGGTGATTCTACATGGAGAGTTTGGCAGTTTTTCCTAATTTGTGTTGACCACATAAAGAGGGGATCTGTTCATTAATTACTTTGCCTCTGACTTCCACAATGCTAAGTTAAACAAAGCTGTTTTAGCGCATCAATCATTTCAGTCTAAGTTCCTTCTTGTCATCTTCATACTTTTTAAGAAACAAAAAATTCAACTATTATTTTCACAAGAAAATGTATTAACAAATATGAACAGTTCAAAAAATTTATGCAAATATAGTATTTGAACAACCCATCCAACTCAAAACTAGTAATGCACTGGACATGACAATTACAATTCAATAAAATTATATCCCACAAAGAACTGATAACTAAGAGGACTCACTGTCTCATCTGAGAGTCCATGTCTTCTCCAAATTGAACCATAACAGAGTATGAAAGTCACACTTGATTTTCCTGCTGTTGTATGACCTTTCATCCTGACATTCAGTAGATGTCTTTACATTAACATGTTTCTAACTTTTTTTAAAATTAAATTATACAAAAAAAAACAAGGATGTACTTCCAATGTCATTTTAATTAAACTGCCTCTTTGTACAAATGGTGTAATAATTCAGTGCCTGAATTTCAAGTGGAGAAATATTTTCCCTTAATAGTGCTGACATATTTTTCAGCACATTCTTTGTAATAAAATCTGAAATGTTTGTGACAAAGTTTTGGATAAGCACACACTATAGCGATTTCATCTTTCAATTTTCCTCTTTTTCTCGAGTAATAGTTTACATAATTTCAACAGGTATATTTTGCCATCTGTCAAGCAGGAAGTTTGTCCAGGCAGTACAGCCATAATCCTTAAAACACACCAATTATTTCCATCCTCTCTTGTCTCCAACACATCCTAATATTTTCCACCAGCTCTTGGTGAGGATCCCATCTGTGGAAGATGCGGGGGTGTCCGCACACTCAATTCATTGCCTCTTCCCACTGTCAGCTTGAAAGCCTACAGCAACTATTGCCTTCATTTCCATTCCCTTCATTTCCATTTCAATCTCTTGCTCAACCTCACAGTTTCTTTTGTCTGCTTCCTTCAGACACGGTGGCATGATTGATGCTACAAGCATCGGAGTTCTACAACAATTGGGTTTTATATGCGAATACGAAGAATTGTACATAATAATTGGCTCATAACGAGATTTTCAGCTTGACCGACTTGACCAGGAATGAACTGATCAGACCATCCGCGCTCTGTTTTCTCTTTTCTTCTTTTTTAGTAAAACACCTCATCAGTCCGATAGGTCTTTTTTCCTTTCTTCAAAAGAATATTGCTTTCCCTTAGTAAAGATACTCAGTGTTATCTGAGTTATAATGTCTGTGGAGAAAAAAGTTAACTAAAAGAAAACATGAGTTTTCTCTTTGTCTAACCTTTGCTCTGCTTACTTACAAGTGACATATACCCTTCAGTTTTCCATTAGTGCTAGAAGAGACCTTTGACTAGTTATAAAGGAAAAGGGACTAGATAAAATAAAAAAATAAAAAAACTGAGGGTAGCTGATGATTGCACTTGTACAGGAGAACATTTTATTTGTTTTGTTGTTTTATATATTATTTGAATGTTACTCTGCAAATTAATAGAAACTGAGTTTTCTTATATAATGAAATTGATTCATCAGAAACTCTGATTTTCCAGCTGAGGTTGAGTGTATTCAGCTGTCTATCCCTGAGACGCAACCAGAGAACTAGGCAGGCTCCCATCAGGCTACATGCCCCCATTATAATCAAAACCTGGGAGGGGTCCGACTTTCTATAGACCTTTTCTCTGGCTGTAGAGACAGAAAGTAATCAGTTCACATGATGCATGTAATGTGCAATGCAATGCATAATGCATAGGGACAGCTGTCTGTGCGTGACTACTGTACATAGATGGTTATTTCCAAGTGATGAAGTGTATGTGGGATTCCTATAAAAGAAAGAAAAACAATGTAAACATCAGGGAAAATAAACCTAATGACAAAACTGAAGGACAAATAGCAAATACAGTAAAGCTGATTTATCAAATTGTATCCTGGATTTCTACAACAATGAAATAAAAGACAAAATAAATAAAATAACCACTTTTACAATAGAAACTGTCTACTGTTGTCTACATTTAAAGTTGCACGTTAAAAGACTATTGCATAGGTCAAAGAATGTCATTGAAAATATTGAAGCTGTCATGTTTCGTCATCGTGTGAATGAAGGTAAGTCCAGCCAAGCTCAGTTCAGCAGAATTCAGAAGCTTTATTTCTAAACTGGTACCTTACTAAGATAACGAACAGATCTTAGCTACACTGAGAAAACGCAGAGAGCTATGCAGAACAACGCAGAGGATGAACTAAGGACACAGGTGAACTTAAATATGCTGGGAAAAACACAATCAGCAAAACAAAACAGCTGCGTTAATTACAACAAGATGGCAGGGATGAAGAGAACTATTGACAACAAAACACATCATGACAGAAGTTAAATAAAATCAATATTTAAAACAGTTTTTTCTCTTGAAAAAACCAACTAACAGCATCTGAGTGATCATTTTCTAAGATTGCATATTTTATCAAGATGGCCAGCAATAGGCAAGTTGTGTGTTTTATAACGTAATGAACTCTAAGTCATTTTAATGAATGAGTTGCATTTAACCTCACCTGTCCTTTCAGAAGAGGATTGGCTGGCAAACAAATAAAAGTTCAGAAGCAACATATAAGCTCTTCCGGCCTGCCACTCACCGAGACACTGTGGAAACTTTTATCCACTTTTTGGCTGAGTTCGGAATCACCAGTCAGTGTGTTTTCAGTTTTAGTGTTTTGCTTAGGCAGCAAAACAGTGACCCAGATCAGATACTCAAGAAGCTCAGTTGGTCTGAAGTTTTCCACCTTTTTAGTATTGCGGCCAGACATTCCACTTTCCTGAGTGTAATTTTCATTAAGCATAAATCCTCCCACAAAGTTCCTCCTTCGAGCTGCTGTTTCCAGCCGAGCTTCCAGGTCACCCCTACGCCCACGCCTTCTCCTCACAGCTCCACCAGATGAGCGGCAGCAGCAATTATCAAACACCTGGTCAAACTGTACGGCTACAAAGCTCATAATAGCAATTACTTCTCAGTCCAACACTCCAATGAATTCTTGTAAACGGCATAATGGAAAGGCATTGTTGTGATGATGTGCTGAAAGTGGCTTGTTAGAAAGAGCAGAAGCTTCTTAAAGAGACAGAGGCGTCAAGTTGCGAAATCTAATTTATTTTAAGTTGTGTTTGTTATATATATACCATTTTTATAACAACTGAAGGTAGCATAGTTACTTGATTGTGCTATAAAATGGGACCAAGAGTCTGGAAATATATAACACCGCCCCTTTAACATTCTGTGTTAAGCATCCTTGTGTGCACTCTTTATTAAACTATGGTGTTTATAGTGTTTTACAGGGATGAGGTTCTATATCATCATTCGAGAAATATCCAAAACAAAACTCCTCTTGGCTGCACTAAAATACTGACTGAGAACAAATTATACATAAAACTTAAGTTATGTATGCTCTACATTATATTGGTAGTCAGATTTGCATTTTGTATTATATTGAAAGAATGAATTTTTTTTTTACAAGCTTTAAGAGATTAACAACAATCAACCCAAATGATCAAGGCAGAGAGTTTTCAAAGTTTTAGCAGTTCTTTTTTTTTCAAGGTTGTATTATGAAATGAGCAGAGCTTTTATCTTTTTTTGCAGTCTGGCTTTTTACAATAATTGCTTTGATTGTGAATTACTGATGTCAATAGAGTCCATTTCCTCAGGCACAGGAAATGCCTCTGTATTCACTAAAAGCATATTACATTTATTTTTGTCATATTTATTGTATAATAAAGGAAACAGTTATAACACTTTCAAACCGTTATGTCGTGCAGCAGTCTGTTCCTTTAAGGATACTATAGAATCAGCAGAAATCAACAATACCGTTGACCACATTAAAAGTGCTGTTTGTACACAATGGAAAAGTTTTTGGGATACGTAGAAGATTTGTTACCAATAAGAAGCTCGGGAAACATATTAGTTATGATAAAACTGGCCACTGTGAACAAAGAGAACAAAGAAGTAAAATAGCAGTTTTTTTTTTTTATCTTAACCCTAGATTTAATCAACTATTTACAGGAAAACCTCTCATTTATTTTCATACAAGATACATTTGTAAGTTGAAAAATGCAAAACGCCTAAAGAGTGAGCATTATGCTTTTAGCAGTGGCTTCCCAAAGTCATTTCTTTTTTTCACAAGAAAGACAAAGTGGAAACAGCTCGACTTGGTTTGTTGTTCTAACAGGCAAAGGTCCCTGTATAATTAAAACCTTGTTCTTACTACTTACAGTGGGGTGTTTGGAAAGTATTGAGCTCATTTCCATTTGACATTTACCTTCATTACCCACCTCCAGCAAAATGAGATCCAGTATTACACGCAATGTGTCATGGTTCCTGGCACTGAGATCTCTCTCTCTCTTTTTTTTTTCTCTCTCTCTCTCTTTCTATTCTCCCTCTCCACACAGTAATGTGATTGAAGTTGGTAATTCTCACATATAATTTTGTAATTATCAAAACTGATTCAGTAAAAGAGGGGAGAGAAAGTATTATTTTCCTTTTAATATTATTCATATAATATATTTTTTAAAACAAACAAACTAAAAAATTTAAAGTCTGGTTTGGAAGGACTCTATAAAGGCAATGTGTTTTCTTGTTTTTGTGTCCACAAAGCATCGTTATGAGTACTAACACCATTTGCTGACAATTCGCTGTCTTTAATATTGCAGCTATGCCACAAATTGTTAGTTTTATTTTCAAAAGAAAAAAACCTATAAGTGAAAAAATATATAACAGACAGTTCTTTTATTTCTTTTCAAAGATAACCCACTTCTTTAGTAGCTTGTCAAGAAACTGAAGTTCAGACTTTCACAAAGTGAAATCAGCCCGTTTGACTGTCAATATCATCTCAAAGGTTGACACAAACTGCTGGAATGTAATATAATACAACTGGGGAAAAATGATACTGTTTGGTAGAATGACAATACTTTGCAGAAAATGTGATGGTAATGGTTTTCAAGAAATATCCAAAACAAAGATCCTCTTGGCTGCACTAAACTCTGACTGAGAAAATGGTTGTACCTTTATCTTTAGAGCGTAATAAAAGTTATATACTTTAAAAAACTATTGCCACAATATTTTTGAAACCCATATTTCTTAATTATTTTCATAATCCAGAAGAAAAGTTAAATCCATAGTTAAAGAATTTAATTAGACCAGAAATATGTTTCTGGTTGCAAATAAAATATCTAAAACTGAGTGAGAGTAAATCAAGTTGAAATTAGTATCAATTACGAAGGAAATAATATATGTTTTGAATTACATTTTGCGCTGCCCAAAAAAAGTCCTCACCTGGATTTAACAAAACAAACAAGAGTAACAAATCAATTCTTTAGAAAGAGATTAACATTATTATGAATAATTATTGTAGTCACATTAATAATTATAAAGAGGTTGCTAAAACTAACATGTTTGCTAAGTGCTGCAATGATTGTGATCTAAAATCAGTTAAATGTTTGGTTAGTTACGTCCACTGGTAAAAATCAAGCAAATTTCCAAAGACGCACCATGAAAAAGAGTGGGAATTCATTGGGACTCCTACTTGCATTCTGGATCTTACAGAAGCTATATGGCTTTGGATAAGTGCAATCAAAACTTTGACACAAATATTTTGGGTTGACTTAAAGTTGAGTCTCAAACAACAAGCAAACATTTGAGCTTTAAAGTTTAGAGTCTGCATGTCGGAACAAAAACAATAACATACAAATGCTGAAAATTTTTAATTACTTGTGACATGTTTATTGTTTCTGTGGCTTACTCAATTCCAAGTACATTTGTATAAAATGTTTGTGTTCCTCAAAAAATCACTCTCACTTGACAGTGAATTTGCCTTTATCAATGTATTGACTATTATTCATCTGTCTTCTAATTATTCCAGGATAATTGTTTGTATTTATGTAACAGTAAAAAAAAAAAAAAAATAAGAAAAAGTCTAAATGATTTTTTTTTGCAAACAAGAGCACATCCTCTGGAAGAAAAGCAGCGACTGACTTTGTTTTTTATAATTCAAGACGAATGACGCAGCCATGAAATGATAATGACCCATCTTCTTCTGCAAAGAGAGACAACTGTTGAGGCCAAGGCGTGGCATTAATGGGAGAGAGAAGGAAAAGGCTGATGTGCATGAGAGTAGAAAGCCACATTCAGTCATTTCTCATGGGTATTTGTGAATGTGTGGTCATAATGGTGACATAAACGACAATGAAGGATTCCTGTTGGGAGGAGCAGGAAACCGCTTTATGTTGTCATTCAGGGAACGTTGCTCTAATTTCTTCAGGGATCACAGCTGCTGTGGGGTGATGCTGAGAGATGCAGAGTGACAGTGAGTAAGCAACTAATTAGTCATCTTCTCATAAAGACTGCTTAATAAGTTTTTTATATATATCTTTCTCTACATATATTTATGCCTGTAATTTTGTGTTGTTGCTATATCTGTAATAATGCTATGGTTAAGTGCTTCATGGTTTCTGCTAAGCTTCTTCTGCACTGTGGTCACAATTCCCACATGCCTGGTGGTGCATTAGTTATTTACAACCAAAGTTTAATTACTACTCTTCCTACCCCAAGACACAAAAATAGAGAAAAACACAAAACTGTAATTACAAAATTAACTTTTGTAATTAAATATTAGTGGAATTCAAAGCTGGCGTCAGAAACATTAATATATCTACATATAATTGTGCATAACTCAAAATGGCTAACATGTTGATCAATTTTTTTTTTTTAAACACGTGGGTAATAAATGTTACTTTTTCCCATCCTTGGATTTAATAATCTGGCTGGCAGATTGCAATGAAGAAAGGTTGCCTTAAAATTGGATCAGATGAAGAATATTAAAATAGAATCAAGACTTTCTTGCAATGCAAAAAAGTGAAACTTGCTAAATATTTTATTAAATCATTGCTGCTATGATGGAAATGAGTCACCTTTGTAAATATCGGAAGAATAAAAAGATGGTGAATGTGTACTTTAAATTAATTCTGTGCAATGATCCACACTGAAAACATTTTACAGATGCACTGACATAAGCGTAGTGCCTACCTGAAAGTTTGCACTGCAGAAGCTGTGGCCCCAGATGCAATAGAAAAAAGAAAACAATCATAAAAAGATAATTACATAAATGAATATATAGTTCATATAAACACAACGATAGACAAAAAAAACATACAAGAATAAAACAAAAAGAACTTCAACAAAAAGAAACACACAAAAAAACAGTTGTGTAGATACTTTCCCAATGAACCACTCCAGCATATCAGGAGTAGTTCTTTAATAGTGATATTAAAACATTCTTAAGAAAATCTATAGGTTGTAATATTATAATAAACGTGTGATCAAAGCATGCAATTGCTGAATGTTCTCAAATTAACATATAAACTTGATGTCAAAATCCTTTTGCTTGTTAACCTGAATGCATAAAGAGTTTCAAATAGAAGCCAACAGCAAGGCAGCAAACAAAATAATTTGTTTATTTTTTGAGCTTTTCAATCCTGCATCTGGCTGGTTGCACGCACCATATGTCATCACTATTATACTATCAGTCTCTTTCATTCTAGCAACAAAGACAAAAAACAAGATCGTTTACTGCCATTTTTGTAGGTGTTAAATACCATTTTATCATTTCATTCATACCCTATTGATATATCTGTTTTAAATTTCTGAAATTGATTTCTTTTTAGATGATGCCACAATTTGCTGGCATTTTTCTATTGTGTTCCTTGTTTTTAATTAACGTATTCTCATTTATTCTCTTATTCTTCTAGATTGTGTTTTTTAAAATTACCTTGTGAATTAATGTTGTTCAAATAAATTTACTTTGCGTGCCTTACCTTGTCTTTCTTACAATAGCAGTAAGCTCTTCCCCACACAGACTGTTGAATATTATGAAAAATGGGTTAGCATGCATTAGAGATACACCGGTTCTGTGATCACTGCCTCTGATGCACATCAGTAGATCGACTTCCTCCCACATTTCTTATTTTAAATAAATCTAACAGAATTGAAGGTTCTTATGAGAACTCAAGTTTCCAAACACAAATTTGCCTTAAACTAAACAAAGCTAAACACAACAAAAGCTAAATATGGATTTTCTTGAAGGCCTTCTTCTTCGTAATAAACATTTATTTTAGTTTAATTGTGAATGCAGATCATCGATCTGTTAACATATGTCATCAGGTTTATAATTTAAACGCTTGTTTTTCCAACATGGCAGTGAACAGCTTACCAAGCTACTGAGAGGTTGTTCTAACAGACCTTTAATGCACTGTCTACTTTCTTGGTTAACATTTTTACAACAGATACAGCAGACTGAACTATTAAAAGAAATGAACATTATGACTTATCAAAATCAATGGCAGAAAATTGCTTTCATTATTGTGAAGCTTCTCCTGCATCTGCAAGTCAACGAAACGTTTTTGACATTTTGTTGCTGTTCAGTTTCTTTATTAGATTTAGTCTCTAGAGCATTTCAAAAATTTAAAGGCCAGAAAGAGCTGAAATGTAATTCTTTAATGTTGTTTAGAAAAGCACAGCAAATTCCAAACATTAAAACAATGGCAGGCACAAAAATGGATGCGCTAATGGTGCTTAAAAGCCAAATTTCAAGGTCAAAGTGACAGATTATCTTCCAGCATGTTGCTATGTTACACAGCTAAAAGCAAGCTGAAAAAAATGTAGGTCAAAACTAAATGATAATGATGTACAAAACTGCTAATGTGCTTAATGTGTGCAGCAGATAGGAAACCTTTTTTGTATGTGGTTTGTTGCCTCTGTGTTGCGTTCAACATATAAGTTGATATCAACTTACATACAAGTTGATATCTTCTTACTGTGGCACTCTTTTCAAGTCATCTATTTTCTACACCAGCTCAGTCCGTGCAGTGTCACATATGTGTCACATATTTGTCTTGTGACTAGAAGTCAATGAGCAGCAGGCAGGGTACACCCTAACTAGGTTGCCTATCCACCACAGTGAAACGCAGAGCCAATCACATTCGATTCAAGCTGCAAAATGCACTTGGAAATTCATCTAATATGTATTTTTGTCAGAGGACAATGGACGGAAAACATCATGCAAACTTCAAAAGGAAAGTCCCTGACTGGGATTCTTGCTGTGAGGTGATGGTTCTGTCATAAGGTGCGGGGTAGGTGGTGAGACAGACGCTGTAGACCCAGGATGCCAGTGAGAAATGATGGTATTTTAATGATGAATGTCCAGCAATATGCAGTACACAGAATGTCCAGAATTCCGGGCAGCACGGCCGAGCAGTAGCCAGGGCTCGACGCCGGTAGCAACCGGTTACTCAAACGGACAAGACGACAGACTGGATACACAAACGACAGACGCCACAATGAGACGAGGACCCGACAAAGACACAGACACACAGGTGACACTAAATACACAGGAGGAGGTAATTACAGGGACGAGAAACACCTGGGGACAATCAAGGGGAAGACAGGACAACATGGAAACTCAGAAACACAGAAACTCGAAATAAATACACAGGAAAAACACGGAACATGACAGGTTCTTATAAACTGTACCGTCATACAAGCTTTTCTGGTGTCACTCTTAAAACAGCTGCAAATGGATAATGTTTGTTGTGTTTACCTCAATGTTTACAGAGCACATCTGTTTAAAAAAAACAGGTTTAATCCCATTGCAAACCTGCTCAGTGGCAGACAAGAGAAATATGCGTTGAATAAGTATAGTCTACCCACATGAGTTTTCATAAAAGCACGGTCAAAATAGTTCATTTAATATTGATCTTCTCAACCAGCTTTCCTATGTTAAAACAAAAGAAAAGACACAGTGAAAAGTCTATTTATTGTGTTTTTGTAGCTGTCATCAGCAGTCCATTAGAAAATTGAAAAACCAAGTTTATGACTTTTATGATATGTTACAATTTTAGGATCCCGGATGGCACCTTTCAAGAGGGTAAATATGGCTTTAAGGCTAAAAGCAATAGCGTTTGCTATTTCAGGCTGTTACATAACAAAAGATAAAACTGTGGTATAATATTTGATTTTCAATGCTGCACTTTAAAAATCTGTGGGACCACACAGAGATAAAAGGGTTGTGATCAATAATCCTCAGTCAGTCTTGCTGATCATATTCTCTGTGGGTTTTCTTGTTGGTTTTCTTTTGCTACAAAAATCAATGCATGTATCTTGAGAAAATGAAGAGTGTAAGCACAGGGTATCTTACCCTTATGTAAAATTAAAAGTAGACAAGATGAAGTCATGTCTGAGGTGAAGTCTTCAGACGGAAGCATGTATAACCTTGGAACTAGGAAAAACACTGGTACAGAGGTGGAGGCTTACTCCGTAAAAAAAAAAAGAAAAAGAAACGAAAGTCAGTAAGCAAAGGAGGACAGGTGTTTGAATGAGAGGGAGACAGGTGGAACAGTAGTGAAACTGCAAAGTACAGATGGTGGATGAGTTCAAGTGCCTGCGGTCAACCATTTTAAGCAACAAACGGTACACAAGAGTGATGAAAAGAGCAGGTTTACTGGATGGAGATGTGTGTCCTGGATGATATGTGAAAGAAGGACAGCTGCAAGAGAGAAAGGTAGGTTTTTACAAAATTGGATGTGAAACTGGCTTTAGTGTACGGTTTGGGAACAGTGCACTGACTCAAAAAAGGAAGTGTAGATGTGATAGTATGATTTTTAAAAAAGTTTCCCTTTGGCAGTTTTTAATAAAAAGCTCAGCAGTGGTGGTGAAAAAGAAAACCTGACCTTGAGCTTGTTGATTTTTATAAAGCAGACTGGTTGTTATGGAGATCTTGAGATTCACAGAGATTATGGAGAGGCACCAGTCTCTTGTAGTTAAATGTCGTTTTGGCTTTTTTTATTATAAGTCTAAATCTGGGCCTCTGTTGTCAAAATTGATAGGCGTAAGAAATAGGATAATTAGCTGGGCTCAAACTCAGGACTTTTCAGGTATAAACACTGTTATACAATCATATATTGCTCAAGACTTTCAAGTGAGATTGGTTTTATTGCTTTGACACAGAACTATTGGCTTTTCTTCAGGCATGGTCGCTTCATTTGGGGAGGTGGGACATCAACTTAAGAAAAAAACCCAAAATTTAAAAAGTAATTTAAAACAGAACAGAATAATATGCTGCTTGGCAATTTATTTGCAGTTTAATGGTAAATTTGAAGGTTTAGAGCAGTACAGGTCAGTGACCACATGCAGTTGACTTTGTAATTTAAGGCCTTGAAATTATGTCCCGTCTCTTTAAGAAGCTCCTACTCTTTCCTGGACTCCTCCTTTAGCATGTCATCACGTTCCTCCATTATGTCATTTACATTTATTCTTAGGAGCATTGGACTGAGAAGTAGGTTGTAAGACGAGCTGAGTTGACTCCTAGTTCCACCAGGTGTTTGCAAATTGCTGCTGCCGCTAGTCTAGAGGAGTTGAATGGGCAGTCACGGAGAATGGCCGCTCAGTGAGGTGGAAGATCTGCTAGGAGACCGTAGCTGGAGCAACATTGTGGAAATAGACAGTGTTTTGTGAGAACAAAACTCTCAAATGGTTGCCACAGGAGATTAAAGGATTTCTCAAACTTGCTTGAAAGAATCAAAGCAACACTCCAGGTATGTTTCTGATGGAGGAATAACATGACATAAAACTCAACAAAGTCGATTTGATTTTATCTCTCAGAGTGAAGGAGAATTTGTTTGTATGATCATTCCTACATAATATAGCTTGTCTACAAACAAATAAACACATAAACAAAAACAACTGCATGAGTCATTTGTGCAGATTTTTTTTCTTTAATTTCTACTTTTGTTTTTACTTCTTTGTGTTCTCAGTTTTCAGCTTCACACACCTGCAAGTCATCATCAGTCACACTTCTCAGTATTTATGGTTTTTATCCACTTAGCCAGTTTTCACTCACATGTCCAGAGAAACCTTCTAGGGTTTTCAGGTCATTTTTTCTTTTGTCAAGGTGTTATTTTTTTATTGCATATTTTGTCCTTCATCTCCAGTCTTACATTTTGGATCGCTGTAATCACATAAGGTGTATTTGGACACATAATGAAAACAACTTCTCACATCTGTTAGATTTATGTACTCCTTTTGATGGCTGTTGACCAAAGATTTAGCAGGGATGTATTGAAACATGTCACAGCACTGCACATACACCCCGACACACACACGCACACACCTGCAGATGTACAATTAAACCAGCCATTGCTTAATATGGCTCTTCACCACATTTGCCAGCATGCAGGTCCCAGGTTTCTGCTCCTGGCACAGTGTTCACCTACCGATTCCACTAAGGAGCAGTCTTACAATCAATGAAGTCAACAAAATGTTACAATGGCACACTTTCAAAGAAGTTAACGTTGCATGGTGTCTGATGAAAAGGTTTTGTTTTGTGGAAAAGGCAACGTGATCACAAAGAATATGATGACACAGCTCCTCTGTGCTATTCCAGGCTTCTGGTCAGGTTAGTCTTGTGTTGTTTTGATTGTTGTTTTTTCCTATTTGCAGAAAACTGAACAACACATATTAGCAAAAATACATTTAACTGGTTCAGTTTCTTATCATTTGAACTAATAATATGTGTTTTCGTTCTTCTGTAAATATTTAAAAAGTAATTACCGGGCGTTGGGTGGCTCGACCTGCACCACATGCAGAGCCATGACTTTCCCTTACTACTCAACGTGGAAGTCATGGGTTCAATTCCCAGTTTTGAGTCATTTGCTGCATGTCCTTCTCTTCCTTCTCCTCCCAATTTTTCCTAATCACTGTTCAATAAAGCCCAACAGAGATAAAAAATATCTTTAAAAAAAAATACAAAATTGGAATAAAAATGTCATTACATTTTTAAAATGACTGAATGATTAAAATAATTTCAGATTATTTTGTGGTAATCTGGTAACAGATTATAATTAGGTTCTAGATTTGTTACAAAATCTGAATGGTTAGACCTGAGTGAACAGGAGAGGTAAATCTGCCATGCAGAGTCTATATCGTTTATTGAATAATTGTAATGATAAATGCATTTGGTCTGTAACCAGGCAGTTCATTAGAAACGAGCATTACCACTGCACTACAAAACTACATTGCTTTTCCACTTGAAGAACTTTTTGTGCCAATCTTTACATCTGATGCTGCTGTTACACCTGAACTTCCTCATTGCTAGATTATAAAGGCTATTCTATTCTATTCTATTCTATTCTATTCTATTCTATTCTATTTTCTGCAAGTACTGTAATCCGCCACATTCTTGTGTCAGCAATTTTTACATTTGTAAAACAAATTAAATGTGGGCAAAATTTATGGTCAAATTAATTAACTATAGTCTATATGCCAGATAATGCACTGAAAAAATTAAATTAGTCAAATGGACATTTTAGATAAAATTGTAAATTCTTGTTTAAAGTCAGAAAGCAGTCCTGCAGGTCCTCTGCAAACTAAACTAATTTTGTATTTTAAAAAGTTCAGTGACCTCTGCTATATACACAGCTTTCCTCTGGTGTAATATTTATTTTCTGTTCAAACTTTTTGTGAGTTTATATGACGCCTTCTTAATGCAATTTACAATGTGAAGGATGTATTCGCTGGCATCTCTTTGGAGCTTCAAATTTCACTAAAAGGCAAAGGTCAGTAGTTTTAATGTTACTGTATGCACCCTGTACAGTAATGAACGGTGTTCAGCTGAAGAGCTCATTCTCGGAGGAGGCCTGCATTTACCACTTCCATTGAGGCCAGTGGAAAAACAAAGGATTACCCAAGATACAGCAGAGACAGGCTTCATTTCATGGCACAGTGTGTCTTGTCTACAATGCCAACTCTTCCTTCCAAAATCAAATAAAAGATTGCTGTCACTGCAGCTTGAAAGAGGGAGTTAATGTCACATGATAATGTATAGTATGTGTTAAATTAAGTGGAAATAATTGCTTTTCATCCAGAAGCACGAAAACTGTCAAATTGAGTTCCAGTGTAGGTGTGTGCAGTGGTTTCTACTGCTGTATCACAGCAAAAATGTAGAAATCCTAACATGTCTAGGGACTTGATTCCCGCTATCCGTCAATATTTGTCCAAATGTTTGGTGATTCTACATGGAGAGTTTGGCAGTTTTTCCTAATTTGTGTTGACCACATAAAGAGGGGATCTGTTCATTAATTACTTTGCCTCTGACTTCCACAATGCTAAGTTAAACAAAGCTGTTTTAGCGCATCAATCATTTCAGTCTAAGTTCCTTCTTGTCATCTTCATACTTTTTAAGAAACAAAAAATTCAACTATTATTTTCACAAGAAAATGTATTAACAAATATGAACAGTTCAAAAAATTTATGCAAATATAGTATTTGAACAACCCATCCAACTCAAAACTAGTAATGCACTGGACATGACAATTACAATTCAATAAAATTATATCCCACAAAGAACTGATAACTAAGAGGACTCACTGTCTCATCTGAGAGTCCATGTCTTCTCCAAATTGAACCATAACAGAGTATGAAAGTCACACTTGATTTTCCTGCTGTTGTATGACCTTTCATCCTGACATTCAGTAGATGTCTTTACATTAACATGTTTCTAACTTTTTTTAAAATTAAATTATACAAAAAAAAACAAGGATGTACTTCCAATGTCATTTTAATTAAACTGCCTCTTTGTACAAATGGTGTAATAATTCAGTGCCTGAATTTCAAGTGGAGAAATATTTTCCCTTAATAGTGCTGACATATTTTTCAGCACATTCTTTGTAATAAAATCTGAAATGTTTGTGACAAAGTTTTGGATAAGCACACACTATAGCGATTTCATCTTTCAATTTTCCTCTTTTTCTCGAGTAATAGTTTACATAATTTCAACAGGTATATTTTGCCATCTGTCAAGCAGGAAGTTTGTCCAGGCAGTACAGCCATAATCCTTAAAACACACCAATTATTTCCATCCTCTCTTGTCTCCAACACATCCTAATATTTTCCACCAGCTCTTGGTGAGGATCCCATCTGTGGAAGATGCGGGGGTGTCCGCACACTCAATTCATTGCCTCTTCCCACTGTCAGCTTGAAAGCCTACAGCAACTATTGCCTTCATTTCCATTCCCTTCATTTCCATTTCAATCTCTTGCTCAACCTCACAGTTTCTTTTGTCTGCTTCCTTCAGACACGGTGGCATGATTGATGCTACAAGCATCGGAGTTCTACAACAATTGGGTTTTATATGCGAATACGAAGAATTGTACATAATAATTGGCTCATAACGAGATTTTCAGCTTGACCGACTTGACCAGGAATGAACTGATCAGACCATCCGCGCTCTGTTTTCTCTTTTCTTCTTTTTTAGTAAAACACCTCATCAGTCCGATAGGTCTTTTTTCCTTTCTTCAAAAGAATATTGCTTTCCCTTAGTAAAGATACTCAGTGTTATCTGAGTTATAATGTCTGTGGAGAAAAAAGTTAACTAAAAGAAAACATGAGTTTTCTCTTTGTCTAACCTTTGCTCTGCTTACTTACAAGTGACATATACCCTTCAGTTTTCCATTAGTGCTAGAAGAGACCTTTGACTAGTTATAAAGGAAAAGGGACTAGATAAAATAAAAAAATAAAAAAACTGAGGGTAGCTGATGATTGCACTTGTACAGGAGAACATTTTATTTGTTTTGTTGTTTTATATATTATTTGAATGTTACTCTGCAAATTAATAGAAACTGAGTTTTCTTATATAATGAAATTGATTCATCAGAAACTCTGATTTTCCAGCTGAGGTTGAGTGTATTCAGCTGTCTATCCCTGAGACGCAACCAGAGAACTAGGCAGGCTCCCATCAGGCTACATGCCCCCATTATAATCAAAACCTGGGAGGGGTCCGACTTTCTATAGACCTTTTCTCTGGCTGTAGAGACAGAAAGTAATCAGTTCACATGATGCATGTAATGTGCAATGCAATGCATAATGCATAGGGACAGCTGTCTGTGCGTGACTACTGTACATAGATGGTTATTTCCAAGTGATGAAGTGTATGTGGGATTCCTATAAAAGAAAGAAAAACAATGTAAACATCAGGGAAAATAAACCTAATGACAAAACTGAAGGACAAATAGCAAATACAGTAAAGCTGATTTATCAAATTGTATCCTGGATTTCTACAACAATGAAATAAAAGACAAAATAAATAAAATAACCACTTTTACAATAGAAACTGTCTACTGTTGTCTACATTTAAAGTTGCACGTTAAAAGACTATTGCATAGGTCAAAGAATGTCATTGAAAATATTGAAGCTGTCATGTTTCGTCATCGTGTGAATGAAGGTAAGTCCAGCCAAGCTCAGTTCAGCAGAATTCAGAAGCTTTATTTCTAAACTGGTACCTTACTAAGATAACGAACAGATCTTAGCTACACTGAGAAAACGCAGAGAGCTATGCAGAACAACGCAGAGGATGAACTAAGGACACAGGTGAACTTAAATATGCTGGGAAAAACACAATCAGCAAAACAAAACAGCTGCGTTAATTACAACAAGATGGCAGGGATGAAGAGAACTATTGACAACAAAACACATCATGACAGAAGTTAAATAAAATCAATATTTAAAACAGTTTTTTCTCTTGAAAAAACCAACTAACAGCATCTGAGTGATCATTTTCTAAGATTGCATATTTTATCAAGATGGCCAGCAATAGGCAAGTTGTGTGTTTTATAACGTAATGAACTCTAAGTCATTTTAATGAATGAGTTGCATTTAACCTCACCTGTCCTTTCAGAAGAGGATTGGCTGGCAAACAAATAAAAGTTCAGAAGCAACATATAAGCTCTTCCGGCCTGCCACTCACCGAGACACTGTGGAAACTTTTATCCACTTTTTGGCTGAGTTCGGAATCACCAGTCAGTGTGTTTTCAGTTTTAGTGTTTTGCTTAGGCAGCAAAACAGTGACCCAGATCAGATACTCAAGAAGCTCAGTTGGTCTGAAGTTTTCCACCTTTTTAGTATTGCGGCCAGACATTCCACTTTCCTGAGTGTAATTTTCATTAAGCATAAATCCTCCCACAAAGTTCCTCCTTCGAGCTGCTGTTTCCAGCCGAGCTTCCAGGTCACCCCTACGCCCACGCCTTCTCCTCACAGCTCCACCAGATGAGCGGCAGCAGCAATTATCAAACACCTGGTCAAACTGTACGGCTACAAAGCTCATAATAGCAATTACTTCTCAGTCCAACACTCCAATGAATTCTTGTAAACGGCATAATGGAAAGGCATTGTTGTGATGATGTGCTGAAAGTGGCTTGTTAGAAAGAGCAGAAGCTTCTTAAAGAGACAGAGGCGTCAAGTTGCGAAATCTAATTTATTTTAAGTTGTGTTTGTTATATATATACCATTTTTATAACAACTGAAGGTAGCATAGTTACTTGATTGTGCTATAAAATGGGACCAAGAGTCTGGAAATATATAACACCGCCCCTTTAACATTCTGTGTTAAGCATCCTTGTGTGCACTCTTTATTAAACTATGGTGTTTATAGTGTTTTACAGGGATGAGGTTCTATATCATCATTCGAGAAATATCCAAAACAAAACTCCTCTTGGCTGCACTAAAATACTGACTGAGAACAAATTATACATAAAACTTAAGTTATGTATGCTCTACATTATATTGGTAGTCAGATTTGCATTTTGTATTATATTGAAAGAATGAATTTTTTTTTTACAAGCTTTAAGAGATTAACAACAATCAACCCAAATGATCAAGGCAGAGAGTTTTCAAAGTTTTAGCAGTTCTTTTTTTTTCAAGGTTGTATTATGAAATGAGCAGAGCTTTTATCTTTTTTTGCAGTCTGGCTTTTTACAATAATTGCTTTGATTGTGAATTACTGATGTCAATAGAGTCCATTTCCTCAGGCACAGGAAATGCCTCTGTATTCACTAAAAGCATATTACATTTATTTTTGTCATATTTATTGTATAATAAAGGAAACAGTTATAACACTTTCAAACCGTTATGTCGTGCAGCAGTCTGTTCCTTTAAGGATACTATAGAATCAGCAGAAATCAACAATACCGTTGACCACATTAAAAGTGCTGTTTGTACACAATGGAAAAGTTTTTGGGATACGTAGAAGATTTGTTACCAATAAGAAGCTCGGGAAACATATTAGTTATGATAAAACTGGCCACTGTGAACAAAGAGAACAAAGAAGTAAAATAGCAGTTTTTTTTTTTATCTTAACCCTAGATTTAATCAACTATTTACAGGAAAACCTCTCATTTATTTTCATACAAGATACATTTGTAAGTTGAAAAATGCAAAACGCCTAAAGAGTGAGCATTATGCTTTTAGCAGTGGCTTCCCAAAGTCATTTCTTTTTTTCACAAGAAAGACAAAGTGGAAACAGCTCGACTTGGTTTGTTGTTCTAACAGGCAAAGGTCCCTGTATAATTAAAACCTTGTTCTTACTACTTACAGTGGGGTGTTTGGAAAGTATTGAGCTCATTTCCATTTGACATTTACCTTCATTACCCACCTCCAGCAAAATGAGATCCAGTATTACACGCAATGTGTCATGGTTCCTGGCACTGAGATCTCTCTCTCTCTTTTTTTTTCTCTCTCTCTCTCTTTCTATTCTCCCTCTCCACACAGTAATGTGATTGAAGTTGGTAATTCTCACATATAATTTTGTAATTATCAAAACTGATTCAGTAAAAGAGGGGAGAGAAAGTATTATTTTCCTTTTAATATTATTCATATAATATATTTTTTAAAACAAACAAACTAAAAAATTTAAAGTCTGGTTTGGAAGGACTCTATAAAGGCAATGTGTTTTCTTGTTTTTGTGTCCACAAAGCATCGTTATGAGTACTAACACCATTTGCTGACAATTCGCTGTCTTTAATATTGCAGCTATGCCACAAATTGTTAGTTTTATTTTCAAAAGAAAAAAACCTATAAGTGAAAAAATATATAACAGACAGTTCTTTTATTTCTTTTCAAAGATAACCCACTTCTTTAGTAGCTTGTCAAGAAACTGAAGTTCAGACTTTCACAAAGTGAAATCAGCCCGTTTGACTGTCAATATCATCTCAAAGGTTGACACAAACTGCTGGAATGTAATATAATACAACTGGGGAAAAATGATACTGTTTGGTAGAATGACAATACTTTGCAGAAAATGTGATGGTAATGGTTTTCAAGAAATATCCAAAACAAAGATCCTCTTGGCTGCACTAAAACTCTGACTGAGAAAATGGTGTACCTTTATCTTTAGAGCGTAATAAAAGTTATATACTTTAAAAACTATTGCCACAATATTTTTGAAACCCATATTTCTTAATTATTTTCATAATCCAGAAGAAAAGTTAAATCCATAGTTAAAGAATTTAATTAGACCAGAAATATGTTTCTGGTTGCAAATAAAATATCTAAAACTGAGTGAGAGTAAATCAAGTTGAAATTAGTATCAATTACGAAGGAAATAATATATGTTTTGAATTACATTTTGCGCTGCCCAAAAAAAGTCCTCACCTGGATTTAACAAAACAAACAAGAGTAACAAATCAATTCTTTAGAAAGAGATTAACATTATTATGAATAATTATTGTAGTCACATTAATAATTATAAAGAGGTTGCTAAAACTAACATGTTTGCTAAGTGCTGCAAATGATTGTGATCTAAAATCAGTTAAATGTTTGGTTAGTTACGTCCACTGGTAAAAATCAAGCAAATTTCCAAAGACGCACCATGAAAAAAGAGTGGGAATTCATTGGGACTCCTACTTGCATTCTGGATCTTACAGAAGCTATATGGCTTTGGATAAGTGCAATCAAAACTTTGACACAAATATTTTGGGTTGACTTAAAGTTGAGTCTCAAACAACAAGCAAACATTTGAGCTTTAAAGTTTAGAGTCTGCATGTCGGAACAAAAACAATAACATACAAATGCTGAAAATTTTTAATTACTTGTGACATGTTTATTGTTTCTGTGGCTTACTCAATTCCAAGTACATTTGTATAAAATGTTTGTGTTCCTCAAAAAATCACTCTCACTTGACAGTGAATTTGCCTTTATCAATGTATTGACTATTATTCATCTGTCTTCTAATTATTCCAGGATAATTGTTTGTATTTATGTAACAGTAAAAAAAAAAAAAAAATAAGAAAAAGTCTAAATGATTTTTTTTTGCAAACAAGAGCACATCCTCTGGAAGAAAAGCAGCGACTGACTTTGTTTTTTATAATTCAAGACGAATGACGCAGCCATGAAATGATAATGACCCATCTTCTTCTGCAAAGAGAGACAACTGTTGAGGCCAAGGCGTGGCATTAATGGGAGAGAGAAGGAAAAGGCTGATGTGCATGAGAGTAGAAAGCCACATTCAGTCATTTCTCATGGGTATTTGTGAATGTGTGGTCATAATGGTGACATAAACGACAATGAAGGATTCCTGTTGGGAGGAGCAGGAAACCGCTTTATGTTGTCATTCAGGGAACGTTGCTCTAATTTCTTCAGGGATCACAGCTGCTGTGGGGTGATGCTGAGAGATGCAGAGTGACAGTGAGTAAGCAACTAATTAGTCATCTTCTCATAAAGACTGCTTAATAAGTTTTTTATATATATCTTTCTCTACATATATTTATGCCTGTAATTTTGTGTTGTTGCTATATCTGTAATAATGCTATGGTTAAGTGCTTCATGGTTTCTGCTAAGCTTCTTCTGCACTGTGGTCACAATTCCCACATGCCTGGTGGTGCATTAGTTATTTACAACCAAAGTTTAATTACTACTCTTCCTACCCCAAGACACAAAAATAGAGAAAAACACAAAACTGTAATTACAAAATTAACTTTTGTAATTAAATATTAGTGGAATTCAAAGCTGGCGTCAGAAACATTAATATATCTACATATAATTGTGCATAACTCAAAATGGCTAACATGTTGATCAATTTTTTTTTTTTAAACACGTGGGTAATAAATGTTACTTTTTCCCATCCTTGGATTTAATAATCTGGCTGGCAGATTGCAATGAAGAAAGGTTGCCTTAAAATTGGATCAGATGAAGAATATTAAAATAGAATCAAGACTTTCTTGCAATGCAAAAAAGTGAAACTTGCTAAATATTTTATTAAATCATTGCTGCTATGATGGAAATGAGTCACCTTTGTAAATATCGGAAGAATAAAAAGATGGTGAATGTGTACTTTAAATTAATTCTGTGCAATGATCCACACTGAAAACATTTTACAGATGCACTGACATAAGCGTAGTGCCTACCTGAAAGTTTGCACTGCAGAAGCTGTGGCCCAGATGCAATAGAAAAAAGAAAACAATCATAAAAAGATAATTACATAAATGAATATATAGTTCATATAAACACAACGATAGACAAAAAAAACATACAAGAATAAAACAAAAAGAACTTCAACAAAAAGAAACACACAAAAAAACAGTTGTGTAGATACTTTCCCAATGAACCACTCCAGCATATCAGGAGTAGTTCTTTAATAGTGATATTAAAACATTCTTAAGAAAATCTATAGGTTGTAATATTATAATAAACGTGTGATCAAAGCATGCAATTGCTGAATGTTCTCAAATTAACATATAAACTTGATGTCAAAATCCTTTTGCTTGTTAACCTGAATGCATAAAGAGTTTCAAATAGAAGCCAACAGCAAGGCAGCAAACAAAATAATTTGTTTATTTTTTGAGCTTTTCAATCCTGCATCTGGCTGGTTGCACGCACCATATGTCATCACTATTATACTATCAGTCTCTTTCATTCTAGCAACAAAGACAAAAAACAAGATCGTTTACTGCCATTTTTGTAGGTGTTAAATACCATTTTATCATTTCATTCATACCCTATTGATATATCTGTTTTAAATTTCTGAAATTGATTTCTTTTTAGATGATGCCACAATTTGCTGGCATTTTTCTATTGTGTTCCTTGTTTTTAATTAACGTATTCTCATTTATTCTCTTATTCTTCTAGATTGTGTTTTTTAAAATTACCTTGTGAATTAATGTTGTTCAAATAAATTTACTTTGCGTGCCTTACCTTGTCTTTCTTACAATAGCAGTAAGCTCTTCCCCACACAGACTGTTGAAATATTATGAAAAATGGGTTAGCATGCATTAGAGATACACCGGTTCTGTGATCACTGCCTCTGATGCACATCAGTAGATCGACTTCCTCCCACATTTCTTATTTTAAATAAATCTAACAGAATTGAAGGTTCTTATGAGAACTCAAGTTTCCAAACACAAATTTGCCTTAAACTAAACAAAGCTAAACACAACAAAAGCTAAATATGGATTTTCTTGAAGGCCTTCTTCTTCGTAATAACATTTATTTTAGTTTAATTGTGAATGCAGATCATCGATCTGTTAACATATGTCATCAGGTTTATAATTTAAACGCTTGTTTTTCCAACATGGCAGTGAACAGCTTACCAAGCTACTGAGAGGTTGTTCTAACAGACCTTTAATGCACTGTCTACTTTCTTGGTTAACATTTTTACAACAGATACAGCAGACTGAACTATTAAAAGAAATGAACATTATGACTTATCAAAAATCAATGGCAGAAAATTGCTTTCATTATTGTGAAGCTTCTCCTGCATCTGCAAGTCAACGAAACGTTTTTGACATTTTGTTGCTGTTCAGTTTCTTTATTAGATTTAGTCTCTAGAGCATTTCAAAAATTTAAAGGCCAGAAAGAGCTGAAATGTAATTCTTTAATGTTGTTTAGAAAAGCACAGCAACTTCCAAACATTAAAACAATGGCAGGCACAAAAATGGATGCGCTAATGGTGCTTAAAAGCCAAATTTCAAGGTCAAAGTGACAGATTATCTTCCAGCATGTTGCTATGTTACACAGCTAAAAGCAAAGCTGAAAAAAATGTAGGTCAAAACTAAATGATAATGATGTACAAAACTGCTAATGTGCTTAATGTGTGCAGCAGATAGGAAACCTTTTTTGTATGTGGTTTGTTGCCTCTGTGTTGCGTTCAAACATATAAGTTGATATCAACTTACATACAAGTTGATATCTTCTTACTGTGGCACTCTTTTCAAGTCATCTATTTTCTACACCAGCTCAGTCCGTGCAGTGTCACATATGTGTCACATATTTGTCTTGTGACTAGAAGTCAATGAGCAGCAGGCAGGGTACACCCTAACTAGGTTGCCTATCCACCACAGTGAAACGCAGAGCCAATCACATTCGATTCAAGCTGCAAAATGCACTTGGAAATTCATCTAATATGTATTTTTGTCAGAGGACAATGGACGGAAAAATCATGCAAACTTCAAAAGGAAAGTCCCTGACTGGGATTCTTGCTGTGAGGTGATGGTTCTGTCATAAGGTGCGGGTGTAGGTGGTGAGACAGACGCTGTAGACCCAGGATGCAGTGAGAAATGATGGTTTTAATGATGAATGTCCAGCAATATGCAGTACAATAATGTCCAGAATTCCGGGCAGCACGGCCGAGCAGTAGCCAGGGCTCGACGCCGGTAGCAACCGGTTACTCAAACGGACAAGACGACAGACTGGATACACAAACGACAGACGCCACAATGAGACGAGGACCCGACAAAGACACAGACACACAGGTGACACTAAATACACAGGAGGTAATTACAGGGACGAGAAACACCTGGGGACAATCAAGGGGAAGACAGGACAACATGGAAACTCAGAAACACAGAAACTCGAAATAAATACACAGGAAAAACACGGAACATGACAGGTTCTTATAAACTGTACCGTCATACAAGCTTTTCTGGTGTCACTCTTAAAACAGCTGCAAATGGATAATGTTTGTTGTGTTTACCTCAATGTTTACAGAGCACATCTGTTTAAAAAAAACAGGTTTAATCCCATTGCAAACCTGCTCAGTGGCAGACAAGAGAAATATGCGTTGAATAAGTATAGTCTACCCACATGAGTTTTCATAAAAGCACGGTCAAAATAGTTCATTTAATATTGATCTTCTCAACCAGCTTTCCTATGTTAAAACAAAAGAAAAGACACAGTGAAAAGTCTATTTATTGTGTTTTTGTAGCTGTCATCAGCAGTCCATTAGAAAATTGAAAAACCAAGTTTATGACTTTTATGATATGTTACAATTTTAGGATCCCGGATGGCACCTTTCAAGAGGGTAAATATGGCTTTAAGGCTAAAAGCAATAGCGTTTGCTATTTCAGGCTGTTACATAACAAAAGATAAACTGTGGTATAATATTTGATTTTCAATGCTGCACTTTAAAAATCTGTGGGACCACACAGAGATAAAAGGGTTGTGATCAATAATCCTCAGTCAGTCTTGCTGATCATTATTCTCTGTGGGTTTTTCTTGTTGGTTTTCTTTTGCTACAAAAATCAATGCATGTATCTTGAGAAAATGAAGAGTGTAAGCACAGGGTATCTTACCCTTATGTAAAATTAAAAGTAGACAAGATGAAGTCATGTCTGAGGTGAAGTCTTCAGACGGAAGCATGTATAACCTTGGAACTAGGAAAAACACTGGTACAGAGGTGGAGGCTTACTCCGTAAAAAAAAAAAGAAAAAGAAACGAAAGTCAGTAAGCAAAGGAGGACAGGTGTTTGAATGAGAGGGAGACAGGTGGAACAGTAGTGAAACTGCAAAGTACAGATGGTGGATGAGTTCAAGTGCCTGCGGTCAACCATTTTAAGCAACAAACGGTACACAAGAGTGATGAAAAGAGAGCAGGTTTACTGGATGGAGATGTGTGTCCTGGATGATATGTGAAAGAAGGACAGCTGCAAGAGAGAAAGGTAGGTTTTTACAAAATTGGATGTGAAACTGGCTTTAGTGTACGGTTTGGGAACAGTGCACTGACTCAAAGAAAGGAAGTGTAGATGTGATAGTATGATTTTTAAAAAAGTTTCCCTTTGGCAGTTTTTAATAAAAAAGCTCAGCAGTGGTGGTGAAAAAGAAAACCTGACCTTGAGCTTGTTGATTTTTATAAAGCAGACTGGTTGTTATGGAGATCTTGAGATTCACAGAGATTATGGAGAGGCACCAGTCTCTTGTAGTTAAATGTCGTTTTGGCTTTTTTTTATTATAAGTCTAAATCTGGGCCTCTGTTGTCAAAATTGATAGGCGTAAGAAATAGGATAATTAGCTGGGCTCAAACTCAGGACTTTTCAGGTATAAACACTGTTATACAATCATATATTGCTCAAGACTTTCAAGTGAGATTGGTTTTATTGCTTTGACACAGAACTATTGGCTTTTCTTCAGGCATGGTCGCTTCATTTGGGGAGGTGGGACATCAACTTAAGAAAAAAACCCAAAATTTAAAAAGTAATTTAAAACAGAACAGAATAATATGCTGCTTGGCAATTTATTTGCAGTTTAATGGTAAATTTGAAGGTTTAGAGCAGTACAGGTCAGTGACCACATGCAGTTGACTTTGTAATTTAAGGCCTTGAAATTATGTCCCGTCTCTTTAAGAAGCTCCTACTCTTTCCTGGACTCCTCCTTTAGCATGTCATCACGTTCCTCCATTATGTCATTTACATTTATTCTTAGGAGCATTGGACTGAGAAGTAGGTTGTAAGACGAGCTGAGTTGACTCCTAGTTCCACCAGGTGTTTGCAAATTGCTGCTGCCGCTAGTCTAGAGGAGTTGAATGGGCAGTCACGGAGAATGGCCGCTCAGTGAGGTGGAAGATCTGCTAGGAGACCGTAGCTGGAGCAACATTGTGGAAATAGACAGTGTTTTGTGAGAACAAAACTCTCAAATGGTTGCCACAGGAGATTAAAGGATTTCTCAAACTTGCTTGAAAGAATCAAAGCAACACTCCAGGTATGTTTCTGATGGAGGAATAACATGACATAAAACTCAACAAAGTCGATTTGATTTTATCTCTCAGAGTGAAGGAGAATTTGTTTGTATGATCATTCCTACATAATATAGCTTGTCTACAAACAAATAAACACATAAACAAAAACAACTGCATGAGTCATTTGTGCAGATTTTTTTTCTTTAATTTCTACTTTTGTTTTTACTTCTTTGTGTTCTCAGTTTTCAGCTTCACACACCTGCAAGTCATCATCAGTCACACTTCTCAGTATTTATGGTTTTTATCCACTTAGCCAGTTTTCACTCACATGTCCAGAGAAACCTTCTAGGGTTTTCAGGTCATTTTTTCTTTTGTCAAGGTGTTATTATTTTTTATTGCATATTTTGTCCTTCATCTCCAGTCTTACATTTTGGATCGCTGTAATCACATAAGGTGTATTTGGACACATAATGAAAACAACTTCTCACATCTGTTAGATTTATGTACTCCTTTTGATGGCTGTTGACCAAAGATTTAGCAGGGATGTATTGAAACATGTCACAGCACTGCACATACACCCCGACACACACACGCACACACCTGCAGATGTACAATTAAACCAGCCATTGCTTAATATGGCTCTTCACCACATTTGCCAGCATGCAGGTCCCAGGTTTCTGCTCCTGGCACAGTGTTCACCTACCGATTCCACTAAGGAGCAGTCTTACAATCAATGAAGTCAACAAAATGTTACAATGGCACACTTTCAAAGAAGTTAACGTTGCATGGTGTCTGATGAAAAGGTTTTGTTTTGTGGAAAAGGCAACGTGATCACAAAGAATATGATGACACAGCTCCTCTGTGCTATTCCAGGCTTCTGGTCAGGTTAGTCTTGTGTTGTTTTGATTGTTGTTTTTTCCTATTTGCAGAAAACTGAACAACACATATTAGCAAAAATACATTTAACTGGTTCAGTTTCTTATCATTTGAACTAATAATATGTGTTTCTCGTTCTTCTGTAAATATTTAAAAAGTAATTACCGGGCGTTGGGTGGCTCGACCTGCACCACATGCAGAGCCATGACTTTCCCTTACTACTCAACGTGGAAGTCATGGGTTCAATTCCCAGTTTTGAGTCATTTGCTGCATGTCCTTCTCTTCCTTCTCCTCCCAATTTTTCCTAATCACTGTTCAATAAAGCCCAACAGAGATAAAAAATATCTTTAAAAAAAAATACAAAATTGGAATAAAAATGTCATTACATTTTTAAAATGACTGAATGATTAAAATAATTTCAGATTATTTTGTGGTAATCTGGTAACAGATTATAATTAGGTTCTAGATTTGTTACAAAATCTGAATGGTTAGACCTGAGTGAACAGGAGAGGTAAATCTGCCATGCAGAGTCTATATCGTTTATTGAATAATTGTAATGATAAATGCATTTGGTCTGTAACCAGGCAGTTCATTAGAAACAGAGCATTACCACTGCACTACAAAACTACATTGCTTTTCCACTTGAAGAACTTTTTGTGCCAATCTTTACATCTGATGCTGCTGTTACACCTGAACTTCCTCATTGCTAGATTATAAAGGCTATTCTATTCTATTCTATTCTATTCTATTCTATTCTATTCTATTTTCTGCAAGTACTGTAATCCGCCACATTCTTGTGTCAGCAATTTTTACATTTGTAAAACAAATTAAATGTGGGCAAAATTTATGGTCAAATTAATTAACTATAGTCTATATGCCAGATAATGCACTGAAAAAATTAAATTAGTCAAATGGACATTTTAGATAAAATTGTAAATTCTTGTTTAAAGTCAGAAAGCAGTCCTGCAGGTCCTCTGCAAACTAAACTAATTTTGTATTTTAAAAAGTTCAGTGACCTCTGCTATATACACAGCTTTCCTCTGGTGTAATATTTATTTTCTGTTCAAACTTTTTGTGAGTTTATATGACGCCTTCTTAATGCAATTTACAATGTGAAGGATGTATTCGCTGGCATCTCTTTGGAGCTTCAAATTTCACTAAAAGGCAAAGGTCAGTAGTTTTAATGTTACTGTATGCACATGACATTTGGGGAAAAAAGTGCAAAACTGAAATTTGTTGTTTTACGAAATGCTTCAGGGCAGTATTAAAACCTATGAACCGGTGTTGTTCAGGTTCATTATGTTCAGTGCTGTTTTGAATTACATCCACTTTTAAAACTTTAGCTTAAGGACCTAATACACCACATGGCAACCGAAGTCAATACAGCCGACATCCAACACAAAACTATCATCTCAGATATGTTTGAGGTGTGATAAATTATGGATTAAAACAGAGTACATTTTCAACCTAAATGTACTTTGACATTTAAAAATATTAGGATTGTGTTGAGTCATTGCAGAGATGTAACATTGTCTTTGTTGTTCCAGCAATTTCAGCACATCATTAATAAGAGCAATGCCCACTTTAGACCAGCATACTCTATTTCTACATGACTTCCACAATTTAAAAAATAAAAATAACAGTGTATTAAGGCACAATGACCCTTATGTCTGGAGTTATTATCTTTGACATATTTAAACTTTCCCTCCTTTGGAAATTCCAAAACAAGTTTAACCATTACTTCATTGCAAAACACCCAAACATTGGGATTAAATCCTGGTCCATCAACCTTTGATATCTCACTTCAACCATTATGTTTTCTCCAGTCTGTACTTTTTAAGTGTGACACAATTATTACTTGATGTGTGAGAAGTTTTAAAGCCAGCTAAAGGTCAAAAAACATATGGTAAGAATGTCAAAAATATTCCTTGATAGTCTTTGCAAAGCCACATAATGACATGCAGAATGGTGGGCTGTTGCTGCTTTATGACTGTGTTGTAGCTAAGCAGGGGGTGTAATTGGCTCAGTAATGTTTAGGTGGGTGGCACCTTTTTAAATGACATGCTTGAACATGTTACAATATTTTTTTTTCCAACAGAATATTATGAGGCAAAAAACTGAGCAGCCAGAGACCTTTTTTTTTTTTTTTTTTTATCAAAATTGATTAGAGGGCCTTAACAGTATTTTGACCAATCTGATCCAGAATTGGATAATATAATTGATTAAATTCAGTTTTGCTTTCATTTCTTACTCATATATATTTTTTTGAGTTTTGTTTAAACTATGATGTCAACAGTTTGCAGCAGTTCCCTATGACAACATCTACTTGCTCTGTTTGGAAATATTTACCACAAAATTACAGAGGTAGATTACAGATGAGTCAAGTTGATTTACTATTACAGAAAGAAAAATAATAAACATCCAGATTAGATGTGTTATTACATTTTGTTTTATTTTGTGTAACTTGGAACAAAAACATTCACCAAATTTGTCTTAAAAGTCTCCCGTTTACATAATGTGTCGTATAAAACTCATCAGAGCCTATATTGCTATTCTAGGACAGAGTTTGCAGCGTGGCAGTCATTTAAAATCCATTATTCTGTTAACATTCTCTAATACATTTAAACAGTTCCATGAATAAATCTCTGGAAAACTAATTGGAAGTCACACTCTATGTCCCTTGGAGAGACCCCTTTGGCTAAAGCACAAGAAAAGGTGTGTCAGTGGTTTAGTGCTTCAGTAGGCAAGCAGGTTTGTCATTTCACCCATGTTTCAACCTATCAACAGAACGGTGAAGAGATTCAATACATCTTACACTTTGCTGTTTGATAAAGAAGTGCACATAAACCCCAACTAAACATTAGCAATTGTGCCCTGTCTCTGTGATGCGTTAAATTTGTATTCCTCATATCATTATCTGTCCTTTTTAAGGTAGAGTGGGAAAGGAGAAATACAAGAACAACAGTATTTTATGAAGGTATCACATAGCTGATAATCAGCTGATGGTGTTGAAGCTTTACCATCTTGGTTTTGGGTGCAAGTTTTCTAATGTCATTAATTTATGTTCATCCATGTATGCAACTTAGCATTTAGTAGAGTGGAGTACTTTCAACTTAGTGCAGTGTAAGATTATTTTCCGCTTCGATGGGATCAATCAGCAAAGTCATTATTTCCTATTAGCATCAAAAGTTTTAGGGTTAATGCAAAAACTAAGCTTTGTTACATCAGTTCCTGTAATTTAGTCCATTTAAAATGTGCAAAAAGCTGTTTTAATGTAGTTCCTTAAAACATTACAAAGAAACTGACATGTGCCTGTTTTCTAATGTCTTAAATGCGATTTGTTATTTATTTGAATGAGTATTAAAAATTAAAAAAAAGACGAGAGTATTTTTGAAATTAAATCTTTTTTTTATGTATATTTAATATTGTTTCAACATACTCTATTATTCCTTTTACTTTTGTTAGACCATTAGTTGCATGTCTTTTATTTTTTATGTCTTTCTTTCTTTTTCTTGCTGTAACACTAATTATCCTTTGGGGAGACAAATAAAACTGAATCTGAATTTATTAACGTGTTGGTTTAGTTCATGAAAAATAAATATTTCAGTTCAGTTAAGGTTAATTGCATGATGGGTAAAACTGATTTATATTTAAAATAACTATAAACCAAC
Source organism: Xiphophorus hellerii (assembly GCF_003331165.1). NCBI lineage: Eukaryota > Metazoa > Chordata > Actinopteri > Cyprinodontiformes > Poeciliidae > Xiphophorus > Xiphophorus hellerii. Next base: position 20,863,109 of record NC_045675.1, read on the forward strand.
CAAGATGTTTGTACAATGAACAATGTAAATGTTTATATTAATATTTGATTAAATATCAAAATGTATTTAAATGTAGCCTTTTTAATCACTGGAAGAATCTTTGTCTGTGCTAAAGCAGTAAAACCTTTCATAAAATTGCTGAGCAGAAATTTCCATGTTCCAACTGGTATCTTCATGATTTATCTGTGGTGATTTGGGACTTAACTGTTATTTACATTCATATATCAGTCCTCTCATCTTCCAAAATAACTTGTTAGATCTTTGTACATGACATCTACAAAGATTTAACACAAGATAAATGCTATTTATCTTGTGTTAAATAGCATTCTAATTGAGTCATTCCACAAAATTTGCAACATGCTATCTACCATCAGATTTAGATTTCTTTGTCCTCTTTCCTGTAATCTCAGAGTTAAATAGTGCTAATATTATTATTGTCACGTTCCTAACATAATGACCCCAATAATGTTTTTGCCAAAAGTGATTTTGGTGGGGAAAAAAACCAAAAAATTCCCACCTCTTTTTTGCTGATAGATTACTAAGGCAAAAAAGTTGCTTTTAGCAACAACAAAAAATGACTTAGGTCATTATTTTAGAAAAGTGCTGACATGATAATCCAATATACTACTGCCAAATTTATTTTCTCAGTTTTAATTTTTAATAAACATCACCCTAGTTCTGACAGAAATCCTTACATGTGGTCTATGTGGCTGAGAGAATAAACTTTAAAATACTTTTGTTAGTTTATAAATCACTGACTAGCTTAGCATCAAAATACATTAATGATCTGTTGTTGTACCAAAGTTCCAGACCAGTCGGATCTTTTGGTTCAGGACTACTTTGCATCTCCATTAAACTTTTTATCTATAATTATACTTCTGTTTTTATTGTCTATATTATAACATAATGGAGCAAGTACTATTGCTCCAATCGTTCACATGAAATAAAAGTTGATTTTTAAATAATACATTTTATGTTCCAGAACATCTAAAACTTTTCTCTCTTCTCCTCTAATGTTTTGACCTTTGATCAAGACTTTTATTTTCATCTATCAGAAAAAAATGTCACACCAAAATAAAATAAATAAAATAAAATGTAACTTTTATTGTTTTCTCTCTGTGTTAAAAAACACTTTTGTTCAGAGTAGAAAAATGTTTCTACTTTCCTCATCTATGGCGGACGAGTCCGATCTTTCCAAGTAGATCTTTGCCCATTAGAACATAGACCACCAGATAAAAGGTTTTCATTTAAATGTAAATCAGAGGTGCAACAAATCTATTATTGCTATTTCGAGAGCGACTGCACTCTTTGACTTTTAGGCCACATTTTTCCTCTAATTCTCCAGCAGGATGTTTTCTCTACTCCTTTTCTGACCAAGGATCTGTCAGTGCCTAAAAGCATCAGTGAAATCAAATTATAGTTGAAAGATGCTGAAAAATGCTTGGAGGACTGAACAACTTAAAATTCATATTTTGTAACAAGCACATTTCTAGTTGAAGAAAAGCATCTTATTAATGAGCTTTGGCTCATCTGCTTTTGGGCCTTTAAAATGTGTCCGAATGAGAAGTCCCATTCTGACCCTCTGCACATCTCAATAGATTTTATTAGTGTCTGGTTCTGGAGACTATTTGTTTGTCGGCTCCTGTATGAGATTATCTCAAATTCAATGTTACAGTCTCATATATATTTATTTATTCAAGACAAATGTTCTGTCTTTAAAGTTATCAAAAGTTTTTGGTGCCCTATATCTTGACATGATATATGCTTAAAAACATATGCCTTCACCAAAACACCTAGAAAACCTTTAATTCACTGTTTCACAACCTTCTACAGTCAATAAGCTGAAGTCAGCACTGTTATAAAAAAGTGTCCAGTAATTTTAAAACTGTTTTAACAAATTCTAACTTTTTAATGCTAAATAATTGGATGAATATGAATAAGACCTGTGATAATATTGTTTGTTTATCAGGCCCCGCAGTACTCATCACAAGATGGTTGCTGGTTTTAATGAAGAGCCTTTCAGTGGGGAAACTGCACTTTCTCCATGTACATGTACATGTATGTGTCTCCTACCTTCCTCACACAGAAAGAAAAAACATGCATGTTATGTTAATTGGGATCTTTTAAGTGCGTTTGCATAGGGTTGTCTCAGTGGAGAGGTCACCCAAAATCTCTATGAATGAGAACAGAAAAAACATATATATATATATATTAACAAAACAGTTAACAAAAACAGTCATATATATATATATATATATATATATATATATATATATATATATATATATATATATATATATGTTTTTGTTAATCTGAGACAAAATTATCAAAAAGTTAGTTTTTTTTAGATATTCTTTAGACTTAAAAGATGCTTTTGTGCTTAAAATGAAATTGAAGAGCAATACATATAATGGTTTAGAAGCTATCCCCTCTAATTGTTGAAACATAATTAATATTCTGTGTTAATAATTAAAAGCATCAGTGCCTTCCTAATTATATGCTAATGTCTTTGCAGTGTGCATTTATGAACTGCTCTTTAAGCCATCCCAGATAAAGTAATGGTGTTTACAGTTAACACACTGTTGAGAAAGTGTGTTAACTGTACTTTCTCTATATTACAATTGTGAAAAATAACAGCGTTGTGTGTCAGCTTTACCTTGCGTTGGCCTTTCGACCTCTCTAAGGTCTATTAGTATCTTGTCCATAGGCCAGCGGTATGGGCACCTGCACTCCCATGCACACAGAGAGAAGGTCTTTTACACATATCCTCCTATCGTTTTCCTGAAGATATAAACCAACATTTAAAATAGGAAACAGAAAAATGTAACAAAAATAGTTGCAATAACCTGGTTACATATGCGTGTACATCCTCAAATTAATAGTTAGTTTAATTTCCGTATTCAATCTCCCTTAGTCCACACCTGTCCTCAGCTTTAGATAATTTATTTTATAATTTTATTAACCTTTATTTAACCAGGTAAAAACCCAACAAAGTTAACAGTAGGTCTATTTTACAAGGGTGACCTGGCCAAGAGGTCAAGTTTCAGACACACAGATCAGTCATCATCAATCTACAGTCAGGATATTTCACTGACACAACTAGACCGTACAACTAGATTAAAACATGTTATAAGACAAACAAACAAGCAGAAAAGCTCTAATGTGCCGTGCATAAACAAGTAATGCCAAAGAATGATATGTCATTGTAACAGCAGATTTTCTGATGTGTGGTAGCTTGTGTGTTTCCAACAAAAGCAGTGAAAGAAAGCCATATGAGCTGAGCTTCTCATGGCTCATACCATTATAGACATACCCTTGAGATATGAACTAAACTTTCTGTCAAGGTGCATAAAATCCATCCATTCCAAGTCTTTTGATAGTTTGACCAAAAAACTTCAACTACAAAGCTAAAGGAAAGAGACATTTTAATATTCATTATCACCACAAATCCAAGTATCCATCCAAATTAACAGTAGAATCATTTCATCAAAATAAAATGATAGATTTTGTTTTTGCAGCCTAGATAAAGTTCAGAACTCAACCTGACAGAAATATGTGGGATCACCTCTAGAGGTATGTGGACAAGACATGTCCTGATAATCTGAAAGATTTGAAACTTTTTTGCAAAGCAAGATGGAAGAAAATATCAATTTGAAGGAGACTGGGAGACTTCTAGCAGTGCTGAAATAAAATCAAAAAGTGGCTTCCCAAAATATCAGTTTGGGTGAGCACTCTCACTTTTGCTTATTCACATTGTTTTATTCTAACACATTTGTTATTTTTTAACAGAATTGGACAGGATATAGAGGTTTCGAAATGACATAATTATGCTCTATTTCTTATCTCACATAAACTGGTATTTTAACAGTGTGTGAACTTTTTTGTGTCTACTGTAAATACATGTGCAAAACCTGGAAAGGATTAAGAAGGTACAGAAAATGGATTCATTTGAGCTTTTTTATTCGTTGCAGATTTTCTGTGCACTTTTTTCAACCACTGAGTGATGTCTTGGAGGGCAAGAAACGACGCCTGAGTCTTCAAAATCACTTGTAGGTTTGTCAAAGTCAATTTAATCTATTGAAAGGATGGCATACAGAGAGCACATTGATCGACATCTCTGCAGGGTACGCTCTTTGTAGTCAGTAACTTAGAGCAAAGCCAAGAAATTTAAAAACATTCTCAGGACAAATGGTAAATGCCTGTTTTGCTCTTCTTTCAAAATTGCATTTTGTAAATGTTTGACGGTGTGTTACAGATGCAATGAATTATGCATTGCAACAGTGATTTATTTAGTTAACAGAACTCTTTCACCTTATGGGCTAATTTTCTGAATTCTTTGCATAGATACTGATGAATAATGGGAGAGTTAAAAATAGTTAAACCATGTCAACATCCTCTTACTACTGAACAAATGTTAGCTTTGCCCTAAATAAGAAATGTCTTGTGAAGTATTCAGGAGGCCAAAGTGGTAAAGTTCTTCTAAGCTGTCAAACTAACAAGCTCCTTAAACCTACAAGACAAAACACAGCTGAATTTCCCCTGCAACATAATACACCTGAACACTTATGATGTCAAACTTGCGACTTGTACAGTGTTGTGCAAGTCCAACAGGAAGCAGAGGCCATCGATGAAATGTAATCCCTGGATCTGAAGGTGTCATCTGGCTCCACAAGCTTCGGCAGCAGACACGTAGACGGCCCATGGCGTTAGGGTCGTACTGTAAAAGATGTCCGGCAGACACATTGGCAGCAAGAGAGACACAAATCGATTCCCATTGAGATAGCATGGAGTGCCTTAGTGGAGGATGGCCTCTTTAGCAAAGCTCTTATTAATTAATAGTGTCTCAGGAGGGGATCACAAGATCCTATTCCTGCTTCTTCATCACAGCACAGCAGCTAATGATATCTGAGGGAGCTCTCCAGTGCAACACACTTCCAGCCTGCCTCGCATGTGATCATTACAGCAGCTTTTGCAACATTAGAACAGCGTCCTCCTCACTGTGTCATATGATGAGGCCCGTGTTATGCTTTCCTATTCATGCCAGGAGACAAGGGATGGAATATTTCAGTCAGTTTATATGTCACAGATATCAAGCACTAATCACCGCATCCATTCACACAGAATGGATATAACTTGTTGTCACCAGCACAAACTCTCAGTAGCGGTACATAATTATATGAAATAAGCAAATATGTCATAATAGGAGCCCACACTACAACATCTCCATGTGTTGTTCTTTAAAATCAGAATAATAAAACCCTTTAATTAAGTCAAGTAGTCAAATACAATGGATTGATGAATGTATTGTCATTATGTTGATGCATGAAAGCACTGATCACAATCCAATAACATTAACATTAGATCTGCTTACAAGTTTTAGTTACACTCTACAAATTCTTGCTAGAGAACCCAAATGTTATTCATCTTATAATGTACACATTTTTGCCTCTGGCTCATTAGAAATTATTTAAAAAGTTTGGTCACCACCTTTCCCCCCCCCCCCCAACAGACGGAACAAAGACAGATGTTTATCTAGCAGTTTATATGCGGAGGGCAGAAACACATCGCAGCTTTATCTCTGATTGATGTGATCATACTAGGCCACTGTAAGTGTCCAATAAAGTCTGTGTGCTGTTAGTGATGACTCTGCTCTTTCCTGTTTTATTGTTGTGAAGATGTTCTAAGAGATAAAATAAGTTGTAGCTACGTTTTAACTAAATACTGTAAAACTACACATCGTGAAACTTTTTGTCATCATGAATATCACACTTTTGTCACTTCCAGTGCTTTGCGCTGTCCGCATTTATGGGGAGTATAAAAAGAGCAAAAGTCTCTGTGCAGCAGAGCACCTTAAAATTAATACAGCATGAAAAGGTCAATTGCATGCCGTATCTGTTGTGACCATGTATAATCTGGTATTTGTCAGATACACTGAAAACATACAGAAATTCTTGTTTCACTATGATAAAAGGATGTTTTTCATAGATTCACTATTTAACCATGCATCCACAACCACATTTATTTTCTGTTTTGCCGTCATTTTTTTTAGCTGTTGTTGCCACAGAGTCACTGAGTTCATATTTGCTCTGAAAAAGACACCAGCTGGTCCTGCAGTCTTGGAGAGTGTGGCTTGAACCAACAATATCTGGAAAGAGTCTAAAAGCTACTTTATATGACAGAGTACAATTTACCATTGGATTTATCTCATATAGATTAATCTTGACAAAAGTACAAAAAAGACAGGCAAAAATAAGTAGGATACAGATTTTCTTAATCTCAAATATATATTTAGGTGTAGGTCTATTTGAATTGTGAATGTGAATATGTTTGAATTAGAGTAACCTAAACCTCTGCTTTTCCTTTTGCATGTCAGAGTGTTCTTTATAAATATTGTTTGCAAAACATGTTTTCTATCCTTGCAAAAGCTGCAAAATTTTATTTTGCAGAGGGATTCTAAAATATCAGTGTGACAACTTTTAAGTTAATATATATATACATTAGTAGATGGAAATTGTATTTGTAATCTGAGATCTGTCTGCAGAAGGGAGACACATACCAGCTATTGTTCACCACCACCTTGTACAATAATTTTCCACATAAGATTAAACAGAATAGGATTTTATCTTGCAGTTTTGTCTACTGATCTTTTAAAAAATGTGGGTACGCATTTATAGGCACAAACAACCACAAACAGGGTAGCTACAATTTGGTAAACAAAATACTAATTTACTCAATTTCCAATCTCAGATGAATAATGATAGTGAACATTGATTTTATGGCTTTTTCAAGCCAGATAAAACAGTCATTTAGCTGAAGCTTAGTTTCAAATGAATGAGATGGCCCAAAGAGTCCCTTCATTACATTACTGCTTGTTCTAATGGGTTTTGGTCCAGTATTTTGGATCTTAAATTATTTTTCTTTCATTTACAGTGTCATGCTCTATCTGATCCTTACTGCATAATGTTTGGTAATTGCATTCAGCACTGATGTCGTTAAATAGGAAATGTGATTCTACAAAATATAAAAAGCAATAAGTTTGTGCTCATTTTTGCTGTAGCGTCAAACCACTGAATTTAAAACATATGTCTAGGCTCTATACTTATTTATGCACCAAAATATGATTACAGTTTTCAATTTCCATGTTTTGATATAACATTTAGTTGTAGGAAGATGTTTGTGGGGTCACTAATGCCTAAATTTGAACAATTATACAAGTTAATATGATAAAGAATCTATAGACACAACCTGGATATGAAAATGATTTCATTCAAAAGTTTTCTTTATTCTGTAATAATCATGCAGGTAGCAGTGAGAAGAAATGTTTATTCAGAAGTTGCTAAAAAAAAACAAACAAAAAACTACATATATAAGCAAATAAATTAAGCTCATTTTATTCTGGTTTCAAACTCCTCAGTATGGTGTTCTTCCAGAGATTTTATGTGATCTATTAATTATGAACAAACTTGTTGTGAAACTCCGTGCCTTGGATGGCAACCTCAAACAAACACATCTTTAATTTAAAAAATAAAAATAATTTAAAATCTACGTGAAGGATAATGATATCCATCTCCATCCTACCATCACACCGGAAGATGACTTTTTTTTAATTTTTGGTAAAGTTTCTTGAGATGTGTTTTGAATTGACATTATGAATTGAAACCAGCATAAGCGGAAGCAGTGGGCGGGAGGAGGGGTTAAAATAAAAAATATACTAGTTTGCAATTGTGGCAACCTGGGGTGGATTTTCTTTATTATGAAACCCAAATGGAAGATGTTAAAGTTTACGATAAGGGAAACCGACACCACCTGGAATAACTCCAGGAAAATAGAATGGTAATAAGGACACAGGTACATTCTACTGGAAATGAGACAATATTCAGACAGTTCTACAAAAAATGTATTAAACTTCAATGTGTTGTTTAAATTAACAATAACCTGAAATTGAATGGTTAAAACAGTGAATGCATTTTTAATGAAGTTGATTATAATAAAAATGTTTAAATTTCAAAGGAAACTGAGGCTTACCAGAGGGGGGAGAGTAGTGAGGAAAGGGGCAACATCCAGTGAAGAAAAAGGGATCACCCTGGACACTACAAAAACACACACAAAAAAAGGATGCTCCAACAAAACACACAAGACAAGACACTGCCACCAGGGATCACCACCGCCACCACAGAAGCCTCAGTCCCTACAAGAAAGACAAAAAATAAAACAATATGAGCAAAACAGTGATACAATAGCACTACAATATTGCTTTTTATCCCGTTCGTAGTGCCATCAATGCTCCCGGCAGCGGGGTAAAGTTCATACAAATCTTTTAAAACATTTCATCGTAGGCAAAACATCAGCGAGTGTACAGCCAAATAGAGTAGATTATTAATACAACTGCTGATAAAAACTATAACTTACGGTAGCTGCTTACCTGTAAATTACCACACTGCCAGATAAACAGATCCACAAGTTCGCCTATGCAGCGCAGCTGTAACAAAATACTACGTAAAGGCTTCGTTTACATGAGGTGGACGTTACCTAGCCACGCTGGCGCTTACCTTCCCGGCAGCAAACAAACAAACGAACAGATTGGTCCAGGAGTTGGAGGAGCAGCAAGGGAGGCTAAACAGATCAGACCAGCTTGCATTAATTGCTACGATTAAAGCTGACAAACAAAGAAACAGCCACGCTTACCCAGAACAGTTCAGCAAACAAAGGAAGCAGAATGAGTTGACGTCATGACGCAAGTAGCCTTGTGGCAGGTAGAGACCTGCTTATATGCCTCAGCTGAAATTGGCCTTAAAGTGGCAGCGTACCATTTATGCTGCTACACAATAAAAACAGAAGTCAAGCGATGCAAATTATGCCAGTAAGTGGTTTGGTTCGCCTGCCGTTTTACCTGGGGCGGGGCTACCAGCAGCTAGCTTCGGTCTAGTCTGTATCTCCATGAGCAGCAACAGCCTTACTCACTGAGGAAACCGTAAAAAAAAAAAAAAAGCCAGTAAGTCATTTATCACAGCACTTGTTCAACGAGCTCAAGTTTGTAAGATGAAAGGTGACATTTTCCCTGCTTTGCACAAAATCAGCCTGTTTTTAGCAGGTCCCTTGTTAGGCTAATAGCCTAGCTTATGATGGTTAACAAGCTCAAATGAGTGATGTAGCATCAATGACAGGGGGGAGAAAACGGCGAGGTAAAAAAGGAAATTAAAATAAGACTGAGTGGAGGGGGGAAAGCGAGGAGTTAAAAGAGAGATTATTGAGGATTGAGGGAAAAAAGAAGAGGAAATAAAAAGCAGTCCCACATGATAGCATACTTGAACACTGGTGGACCTCATGCTGCTGCTGCCTATCTGAAACATGATTTCGACAAGATTTATCTAAATTTGTAGATTGTTTAAAAGCCACAACCAAATGGTGCACTGTTAGATTCTCTAAAACTATGATTTTATGATTCTGTGATATACTTTCTGCACCACTAAACTGTTAAAAGAAGTCACTCCTGTCATGACATTATGATGAGTCTCAACACCCAAAGAAGCTGTGCTTGCATTAATGGTTCTATTTTAATCTTACATCTGATGAACAACACCCACATAATTATTTATTGTTATATATGATTTGCATAATAATTACACATTTTTAATTGACAGTATATTCTCGGAAGCTGATTACATTGAAAAAATGAAGACTGGATTTCTCAGATCGAGTTCTAATTTACCAACCGAACACTTTGCCCTTGTCAATATTCATGATTGAGTGCAGCAGTTTAAAACAGCTCATTGTCCTGTTTGGCCCACCATTAGCATTTTTCATTATAGATCATTCAGGTAAATGATCACCTAATTCATCAACTGTCAGCTCCCCAATCATGTAAGGCTAACATTTGAATTTATATAACATTACAAATTATCTTTTAGCTTTTATGTTCCTACCATCATTTTGGTAAGTATGAGAATGCACAAAGTCTTTCATTCACCTGCTAATTTTTGGAATGATAATGGCTTCTTATCAAACATCTCACAGTCAGGTGTTTGATTCTGGAAGTGTGAATGTTGTGGCAAATTAATCATCATTGATTAGAGGTCTTGTGATTTGAATCCGTCCCGTCTCCAGATTAGTAGCCATTGATCTGTGACAGCAATTTCACGCTCGTGGTCCACCAATTTTCCTGGTCAATATATGTGGCCTCTGTCGAGCTTTTTCATGACCTCCTCGTTTATCAAACTGCCACCTGCAGTGACATTTACCCTCTCTTTGGATGTTAGGAATGAAAAAATCAAATGAAACCTATCTATCCACAGTAATTTTTTTATTATTTATATTGACCAGGAATATTGACCAGAAAGTATTATTGCAATATTGTACATGGGACTTGGTACATACTAGGGAAAAGAAGGAAAACATAAATAAGAATATCTGCTAATTTGAAATTGTCTACTGAAAAGTTATTGCCCGATTGGGTGGATTGCATAAATTGTCTTTTACTCTCACAATAAGATGTAGATTTGTGAAAGACAAGTATTCCAAACATTTGATTTTCATGCACACTCTTGTATTCATATCTGCAGGTGTTCAAACACTGTGCCCACTTTCTTGGTCCTTTCAGGTGTTCATTCTTGGAAATTGTCACTTTATAAAAGCAATTTTTTTTCTTCTGGATGTATTAAAAGATTCCAACTCAGCCGGGGAAAAGTTGCAAATTATGCAAATGATTCTTTTTGTTATTGTAAAAGACGGATGTCTCACACAGATAGGTGCCCTCTGTAATGTTGGAGAAAGGGAACACATTAAATTGTTCTAGCTCATCACATCCTGACAGTATTTCATGAGTTAAATTGATTGAGCACAGTCTTGGTTTTCTTTGTGAGATTACACAGAGGATATTGCAGAAAGGCTGTTTTCCATCACAGAGAGGGCACAGAGGCTCCTAAGCAGATGGAATTCTTAATTAACACAATACCACAGACTGTGTTAAAACACTTGCAACTCTAATGGGAGCAATCACAAAGCAGAACTGTAATATGCAGCTGATCAGTCCATTATGCAGTATATATGTTAAATTACCCGGGGGGAAGTTTTAGATTTGTTTTGTCAAATGTTTTAAGTTTATGACAACCCTGTTGGGGGTTTTGATTTTTACAAGTTTTGTTGTTAGATTGTGCTGTTTAACTAAAGTCAAAAGAGTTTGTATTTATACTTATCACACAAAGAAAGAAAGAAATTGTATAGCTTGGTGAATAAAAGTAAAATTATTACTTGCCATGGTTTCGATTGTAATTAATGTTGGGAAACTGAGTACTCTGTGTCATGCTGCAATGGTGCGGGTCACAGCAATTAGTAGGCTTGGAAAACAGCATGGACATGGAAAATAAAATCTGCCAGTGTTTGTTTATGTTCAAATACACTGCATGGGGACTCTGTATGAACAAACAGAGAATGAAACCTAAACTCTAAAGAGATATTTCTTTATCAAATACAATGTTGCACATAAATAGTATTTATAACATTTAAATAATTTCAGAAAAAAACCCTGATTCAGTTACCCTGTCATTGCCTTACTATGCAGTTCTGCTTGATTCAAATCTTGCCCAGAATGAGCTGGGAGAAAGCATAATCTGGGAATTCAAGTCAATAATTTCACCATTGACTTGAATTCCTCCAGCAGAATTTCAACACACTTTTCCTTGCAGGGTCGTGAGGGAGGCTGGTGTCTACCTCCAGCAATCAACAGGCGAGAGACGGGGTACGCCCTGGACATCGTGCCAGTCCGTTGCAGGTAAAGACAGGATGTACTGTAGATATATTATATAGCGAAACACTCATCAGCTTGCTATATCTATCAAAACATGAGCATTTAAGACCTTTGCAAAGCATATTGTTGAGCTTCAGTTGATCAACTATTGTTCAAATGTGAACTTTTTATATCATTGTTTGAGTAACTTCATTTAAGGCTACCAAATTTAACATTATTGAAATGTTAATACATTTTGGAGTCCTTTCATTCATCTTTGTATTCCTGGGGAACAGTTACATTTACGAGTTAAAACCACGTGGTTTGAGTTGTAATCTATGCACACGGTTATGAGTAAACCGTTCATTCGTCCCACCTGAAAAACAAAAGATTTAACCAAAATTTTGTAAACATTTGGAAATGTACATATAACAGCAGTAACATTGGACTACAGCACCAGTGCACTGAAAAACACTGGGTTACACCATAGTGCTTTTTGCGGCAGCAATGTTCTTTCAAATTTATTTGTCTCCTGTTTTAGACTGGGCTTCTTGGATTTTTTTCCCAAGACTCCTCATGTTTTTTTCCCCACCAAGACTCTTCATGTAGAATTGGGTATGCAATAATTAATAGAAGATAACATTCTCTCTAAAACATTGTTATCCGTATCACTTGTTTCTGAAAACAAGTGATACAAGTAATGTGTTCTCTTTAAGGAGAACACATTTAAAATTATATTTAGCAGGTATTACCACATCATTTGTAAGAGTAAAATAAAATAAGAAGTGATTAAGGGTAATTTAAGCCATAATTTCTTACTATGTCATTCTCATAATTATATATTTTTAGATTGAAAATATTTTTTGGTCTGGATTTTCATTTGCTATAAGCAGAAAATCATAATTAATAGAAATGCAGACTTAGAAAGTCATAGGGAGATTTTTCTATATGTTTTGTGAATTGAGTTGCAGAAATAAAAGAACTTTTCAACAATAAATGACTGTGTGATAGACAAAATGCCTAAAAGTGAGATATACATTACAGGTATGTGAGAGTCTATCTAAAGTGGTCACTAACAGAAAATGTAGGATGACACCAATCCATATACCTAAAACCAGGGTAAATGTAATAAATACTAAAAAGGAACTAAAACAAACTGGGAAAAGAAACATTTGTGTCATAATTTATACTCAATGCTGTCATTCAGTTTTCCCTGCATTTTAAAAGTTTGAGTTAAGAAATGTTTCAAATAAAAGGTCTTTTTTTTCCTTAGAAGGCATTGTACCTAAAACGCCTGCTACACCTCATTTGTAGTCCAGGCTTTTCTTCCATTACTAATTCAGATTGCCATGTAACATATTTGCATAATGCTTGCCTACTGGCTAGTTTGACATAACTCAAACAAAAAAATGGGCCAATCTTCTAATCTCCTAATCTTCCTCAAGGCCGAATCACTAAACTTCTGGCTTAATTTACGTCACAACTGTACTGCTTGTGTACGATAATGTCATGAAGACTCAAAACATTATTAAAAGGGAATGAGGATCACGCTTCGCCTGACATTACTAGTTCAGAAAATATGCATTGTCATCAAAACAAAAATAAAAATTAAGAAAGCCACAGTTCCAAGGATGTTGGTTTTTCATACCTGTTTTGGTCCAAAAACAATTAATTTAAACCCTATGCGGACTCAGAACTTCAAGAAGCATTGGGGAGATTATTTCACTTACTGAACTTGACCAATAACATGATTATAATTGGCCAATCAGAAAGGCATGTTCTTTTGGCAAGAGATAATCAAACACACAGTTGTAGATATAGACGTGCTAGAACCTTTACAAAAATTGTGTTGCCTAAGAAAAAAAAATTCCCTGGGTTTTTGTAGTTTTTAATAGGAAATTGCACACTTGCATACATCAAGGTGGCATCCAAAACATGCAAAGCAAGTGTATTTTAGATTTAGAAAACAACATAGGCAGCTCCGAACCTTTTCAGATGAGCATTATTGCATCATTTGTCAAAAAGACATCAAGAATTTTGTTGCCGTTTTTGTATCATTGTTCCACCACCTCACATTTTCTTTTCTGAGTTTCTGACTTCATGCTATTCCAACTTTACAGCCAGACAGCCAAAAAAGACAACAAATCTCATTCTCTTATTTAAGGAGCACTTTAGAAACAGCAAGTAATAAGATGATGTGTGAATGTGAGTTGGATGTTGAGGGAAAACTAGCCATTTTTAATAAGTGCTCATTAGGGCTTTTAAACTGAAAAGCCATTGCCTAGTCATGTTTACGGGACATTATGTCCAATCCAAGGGTGGGATTTCAGCTCATTCTGCAACCAAGAGTTTTCTGGATGTGGGCCTGAACTTCTTCTCATTCACAGATGCTCAGCAAATGAGAGCTCTCTCTGCACAGAGGTAAACCGAGGGCAATTGCTCAGTGTGAACACTGCAAAGTAACTTATCAGCAAAACAGCAGCCTGACACCCCAGGACAGCAGCCTGGTGTGCTCAGGTCATGCTTTTCAAGAAAATTACAATGGAGAGAGTGCAATCTGTGAAGAATCTGTGGAGCATAATTCTGTCAACTTGAGCATCCCTGTGAGCAAACTGGGTCTGCCCTGGGGAGAGTGTGTTGTCAGCTGATAGCTAACTCTGAATTGTGTTGTCTTACATATTTTCATTGTACTCACTATTTTCACCAAAGCATGCAGCATATAATCTTTGTGTTTAAAATCAGTTTGTAGTAGACTGCACAGATTATGCTCATTCAAAACATGGCTTGAAAATCATAGTACAACAAACTTAGGTCATTATTAGCTTTTGCACCATGAATCAGTTTGCAAAGCTAAGAAAAGATTTAGCTCAACAATTCCCACAAGAATGGAACAGTTATTACAAATCTGACTTTAAGTCAAGTTTAGGATATTGTTATACAAGTTAGTACTTTATTTTATTTTATCCATCTGTCAATCCATCAGTCAATCATTGAGTCAAAGGCCTAAAAGGTCCAGAAAGGGAATCTGACATCCCTCTTCTTTGTGTACAAGCATTGCATTGAGTCAAATCCAATAATGCAGCTTTTTGCATTTCTTTTGTCAAAATTTGTTTTCATTTTGTAGACTCTAAAGGGGGTAAAGCTCAGGACACACACCATTCTCTTGTAGCACAAAACAAATAAATTCAACTACTTTGTCTTTCTTTGAATTCTCTGTGAAAAACAACTCAAATTGCAAGATGCACATGACATTTTAACTGATTTTAGGATTATTTTTATTTATTTATTTTTTTGCCAAAATTCACAAACCTGCCAGTAGTGGCGGATTATCTAATGGCGTATGAGTCACCGTATCAGTTGGAAGACAAGAAACTTTTGCAACTAACATGACCTAGACTCTGGAGCTTCGCACTCCCTAAAGCAGCTTGCCAGCTTTTACCAAGAGAGAGCAGCCTATGGTAGCATTATGAGAGGATCATAGCAATCACAGGAGCTGTGCTTCTTGCAGAGAGAACACATTTCTCTTAGCAGTTTGGCTGAAATTGGACCACCAGATGGCATCTCCGCATCTCTCCTGACACTTCATTAAGAGTTGATGCCTGTAGTCTATCCTCTCCAGAATCATGGCTCTCATGTGAAGAGGAATCAATATTTGATTTCCTCTTTTAAGTTGTTCCCCCCCTTTAACATTTTTCCTTACATAAAGATTTCAGTGCCAGGCGATGATGAGCACAAGATGTGAGTTATGCAATGCAAGCATTAGTGGCTCTGCTGGAATAAAATGTTGAAGGACATCTGCTTTAATACAGGTGTGAATAAAGACATGGTGTCTTTACTAACAGACATGAAGAAGTAGGACTTATTTGTAAAGTCAGACTTGCAGAGTAAGGTCTGTAAGAAGAGTAATTTTACTCTGAGGTTACAGACTTGAACTCACAGACACTACAGAAGCTAACTGAAAAACTCTTGCTAAATATTAAATGGGACTAATGTGATATTTTTGTATTTAAAGTTCTTGTTTTAATTTAAATGCCACAAAAGACAGCAGCCTATGGCAATCTGAACCCCATATGAATCTCTGCTGCCACACTGGTTCCTTTAAGCCATCATTCTGTTGTTTTTTGGTAGGTAGATTTGATTTAATTGGCTCATTAATCTTGTCATTACCTCATTTTTTTCTTTAAGTATCCAATCATATAATGCTGAAACATATATGACAACTTAATCTTTGACTTTCAAAAAAGTCAAAGATTAAATGTGCTATGCTCTCATGATACTGTATTGATAAAATCATGATGATAACCACCCTCCAGGCGTTTTTTGATTTTGACTGTCTGTTACTATTATGTCTTGAAAGAATCTGCACTGTAGAGCATCTTATTGACTTGATGCCTTAAATATAACGGTGAAAAGAAGAGATTGGATTGAGAGAATTATTGCTTTCTGAGTTCATTTCCTTTTCTGTTCATCAGATCATCTCCAGATAAGACAAAAAGAAAATGACAAAATATGACTTTGTTTTTCCTATCAGATTATTTTGTGTGTATAAAATAATGTATATATATCATTATATAAATATGCAGTATTTATAATGATATACTGTATATATCACAGTTTGACCTCTTGTGACTGAGGTCAAACTGTTGTTCATAGCCAAATGGACTTTAAAAAGAAACTGGAGGAAGAATTAAAAGGAAATAAACGATGTAAAAAAAAAAATCTAAGAAACAAGTTGTAACAATTTATTCAGAACTTAATTTAAATAAACCACTTCAGATCTCGGCTCTGTAGTTGGAAGTGGCAATCTTTTACCAAATCTTACCAATCTTTACCAATCTTTTTCCAAATAAAACATGACATGTGGACAAGGTTGTAAAAAAAATCCACTGCAAACTACAGTACAAAGAAAGGCTAAGTAATAAATTGTCACTCTTGTTTATTGTCCTCTAAAAATTTCTAAGTCAGCATTTTGAAAACTTAGACCAAAAGCACAAAGTGTTTGTAAAATAACCATTTTTCTCCCAGATTTGCAGCTGTTTTTTTAAAAAAATTGTTGTTATGAAAGGCTGATGTTTCTTTGGCTTCTTCAAGGTTTGTAGAAAGATGCCCAAGATGATTTTCTTTGAATTTGTTTGTACATTTAATTGCACTGCTGTGTGGCGATGTGGGCTGCACAGTGGCAGTTTTACCTTTCAAGAAGATTCCAAGTTTGAAAAGTTGTAATATTTTAAATATTTTTTCTCCCATGCATCCTAATGTTGCCCTACATGGATTTCCAACCCATCCTCCTTTTACCCAATCACTGCTGGTGGTAGGCAAGAGTCACCTTGTCACCCTGCAAGAATAGATAGATGTAGACAATTGATGGATGGACGGCTTTCAAGTAGAACAGCACATTATTTTAATACAGTTAAAGCCCAAATTATACATGACCCTGGCAGATTCAGATTTAAAGTAATCATTTAGTACTACAGTTTTCTTTTTTTAAATGACATAATATTAACATTTTGTTAACCTCAAATACTTAAAGCTCATTCCATAGATAAATAGCAGTGGAAAACAGAAAACAGAAGATTCATTAAGTTGCAAATCTTTTCTCACGGGGATTTTGGGTTCATGACATGCTTACCACCATTAACTCAAGGTAATTTTATTATCAGCCCCAGTTCCACCTACTGTATGACATCAATGAAAAAAATAAATAAATAAAAATAATGTCAGCCACCCCTGATCAGCTGAGCTCTCATTAAGTCACAACCGGTTAAGCATATGATCAAATTCAGATAATGTACGCTCTACAGGGATGAATGAAAATGGCTGAACTTGTTTGATGTCATGCAGTTGGTATGAGATTGCCTTTGAAGTTGCCCCAGTGTGCTGAACAGAATCCACAGTTTAGTATTTCTCTCTAAAAAGCTCGAGGAAAGGCTTATTTAGGCAGCATGACACAGAGAGTAAAGTAGGAGGCTGAGGATAAAGAAGCTAATCTTGTCAGCCTAAAGCCTGCTCCCTTTTCTGAATAACACTGTGGTTTGGTTTTCTTTGTGCTGCCATTTAAATGGAAATAATGTGAGACTTACTTGGGCCTGTTGATGAACATTTCACAGCTGTCTGTGCCCTGAGACAATGCAGACAATTTGGCATTAAGCATTCTGCAAATGTGCTGCATGTGTTTATCTGTTCTAATGACCTTAAAAGTATGGCTATTGCCAGCATACTAATCACCTTTGTGTGCCGTGGAGCTGTTTTGCATTCAAAGAGATTGTCTGGAAGAACATATGACAAGGCAATGCTCTTTATTTATATATATTTTTTTTTATTTATTTATTCATTTATTTATTTGTTGCGAATGTCTCATTAAAATATGGTGCATAATACAGAAGGAATTTCCAGTGTTAACACTTTGTATGATTTTTACAAATCTGAATCTCGTATGATGAAAGGAAAAAGAAAGCAGTTGGGTTTGTTTACAGAGATCATGCAATAATTTGACTGTTTTCCTGTCAAATGTTGTTTCTGAAAAAATACAACTTACAAAATTGATAGGTTTAAGCATGTGACAAATATATACAATTGGTGAAAAAAATGTTTATAAATGCATATCTGAAGCTAAAATGTGGAGGTATTAGGAAAATAAATCATGTTTATGTTTTTGCTTAAACTCTGGCTCCAGGTGCACAATTCATCATTTGGATTGTCAGCATTAGGTTTTTATATTGAACTGATTGGTAATCATCTTCACGCAAGCCTGTGTGATCCATTACAAAGCTCCAGCGTTCATCTCTTACAGATAAGCTGTGGATGTCATTGTAAGCTATCCTTTTGGTCTATTCTATTTAAAACTTTTATAGAATATCACTTGTGAAAGTACTAACACCGGTGATGACATTGAAGCTACAAGACAAAGCAAATGTTTCCTTAATTCCCATTGATGAGCTTCTGAGTTATACAGTTGCAGAAACGGTGCTCAGCATTTTGTGTTTGCTGTATGCCTATTTAGTTGTGGAGCAAAGGTTTTTTTTTGTTGTTTTTTTTTTTTTAAAACACCTAAATCACAAAGTAGAGGAGCATCCCAATCTCTTTATGACCCAAAAAGGAATTGAAATCTGGCTTGTGAATGTGCAAAATTATTCATGAAAGTTGAACTTTATTAGACAGTAAAGAAATGCCTGCTGCTTTATACAACTGTAAAAGCTACATTTGTCGATTTTTGCCTTTGCTCTGAGGTTCAGTCAAACTTCACAGAGTTTTATGCATTTTGGCCCTGGTCTTGAGTTTTTTTTTGTTGTTCATAAATATTGCATCACATCTGAAATTCGGTTTACTGTGCAAATTGACTATTGCACCCCCAGAATCAAAAAAGTAAGACACTGTTTGCACTAACAGAAACGAAAATACAGTTTTCTCAAAAATATTTTTTTCCTTTAATTGTTGCAATCTAAGAAATTCTTATTTTGCTTATCAAAATATCGACACGCTGAGATGTCAGGCCATCAAAGGTTCTGTATCAGGACTGTCCTGACACAACAAAAAAAGAAAACAAAATTAAATATATGTTATTGAATACTTGTTTTTTATTTTTATAACTGCTTTGAGCTCACACACCCTTCATCATGCTATTATGGGGCGCTATTGTCCTCCATTGTCCAGCTCATTGGGAAATTCATAGATGAGCAGAATCCGATGCTAAGGATTGCAAGCTCAATGCATTTGGACAGTCTGCATGAAGGCAGTGATACAAACCTCACCCAGATAAAGAAGGAAAACCCCATGCATACTGTAACTTATTATTATTGTTCAGATGAATACTGCAAAATAAAAAGTACTGTATATGTCATTCCCAAGACGAATTGATGCTGTATTGGCCGCAAAAGGAGGCCCTACACCATACTAATAAGTTATTGTGGTCTAAAACCAGGTGTTTCAGTTTCATTGTCCAACCCCTGTAGTTTCATTTGTTTCAGCAATCCCAGCTGGAACTTAATTTCTTTCACACATTTTAAAATTAACATATTAGCACGCTAGAAAGTAGCAACACATTCTGGCTAATGTCAGAAAATAGGATACTAGTTTTGTAAAAAAGGAAAATGTCAAAGCACAAAACATTCCCTGTAAACTGTTGCTGCTGCAAAATTGTGAATGATACCAGTCTCTGTCTACAAAGCACTGAGGTTGTACAAATCTGTGGTGTGAGTAACACTGTTCATGACACTTATACCTGATTCCTAGAAACACTCTGGCATCTGGGACTTTTTACAGGGTAAATGGAACAAAATGTTTCAAGTAACTTTCACTTTTACGGCAATTAAAAATGCAGGAGCTTGAAAGCCTTCTCTTCATCTCGCTGTTGTGAAATTTATGTATTTTCGTTTAAATTCTTGGCATTTTGCATTGTCACTGTAAGTGAAAATGTAGCTATTCTTTTTGCACTTCATTACAACCACTATCGAAAAGGGGGCAACAACACAAGGAGGAAACCACAGATCCATAAAAAAAATCTCTATAATAGCAGTGACAACAGAATTTTTAATAATGTCAATGGCGTGCGCAGTAGCTAGACACTACAACATTCCCTTTGCTGGGCATTTATTATTTAAGCATTTCAGGAGTGCAATAAGCTGCTTGTAGATTTGCAGATTTGGGGCTGCCAATCATTGGCATTCTTTAAGTGGTCTAGCTGCTCATTGAGTGGGAGATACATGAGGGTGGGGTGCTCCATCACTGCTCTCTTCTTCCACTAAAAGGCTCTGACATTTTTCCCTGGAGGCCCACAGACAGCTTGGTGCCCTCTGTACACAAGTTAATGGCTGCTGTCACTGCGCAACTCATCCATGATACCGACTCAGCAACAACCCAATTACCAGGATTTGCAGACAGTTTTGATATATATTGTGCTAATTTTACACTAGGAAAATAGCACATTTAGTAGAATATGAGCTTAAGTGAACATTTTTATTTCACAAATCACAGCATAGTGAACTGAATCAGTGGATTTTCCTTGTATCATTTCTGACCATTTGTAGGCTAATGAAATTACAATATCCTCATTAGCGCTTGTATGTAAAATATGTAAACAAAATCAACTGTTAATCATCCTAATGCAATAGCAATGTTATTGCATATTATGTTCATCGCTAGTGGCATGTGTGTTTAAAATTAAAATTTTTGTTTGCAAAATAACCAACAGATCTTGATAGTATTAATTAATCAAAATTAGGCCTTTCTACTAATTATGTGGGAGCATTAGAAAGTTATGCTTGCAGTGTTAATAAATATTTTCTGAAAAAAATATTTTGTTGACAAACAACAACAAAGAAAACTGTTCTAATGTGCACTTTCTGAATGGATTTGTAGCTGAAGGCTTTTAACATAACAATGGGTAAAATGAACATTCTTATTCTCTCCAAAGAGCTCATGTAGATCTATTAAAGTGGAAAAGTGAAAGTGAAGAGGTTAGATGTTTCTCCTATCCCACCAGAATGGTAGCTTCTGTTAGAAACATTTCTTCCCATAGGAGTTTGATCAAGTCTTGGCTTCAAGGAAGGCAAAAAACACATCACAGAGGGACTATATAAAGCCTCCCCCAGAGTTCACGATTAGACTCCAAAATTAGATTGTTGAAGTGACCACAGTTTATGGTTGTAGAAAGCTTGAAGTTTCACAAGTCAAGATTTTCTGGGGGGATATTTTTCGGTTTGCCAGAACAAAACTTATGAGAACTGCAGATTGCAAGACTAAATCAACTTAAACTTACTTTCTTCAGTCAGTCGTCCTGTATTGCTTTAACCACAACAATTAGTTGCAAAAGAAGAATGTTTTTTTCTCAGTGTCCGAACCAAATAGCAATATAGCAATTGAATGCAAATACTGTTTGACTGTATTTCAGTATTTTGATCTTTGCCCATCTATCACAGTAGCATTTCCATTGTGTTGTGAGGGAGCCAACAATAACCTCTTAACTTTTAATGTTTCTGCAGACACTGCTATTGAAATGACATTTTGACGGCTTACATCACATTAGTCACAAAATACAGTTTGAAGACGTGTAGAAAAGCAAGACTTTCCTCTGCTTCATTTAACTGTCACTGTGCTCTACACACTGCATGCAGTACACTTATGAAATGGCTGGTGTTCTTGCATGTTATGTCTGTTTAAAGCAGATTTTTGAGAGAAGCAGGTTGAAACTAATTTTGTGTCACAATGTTTCATTTTTTTTTGTGATAGAAAACATACAAATTAACCCCGAACTTGTAATAGATGAGCTTAAAAGTTTCTGTTGTGAATTACAGGTAGTCTAGGGGTTCTTTTAAATTCAAGGGTAAAATGTCAGTTTCTTCAAAGTCCAAGTGACTCCTTCTGAGACAATATTCTTTATTACTTCCTCCTTCTCACTGGATACATTTCTGTATAAAACCATGTAGGATGAGCTAACATTAATTTCTTCCCTTCATTGTTGTGCATTGATCTCTGAGTTTGCGATTTCCTTCCAGAAATCAATACTCTCTTTAACAACTTTTGAGTGGGTACTTGGCTAGTACCCACTCTTACTTTCTTTAATGATTCAATATTCTTGAAGCAGGTTTCAACTTCGGACATAGGAATTAATGCTATTTTAATTTGTGACCATAAAAAATTGACAAGTAAAATACATAAGACATGTACAGTAGGACATCACATAGTTTAACCCTTTTATACCTCAGTTTCAAATCTCCACCTAGATATTTTTTGCTTATTATAATTGTACGTAGTTCTGTAAATGTCCTGTGAGTAAATATATTTGCCCATTTATCCATAATAACTGGAACTTTCAATATCTAGCAAGTTATTTTCCCAATTTACCATCTATTAAAAGAGTGCTCCTTAGATTAATTTCACTCCCAGATATGGCAGAGGTGAAATTACCATAATAACCTGATATTGGCTGGAAAGTGCAACATCTCCCCTTTCAGAAACCATTGGAATCTTTCAGATTGCTCAAAGTGTGGTGGAATTACGGTACTGCAAATTTGGCTGGATCGTTGCGATCCATTCGGCCTGGAAGGTTAAAGATAATTTGTTTGAAAGCCAAAGTGTGAAAAGTTCAGTTGTTGTTATTGGATATTATTAGTGATTCACTTAGTTTGTAAAATTTGTTAAAATATGTAAACAATAAATCTTATAAGTAAATGACAATTCTCTAAACCAACACACTCTTGAGCCTAACCTTTTATAAGTTCGTTGTCCTTATAAAATGTAACATATTTAAGTGTGTTGGAAACATTTTAAAATGTATTATTTGGTGCTCTTACTAATTCTGCATAAAAGCATTTTGTGATTTTTCATAGATTAGAGAGTATGACATAATGTGATATCAGTCGTTTTTGTGTTTGAAGTTCTTAGGAAGCTTTCTAGCTAGCCAAATTTCCCTGGCTCAATATGGCCAAATAAACACACTCCAAGTCCCTGGTCTGAATTCAGAGCAATATGCTCCTGAACTATCTCTGCATTCTACCTTCAAATAGCTGTCATGGGGACTGCTCTGCACTAAATCAATATCCAGTTAATTTCAGGCCACACTCTGATCCCTTAGCAGTGGCTCATACATACTGGCCTGCTCTCTGGAGGAAAACTGTCAATGAGCAGAAAGCCTGCTGAAACTCTGGCAACAAATGAGAGTGCTGCATAAACCTCAGAAAGGTTTGTCCTCAAAGAAGAGCTTTATTATGCCTGTTTTTCTGTCAACAGCTTATCTGCAGAAAAAAAAAAAAAAGATTATTTAAGCTCACACTTACTGATGGCGTTTTTCACTTTTATAGTTAAAGGAAGTCACTTTGGGAGTTATGATTGGAATTGCTTGTGTTTTGTGAAAAACAGGTTTTCAGAAAGTTTATGTGAAAAGAAGCAGTTCCTGTAATTACACTTTAAAGGGTAATTTAAGACTCTAATTACTTCCCATAAGCCAGAGAAAAATTGTTGCTTCTTAAGATTTGGCATGCATTAGTTTTCTTGAAAGAACGTTAACCCAATAAATTGCATCAGGTTGCTTTTGTGACCACCTAAATCTGTCAACCTATGTGCTCAACATTTTTATTCATGTTCCGAAGTTCTTTAATGTTTAATACAAAAAAAATAAAAATACCAGAAGGTTTTCTAAGGAGAATTTTTCAGAACATCAGCTGAATGAACAGACACTGAGGCAAACATTTAATATGTGATTTAGTCTTATTCATGCCTATATTTTTGAAGTTATTTTAATCTTGGTGACAGATCTGAATTTGTTTAGGATAAACAGTGCTGATATAGTACACATAACCATGTTTAGCTGAAACGGTATTAGTCTACTTTAATTTTTTTTAAAAAGTGTGCAACTCGATAAAGGGATGTTATTTCTTCAGGCCATGCCTATTCAGATTTAAGTAACCGATGCATTATGTATTTTGCATCATTTATCAGTTTGAAAAAATTTCTTTGTCTTAGTAAACTATAAATTATTCTACTTTAAATTCATACTTAATATTCACGTAACACAACTTTTGTACTATAATCACAGTCTTTAAACAGCGTGTGAGGAAACTACTGCTGACTACTACAGTATATTCTCTAACAAAAAATCTAAAATTGTCAGACATGTTAATCGACGTGCTTCCCCTCTAACCTTGCAAATATATTAGCATTAAAACAACACTTGACTTTACATCATGGCACACTTTGCACTCAGCTAAGCAAAGCGGGATGTGGCGCACAGCCGGAAGTGAACAAGCATGATCTTAAATTTATAATAGTATGTTTTGATGTATGTCAGACCCACTGTGTTTAACCGTTAAAGCCGCAGAAGGTATCTTTTATAAAAATATATTTTATTTTATTTTTTCACACATTTGTTCAAACTGTCACTATGTCCTGAGTCTGACAATTACAGTCAGAAATGTGTGGGGGAAAAAATCAAGCTCCTCCCAGTGGTTCTACTGCCATTTGTACAAATGCTTCCTGGTCGCAGTTGCCAGTCAGAAACAACCAATCAGTGCCAGGAGGACGGTCAATGGCGCTTGTGTAGCCTATGAGCTACACATAGCCTTTCACTGTTCAGTGCAGGCATTGTTCAAATTTAAGATTACCAGTGTGCTACTAGTGTGCTGATGTCAAGGAAACAATCTAAAATTACAGTAAAGCTGCCAATTTCCCGAGTTTTCAACAGGCTCTGCTGTAGGAGAGCTTCCTGTGGCAAGGAACTGCTCGAACTGTGCTACTCTGTTCTATTAATTTCTACAATATAAGTTTCACCCACCTATATATTCATGCAGTTCTTCCTAGAGGCTGAAAAATATTTTGCAATATCCAAATGTGAAAGCTGTTAGGACATTGTCATCTATATTACATTTATTGTTTTGTTTAGCTGTCTCACTGTGTTTCAGAAGTTTCTCACATTACTTATAAGAGTCTAAATGCACTACGGTAATGACTCTAAATAATGAGCTTCACTTTTTCAGTCCAGCAACTTTTACATCCAGCTTAATGTGTGCTGCTTTTTCAAAAATGTGTTTAAAAGAAAATAAAATGGAAAGACTAAATTTCTATGTGATCGTTGAGTCCTTGTAGGCCATAGGATAGATATAATTCATCCTAATGTAGAGAGTGACAATCTTCTCACATATTCCTTCAAAAAAATATTTTTGTTTTATGCCCTGTGTGCTTATGGATAAACATGCACTTAGGTAAAGATTATATTGGTGTGCATATGTTGTTTAAACGCAAACTGAAAGTGGACACAAAAAATCTGGACTGACTGGTTGTCTGCCAAAGGATTTTTTTTTAAAAACTACCGCAGACTTGTACATATGAGGAGCAAGTTTGTTACACAGGGTTAATCTAAAGTTTTTTAAATACTCGATAAACATATACTAGAACTGGATAACCATATTTTCAGTGCCCAGATGATTTTACTAACATCTGCTATTTTCCTTACTTGTGGTTGCATCACAGGATCATTATCATCACTATAACTTGAATTATATTGATGTGGTTTTACGTTGGTTTATCAGAAGATTTAAAAATGTTATGCTAAAACAAAATACAATTCACTGCTGTCAGAAATGATTTAATTAAAAATTAAGGAAGCGTCATGACACCAAAATGTTGGCATTACGAGAAAATGTTGCAGCTCCAGCTTAGTTGGAAAATGATGTTATTTTTTTCAAGCATATATTTCTCCTAGATCTTTGATAAATAGTCCTTAAAACAAATGCTTGGTGCAGCAGAGGCTAATGGGGGAAAGTAGAAAAGTAGCAGGGTTGGAAAACAAAACTATAGAATATGATGGATTTATCTCAGCTGTTTGCCAAAGGAGAATGTTTCAGGAAGTGCTGTGGGTATGAAGTCAACTTGGATAGCATCCAGGACAGCTGAGGATTATTTATGACAGTTGCAGGAATCTCTTGCTCAACATCTAGTGGAGAACAGCCTCCCCTCCATTATTTACACTTTCTAATCTATATTTCTGTTTTTCTAATATATGAATAGGGTGCTAGCAGAATATTTTAAACAGAATTTATAACTTTGAAAAACAATTTTAACAGCATATAAATATTATATCCTCTGGTCTTTGCTGGTTGTACTGATACTAATGACTGTATAAATGTATACATACATATAGAAAGGGATACTTTGGCGTACTTAAACTATACTTATATGAATGTGAGCCACTCATGTGACAAGCAAGAGCTCAAAGACAAACGTTTTTTTGGTTGTTTCCTGTAAATCATATTATGCCTGACAATATGATTGTCAAAAATATCCACCACTGTGTGGCTATTTTGTTGTAAACAAAGCCACACAGTTTTCACAATAAGGTCATAATTATTTGCATCAATAAATATTTGGAGATAAACTTTATTTCCCAATTTTAGGTCAACTGAGATGGAAAATTTCTTACAGTTAAAACCGCCATGTGTGTAGTAGGCCCACAAGTAACTAACTCAACTATATATAAATATATAAACTATACTCGGAAACTTAATATATTGAAATATAAAAATAAAAACTTAATAAATATGTTACTTTTAGATGTGTAATATGTGTTCATTTGTACGTGTTACTTTTATTGTGAAATTAACGTAATTAAATATCTTATTTTTTAATGCAATTCTGGTTTAAAAAAAACAAACTATTTAAACATTTCCGTGGGAAAAGTACCAGCAGTGCCACCTTATCTTGAGTGTAGGAGGAGTGAAGGAAAAATCCTTCATGAATAATAAGTTGTCTGATAAAATAACAGTCTTACTTTATACCGAGGTGTGGATAAATGCTGCTTTTACATGTTTGTGACATTGCTTTTAAACCAAACAACCAATACATCAAGTTACATATCTTTTTCCATTGAGCTCTCTGCAGCTCAAGCACTTACTTGGAACCATGTTTTGTATATATTTAAGGAACTCTACTCAAATCAAAATAGAAAAGGGGAAACAACATTTGCCGTTAACATAAGAAAACAACTTCTCTAAGGATTATGGTCAGCAAATCATGTTGGTTACTATTTAATTTGAATTCTTTTTTTTTTCAATAGTTTTTTTTTGGTATGTTTTAACAGCAGATACTGCCATAACTTGATTGTCTATTATTATTATTATTATTATTATTATTATTATTATTATTATTATTATTATTATTATTATTATTATTATTACACTAAAAACCCTTACAGTAGCATTAAGTGTTGTTTGTTAAACTCAGCAATATGCATTATTATTGCTATTTTTATCATTGATAATTCAAGGTTTTTCTAGATTCATAAATTCATTGCATTGTTTACAAAAAAAGTTCAATAAGTTTAATTCTAAATTAGTTCTTAGAAATTGATATGATGCCAAGGCTAGATCACTCTATCCACACGGAAGTGTAACTCAGGTTGAAGAAACCTCTGACATACAGAGAAAAGGTGCAGCAAGTGAAGCTCATGGCGTTACCGGAAACATTTGGTGAGACAGTTTTGCCTTATCAGCCAATATTTTGGCAAAGAAGATGGGGCAAAAAGATTTTGAACGTTACATACGTCAGGTCTGTGAAGTTATTTGCAAGAAACCACAGATAAATTGACGTTATCTGTGGTGTGCTAAATTGTATTTGAAGCGTTTTGCAAAAATTTGTAATTACTTCATGGTTTGTAAAGTGCACAAACAAGCAAATCTGGATTATGTTTTATTCACATATGTCAGGCTGTGTATGAATATTTTGTACCTCATGGCTGAAAAAGCTACTGCCTTACACATAAACTGCATCTATTTGTAATCACAGCACACATTTATTGTTTTGGACTCAGCTTGATGCATTAACCTTTGGTTTAACGCAGTGGTCCCCAACCCCCGGGCCGCAAACCGGTACAGGTCCGTGGACCATTTGGTACTGCCGCGCAAAAAATAATTAAATATTTCCATTTCATGTATTATTTGAGTCTGGAGGGTCTTTTATTTTGAAAATCCTTTAAGCGATCGGGCATATTCAACACACCACCACCTAACACACCACACACTACAGGACGTTGTAAGATTGTCGTAAAAGGAAAATTGGGGAAAAAAAAGTTTTTAGCGGGAACACCAACATGCAGAAGCATTATCTGACGGCTTCTTCCCCCCACCCACCCCGGGCTGCAGCAAAATTAGCAAGTCTTGACCGGTCCGCGGTAATAAAAAGGTTGGGGACCACTGGTTTCACGAATTTGAAAAACCTTCATACTGTCAAACATGTTGCATTTATACCATCTAATTGTAATATTCAGCTGCTCATGAGATGGACCTCAGACTTCATATCAACTGCACAAAGTGTCTTTGCTACCCATAGGTTTATTTTAAAACTATGATTTTAAAATGTTTGTCCTAATCCATCATATTTATCAGATTTGATTTGGTACTCCAGGTCTCCTAGACTCCTCAGGTATTTTGGGAAGTGTCCTCTATTGGTACCTAAACTAAGAAGTAAAACGCATGGTGAGGCATGTTTATTATGTTATTGCCCTCCCTCATATGCACACACACACACACACACTCACACACCCCCCTACACAAATTACCCTTGCTCGTATGGGTCTCTAGTCAGCATAGTTTGCCTGAAAGCCTTTTCGACTTTTTTTTTCCTTTCTGCAACTATACTGTGCAGTATCAAACAAATATTTTCACACAAACTACCAAACATTCTTCATTAATTTTTGAAGAGTTGTTTCAAAATTTCAAGTTGTTTCAAATCCATTACTTACGTCTGTTAATGAATGACCTCCAAATGTATTTATGGCGTCTAAGCAATGATCCTTTGCGAAATATAATGCTTCTATCGTTTGCAGTCTTGGTGTAAGTGGTGCTGGCAAAGTGCTTTTGTGCAACCCTGAACTTCAAAAGCATTTGAACAACTTTTCAGTCTGCAGTAATGTTTACTGTATGTGTTGCTAAACTCAAATTAGAGTTGGTAACTGTGATGACATCCGGCACATTAAGCACCAGAGAACTGCATTAGCTTTTCTCATGAATGGTGCTTCCCGTTGATGTATCTGTCAATTCATGTGTCTGATGCCCTTTGTTACAGTACAGTAACACAATTTGGTGTAATGCAAATACATGTGGGATAATATTTTCCAGTAAGCTTTGTTTTCTCTTGTTCTATTAGTTGTGTTGGAAAGGAATAATAACTTTGCAATATGTAAATTAGTGAAGGAGACTGTTTTCTTGGTGAGAAAATGTTTATTTATTTAAACTTTGTGGGTTCTCCATCACATTAGCAATTTCTACTGAGGATATTATACATGCGTTTCAGGGATGATATAATTCAAGGGCATTTGCCATAATGTTTAGCATGTAGAAGTAAAACAGAAATATGGATAATGCGTTGTAATTCTTTAATGCACTGCAAATCTTGTTGAAATTTATACCATAAATAATAGCTCTTTGGATTTCGTTTGCCAACCCTGAAAACTCCTTTCTGTTGTACTTAGGTCATTTTAATTGCTCACAGCAGCGTTAATGGCCATAGCATAATCACCAAAAGCTTAACTCTCTCTGCAGAAATTGCCCTAACGCAGATTCCCTGAAAGTTTAACAGCACAGTTAATCCATAATAACACAACTTCGAGAAGAACGCCTTCAATGCATTACATTTATTATATACAAATGTGTGTAAATTATTTGTGATACTTTTTGCAGTTACAAAACAGTAGGCAATCACACCCACTGAATAAACAAAAGAGGCCGAGTGATGTAAAAGCGGCTATACTGTGAAAATTGAAGTATTCACATTCAGAGCAACTTCATGGTGTAATCTGCCTACAGCTGCTTTTGGATGCTTTAATTAAAAAGAAAGTTTCCATTTCACTGTTAAATTTGCACATTTCTTTCTGCTACTGCGTATACGTTTAAAAAATTTGAATAAGTGTGTCCCTGAAATTATATTTATAACATAAAGCTTCTGGAAATGTTCAGCAGCCTTTCAAAATGGCATTCTGATGCATTTTATTCAGCCACTTTTACAATACAAAGCATTTGTGTTTTGTTGCTGCATGTTAAAAAACAACAACAGCAGCAAGAAAACCCAACAACAATTCATGTTTGTGAATAAGCAATCTTTAACTTCCCAAAAGCTTAAAATGATGCATTTGAAGTTCCAGGCAGGGTTCTTGCCTCCCCTGTTGCATCTGTAAAGGTCAGAGGAATATCTAGCATCTATGAGACGTTCTGATGCATGACTGTTTTTTCTCTCTTATTATTCTAGGCTTCACAGAGGAGGAAAGGCCAACCATGTCTTTGGAAAAGGATTTACACGAACAAATGTATTCAGGTGAAACCAAATAAAGCTGGTTGAAGTTGGCCGACGACTGAAACTTGATCCCCCGTTGGTATTTATCTCAATGATGAAAAATACGTTGTTTGACTGATGTTTGTGGTGGTTTGATATTTCATATAATAATATTTTGTTCTTTTTCATAAAATGTACAGTACAGTATTGAGTACAGACCAAAAGTTTGGACACACAGTTGTGTCCAAACTTTTGGTCTCTACTGTATGTTCTGGCCAGTTAACTTCTAATGGATATATCAGAACATTCATACTTTAAACCAATTAATATCAGATTAAAACAAACAATCTTTTGCTTGTTTTTGTGTTGTAACTTGAATTAGGTCACCAGTTGCTCTGTACAGCTTTACAGGGCTGAAACCTACCCTTGCATTTTAAAGATGGTTCACACAACAGATTTGTCACTCATTCATCACAAGGTTGATTAAGACAAGTCAACTAGCCACGAATGCTAACAGCAAGGTCAATGAATACTGCTTAGGCCACAGAAAAAAGCTTGTCTATAATACAATAAAACACACAAATGAGTTCTGAATTTAAATTTATTTACAGTTAATAAAATCTTCACTTGTACACAAAATCTTGATTTAATATCAGTGTGGTTTGATATAAGATACAGATTATTAAAATGTTCAAGTTAGTGTAATTGACTTCATTTCAGGTAAAATGAAATAACTTTCTTTATAAGCAATTTGCTATAATGTAGGTGAAATTACCCTTTTCCTTTGCTGCCTGTCATTTCCTCCTCTGTTCTAAATTTATGGTGTGTCAAATTAAGACCCTTTGCACCACAATAAATCTTGAAAATAATGATTTTGACTTACACATGTTGCAAATGCACATGTTGAACTTTTAACAAAAAGGCCTAGACAAAGTTAACTGGAAGTTAAAAGGGTATTTGTTTCAAAGAACAGTGTGTCTAACAAGCAGCAGAGCTATAAAAGACAGAATAAAACTTGTCAAGATGACAATTCTCATAAGGATGCAAGTTATTTTTTTCTGAAAGCACAGGACTGAATAACAAGATGACAGTGCCTTAAAGGCTGAAGAAAATGGATATGAGGTTTGATTGAAGGAATAAAAGGAAAAAAAGGTTAAAAAGCCACACTTGTCACAGTAATGACAGTGGCAACATGTCATTTACAGCAGCGCTTTCTTTAAAGAACAAAAAAAATATTCAATAGACTACCTGAGTTACATCTTGAATTTAAATAAAACGGATTTGTCTTGACTTTGTAAAGCTTTCTTGTACATGTTTTGAATGACATGAAACAAAATCACACTTTTTGATTCCATTCTTTTGTTTTATATACTAGCTCAAACCATATATACAGTATGTTGAGTGTGTTTACACAGTTTTAATTAGAGCAAACATTTTGCAACTGTACTGTACCAAGTTATATATATTGTCAATTTCCTGTTTTTTCTGGGTGATAGTGATGAATAACTGGAAGATCTAATTTTTGCAGCTCACTATGATGTTCTAGTAAAATGGGTCTTTCACATGTTTTATTCTAAATTTAATCACTTCTGTCATTCTTTTTAGGAAGTGTGAAAGTAGCCCCATGGCTAGAATAGATTTAGATAAACACAGGGCAAGAAATGCGTGTCAACAGAAATCAGCCTATGCCTGACAAAGTTACACAGCGTCAGGCTGATGGAAGAATTGACATGCTTGAGATGTGTCTCAGCAACTAATATCCTTTTTCATCTGTGATGGTTCCGTTCAAATGTTTAGAGATGATAGAAAGCAATTTGCAAAATGCTAAGAATGTTGGAGGTCAGTCTATTTCTATTCAATCTGAAGGTTTTCAAGTGACTGCTTCTATCAGAGACCACTGAAAACTGGTGAAGCTGCATACTGAGATCAAAACACTCTTCCTCTTGGATAATGTAGTTTTGCTCTATTCACCCCCATACTGAAACACATTGGCAACCATATAAATAGAATGAGATTGCTGCTAAGCCTGACTTGCCCCATACCACACTAGACAGGTGAACATTATCATCAATCCTCATTTGTTATATTTGTTAACGTTATCATTGAACCATGATGTTAATTATGGACTCTGCATGTAAAGCCAATTTCCCCTGATCAATAATTAACCTTAGATTGCTACTCCTAGTGTGTTTGCATGTGTCAATCAAATCATATGTATGTGGCATAAAAGAGAAAAGTATGCTTTCACATGTAAAGAGTGAGTTGACGTTGATCTCAATGTTTGACGTAATTTGATCAAATCAAAGCGCAGAAAAAAAATTTATGAAAATTTTCAAGACATATTTTCTATGGTCACAAATTTTCTTTCTAACTCAGGATCATTGAAATACTGTCTAAGAGAAGGCTAGTTATTTTTTTAAATGCTAATAAAAGTAAAATTAAGAAATGGTTCATAATGACATTGCTGCTGTGATGCATTTGCAATAGCTCAATGTCATGAAAAATATTTTAGTTATGAACAAACTTAGGTGTAACTACTTAGGAAAGACAACAGAAGCTGATCACTTTGCTAATCATTCAGCCCTGATGAAAGAGTTAGAATGTCTGAAATGCCAAGGTACATTAAGAAAGCAACAAAGAGAAATTAGTGAATTTGTTTTCAACACTTTCATTTCTCAAGAACCTCATCACAGGCTTTTCATTCATTGACTGTAATAAAAAGATGGATACAGTCACCAGATTTAGCTTGTAATTATGCTTGTGCTCTTTAAGTTTCAGCTTCCATTCAACTAGGTCTCCTGCAAAAAACCTAATTATTATTATTATTACATCCTTATGAAACATTCTAGATGAGTCAAACCAACCTGCACACTGCAAATAATTTCCCCTGCCCATTCATTGAATTCATTTTATTTTTAGGCATTATACCAGATTTTCAGACATATGCTTTTACGTTAAAGTTCATTGTCTCATTACTTTAACTCTTCTTCTTAGATGGTTCTTCTGGGATCATCAATGTATTGTCTATAGCTCCTTATCTAGCAACTGACAGAATATAGATGTACTGTGTGAATACAGGTAGGGCAAGATGGAAAGGGAATTATATGAAATTTTAGTTTGCATCAGTCTACCACTTCCAGAACTTTTGGGAAATGATACTGGGAAACAAGTCAAATACCAAATCTCTTTCTTCATTTGTCTTTTTGCCTTTTACTGAAACTTGCAATAGACAGAAGCATCAATATTGACAGATGTGTCAAAACAATAGTGTTACCCTAGTAAAATATTACTAGAAATTACATCATACCTCATCAAATTGTACCATCTCAGTGTCTTTGCCCATGCTTTTGCCTGCTAAGTCACATTTCCCTCAGGCACTTTCATTTTGTGTTGTGTTGAGAATAGCTAACGGTAGGGCTAGAAGTCTACGTAATGTAGGCTTTAAAGATTTTATGCTATGCTGCCACCTCTAATCCTGACATACTACTGTTCAAACAATTGTTAAAGGAAGTATGTTTTTTTTTGCTCAATTAACTTTGTTTTGAATAATTATGTTTCATTGATACTTTTTTTTGTCAAACATCCTTTTCAAAATAACAACCTTCAAGCAGGTATAACTTATTGTTCTAATATAATATCCTTATCGTAAATGTTGTGTTTTGCTAATCAAAACAATTAAGTTGCACAGGCTTAAAATCTAAATGTGTTTCCTTAATCTAAAATCTGTGTTTTACTTAGTGAATTAAGTTAATAAAAAAGGAAACATTTAAATAATATTAGAATTAATTGAATGTGACCATAAGTTACATTATATTGTCATGCTAACATAAAATGTAACGTAAATATTGTAGACTTTGAGGGCAAAAGGACACCCAGATATTACACAGCCTGTTTCCCTCATGCTCTGTAAGGAGACCATCACTTCTGGAGGGCACTGAATTTGCCTTCCGGCAGGAAGTGTTAGTCCTAAACGCCTCCACCTCACTTGATCAAGTTTCTACTTCACCACTTGTCAGTCATGTTGATGAGCTATCATCTCTGCAACAGCAGACACCCTGAGGTTTCTGGCATCTGCAAAGCTCATAACAGACACTGAAGTAGCAAGTAATTATTCTGTGCTCATCTCTTCGCTGGCAATCAACAGTACTTCATAACTGCTAGTGCATGTGTTTACTTTATTAGGTTTTTCAGACCTCTGCTTATTACCTTGAGCTGACTGTGCTTGACTGGTTCTCACTGCTTAACACACACTTTCAGTTTTTCTGCATGTCATCACAGTTCAGCATTCTGTAGATAATGATTTATATTAGATAAAATCTTTGACCTCAATGAGCAAATCTTTTTTTTTTTTTTTTAGATTCAATTATTTTTTTGGTAAACTCTTTGGTGAGAAATTTCCTGTAATTTTTTCTGTTAGGTGTCACCCAGTGACTACTGGTGATGGGGCCTAGCACCCTCTGTGACCCTAAAGAACAAATGGGTATTGACAATTGATGGATGTGCTGTTATTAGCTTCATGTGTTTAGCTGAACTATTGGAATAGATTTTTAGACTGAACAATCATCCAGACACCTTTTGATGATGTGGATTTGTGTTTTGTTTAAAAAAAAAACATATCAGTATATCCATCCATCCATCTTCTTTCGCTTTATCTGGGGTCGGGTCGTGGAGGTAGCAGCCTAAGAAGGGAGGCCCAGACTTCCCTCTCCCCAGCCGCACATTACCCTACTATATGTTGTGCTATAATAGGGCCACGACTAATGAATTTATCTATTTATTTTTGCAATTTTATACTGATATGCAAAAATAAATAGATAAATTCATTAGTTGTGACTCTATTATAGCACAGCATATAGTAGTGTAATGTGAGAACCAAGTGCTTCTAAACAAAATTTTCATAAGGGGAATCTATAGATATTACTTACCACATTCTAAAGGTTCTTTCTATGCATACTTTCTTCCTCTTTATTTTTTAATTTTCTCTTGATTTGGATATGTGCAACTATTGATTTGTGTAGATTATTTCACAATAGGGTCAATTGTGCCTCAAGTTTTTTTTTTGTTTTTTTTTTTACAAGTTGTTAAATAGATACTACTGGAATGACTTTGGTGAAATTGACTCATTGATTGGATTGGGCAGGATTAGATTGGACTGGACTGGATCAGAGTGGTTTGGACTGGAATTGATTGAGTTGGCTACTCTGCAATTAGAACTGAATTGAACTTATTTATTTTCTGTGTAAGGGGTTCTGGGGTTCTGCCATGACTTAATGCTAAAGGAAAATATTATTTGAATTGATTACAGTAGAGTAGTTGCTACATGTGTTTGAAAACTGAGTGCGGACTTTGGAGCTGAATTTTGATGTCCCCTGATTGGTCATCATCATAATTGTGATTTTATTTGTGCTTATGTTTTTATTTTTTATTTTATTTGAAATACAATGCTGTATAATTAAAAAAAAAAAATTCTTGGATTGCAAATCCTTCTCATTCCCTTGAGAGAACAGTGCATGATTAAAATTGATGCAGCAGAAGAAGTGATGTTGCATTTTAATTATATAAATTCTTTGTGCTTGTCAAAACCATGTGTTCAGGGCTTGTCAGAAACGAGGATTTTATGCAATCCTCGTTTCTTGATTCAAGCAGTACTGATAGTAACCAAAACCTACTGACATTAACTCAAGTCGACATCACACAAAACAATTTATTATATTTTTCAGGGATCCTTATAGAGCCACAAAAGGCTTTGGTTCTATTTTTCATTGAGGCAGACCTAACCCTCAGAGACGTCCAAACAGACTTTGAAGTAAAATTGAAGAGTTTTGATACAAATGATTCAAGAAGTATTCAAGTCAATTGATCCTCAATCAAAACATTTTTGTTATTAGCTTACTGTGAAAATGTGCATTTTCATCTTTGAATTATTGCAAATCTCACTTCAAAATCATCTCTATTTTAGGTGCTCCAGTGACCAACATTAGAGTACTGTTGAAACTAGAAGTTTACATACACTGAATTAAAAGAAACATACATAGAATTTTTTTTTCTCACTGTCTGAAGTTAACTCAAACCAAACTTATTTTGCTTTAGGTTACTTAGAATTACCAAAATTATTTATATTTTATAAATGCCAGAAAACATACCAAGAACATTTTCAAGAGATTTTTTTGTAACTTTCATAAAATTCAGAAGTTTACATACAGAATGATTATTGTCTCTAAACAGTGAGCATGACCACCAATGTTGGCGGTTAAACAGTTTTTCTGTAATGGTAAGTTGTTTCTTTAGCACATTGATCAGCGCATACATGAGTGTGATTTGCAGCACTAAGACATTTCTCCTGGCTCTGATTGGTCGTCTCTGACTGGAAGCGGTTCATTTCTGCAGTTGGCACTTGGACCACAGAGAGGAGGATTAATCAGATAATCTGACTTTCTTCAGATTATCTGTCTGATGACATACTGTCAGAATATA
Source organism: Xiphophorus hellerii (assembly GCF_003331165.1). Classification (NCBI taxonomy): domain Eukaryota; kingdom Metazoa; phylum Chordata; class Actinopteri; order Cyprinodontiformes; family Poeciliidae; genus Xiphophorus; species Xiphophorus hellerii. The sequence goes on from NC_045675.1 coordinate 20,900,055, forward strand.
GCGACAGCTTTAAGAAATACATAAAGAAAAAAAAACATTGTTTATAAAAGTTATATTCTGCAACTTTTAGATGGCAAAAATCATCTTTGAAAGCTGAGTCCATATAGACTAAACATTGACTTGACTTTCTGCTCAAATCTGTTACTTTTTCTGTTTTCCAAATTGAGAAGAACCTTTAGAACCTTACTTGAATAAAATCCCTCAAAGAATTTTAGAAACTTAAACAAAGAGATGCCATACACTAATTGAAGAGCATCACTCCACCTGAATTCAAAAAATCTGTGAATATACTGAGAAATCAGGACGGCTGACTTCAAAAATGATGTTGTTCTGCATCACCGTATAAAAATGAAAAATAGTTCTTAGTCAAGAAGACTGAATAAATTATCAAGGTCTAGAGGCATCTTAGAGCAAAATAGTATGAAGAATTAAGAGAAACTGGTTTTCTCTTAGATCACAGCATGTGGCACTTGAAGATTGCAGATGATGTGGGATGCAACAATTTTATGCATCAATGAATATTTCATACAGTGGTGGGCGGCTATCCCAGGCCTAAGTAATCTAGTGAAATGTTAGGTCAAGGTTAGACTGTTTAATCTGCCTGTCAACAGTGAATTGATGCTATTCTGACATAACCTTTTCTATGATGTACAGAAATGACATGCATACTGGGATTTAAAGTTAAGACATCATGCAGAGCATATTGTTTGTTTTCTTACAGTTGAAACTGTTAACCAGAGAAGTCTCGTCAGGCCACATTTGATTTTATTTACAGAGAGTTCTTGTTGATTTTTCTTTTCTTCTTTGAAACATTTTAGATGCCACTGTGGAAAAGTAAACAGTGTTTGTGCTGCTGGACGCTTCTTAGAAATTTGCATAAATAAGTTCAAAAAGAAAAGAAAACTGTGTTATTGAACTTGTCTGGAGTTTGCCTTGCCTCTTGCCCTTCCTGCAAGAATAGGCAGATATGGACAATGGATGGATGAATTTCTGGGTTCCATCTTTGCATGACTGTGACATTGTCTTATTCTATAATCAGCACTACAGGTCACATGGCCTGCACTCACAGATGAGCTAAATTCTATCATTGAGATTTTTTTGTTGTAATTTTGAAAAAAAAAAAAAAAAAACCTTTTCCATTTTGTTGCTGTATTGTATTAACTGAAGAACACTGTGTTAATATTTTACATTTTAGCATTTTTAGTATTTTCTTCATGTGGATATTTTTTAAGAGTATTTAATCAGACGTGTGGGAGATACTATTTCCAAGACTACAGTATCTAAAACTGTGCAGTATTTTAGATACTGTTGGTTTGGTTGCTGTGTTTGGTTTACTGCTACAAACACATTCTTTGATGAAAATGAGGAAAATAGATCAATAGATCAATAAATGGACGGTCATCTCTATGAGATATGATACGTTCGACTGGTGGCATCCATTTCAAACTGTGTAAGACAATGGGGGGAAAAAACACAAATTGCTTTGTGAAATAAAGACTAAGAAGCAGAAAGGAAGGGAAAAAGCCCATAGATCTGAAAAACAGAGCTTTGCCTCCACAGGTAATTGTGCATATTTGTCTTAAACATCCATGAATTATAAATATCTGATTAATTATTCATCCACCTGCTTGCTGCACTAATGTGAACAAAGTGACCTTATTCTTCATTTTCTTACAGTATACATTACGTCTCAGTCATGACATTGCACACCACTCTGTCTGAAGTTTGCTTTGATTTAAAACTATAAATTTAAAGTCATACATATGAAGTATTTATAAGCACAGTCACAACTCTAATGCATGTGCTACACACACACACACACACACAAAAATGTCTGCTTTTTTTTAGCCGCTTTAAATTTTTTTTTCTTTAGGCAAAGTTTAGGTTGAAAGAAAATAATTTGTTCTTTGTTCTTTTCTACTGGAAATAGCTTCATTCAACCACGCATGCATTAAACTGAACAGCACAATGCTATGCAATCAGGAGGATGTCTTTGCTCTTGAGTAGTTCCTCTACCTATAGATTCTGATTGATTGCTCTGTCTATCTTGAGGTTTACACATTAGCTTGAGTAGTTTAGTTATAAAATCCTAACTGAAAACAAAACTCAGATCAGTAATTGGCTGAAAAAAAAAAAAGTTAAATCGCATTTCAAATAATTATCACTTTTTGGCATAATAAAGCCTGGATGATAAAGGCACTCTTTTCCCCTGCTGTGCTCTGAGTATGAGTCATGATGAACCCTGTTCTGACTCCTCGTGGGGAGCTATCGATCCACCGACAGGATCACCTTCTGGCCATCCTCTCAAGGCCTCATTAGCAAGGGTTTAATAGAGCTAATACAATGCTAAGCAGGGGAAGCTAATGGTGAATGGGGGGAATATGTTTATTCCTTGACTTTCTTGCCTCACTAACAATTCTTTATCCTGAATAAATGGATAAATCAAGAGAAGCCCATATTTGGAGCTTGAATAGCTGAGAATCCACAGAAAAATTGAGAAAGCAAAATATGTTCAGTAAACTCCTCAATCAAATACTGTAGATCTACTAGATTTTAGAGAGATGCAGATTTCAAGTAAGGAGTTTGAATTCAAAACAAAAAAACATGAGGCAATACAGGACGATACTGTAATTAGTAAAATGCATGTTATAGTTTATTTTCTGTAGATTTTGCTGCAGCTCTGCCTAATTTAGTGACACTATCAGCTAAATCAGTAGTGATTTTAACAGAATTCCAAAGAATTGGTTAGTTGACCAAGTATATCAAACAAAGAAACAAAAATTCCCCTCGTAATTGCAAGTCAGAAAATCAGGGAATGTTCTGGAAAAACAAATTGAGAAAAAATGTACTGAAACCCCAGACTGGACAGACAAATACTGGGTCCGTATTATCTAATTAGATTAAATAAAAATTATATACACATACAATCATGCTACTTCAAACAGTTGATCTCAGGAAGTGGTTTTTATAGTTTGCCAAAGACAAAGACTTCAACTTGCCATTATGAGTAAAGGTTCTCCAGGCTGTTAATAAGCACTAGAAAAAAAATCCCTGAACTTCTTAAAACGTAATGAGCAACACATAAAATAAATCACTGAATTTTTTACTTTTAGCAACTGGTCCCCAAAAACAATATTACTCTTTTAAAAACTGAAAGATGTTAGCATATTTATCCCAAACCAACCATAATGTCTAAGGGAAAGAAATTAGACACCAGTCAAATGTTAGAGGTTTTTTAAGGCTTATTCTATTTTAACTTATCCAGAGGCTGTGTTGAACTCGCTGGGCTTGAAAGCCTCTGGGATCATCAAGCACTAGAGGCTTGACTTTTAATTAATCAAATTAGAATTTCAGATATTTCTTTGGAGTAGTGGAGCTGTGGGTTTTGGTCCAAAGACAAATAAGACAGTTTGGAGTACTACCAGGAAAAAACCAGGAGTTGCAATACTAGCAACTCTGATGGCATGGGTTGGCTTGCCCTTGGCAAAGGTAATTTGCACTTCTGTAATGGTGATGCTCATGCAAATTATGGAGCTTTCAATAAGGTATCTTCCCTATAGGGGAATGTCTTTTTTGCACTTATTCAAAAGGCACATCAGTGGCAGAATAGACAATTGGACTAGTTTGCATGCAGTCCTGTCTTCAAAAGAAAATGTGTTTGGTTTTGGGGGGGGAGGGGGGGGGGTATGGCAAATGTCATAAAAACTCTATCACTTTTGTCAACTTTAGATGAGTTTGCTGTTAGAATATAAACATTTAACAATGTCATAATTTCAACAACTTTTCAGTGCTAGAAAGAAGTGTCTTGGAAAGGATGTTTGAACATTGCCATGTTGCAGAAGCTTTTTGCAATAAGTTTTTTCTAGAATTTTTTTGTAGTTTGTAAATGTAGGAGGAACTGCAATACATTGATAAAACAACATGCAGGCTCCCTAATTCATTCAGTTAGGTTAGAGTACGGTGAACTTTAACTTTCTAATTACTTAATTAACTTCAAGTTCAACTTAATTAAAAATATGTCCATCTGTCAAAAAAAACCTTGCTAAGAAACATAACCTTTAAAATAAATTGAATGTCAAATCAATGTAATGCTGCTCACAGCACTTTCAGTATAATTTCATTCAAACGTATTCATAATATGTTTATTAAAATTATTTTCAAGTGTCTTTTTATGATTAAAATATATTTTCTTTGCTCAAAGAGTAAAACAAAACAAATCAAAACAAAGTTATTTCTTTATTCAGAAGATAATTGGTAAAATTAAATGACTCCAAGGAAAAGGAGAAAATAAACCATATAAATTACTTTTCTGAGACTTTTCATAATGAACACAAAACATTGTTTTGAGTGATTGTCACACTTCACAATGCACAGCTGGCAAAAACAGAATTATCTTTTAATCTTACGAAAGGATGATCTGCAATAAAAAGAATTGTGTGAAACTATTTAAGTTTGTATTTAAAATTAAGCCACACATTGAGTGATAACTCAATGTGTGGCTTAATTTAACTAACACTACAAATATAAGTCTCATGCAGAATCTTTCCTTTCTGATAGGCATGCATTTTTTAATTTCTCTACTGAGATAGACATCTTCTAGCGCTGGCTATAGTGGCTTGTCATGTTTATAGAAGGGGAATTATCTATGGATTTCAAAATATATTTCAACTAAATTCCAATTTTTTTTTTTTTTACATTTGTATTCAACAGCAGTCAATGTGTCTTTCAAACCACACTTCACTCCAATTATAGCCACAAGTCTTCTGTGGTTTGTTTCTACCAGCTTTGCACGTCTAGAGACAAAAAGGCCTTTGCATTATTTATTGTAAAAAAAAAAAAAGCTCAAGCTTAGTCCGATTGAATTGAGAGTGTGTGTGAATAATAATTTAAGTCTTACCAAACATTCTCAATTGGTCTAGACTTTGACTGGACCAAACTAACACTTGATTATGCAATGATCTAAGCCATTGCATTGTATTTCTGGTGTTTAGGGTTGACTTCTTAGTTATATTTTGATCTCTGATCTCTTCCCTAATCATTTTTGTGACGATTAACAATGGCTTCTGTCTTTTCAGCACAAAAGACTGTGCTTCCCCATGGACTTTACTATAGAATCAAAGTAAAACAAATCCAGGTGGCCAAGCTATGATTTGTGTCATAAGGGGTATAAGGTAGTGTGTCTTTCCTACAGACTAACCCAAAAATCCTACTATTTATTTTGTGTGGTCATGAATATTTAATAATTTAACAGATTGCTTAAATTTTCCACAGTGTTGCACTTGAGTCCAAACAACAAAAGTACAAGTGCAGAGACACCTGTCATTTAAACATGTAAAAGTACTCCCAGACAACACTGCAGAACTCTCCATTTAGTTTTGCAAATGTCTAATGGTTATCCCACCATATGAATAATCCTAATGATTTAGGCATGTTTAGGTCCAATCCATCAGTGATTGGTGGTGTGTGGACAGGCTGTTGGTACAATCTCACATAAACTGCTCCAGTTTTCAAGGCAGCAGTGTTTTTTGGATGCAACTTTGATGAAGGTGGTTTGACCTAATTTACCTTCAATGACCACCTGTGTCTTGGCAGCATGGGTCAGAATGATGCTCATTTAATTTTTAATTCAGTAATTGTGCCTTACATGCAATTCTGTTGTTGAATTATATGGAATCCAATACAAACAGTTCCTTGTAAAACAATTTGTTCCAATTTAATTTCTCACAATTTTGACACATTACAACCACAACTTCAATGTATTTTCCTGGAGACTTTTTGAGAAAGTCTGACACAAACAGTAGATGTCTGAAGAAAATTTTAAAAAAATTATGTGTATTATATTATTATTTTATAGATATAAAAAGTACAGCATGCACATGTATTGAACCACTTTTACTCTAATACCATTAAAATAAATCCAGTAGAGACAATTTCATTCAGAATTGTTCTTTAAAGTAACCAGTAACAATTATAAGTATATATTAAGTAACAATTATAATTATGGAAGACTGGAGCGACCACTTTTGGTATTAATCCAAAAAGGGAAAGAGCAGGGCACAACTCTAAAGACATGGTGATCCACTTAAAGAGACAGGCTGGGCAACGAGAGATTTAATCGAAGAAGTAGCCAGGAGGCCTGTAGTAACCCTGGAGGGATGTACAGACTTGATGGAAAAGATTATCACAAGTACAACATGTAGCTGTCCACCCCACAATTATGATCTTCATGGAAGAATGGCAAGAAGAAAGTCACTGTTGAAAGAAGGCCATACGAAGCTCAGTTTGCCACAAGTTATGGTGGGGACACATCAAAAAGGTGGAAGAAAATGCTGCTGTGAGATAAGACCAAACTATAGTAGACAGGGACCTGCATACAAAAGGCAATATAGTAGAAATCAAATAGTGCAATTCAGTCTGAATACACAATCTGCATTTTGAAACATTGCAGTGGCAACTTCATGCTTTGAGAATGTTTTTTTTGTCATAAATGTAAATGATAAATGGCCTTTACTTTTGTAGTATTTATCAAATCCAGAGGCCCCAAAGCGTTTCACACTATATTTCAATGATACCATGTGGTGAGCTACTGGATTATAGCCACAGCTGCCCTTTACTCCCAGACAGTCTGATAAAGAAAAGGACTGCCATGCACCAGTGTCACTAGGCCCTCTGACCACCACCAGGAGGCAAAGTGGGTGACGTATCTTGCCCTTGGGCACAAAGACACAGGCAGGCGGAGTGGGGATTCGAACCTGCAACCTACCAAATATGGAATGAACTCCTACTATTATGGGAGTCTGATCTGAAAGCTGGCCAGGTGCATGAGGCAAAATGCAGGCAAAAAGCCTGTTAGAAGATGCAAAGAGAACAACTTCAGACATAATGTACTGTGAAAAGTAGTTTTCTATTTTTTTGTCACATATAAATGTTTCAGATCATAAGATATTTTCATTTCACACAAACTTAACCTGAGTGAATACAAAAACAGTTGAGTTGAGTATGAGTTTGATTCCACTAGCCACATCCCATGTGATAGCCGAGCTGAGTTAAACTATCACATCAAATGCCTGTAAAGTTCATTGATGTTTGTCATTGTGAGGTGTTAAAATTTAAGGGGTACGACTACATTCACAATGCAACTTCTGTCTTGCAGCATGTCACATCACATTGAAGCAATTTTCAGGCAGAATAAAACACCAGTTTTGAAAATTACAATAGGTTTTCTTTTACGCCATAGAATCCAGTACACAGTATCTAGACTGCATTCCTAATTTTGTATAATCAACCCTGCATGTGTTTTTATGACTTTGAAAGTCACAGTGCTGGCTTATTATAGACAACTTCAAAATGCCATGTAGAAATGCAACGATCTGTTATTCATGTTAGGGAGCTGTGAAGGGAAAATCTGGCAAGTAGAGCAGCATTTGGCAGAGGAAATTAATAGACATAAGATATTGAGGGAATTATAGTATTGTGATTCCTCAAGGGGTAATATCACATTTTACACCAGCTAAGTCTGAGAGATATGAGACTTCTCAGTTTGTGAATCTATAAGGACACAGTGTAGAACGTTTTTGCTATATAAAAGAGCTTTATCTCTGTTTTGAAAATCTGGACATTAGGGATTTTCTATCGCATCCATTTTCTTGTAAATAAAATGTGCATAGCATCATGACTACTTCCATTTCCCATGTACAGCCTTTTGGGGGCAAACAGTTGCTTGCTGTGGTTTTTGTCAAGGGTTGTCAGAGTAAGGGGAAATACAAATGCATATGACATTTGAGATTTTTTCATTTATCAACCAGAGTTATTTTCCTTTTACTTCAAAATTGTATAATAATTTGTGTTGTTTTGTTAAATAACATCCAAATAAAATACACATAGCATATGTTAAGAAAATAAGAAAAGTTAAGCGATATGTATACTTTTACAATGCCCTGTGCGTGCTTAGTGCCTGTTGATGTGCTACTGAGATACTGTAAAAACTCAGCAAATTAAAATGAAAGTTGGCCTTGATCTGGTCAACAGTTATTCATTCCCAACTTTTAAATGTGTGAGATCAGTATTAAGGGTGCTAAAGACCGCAGAGCAAGTGAAAAAAAGACACTGGTATCGTTTTGGACTCAGCTCTAAATTCTAACAATCACATAATGTCTGTTAGTAAATAAACTTACTAGGGGGGCATATTTTTATTTTCAGCAATTTAGATTTTTGCTAAAGTCTGAGGTTCAAATAAAATATTTTTATTTATTTTATTATTATTATTATTATTATTATTATTATTATTATTATTATTATTATTATTATTATTATTATTATTAAGCACGAACGGCGTCCCAAACCATATCGCCCTGGATGAAGAGCCATATTTCTCCTCTACCCTCCACCCCCTCCAAGACGACTTTACTTTGTCTTATAACAACAGAAAACGCGAGCTAATTTTTGCCTGTGCCAATGGCGAGATGGTAAAGGGTTAAAATCCTCAGAAAATAAGCAAACTGCATGTAGGGGTGCGTGCGTGTATGCGCGTGTGTGTAGGTGTGTGAATTTAATTAAATTAAATCACCCAGCACTAAGTTTCATTAGAAGACACGGAGCAGTGAGCAGGGGTTGTGCGAGCCACTGGACTTGGTAACATCGAAACGTGTGTGTTCAGCGTGTCCTTCCACCCCGACCCGCAGCAACCCCGACATGTGTTTCACCTCTAAGGTGCAGCAGTGTGCATGACCACGCATGCATACAGCGAGAGCACTGTGATCACCCCTGGATGGGAGCTGCAGAAGTCGAGCCACTCCACTCCGCGTTTTGCCCTGCCCTTGTGCGCTCTGCTCGCTGTGCAGCGCGCGTCTCCGATGCATTTTGCCTCCCTCTCGCTGTCATAAAGACAGGACAGCTGTGCAAGAGAGAAGTTGTTGGCAAACCGAGCACCAGCAGGTTGCATCTTCCCCGGGATCCTCTCGCCTTCACGGAGTAGTCTGGACTTTCTCTTTACCAAGGGAAGGGACGCGTCAGTACATAAAGTGAGGAGTTATCTGATTTTCAATTCAGCATCTGATCATCGTGCTCGTTTCCAAAAAAAAAAAAAAAAAATTAAAAACATCTTCCAATAAAGCCTTTGGATTTCTTACATGTCAACGGAGCTCGTATTTTTTTTGCGAAATATTTTTTTATATATATATTTTTTCCCAAGGATTTCACTGATGTGTGCGATGTGGAGACTGCAGGTCGCCTTATGTACTCTGTCGGTGCTGTCCCTGTCATCTGCTGGAGAAAGCAAAGCGCGGAGCTGTAGCGAGGTTAGACAAGCTTATAGCGCTAAAGGATTCAGCCTCCTCCATGTACCTCATCAGGAAATATCAGGTAGGCGACACTGACACATCATCGGCGCGTTTGGCCCACAACAACCACGTGTCATGTCTCCCCCTCAGATTCAACAATTTGACGAAGAGCCGTGCGTCTTCCTCGCACATTCCGCGTGTTTAAACTGCTATCCTTCTTTCAGTCAAACAGATGAGTAGGAGTTTATTGTCGGGGTGTCCCGTTTGCGTTTGACTGAAGCGAATGATGCTGCGATGTGTTACAAATCAATTCTCGTTCTTATGGATGAGCTATAGAGGTGCCGTTTAGTCGAGGATTTCCTTGCTGTTTAAAAAAAAAAAAATCATTGTCCACTCAGTTTTCTGACCAGTCAGTGATAAATCACGGCAGCCTGAATTCCATTGATTTTCTGTCAGGCTGGCGTTTAAAAAAAGTAGATTTAGCATCTAGAAAAGACCTGAGGTGATCAGAAGATTTAGAATTGTTTCTTCCCAACTGAAAAAAAATGTATTACGCAGACAAGTCAGCCACAGCAACTGAGAGATTTGTTTTACTTTTCTGTAAGAAACCTACCATCCCAAATAGTAATCAAAAGACAGAGAGGCCTGCAGACATTTAAACTTTTACAGCATTTTGTTAATAGTTGTCTTTTCCATAAAGCATTCTTTCAGTTTACCTAACAGCAATACTCAGCTATTGCATTTACCCAGATTGTACTCCTTTTTTTTTTTTTTTTAATTGAGTTGCTCAGGTGAAAACAGTAAAAGACTAACTTTCTTTTTCGGGAAGTGGCAGCATACCTGTTGCTCACATTCAACAGAACACCATGGAGCTTATAGTGTTGGATTTGGCTTAAGAGTTTATAATATTTACCAGTAGGGGGCTGTATGCCCTCAACATGAATGACTTTTTGTTTTCTTCTGTTGAGTTCTTTTTTCATTTTGATATTCCTAAAGGCTCTTTGGTTCAGGTTTTAATTCATGCTCTATGGTGTGGCAGAGATATGGATTTTATTATCTCCTCCACGGTTATAATCATATTTATGGTCAAAGCAAGAAAATACATTGGCCAGTAAACACATTCACACTTTGTGAGAGGAAATTGAAGGGAAGTAGAGGGACCTGTATCTAATCCTTCCATTGCCGCTCACAGGGAAAATAGAGATACAGTGCTTGTAATTGGCAGCATCAGACAGTAATAATCATGGAGTCGTCTTATTCTTTCTTGGAGTGGTTGGACTATGACGAGAATCTGGTTTCTTTGCACACTCTAGCTGTGTTAATTATGAGGATTATTAATACTCCCACGTCTCAAGAGTCAAAATAAATGTGCTGTTCATAAACAACAGAAAATATTAAATGTTTGGGTTCATGCTTGTCTTACTCCAGCACTTCATTAGAATTTGTATTCTACTCCAGGAGTGAGTACCTCATCAGCACAAGAACACTGAAATACAATCATCAATGTGATGAGGTTATTTAATATGTAGACTTATGCATTATGTAGGGGGAAACAACTTTTTTTTCTCTTTGGTTTTACTTTCTTGAACTCTTTTTTTCATCATTTGTGTTTGACATCATAAAAGTCTCCATAAATAATTAAATAATGGCTTTCGCTCAACTCCCCATTGCAAAGTGATTGCTGCCAGATTTCCACAGATGTCGGGAACGTAACAAGCATTACTTTGCATGCTATTTTACACAACTGTAATGCTGTTGCCAAGCACTTTATCCCTTGGCGAATATCTGGGATGTATTTGAAAAATTAATTCAGTCATCTTTGATTTCCTTGATGCACTTTGATACAAACCTGGACTCTGTGCAGCTGTAATTGTTTAGTTTGACAGCCCTTAAAGGAGTGAAATTCATTGGGTGGTTCCAGAATTTGACCTCATAATGTTCTGTGAGCGGTTCCCACACAGAACCTGGACATTTATCTCAGGAAAAATTTCAGAAGATGCCAGACATTTCTTATTTCTTGTAAGCAATTGTGAAGCACTTGGGTCGTTTCAATATCTGATTATGCAAACCTTTGAGTATTATTTCATCTTGCCTGACATTCCTCATCTGCTTGGAATTTAAGTACTTGGGTCTGTTGAGTACTTTGAAGCTCCAGATGCATGAAGAGACTGTAACCAAATTCTTTCTTATGTTTTCTGTGTTGGAGATGGACTTTGTGTATTTACATTGCTGCTTTCAAACATAAATACAGGTTATGACTGGACCTAACCAAGAAGATTTCCATTCTTTCACATTAAGTAGGCTAACACAGAGATTCTGCAGTCTTCACTATATCATTTGCAGTCATGTCACTGCTGTTCGTAAAGATACAAAACGCACAGGTCTTTGACTTCTCTTTGCATATGGTAATAATTTCACCAGCCCAGCTTGCGTTTGTTTTAAAATACCAAAGTGAGTGGAAGTGTTCAATTCAATGCTAGCTAGAAGTATTTCTCTTGTAATTTAACTTTTCTATTTGTACTAAGACAATTCTTTAAAGAAGTGCATCACTCTCACAGCTACTGTCAAAAAATGTTACAAGGTAAGACCCATGGAGTGAGTTATCCAGCTCTAACAATGTCACATCAGTCAGCCTGCTGCAGAGTTCAGTAACTTACCGTCTGTTGGTTAGTGATGGAGAAGAGTCTGGCAGAGGTCAGCCACTTTATTGATGGTAGAGCGGTGGTCATAGGTGTGAATGATGGAGTAACCGCTTCTCCCATAGTTAAAAGTGGAGAAGAAGACTCCTGTTTATGTCTGCTTGACTTTTTTGAGTTTTTGATTATTGTAATTTCTTCTTTTTTAACCTAATACACTAAAATTCAAATATTAGGACACAACTTTAAATTTCAGATTCACCATCTACAAACAAACAAAAAAGCTGGTTCAGTCAGATTTATTCCATGTGCAAATGTACAAAATCCTTTGAGGGGAAAATGACCTCAAACATGTTAGGTGAATAGTTTGAACAAACTTTTGTGCACATCTAGAACTTTTTTCAAATGTTGTTTGTAATTAATAAATGGCCATGGAGAGAAAACCAAAATAAACTGAATTTGAATAATCTTTTTAGTGTTATAACAGTAATGTATCTTTTAATGTCCTAGAATCAAACAAATTATAGAGAAAACTTTGCAGAGTATCTGTACAGACTGTGTCTGCAGGCAAGCTGTGTCTGCTGCAATGAAACTGACTCAAAAACTCCCGATTACTATTTTGAGGCTTATGAATGAGGTTCGTATTGGAAAAAAAACTTTCAATAGATCCAGTTTTACCCACATAGGGAACTGAGTAATTATCTTCCCTGCTTTCGACTTTGTTTCTTCATTTTCTAACACCCTCGGGTTCTCATGGCGGTGTCTCTTGTAGCTGAAGTCCTAGTACGTACTTTAGCTTGTTTTATTGACTACAGATAGTGACATCCCAGTAATCTTAGTTTTCAAAAGCTCTGACAGAAATCTGAATGATGATTCCAAAGAAGCAGACATAAAGCAGTGCTGCTGAAATACAGCGTTGTATGTGGGAAGACTAAAAATAGAAAACAAAAACATTTTTAAAACTCCCTGCTGGACAACTTCATTAAATTACACCAGGTTTGCAACTTTCCATGTTGCTGATGTACCCCCAGCAAGATGGCTTGCCACAGAGTGGCTCGGATGCATGGATCACCCCCCGCCACCCTCGTGCTTCTGTGTGGAACATTAGTTTCAGTGTCACGCACACAATGCAGCATGATTGTCAGCTCTTTGTTCAGAAACACAGCTGCTTCTGAATGCCTCCGTCAAGCTCCTGCCACGACGCTCCTTCTCTGAGGCTTTGCTGTTAATATCAACATCTACTTACACACAGAGCGGCTGGGAGCCTCATGGGTGGAGTCCGCTCTTTTCCACAGCCTTCAAATAAAAAGGCTTGATGTGCAGCAGCTTCTAATGTGTGTTGCCTGAGTTTTATATTTCCCTCCTCAAGAATAACAACTACCTTTGGGGTTCATTTCACAGCAGCCTTATTTGATTTCTTTTATCAGAGCAGTTATTGGTTGCTAGACAATACAGCCATTTATTTTTTCCTCGTGATGCTTCAACTCTGCGTTTTTCTCAATGATCAGCATTTGCTGGTTTGTAGGTTGTCCTCCGTACTGACGTCAAAAACTTTCGAAATGTAACACAACTCTATGTGATCCTCTTAATTTGTGACTGTAAGGGATAATTTCATCTTTTCAACTGTCCACTTTCCTAATTGCTATTATTTTGAGATGTGGAGGGATGGGTAACGGGGTCGCCATGGAGTTGAGGGTTGCTGGGGTTACACAATTTTTTTCTGTTTCTTTGTCTTACTGCACTTCTTCTAATTTGGCTGTATTGTACATAATTTTGTGGATGTAAAACAACAAAATAAAAATAATTGATCGCAACCCTCCTACCTCCCTACCCCCCAAAAACATTTGAAATTATCAGAATGTGAAGTTCTTAATACTTTCTTTAAAACAAAGATTCTACAACACTTATCATCATCATAGCACATGAAGTTTTTACAGAACTTATTTCAAAATAAATATAAATAACTAAGGCAAATGGTAACCATAGTTAATCCTGTCCCGTCATGTTTCAGTGTTCCTTATTAAGAACATGTTATCATCATTCTCTATTTTCCAGTGACTTACTACTTTACATAAAATGTAGGGCAACTTTGCACAACAAATTTAGCAACATTGCCAGATGTAATCACTAAATAATAGAATGACATTAGAGCTTTAGTAAGTCTCAATACCACTGGTAAAACCCTTGCCCTGCAAATGTCCATATAAAATTTCTGACAGGCGTTTTTCTTTTTCTTCAAAGCCCATTAAGATGCTCTTGGCTTTGCCAAATTGGAAGCAAGTCTCTCGGCAGCGTGTATACATCTTCAGAGAGAACAGTTAATAAGATGTGAGGGAGATTAGGCTTTGTGTGAGTGTAAATGTGCGTCTGTGTGTTAATGTCTCTGTGGTAGTTTAGCCTTGATATTCAAGCCCTCCTTTTTTTTCTTCCTTTGCATCTCTGTTGTGATGGAAAATGACAAAAGTACTTTGTTTTTTCATTGCGAGAGACAGATTGTGTGCTTGAGTTTTAATTGGAATCCTCATGTGGTTCTCTTCAGATTTCATTCAAAGAGAATGTCTGACAGTTGTCCTGGTCTGTAGAATTTGTTTACCCTCTGCAGGCATTCATGCCTGAAATGCAGGGTCTCCAGGCATCCCTGAACCCTCCTCGGCACCATGTATGGTGCTTTCTAAGTAGTGTGAAAAGCCCCCGGATAGCGTTGGAGACTGCTGCAGCACTTTTTCCAGTTTTCAATCAACTACTGGCCTAAATCAGTAATAGAGGGGGGATTAAGAATCTCTACTCTGTCAAGCGTTGAGAGGAACTGGAAAATAAAAAAGTGAAAGGATGGATGTGAGTCTGTGTTTGGGGATTAGAGGAGAGAGCGGAGAAAAAAAAATGTTGAAATAAACAAACTTTCCTACTGATAGGGAGCATAGGGGTAAATGAAAGCATCCTTGACTGATCATGTGTTAACTTCATGACTTAGAGGTATAGTGTTGTGAGGTGAGAGGACCTTGACTACACAAGGAAATAGATAGCAAACAATATAATCCATCTAAACATAGGGGATTAGCAATCTGAGTTGGTGTTTTTTGTTGCATGGAAAGATTGCCATCATTTATATATAAAGTATGTGAAGTTGTCTTTCTGTGGTTGAATGAAAAGAAGAAAAACTCCCACTGGAAGATTCAAAAAGATCAGTTTCACTCCTCTAGCAGAGAAAAATATTATTCCAGGATTTTCCCATGCCCGGGTGTTGCAGAAATGTTGTTAAGGATGGTCACGGTCACACTGTCATATAATCATTCATACTGGGAAACCTTTGACAGTCATTTGGGTTTATCAATAGGGTTTTGCTACTAGCCAATGCAGTGCCGACTTTTCGGGTTTGACTGAAAAACCTTAAAAAAACATTTTTTACTGAACAAGCGGCATTATGTTCCCCTTTTTTACGCAGGTGAGTGCTTGTGGCTTTCCCGCCACTCTTTACTCTATATAGAGAACCACTGCACTCTGTCGTGTTGATTGTTGTGGTCTGTTTTTTGCCCAAAGAGACTGTTGCCTCAGGAGAAAAGTCTCTGAATAGAAAGTCCCAAGCCTGACAGCAACAATAGGGCTCCGAGAGATGAGAGCCACTGGGTGCCCTGGGAAAACCCACCTGGGTATATATGTCAAGGTGTCAAGGATGCTAGTGAATTTCACACCAGGGACTTTTTAATTTTGTTTTTTAGACACAGATAAATACACATGGCTGAGGTGATTTGCTAAATAGTTCAGCCCCCAGCGACTTGCAAGTAAACAACCATGAAAGTATAAATAAACATAGTTTGACACAACTGCCATGGCAACATCAGATGCTGTCAACAATTGTTGACACCACTGGTGTCACTGACATCACAGGCTTGACAATGGTACAGTTGTTGTTGTGTTAAAGGAACATGGACAGTTTCCATTCTCTGAAAAAACTTAAGCAGTGCCTTTTATATGGACAGAAAAAAGCAGCAGATCTGACAACTTAAAAATTAATCTGGTTCTACACTATCCAGACATATTTTAGTGCAGATTTACTTACAGTAGAAGTTCAAGGGAGCAAAAAATATTAAAATATAGTAATATTTTTGTCAACCAACTGGAGAGGTAAGGAATGAAATATTGTGTAATGTTTTTAAAGTATCAGATAAAAGCAAGGCTAAAAAATACTGAGTGTAGTTTTGATCAAATATGAATCCTTTTAAATTAGGCTCATTAGTTTATAAAAACTTTACCCTATTTTTACTCAATACATGAAATCATTAACAAAAAAATGTTGATTCAGATATATTATACTACATCACAGTGCGCTAAAGAAACAAACTTGCGAGTTTTATAGGAACTTTTTGATAAACCAACTCAAGTGCATAATTTAGAAGTAGAAAGGTAAGGCACTTTCAAACATTTTTACACTTTCATAGGCATTCAAAAGTATTTTGTAAATAATAATCAATGTGAATATAATTTTTTACTTACATGCAACATATGTTTTGCTACAAACTGATAATTCCCAACACTTTGAGAAAACCATCACAACTCTGAAGCACTGTGGAGGCAGCATCATCCTGTGTAGATGCTTTTTGTCCAGTAATGGCAGAGAGGTGTGTCAGAGTGGAAAAAGGCTAATGAAGCTATCCTGGATGAAAACCTGTTCAAAGCTGCTTCCAGAAAAAACAATATACAGCAAGAACTAAATCTAATTGTTTAAACTAAAGCATATTGATAGAATGGCCAAGTCAAAGTCCAAATCTGTAAAGAATCTGTGCTAAGACTCAGATGTTCTTTTTCAACAAGTTGGCGGTGGTGCTAAACTGGTGCCAGAGCTTATTTGGCATAAGTTTGTCTTTCCCCCACTGCAAGATGTTGCTATTGCACCAAAAAAATCATTATTTTTTTTTCTAACTTAGAATTCCAATTGGGCCAAATAAAAGAAACTCTTTCATCAGGAGCTAAAGGCTGCCTATCAAAACCTGTGTGCCATGTTGAATAAAACTTCAGAATTTAGTTTTGATCTTGTAAATTTAAAATAATAAAAATAATAAAATTAAAAGCACTGTGCCTCAGCAATGATTGAAATAAATAAGCTGAAAAAGTCAAATTAGCATCAGAAGAACACAAGGTAACTTTTTCTGATCTTCCAGCTGTTTGCTATGAAATCAGTTCGAGTAAGTCGGTGCTCCCCTGGACTTAACTCTACAAGGTACTGAGTCAGTAAACTGTGTACTAATGCACATTAATTTCAGATATTTTTTTGGAAAAAAATTGCAATCATGACTATTTTTCTTCATTTGACAATTATATAGATTATGATGATGATGATGATGATGATGATGATGATGAGGATACGGCTTTTGCCCATCACAGAAAATGTCACTGAAGCTTGTGAATGCAACATGAATACATGTGAAAAACAATGTAAATCATTTTACAAGGTGATTTATATCAGTTTTTCCCCAATATATAAATTCCCTGGGTGTTTTTCTTCTAAACCCGGTATTTAAAAAAAAATCATTGTCATTTTCCTTAACATTATGTTAAATCTAATTCTATACAAGCCAGTCTGTGTGTAAAGTGAGCCACCAGGTTGTGCGCCACTCTTGCTATATTTGATACTTTTATCAAGTTAAATTGTTGCGGCAGTAAGTTTAGAGACACAAATTTCACTGTAGGGCATTTGCACCATTTTATTATAATTAAATGAAACACATCTCAGACACAGTATAGCAACTCACACAGCACATTAAGGTGAGATTCCCACAAAGTTTAACTTGAGCTTCATTTATAATCTTGGTTAATTACAATAACCTTACCTTGACCTTTGGCAACAATTTGATCAAGATTATTGTGTTCCACTTGCCTACAGGTAACTGTGGCACTGCAGATTGTAATTCTCAAGTAATACTGCAGCAAGTCACAGAGGACTTGAAACAGTAATGTAATTCCTCCATGTTACATAGTCTCTATAGCCTTAGGCTTTAGTGTTGGCTCATTCCTCTTGGGCTTTCTTCATGTTTTAGAAGCTAACTTGAGAACTGTTGCTCAAATATGCAGCAATTCACCAATGTTTAAAAGTTTCTTTTCACAACCCCTGATGCTGGTACTGACACTATTTATTCAACCAAAAACAAAAGAGATCAAATAAAAAGCCAAGTCACATTTTACATTTCAAAGATAAAGGAACTGATAAGTCCCCTGCTACAATTTTATTAGTTCTTTAATCATTTCTGAAATGCACATTATAAGCACTGAAGAAAATTCCCATTGAGCATCAAAGGAAAACGTACAAGCAAATGTTTTGACACAGTGAATGCAGTTTTAAAGTTAAAATTTGATGGTTTTAAATATAAACTCCATACTAACTTCTGATGACAGAATTCTCATGTCAAAAGACACAGGAGAGACAAAATATTTTGTTTTTAGCATCTAATAAGTACACTGCTTTATCTCTCTAGGCAAATTCTTTTTCATAATATAAATGTTTAAAAGTACATGACCCCATGTTCATGCTCACATCTTAATCTTTCTGCAGCTTTTTTATTATCTAGAGAAAGGGTGTTGAATTTGTGGTGCTGCCTCGTCATTGAGGGAATAATAGAAATGTGTTTATTTCTCTAATGGCCATCCAGAGTTCACATTCATGCAAACTTTCTGTCCCATTATGTCTGGTATGATGAAAACAAGTATCTTAGCTCTAATGATGTGCATCTAACATATTTGCATACATTTTTCCGTATGCTCCTTCTTCTGGTCCATTCTATACGGCTAAACGAATACACAGCTCAGCTCCTTTTGTGTTGTTCTCTCTGTTTCCTTAACTGTAAACAATAACGATTCCTCATGCTTAACAATTAAAATATGCTGAGAAAAAGGTCTTCTTATTCTGTGGCTGTATGTTCTCATCAAATATTCCAGGTCATTTATTTCATTTCTGCTGATTTTTTCAGGATTTACTAATGATGTACAACCTGTCTGAATAAATCACTCAGGTGAAAAGATGGCTGATGCTCATCAAACAACAAAAATGACAAAATTGCCAAGGCATTTCTGTAAAAACTTTCATCTATTCAACTAAATTGTATTTTCAAATAGCAGAAGCTACAAGGCATGCAGGGGAACCATGCTGCGCAACTTATGAATTAAGAAATTTGGGCCAATTATAGAAGATCATGACCCAGTTTAGTGTGATCTTTTCAGTGCCTTTGATGTTGAGAGACTAATTGGAAATTGTTACAATTTTTATGTTAATGCAAATGCTGATCTTAACCCGGTGTCACACTACTGGGCTGAATTCGCAACATTAAATAATAGGCTTGGCAGTAAAATACCATTGGGGATAAAATAACATCTAAAAGGTCTGCCTCATGGAGCATCTTGTGTTACCTGATTTCTGCTTAACTCCTATTTGTATGCTGCTCCCTTTACTTTGTAAACTAAGATGTACAAATATATTGATTTCTATGACTTGTGCAATGCATTTTTGATTCAGAAGTAATCAGAAATGAGGGAATTTAGAAAGCAATTTTATTTTAAAAGCTTTAGAAAAGTAACCTTTTAAGTTAGTGCAAAAAGAAAGGAAAAAGACTTGAGTGTTGTTGAAGTTATGGATACATTTATGACAGAGGCTTGTAGTATCTCCGAATAGGTGTAATCTGCATGTGTGATGACACTGAATACTGGCTTTTTGGCTGAAATGGGCTTGTAACTAGGCATTTTGGATTGAAAAGTGTTAAGGAATGA
Source organism: Xiphophorus hellerii (assembly GCF_003331165.1). Lineage (NCBI taxonomy): Eukaryota > Metazoa > Chordata > Actinopteri > Cyprinodontiformes > Poeciliidae > Xiphophorus > Xiphophorus hellerii. Next base: position 20,919,721 of record NC_045675.1, read on the forward strand.
CACAGGGATTCATGTGGAACTAAAGCTATACAGTGGGGGGGGAATCAACAGATCATTTGAATTACCCTTTTCATGAGAATATAGAACAATGTTGCGAGTAAAGATGTCTTGGCTCACTAGGCTCATGCATCTCCAAGGAGCTTTGCCTTTATGACAAATGTGACATACTCAAGCAGCACAGCGTAAATGTCAGTAAAGGACCACCATGAAAGCTTGTTTAGAAACGCTGATGAAGCTGTAAAACAAATAAAACCATAATTCATTTTAATAATTCAAAAACCGTTTTAAATAGAGGTGCAAATATGTCTGAAAGGCCTGTTATTGGCCTGAAGTGTGTTTCTCTGGTGTTTACATCTTTTGGATCCTTTCATTTCTCTGTGTATCATAGCAAACATGTGGTGATGTGATACTTCTTGGCAACTGCTTGTTCTTTGAGTGCTCCAGGGTGCGAGAATCTGAAAAGAAGCCAGCCTCATCTTTTGCTCCAGGAACCCTGCTGTTTCCTGTCCCCTGAGTAAGATGACAGTAAACGAGTGGGCTGGTCATCTCATACCCTGGGGCTCTACCTTGGGCTCTTCAGACCACCAGCTGTTGTGTTTAGGACTGAGTCATGCACCAGTTAGCACCGTGAATCCAGAGCACGAGTACAAAGCTTTAAACTCACTGCGTGCCTCTTCCCTCGTGCAGCACTTCACTGGGACAACTAAATTACTGTAATAGTTTCCACTAAGCGTCCTCAAGCTCAGTTCATGAACTATTTCATTTTCAGTTCTAGAGATCTCAATTACTAAACACAGACTTAAATCAGCCAAGGGAAACATAGACTACAAATACGAGTACCTGACAAAAGAATAACTATGAATCATAATCTATTTCTGTAAGTATGTAGTGAGTCTTTAGCTTTTTTCTAGAACTTATTTATTCTCGAAAAGTAGCAGAACAATATATACTCACGTCACAAACTTTATTTAACGTTTATTTTGGTGCAAATGTCCACTATTGTCTTACTCTTTTTAATAATTAAGTTGGACTTCAGTAAGATTAGATTTGCTTATTCACATATTGTTTTTGAGGTAAATGGATTAGACAGCACCTGAAAATATTTGAAATCATCCGTCCTTTACTGTGTCCGCTGTCTTTTTTCTTTTGTTTTTTTCTTGTCATTTGTCTAGTCATCCCTTGCAGTGACTTTTGCTTCTGTCTGTGTTTCAGAAATGTCAGGAAGTGTTGTAACCACAGAGTTATGCAGCATGAGGCAACAGGTGTGTTTGGGTGATGATCCAGACTGAAGCTCTAGTTTTTCATACACTATTCGCAATTAGTGTTTTATGAGGAGAGTAGTGCTTTGCAACAACAAAACACCATGTTCATGTGCAGAAGAAAACTTGTGTTAAAGACCTTCATGGTCCAATCACATTCCAAAGTATTTACATTCAGATTTGTTTGTACTTAAAAGTCCCACAGTACTTGGTGTTATCTGAGTCGTTTTTCCTATAGTACACAAACAAAACACCGTAAGTACTTTAAATCGATTTACGTCATTTCTACTGTTAACTACATTTCCTGTCATGCTGTGTTGGGAGCAGAGTACCAACTTCTCAATTACCTGCTTCAAGAACCTTAAAAAATAGTGATATTCTATATTAACATGCACAGTAATAAAGTGATCATTGTAAGAAATAGATTCAGTAGTCCTGAGTGCAATTGTTTGCCTTAACACTGTGCTACAGAAAAGTCTCTTTTTCTTCTTCAGCTCTTGACTAACAGGTTGTTTCTAGTTCAGCTTATTTTTATAGGATCAAGTGTTAAGTTTTAACAAATCCTTTACACTTTAACATTTATGGTCTAAACTAATTTACAATGTATGTCTCTTGTTGAGGTTAAATAAAACATAAAGGCATATTATAGCACATGTTGGGGTAGTAGTTCTTCACTTTTGCAATAAATTGGAAAGCAATGTCTCCTCTACGCAAATCAGAAAACACCTTCAGCATTTTGCTTGAGTTACATGAGTAAAGTTGTCATATTCTGCCAGAGGTTTCACTTCACATCTCTTCAAATTTGAAGTATGAAACGAAGATCTGTCATAGCTCACCTCTAAAAAGCGCTCCATGTGTAGACATTGGAAGTGACATTTTTTTTTATTTTTTTTATTAAATACAGGAAGCATGGCACAGCTTCCTGTCTTTCAGCAGTACAGTACTGCTGAAAGACTTCACAATACCATTTCATAATGTGACCTTAAACAATAAAAAATTATTTATATTTATTTAATGACACCAAGTGATTAGTCAGAAAGTGTTTCTGTGGCTCAGTTCAAATTAGACCATCTTTAAAAATGTCTTTATTTATACATTATTTATTATTTCATGTTCTTTCTCTTCTGCTTTTCTTCCTTTTTCAGTTGTTTTGCTTTTGTCTGATGTTTTGAGAACGAGAGTTATTTATTTCACCTTTACATTTGCCACAGACTTCAATGACATTAATGGGAATTTTAGTTAATAAACAATTATAGCATTTATAAAGTGAAAGAAAACTGATACATGATTTATATTTTACTTTTTTTTACAGTGCTCATGAAATATTCAAAACTTTTGATACAGTTTTCTATCTTAAATCTGCTTTAAATTTCTCCACAACATTATCATTGACCTGCCTGGTGTGTTCCTTGGTGATGATACTGTTTGTTTACTGTTGTAGTTTATTAAATATTCAAATAAATATTTAATAAAATACTGTATACTAATGTTAAATTACGAATATGATCTTATGCTTTACGTGTGTCTGCAACTCTTAAGGATTCTTAAGCATGGTTTAGGTTGACCTTTTAATCACAAATCTGATTAGTTTTTCATGTTTCATTACTTTTTCTGATTTGTTCTTTATGTATGTTGAAAAAAAATATTTTTTGAAACTAGACTTTTAGCATAATATTATATTTACTGAAACTGTTCGTAAGAGAAAAAAAAATCATGATCATTTTTCTGACCATGTGACCAACTCAAGGTACACAATAGTGAAGAACTTACCAGTTCTTGTCAAACAAATCCTTGATCACTGAACACAAACCAAAACAGAAAACTGCCCTTTAAAGCAGTAAAATAAATAATAAATGTCTGTTGAGCAGATTTAAAAGCACAGCAAATGCCAGATCAATATCAGATCAAATTAGATTATTTTTTTTTTCCCCTTATTAGCATTTCAGCTGGGAGACTAGAAGGTCGGCATGGTCCAGACAGTACCAAATGGATCCTAACCCCAGTGATATGCATTAAGATGGAAGTGCAGCTATGAATCTTTCTCATATGTAAAGTGTGAAAGTTGGTGTTATCTATATTTGTTTTGTATGTTTTGTATAACTAAATGTTGGACACACAACTCAAATCATCACGGTCTCCAGGCATTATGTGGATCCTTCATATCCTTCATAATCAATCAATCAATCAAATTTTATTTGTATAGCACATTTCAGCAGCAAGGCATTTCAAAGTGCTTTACATCATTACAAACACAGAAACACAATGCAAGATAGAATAAACAATCAAAACATAGCATTAAGTCAAGTTACATCAATAAATTTGTAATTGATTACGTTTCAAATACAGTCCTAAACAGGTGGGTTTTTAGTCGAGATTTAAAAGAAGTCAGTGTTTCAGCTGTTTTACAGTTTTCTGGAAGTTTGTTCCAAATTTGTGGTACATAGATGCTGAAAGCTGTTTCTCCTCGTTTGGTTCTGGTTCTGGGGATGCAGAGCAGAACCAGAACCAGAAGACCTGAGAGGTCTGGAAGGTTGATACAATAACAGCAGATCTTTAATGTATTGTGGTGCTAAGCCGTTCAGTGATTTATAAACTAACAACAGCATTTTAAAGTCTATTCTTTGAGCTACAGGGAGCCAGTGTAGGGACTTTAAAACTGGTGTTATGTGCTCTATCTTCCTGGTTTTAGTGAGAACGCGAGCAGCAGCATTCTGGATCAGCTGCAGCTGTTTGATTGATTTGTTGGACAGACCTGTGAAGACCCTGTTGCAATAATCAATACGACTGAAGATGAACGCATGGATGAGTTTCTCTAGATCTGGCTGAGACATTAGTCCTTTAATCCTGGAAATGTTCTTCAGGTGATAGAAGGCTGACTTTGTGACTGTCTTTATGTGGCTCTGGAGGTTCAGGTCAGAGTCCATCACTACTCCCAGGTTTCGGGCTGATCGCTGGTTTTTAGTTGTAATAACTGAAGCTTTGCATTGACTCTAGATTCATAAGACTGATTATTAAAGCAGTCTTATGACTGATGGTGAAGATAAAAGGTTTTGGTTTTTGTTTTTGCAACAGATGTTTTTTTTATAGCCTTGTCTTTTGTACATTTCATTGTGGACAACTATTTCAGTATAAGTTCAGCTTTCATGTATCTTTTTTCTTGCTATAACCAAAAATATTTTTTGAAAAAAGCTTTTTTGAAAATATCTCTTTAAAAAAAATAGCATTTTATACAAAAACATGAAGTTAGTTTTCTTTTTCATTTCCAGCTTATTTACATAGCTTGCACACTGGCAAACAAATAAAAAGGCTTATTACAAATTAAAGGTTGCAAATCATAGAGAGCTACTCTATTGATGCCCAAGAATAAAAGTGACCTTCTTCAAAGCATGCAACCCTCCTAGTGGATTCAATCATTAAATATTTCAGTAATTATTTTAAGCAATAATTTCTTACTACACTATGAAAAGAGACTGAATGAAATGCTTAATCATAAAATGCATCATAATCAGCACCACTCTGATGGATATAGTCTATTATCTAAATAGGCTTTTTAAAAGGAGAAAAACATAATGCAGTTCTTATCTGTCTTTTGTAGAAATATTTGAACTATTATTTGTATCAGTCAGTGTTTACCAATGTAAACTGTATTCAGAAGTGTGTTTGTTCAGTGTAGTTCACATACAACACAGGTTTTTGCCACAAGATGCTTGACCTAATGTTTTTTTTTGTTTATTTTGCCATTGTTAGGGTGAAAAAAACTGCATTTGAAAGCTGTTGGGGCTAAGAGAAATTTATTTTGTGAGGAGTGAGTGTTGTTTAAAGGGGAAAAAGCAGCGACTAGCTGCATTGTGCAAGATTAAATTTGACACAGAACTGATAGGCAAAGGCGCTTCATCGGTCACCCCCAAGGCCGAGGAGCCTCTGCGGCTTACCTGATAGCAGACACACATCAGCAAAAGTATCATCAACAACACACACAGAGCACAGTGTTTTTTGATACTGTGCATTTATTAGCAGAATGATAATAAAAAAGCATCATAAGACAAACAGACTGACTAGAAACAGTACGAGCTGAGGTGACAGAGAGATGGGTGTTTTTTTTTTAGGGGTGGTGTTTGTGTTTATAATCTGAAGGAGAATGTCATAAGTGATTAATCCCAAAGTTACCTCAACAAACTAATGCAAAAGATTATGTGTCTGTTGTTGTGTTTGGCTGTGTGGCTTCCTGGAGGAGGGCATGGGCTGAGGTTCAGCAGGTGACAATTACTGTGTTGTGCTCCTCTGTTAACTTTTTACATCAATGGACTTTATATTACAGAATTAAAAAAAAATCATAATTGTGATTTTTAAATGGTGTATTAATTACTTTCTTTCTTTCTTTGGCCAAAGATCAACCCCATGTACATAGATCAGGGCTGTCAGGTTCTGGTCCAGTACAGATGTGTTTCTGTTCCAACACATCTGAATCAAATGAATCAAATCAATTACCTTCCCAGCGTGTCTTAAAGTCCTGCAGAGGCCTGTTAATGACCAATCCATTAGATTTAGGCATGTTGCAGCAGGAAATAACCTACCCACAATGACCCGTCTTTGTACTCTGCCGGTGTGAAAGCGCACATGCTCAGAATGCTGGGCTAATTGCTGATAGCATGGTGCTGCGTTGTGCTACTGAACCTGTCCAGTTTAGCTCTCGTAATGATAAGGAATATGTGTTACATGAGCACTTCGTACACAGGTGGTTACACCAATTAAAGCACATCATCTTTGTCCTGACAGAGCAAATTGACAAAACTGTTGTTCATCAAGATATTTTCTGGAAAAATGTCTGCATTGTGTTCTTTTTGGTCAGCTGTGATTTTAACCTTGGAATTCCACAATAAACACCATTTTTTTAGTATGTTTCCTAAAGGTAAATCATAAAAACTGATTCTGCATCCTGCTGTGCTCTAGATGTTGTCTTGTTTTTTTTGTTTCTCTTTTCTTTTCTGTGATCTCCAAGGTAAGCTCATGTGCTCTTTGAGTAATCTTGATAGACCTGCCTCTCCAGGGAATGCTCACCAATGTTACATGTTTTCTCTGTTGCAACTCTGGATAATGGCTCTCTCTGTTGTTCTCTGGAATCCCAAAGCTATATAAATGTCTTTCTAATTCTTTCCAGTCTGATAGATATGGATTTTTTTTTCTCATCTTATCATAAATTTCTTTAGCCTTGGACTATGGTGTTGTTTTTTTAAATATATTTTAGTCTTCTTTGTGTTGTCTAACAGGCTTTCTTTTGGCCATTAGACAATAATCAGTCCTTCGGCCAGACTGTTATTTTTACTTAATTAGTTTTTTTTCTCTGAAATTAAGATTATTTAATTATTTGTAATATTAAGCATAAGTATAAGGAGTAGTAATCTATTAGGGGGAAATACTTTTTCATATAACTGTACCTATATTCATTTTTTCTCTACCTGACAATATGAGAAAATGTCAGATTTTTATTATGCTTTTTATTATGCTAATTTGTATATTATGTTAGCTTAGTGTGTTTTCCATTTGCAAAAAAAAATGTATTTGGTTGTCAGATCTGCACTTCTAACACTTTACAAGAAACAGGGTGAGTTTTGTGGTGCAGAGCAGAGCCTTTTTTATGAGAAGTACAGTATTTAGTTTGAATATTTTCAGTCCATAGACTGTTTTTCATTTAAACCATCTGCCTTTGTTGAACAGAACCCAGGTTATGTAATTTTAGTATTTTAGTATTATACTATCTTGACACAAGGAACAAAGTAACAATTTAATTTGAGACATTCACAAACATACATCTAACATATTTTTTGTTCTTATTATCTGTTAGTTATGCTGTCAGTTTAAACTAATGTAAGCAAGAGGTAATTAAAAAATCATTAAATAACACCTACACTGCTGTCACATTGCAAGCATGTTCATTTGACTAAAAAGGGATAGAGCTGACATGACATTGGCATCAACATCATGAAATTATGAACTTGAAGTCTTCTGGTTGCTTTCAGCACACTAGAGCAGAAATGTCTACTTAGCACCTTTCTGTGAACCCTTCAGTTGTCTATACATTACTCTCAGATAATTTTTCCAACTTTGGAAGTTGTTTGAAAGTTAGGAACTCTTTTAGCCTTATCCAATCAAGGCAACATATGGTGAAAGCAATTGTGGGAATTATCTGTGTCATCTTGTTTGGACATATTCAATTTGGGTCTCATGCCCCAGTGGAAATAGTTGAAAGAGGGTGATTTGGGTGATGGAGGGAGATCCAGATGGCAGAGCAGCGGAAAGATCAATCGAGCTTCATGCCTTTTTTCCCCTCACTTCAACATGCAGACAGATGTGATTTAACATAGTAAATTAGGTTTACTTTCAGCTTGTGGATTTCTGTTGACAAGTAATAACACCTTCAACAGGATGCACAAACTTGCTTATAGAAACGCATAGCATATGTTTTTTTTATTTCTTGATTTATAACAGCTACAAAAATCTCATCAATTTGCCTGCTAGGTTTAATAGGCTGTAAAGAAGAAGCCTTTTATGGATTACACCTAATTTTACAGACAAATGCATACTAACTGGCTGCACCCATTGTCCTAGAGAACCATTTTTAAGTTGCTTTTAAAGGGAAGAATGCTGCTGATCTGGTATTTTCTTGACTATGACTTCCAGGCAAAAGTTCTGCATCTTTAAAAATCAAAAAAGATGTTGCATTAAAAAACAGTGGCATTATATTAACTAATGTTTAATGGATTTTTTTTATTAATCACTTGATGATGTACATATAATCATTATAATCTGGATGTTCTCAACATGGCATATGATTTCAGAAATGTGTATTTAACTTCACACTAAAATCAAGCTTTTCTACATTTGCATTGCTCAGACACTTTCTCACTTTTGGTAGTTTTCATATGCAAATTCATTTATTTATCCAACCTTTTTCTTTTAAACATTTTAAATATGTTTAGAAGAGAAATTATGTTCCCTTGACTCCAGATTACAAGAATCTTACAGATGTAAATATATAATTTGGAATATTAGGCTCATCATGCAAGCATTTTGTCCCTAAAAAAGATTATAGAAGTTGTATTTTTTTTCTCTCTTTTAATAAAGCAGTACATAGTATTCATAAGCTCTTCATCATTCAGCAGTGTTTAATTTATTTGAGGGTATGATTAAGCTCCTTTTTCGCCCTCTAATCTAGGTCATGTCAGCTGAATGAAAGGAGCCTTAAACGTGTTTCAGCCCAAACAAAGAGAGGACAGTTATGGCCCAGATGTGGGAGACGGCCTCAGCTCTCCCTGAGTCAATAGATCTCAAAGATAGAGGTGTCAACCTTTAAAAGGAACATGCAGCTCAGGCAGACTTCTGGCAATTACTGCTCAGTGTGCTGAACTTGACTCAAACCATTTAGTATAAAGAGAGGGCAGAGGAGGAAAAAAAAAAACTACCTGCTCTGTCACAGGTTATCGTTGGGAGAAATTTTTAACTTTTCAACTAGTTGAGTTCTGCCTGTTCTGTATAGTCATCATTATGCGATAGACAGTATATTCTGAAGTACTAAAAGAAGATGCCATGCATCTTTCAAAGGATAAATCAAGCTGATATTTTCTGATTTGTGGTTTAGATTACCAGAACAGCTAGATTACTGAACAGTATAAATGTTCATTCATCTCTTCTACTAGCAAAAGGTTATGGTCCAGCACACAGTTGACTTGCTAGACCACCAACATCTCCAGCAGAGACCATCTGTCTGTAGACATTTTGACCCTTGTGGTACTTTGTCAAAATACAAAGTGAGCAGCGATGACTATTCACTGCAGGCTAATCTCACTTTTCTCATTTCAACCCTATAGCTTAGACATGCTGTGATGTGGGAGTATTATTTGCTAGTTCACCAGAAAAGAGAATGGCCAGGTTTCCTACTAATGAAAAAGATCACTTTTTTTATCTTTTGGATTTTTTCGGGCACCTCAGGGAAAGAGAAGAGCATTGCTAGCAAAACAAACAACGTTTTAATAAATTGCAATGAATTGAATCATCTGTTGCATCTATGTTTTAAACTGCAATAGCACTCATAGAAAATGCTAGAAAGGGAATATCAAAATGGATTGACATAAATTACAACAACATCTAGATCAGAAGAGTCTCCAAAAAATCAAGACTTTATTATTTAACCTCCATAAGCATATTCAGACTGACTTAAAGAGACTTAACAGCATACAAAAAGCATTTTCCTGAATGATTCAATAAAGGTTTTTTTTTCTTTACTCTAAGGAATGATCGACAATGCTAAGCTAGCTAATTAGATAGCTATCCAGCTATCAATTTATCTGGATAAAGATACTGATAATCAGTTGTATTCACTATTTTCATGCAGTGCACTCTGTGTTTTGCTCTGTCTCTGCATCAAAACAAAGCCAGTGACACGTGTTATTATGATTCACCTTAAAACTAACATTTTCAAAAAAGTGTTGTTCGGTAAATATATGTTGTTCCTACATTGAAAAAATGTTTGTTTAACACATCTAAATGATCGAAAACTGAGAAATTGTTTTAATAATCTAATGGCTAGTAGGTTCCCAACTACCCCGTTCCAACCCCCTTGCATGTGTTTGCTGAAAAGTCATTCTTGTTCAGGCATTCAAAGTGAACCCTAGATATTTAGACCCAATGACTTCAAACTAAATTAAATCATGGCAATCATAGGAGAACAGGGACCAGTAAACTCTACTGGTGAATTGAAATGTCAAGAACCTACGTCTGTTTTAGGTGTGCAGCCTCATCAGAAGGCGATGAGTTGCTGTACTTCTTAGAGCTTTGTGGGAACAGGGTTGTAAGTCCTTTGAAAAAGCAATATTCCAGAGGCCGTTCTGAATGAGGCCAGTGCAGTAAGGTGGTGGTAGATCAATGATAATAAATATGATTCATACAACAGCGTATCTCCTAAGTGCAGAGCTTTGGTCTACACTAGTGCAAGAAAAACTCAATAATGTGCATCAGTAGATGATGCAACATAAAAACAAAGCAGGTTTTCAACCAAAATGCAATTGTACTGTGTGCTGTTTGAGCTTGACTTTTATAGACTCTAGTTTGTTTTTTTTTTAATAGTTTTTGTTTGTTTCTTTGTTTTATTAAAGGAAACATTTGAAATAATTAGTTTTGTACAGAATACACTAGACACAATCTGCAGTGAGGCAATTCTTTTACATTTCGAAATTGCTTTACATATTTTCAGTATAGATGAGGGAGGCAGTTTTTTCTTTTGACTTCAAGATCTGCTAACTTGTTTTGGCAAGGAGCTCTTGTGAGACTGTCCTTACTTTATAAATGCTGGCAAGAGTGGTTAAAAGTTGTACCAGATGGCGAAGCCCATATGCAGTTTGCCCTTTGGCCAGGTAGACTAATGAATGCTTTTGGGAGTTATTCTGGCACTGGACCCTCCATGGGCAGGTAACTCCGTCATTTCCCTCAGCTGCTATGAAATATTGTCTGGCTTTCACATTTCCCTGTAACATATGCTTATAGTAATAGAGATGAAATTGAAATAGAACAAAAAACTCTTCACTTTGATATGATGGGACTGCTATTGTATAGTTCAATATGTTTATATTATTGTGGACCCTTGTGAGAATCTTTAGATGATGTTGGACTTCTGGTTAACCTTGGATATTTTTTCCTCCTGGTGCTACTAAGGTACTAATAATTCTGTTTCTTTGTGTCTTCTGAATATGTTGTCCTTAAGGAGTACGATACATACAAACGCTTCTACAAATAATAGAAGCAGAGATGCGTTGTGAAAACTGTGGAGATAACTGCGTGTGTCTGACCTTCACAGTCTGGCTATAGCTCATAAAACCTGTCTGCAATAAGTAAGTAAGGTAATTTAAGTAGATGAACTGCATAATATCTTGTATTGTAATTGAAATAAGTTCAGCTAAAGTGGAAGGACTATGAAACATGCGCAATAGTGTGGTGGTTAGAACCGTCTCTTCACAGGCAGAAATGAGTAACTGTGAGACTGAACAGCTGTCAGTCTCTGCTGTGATTGACCGCCGACCTGTTCAAGGTGTACTGTGCCTCTCATCCAGTGACTGCTGGGAGTTTGTCTGAAATATTGTCGACCTAATAGATCTGAGAAGTATTACATCATGTGTTTCAATCCAAGAAATCTATATCAGACTTAAATCAAGTTGTCATGAGTGAGCCTGAATAACTGTGCAAACTTTTTCTTCTATTTTTGCATTTATCATAGAAAATCAGATGCCTTTTGAAGACAGGAAATTGAATCACCATGTTGTGTGTCACTTTAAAGCAAGTTTCACCACATGATCTATTTTACCTCTCTGAGAAAAAGATATGTTAATAAATATGGTTTATCTTAAAATGAACATCTATTTAGTTGTTGTTTTCTTTTTACATTTTCTCTAGATTTTCTATTTTCTCAGTTTATAATGTCCTAATTTTCTTGTTTTACAATTAAAGTTCATATATAAAATAATAAATAAAATCATAATAAAGACCCAAATTTTAAATCAGAATTTGAACCGATGGCCTTATTGCTGCAAGCCAACGGTGTCAACAACTGTGCCCCATGTGTCATTTTTATACACTGTATTTTCAGTGAAAATACATAATTTCAGTTATGTGGTTTTGGCTGAGGCTGTTATCGTTTTCTGCCAACACTCCTTCTAATCTGGGTTTAGTTATTTTCTTTCTTCTTTTAGAGGAAGATGTGACTTGACAGATACAGCTCCAAAGTCTGCAAACTCCACACGTCTTTCTCGTTCACATAGAAAAGCTTGGAGACGTGGTAAACTGGCCTTAGCTGGCTTGTTTTGTTTCTGTAGTGATTTTCTGTGATGTTCAGCCATACCGAAGAGACAAAATTAAGAAAAAAATGTATGATACACTGATTGTATTTGGAATTCGTTGCTGATCAGGCCACATCACATGCGACTATAATGACATTATGGTATTTGTTTCTTTGGAGTGGGTCAAAAAATAAACCTCTCACTTTGTGATAAAGCACCCACATTTTTAGATCACTTTTAAATGCTTACACATGTCATGATATGTTTGGCTTACAGTGAATTTAATTTTGTTTAATCTTATGATTCTGTTCATATTGTTTGTCTTGTATAATACATAACTCCCACATTTATTTTGTGTCTCTGGAGAAATGAGAGAAACAGCCTGTATTGTTCTAAAACATAGCACCACTGAACAATGTAGAGAAACCAAAATTGACCTCAAAGACATACAGTAATAGTGTTACACACACACACACAATTATACAGACTCGTTTTACATTTAAAAAGTGAATTTTATTATTTCTTTTCTTAGACAATAATAAAAAAAAAATACTTTAATAGCTGCACTTCTTAAAACAACAGCTCCTCAAACAAATAAAATTGAGACTAAATGAAACAAAGTTTAGTTTTGGTAAAACAACTTAGTATGGGTCACTTTAGTATTTTGTGTCTCTGGAAACACAAAATAAATATAAAGAGCTATTTTGTTGTAAATAGGTTAGAAAAACTTTGAACTTCTATGAAATGACAAAGCAGCTAGAAAAAAAATGACAGATTATCCTATCACAAAATCTGAATTCTTACATGATCACATATTTAAATCTAAAATTAAAGAAAGGAATACAGGTATGGGAGAGTGGTGGCTTGCATGGCACTTTAACATGACAAATTAAATTTTGTACTTCTTATAATTGTGCATCCATCTATCCATCCATCTATTGTCCATACCCACTTATCCCTGCAGGGTCATGGGTCAGGCCCGGTGCCTCTCTACTGCAGTTATTGGGTGAGAGGCGAGTATGCCCTGGATGGTTGCCAGTCCATCACAGAGACATGCTGGACAAACAGCTATGCACACAGACTCTAATACCTAAGGGGACTTTAAAGAGACCAATTAACCCAAGAGTCATATTTTTTGACTGTGGAAGTACTCAAAAACAATCCACACATTCACAGGTGGGACATGCAAACTCCTAGCAGATGAATCCCAGTCTGGGATTCGAACCAAGGACCTTTGTTCTGCAAGACAGCAGTGTATGAAATATGTATTTTAGGTTTAACTATTGTGATTTCTAATGTTCTTGCATTGTTGTTTAACTGGGAACTCAGTCCTACTAATTTTACTGTTAGAGTCTCAGCAAAACCTGTTTGCCCAGACTGTTAATATTTCTGCAGCCAAGTATTTTTAAATGCTGCTGGAAATAGCAAGAATCGTAAGATTGTCTTTTTCCTGCCCATTGGACACAAGCTTTAAAACAAAGAATTGATCACTCAAACTTATGTGTCTTTATTGTCAGGAAATATGATGCCAAAGGGGGAAATATGATGCCAAAGGAAACGGATGCCCAAAAACCTGCATAAATTTCAGCATACATATAAGGTTTTAGCACTCTAACATCTGCATTATCATACTGGTTGTTAAATATTAACTTTCACCAAATATAACCAACTCCATTTGTAAGCTAATTAGGTTTTATGTTTTAAATATATATTGCAAATGTAATAAACAATTACAAAACATTTAATAACATTTTTCATCAGGGGAGGAATTATATTTGCAAGGCTGATTGTGTTTGTCATGCAACCAAGCTTTACCCTGTTTTCTCTGACAAATCAACTGGACTTTGAGATGACAAACTGGTCAACGACTTTAGATAATTACATTTATTTTCAATCATCGCTGGGAGCATATTGTATGTGATGATCAGGGGGAGCTGCATCTGCAACCTAAAACATGTTTCTAATTTTTGTTTGATTGAAATGCATTTAAGCTAATGACACAACATTTCATTGAAATATCTCCCAAAAACATTAGCATTTATCCTAAATTATCTCCCAGTCTATAATTACATACATTTAAATCCCTGATCAGCTCATTCAGAAAGCTGAGCAGCAGTGCGCTCTGCTCTGGCATACGAGCTCAGTACAGCTGCAAGGACAGAATGCCACATTAGTAAGATGGAGCAAGTTGCATTTAATTGTGCAATTCCACATTGTTTGCATAATTATTTGTTCATAAATCTGATGATCATTTAAGTAAACACTGTTTTATGGATTTTTGCATGGCTGTGTGTGGTGACCCATGAATTTGTGATTGTCAGTAGGTTAATGAATTATGAATGTGGGTGGATGTGTCAGACCTTGAGATTAAAACATGTGTTGTTTAAAGTCCAAAGTAAAACAGTTTTGTGTCTTTCTAACAAAATCAGTAATTATGCAGTCATTTTTTTTATTAATTACATTTGCACATTTTCTTTCACCCAGGCTTTTAAAAAAATCCTTTGGGTACAAGAGAGAGACCCTACTATCTCTTGTGGCCATTTTTTTCAGTACAGTGTTGTCTTTTGAAAACTTAAAGAAAACAGTTCTGCAAAAGTTGTCTTGAAGCTGTGCAGAATGTTGCATGGCTCCATATTTTCTTTCTTGTGCAAAGTAGTGAAGTAAAACAAGGGAGATACTGTTTAATGAGACATCACCTTATCCAGTTTTACATTTGTTGTGTTTTAAAAAGCAAACCTCACGACCCAAAGATGAATTATTCAAAATGTGCTGCAAAATTTCATGTGACTTTACTATTACTCTTATTTACAATGTGCGGTTTAGATTGGCATTTGGATTTATAAAAAAAGAGGCAGAAATGAAGACATAAAGAGGGATTAACATGCAACCATCCCATTTAAAACACCTTATAAATGCAGCTCGTGCTCATGGCCACTACTCACAAATGCTTATTGTCGGTTGGCTTTAGTGACAGAGGAAGGGTGAAGTCAAATTAAGTGTTTATATGAAAACAAAACTGAGAGGTGAATAGAGAGGTGCACAGCCCATGAAAGCTAAAAGCACTACCAATTCCCTTCACCTGTCTTTTACACTTAAGGACAGGTCTGCCTTTTATTGATTTTCTTTCTTTTGCCAGTCTTCAGTAGCCAACAGTGGTATTCCAACAACTTAAACCAATTTTATTGCATTGCAGGAAACCTAAAATTGAAAGCAACTTGCAGTCCTTCAAACTCACAGGGTCTCAAACTATAGCACAAAGCTGTAGTTTTCCCTCAGTTATCCATCATTATGACTCTAAGGCGTAGACCTACTGTTGTGCCAAGCTCCCACCTATTTGGACACCTACACATTCTGACTCTATCAAGCATGCTGTACACCTGGAATGATCAGTTTTCTTTAATATTCTCCAAGTGTGCTAGTTAAAGATGAATTAATTACCCCATTCTTTGTAGGCAATGTAGCATGAATTATAATCTGTGATTAGTGCTACTTCATAAAAAGAATCTCTCAAGTAAATGACAGAAAAAGAGTGCATGATTTTTGACTGATACATCTGTGAATAAGGTGATGATGAGTAAATATGAAGCTACCGTATGTTTCCCTTGCGTCATTGCAGCATTTTACAAAGCATCAAGTTTTTTTTTTTTTGGGGGGGTTGTAGGCATTTTGACACAATGATGAATGTCTATGTTAAAATATTTTCACAGTGATGCTCCACATATTGGCTGTTACATATAAGAGTGGGAAAATGCTTTTGCATTAATTGAACCACATTGTCAATTAGCAAAAATGCCAAAAAGCTTGGAAAAAGCACAGAGGAGAAACTGACAGTTGCAAATCAGCTTTTTTAGTCTTTATAAAGTTTTGCTAGAAGTCTATGGTAACACTCTGGAGGAAAGTGTTTATGTTGAACTGTTGATGGTGCACCTCATTACTGGAGGTTGGTGCCTCTCTTATGTCTGATTATGGATTAGGTACATTAGAGAGTGCCTGCACGTACATCCCTCATCTTCCCTGTTTCATTATCCATATAGAGCTGCTTCATCCATGACTTACTGTACAAGAATGCAAAGCACCTTAGTGCCTGCCATTTAAAGCAATGGTTTACTGTAGAAGTATTTCTGAAAAAAAGTCCCACTCTCACTGTCCTCCATGCCAATTCCCCACTGGAACAGTGGCACTCGTTTCATCTCTCTTTTCATTTGTTAATAGGTGGATGTGGAAAAACTCAAACCTTTCATGTGTCTTCTAGCCAGACTTTTTCTTTTAATCCCTAATGATGCCTCAGATTCTCAGTGCCAGAGTGTGTGCAACATGCAGAGAAATAGCATGTTAGGTAATTCTTTAAAGGAGTCAAAGATGCAGTACAATTATTTTCCAAAGAATCTGCTTAATGGATGCTCTCTTTCTAAACAACTTATGGAGATGTTGTTGAAAGAAGTTACAATGTCAGTCATTTTTTAATATTAGGTTGTTGCTTTGTTCTCTGGTTTTTCCACCTCAAACAAACTAAGAAAGAAAAAAAAGAAAGGAAGTCTCATTTTTAGCAGTTAGTAGCTCATGGATGCAACTTAAAATTACAGTATGCTTTTTTTTTTTCCTCCATTATTGGTAGTAATGATTTCAAAGCCAGACTTTCATTTTATACATCATTCTCTTGTGGGTTTTACTTTGTCTATTGTTTTGTGTAACTATGTTTCTTGTTTTCAACTTCTGAGTTACTTATTGATAGTTATTTTGGATATTTCTTTTCGGTATTCTAGTTACTTCCAGTTTTTTAGTATTTCTGAGTCCCCAAGTCTCCTGTGGGTTTTGAGCCCTTTTCATATCTCACTGTGTTTTGTTTGTGAACAGTTGACTAATTTTTAGTCACTGGTTACTGTTGTATCATTGTTTCTATTTAATTCCCTCTGTCTTTGCTCTCTGGTTTTCCACCCTGCTAATTAGTTAAATTGTTTTCTTATTCCTCAGTGTAAAGTCTTTGGTTTTTCAGTCAACGCTGATTCATCTGCTCAACTACTAGTATGTCATCCTAAGTTATCTTCCCTTGTTTCTGTTTTATTTTGAATTTCTTTAATTTCATGTGCTTAATTTAGTTTTATTTATTAAATATCTTTATCTTTGAGTTCACCTCAGCTTCCCTGTTCCCTGCATTTGGGTCCTCCACACAAACACCTCTATGACACGTTTGGTTTTCTTAAATCATTTTCTTGTGGATTTTTTTTTTTTTTTGTTCATCAATTCTAAAGATTTTTTTTTCTTTATGTTAAAAGTTAAGTGTAATACAAATACAATTATTCAGTTATCCAGTGTTAATAAGAACGAAATTAAGAATTTATTAAATGTAGAGTGCCAAGATTGCATAGCACTTGTTTACATTCTCAACTTTTTAATCCTCTAACTAATTTGAATGGCTTTCTGAGGTCAATGTAAAATTCCACTCTGGTCACTTCACAAAAAGAACAGATGGCAAATTCCAAGACTGCTGACTCTCTGCTGTCAGCAGTCTCATTTGAACTATTTTCAACAAATATATCTTCTCCATGTTATCAATTAAACACCATTTGTAACTATCTGATTTCTGTTTATCACTGCAATATTTTTACCAAATATTTCACACCAGAGGTGATGCTTTAGTTCTGTATAGGGTTTGCAGAAAGATGACTTCAAACAAATGCTAACATTGTTTGGTATCTGATGGATGAGTAAAGAGGCAATTGTTACTTGTCATGACAAAATATGTTAGTGATTTGTTTATAGCTTGTTTTGCTGGCCCCTAGTGAACAGAACTCTTCTAATGTAACCATTATCCAAGATTGCTTGGCTGATGTCATAGTTTGAGGCTATGCCAGGCTCCATCTTTGCTGCATGCCTTACGGCTAATTTGTTATTCTGGACTGCATACATAATAAGACTGACCTGACTTGACTCGGCTCTAAAAACAGTATTTTCTATCTCCTGTAACGGTGATGTGATAAAGCTGCTGTATGGGGAAGAGGCACTGATATATAAAAGTTACTTTATGTCTCGCCAATAAACATTATCTTTTCCATTTGTTACAGTCTGGCTGTCTTTGATAGTTTCAGAGACGAGAGTCCCTAAAATCACAGGAGACTTTTGATCAAAGACTTAGTGCAGCCTTCTGAAAAATCCAAATCCTGTGGCATTGCAAAACGGTTCTCCGTGTCTGTGTCTCGTTCAGGTGAGCACCTCCGTGTCTGTCCCAAGGGTTACACCTGCTGCACATCTGAGATGGAGGACAAACTCAGCCAGCAAAGCAAGCAGGAATTTGAGGTTATGGTTGAAGACAGCAGCCACAACATGAGAACAACATTCACCTCCAGACATAAAAAGTTTGACGGTAAGTCAAGACATTCATCTATTTTGTACCTTTTTTTGCTGTAGGGTATTTGAAAATTTTCAACAAACATAATTTTATGATGCACCAATATTCTAGAAAGTCAAATAAAAAAATGTACAGCAATTATTAACCTGTCTTAAAATAGCCAATATAAATATATCCATATTTCAACAGTGCAAGTGAGTAAAAATAAATTTTCTCATGTTAGGCTAGGATTCCAACCCAAAGGTGTCTTTAAAAAAAGAAAACCAGAAAATTGTCACCAAGTTTAATAAAAGTTGAATCTGGAGTCAGTGAGTTGAGATGGATGCTGAGTGGAAAAAAAATGGAAGGTCACCAGCTAATAAGTGGATTTGAGTGAGTGGCTCTCACCACTCAGAGTGTATGAGTGGAATACCAGACAGTGTAGCCCGAACCAGTGTGTACTTCAATCCAGGAGATTGTGGGAGAATAAGCAGGGTGGTCAGGCAGATTAGCAGGCAGCCAGGCAGATAGATGAGGCTTAGTGTGAGGCTCCTGGTAATCACTGGACATTGCCATGCAGTGACTAGGCATACAGAGACTGCGGACCCAAAACCTACAAACAGTGGCGGAGTCATTAAATATTATAAAGATAATTGCTAAGCATCTTGAGATTATAGTGCAATATCAAAAGAGTTATGTGTTTTTGATCTGGTAAAAGATAAATGACAAAGTGGGCAATAAATACTAAACAATTATAACATTATGACCACCTACATATCATTGAGTAGATACCTTTTTTAGCTCTATCACAAAGCTGTCAAATTTGTTTGTGGAGCACAATTGCTCAGTTTGATTGAGGGTTACATTTTTTTTCACATTATGTTGAAAGATGCCTCTTCTATTTCTTGCTCCCATTCTTGCTCAGATGTCCATTGTTCACCTGCTTTTTTCCCTTCAAGGCCATTTCTTTAAGAGATTAAAAATGTTGTAACAAACTCAGATTAAGTGAATTAAGGAAAAAGATGGCTAGAAAATATGGGAAACAAGAAAATATGGGATTTAAAGGCAGTCTTCTTCAAGCTAAAATTAAGATTTAGTAAATATACTTTTGTGGAATGTATGATCAGTTGGCGCTTTCTAATATCAGGTATCGGCTGATATTGGTAATTTTTTAAATAGTACGAGTCTGATAAATAAAACTGGCCAGATATAACGACCAATATTTATTTCCATTTAGTTGCCGTTTTTTTCTGAAGCGAGAGGTGAGAGCGTTTGTCATGTGGTATTTGTGATGCCCAGTGATTTTCTTTTTGGTCACGAGACATTTTCTAGTGATGCAGTGCAGGATTGTGGGGAGTTTAACTGAAACAGAAAAGCTATGAGGGTGTCAGGGGTGTGATCAGGTTTTTCTAAGGTGCTGAAAGGTAGTGAAATATATAAAATATACATATATAATATCAGTAAGTGTTGGTTGTTTTCCATAGCAGCTGTATCAGAATCATATATTAATATTAGCCTTAATATTTCTAGTATTTATTAATCAGTACAACATAAACTATGAATTAAAATTCTTCCCTTTATGCACATTATAAATACCCAGTTATCTGAAATTCTGAATTGTTTTACCCACACTTTTGCCCAGTTGTGTTCAGTAATGTTTAATAACATAATTTGCTGGATTTTTATCAGTAAAATAATGCTGTCTCTAAAACAAGGAATTACATAATCTTATGCAAGACATACAGTTTCAGATTCTGTCATTTTTGCACAAAAACGCAGATCATTCACTTGCAGAAGATAGCTGCTTTCAAAGCTTGGATCAAACTCTCAGTGGCTCACTGTTATAAAATCATTTCTTGTTGACTTTCTGTGTTTAAAGATTAAAACTGCCTGCTTGAACCAGGAAAAGGGAAGGCAGCAAAAAGAGAAATCAATGTTTCATTGCCCAAACAACATCAAGGATGATGTATTTGATTCGTGTCGCTGACGACTGTTAAATGATCCATCTGACGGGTTGGAAATACCTGGACCAGTATCCGAGGAACAACAGCGCTGTGTTTAGGCTGGTTGACAGTTATTTATTTATCTGGTTTAAATCTGCTTAAGAGATAACTAAACACAGATTTGTCAAAATAGCAATATTTAAAAAACAAGCAACATTGAAAATAGTCATTTGTATCTTTAAAAATAAATTAAAATAATATTTTTACTATTTCAAAACATAGTTGAAACATACCACACTAAACTACTGTAACATTTGGACAGTCTTAATGCAAAATCTAGAATTGCCAAACAAGCTAAAACCAAAACAAAGGGCTTGAGACTAAATTTGCTTTTCTTGAGCTGACTCAGCACTGGCCAAGTGTCACCATTGATGGTTTAACATAACTTAAATTAGGGTCTCCAAAACGTCCAGCTATCTGTGAATCTTTTCCCACTCAATTCATGCATGTTTGCAAGCGATCTAGTGTCTTTCTGGAGTGCTTAATGGGGCAAGAGGTAGACTGTTCACCAGTTCAACACAACACAGAGACAAAGAGGACATATAACCATGCAGACACAAATGTCCAGTTACATAAATTCATGTTCTTTTGTTTACCTATATTGTATTGCAGTATGCCTGAAAGCCACATTCACCACAAAAAACATTCATGACATGATTGCTGTTGGTGTTGCATCACACTGCCTGAACCTTCCTACAGCTATGAGTTTTAGGGCAAGAACATTTTGTTCACGATTTTAGTAACTGTACATGTACTTCATTCTAACGGTTCTTATGTTAAAACTGCAATAACTTAAAGTATTGTCAGCATAAAGATGTTGTCCTTGAAAGTAGAGAAAGCTAGCTTTCCTTGTGTATATGCTTAACTGATACTGATTTCTTATACAAAGTTTCCTTGATTGTTTAAACCTTTTTTAAATAGTTTGACATTCGTAGTATATGTCAAAAATAATAGAACATTTTGGAAGTTAAACCTTCAGAACAATATTGATATTGTTTATCAACACATTTAAGGCATATGTAATCTATTATGCAAAAAAAAATCATCTTCCATATATGATCAAGTTATTACTTCTCTTAATATCACATGCTTTCTTATTGCGTTAAGCTTATCCACCTCATGGGGTTTGAATCATCGCTTATAAATTTTACATGCCCCCATTTCTGTCCAAAGTTATTTATAGTCCCCTATTATGAAAACCTTAACTTACTTTTTGATTACTGGCTGCTTCCCCTGAAGGCCTGTGGGTTCTGATGCATTATTGAGCAATCTTGAAGCCATAAATGACTGTTGCACACTAGAATTAAGGCTTGGATATGAGCATCCAATCATCTGGCTCTGTTACCCCATCTTTCAGCATGCCTTATGCTCAACCAAGGACCCTCAAGAGTTCTATCATATGAACACCACATATAGCGCAGGAAGAAAAAAATATATAACTAACTTTGCAGAAGTGCACTTCCGCAGTCAGTTGACTGATAATTTTTGGCTTAGCCTCAACAAACTCCTGATTTTAGTCTCTTAAAATATGTCTGTTTGCTGATGTGTCTCAGAGAATGACCTAAATTAAATTAGATTTAAAAAAATATGCTTAATATTTTGTGTCGGCTTGGGTGTGTGTGTGTGGGGGGGTGCACAAAGCTGTGTACTCCTGCATAAAAAGAAACATAATTCTTAAAAGGTTTGGAAAATCAGCTCTAATGATAAACCTTCATGTCTGTGGTTTTATTGATCAATAGGCATTGAAAAAGCAGCAAACACTATGAATTAACATGAATAAGAAAGAGGCTTTCTTCCTTTCCTGAAAACGTCTATTTTGGAGGTGCAAGGCTTTTGTCTGACAGTGACTACATACAGAATAAAAGAGAAATAATTGTAGCGCACAAGCTTTTATAAATAATAATAAAAAATGTCTCAATGCTCATTTAGGTAATAATTGTCAACCTCAGTCTTTAGATCACAAATTTACAGGTGTACTGCAATAAAAGCAAAAATTATACCAATACCAATTGTGTCTAGTGTTAGTAACCAGGACAGCTCTTAGTCTCTTTTTTTGTTTTGTTTTGTTTTTTTTAACTAGGGGCATCAACACACTGGATCTAGCATACTTAAATATGAAGAAGGCATTTAAGGCAATCTCCTGCTGCTGTCTTCACTTCTTAGACAACTTTTCTGTGATGCTTATTCATGCATACAGGCCCCTGCTTATCGGAGCAAAAAAAAAAAAGAAAAAGAAAGGCTACTGGCACAGTAGCCAGCTGAGAGCTTAGATTGAAGCAGCTATGTCAACATTACAGGACTACTGAAAGTGCACTGATTTGGATATGGTCAAGGTAGCAACATGAATTAGGATGACTACATATTTTCTGTGGCAGCATGCGTCCTGAAGTGCATGGAGTACGTCTGTCATCTCAGAGAAAGCCTCGGATAAAAAGCAGCTGCATGCTGTGCTGAAAGCAAAGGATGTTCCTTTTAGGTCTGAGAAGATGACTCAGAACATGTACAGAGCTGACATGAAACATGCCATCACAGTGGCAAAACAGTGTTTTTACATTTTATGCTGCACAAGGAAAGACCACCTCTTGTTCCCATATTTTTGGAAATGCATCTTACAGAATTTACAGAAAAGAGATTCTTTGCTAGCTGGCATCTCTGATTGGGGTATCAAGCATAGTTTATGAGTGTTGCACTTAAAAACAGTTGGGCTCAACTTTCTCCTAATCAGGACATTTCACAAAAAAACATTTCTGGATCAGAGCTCTCCAAATCATCAGGGAACCCACTTATTTTAACCATGGGAATTTCTTCTTGCTTCTCTATGATAAGATGCTTCACAGCATCCAGATCAAAGCAAGCAGATTCTGCGACAATCGTTTGCTTCTCCGTCTTGAACCCAAAACCTCGTCCTCAGGAATTAATTTACCAGTGTGTATTTCTTGGTCTCCCATTTTTGGTGACACTGCTTTGGAGAAGTTTAGTTGTGCAATATAAACGAGCATAAATAGCTATTCAGTGTTGCAAGAAGTTTGCATCTTTTGTGACACTGAAAACAAAAATATAAACCAATCTTGCTTGTTTAAAAATCATGTGAGGTCTCAATGTAGCATCAACAATCCAACACTTTCAAGTACTACTTCAACGATTGATTAATTTGCTTGGTAGGGGAAGCAGAGTCTTCTCAAAACCAAGAAAGGATTTCATAATACACTTGTCCATGAATTCCTCTCATCACAGTGTACTGATAATGATTCTTTAGAAAGTAATTTCTAACTCAGAAGAAAAACATCTTAACCTAAGAAATAAATATTGCTGACCCTATAACTAATACATGTTGACACTCTGCTTCTACTCATTATGACACCAGCAGAAATGTAATTACTGTCACATTGACATTACCACCTTCTTTAAGTGGACTTGTTATCTGCTTACAGTTGAAAGTAGTTATTTCTTAATATCTACTTTCCTTCTTTTACGGTTTGTTAAGAAAGTGATCATGTTTTTTATTACTTTTTTTAAAGTCAAACATTTTCATACATTTCCTCAGTATGTACAGTGTTGTCTTTCAGTTAAGTTGTATGACTTAGGTAAAACATTTGAGTATTTTTCTATAAGCTTCTCACAATAATTAGCTGGGCTCTATTCTTCCTGAAAGAAGTGCTCTAAGTCTGGTTTGTAGGCTACTAGGACCGCACATATTTCTTCAGCTCTACCTGCACATTTTATACAGAGTTGATATTGGATATTAGATTAACATTGATTTTTTTTGTTCTTTAGTCACTTTGTAACTTGTTTGGTGGTATGATTGTCCATTTATCCAATAGGAAGAAGCTTTGATATCTTAGTTGAGGCCATAGGAAGTTGCCTCAATATTTCTACATGATCCTCTTTGCTCTTTATGCCATCTAAAATATTTTGTGCAGCAGCCAGTCACTTCGAAACCAAAACACCCACAACAAAATGCTGCCACCTTTGTGCTTCATAGTTGAGATGGTGTTGTGAGGTTTGCAACCTCCCTCCATTTCTTCAGAATTCAATGATGAGGATATTGGATCACCTGGCATATCTTCAATAACTAAAACTCATGTTTCTTGAGTTGCTTTTTGAGCTTTTCCTGCCTGAAGGCTCATGTTGGTACTGTATTTATTTTTCTGTGGATAAGGACGTTCTCCTACGAGCTTCATCTTTGCTATTTTGCTCCGAAACACATTTGTGTTTGGAACACAGAGCCTCTGTAATGGCTGGATTTTCCCAGTGGTTTTTACATTTGTGTTTTGTTCAAACAGATAAACATGACACCTTCAGGCATGGAAGTCCACGATTGTCCTCCTGATATCAAATATGAAGTAGTGTGTTTGAGGTGTTCCTTCAGGTATATAGTATTAGAAGCTCACAAAGTCATCGATTTTGGCATTCAGTCTACTGAAATAACTTTGGTAATCCTAAGTGTATTAAAACAGGTTTAGTTGGATTTAATGTTCAATGAAAAAAAAGAAAATGTACATTTTGATAAACTATGAGCAAACATCTGGATTCAACTGTGTGAGTCGTCATTGCCTTGAGAATCATAAATATTCTCAGTAAAGTCAGAACTTAGAACATGGCCAATAGAAGAAGGTAATAATGGTGCTATTCCAAAACAACTAAACTTTTACATTTTTATAGACGTTTGAAAACGCTCCAATTTTTCAAATAGTTGACCTCTGAATGTTCTGAACGCTTTCTCGACTAATGGTCCACTCCGTGGCTCAGGAATGTGTTCCACCAGTGATCACCAGTGGGAAATTTAATGCCTCCATACTAATGCCAAAAATAACAAGACAGTGAAAATGTTAGATTGCAAAATCAAAGACAACATGCCTGTTTTTGAGGAATGAGTATTAGCAAGATTACAATGAGGAGGAAATATTGGTCGGACAAAATGAACTAAAACTGCAAGTCTATAAACTGATCTTTGCAGGAAAAAGACAAGACACTATGCACACATTTGCTCAAAAAAATCTTGATAATGTAAATAGTAGACCTATGCAAAAGTTATGAGACGTGAAAATATGATGTATGCTGTAGTATTTGCTCGTACTATTAATTTTCTTTTCAATTTCCTGGTAAATTGTTCACTTATGGTCTGCATAAAGTAGAAATGCAATTCTTTGGTCTGAATTCCTCTTTATTGTAGCTCCACAAACCCCTTGTTTGCCCTTGTTCCGAGGCTTGTTTTAGAGAAACTGGTTTGCTGCCTTTTTTAAAAATGTGAATAAGACATGTCATACCTGCCCTCTTCCAGATTGCACAGCGTTTCACTCCACCTTGCTTGGCCATTTTTGTAGT
Organism: Xiphophorus hellerii; assembly: GCF_003331165.1. NCBI lineage: Eukaryota > Metazoa > Chordata > Actinopteri > Cyprinodontiformes > Poeciliidae > Xiphophorus > Xiphophorus hellerii. Next base: position 20,945,456 of record NC_045675.1, read on the forward strand.
TTGATAGCAGCAATGTAGATATCTACTGGCAGAGAAACTTTTTATTCCCAAGTTTATTAAAGATGTTAGCAACAGAAGACTTGTCCATCCAACCTTACATGTCGGAGCCAGTTTGACGCAGAGCAGGAGAATGAGGAAAACAAACTTGCAGAAGGACACATTCAAATGAATTCATTGCAATAATGTTATTACTGTATTTAGACCCTCTTCATCCATACCAATTACATTTCCCTCTGATTTTCTTTAAGTTCAAGTTCTGTCTTATCTCATAGACTTACTTGTTAGTGTTGTCTTTTCAAATTTGCAGGCTTTCTTTTATTATAACTTTATTTTTATTATGCTAATACATTTTTCAATCAGTTATTTTCAGCACTGCAAAGCATTTGTTCAACTTTGGTTATTTTTTTTTAGAAATGTAAGAGAAATAAACTGCCAATTGGCTTAACTTTAAAAATAGATTTTTTTTAAGATACCCAGTTAAATCAATTGTTATGAACAAAGCTATTTTTATATTTCCAAGTTGACAAGATGTTAAAATATCCTTACGTAAATTGTAGGTAAAGAGTGAAAGATACAAATTTGAATTGCGCTAAAATATCTGCCAAGAGAGTTTAACAAGATGAGTAATGCTTCAGTATTTAAGCCACCAAATGTTAAGCATATTTGAAAATATATTTTAATGTTAATGTTGCTAATGTACATATTTGCAATTTCCTACACGCCACTTTTTGGTTGTACCCTCTTTGTGGGTACAAAGTGATGCATGGTTTGTACGAAATATCTAGTAGCAGACATCTCTGTTTTGTATGACATGGTGAATTTACCAGTGGCTCCATTATTTCTCTGGTTGGTAGCATTATGGTTAATCACTAACATAAAAGATGGATATACAAGAGATGCATTTCAACATAACCTAACCCTCCTGTAGTCTTAGCGTGATGCTCAGAAAAAACACAGCACCTGTCACGGTTGGACAAATGTGAAGCGACAGTGGTGACCTGTCAGCCCGTCAGTTCTGTTAGTTGTAGGTTTTAATGTTGTAGGGACACAAAAATTTGGACAAATGTAAATATTCACAGAATTTAAAATGTCAAAACTTTACATTTTATCCAATTGGTGTCTGGAAACTATTGATTGACAGCTGAAAGTTTAATGTGTTAAAAAAAAGGATATAAGTTTGAAGCGTCTGTATCTCTTCTATCACATTTGCATTTGTTTGCTCTTCTTGAATGGTGGATGCTCATTAAGTCCAGTTTGGTCAGCAAGTTTTCTTTTTTCTCTCTAGACTTCAGCTAGAGATTAGTGTGCATGGTTGGGTGACTAAAGTCTGAGTTGAACAGCTGTCTTGGTTGACAGAGTTCTTTGATCATGTCTCTATGGAGCTCAACACTGAGAGCTGCAGTGTCCCCCATTCCCTTCAACAATCACTTATTCACACCAGATCCAAACCAAGACCAACTCAAAACACAACACCCCATTCTCTCTAATCTGTCTTTCTTGCTGTTCTAAAGCTCCTATTCAACTACATGAGCCTGGAAACATTGTAGAAAAAAGAATAACGCTCACTTCTCCAGTTGGTCTGTACAATGTTTTGTGTTCTGTTTAACATGAAAACAAATGTTTCAGGACTCTAAGTGGATCTAAAAGTTTTTTTTTTCAACAGACAGAGCCAGAATTATGACATGTTTTTTGATTAAAGTCAACTGTGCTAAGTATCACGTGTGCATATATTAAGAATAAAATGGAACCTAAAATAATTCGCTTTTCATAATCAACACATTGGACCTCTGCATGATACTGTGGCCTCTTTAAAGAAGTGGAGAAACAAAGCTTTGGTGAGAAAACAGAGAGCGATGAGTCACAGTCAGCGCTGCACTTCAGAATCAACCTCATTATACTTGAGACGGAAAGACGGAGAACAGGAGACCAGAGTGTTGATACTTATTTCAAATGGTGAATACTTTTCGACCACTTTTCTTTCATTTCTTTGCCACTTTTGTAGTTTTTCAGCCATTTTTCTCTGGAACATTTCATTGTTACTGTATTTAATATTTCTATGGTCTGTTTAAGTCTAAGATTAAGTCTATTTGTTTCTGAGTAAACTACAACAGCAAATCATTCAAACATAAGCTAATATTTTTAATACATTTTAGTGGCAATGCAGTACAGCACATCTGTGTCAGCTTTAAATGAGGAAACGAAACATTAGATATTATAGCAACAGTAAATACGTTTTTAAATCAAATGCACCTTTTGATGAAAGCCTGTAAGATAAACAAGATTATTTCTGGGATGACAAAATGTTTTGACATATTTACCACTTTCCCGTGAAGATGAAAGTCTGGCTTAAATACACTGATAGTTTTTCATTCTGACTCATATGCCACACTTTTAAGGTTTTGTCAAAGCAAAACAGCTTTTAAGTTGCTTTCATTTAATATTGAATGATGGCAAGAGTAGTTTTTCATGAGATCCATGACATTCATGGTAACAGATATTTCTGGCTAATAAAGAACAAACACAACAAAAAAGATATTCTGACTTTTAAAAACATGTACTCAATACTCTGACAGGCCAGTCCTGTTTTTGTACTTGATACAAAATCTCTTCTAATCTGACAACTTCCCCAGGCATCACAAAGTTTTAATTCTTTACATTTATTATTCATGTTTAATGTTCATTGAAGTACTTACCAAGTGGAATTTTGAAGATGCCCACAATTCATAGCTGATGTCAAATGGTTACTTCAAAAGATGATCTCCAAGGTCCTCATTACAGTATACTCACTGCTCTTCAGCACTGAACTTACAAACAGAAACTATCACCAGTGGTTTTTACATTACATTCATTGTGATCCAAAAGAAAAGTGAATAATTGTTCCACCTACAACTTCAGGAGTTCATCATTAATATCCCAAAATGGACAAATTACGTCTGTTTTCTGTGTGTGAGAGTGATAGATGGAACACATTTAATTACTCCACCGAAGCGCCACTGTTGCAGAATGAGCCCGTGCTTTTGTGGACTGATCTGTAATTCCCATTATCTTTTGTGCATAATATAATAGCGGCATTATTAATTTATAGTATGAATAAATTGAATAAGGAGGTTGCATTTGATGCACAGAGCAAGTTGTGATGAATTTTAGCCCCATTTAGAGAGTGCACATTGGAAGTTTGCCTCCTGTGGCCAGCTGGGTTCTAAATTAGAAATCCAGTGAGTGTACTTGCTAAATTTGGATGGGGCAATTAAAACAAGTTTCAAAACATTTGGTTTGTATAGGATTTATTCAAGAGTTCTTGTTTAGTAGTATTGTATTTTTTAGAGTAACGCTTCCAAGTGTTTCTCTTATCCTGCCAAGCATTTTTTTTGTTGTCAGGATCATTTATTTGTTGAATATTGAAGTAACTGGAAAGCTTTTGGAACAGTATTCTTTTAAAAACCAATCACTGCATAACCATCAAATCAGATTTTGTTCTGAACAATATTCAAGTCAACCAGTAAACTCAACTGCCCAAGAACCTTGTTTTTTATTTACAATTTATTAATTTTCTTATTTACTAAAATGCATTTGATACTTGGTAGAAAAGACTTTGACTTTTCCTGTATGGAAAAAGTAGTGTGAATTGCTCAAGTGTGATTTTCACACAAATGCTGTGAAGGTTTTAGGGGGCCTCTTCTATGCAGTTTGATTTTTTTTTTTTTAAACCAATTGATTATTTCCTTTTCTGTCCGTTTGGGATGGAAAACATGTCTTGCTGGATGAAAAATCCAGCATTGTTTCATGTTCAGATTCTTGTCAAGAACATCTGAGTACATTTTCCCATTTACCCTTTTTTTAATTATATAAAAATGTCAGTGCCATATGCTCCAAACAGCCAAACACTGTAACGTACTTGCCTCAAAGCTTTCATGTTGGTAGTGTTTCAGAGGTGATGAAATTTGACATTATTCTTCAAAACACAGTGTGCAATGTGAGTGGATTATTTATTGTTTTCCAGACAATAGCTCTCCCTACTTAATCCATATCTTTCTAAAGATAACTTTCTAAGTTACTAATATCTGGTGTGAATGTAAAGATAATCCAATTAGAAGTATATTAAATGAGAAAATTATGTTTTCAATAGTTATTTTCTTTACATAAGGACATTCAGAACAAAATAATGCAGAGGATGTTTTACTATTGTGTTTAAAACAAGATACATTTTTCTCTTAGCTATGCACTGTAAAAATATCCTAGACCTTTGACATGCATAAAATCGTTAAAAGAGAAGAATATGAAAAAATGCAGAGACTGTGGCCATGACATTTTGGCTTGCACCAGTATACTTCCAAGCAGAGGACATATTATAGAGGACGTGGCACAGATGTACGACACACAAAGGACACTGCAGGACTTGGTAACCTTCTGACGGTACAAGACCTTCATTACACAAGAGATGACACTAAATTACACAGAGGCCAGGGCGCTGATGAGGACAGGGCACTGACACCATTGATTTAACCCCTGTAGATGAAACCTCTTTGACAGTTGCATGTCCATCACTAATGAAATCCAAAACCATGTGGACACACAGTTCCTGGAAGAGTTCATAAATAAATAACCTCTGTTTTGGTGTCCCTGTGTTATGCTAAGTGAATGTCGGGAAGACTGCAATTCTCTGAGGGCTCGCGAAAGGGGTCTCGCCAACAGTGCTCAGAGAGTTGGTGGCAGGCTCCATCATCTGGCACAGGCTGCAGCCTGGTGTCACTTCTGTACTTCAGGATGGATGGCTCTGCATGGCCTGAATGCTGTTAACTCTGTCCCACTGGTGAGCCTCAAGGAGAGGCTGTGAGAAGCATGTCCCCCCACAAGCTGCTGTAGCAAAAATGAGTAGGAAATCCACTGGCATGGTGCAGTATGATTCTTCTTTTTCATGTATTTATTGAATTTAAACTTTGTGTCAGATATTGAAACACACACTCTGAAAACTCAGTTACAAAAAATCCCATCCTCTGGATATTGAGTTTGCTCGGCCTACAGCTGAGATCACACAGTCGGTGGAGACAGATGAAAAATATTGTCCCCTTCTGCAAAGGTGCTGATATGCTTCCCTCGTACATTGGCAACGTTTCTTCTCCTTTTGGTTTCCATGCATCATTTAAAAATGACTGAAGATGGTGACCGCGAGGTTGACATAATTTTAGTTTAGCATACACTTGAGATATGACACTGAGTAATTGGCATGTCAAGCCTTTCGAACAAATGCGGGAAGGGTAAGTTCCCTTTAGGAGAGCAGAAAGGAAAGCAGCGATGGTCTTGCATTGCTGATTAAACTTTTCAAATCTTCCTGTTAAACATTTTACTGAAATGTATTTTTGATTGTAAGCATGACTCTTTTTGACATTTCCTCATGATTCATGTTCATGCCATCTAGTGTGCCTAAAACATAAATTCAAGACAGCAGCTTTAAGTTTTTGTAAAAACTGGCATGAAATGCTTTTAAATATTTAAAAATATATATTTAAGCTATTTATCTGCAATATTCATTTCACTAATTATATAAATATATATATTTTTTCAAAGGAAATTAATGTAAATAGGCCTACACCCATTAATTTCACATTTCTCTATAAAGCAGACAGGAAATACTTTTTCTGGAAAACCAAAATAATTTTTGTAAAGACACTAGCATAAGTAAGATAACTTAATTTTGTTTTGAAATGACCCCAATTCAAATTGATTTGTTAGAGGTCGCTTTGATAGACATTAATGTAGTCATCTTTATAATACAATTAATAGATTGCTATCAGATTAACTTTTACCAGGAGATTAAGCGCATTCATGTCAGAGCTGTTTGAGGTTTGTTTACTGTAAATACAAACATGAATGCTGCCATTTACTCCTTTTATTAGTGTGTACTATTGAAAACTCATACAGTGAAACCGTTGTAACCATGACAACCTGTCCATTTGTATAAGGAACCTCAAAGAGGACAACATTAATAATTTTCTAAAGTAATTACATTTAGGGAGATATTTTCATCCATGAAATAATAGTTGTCCTAAACTTCAAGTCCAAGTTGAGTCTACAATCTTTAGAAAGCAAGTCTGTAGTCGGCATGTTTTTATTAAGTGAACCAGGAGTAATGTGGGAGCGATAAAAATGCTTAAGACATTATTTATACCTTCTTTTTTTCAAAATTAGCAGACAGATTACTTGTCCACAACCAAAATGTGCCAAGTTTTTATTGTAGTAACCAGTGAGCAAAGAGGAAAACACAGAGAGTAGTTCTGTGCTAAAAAGTGTATTTTTTCTGAGTCCTTTCAAATATTTGTGGGATTGCTCGTCTAGTTGCCTCATTAAATTTCACTCTTGAACATTCCTCATGCTTGTAGTTGTGCATTCCATTATGTCATACATAAAAATGTCCAAGACCACATATTGTGAGTGAAATATTATCATACAGCTGGAACTTGCTTGAATGAACTATGATTGACCAGAGCTATGTAGCGACCAGCAGTTGCTGTGCCCTTAGTCTTCCTTGGACAAAAGTGTCATTTTGGAAATCATAGTGACAAGGGCAGAAGTAGTGACAAGGGCAGAAATGAACAATGCACTTTTTATCCTTCTGAGAACCTCTCTGTTCTCTGTTAGGTGCGGAAACGCTCCACAGGATGGATTAGTCTGACAAAGCTCTGCATGGAAGCTTTCACGCAGAGAGGCACTCCAACAGCCAGGTTGAGACAAAGCTGCTTATCCACAGGGTCATAGTAATGTAATGGTGTGTGCAGCCAATTTGCTTCTTGCTATTCAGAGGCTGTGAGTATCATCCAAGAGAGGAAATCACTTAGAATTCCTCTGCCTTGCTAATTGACTTTTTCAGTACTATCCAAAGCTGAACTCTGTGTCAGATCATGGAAGAGGCCCTGAGCAAAGGCAGATTTGTCTTTAAAATGGAATTAATAAAACTCACATAAATGCAGGTAATCTACCACCTGATTAAAAATATGTGTGAAAGAAAGAATTCTGTTAAACAGATCCTTCCTAAGAAATATGTAATTGAAACTAAAATGTTGAAAAGCAAAGGGTGAGATAAAATCCTCCCCTTAAGCACTCGATGTCTCCTTCCAGTTGGGCATGTCCACATTTCATGGGCAGCATCCAGATGAGAATCTCACCAGATTTTCATCTCCTCTCAACTAACTCATATTGAAGCAGAGAAGCCACAACAACTCTCTAAGCTCCTTCAGAACTGCTAAGTTTTATCCAGGGGTGAAATAGGAGTACAAACAGTGCTTAACTTTTTCTAAGACTGGCCCACTATGTGGATGCAAACAAACACCTACTAACAGTGATGTCATCACAATACAGCATATGCAGCATGACTACCACTCTCTGTCCTGCACTGACAAGTGTGTTGAGGCTTCCGTGATGGAGAAGAAACAGGGCTAGGCTCTCAACTAGATTATTAAACTTGTTAGTATCCATTAGGATTGTGCTCAAGTATGAAGTTTCAACCGTCTGTGGACAGTGTGTGCGGCTCACAGAGTGCACACAGTACACCCGAGTATGTGTGGGGCAGAGGTGTGACCAAGTCACTGTGTTGCAAGTCTCAAGTAAGTCTCAAGTCTTTGTCCTCAAGTCCGAGTCAAGTCTCAAGTAAAGACAGGCAAAAGTCGAGTCAAGTCTCAAGTCAGGAACCTTTAATTTCAAGTCATTTCGAGTCGTTTTTATTTTATTTTTTTTTAAATTTGCAATTATACATAAAATTCCAATAATAGACCATTTGTTCATTTTAAAATATGTATTTATCTCAAATGATAGAACATGTGTAGCTGAACACAAAGTATAAAAAACATTTTTAAATTGGACCACTTTATTGCCCAGTTCTGTTAAACTTGATATTCAATAAAAAAAGATGAAAATGCTGACATTTCCACAGCACAATACAAAGAACCATAACAGCAGTTTTTTCCTCCTTTCTCTGACCTGTCAAAACAATATATTGTCAATATAATTTCCCAACGTAGATGTCTTCAAATACACCAACCATCCTTAGATGATACTAGACCCGCTCATCATCATAATGGGACAGAGAGACTCTGTTCCCTGTGTTCAGGTCCAGAATCTGCTTTCTGTTCCGGAGCCCCGCTCACTATCCACCGGCTTCCTGAGCTAACACGGTGCACATTATTTGTGGAGGCATTTGAAGGACCGGATTTATGGTAAATCATCACCAATTTAACCCGGAGTACACATGCTAACACGAAGTTAGCTAAAGTCAGCTATCTTACAGCAAAAGAAAAGCGCCACCTACCGATCTTTGCAGTATATTTCTTCCTCAGTGAGATTCTCCTACCGTTTTACACACTCTCTCTCTTTTGTCGTTAAGCACGCCCGTTGCCGTGGCAACCGCCTGCGCCCCGCAAGCGGAGCTACGACGTTAAAAACATAACATTCAGTCCGTTACGATGTCAAGTTTCCAGGCTTGATATTTATTTCTCGATTATTGGTTGATTAGCTAATGTAAACTCCTGCTCTGCTAGTCAGTCGGTCTTTGAATCGCCTTTTTTTTTTGCTAATGGAACTGAAACGCACTGAATTGCGCAACACGTTGTTGAAACAATAATGACTGAGAATATAAATTTTAACAGGTTTTGTTGATTATTATCAGAGGTGGGGACTCGAGTCACATGACTTGGACTCGAGTCAGACTCGAGTCGTTAAAATCGCGACTTGAGACTTGACTTGAAAAAATGCTCAAAGACTCGGACTTTGACTTTAATATACTGCATTAGGTTTTCTATCACTTTATTATTTCTGCTATAACTGATGTATATTCGCATATAAAATAAGTCAATAAAGTTTAATTTACAATTTTTATGTCTTCGTGTCATGAGAGGTAGATCTCAGCCGGCTGGTGAGAGAAAAAGTAGATCTTGGTCTAGAAAAGTTTGAGCACCCTGCGGTAGATCGTCGTTGCCGCTCCGATCTAAATCAGGGGTTTTCACTTGCATTCAACAGGCTGAGTTAAAGCTCCCAGTCGGTGAAAACCCCTGATTTTGTCGTTAAGCACGCCCGTTTAAAAAAACGCGGCAAAGCTACAGAGCTCAGGGAACGAAATACGAAATAACCGCTCGAATATGCTTCCGCGAGTAATTTCTTTTGGCTACGTAGATTATGAACTTTCGACTAAAAAACGAACTGCAACTTGTAAAACATGCAAGAAGAGAATAGATGCCACGACGTCCAACTTTGTCCGGCATTTGAAGCTTCACAAAGATCGGTAGGTGGCGCTTTTCTTTTGCTGTAAGATAGCTGACTTTAGCTAACTTCGTGTTAGCATGTGTACTCCGGGTTAAATTGGTGATTATTTACCATAAATCCGGTCCTTCAAATGCCTCCACAAATAATGTGCACCGTGTTAGCTCAGGAAGCCGGTGGATAGTGAGCGGGGCTCCGGAACAGAAAGCAGATTCTGGACCTGAACACAGGGAACAGAGTCTCTCTGTCCCATCATGATGATGAGCGGGTCTAGTATCATCTAAGGATGGTTGGTGTATTTGAAGACATCTACGTTGGGAAATTATATTGACAATATATTGTTTGGACAGGTCAGAGAAAAGAGGAAAAAACTGCTGTTCTGGTTCTTTGTATTGTGCTGTGGAAATGTCAGCATTTTCGTCTTTTTTTATTGAATATCAAGTTTAACAGAACTGGGCAATAAAGTGGTCCAATTTAAAAATGTTTTTTATACTTTGTGTTCAGCTACACATGTTCTATCATTTGAGATAAATACATATTTTAAAACGAACAAATGGTCTATTATTGGAATTTTTTGTATAATTGCAAATTATAAAAATAAAATAAAAACGACTCGAAATGACTTGAAATTAAAGGTTCCTGACTTGAGACTTGACTCGACTTTTGCCTGTCTTTACTTGAGACTTGACTCGGACTTGAGGACAAAGACTTGAGACTTGCAACACAGTGACTTGGTCACACCTCTGATTATTATTTGTTGATATAATTCTTTAATGAAGCTACAAACGTTAGGACCTTAGTGAATATTTTGATAAACGTGTCAGAAGAGGAAGTTCTGGTCTCATCGTCCTGGCGGTGTTCAGTTTGTCACCAACTGTCGAGATCAACTCAAAACCTTCCAGTGATCGACGTATTGAGCCCCCTGATCTACCGTAACACACCAAACACTACACGATGATCTGTTACAAAATCGTAAGCGACAATGTTAGAACGGCCGGCATTCTAACATTGTCTTATGGGGAAAAATAGGGGCAAAAAAACCTTGTAGTGTGAATTATTGCATCAGGTAGTCGATGTGCCCATTTTCTCTATTTAAATCTAATTATTACTGAAGGGCAACATAGTATACGGACTTCATAATCTGCACTCTTTTGGTTGAATGCAGTATTTATTTCCACTTTGGCTTTATGTTGTTTAGTTTTTTTTCAAGTAAATTTTTTGTTAATGGAGACTGAGAATCCATTTTATTTTTGGTTGTTTTGTTTATTTTGTTTATCAGTTCCAGTGTTTAGTGTTCTTTTGAAAATAAAGTGTATCTATCTTTGGCAGGAAATCACATGCATTATTACATCATTTCCATTACATCAGTGTAAAAAGGTCTTCAAACAATATTGTCGTTTATCGCAATAATTTCTGAGACAATTAATCGTTGAGCAAAATTTATCGGGACAGGCCTAGGAATACCAAAGAATGACACGTGCCAGCTATGCTAACACTGATGTTTGAAAGCAGCCTAAAATGAACAGTAAAGCTCCTGTATCTGCGATGATAATAATGCTCCATACTCTAAAGTTCAACATTGAATTTCCGCCACTTCCTGGACACACAATTATCACGTTTAAACAAGATACGTATCACGTCTAAGATAAGTATCACGCTATAGCGTGATAGCATTCAAAATATTTTTTTCCCTGTGTGATAGCAATGCGCTGCCATACAAATCAAACCAAAATTAATACTGTTCCATCTGAGGACAGTCGGGAATAAAACCCACTTCCGTTTTTCAGTTGAATGTGTTTGGCTCATTTGTCTACACTGGGCCACACATGTATACAGGCATGAACAGCAGCACACGCCTAATAGGATTAAAGATAAAAAAAAGAGTGCAACACCCCCAGCCCCAAATGAAGGATTGTTTATTGGAAGTAAACCCTGAGTTTCACTGTAATAGCTGTATGCACAAACACACACACACACACAAAAAGGACAGTGTAAGCTACAAAAACACACTCTTACAACCAGAACGTTTCAACTAAAAATAATGTTCACCTCTAAAAATATCAACTCTAATTCAAAACTATGCCCTAGTGTTTATATACAACAAAGTCACAATTTCAATCGATTAAAAAATTAGAACCATCCTCATTTACAAAAGAAACATACCTTGTGCCTCTATCAATAGGGCCGCTAATCTTCTGTTCCTTTCTGCCGTTAAGCTGCCATTCTACAACATATATAGAGCAAAATAAAAATAAAATAACATCAAATCAAAAACTGGAAGTCATGTGTCATACAAAATAAAATGAGATAAAGGAACAAAGCGCTAAAGATGTGTAAATGAGAGACAGTTTAACCTGAGTTCATCCAACACTTTTCCTCATCAAAAATGTCTTTTGATGAGGAAAACACTGTTGAGCAGATTTAATGGGAAACCAGGTGATTGTGTTTTGCATTGTTAAGCCTATTGAAATTACAGCCACATTGGCAGAAACTAGTCTAAATTGTTGGGAAAAGTTTCATTTGTCTTAATATGAATGAATTTATTTGGAAATGTTTTAATAGTTTGAAACATCTCCTTTACTAGAAGGTGTGAATCACTTCAGAGCTTTTCCTGGTTACCATAGCAATAGCAACTGATGTTACACTTCTACCTAACTGATGACGTCATTAGGATCAGATGCTTTGTGTCATAGGTCTATGACATCAGCTCTGAAACCTCTTAAATAGTTTGTCACTTGTGTTCTAGAGCCAGACCTGCAGAACCCAGCGGATTTATAGTGAATTGTTCTCCTTGCACCGTGAGACAGAAACGGAAGATGGACTCCCCTCGTTTACCCAAGATTATTATTCCTATGGTAAGGACAAAGAAGATACAACCAAATGAAGAACTGTACCAAGCTTTACGACTTCGAGAGCAGGAAAAATCTTCAAACACCGTTGTTTCATACTGGACGATATATACAAAAAATGCAGAACATGAACAAAAAATGAGACAAAGAGCTGTGTCCACAGCTAATTGCAATGAGGTTACTGGGAAAGACAAACATGACAAACAGTTTAAGAAGCCTTTGTCATGTAAAAAAGAACAGAAACCCATCATACAGGACCTGAAGAAAAAAGAAGTTGCAAAAGACACTTTAGAGGAGAACATTTTTTCTAAAGAAATGGCTATGCGGGAGACAAATGAAGACTTTCCTTCTATATCTGTGTTTCAACACCAGCGTGAGATGAGGCTTCCTGAAAAGGTCCTTTCTCAACAGGATTGTAAGAAGATTGTTTACGACAATCTAGACAAAATAAAGAGGAAAGAAGCTGCCAATTACATTCTTCTGGAGAACAAGCGTTGTGCAGAGAGGGCCAATCAGCAGTTACTCCAGAAGTTGCAAGAGGAAAGAGAAAGGAAGCAGAAAGATGAAATAAAACAGTCTCTGACTGATACCTGGGATGCTCAAATTCAATATAAACAACAGAAGGAGGAGAAACAAGCTAAACTTGAAAGGCAATACAGGGCTGCCATGATGGAGTCAGATAGACTCCATCAAACTGAGGAAATTGAGATGAGTAGACGGAAGAAAGAGCAATGCCGGAAATTTTTGAGACAGAATGAGACTCTGCGTACCAAAGAAAAAAAGAAATCTAATGATTACAGTTTAGAGGACATACTAAAGAAATGTGATGTTCTTTTACAGAAAAAGCATTGTGACATGTTTTACGAGGATGAGACTGCCACATTGTCACATAAAATACAGCAGCAACAGAAAACTCCAACGCAAAACCCTCTGGCTGATGAATTGGCTGCCAGACATAAACGCAAAGAGAAAAAGAAGAGGGAAATGGACAGGACTGAAAGGCAAGGGGTTCTTCCTGGATATCGAGGTGAGGAAAGTAGACAGAAGAAGGCGGCTCAGCAGAACCTGAAGACACAGACCAACGTTACTGAGCCAGGAAGAGCTGTTCATCATCAATCGGTCGTTCTACATCGTGACACTCACTGTGACATTGCTGATAACAACAGAAGTCTTGAAATGCGTAAAAAAATCGTGTACGACCAACTTTCACTTATAAAGAAAAAAGAAGATATGAAAAGGACTTTTATGGAGGAAAAGTTAATGGAAGACATTAAACATCGGGAAGCTGCAGAGCAGAAGCTTGAAAAACTGGAGAAGGAGAAAAAAGCTGCAGCTAACATGTGTCTGATTGATTCGTGGGGTTCCCAGATACGACGCAAACAGCAGGAGAAAAAGGAACTTCGTGAGGCTGAGAGGAGAGACATGCTGTCCTTAATTGAGCTGGACAGAGTGTGTGGAGGTGAAAGTAGTAGAAAAATCAGCCATCAGAAATGCAGACAGCCTGTTCAGGGGACTCTGCCAGCAGCAAGACCAGGGAGAAGCAGCTCCAAGTCCTGTGCGGGAAGAACCAGCAATGCTTGCAGATCTTCACTGAGTCGTCAGAAGGTTAGCAGTACCACGCCTGTCAGACTTCCCTCACTGGACTCTAGCTCTATGCACCTCCCTGAGGATTGCCAAGAGACTGAGAATGACATTGTAAAACTCCCATCTATTTCCATACAAAATGAATAATTGTTTCTCAGCTGGCCAAGGAATGCGAGGGGATTCCCCTGGAGCTGAGGAGAGGGAAGTCTGGGCCTCCATACTTAGGCTTCTGCCCCCACGACCCGACAAGCAGAAGACAATGGATGGATGGATGGATGGATGGATGGATGGATGGATGGATGGATGGATGGATGGCTCTTCAAACCAGTCTTTCCTTTTGTCTTCTGCCTGTCTGTGAAAACAGCGACTATCACTTTTCGTTTACATAACATCTTTGTAAGATTGTTAGCTACGTCAGACATATGAGGCCTTATCTTTGAAGGTAGCATACACGGTATTAGTAAGTTTAAGTTATTGTTAGTCATTTTAACAAAAGGTTTTCTCTGGGTGCTCCAGTTTTCCTACAAAAACGATAGACAGACCGACAGATAGACAGACAGACAGACAGACAGACAGACACTTTATTAGTAAAATTAAGTAATCCTACTTCAAATATAAGTTTTCTCTGGGTGCTCCAGTTTCTCTAAAAACACAAGTCACAGACAGACAGACATTGTAATTTGCTCTCTTAGTAAAATCAAATAATTTTGCTTTACACAAAAGGTTTTCTCTGGGTGCTCCAGTTTTCCTACAAAAACGACAGACAGACAGACAGATAGATAGATGTGAGGCTTTTTGATTGTTATAATTAAAAAGCCTCAAACTTTTTATTATGACATTAAAAGTGTCATAATAATGACACTTTTAATGTCATCATTATACATATATATGTATACATATATACATATAACTCTTTCCAATTCAATATATATATATATATATATATATATATATATATATATATATATATATATATATATATATATATATATATATATATATATAAATTTATATGTATGTGTATAAACACATATCACTCTTTCCAATTCAATATATACTATATATATATATAGATAGATAGATTTATATGTATGTGTATAAACCAGAGGTGTGACCAAGTCACTGTGTTGCAAGTCTCAAGTAAGTCTCAAGTCTTTGTCCTCAAGTCCGAGTCAAGTCTCAAGTAAAGACGGGCAAAAGTCGAGTCAAGTCTCAAGTCAGGAACCTTTAATTTCAAGTCATTTCGAGTCGTTTTTATTTTATTTTATTTTTATAATTTGCAATTATACAAAAAATTCAAATAATAGACCATTTGTTCGTTTTAAAATATGTATTTATCTCAAATGATAGAACATGTGTAGCTGAACACAAAGTATAAAAAACATTTTTAAATTGGACCACTTTATTGCCCAGTTCTGTTAAACTTGATATTCAATAAAAAAAGACGAAAATGCTGACATTTCCACAGCACAATACAAAGAACCATAACAGCAGTTTTTTCCTCTTTTCTCTGACCTGTCAAAACAATATATTGTCAATATAATTTCCCAACGTAGATGTCTTCAAATACACCAACCATCCTTAAATGATACTAGACCCGGCTCATCATCATGATGGGACAGAGAGACTCTGTTCCCTGTGTTCAGGTCCAGAATCTGCTTTCTGTTCCGGAGCCCCGCTCACTATCCACCGGCTTCCTGAGCTAACACGGTGCACATTATTTGTGGAGGCATTTGAAGGACCGGATTTATGGTAAATAATCACCAATTTAACCCGGAGTACACATGCTAACACGAAGTTAGCTAAAGTCAGCTATCTTACAGCAAAAGAAAAGCGCCACCTACCGATCTTTGTGAAGCTTCAAATGCCGGACAAAGTTGGACGTCGTGGCATCTATTCTCTTCTTGCATGTTTTACAAGTTGCAGTTCGTTTTTTAGTCGAAAGTTCATAATCTACGTAGCCAAAAGAAATTACTCGCGGAAGCATATTCAAGCGGTTATTTCGTATTTCGTTCCCTGAGCTCTGTAGCTTTGCCGCGTTTTTTTAAACGTCCAAATCCTGTTAATTTGATTGGTTGTGCTGCAGCTACGTACACATACATACATAAGGAGAGAGGAAAACCATAGTGACGGTCTGCGCATATTGATACGGAATGAGTGAAATTAATTAATGACGCCACTTTATAAATAATGTGTTTTAAATTTTAAGACTTTTGAGTAAAAAATATCAAGTCTTTTCAAGTAAACAGCTTCAAGTCGAGTCAAGTCCCAAGTCAATGGCATGAAAGTCAAAGTCAAGTCCGAGTCTTTGAGCATTTTTTCAAGTCAAGTCTCAAGTCGTGATTTTAACGACTCGAGTCTGACTCGAGTCCAAGTCATGTGACTCGAGTCCCCACCTCTGGTGTGGGGGCCTTTAGGGTGAAAAGTTCTGTCATTTGGCTGAGAACAAAGTAGAGCCATTGCTTCTCTGCATCAAAAGGAGTCAGTTCATATGGTTTAGGGATTTGATCGGGATGCCTCTTGGACATCTTCTCCCCTCTGGGGGACCCAGCACTTGTTATGTCCCGTCTTACCTGGGAATGCCTTGGGAAACCCCTGTAATAAACTGAGGGAAGGAGAGTTAAGGTGGACCTCCTGGATCTGAGACTCCCACTCCCCAATCTGGGGTTAACAGAAGACAATGAACAACGCTAAGACAGAAAAACATTATTCAATCAGATTTTGTTTTTGTTTTCTCAACTTTAATCCCCCAGTATTTAATCTCCTGGTGTTTTTAAAGCTATTTAACATGCCTACCTTTTTTATTTCCCAGCCTCATATATTGTCATAATTTTGTGTCCCAGTGTGGAAACAAAGAGGTCATACAAACTAGATGCCACGTGGTGATATTGTGCAGAGTTTTTATTCTGCTTGATCTTAAAATTATCTCTAACTTTTAACAATAAGACCAACATGGCATAGTCATCTGACGGACATGTTTCTGTCGATTCTTGGATGGCTGTGGATACAGAAATGACCATGCAGAGGTTTTGATTGGAGTTGTTGACATTTTCTTCATATACTAGTGTAGACTTAACCTTTTTTTTGTTGTAACAGTAGTGTTTTTCAATAGGCTCATGGCAGGAGTAGATCTTTCTTTCATCTTTAAGTGGAAGCTACTTAGCTTTAGACTGTTCATGGTCAGTTGTGTGAATGGTAAAATTTTCACCGTTTGATATACTGGTGTCAGCAACTGCAATCATTTAGGGAAGATGCATATTATCAAAGATAGTCCATTTACTTTTAGTATCTCTCGATACTTGATTAAATTAATCTTTTGCTTCACACACTGCAGGGGTCCAGAACCACAAAGAGCAAACAATGCTTAGCATTATTGAGACACTACCATACTTCATCATAGGCATTATGTTCTTTTAGTGTATGTCTTATTCTTCCTCCTCCAAACATAATGCTGAACAATTGGCCATACAAGTTCCCGCTTTGATTCATTAGTCCACAGAACAGCATACTAAAATCACCCTGACTTATTTATGTGGTTTTTAGAAAATTGCAACACAATTTTCTTGTGCTTTTGGTTCGTGGTGGTGTACAACTCGGGAATACGATACGTAGCCTGTAAATGTTTAGCATGTGACTTACTGTGGGACCTGACTTTTTAGTGCCTGCTGTTACAAAGTGTTTTTCATTTAGTTGAGAGTTTTTTGCTACCTGCCTTTTCAGGAATCTGACAGCAGGTTTTGATAGTTTACTTTTTCTGCCACTTTCAGGCAACATACCCGCAGTCCCCTTAAGATTTCTACTAGAGAAGCAAGAAATTCATGTACTCCACTCATAAACTGGACCACACTGATATTATGCATAGTCATTTTTACTTTTTTCATCTACCTATTGCATTTTTCTATATCCATTTAAAGACTTTTATATGACAGATAAGAGATTCTGCACATCATCAACCAAGAGCTGAGGAACCCCCCTTATTAATATTAAACATTGATCTTAAATTTCTCCTGGCATCATGTTTCTGCCCCTCAGCATTTATTTCAAAACCTAAATATGCACACTGTGTCTCATTAAACTTGAAGTACGACCTTGTGCTACAAAACATCATCCATTTTAAGCAGCAAAACCCATGTGTGAAAGAATACTCTGACTTTTTTTTTTATTCCTGACACTCTTCAAGCCTCATTAACTATGAAAACAAGCCAACTAGCTGCTGGGAATGTTTTGTAGCATTTACTTAAGCCAAGTTAAAGCTCTGTAACATGTTGAAGTGATACAAAGTCACTGCTGGAGCGAACAGACAATCACAGAAGCAGAGAATCAAATAAAAGTTTCATATTTTATTTGCTGCCTCAAAGTAGTAACAGTTCATGTCTGTTTAGCCATTCATGTTTATTCTGTTTGGTTGATGCCAATTAGTATTAGTAGCCAATTTAGCTATCACTAAAAAAAAATAGAGTGCAGGTGATCACAAAACAACACATTATTGATAACACCTTTTCAAGATGGAATGATCATCGCAATTGTAAGCTACACGTTTTTTACACATTGTATCCAGGGTGCAGAAAATAGCTGAAGTTGATGTATTTCTTACAAGTTCTCTCAGATAAATTATATGCTCATATTTGTGACCAACGTAAAAAGAAAGACAATGCAATACTAGTTTATATAGAAGTGTTTGCATTTCTTAACAGAAACAAGCATTGTTTTGCACCATATGTTCCTCTCTAAACTTCTTAGATCAACAATTACAAACCCAAAGTCTACTTTTTTCTTCTTCTCAATTGTTGTATTGATGCATTTTTGATACATTAGTCTTTATTATCTCAGAGGCCCTGTGCAGAGATTGGTTAGGAGATATAAAAAGTGTGTTCTACGTTGAAGGGAATGAGAAATGTGTCTGCATGGATGAGATGTAATGCACAAGAAAAATGAAACTCACCAAAGGTTAAACAGGCCAGAGAAATGTCATCAAAATGCCACTTAAACATGATTTGGCCTTTTGGAGTCTTTCATCACATCAAACTTTGTGCCAGCGGTCTGCTTTGAATATGACTCAAAATTCAGCTTGGTCCTCTGAAAAGGTCGATCAAGATCTCCTTTTAAAACAGACCTGAACTTAAATATAAATCTGAAGAAAGTTCAAGTATAAAAAAATTAATTTGAAACATGCATTTTACAATGAAACTTTTAAACATTAAATAATTTTTGTGTAATGTGAATACAATTGTGCTAATTACAGAATGAATTATTTCAGATTTACAAATTTCTGTGTTTGTGTGATGTAATTATTCAGATTTTATTAACATACAAAATTATATAGATCATTAAAGTGACTTGAGGAAGCTGGGATGTTGCAGCTAGGCAACTGACTGAGAACATCTCATATGACTGCTTAATTAAATGTTCATGGTTAAGATTATGTTGCCCACTCTTAGTCACCAACTGGGTTCCTTCATTTCTGCATTTAATTTCTCACTTTGCTCAGTGCTGCATTTGAAACATGTGGAATCTGGTGTTTGATTAGTGTAAAGGTGCATAAATTATACTCCGAATTTGCAGTGTAACAACATGCTTCTTGTCACCCTCAAATATTTATATTGTCAGGGCAAGTTAGACAAGATTATTGTAAAGCCTAACAATATGTTTTTAATTCATAAAATGTATGAATTTATACAAACTGCAATTTATCCCTTCACCAGTTTTTGTGGGTGCTAAAAACATTAAAGATTAAAAATTGAAAGCTGAAACTGTCCAAAGGTTGGGATAAAAATGAAATAATAATGTGTATAATGCATAATATTTAACCTGACATAAGTTTACAGTGAATGAAAATGGACCTTTTATTAGTACAATAAAGTTTTCACATTATAGTATCTTATCTCTATTTTTCTTTTGTTGAGGTGCAAGCTCTACTCTTTCTGAAAACCCCATAGTGTTTTTATTTATGTAAAAAAAAAAAATCATAGAAAGCTTAGTGGAAATATAAATCTTTTACCATGTTTTGAAATGTAAAAAAATGATGTAAAACTACCAAAGTATCTCATATTTCTTCATTTTTCTTCACAGAATTTCAATAAGTTTGATTCTGTAACCATAAAAAGCACTGCTCTGCAGACTGTTGCCACAAGGCGCTGTGGGATGCCATGCTCCTCTTTCCTTTCTTAAAGGACAGCCGAATGGATTCTGTGGTTGAGGAGATAAGAATGAAAGCACTGAAGTGCTTTTCTTTAATAAGCAGAAAATTCAACCAACTCTTATCGTGGCTGCAACTCAAGCCGAATTCATTGTGACCCAATTTCTTAATATGAGAGGCCTGTGAGATGTAAATTTTCCAATCTTTCTCTTTCCACCAGGGTCCATCGGGTCTGCCAGCAGCTGGACATGTGATACTCCACATGGCCAGGAACACTGTGTATGTTTTTGGATCAATCCCCTAATCAAACCCACAAGACTATAAGTAGCAACCAGGAGTGTAGCAAACTCTTGGTTTGATGGAGATTTAATGTGCAGAACTCTTGCTGTGCACAGCTGCATAATACCATTTTAAAATAATGTTAACTTATAACATGTGCATAAAGAAATTAGTTTGGTGCCGTGGACTTACATTATAGTACGAGTATTGCAGTGTGTGCATCTGTCGAGTCTTGTTAATATTTTTTGCTTTTATCTGAATAAATTGGAGCTTAAACCCAATCAACATAGCAATAATATGTTTTTTTAAACTTATTTCAAAAGTACTGGCAGTGGTATATTACGGAAATTTTTTACTATACAATTAACTAAACAATTCCTACATTAACAAAAAAGTCAATATCAGAAACAGCAATTACTATCCTGTACATTAAACATATATGTAATTGTTTGAAGTTTCTTCACAGAAAGAAATGTCTTATAAAACAGCATGTGGACTATTGTTGAAACACAAGTCAACCTCGGTAGCAAAAGATCAGCCCCCTGGTCATATATCCCATTTTAAGCGCTAAAAGAAAGTGTGAACATATAAGTTGGCGTTTTGATGGACATATTAATAAACGGTTATAATGTTGATTGTATGTCCTTACCTCAACCCAAGTCAGAGACCCATTTCTGCCAGCAGAATAAGTCATGCTGATTGAGCCATATACTTGCTGCTATACTGTTCTATTACTAACTTCAGCTCCTCTAATGTTCTCCATTTCAGCAGCTCCTGCTAATTAGTTTATGCCTGGCAGTTGCCCCTAGCCTGTAGGCACCTTGGCTATATCTCACCTTTTATTTCCCCCCTGATTCTAGACACAATAGTCACTGAAAGTGAGGGATTTCACCCCTCCACACTTAAGCCTGAGGCTGATGGACTTTGTTCACAACACATAATAGGATCAATCTTCAGTTCCTTCACCGGCTGCGACTCAGTTCATTTAGGAGGCAAACAGGTCTCTGTTTAAAGTAAAATAAAGTCTGACAAAAATGTATTAAAGCCTCAATTTGTTTTTTTATATATTTTGGAATTGCATGTGCTTGGGTTTTCTAGTGACAAAGTTCAGAATTAGAGTCATGGAATGAACTGGTATTAAATGAGTGCATGTTTATTGTCGGTTGTTTGCTACAGCTGCATTCGTTTTCAGGTCGAAGAAGGCATTCCCTGCAAACTCTTCTTCTGGTGACTGCTTCTTACACAGCCACATCTTGAGCAGTTTTGAGTGACTCATGTTAACAATCAGTCTTTCCAAATGGTTCTATGTTTCGCTCCGGTGCCTGGCTTCTTTCTGCTATTTATTTTATTTTTTTATTTTACTAACGCCCCGATTGGCAGAGATTATGGAGTCAGTGATTCACAGAGATTATAGAAATGTAACTGTGCTTTCCCTGTGCTGCAAGTACTCATTTGGGTCAGATCCTCTTATAGGAAATTTGCTGTCATGCTGTATCTACTGCTCAAACTGAATAAGGCCATGATGCTGGAAGCTCATTTTCAACAAAACCAGCTTTTAGAGGTGAAGCGTTGTTTCAGTACCATTGCCATTATATACAAAACCTTTTTTTCCTGTGTTTTTTATTTTTATTATTATTATTTATTGTTTAGATCACTTTTTTAAAGAGTCCCTAAGAGAACATGGAGAAAAAAAAATAACATAAATCCTGACTTTTTTTTCCTCGAGATCCCAACTTTTTTTCTCAAGATCCAAAAGGAGATGTAATGAAATAACCACAGCGATGGAGGACAGATCAGTGCTACCAACAATACTAATAACCCGGCAAGGCATTGTACAGTATTCTCCGAGATTATTATTTTTTAATTAATATTGCCCAACCCCAATGTGCATGCTTCTAATTCAGAGCAACTTATAAGTGGAGCAAATTAATGTAGCCACAGCTTGTAAGTAAACATGCTATTATTTTTGGGGGGATTGGTCTTAACTTTTCTCATGATCTTTTAATGCTTATTAACATTCAGTCCTGGGATTCAACTTAAGCTTTCGAGATAAAGAAAAGTGCTATCTAGACTGCTTTGG
Source organism: Xiphophorus hellerii (assembly GCF_003331165.1). Lineage (NCBI taxonomy): Eukaryota > Metazoa > Chordata > Actinopteri > Cyprinodontiformes > Poeciliidae > Xiphophorus > Xiphophorus hellerii. The sequence continues at coordinate 20,967,630 of NC_045675.1, forward strand.
TAGCTGCTCGTGATGATGTGATTTGTCTCAGGCTTTGTAATCTTATCTAATTCTTTGCCTTGTGAAACAATTAGCTGTCACTGGAAGTTCTTGTAATATTATTAATTTTAACTGTGACATTTTCCACACTTACCCCAAAGCATATGCAGTACTGACATAATTATGTAATTCAGTTACATAGTACTTCTTAAGCAGGTATAACTGCAGGGGTATTTTCCTTTTTTTTCTTCTTCCACATGGTCCATTGTCATCCCAACAAAGCTTCTGCTCATTTCTGCGCTCAATCGAGGTGTGTGCTCTGAGCAGTTGATGTTACTCATAAATTTTTCTGACTTTATTAGACTGGAAAATGATGAACGATGGAAGACGATGGCACTTGAGCTTTCATTAACTAAATCACTTTCCATACAGAGTGCAACAGTGCACAAAGGTAATTAATTTCCTCAAGAGCAATTATTTTACTGCTTTCAGATAATGACAAGAACTCCTCAAAGTTCTCACAGTTACTTTATGTGATTTTGAGGCAGATTTAGTCCTGAAGGTTCCCTTTGAACACTTATTTTTGTTCTCCTGTAACTGTACTTGTAACCTGCTGTGACCCCACATAAATAAGACATAATTGTTAATGTTTTTCTCCCCCAGAGAAACATTTTTTTAAAATTATGTATATCAAGCTAATTACATTTAGTTAACTGTTCATTTTCAGTTAAGATTTTTATCTCCAAAATAAGTAGTTTTATTTTTAAATTTCCACTTTATTAAAACCTGCTTCTATTCTAAATACCCTATGATCCACTTAAACTCATTAGTCTCACATCACAAAATTTATATGTCATAATAGTTGAAAAAAAAAACTGCTGCTTCCTAGAAATATTTTGTGTTTAGCTGTAAAATCATAAATAAGAAATGAATGATAGTCATAATGTGTTTGTATTAATTCAGTTGACTGTGAGTCATAGCTAAGGTATTTAGATTGAGGAGGAAAGTACAATCCAAACGGGTTTATTGTTCCCATATTAGAAATCTTTGCTGGCTAACTTGGTTGTGGATTTGAGTTGTAAAACTTCCTATTTCTTTCTAATAAGTGCAGCATCAATATGATTAATAGTTGGAGTATATTCAGATTATATTGCCAGTCCTTCAAACTGCCAACAGAACGACACAATCATACCTCTCAGTTTAGTCTCTTTTTCTTATCCTTGAATCATGAGCCCTGATCTTAATTGGCAAGTGAAGGGCTTCAGATTATGTTCTGGTTTCTTTTGTGACCTCCACTTTCTTGGAATAATTCCTGTTCCTGGGAAGGTTTTCCGCTGTTGCATGCTTATTCCATTTGTGAGCAAACGGTCTCACTGAGGTTCCTAAGAAATGGGTTTTTGAAACTCTTCCCAAATAATGATATCTTTTTCATGTGCTTCTAAATGGCTTTAGATGAGGACATGGTGTTACTTTTGAGATTGTTTTGCCTGCTTCAAGTGGTCAGACGGGTTCTATGTTAGTGGTTTGTTAATGATGTGGTTCTGGCAGTAATCAGAACTGAACAAAACAATCTGGTCAGGTTGGTTTGGATAGTTGTTTTTTTTTCCCCCTCAAATGATAACATTTTTAAAAAGCCTGTCTTGTATTATCTTGGTTTTCTTTTCAGTCTGAAATATTTCAGTGTTTTGTGTTTCTCATATTATTGTACATATTATTATGTACAAATGTCCTTGTCTGAATTACAATGTCTAAGTACTTGGCGACCTGAATTTACTGCCAAGGGTGAAAGCAATTTAACAAGATTTTTCTTTTGTGTAGGAATAAAAAAAAAACAAAAAACTAATATTTGTTAGTCTTCTGAATCCTAGTCTATATAGAAGCTCATTTCAGCTGGCCTTCCCGTCCATCGATCTGCATTTTTGTACGTCACTATGAAAGGTCCAAGTAGCATCCTCTGCTTTTGTTCACGTTGGTCACAGATTTGTGGCACGAGTAATGTTTGCAGGAGATTGCCTTGCTCTTTAAAAGAACTGTCCACATAGGCACAGACAAAGGGTCTATTCAGACAAACAGACCACAGGCAGGCCTTCAGTGCTTTTCTTTTTTAACATCCTGTTTTGGATTTCCTGTGCATCCTGGTTAACCATTCTTGCTGGGTTTTAGTGATTCTCTTTTCGACTGACTGTGTCAGAGAGCGACTCTACTGGGACTTGAGCTAGGATTTAACAGTTCATTAGCACAATTCCAGAAAAGGCACATTTACAGATTGGAGTTTAAAAGGTACTTTTACACTTGTGCTGGGTGAAATAATTCAGTAGTTTTGTGTTGATGTAGAGTTTTTCCTCGTTATACGTGAACAAGTCATAGGAAGATCAGTCTGAAAGACTTTCTCCTTTTTTCTTTTGTCTTTTCTTCCTACGCCGAAGCCATGCCTTTTGGCATTGGTTCTCTCTTATAATTTATTCTCATTATTTATTTAAAGCGCAACTACATTCTTGTCACACCAGCATTCCACAAATTTCCACCTGTCATTTCCCTGTTTTATCTCAACTGGAGGCGATCCCACACATCCCTTACGTTTAAATGATTCAGTTGTTCCTTTTGTGTCTTCTTCCTCACCTTCTTTCCATTTCAGGGCTGGGAGTATGATCAGTGTGATTTTTTTTTTTGCTCATTCTTCTTTAAAAATTTAAAATAGATACCTGGCTGATTTTTTATTTTTTAATTTATTTTATTTTTTTATGAAACATGAAAACAAAACAGTTTCTCTATCATTATTTCCTCTATTTGTTTTCCTGTGTTCCTGTCAATTGCTGTAGTAGGGTTAAGTATTATGTCAATCTTAGACTGTAAAATGAAACGATTCACTCATTTAATTTCTATACACACTTCATCCTGGTCGGGTGTGATGGCACTGGGAACCTGTCCAGGTTGTCCTATGGTGAAGCCAGGGTAAACTTTGGACATGTTCCCAGTCTATCACCAGGACAACAAAGCCCTAACAGAGACAAATAACCATGCACATTCACTGCTAAGGTCAGAATAACTTCCCTAATTAACCCAGAACACATGTTGTTGAGCTCTGGAAGAAAGCCAAAGTGTTCAAAGTAAAAGTCATAACTGCTGTAGAAAATATTTAATCTCAAATGCCTGTCTAGCAGCATGGAGCTGTAAACCTTTTTGCTTCAGGTTAAGATTGCTAACTGCCACACTTTTTCTAAACTGCAGTAAAAGGAAAGGGTACAGTAACCTTAAACAGAAAACCATTGCGCTGCAGTTACAGCTAGTGAACTTTAGAATCAGAATTGAAATATTTGGTCAATTTGTAGCATTTTTTAGTTTGATGAATATGTTGAAGCTTATAATTGCAAAATTATTAAAATTAAGCACACAAGGTTGAGTTTAACAACAGTGCCTAATACAAAATAGGGCTGCACATTATCTGAAAAACACATGCTGTGAATTTGTGTCATGATTATGATACAATTTGCTTTTAAAAAATCTCATGCATACAGTGTTATATTCTGTCGGTTTAAAATGTCTAATGAATTAAATTAGTTTAAAAAGCCAAATGAATGATAATCTAAACCACTGCTGTATCACATTATTACGTTTGTTTACCACACTGAGATATCAGTGACTGACGAGTCGACTCTTCTGCAACATTTCATTGGGATACGACAAAATAATAATTTTGCTGTAGGAGTAGGTTTTCTGCTTAACATTTTGCTGTGCAAATAATTTGGTACATAGTCCAGGTAGAAACAGAACTATATGGATGCAAAACACAGCACCAGACTTGGTCAAATTGTTGAAATTGGCAATCATTACCTGCCTTCAGGGAACCTCTTTAACATTCAGTAGCTGTTATTTTGTCCACGTGGTTCCTCTGCATTTATCAAAAAGGGACATAACAAAGCAAAGCCAAACAGGTCCCTACTGCTATATTCCATTGATTTTTCATCTGCAGTACGTAAATGTTTTTCTTCTAACGTATATAGTTTTTACTTTCAGAGGAATTATACATTCAGATTTTAATGAGGACAGTTACATAAAAATTACTGCATCTATGTGGCTTCTCTGCGATAGTACCTCAGTAAATTGAAATGCTGTTTCTTAAATTTAAGGCTATTTGTGTGTGAAAACTTTCTTGTATCCTAATCTGCTGTACACTTCAAATCAGTATGAAAATATGTATAAAAGCAACTGGCTTAAATATATTCTCTAATAAGTACAGAACCTGATGGTGAATTAGGATGTTAATCTGGTCCTTTGAACACTGAAAATGCTGAACAGAGAACAGGTTTTGCTTTGACAAGCTGGTTGTGCTTCTTTTTGTCTAAAAGTCTTTTATCCTAAGCAAATATGTGACCCGTGGTCTCGGCTGCTATCAGAGATTGCCGTGTACAGCTACAGTAGAGTCATTTCTTTGAGGCAGGAGACACCCTGCCTCTCTTTTTTTTTGTCTGTCAGCTCTCAGCATAAAAGAAATCCTACCCTCAACCTTTTGCGCATAGATTTCAGGGTAGATTCACTTAGCCGTCAGAAAACAATAGTTTTTTTTTCTTTTTTTTCCAGAGGCAGGGGCTGCTGCAACTTTAATTTTAAAGATGTTTTAAATGAGCTGTCACAGTGTGATTGATGTTCTTCGAGAGGCTGGCCTCCCGCTCTTCTATATTCAACAGCAGCGGGCTTTAATTATGAGCCCCGTTTATTGATGCTGTCAGCCTTAGTGTGATATGCATCTTGCATGTGGTAGGAAGGGAGTTTGCCACCTGGTCGCTGGCTCTGTGCTCTGTCTCCCAGCACACAATGTCTGTGAAAATACATTGCCATCAATGTGGAGCAATATTACGCTGGGATCAAGGCTTTCGGTGCTCTCATTTATGGAATAAAGTGAATTTAATTATGATAAATGAAAAATAATACAAAACCTGCCATTCACTTTAATCAATATCTATCCCTTTTCTTTCCTGGTGCAAAACAAAAAAAAAATTCAGCATAAGATGCAGATTTTAACACATTTAATACCACATCCGCACTAATTCTAAAGCATTTTTTGCAAAAGGACTACAGAAAAAGATTCACTCCAGGACATGTGCAGGCTCTACTGTAATGTTCGGGGAGGTGGCACATGTCAAAGTTACACGCCACTGAGATGCTTTTCAACACTTTAAGCAACAGAAAAAGTGAAATCATGGTCAGATGAAGAAGGGATCACGAGCTCACAAAGTTGCACACTGTGTACTGTGATACAAAACTTCACTATCAACACAAAATATTCAGTATAAACAACTCAAGGCTCCTGTCAGTACAAGTGTTTTAAAAAGAAAACTGTCTGGGTCAGGGAATGAGCGGGTGTCTGTGCTGCCCTCCGTTGTGATAAAAACCTAAGTGTCTGCATAGGTCAGTAAAAGGTGAACAATACCACAGTGAAAACAGAGCTGGCTATGTCAGAGTGTGTTTTTCTCTGTTTCAACAAATCTAGTACTCCATGTTCCATCAGTCTAAACTCTCAAAAGACATTTTCATGAACTTGCTTCTTTGTCCTTTTTGGATCTTTGTGGGATTGAGTGATACTGAAAGATAAAACAAATGCTAAGGTTTTCAGAATACTGTCTGAATACCAAAGAAGAGGTACGACAGATAAGATGACTGTCCTTCACAGTCACCTGAGGAAGCAATAATATTGAAATTAAATAGTTGTATCACATTCAAAGTGACATTTTTTTTTTCATATTTTATAATCATCCTCTATGACCAAAATTATTTACATTTAAACCCTGTGCCTCACCTTTGGTGTTTTTATTAAAAACCTTTTGCTTATGTCCTTGACTATTTTAATAGTTATTTGCCACCTTTGTGATCTCTTGTAAGATATTTTTCCCAGACTGTTTGAATTCTGGCACCTGCTTTTACTTTTTTTTGTTTGTTTCTTTCATCACAACCGGGTGGTCCTTTTAATTATAGATACGGGTGGGATCCACTGACTAATACCTTCTTCCGCATCCTGCCTCATTAGGATATGTTAATTCATGTCATAATTAGGTCCCTGCTGTCACATCTTTTCTTAATTGATGATTGTGAATCATCAACTCCAACAGGGATACAAATGAAAACAGATGTTTCTGAATTTTAAACAAATCAGGCAAGTAAACTGCTCAGAATGTTCAAATAACAAGCATAACACAAATTACTCTTGTTATTTATCTACATGTTAACGTTTTGGAGAAGTTCAAATAGTACATTGAACCTATTATGACCAAGACTTTTCTTATGCTATTGATGCTGAAATTGCTTAATGCAGAAAAACAACTAAATAAATAAAAACTGTTTATCACCTGCTATATCTTACTTTCTTGTTCTACAATGTCAGAAACAAAATATTTAGTTGTTCTCCATGGACTTGTTGAATTGATAAAAAGTTTGTATGTCTTTGATTTCAGAAATGTGTGTTTAGTGCTAGAGCTAACTTTTATAACTAGTAATAAGAAGAGTGTCATTCTGTTTCAAAATCCTGTTAACAAAATTTCATCACATAGAAAACTGTTATGCAATACAGAACCATGGTCTACTGAAGAAAATGAATACATACATGAATGCATATATAATACACAACAGTATTATACTGAAAATATAATATGTGACCTATGACATTTATTTATTTTGATCTAAACACAGAATAAAGTAAAAATGTTCAATTATAACATAGCAGTTTTCAAGTTAAGATTTTGTACAGAATATAAACAGAATTTAAAGATCTCGGTCAAATAGAGCATTACCACTACAGGTTAGTCCAAATTATTTCTTTCAACCATATGACTGCTGATGCACAGCAACAGGTGGGGGAGAGACCACCCTGCATTACTCTTACCATCCAATCAGTGAAAGTACCAGTCACTCTGACACTTTTCCTGCATCTTATGAAAAGGATCTTTCATAAGACAGTCTGATAAAAGACTGAAGAGGTTTTGAAACTAACTTTTTTAAAAAACATGGTATGTTTGAACTGTCCGATGCCTAATTATGACCATTACATCTATAAGAATTATTTGTTGTAGCTTTATCTTGAAACGTAATAAATATTGGAAGGGACATTTCATAAAAAATTGGAGAAAGCAGAGGAGCAGCAATGAGACCGACAGGACTGAGGTGGAGCAGATACATACAAATTCAAAGATAACATTTCAACCTGACCACGGGAGAACTAAAACTGAAATATTTGATTGTACACATATTGCTCCTGTTGTTGAATGTTTATATTTGATTTGAAAGAAAGGCGTTAGTGACAGATATTAAAAATTAAAAAGAAACAGAAAAGCACATGTCAAAATATTTTTTTACAAATAGCCCAAGAGCTAGGTTGCAAAGCATTCTGTCTCCATGTGAAATGTAAACAACAGCCTGAAAGCGCTGGTGTGATTTAATATTAATACATCACAATATGTTAGTCCACTTTTAAAGTCAAAGTGTGTTTTACAGTATCAGTGTGTTTATAAAATCAGTGTACAGTTTTCATGAAACTGGTGTCTATGACAATAGTTACTGAAGACAAATACTGTAAGTAGTTAAATAATGTGTCTTATAAATTTTGCAAATAATTGGCCTAATTGAACTGATCAGTAAAATTGTGTCTACACAAAATTTAAGCTAGAAGAACATTGATGCTAACACTAATACAAACTTTTAATTTTTTGCTTGTGAAAATCCCCATTAGAAAAAGACGAGTTTGAAATCATATTTGTCTCTTGTTCAACTCTGTAAAATTTCTCATTAAAGTATTTCAGCTGAATACAAAACTAAACCCTTATTTTTTTTTAGAAAATAATGATTAAATGAACCATTTTCCAATTTATTATAAATTTTTTCTTTCTTTCAGAGAAGCAACGTCTTTTAGTTTTTGTATTGACCGCTAAAAATCTATTTTGCTTTTAAAAAGAGATAAAATTACCAGTGCATAACTTACAAAATTTAATAATATTTGCTTTGTACAATAACTACCCGCTGGCCATTCGAGATTCTTGGACCATTAATTGAAAATTGCTCTTAATTACCATACTTGCAATGAGAGTTTCCATTGCTTTAGGCCAGAAGAAATGAGTGACTGCCTTTGTAAAGAGGGCAAAGTAAAATTAATGGGTGAGGGCATGTTTTCTTTTGTGGATAAAGTGTTATTATCAGTGCAACAAAAGGGTCACCTTTATTAATCATAATAATTATTTACAGTAATTAGGACAGATATCAAAGGAGCACTTTGCACGGTTCCCAGAGAAAATGGATTCTTCACGCTCAGAATTACTTCAAGGGTATGAATACACTGCGCATATTTTACATGCAACAGGAAAATTATGAGGTCCAGTCTCAATTATGATTGCCACTTACACAAAGACTCATTTTACCACACCTTTTATGGTTTCTTTTATTAGAAAAGTAAGGAGCTGATGTATCAAAATGATTCAAGTTGATGAGAAGAATATTAACAGCAACATTGATGTGGCAACTAAAAAGAAAAATAAAACTTTCTTTGAAGAAAATATCAAGCATCCATACATAGCAAAAATGTGGAAATAAAATGATATTATTTGCACGTTTACTGACCTTCAATTTTATTTAGAAATTCACATTTTATTGTATTTTCTTATGTTAAAGCAATTTACATAAGTGCAGTTCAAAGTCTACACTCAATAAAATATTCTGGATTTCGTTATTGAAATAATTTCAGAACATTTAGCATCTTTAATGGGACTTACAGTAGTATTTTTATGAGAAACAACCTTTTATTAGAGGCATAATGTAAAAAATTCATTGCAATATTAGTATATTTTATTGCACAACATCCTGAAATATATGCGGATATATAAGTAGTGACCAAGCAAAGGTTGCCTTGATGTAGAGATATAAATATGAAAAATGGTTCATCTTTTCCCACTTTCCCCTATATTTGTGTCACAGAAACGAAGTTCCAAAATGAAAAGCCTCTTATCTGCATACCCTCAGTTTTTTGATAATATTATATTGTTAAACCACCATATATTTCAGCCTTTGATTTATACAACCTTCTTTACTCAGGAGATTTAGGGGGGAATTATTTTCTAATGTATTGTCAGTGAGAATAAAGCCCTCTATTGACATGTTTCCAATTATTAACACCCAGAAGGCTGAGCAGCTGAATGTTATCCAAGGTCAATACTTCTGAATGATAATTCCCTCGCAAAATATGTACTTTGGCCTGTGGAAAGCAAATCACTCTGCATGAGTTGGAAAGCTTCTGCCGCTATTTGAAACTATCAGGATTGTGTTTTCCAGGTAACAAACCTTGACGGCAAACATGACCAGAAATAATAATTAAAAAAAAAAAATTTAAACAAAAACATCAGCAAACATTTATGCGGATGAGGGATGAGGTAATAATTTAAAATGTAGTTTGACAATTGCTGGTTCTGATTTATAATTTTAGAAGACACCTTTTCAACGCTATATTGTCTTTGCAGATTTTGCATTAAAATCTTGGGAGTGGGCTGTTAAAGCAGTCAATAAACTGAAAAAGACTTGGCAGAAGTCCAGAACGCATACAAATTGAATAACCGAAGGGCAACTTTTATTGCTTTGTACAATTCTGCATTGTCTGTAAAGTGATAAATAACTCTATTACACTTTACAGTGTGACACATTACACGTGCAGCCTACAGAGCCAATGAGTTTTGTGATGCCATGTTCCCTTCCTATCTTTAGAGCCGTTTAAATGGTAACAAGGATAGAATTTTACGTTACCAATACACAGGGGATTACATGTCCTTGATTCAGATCTAATTGAAAAAATGGAATGAAAAAAGGCCCTGTGGGCTCTTAATATTTAAACTAATGTTGGTGTAATGGCAGGTCATTCAGCTGCAAAGAAAGTAGAATGAATGACTGGGGAATAGTCCCTTTGCTGTTGTAGGTGTGGGACCTGCTGTGCCAATTCAGTCGAAAGAAAAGAGAAAAGGTGACAAAGATTTTATCAAAAGGAATGTTCAGATGATAATTTTAGTACAATCTTCTTAAAAGTGTTGTGAATTTAATTCTTTGGTCAAATTAGCTTAGAACGTTTTTTTTCGACATTCACGCTTGAGGTTTAGGACTTTGTAAAACATGACAAGAGCAGTTAAATATCTAAAATATTTCAAGTATTTCAAGTGAACACAGCTTTCATAAAGTGTTTGGATTAGCCCTCTTGGTGTGGCCGGTGGGTTATTTAAACATGCTCCTCCTCAGACACTCTCACTTGCGCTTCAACATTTAGTTTGCTTTCATAGACACACAGTTAGATCAATAGCAATTTAAATGCAAGAAACAATTATATGAAGATTTATTTTTTTCGTTTTTTGTTCTGTATCATGAAGCTTTTATAAGGAGTTGGATTTTGTTTGGGAAGAATTTGGATGTGATTGCTAATTACATATGCTAGTGACATTTGTTGTTAAAAATGAAAATAACTAAAGAAATTGTTGTTTGCCTGTTAATTTAATTGATTTTACCTTAATTTAAAGTGTATTATAAGTGCCCTAATTAAATATAGCAGTTAATGACATACAACATTATTTCACAAAAAAACAAGTTATACTTGAAGAGGATTCTTTGTACGATTTAATCATGCTGGGAAACGTGTTTACTCAATCAGACATGACCAACATTTCAAGTCAGGACTGCTATTATTTACAGAGCACAGAAATGTCAGCCAGGCAGCCAGGAGAAGAGCTCCTCTGATGGTTTATTAGCAAGCCTGACACGTGAAACATTTGCAGCATGTTTGTTTACAAGGATGGGTGGGGGAATGTTTGACATTTGTGCTTGGAGAAATGTGTTATGATCTTCCCAACATTTACGCCTTTTTGCTTAGGAACATGGGATCCTATTAGCCAGGCTTCAGTGAGACTCCCCTGTTAATTCTCTCTTTTTTCCTTTCTTTTTTTTTCTTTGTTGGCTGATTTAATACTCAGGAGAGCAAGAGCTTACATGGAAGAAAGCAACGTAAGCAGATGTGACAAAGAAAACGGTATAATTTTGTTTAAAGTGTTTAAATAGTATTATCACTCTTGAGCATTTCAGCATGTATGCCTGAAGTTATTGAAGATAAATGATTCCAATTTGCTTTTTAAAAACTAAGTTTATAGTTTGAACAGGGAACTGCTTAATTTTTTAGGATGCGGGTATTGATGCTCGGCTGTGCAGTTCAACAGAAGAGCTAATGCAGGTCTCTGCTGATACTGATTGTGGTAGAAAGCTTTTAAAATACATCGTGTTGAGATGGTGTAACATTAGGCCACACACGATGCCCACACTGATCTATTTTTTTGTTCCTTTGTTTAAAGCACCCACAACTAGATTAGTATTAGATATAAACAGGAAAACAACAAGTTGATATGGCCTGATGAATCACATTTTCTGTAGCTCCATGGTGATGGCCAGGTTTATATAAAAAAAATATGGCCGAGATGTAATATGGAGAGAAATCACGTTGCCAGGGCAAATGTGATGCTTTCCATTATGTACTGCAGGGAAAACTTAGGTCTTGATTTCTTTATGCACGTCACATTTACAAGAACTCCCTCCACACAATAAACAACTGAGGCACATTTATTGAACAGATAGAAGTGTCCGTGCATAAATTTATTTGAAGTTTGTTAAAAAAAATGTGTTGTTGATTGTACATTAAGACAATTGATGAAACTACTGAATGTGCATGTTAAATGATATAATCATACTCAAAATGTACAATATATTGTCTCAAGTCTTGGTTCTCAGTTTACCTTTGTTGGTTGTGCTGAATTTTTGTCTTTTGTTGAGAAAGCTGATTTATCTCTTGCCCGATTTGATTATGTGAGTCTCATAGTTTAGGTTAAATATACAGTATTTCCAGTATTTTAGCAAGAGTGACACAAAGAATGACAAAGACGGAGGACATTCTCGTACAAGATTAATTTGAAACAAATTGAAGTGAATTTAAACTAGTTTAAAAATGCCAGTCAAAAAAAGACAATTAGTTTGTCGAAAGAGGTTAAAATGAATCTGACCAACCTCCAGTAAAACAACAAGAAAAAAAGTCATTCCTTAAAGACTGTCTTGACTCTTATTGCTTTACCAACAAATAGAAAAATGTATCTCTATGCATTTTTTTTCATATTTACAGTATGTCTATTCAGACTTTCTTGACTGTACAATAAACAGTGTTGCATACTTGCTTGGTTCCCTCTTCAGAATAGTTGTCCATGATTGTAGTGGCCTCTTGTAGAAACAAAAATGTTCCCTGCCACACTGCAAAAATGATTAATGGACGGTTTTAGCAACACTTGCAGTAAGTTCAAGATGATTGCTGGGCCTCCAAATTTCAAACACTGAACCAACTCAATATTTATTCTTTTATTATTATATGTTGAAAAATCAAATTTATGTGTGTTTTCAACAAGCTCAAATCTCTGTCAAACATAATGATTAAAAGAAAGCAGATGGACTTCTTCCTTTAAAAAATGTCATACTGGAGTCCTCAAGTGATTCTAAGAAAATAAAGCCCCAGTTCAGCATTATTCAGTTCTAAATTATTGGTTAAAAGTCTCTGTTTTAAAGCAAAATTATTGCATCTGGGAGCAATGGTGGGTATTCGGGATGATAATGTATACTGGTGTCCGCATCCAAAACTTATGAATATTTTGTTACAGTGTGCAATCAGAACCTTTACATTAATCATTCATGGTTCTTGTGGCCCATTATTTCTACTATTAAATTATTAATGCTCTGCACTGACTTTCACATAATCAAGTACCTATATTTGGTTGCTTTATATTGCTACTGTAGATGCAGACAGGATCCTAAAAGGTGCCATTAAGTCAAATAATAGGCCAGGAAAGTAGCTTTAGTGGATTCTACTCATGCACCTATTTTTAAGTTAAACAGGTGATGTAAATATCTGATTAATGAGCTAAATGCCTTTTTCGTCTCTACCCCCTTTTCCCAAACCCTTTATCCATCTAGAGTTTTTCTTGGAGCTGTTGGACAACTCTGAAAAATCTCTCAACAGTATGTTTACAAAGACATACGGGAAGCTGTATATGCAGAACTCTGAGGTGTTCCAGGACCTATTCACTGAACTAAAGCGCTATTACACGGGGGGCAACGTCAACTTGGAGGAGATGTTGAATGACTTCTGGTCCAGGCTGCTGGAACGCATGTTCCAGTTGCTTAACTCCCAGTATCACTTCACAGACGACTACCTGGAGTGTGTCACCAAATACACAGATCAACTAAAGCCCTTTGGAGACGTGCCCAGGAAGCTGAAGGCTCAGGTCACCAGAGCATTCATTGCTGCACGGACATTTGTCCAAGGGCTAACGGTGGGTCGTGAGGTTGCCAACAGGGTCGCCAAGGTGAGGAAAATTTTACATCTCCTAGCTACTGTAAACGTTTGTGAGTGTTTTTGTCTGCTTAAAATCTTCTGCTATTCTCTAATGTATTGTTTTCAATTGACCTGAAGTTTATTCAGCTTAAGTTATTTTAACTCAACTTTTTTCGCACTCTAAGGGCTGAGGTCATTTTCCACATGATGGTTTGAACTGAAATGTCTAAATAAAGGTTTCTTTATTTATTGTGACTTTAGCTATTAGTATTCAGTAAATTCTCAGTGAAGACTGTTGTGTAGCACATGACAATTAAGTGCAGAAGAGTGATGCTTACTCTCTTAGAGAAGGCCAGTGTTGCCAACACAAATACTTTAATTCTTTCTTTTCTTTGAGTAGAATAAATACCAGCTAAGAAAACAGATCATGTTAAAAGAAACCATAAACTGAGGCACAGGTTGATCTATTCTTTGAGCTGCAGTGCATATAGTTAAAATATGGTCCCAATAATTGGCAGGAAGATGTTTTCAGCTGCTTTAGATGTTGTTAAGACTAAATACATTGGACACTTGCAAATAAATGAGGGAGGTATTCAAATTCTCTTTTCTCAAGTATCATACATTGAACCATCTTCTCTCTCTCATGCTCTCTACAATGCACTTGTCTTCCTCTTCTTTGCTCTTTATGTTACACTCCTTTAAAATCAGCTTTTATCTTATTAAGAGGTAAAAATGAAATGTTTTTGAACGCTTCAGATCTTCAGATGTGGGTGGCCTATTTTCTATATGTAGAATTATTTCCACATAATTTGCTGTATAAAACCTCAAAATCACCCACAGAGAGCAAAGCTTTGTAAAAAAGAGATTAAAGTGCATATCCAATGAGATTTCTTACCTCCAAAACACTCATTTTTTAAAATATGCACAGAATTCCTGACATGTTATATTTTGTATGCTTATAGCTACTCATACTATATACACCAATCAAGCAAAACATAATGACCACTGACAAATAAAATGTATAACACTGAAAGTCTCTTAATCATGGTACCTGTTAATCGGTGTAATACATTAGGAAGCAAGGGGATATTTTGTCTTCATAATTGATGTTTTAGAAGTACAAAGACATGTGAAAATTCATAAAAGGCCAAATTGTGATGACTAAATGACTTGGTAGGAGAATCTTCTAAGCTTGTTGTCTTGTAGCGTATTCTACTGTTGCAACTATACATTACAATGAATCTAATAGAGAACAGGAGAGAACCAGAGACAATGTTTATTGAGAGTCATCTAGAAGACAAGTTACTGTCATTAAAATAACTAAGGAAGCACTTGATTCTTCGATAAGGTGATTTAACCCACAGTTTATTGTAGTTTGTTATACATGAGACTCTGTAGCTGCTGACCAGTCTAGGCAGAAACAGTATTCTCAGATGGTGGCATTGTCTTTTATTAAGATGGCATAATCTTGTCACATCAGCAAACGTGCTGATGTGACACGCCACATCAGTACGGTTGAGGTGTTGAACTGGCTTCCAAATTCTTTAAATCTCAACTCAATTGAAGATCTTGCTCAAACAACTCCAGTCCATGGAGTCTCCACCTCGCAAATTACTGGACTGAAAAGTCTGCTGCTAACTTGTTGCTCCTTTAGTCACACTTGTGTGCCTCAGTTAAACCAAGGTTGTTTTGTTATCAAAAGTTGCATTGGTATAAAGTTTGGACCATAATGTCCAACATGTAGTTTTGTATTCTTCATATTGGACATGATTAAATTGTAGGAAATGTAAATACGTAAAACTTCAAATTGAGAAGTTTTAAAAACCTTTGTTACACCATAATACTTTCTTTCAACTGTTGATTAAACAGGTTTTTATCACTTTTTAAATAAGCTCTCTTTTCTCATTGTATACTCAAATTTCTTAAAACTCTAAAAAACTTCCACAAAATCAAATATTAGGCTTTAAAGCGGTTTCTAATCAGCAGGAGAAATACAATAAATTTTTGACTGCCTCTTGGCTCCAAGCCTACTCTTTATTTCAATGCAAAAGGGGGAATAAAATAAAGAGAAGAGAATAATAGACAAAACTACAAACCAGAGTAAAAGTGCACAGAGGTAAATTAGATGTAAAATGTGATAAAGAAATTAGTTTAAATTTGGTGGAAAAACTTTTGATCTGAAAATAGACAGATGTTTAATAAACATGAAAACATTTCTAGAGTTGAGACTCGATTCTTTGTGGTAGAATTGAATACACAGGATTCCATAGATGTATAATAAAAGCCACATGAGAAAAACTCTTCAGTTAAATTCTTAATATTACAATCAGCATAATAAAAAGTGAAAAGGTTCACAGGCCTTACAGAGAATTCATGCATTATACCACATATCTTACACCAAGAGATCTGTGATTCAAGCAACTTTTAAACACGTATGAACCTTTGAATGTGTTAGTTGCTTGTTATTGTAAAAATTAAAAAAGCCATTAGATTTTTTCTAAACCTCTTCCATAATTAATCTCTCATTTTTGATAATCTTCAATTCTCTTTTGTCCTATACTGAGCTGCTATTAACTTCACTGACAGTGAAACGTTGAGAAAAATGAACATAAACTGGGCAACTCCACACTCACCACCTACTACAACTAAAGCCCACTGCCATTCTGAATCAGGTGTGTTCTCATCAATTATTAGGTGCTTCCAGGAAGCAGTGTGGTACCGTAGGAAATTGTCAGACAGATGGACCTCCAGTAAACTCAACATGAGAAGTTGACTGACATGAAATAGTCTTCTTTCAAACATAGCCAGTCTTTGTCCTGTCATTAAAAATACATTTCATGTCTCCGGGAACAAATGAAATTTAGCTTGTGGTTGAAATACCACCAAAGTATTTGGAATCTTCATTGAAAGGCAATGAGATTTTTTTTATGTCCTTCACAGACATTATGTGACGTGTCATGAAAAAAGTAGGAACCTGTCACCAGAGCAGAAACTGAGTAAAAAGATACAACATAAAAAAATTATTTCTGAGAAAATTGTGATTTTAATTTTTTTTGCAAAACATGTTAGTTGAATTTATGAAAAAAACACTCTAAGATTATGTTTTGGATGTTTTAAAAAAAGGTAAACTTTGTGTTTGAATTTAGCTTTTTCATGGAGTAAATCCGAGCTGTTTTGGGAGTGGAAAAAACATCTTCATTTTATTATTGATTTCTATGTGTTTGACATCATTAAAAAGCTTAAAATCCAAACTTTCAGAATCTGTAAGTAACTCAAAACACTCCTGAGATTTTCTGGTTTTGTCATGGCCAGTCACAAATGAGAATTGCTAATTTACTGTAATTTCATAATGCAGTGCTTGGCATATGACCTCATGTTGGATCTTAGTGAATAAATTAAATAATTTTTGTCATCATTTTTGTGGAAAAGTATATGTTACAATTAGACAGTGGTGGAATCAACTAAATGTCATTTAGATCTTGACCATTTATTCATTAGATATGGCAGAAAGAAGTATTTTTGGTCCTCCGTCACATTTGTAAACATGTAGAGTCTAATTATGTTTGGGGTTAAAGCTGAAACTATGTGCTGGTTAGACAAGACTAAAAATTATATTTCTGACAACAAACAGTCCTGGCTGGGAAAGATAGGATGAATAATTTTACAAGTACCTAATACCCATTAAATGGGTTGAAGGATATGCTGTGGGCCAATTTTGCTGTCATGCTCTGGGGAGTGAATATTGTGCTTTTTATAAAAACATTATTTCTAAAAAATAATCTAGGTGGACTTAGCCATGAATACATTAAAATTAAAGGCTGATTTTAATTTTAGTGTATATTTTTTAATCAGTCTTGGAATACACTAAAATGAATAAATTGTAAGCTTTTACAGATCCCCACTACAAATGTTAATAAGGTCCAATTTTTTTTTTTTGCTTTATTTTATCAGTTTTGGGTATAAAAACTATCTAGGTTTATGGGGTGGGGGGAAAGATAGAATAGACAGCTCAATGTTATTGTAAAAATAAAACTATAAACATGTATGTACAAAACGAGGTGGAGGTAAATCTTAAGCTTTTTTTTTTACTGAATATATCATTGTTTTCATTACTACCATGGGAAAAGACTAATCGTGCAGCTTATCAAGACAGTAGTGGAGAGATACAGTGCAACATGCGGTTTGCCTTATCACCTTTATGTGGAGTCATTTGCCTTTACTTAAATTACTTTTTTAGGTCATGACTCATAATGGATACAAAGAGCTTTTCATATTAAAGATTGTCAGAGTATATACATTTAGATAATTTATTTCCCGGAAATTAGGTTATACTAAATGTAACATCAGAAGACATGGCTGTGGTATGCTGAGTGAATGTGAAGAATTTCAATTTCCTTTTGATTTTATCCGAAAGGTAAAAGAGAACAATATCCTTGACTAAAAGACCGGAAAATGAAGAACAGTCTAAGAAAAGGTATTTTCATCTTTTTCCAATATGTAGAGATGTAATGTGGTGTGTCGAATACCATGCACTACCCAGTTTGTATGACCCTAACAAGTCACTGTTAAGGTTTAATCCCAACAGTCTGAGTTATTTACTATCTTACTATTCAAACTGAACAAGTTAAAATGACAAAATGTTAATTTTTTTCCCTCCCATGAAATGGCTGCTTTTAATCATCTGTCATTTCAGTTCTTCACATTACTTTGGAACAGAATGATGCACTGACAATGATGAGCCATACATAATTATTGCTAGCAGACAGCTCTCTGTACACTACAGCCAAAATAGGAGAGACATCCCTCCATAAAATGGGATTTCACTCATCTTGCACTGAACAGTTTCCTGAACCTTGATCCTGGATTAAGAGGAGAATCTCTCTGGCTTACAGTTTATGATGACCATTAAGAGTTTTATCCTGGATGTACTTAAAACACAGTCCAGCCACATTAGGACCTGCTTAGAGTAGATTGCAGGGATTTGGACCTTTTGAACGATTTAAAGTTCAGGCATTTAGAGCACTTATCGTTCACTCTCCATGCACATGGGAAGTTGGCCTAGTCTTTTGTGCATGTTTAGTCATGATGACGGAGGCGAGAGGGATATTTTGCACAGAGGGATTTGTTTTCCCTGACGACTTATGGTGCATGTTGATCTTATTATACACTCATTTTCAAGCACAAACTGTCAGACGATTTCAAATTAAGCTTCAAGGCAATTTCTAATCTTTACACATTTACCTATGAATATTGTGCTTACTGATCCGTTTGTTGGCATGTGAGAAACATCATCATTGGGTTAGTGTGGTTTCCACAATTTTCCTTGATGTCTCCTTTAGCTTTTTATGAAACTACTTCTAGGCTAGAATAGCAACATGCATTTAGCACTCAGCTGTGATGTTGGTTTCACAGATGTATTATAGACTGCCAATATGTTTGCGCTTCAATTTAAATTAAGGGAATCCACTTAATGAAATCCACTTAAACTAAACTTTAAAATTAAATATGTTAATTTGTTTTACTTTGATTTGTTTAATGAAAAAGCTGAAGCAGATGATGAATCACTGCTGTCTGTAGATTATATGTATATACAATATTTCCAGAAGTATTGGCTCTCCCTTCAAAATCATTTCTTTAGTTGTTTCTTTATTTCTGTGCCCACAAGTGTTTACGCTTCTGAACCTAGACATGCAGATGGTTTCTACAAACTCTGGTGAAAGAATGGGTTGCTCTCAGAAGCTCAATGCATTACAGTGTGGCACCATGATAAGATGCCATCTGTGCAATAAGTCCAGTCATGAAATTACCTCGCTGCTAGATATCTGACAGTAAGTCTCTGGTGTTGTATAACAAGCCATGTGCCAGTTCAGCTATGAAATTTTTTTTTTCTTTAATTCAGCCAGATAGAAAGGATTTGATTCATTTTCATAGTTCACCACACAAATATTTTGGACTAGGTTCACAGTTCCAGCTTGAACTTTTTCTTGTTTTTATCATATTTTGTCTGAAATAAATTTGCTGTAACTTAAACATTGACATATGAGTTATGCTATTGCTGGCATGCATTTTATTCTCTCCTGTTTTCTTTGCTTACATGATCGGCATTTTGCATGACTGATTTCCCGAAGCAGGTGCCTTTATTTAATATCACTTTAGGTATTTAACAATAGAGGTCCTCACAAAGCTGAACTGCATTTCTGCTGCCTGTACACAACACTCAGGAAACAATTAACATTTTCTCTGCCTCGAGGGAAATCGCTGTTTCTCTTTCTCCATGAAATATCCAAAGTTTTGACTAACAATCTAGTGTAAATCTTTCATTAACTCCAAACAGAGCATTGTTAAATGACACTGCTTAAAAACATTATTGTTCTGTTCACTGTTTTCAAAGATTTGTGCTCAATCCATGAACAAGTTTATTGGAACATTACTGACTCTGCAGGCACTTGACTTGTTTTCCTTTTCTGTAGACATCTGCCCACCCACTGCAGTTCATGGTAATTTTACAGGAGCTGCGAGAAGCCCCACAGTTTAGGTTTAGATGGCCTTTTTACCCAAGCTTTTTTGAAAATATTTCTTTATTTTTGTTTGTTTGAAAGTTGCAACAGGTATCTCTTTGAGTAGCAGACTGTGCTTGAATCAAAGAAAATAAGTGGGATACTTTGAAACACCCCCAGTACAACTGCAAACCAAAATTGGTCTCCTCAACAGCAGCTTCACAGCAGCAGTGAAAACATCATTGTGTTCTGTTCACTGACTGCAGAGGCAGACAGAGCAGGAAACTCACAGATATCTTCTTCAGCTCTTCCTCAGTGACCGGTACAACAAGTGTCACTTCACTTCAACACTTTCAAGTAACCTTCACTAATAATGGGATTTCCAAAGAGCTCTTTGACAACTTACTGATATTTTATTGGGATTCCTTGGAGTCAGAGCACCAGGAACACACACTGCAAGTAGCATGACTTATAGACAGAAAGAAAGACAGACAATCGTGATAAATTAAAATATTTTTTTATTAATCCCAAAGGGATATTATATAATTATAATTACTGCTGATGAAAAACTCAAAGTTTAATAAGATAAGGTCAAATTTATTTCTTTGAGCGATACTTAGCAAAGAGACATACCAACACACAGTATGCAAAACAAAAATAATTAAAAAGTATGGATAGTTCAAACATCATAAAAAGACAAATTAAATAAAAAAACATACAAGAACAGGGCATAAAATTAAGACTTCTTAAAATAATTGAAAAGAGTTTTAAGAATACCAGTTATACTCTCCAGTTGAACTATTTTTAAGAAGACTTTTAAATTCATTCATGGGAATGTGATGTCAGAGTTGTTATGACTTTTTGAAATTATTCTAAGTTACTTTTAGGTTAGATGCAGCGTAAGGAAAAAAAAAACTTTTCTACCAACTTCTGACCACATTTTAAAAACACTGAAGAGGAGATGAACATTAGCAGGGAAAAACAAGCAGTTATGGTCTCTAGTTGGGAATTTTAGACTGAAAACAATTAAATCAAATTGTTTTAAGTCTGTTTGTTTTCTTTATCAAAATGTCTTCCGTTTGGAAAACATCACAGCTGCCGGTTTAAAAATGGTTAAAGCTACATAAGAAGGTGCCCACAGGAATTTGAGAAATTTGAGCTTTAAATAAATTGACAACATAAACTCATTCCTACATTGTTTGGTATTCACAGTTGACTTTTTTTTGTTGTTTTTTGCCAGATTTTTCAGGGCAGATTAAATGACCTATTGCATAGTTCATGTTTGTCACCTAGGGCCCACTGATACAAATGCACCAGACGAACCCCCCGCCCCTCTTTCCATGTCTCTCTTTTTGACTGCCTACTTCCCTCTTGATGGCTCACAGCTCACACAGCTTGCAGGGGATAAGGCCTCAGCCACGTTGCTGTGATGGCAGATGGCAACTGGCTCAAAAAGGTTGGCACGTCATCGGGAAATGTGCTGCGCCAAAGATGTCCTTTTTAATTAAAAGATTTTGATCTGTGGTGAACTGCAGGATGTTCGGGAAAAATGAAAGACAGCATGTGGTCTGGAATTGAAGAAAATGATATGAAATGATAATGAAAAGAAAAATGTGCTCTATGTGTCTCTATACAGTGCATAGTACCGTAGATTCTGTTTCAAACTGAAAATTCAGAAAGTTACAGATCCAGTCAGCTTGATGCTGAGTGGGAGGACATTTTGAACCAAAGAAAAAGATGAGAAATTGTCAGAAATTGAGGAAATATAACATGAAAGTAAGTTTTTTCCCCATGTGACTTATCCACTTGTGAAAATATGTCAGTTCATCTGACTGAAACTGCCTACTGCACTCTCATAAATTCATTTTTTGCACCTTGATTTAAAGTGTATGGCACCACATCTTTATTTAACAACCACTTAGAGGAAGCTGTCAGTGCTGGTGTTGTGACATTTGTCCAGAGCTTTCTTGGCAGCCACGAGAGACGTGTTTGCCACTGACATTCAGGCTGGGCTGCAGACCTTTAGAGTCAGATGGACATAGGGTGAGTGCTATGCTTTAATCCAGGAGACACCATGGCAGAAGGATAACAATGCAGTGTATGACGGCACTGTGACCCACCAGAGAAGACGGGGGGGATGGTGGCTCACAGTGCCTCGTCATACAGCACGTGTTTGGCTTTTAACGTGTTTGCACTTGTCTTTGTGAATTAAAGAAACAGTGCCAAGCCATGCTCCAGATCCACTACATAACAAGGTGCATGTCAGGGTAGATCAGTGGGCAGTCCCTGGACCTGTGCAAATAGCGACACTTGAGCTGACTGGTGTGGGTCACAGTGGCCTACCAAGTACCACTGTGTTGTTTTATTGAGGAACAGCTGCTCACATGTGGATTAATCTGCCAGTCTCAGGGATTCATTGATTTGACAGGAGCTGATTTTAGTGTGGCCCCTCTGGAATTGTCTTGGCTGCATTTTACTTTTAAGATGCTGAGCTGAGGCACGCAAAGTTTGCAGAGAAGCACAGAAAGAAGCATGTCTCATCAAAATATACAGAGTGTGTTACTTCAGTTGACACATTGCATTGAATCCTTTGCCCTGTCTGTGACTCATACTCAGTTTGCTCCCTGCAAATCTCCTCTATGCATTATTCCATAAAATCTGTGATATATTTTTTATTATGATATGATGAAATTGATCTACTATAAGTATATTATTAAACAATTTAATACAACATGAATTGAGAGTTTATGTGTAACAAATGGAAAGATCTCTCATTCAGTTCTTAAGTAAAACATACTGTATATATTAATGCAATCTACATTCATTTGTAAATGTGTCTGTGTTCACAAAAATACTCATGTATTAAAAACTGGTGTAGATCTGGGAGTAAAACTTGAAAATATTGCTTCCACATCTGATTTATGAATACCATGGATTGTTTGACTAGTCCCAGCATATGAACAAACAGGTGTTGATAAAGGTGACATCTAGATTCAGTCACTAAAAACTTATAACTAAACATAGTTTCAGTGGCCTACACAACACAATTTGTGACATGACTGAAATAGACAGTAAAAAGAAGAAACATCTTTCCAATGTTATTGTGACAGGATCACAATCACAGATTATTGGCAATGACACCTGAAGAACAGTTTTTCATACAAATAGTCTCTGCAAATGTTATGTAATATTTTGCTATTTCAATAGCCTACTTGCAAAAACCATTTAACATTCAGTTTTGTAATGTGCTGCATTAGGTCTCTGTATGAGAGCCTTCAGACCCATATTAGTTTATGAAGCCACAGAGCATCAAATTAAACCCAAATTTACAGATGTAAGCGATGTCACACACTTTATGTGATGTTCCTTCAGTTCCTTCAAGCCAGACCCATTTCTGTTTTAGAAACACAATGCAGTTCTGTAAAGTGGTCAGTCTCTTATAACACTTCTCTTTCCTTCTGTAAGGTCTAGCTATCCAAATGTTCCCACCTTGGAGAACAAATGGGAGTGCCAGGATTCCCTGCTTTAAATGTGGTTTTAGCATTAGTTAGAAATCCTTTAAGACATGCTTTAGGTGATAAAATCAACTTACTAGTCCCTGATCAACCTGTTTGAACCAAATGACATCGGCTCATATGAACATTTACACACAAGAGGGCTCGCAGTGCAGATGGTTTACATCTCTTTACATGCTTGTCATGATCTTCAGTAGGGTTATTAACTGTTCTGTGAAATTGTCAGCAATTAATCACACACTCTGTTCAAAAGTACAACAGCTTTTCTCTTGAGAAATCAGTAACAAAATTCTCAAAAATGTCCTACTTTAAAATCTAAACATTATTATTTTTTTAATCAGTATGTAATCTAGTAAGCTTGTAGACTTAGACCACTCTGCTGAACTGAAGGTCTATAATGATTGAAATGTGCATAAAGTCATGCACAATTTAAGAGCTGGTGTTAGATTTTGACCGTGCTCCCGCACAGTGCTGCACACTCACAGATGAAGTTGATTTTAACTGATTTTGACCAAAGTAAGCAGCTGCTGTCCAAATATCTAAAACATTGAGAATTTTACATTGTTACATAGCATATTTTTCATTTTGAATATGCTTATGACATTATAATGTCTCAAAACACAGTTTGAACAGCTAGTATGATGTCAGCAGAATACATGTTAGATGTTTTATTTATTTTTTTTTTAGGAAAAGGGATTTAAATCCTCACCAGACTCCAGTATATTTCTTTGCTTATTCCCCACCACTTCACCAGGTCTTATTAAATTCACACTTGCCAACAGATAAACAAAGTGATAGCACCTATCACACATTGGCTTTCATTTCAGCAGAGTAAACAATGTCGGGGATCTGTTAGCACCTTCCACAGAAACCCACAGGAGTATTTTCTGCTCTGGCACCCTTCTGATAAAGTCATGGCTATGTTTAGACACCTACAATTACTCAGTTAGGGTCAGGTCGCCTTTCTGATCACAGAAAGCAGTACATTTTCAGAGATCTCAATTTGGTAAAACATTTCTCTGTTTCTTCCCAAATTATTGTCTTCCTTACTATATATGCTTTATTTTGTAAATGAGCGTGGAATTTAAGTTCAGATTGAATGCTACGTTTAAAGTCTTTTAAGCATCTATATTAAAAAAAGGCAAGTGAAAAATTTGTTGCTGACTAATCACTGTTTCCTATTCACTGTTTATATATATATATATATACATATATATATATATATATATATATATATATATATGTATATATATATATATATATATATACAGTATATACAGTATACTGTATATATATATATGTATATTTTAACTGATTTAGTATATATCACAGCATATATGTCTTAACCATACTTCTTTTTTTACTTGTACCAGGAATAATAATATGTCAACCGTTCCAAGAACTTATTGAAGTTTTATTCAGCAGTTTGTAAACCAGACACATGTTTCTTTTGGAGGCAGATGGTAGTCTTATTTGCACTGTGACAGATTTCTCATATTCCCATTGACACTAATGGCTGTGGAATGGTGTGCAGATGTTGGGGTAGCAATAGAGTCTAACACACTTGTCCAATCAGTGCCATGCAATGCAACCTGTCACAATAATTATGACAGAACTATTGAGACGATTCTTTAACAACAGACTCTCTGTCCCACCACTGTCCCCCCTGATTGGCCTTGGTAGCTTACAAAGTCATTGTCATTTCTCACAACTTCATTACTTGGTGGCACAAAAGCAATTTCCAATCTCTATGCTCTTCCCACTCTGTTGCTCCTAAAGGGAGTTCACACCATATGTGCATGACAACACCTTGTCAGAGACAAGGTGAGACCATCCAACAGTGTCTTCTAGAGTTGGCTTTTATCAAAACACAGAGCCTTTTCTTTTCACAAATTATTTGTCTTTGATATGATCTGTGGTGCAATTCTGTGAGTAAAATGGCTCCTTACTGCAGCCTCTAAGAAATGTGATCTGAACTGCTTGATCGCTCATTTCACTGACTGACTTTCTTTAAATGTGCAGAAAGTAACATTTATTAAAAAAAAATGTTTTCTTTTTTACATATTTGTTAAAAATCCCACTGATGTGACGGTATGGATTGAGATTAGATAATCAGTGAAAACATCAAGCACTTCCACCTCCTTCCATGCTACTTTACTATCTTCAGAAATGTATCACTCCTGGTCAGAAACAACCAATCAGAGCCAGGAGGATTATTTTTGTGCTGTCAATCATTCTCATGTATGTGCTGCTCAATGTTCTAATGGTGGAGAAGCAACCTACTGTTACAGGAAAACTGTTTATCTGTCATCATCAGTGCCCATACTAACTAGCTTAGTGTCAATGACAAACTCTGCTGTCGGGAAGAAGCTGTAGCGTAGTAGAGAGGGGAGGGTGTGAGGAGCGTGTACACAAGAATCGCACAACTGCAATTCTATCTTTTAAGTTAAACAAATTTGTCATATTTTTTTGCTTTCAAAGAAAGTGCAGTGTCCCCAGCTGATCTGTAGTTATTTTAACCCTCTGATGCATGAATTATGATCCTTTGTGTCAGAATTTTTTTTCCATTTTTTAAAATTCTTTTCTTAAGTCATAAAAAAGGTAGGAACATTTTTTTGTAAAAATAATTTTTTTTTAATTTTTTATTTTTATGTGATCAATTGTAATTTTGTCCAAATACAAAGTTGTTATTTGAAAAATACATCAGTAGTATTGTTCCTTAGGGGTTATCTGATGTCACAATATTTTTTTTACTTGCAAGAGTCGTCTACAGTAGAAGGAGGGACCGGGTCGGTTCTCATGCTTTTTTGTCTGTCGGCCATATTGTATTTAACAAAAATAATTTCTTGCATTTGCAGCTGATGGCCAGTAGTTGATGGTATATTTTATGATGCATTAGTGTCCACTTCAGTGGTCTGTGTGCATTTATAACATAAAAATCCACAGGAAGCACAAGAAAATGGCTTTTAGATAGCTGTCCACTGTAGTGACCACTATGCATGAAAGGGTTAAATAAAAATATGTTTCTCTGACTCATTAATTTTCCTTCAAAAATACTTAAGCTCTCCACAAAAGTGAGAGTGAACGATTCTGTTGATAAGAGCAAACTTTCCAAACAAACTGTACAGTTATAATGTCACTTGAGCATTAGATGAGTAAATTTCAGTCTAAATCTGTGGATCTGTGGCACCTCACTTGTAAGGCCTTCTATTGGCCTGCTGGGCAATATTCTCTCTGCTCAACTGTAAATAAATGGTAACACGATTATCAGATTATCTTTCATTCATAGCAGCCAGACTGCTGGGCACAGTAAGTGAAATGATGAGAAGAATAACTTGAAGATAAACATGTTAGAAAGCTCCACCTTAATGCTATGTTTTAACTGACAAAACCCAGGGGTAATTAGTCCTTGTTTCATTTTCAGTATTAAATATACTTTTTATCCCATATTTCTGCAGATTACCTCAAAAGAAAGACTCTGAGATCTAAATATAAGTGGATATACAGTACATACCTTGATATACCTTAATTATCTCTTAAAATCCTTATCAAAGTAATACAAAAGCATTTCTTGTTGTGCACATTAGAACGTTTAAACTCTTTTCGAAAGAAGCACTTGTTTTCTTCAAAGCAAACATGGTGATTGGCATGCATTTGCTTCTGTTGGTCTCTCCAAATGCGGCGACAGCACCTGCATGTTCCTTCTGCTTGTCTGTGAGTGTCTTGTCCATTTTTTTTTCTCTCCGTCTGTTTAATCTGAGTCTGTCTCTCTGTTTTCTTGGTGTTTGTTTTTTTTCTCCATTGTTGGCATTGTCTTTGGCTTTCTTTACAGCCTGTCTTCTTTCTATTTGCTCTGTTCATTTTCTTTTTCAGCGTACATGCTGCAAATAGGACATTTTTCTCAGTTAAAACCTAAAGTTGTGTTTGAATTGTTTGCTTATGTGCTCAACACCCATTTTTTTATGAATGTCTAAAACTTCACCTCTAATTTTGTTTTGCTAAACTATGTGGTAGATGTTTCCCACATTGTTTACTAAAAGTCAATATCACAGATTAAATATGTTTACATATTCTAGCTGTACTTTTGTCTCATGGATGTTAATTTTTTGGAGATTATTTTTCAACAGGATTTTAAAACAACATTTTTAATATGTTAGGAAATAGCAACAATCATTTTTCATCTGAACTTAATGGTCTGAAGCCCTAAACGACCTGCAATTAATAGTATTGGTTTTGATCATTATATCAATTAATTATGCTTAAAACGTAATTAATTAACACAGAATTTTAAAAGTTAATCAACATTAGTTGTCACCACAGTAGTAATGGCATATTGATGCTGATTTTTCATTAAACATTTATTTTTCTTCATTTTCAACTGGTTCTGTGTTTTGTATCATTCATCAAACTGTGACAATGGCACAGGTTTGATTGTTAGCTCTTATTTACTGCAAGTTTCCTCTCTCAGGGCAAACCCAGCTTGCACATCCTAATAAAATTTTTACCTTCTATTACTGGAGCCATGCTTGAGCCTTAAATATTGCTGTCTGTGCCCCTTATTTTCAACCCTGTGCAGAATTTAATGACGTTTTGCTGTTTATTGGTGCTGCTTCATAATTTTTCAATATAGGAAATATTCCTTGAAAAGGTTCTGTTGTACCCAAAACAAGATTTCTTTCGCTCAGTATTATGTGTTTTCTAGGCACATAGTGGCATTTTATAGTATAATAGGCGCTTTTCCACTAGAACGCCTCTAACTGGTACAGTCCCGGTCCGCCTCGGCCGGATTCATTTTTCATTAGCAGATCCATTGTAGTTCTGCATGGCTGTCATCAGATTTGTGTACCTACTTTAGGGATAGCACTAGCCACACGAATACTGTGTGGAAGCAATTTGATTGACAGCTGACTGCATTCATTGATTGCTTATGATTATTTCACAGAAAACTCCACACAACATTCTTGTTTAGCTGTGGATTGCAGACATGCTGTCTGCTTTCAGGGAGCTGCTCAGTGCGGAGGAGCGTAATTATGGTCAGTGGAAGGAACAGATGCGTTAAGTTTTGGACTGTGATGTAGCAGACCTGTAAGCAGCTCGTGTCTGAGAAACAGGCAGCAATAAAGAAGAGAGAAACGATTCCGCTGTGGTCAGCATTCTTGTCAGAGCTGCAGTTTTGCACCGACCGCTGTGATACACCAAACTACCTAATATTAGCTTGGTGTGATGTGAATTTTATTTTTCATTTGTATTTTTGTTTTTGAATAAAGTTCAGGTTTGGCTATTTATTTACGTATTTTGACTACATTACATAAATCCAAAAAAGTTGCACACCAAAACAATAGTGACAAAATGTAATTATATTTACACATATAGCAAAAAATAATCAGCTGATCTGAGTCTTTATATTTCTGTTTGGGCCAGCAATGAAATAATATAAGACAAAATTAAATATCTGGGTTTATGTGGGTAAATTAGAACCACAACCTCCAGGTTCTTCATTGCTGGATGTCGCTGCAAACATCAGCAGAGTTGACCACTCTGCTGCATGCTCAACCACAATAGTTAGAAACAGATCCAAGGGAGACACCACTGGTTTAGAACTAAACCGCACATTAATTGCTTAGAGTGCGAATTGCCAGTGGACAAGTACCTAAAGTTACCTTCAGTTGTTATGAAATGCTATATATATCAAATATGACTTAAAAGAAATTTTTCTTCCTGATGTAACGCCTTGAAATTGGGCCTCTGTTGCTTTAAGAACTCCGTTCAATGCACTGAGAAGTAGGTCAGATGAGCTCAGCAGATGCACAGTTCCACCAGGTGTTTGGTAATTGCTGCTGGCGAGTCTGAGAGCTGAGCAAAGGAGTCATGGGGGAGGCCTGCTCTGTGAGGCAAATGCCTGAAAACTGCAGCTCTGAGGAGGAGCTGTGCCTCGAAGGCGGTGCTTCATCCACTCAAGCCTTTTGCAGAGCTTAATGGTTGCCACTGGACATTAAAGATTTCTAAAATATGCATGAATGAATCAGGGCAAAGCTCCTTACATGTATGTTTTTGATGAGAGACTAACATCATAACATGATGTAAAGCTCCAAAAAGTAAATTTTACATAATACTGTCCCTTTGAGGTGAGATAAAAATGCTGAATACCCTATCGAACAGTGTGGACAGAAGGGCTTAAGTGCAGACTGGAGGTAGAAATTGGAAGTTTGAGACAAGGTGCTGCATTTCAAAATGCTTTCCATTTGAGAACCCATGCAAATGCTAACACAAACACAATAATCCGTCCCCTATAGCAGGGGGAATAATATACTGACACTGTGAATAAACAATTTTATTGAGTCTTTTAACTTTTAAACTACTTAGTCAATGTTTTTATATCAAATGTTGCAGCTATTTTTGATAAATGGAACTGCCCCCATTGGAAATATAGAGCAAAATTGTGGTTATTTATTCAATATTTTTTAGTAATTATATTCCAGTATAAAATAATGGATGGAGTGTTGGAACTGGCACCTTTCAGACATATTTGTTGTTTGCATTTTATTGTCTGTTTATTTATTAATTCAAACCCTTCATAATGCAACCATTAAAAAAAAAATCATATATATATTTTTTGGGGTTTGTGTAACAATATCTGGAACCTGTTTCATGAATACATTGGCAATGTCAGTTCAACCCAAGGAAACCTGTTTGTGAAAATAACCCATATGTTAACTGCACTCCCAGAGATATTAACAATTTAGAAACACACGAAACGGTTGATGACATGCAGCGATG
The DNA here is from genome assembly GCF_003331165.1 of Xiphophorus hellerii. Lineage (NCBI taxonomy): Eukaryota > Metazoa > Chordata > Actinopteri > Cyprinodontiformes > Poeciliidae > Xiphophorus > Xiphophorus hellerii. The sequence goes on from NC_045675.1 coordinate 20,997,767, forward strand.
GAATTGACAACCAGCGGCTGAGTTTAATGGCCTTCACACAATACACTGCGTGATGTCAGTGACAGATTGCAAATGCTAAAAATGCTTCATTTGATCCCTGTTCCTTGGATCCGAGAAGCAATGAAAGTCAATACATTAACAGCGCTCTTCTGACTTTCCTTTATCGTTCTCTCTGCATTGGCCTTATCTTGTCTCATTCCACACTTTTTTCCTCTTATCATGCAAACATACGTGCACACAGGTGGTCTGGTCATTGCATCAATAAAATCAAAGACAACGTGAAATGTTAAAAACAGAGAGAGTGGAAGAATGAGGTTGGCTGTAGTGTCACCGCAGAGCCTCAGATGTTGCCATGGAGCTACAGAAGAGCACTAATGTGTTTCGTTATGCAGTTCACTTTTAGCTTTCTGTTTTTCTTATTTTATTTGTGGGGTATTTTTATGACTAAGGTTTTGTGTTGTTTGTGTTTGTGTCTGTTATTTTTTTTTATTTTCCCACAAACTAACAAAAACCCAAGCAGTCTTATAACATCAACAAACAAACAAATAAAAAACCCCAAAAACAAACAAACTCATGTTTATATGATGTGTGTGCAGTTTGCAGACATATTTATTTCTTGACAACATAATTTGACCTGATATTTTTCAAATTGCTTCTCTTGGATATACACAACCATATGTTAATATTTATTGCCTGTGTTCCATGACTTCCTTTTTTCTGTATTGTCATATTTTAATTGCTCAGATTATCAGAAAAGGAGGTAACAAAGTAGCATATACAAAAGGCAGTTTTTAAATTATTATTTTTTATTTAAGAAAGGGATAAGAGCTATATATTGAAATATACGCCCGATGTGAAACATTAATTGCTTCTGTTGTTAAATTATGAATTAACTGTGATTTACCAAATATTTAGAGGTCAACATCATTAGTCACCCCTAGGCCATATTAGCTCCAAACTTAAGCTCACTTAAATCAAATCTGTTTGGCACATCTAAAAAGAAATATGTTATGCCTAGGTTAAAATACATTTCATGAGTGGCAAAAGTACCAAAATTACTCACAACAGTTTATCCACAAGTGACCCATGAGGTTGCAACAAACCCCACAGCTTTAAAAGCACTGCAGGCCAGAGCAAAGTTCAGTGTTCATGATTCAACAAAAGGAAAGAGTTGAGCTGGTGTCTTCTGGTTTCTCCAGCTTCCTTACAAAGTCCAAAAACTTAACTAATAGGTTAATTTGTTACTTTAAAACGCCATAAGTGCTGAATGTGGGCGTGCGCATGGCTGTCTTTCCAGTCTATCTTTATGTTGTCCTGTGATGAACTGGCAACTATAAACCATCAATGACTGTTAAAGATAGACACCATCCCGCTACACCTGCAAATCTAAGCTGGCATAGACTATAAGTGAATGCATCTTTGTCCAATGCAAAGACCTGTTTGATGATCTGAAACATTTAAATTAGACAAAAATATGTAAGGAGGAAAATACTTTTCAACAGCACCACACATATAGAGGATAGCTGGGCGGTTCCTCTTTGACCGAGCCCATTTCAGCCTTCACACAAACACGTACCCCAGAAGTCTCTAGAGTGTGTTGGACAAAATCTAAAGTCAAGCATGAATACAGAGGATGACAGGCCAATTATCAGATGCACTCTCTGTTGTGCATCTTCTCCTCTAACAGGAAGCAGATGTGAGAATCCTGTCACTTTCACTAAAGTTGCTACAGTGACAGGGACCGACAACAAAAGGCACAGCTTTCACTAGGAATTGAGACGGACAGAGTCATAAACCCAGTATTGTCACAGCGTTTATCTTTTAGGTTGTCACTTTTCAAGCTTTGGAGGATCCAAAAGTGGAAAACTGAGGATATTTGTCAAAAACTTTGACTTTTCAATTTTGGGGTTTAAATGTCTGATATTAATTTCACAATTTCTCCATTTTAACAGGAAAGGTTCTAAAATGACTGAATGAGTCCTAACAAAGAGCTTGTGTTTGCTTTGCAGGTGAACGTAGTGCCAGCTTGCGTCAGAGCCTTGACCCAGATGCTCTACTGTCCGTACTGCCGTGGCATGCCTGGGCTGAAGCCCTGTCACAATTATTGTTACAATGTTATGAGGGGCTGTCTCGCAAACCAGGCGGATCTGGATGCTGAATGGAACCTGTTCATTGGTAAGATTCAAATTAATTGGACTTCTGCCTGTTTTTTCCTTTTCCAGTTGTCTGTTTCTTTGTTAATTCAAGCTTTTTTTCAAAGTGTGCATATTTCTGTCCATGTCCTGTAGTCAAGGGAATCGGGAGGATGTGCACTGTTCAATTTAGCTTTAGAGGATTTGCAGAGACAAAACTGAAATCTTATTTGTGCAAACATTTCCTTTTTTTCTGTCTGAAATGTTGTTTGCTATTGCTGGAACCCTGGCATGGTGTTTAAAGCTTTGGTCCCTGCTGCTTGGGATTGATAAAGGGGAGCAGATCCTAGGCAAACACATTTTCTATAGCATTTCCAGCTGAGCTTGGTGAGTAATATAGCACTTCACTTTAGCTGTAAGTAGCTGGCGGCTGTAAGCTCTCCCCTTAAATGGATACCAGGGATGCACATAGAGTGCTCCCTCTGGATCCTTTGTAGACCAGTTCTTTATTTGTTATGTACCCCAATCTCATCCTCCCACCCACACTGACGCTTTTTTTTTCTTTCTTTTCTTTTTTTTTTTTAAATGGGGCGACGTTTTTTAAGACACATCCCCGAAGACTGTGTCAAGTGAAGTGCACTTCTAAGCTGTTGGCTGTTTTGTGACAGGGCCTGTCATTTGAAAAGTCGTCAGATGACTTACCGTTTGTTCTCCTCGATGGCAAATCTGAAGTCTCAGATCAACACGGGTCCTTGTGCACTGAATGAGATGTCTCACAGCTTTATGACATGTGTTAAAAAGTTTGTGTCTTGTTTGGTGTTGAAGAAGCAAATCAATTGCAACAAAGGGAAAATGTGCCTGACAGTAATGGAAAAGCTGTTGTTGCAATTGAATGAAAAAAACAAAAAAATTGTGTTACTGGTGTTGCCATTATACAGAATTAGAATTTGACTTGAATTCTGCTCTCACTAAAGACATTTGAAATATAAATTAGACAAAAAATATGGTTTTATTTTGGATATTTTTATAGCATGCTTTTACCATTTAAGCTTTCAGAAGAATCACTTTAAAAATACTTACTTTTACCAATAAAAGCTAGAATTTGGTGTCAGTTGACATTTTTTTATTCATTATCAGTTGCTGGAGAAATTTGACTTGCTTACAGCTTGGCTCAAAAGATTTATTGATTTCCCTTTTACCAACAACCTCCAAACGCATCGCAGGTCAGTTCTCCTCACTGAAGCACATCTTTGCATTATAGGAATCTATGGATTGAGCTTGTACACTGTCTGTCATTGTCATCTCAGGAATCAAATATTGGAGAAGATTTCTTAGGGTACTAAGCTTTTAATTTTCTTATGACCCCCTGTTATCATTTACCAAAGGACTTTGCTTGTGGTAAAATGTCAATAACGGCAAACAGGAGAATGATTATTTATTTATTTTTTCATTTGACTGAAAGTCAACACGGAGAACGCAATGTATATTAATCTCTTTAAATCCAACTAAAGTAATGTTGACTCCTCCATTTATAACTAAAAGTTTAAACCAAACTGTTTTTCTGCACAACATATTAAAGATCCATGTTAATCTTATGTCCAAATTTTATTTATCAATCTAGTGATGAATAAATTCCTTTTATTATTAATTATAATTTTAAAAAATCCACTTTATGATTGCTATTGTATGTGTTTTATTGTAGGTTTTGACCTTAAAGAATAGGGAACATTAATTTTTTCAAGATATGTACTTTCAACAAATTGAACGTCTTTCGTCGCACCTAATTCTGTACTATATATACAGTACATATATATACAGTACAGACCAAAAGTTTGGACACACAGTTGTGTCCAAACTTTTGGTCTGTACTGTATATAAAACGAACTTGAAGTGCAACCGGACACTGTCACATCACAATGACTGACACAAATGTTCCAGGTGCCCAGAGACACCTGAAATACATACAGCAGACATACAATTTAGAGTAAAAATGTCATTGTCTGCCTTGTACGTTTGCCTAAACTGTGAGCTCTATGATTTTCTTTTGTTGTTGTTTAATTGTTTTTTTTTTCCATTTCAGTTACTTTTTTTATACTCAAATGTTTCTGTTCTTATTGTTGAGAACTCCATGTTTTGAACTTTAGGCACAATTCTAACCTGAAAATATCTGCCCATCGTGTAGTGTAATATAATAAATTTTGAGAGTTCAATGGAAAAAACAGAAAAAAAAACATACTTATAAGATTATGTTTTGTAAAGTTCTGCAAATTATCTGATGGGTCTTTAAGAGATTTTATAATAAAAAAGAATAACAGTGGTCAATACTTTGCTCCTTCAGAGTTTCTCGACAGTCTTCTCTACATGGGCTAAATAGACTTTAGAAAGCTTTAATGCTCCAATGTTCTAACAACACTTTTTGAAACACTCAGGGTGTTGTCCTTTATTTCTAAAGATCTGTCTGACTTGCCTCAAAAAAGTAAGCACCACTCTTAACATGTTTTCTCTGTAATTCCAATTAATTAGACATGAACAAAGCTTGCAAAACTTATTTCAAGAGCTGTTCTACTCTACAAACTGAACTACGTGTTTTGAACATTGTAACAATTCTTGTTATAGCAATATGCTGTGTTTTACTCTCATCTCCCCCACTGAAATGAACAAGCACTAGGAAAAGATTTGCCTTTCAGTCTGTGCACTATCCAAATCTGAAAGTTGAAAATTGCTGCTCTAGACACAATCATCTAAACAATTAATAATAACAATCAAATGTAGAGAGGAACCTAATGTTGAAATAAACATGCATTTAGTATGCTGGCATGTGATAGAACCCAAATGCTTTTGTTAACCAATGCTACATCAGTTCTACTGCTACTGAAATCTTAAAACATAAATCCAATGGAAGGGGGAAAAGTGAGCTGTGCACAGAACAGGCTGCTATAACAGGATACAAGCTGAATATGACAGAGAATGAAGAAAACAGTGAAGTCAATTTATACTAAGAGAGGTGATTTGGCAGACGGATGCAGGTGAGAGCAGAAGGTGACGTGACAATCTAGAGTCGAGATGTGGACACCTAAAGATTTTCACACTTTTTTAAGGTTTATGGGTGTGAAGATGCTGTTGTGCTTGGTTGTTAGTAACAAACATTATTAATTTGGAAATATACTTAAATGTCAAAGTTGCAACTTTGCTGATTAAAACTAGCAAAATTACTTATGCTGCTGCCTTTTATGCACATTTATTTATGTATTTTTTTGTTACTTAGAATGAGGAACACAATGATTAGGAAGACAAACTTGCCCACCTTATCACAATATTATACTTAACAATTTAGCTAATAAATATCAAACTATATAGAAGTTAAGGTATCTTCCCTTGAGTTTAATAGGCTATTTATAGCCATGGTTATCGAGAGAGACCAACATGATTATTAGTTGTTTAGCTTAGAAAACCAAAAAGTTGAAGAGATAAATGTGACATTGTCCCTGTTTCTTTTTTGTTTCAGTATCATTATCCTTAAAGTGATTGCTTATGTTAAAAATGACCTAATGAAGAATTAGAAAATGTTGTGATTAAAGCTTGAAAATCAATTTATACATGTAATTCAACAGTTTTTGTTGCTATTTGTTTGCCACAATGCACTGAAATAAATGCAGAATTATTAGGCACAACAGGGGCATTGTTGCTGCAATTACTACATCTGCTGTTTGTCTATAGCTATTTATATTTACATAAACTGAAAGAAAAAGACATCATATAATAAAATATAGTGTAGAACATACAACAGCTTAAGAGGCTCAGCTCTGTGAAACAAATTTTATTTTTTGCCATAAACAATGATAAACATGCATACTGGAATGCTGGGAATTTGCTGAAATCAATGCAGGGGTTGGCCTAGGAAAATGTTAGTTGGCCGAGCTTCTGTTTGTTTTTCTTTTCATATAGTTATGTAGCATATTCCCATGTTTGTTGCCAATGAGTGCCCTACTCAGTTTAACTCTGTCAATGTAATTAATCCTAATCAAATCAAACTCACATATTGTTAGTACTACATTACACTGATTTGCCACAGCAAAACACCCCCTTGATTGTGTTACAAATATACGAGCGTAAATCTCCATAGCTGCATAATTTAATTATATTCTTCAATACTATTTTAAAAATAATCATACAAAATACAGTTCCTTTGGCAGAATCAACACTGATTACATTGAGCTTGTGGGCTGCAATCTAATGCTTATTTATTTGCCCACCACATAATAATGTTTAGCCTAAAAACAAAAGACTAATTGCATTCATGCAACAGTAGTATTTTGAACTCCTGGCAAGAGGGGAAAAAATAATGCACTGTAGATACTAATGTATCATTCACAGGCATAACATTGTACATCTAGTTTTATTTGTGAACACCTTTGCTGAACAGTGCACCATCAGTGTTCAATTACAAAAAGAAGAGTTGAAGCAAACCCTTGTTTTTATATCTCTTGGCTTAGTAAAATAACTGAAACTGTAGTTGTTAATGCTATTAACATTTCATGTCTGCTCTCTATTAACTTGAAATGCAGGCTGTAAGTACTGTAAAGGGGACAGGAAAAAGACAAATTCTTTGAAACTAACAAAATGTAACAAGCTTACTTACTAATGCCTTACTTTGAATTAAATTGCTGCATAATGATTGGCAGTGGCACTCTGAGTAACACAAGGTAAGCCTTTTTCAGAGGAATTAGGAAGGCACTTGTCTCGGCTAATGCCGCCTGTCTCAGTTAAAAGTCATTTATATGGGCCGACACAAACGGCCAACCCGAGTATGCCAACATACCTATGGAAAATAAAAATGATGTCCATGTCTTACTTTTTACATTATGAAAATAATCCATAAATATATTTTCTAAGCCTGCATCAATAGAAACATTTAAAATATGATTTGTTTTTACATTTGTGTAATCATTTGCACGGGTGCAATGATTCATATGTATGAAAATCCTTCAAGGCTTTTTTTTTTTCATGCGACATCATTTTTAGGATTTCTTCATTTTTATTTTCTCAAAATTATAACTGTACTTTGCCAGTGTTCTGTGTGTGTGGAGTTCTTCTTACACAGACTCCAAACAAGAATAAAAATGAATGAAAACAGTTGGTTAGGTTAGGCAGCTTCTGGCTTCGGAAAAAAATTCAAGCATTTAGAGATAGTGGTTTCTCATACAAAGCTAAAATTTTTCACAGATTTTGAGCTTTGAGGTAATGGAAGTAAATTCTGGTTATACTGCTGAGATCGCAGCCATTTGTTTTAAGCCACACAGGTATTTTCTCCTATAAGCTTAGACCTACAAGGTTAGTCATAAGATACAGTTGGTCGATGACACTTTGATACACTGCTTTTTTTTTTTTTCAAGGATTTACAATGCATCAAACACTCTCTATCATTACTAGAGCAAAGCCTAATGTTGCTCTAACACAATATATAGTCTGTGCTGTGCTAGGGTGTAGCGCAGAGTGCACTCTCACAAATAACATCCGAGTTTGTTACTGGTTGCAGGGAGACTGAAAAGATACAGAGGAAGTAGCTTGAGTTCCCCAGCTGCAGAGCTGAATGCAGAATGTCTCTGTCAAGCAATTCCTTAAAAGCCCAGGCAGCCGGTTTACCGATAAGGATGGGAAATGGGAGCTGCTAAAAGTTGTTGGTTTTTTAATGTTGTGGGTTTAGAGAATTCAGGCTTGTTTTGGTCTAGTTCAGATCCTGAAACTGTACTCTATGCTTCAAGCTGAGAAGGGATTGATTTGGCAGTCTGTTAGTATTTTGGTGGGAATGGCTTGAAAATTCCTAAAAATACAACTTCTCTATCCTGATCACTCAATAGATTTTGGATTGTTTGTTCAAAGACAGTGAGAGCCATTCTCCTAAAGTTCACCTCTTGTTAATGAAAGAGAAGTAAAACCTGGTGACTTATCTATTCTGGAGAAGTTGAATGTCTGGATCTACCTGGTATAGCACATCTAACATCCAAAAACTAAGGAATGTGGCTACTTTAATTTGATTAGAGGATTGAACATGCCTCTTTGGATAGATTGAGACATTTAGTGTTGGACGTTAAGGCTGTATGTGCATGCACAGGAATTCAATAAAACAAGTTGATACAAAGCTAAAGAATAGCCTGAAGATGAAAAAAAAACTACTGACAGTATATGTAAATATATTTAAATATTTACAAATATGTAAATATTTACAGTAAATGTAAATATTGCTAACTACAGCTACAAAAGCCATGATTCCTCATACTGACAGCAGTGCTAAGAGTTAACTTGGTTTTGTATCAAACAGTGGCTTCACATCTCCTAACCATGGTCTGAAGGCCAAAGCAAGAAAGGTTAAGCCTAATTTAGAAACCAACATAGTTGTTAAAATTATAATGTGCAATGGACATGAGGAGACTGGTGGATAGAAAGGTTCAGAGAAAAGAAAAATCAAGTTAAATGGAATAATCTCATTGTTCTGAAACTGTCAGCAGCAGCAAGACATACCTAATGTTCATGGGGACATCAAATAAATGTCACAAAATGTTTATTTTGTAAAGTTACTGCATGTATTTCATGAACTTTTATTTTTTAACTTTTTTATTTCAGGCTCCTTTTATTTCATGTTATTATATTTAGAGGAGGGGTGGGGTTTTCTCTGTGGATCAGGTGTAGCTAGAATGAAGCACTTGGCAGAGTGAGTTCACATCTGTTTCACACAAACTAGTTCTCCAACCTTAATGACAACAAGAAACAAACACTATTTTGGCAACAATTTACAAGAGTTATATGTATGTACAATAATCTGTATACAACAAATTGTTTACCTTTGTGTTAATCTTGGAAACTATGTAATTACTTAATAATTAACTATACAACATCAGCTTTTTAGGCCCTCAATGTAATCTTTTCAGAGCAGAACAAGAAAGAGAATCCAGAAAAAGTCATAATATTCTGAGCAATAAGGCATGAATAATTTAGGTGGTGTTTATTTTGCTCTTCCAATATCCCGAATATCTGTTTGAATAAAAACTCCAATATACTTTAAAACTTCATATTAAAAAAATGATTCAAACTTGATCTTCAAATTATCCATAGTGGAAAGAGATTTAACTCATTCATGAGGAGATGAAATATGTGACTGATTTTAGGCAAACTTACTTTTCTCATCCACTGCTCTCTTTCTGAGCATATGGGTCAACATCAAAATTATATTCATGTTAGCATGCAATATAATTGTAGGAGCAGAAATACTGGTTTGTTTGTTTCTTAAAATTGAAGCAATTATATGTTATATATTTCAAAATCTTTGTTTTATAGTTTTATTTTAATGCCACAATTTTTGGAAACTTTTTTTTTTTCATTTTTGAATGTTATCATACAAAAATCTTATAGCACAACATACCTACTGCACACAAACACACAAACTCCAAAAAGTTTGTGTGTGTTTCCCTCTGATTAGATGTGTCGAGGTGTTGTCACAGAGTGCTGCGCCGAGTTAAAATTATTCAAAGTTCAGCACAGTGTGCGCGCTCCTTATGTTCGCTCTTGTGCTGTGTGCAGCTCAGTGCAGCACAAATCCAATCTGCCATTGGACAACACATAGAAGAGAATAGATTTGGAAGCAGAGCACAGTATTCGCCATATGCAGTGTTATAGCAGATTAAGAATAGATGAGGCTTCCCACCAATTGACAAAGAAGAGACGACATTCCATCCCAATTACATAGCAGTCCGTGACTGCTTACAAAATAACATAAAAACAAATGGACACATGCACAGCAACAAGATATAAATCTTAATGCTAATATTTAAAGCTACAGCCTTTATAAGCATTGACAAAGCAGGAGTTAGGACTGTGCCAGAGTTGTCCTTATTCATGACATCTCTGCATCACTGAAGCAGTAAAAACCTTTAGTATACCTTCTATAGAGAGCTATTCTTGAAAAGAAGAGTGATTATAGCATCTGTGCCATATATTTAAAGGAACAGTCACTGTCGGGTATTTTACGCTATGTAAAGGTTACTGTAATGACTTCATGCCTTCCAGGCTGAATAAAAGACAATGCCAGTGAACGGTGAAGGAAAACCTGGGAAAGGGTGTGAGCTACCTACTTGAAGTAGCGTTGAGTGATTTTCGCCACCCCGACTTGGGGTGTGTGTGTGTGTGCGTGGGTGGGTGTTAAAATATTCAGGAGGTAAATTCATGCTTTGGCCACTGGATGATACCAGGCAATCATTCATCTGCCATCATGACAAATTTACCTAGTACTGCTTCATGACAGACACATCATTATCATTTTTCTTGTCAGCACCTTGTTAAAATGCCCTCAGAGAGACGGAGAGAGAGGACTCGTGCTGTTAGTCAAACGGTGCTCCAGTTTTTCAGGCTTACATCATGATCAACACTACTTTTGACAGATAAATGGCATCAGTGTAACATTGTAATCTCAACCATGACTGGATAGACGTAATGGGAGATATTAACTGAATCCATCACAAGCTCTTAATTAACTCAAACTAGTTTACCTTGTCTACCTTGGTTTAAAAATGTAGAATTCAGGTGTCAAACTACAACCTTTAAGCATGTGTAAAGTTATTTTTTAGAAGCCATACAACAAATATCTCTCCTGCAACAACCCCCAAAAGCCTACTTGCAGGCTTTTGGGGGTAATAACATTGAGGACACTAACATTTAAGGTTTGTACTAAAGATTTTGAAGGTTTACAGGTTTTTAAAAACAGTGTGTGATCTTTCATTGCACCCTGCAGCAATGTTTGTCCCCCGAAAATGAGTTGAAATATTTCCATTGTTCAGAATTTCCCTGCCCTAATGGGAAATATACAGAATGTGGATAAACTTTGCCTTTGAGATAGTATGAGGAAAAGTGGAGGCTCAGAGTAGAACCACTGCTCTTCAACTTTAAAATAATGACTTTGAGGTGATGCAGGCCCTTTGGAAATCTTTTCAGCAAGTCTCACTTGGACAGACGGACAGATCCTCTAGAAATATTTTGGATCTGGGTGTTTTTGAAATGATGAGAAAAATGTTGAATACTTTTTACATCATAGACATCTGTGAAACTGAAAAGGCAACCCCCACATCTAAGTAATTTTACTTTCTTATCAAAAAATGATTTTTGATATACTGTGAGAAAGAGAAAACCACATAAATATTGACAGGACAGCAGACAACAGTTGTTTTCCATTCATAAAGTTTACTTAATTTAATTTGATTTCTTTCTTTCTTTCTTAAAGAATTAAAAAGTCTTCATTTTCTTCTCCCTTTTTGTGTTTAAAACAAACTGATGCAATGTGCATACTGCCAGAAAATAAAACATAGGTAAAATATGCCATCCAAGTTTTTTGTTTAAGTGAGGCATGTCTACCTTGGTTTAAAAATGTAGAATTCAGGTGTTAGCTATTACTCCTCAGCAGAACAAAAATGTGTGTGAGCTTGTTGGAGTTTGTTAGTTTCACTGTTAATGTGTAAAAACCAGTCTTTTTGTGGAAGGCTGGTGTCATAAAACCAGCTTTTCTAATTTCTTCTCCCATGTATCTACTCCGATACTTGTGTTTGCCAAATCAAAAAAATAAATAAACAAATAAATAAATACATTTATCCGCCTAAAGACAAAATCACAGATAGATTTTTAATCAACAATAGTCACGTGTCAACGCATCACATTCATTCATCCCGTAAATTGATCAAATGTAAGATTTTGTAATTTTAAAACCCAATTCACTGATGTTACACAGTTTTCAGGGCTTGTGCGTATTCTTGCCAAAGGCTTCATGTTGCCCTCTGTGAACAAATTATTTCAGCTAATTAAGATTTAGGCTTGTGGTGACCTCTGTTGAGTCTTTTGACACCACAGTGTAAATGATCCTCATTGATTTTATTTACTCATTTCTTTTTAATTGGGCAGATTGAGTTCTCGTGTAACTGAAGCTCCCCACAATTCCCCAGGCCATGAGTATTTTCACCCTCTAAGAACTGATACCACTGAGATTAAACGGATCAACACCTTGTCAGTTGTTTTGTTAAATGACAGATCTCGTCAGAAACTTCGTTCACATTCAACTTTGCGTAGCCCTTGAGATGTCCAGTGTCCTTGCCTTCTCTCCGGCATACAAAGCACTTTTATTATTTAATGTCTCTTAACATTCACCTGCTTTAACTTAACTGAGATCTTTAGTGGTTTGTGATTTGCTGTAATATGAAATACTGCATCTCATTGTTTAACCATGTGCATTTAATGGACCCAGGCATTCAAATTGACTAAACACTATGTATGATGGTCTCTGTAGCAGACATGTCAAGAACAAACAGCCTTGTAAGTAGATTTTTGCCTGTTGGTGATATAAATACTGGATGAGTCAGTCAAGTGGAAGTGATCTCCATTTCTTAGGCGTCATCAAGAACGAATATCATTTTCTTCTTAATCATCCTGGCTGTGCAAAATCTGAAAAAAAGAATGCTGCTAATCCAAATATCAAGCAGGAATGCTCTCAGTGGTCTTCATGATTTCTCTGATGATTTCTTTTTATAAATTTGAGTCATACTCAAATCTATCTTTATAGACTTTTGGTTATATTTTTTTCATCTAGAAAAGTTTTTTTTTTACATGTTTAAACAAGGACCTTCTCACTAATATATATTTCATTAATGTGTTAAGATACATTATAGTTGCACTAAAACAGAATTAGTGTTGCATACTTATTGTGTTATGTCACAAATAATAAAATACCGTATTTTCCGGACTATACGTAGAGTGCACCTCACTATAAGCCGCACCCACAAAGTTTTTTTTTAAAAACTGGAAACGTACATATATAAGCTGCACCGGGCTATAAGCTGCTGGTATCTCCGCCGCTCTCAGTTTTCCACATGCCGAGCTTACGTACAGCGGCTATCAATCTGTACTGCCAGATTTATAGCCCTCAACTTAAAAGCTGCATCATATGAATTTCTTCGTGTGGTTTCCATGATCGAAAACATTTCTTTGTCGTGCCTGCTGCTAACATGTGCTTGTTCTAAATTCAAATTAGCGCTTTCTTCTTTGATTTCCAACTTTGACTTACAATGATTCACTTCCTGCTAAAGAGACCCCTGGTGGTTGAAGAAAAACCCACAGAAAAGCCGCACCGGGCTATAAGCCGCATGGTTCAAAGAGTGGGGAAAAAGTAGCGGCTTATAGTCCGAGAAATATACATATGTTTTCCATTTTGGTGTATGAAATAAAACATTTCAAGCTCCTATGTGATAAGATCAACAAAATAACCCCGTCTTTCAAAGTTTAAATTCTAAGGGGAAGTGATGTTTGTTTCTCAGCAACCAATAAATATCCAATCTGGCTGCTTTGTGTTTAGAATATTTAAAATGACTACTGCTGTATAATTGCTTAAGTAAACCCACCTAGTCCGAGCTACTGCTTATAAATGTGTTGCATACATTTTGTCATCGGTCCTGGCCCACTAAAAGTCTGTCTGGGGTGACTGCAGACTTCCAAGGGCAGCCTATGAGCTTTATTGCAACACCTGCACATGCTGAGAGGGACAATAATAACCTCAGCCAGAAGATAATGTAGATAAAGTAAACAATTGGTAAAACCATTAGCAGATGAAGAAGAAGGACCACAAAGCTTGCTTTAAGAAAATATAGTTGTTTTTTATCTGGTGTGTGTAATTTATCATTCAGATAAAAACAACCGAGAAGTACCTTATGTCCTGGTGACTAATCACGTTATTTTATTCTTTTATAGTGTCTTTTCTTGTTCTTCTCTTTACAGTAAACTGTGCATAAGTCAGTGCATTTTTGCCACTTAATGGGCTGGAATTGAATTAGTATATCATTAAGAGCAGCACAGTTGTTCAGCTGAGCTAAAAGTGCTATGTGTAAGAAGTGCATGTGTGTGTTTTTTTTCTCCCCTCCAGGGAGTCTTTTGTGGGCTCTAGTGTCCCTTATATGAAAGTAGGCTGACAGGAAAGGGGAAAGGAGAGGGGGGAAGACATGCGGGAAGACATGCGGCGACGGCCGCGGCGAGGCCTCAAGGCCTCCAAACGTGGGTCGCGCTATCCCCTACGCCACCACAGCACGCCCGTGCATGTGTGTTTTTAAGCGTCATCCAATTTGTGTACATGGCAAGACATGTCAAGCTTTTTACAGTTTCTTTTCCTCTCCTGATGGTTTTTGCATCATAGAATCTTTCACACACATATGACAACATTTTTAATATCACAAACTTCTTTTTGAAAACTTGTTCTTTTAATATTTGGGTACATATTATTCAGAAAAAATACAATTAGCTTTACATTTTGAGTAATATATCCAGGTCATTGAAAACAGCAACAGACAATTTCTACCAGGTGTCCAACTTGCAACTAGAACTTTACCAAGTTGTTGATGTTAGTCTTGGATTCAACTTCTGACTTTACAGATATATACAATGCTGACAATTCTTCCTCTATTCAATGTCGCCTGCCTCAGTTTCTAATGAGATTTCTCAAACTATTTTCCTCAGCACTTCCCTTTGAGTTTTATCTGTTAAAGCAAAGATCAATGTTTTTGACCTGTTCTTCAGTGTTTTTCATCATTAGTTTTATGTAAACTCTAATTTGTTTCTGATTTATTTTGTACATAGTTTACTACAAGTACAGGGGATACAAGAACCACCAGTGATCTTGAACCACATCTCAACCACCTTGAGACTAGAAAATTGACAAGCACAGGAAAGATAGTCAAGCAGAGAAGACTTCATGTGCACTAACACACCCAGTTCTTCATATGCATTAAAGTAATTCTGACATATACATCTGAAATTCAGCAGAAGTGTAAAGAAAAATTCAATAGAGAAGTCTTCATTACTGCTGCAGCTATACTTGAGCGTGTGAGAAAGACTCCCCAAAGACGGATATGTTGGCAGGATAAGGAGTCTTGGGCTATTGATTCACCTCTTGCAGCTGCACACTACAAAAGGTATTAATATATTACTGGAAACTTGATGTCTCTTAGCATAATAGCTTTGGCAGTTCAAGAGAGAATTGTTTAAGTGGTAGTGAAATATTCAGGTTAGTGAAATATCAGCATGTACTTGGTTTTCATGAATCTCTTGAGAAATGATTGAAGAATGCTGAGGGAAGGAGATATTAATCTTGTAAAAAAAAAATTGGCAACTTTTTATACAGTAGGTACTGTGTCTAAATTAAAAAATCACTTTTTGTGTGAGTGCAATAACTTACACTGAAGAATTTTTGCTACATTTATTTATCTGTAACAGCTGCATGAAACTAATAAAATCATACTTTCTTCTCTGTTTCCAAAGAATTTTGAACAATTTGGGGTTTGATTGCTTCTATTTTGATGTGATCATCTCAATCATTTCTACTAATGGCACCCAAGTGCAAAATTTGGGCCACCAACTGTTTATCTCGAGGCAATCTTTTTGTAATTTCTTGTAAAGCCAGACTCCACAGTAGCAATGTGGGTACATTTTGGCTTTCACCCAACTGCAGAAGTAGAGCCCAACAACTTGGAGGAGGCAGAATTGGCTCCAGCACTCTGTCCAATTCTGCAAACTTGGAACGACTTCTCTCGCCAAAGCTGCAAGGGGTTATTCATGCCATATCTACTCAGCAAAATTTGGCAAATAAGCTCTAAAAATGTGCGGAGAATTTTACTTCTCACAAAAAAAATTAATTGTGAGTTTGATACTATCATTCTGGATCACTATTCATTTCTAATACTGTATTTGTGACAGTCAGACTAACCCCCAACTTAGACTAATTTGGAGTTTTCTCATAATGTTGCTGTGTTGCAACCGTGCAATGCATCATCTTTTATCTATGTGTTTATTTCTGCCTGTTTTTCATGTTTTGAGTCCTTGAAAGAAGGTCAGCAGGCTTTGTGGTCTGTGGAGACAAAAATTAATCCATGGCTTTATCCCTGTTAGTCTCTCAGGAACATTCATGCACCATAGCATGCTTTAAAATCAACAGCTGGTTTCTCTGTTCTTTGTTTAGTGGTATATATTTCTCTTTTACCGCTAGACTTGAAAAAAAATATATATATAATTGTTTTTATTTTAAACATATGGGAATTCTAAGTTGCTGCTCAAAGTGTTTATTTCCTATGAGTATGATAGACAGAAGAGAAGAAATAAAAAGCAGCAGCATGGCAGAGTACATATCAAAGAGCTTTACTGTACATCAGATGATATAATCACTGAGCAGGGAGTTTTCTGTGTTTTTTCCTCTGTGCTTGTCAAAATAGCAAACAAACAGACATGGTACATACACCCCAGCAGGTACAGTGGCTCAGCATCTTTGTGCTGACACAAAAATACTATATTTTTGATATCAAAAGCAAAAGGGTAGAAGTTCCTTTTGCTGTTTCTAACAGTTACCATATTTTATAATTTTATCGTGGAAAGGTACATTTTATTTTAGTAATTCAATTTAAATTGTGAAGCTCTTCATACATATATGGTGGTAACTAATCTATAGTTCTGCTGTGGTATTAATGAAGCCCTGCTTGTTTCAGCATCAGTATTTAACTTGACTGGATCTGCTGTCTCCCATCTTCCTCTTCAGAATATCTCATGGACTGTATTTGGAGTTTAGGACAGGCCAGTTTAGAGAAAAGTGTGTTGATCATTACAACAGATATTGGTACAAATAGCAACGTGGGCAGGTGCCAACTACATGTGGAAAATTACATTTACCTCTCCATAAAACCTTCCAGCAGAGGGAAGTATAAAGTGCTGTTTTTTCAATTCAATTTTATTTATTTACTTTTTGATAGAGGGCTGCTCTGATTTTGAACTTGAAAAAACAGTGAATCAACATAAGCCGAACACATTGCTCCCTAAAATTACCTTTGGCTGTGGATACACTTTTCCTCCACACTGGAATCTGAGGCTCTCTATACTTCCTCCATACTCTGGCACATTGATTACCAAACAAAACGCAAAAAATGCCTTCCTCTGAAAAGAGTTTAGGCCGCTGAGCAGCAGTCCACCCCATTAACTCTTTCATCAAAGTTAAGGAGCTGCAGATTTGCTCTCTCCTTCAGGAGTGGCTTAACACAAGGAAGGTGACAGCTGTAGCTCATTTTCTATGTCTCCCTGTGGCGGCTCTTGAAGCCCTCATCTGACAGTTTTTTTCTCTTTATTCATCATAATTAAGAACTCCCAAAAGTTTTGGTCTATAAATGCATCAAACAACAGCATGTACAGTACAGACCAAAAGTTTGGCCACACCTTTTAATTCAATGAGTTTCCTTTATTTTCATGACTATTGACATTGTAGATTCACACTGAAGGCATCAAAACTATATGAATAACACATGTGGAAATATGCACTAAACAAAAAAGTGTAAAACAACTGAAAATACCCCTTATATTCTAGTTTCTTCAAAGTAGCAACCTTTTGCTGTGATTACTGCTTTGCACACACTCTGCATTTTCTTGATGAGCTTCAAGAGGTAGTCACCTGAAATGGTTTTCACTTCATAGGTGCGCCCTGTCAGGTTAATAAGTGGGATTTCTTGCCTTATAAATAGTCATGAAAATAAAGAAAACCCATTGAATTAGAAAGGTGTGTCCAAACTTTTGGTCTGTACTGTATGTTGATACACTTTTTGAAGTTGTATCAAAAGCAGATGATGTATCATGGAACTCACAGCACAATATTTCTGTCTTATGCTTTATAGTTTTTGGAATAATAAAACATTCAGTTGGTGGGATTCAGCAGGTTAGTGATAAAATAATCTCTTAAATCAATTTTAGCCAAGAAAGCCTAGTCAGTGATTTGTTACTTGTCTGAATTAACTCCTATTTTTTGTTGATGTGATGTTTAAGTTCTTTCTTTTTTTCCATTTTTCCCTTTTCTGATTGTGTTATTTAGTTTAAACATTGGAAAAAAATGTAAGTAAGTTAGTAAATGCAACCCATTTTTCAATTTCAAGAAATTAAAACTGCAGATTTATGATTGTTTATCTAATTCTCTCACTTTTTTATAGCACTTAACATTTGTCATGATAAATTTCTGCCTGTATGAAACACAGCACAGCTGACTTTGAGGTATAGATTTATGCCTGGCAATTTGTGAGAAGCAGCATTAAATTCTCTTGTTGAACACAGTGTTTTTATGGAGACTTTTTCCCCTTTTGCTCTGACAGATGGTGAAAGTTATTCTTTCCATTTTCATCAACTCTACATTATTGTCCAGACTTGTATTTATGGGTACTGGGCAGCAATTTTTCTGCACTGTCGTCATCATTTAAAGCACAGATGAATTATCCCTCAGCAGCTGCAGATCAGCACCATAAGGCTAACTGCCACAGTGCCCATCTGATAAATGATCACCGAAAAAACATACCAGAAGACAAATTCTCAAATGATTGTAAAGTCAAATCACTGCTTCATTTAAACGTAACTATTATGTGTGAAAATGACCTTCACATTCTGCCTTACCTTGAAGAAAAAGCCAACTTGTGACACATGCTAGGGGTGCGGATTTGTCTATAAATCTTTTAACCAGGTCCCACATGATGGATGTGATCATCCTTTAATACTGATTGGACCATTTCTAAATTAAATTAACATCTTTTAGCTCAACACTTCTGCTTTACCTTCGACTCCAGAACAGTCATGAACAACCCAGTGCAATGGAGAGTTTGTACCTGTGTGTTTGACTTGTTATCTTTTCCGTTAGGCCAGCCAGGTTTACTTGGATAATTTACATTACTGGAGCTGAAGGTGATGTCAGTGACAGTCTACAAACGTGCAAAAAGATCATTGTTAACACGGTCGTCTCAGTAAATAGATTATTTTAGTCAGGAGATGGAATTAGATGTGAGTCCAAAAGTGAGTCCAAATAGAGCTCTCCTCTCCACTATTCATCAAAACCTAATTTTATCCTTGTCATAGATCTTAAAAAAAAAAAAAACTTTTATATGCTTCAGTGAGTACATGTCAGTGAAATATGAACTGAAGTTAAGCGGGGTCAAAACAAATTTTGTCCACAGACATTCTTGTCAACATTTTAAAGTGCTATGTTGTTTTGCTCCAGTAAAAAGCTAGACAGCTCATTTGTTACAGGTGATTTTATGTACCTGCTCAAGATTAATACACTTCTGTTTGGCAGAAAAATATTTAGTGATCTCTACTGTACTGCACATCACATCCAAAATAGTGTGATGTTTGTGCAATGAATAAAATAAAAGGAGCTGAATCCTTTTATCATAACAAAATACAGTATATGAAAGAACTGGTCGATTTATAATTGGGATTGACCTTTGTTTTTTAGTAGGTGTGCAGTAAAGTTGACATTTAATAAAATTAATAACTGTTCCTTGTCAGAGTTTGGCCTTTGAGCCTTTTCAACATAGCTGTTGTAGAACGAGATGAGATCTAAGTATGATGGTAGAGAGTGTGATGTGCTCAGTTACACAGTGATCTGATAGGTAACACTTTTGCATCATAACAAATTGTCCTCTGGTTTGAATTGTGACAGTAAGAGAGCTCCTATTTAGAGCTGGCAAGCTCTCTTTTGTTCAGACTGACTGCATGGGGGTACTTCTTTCCATAACAGAGATTTAAAGAATGACAATGCCCCTGAATCAGACGAGAACCTAAAGGTAAGCAGAGCAGAGTGCTTGGGTTCAAGATCCACACTGTACTCTTCAGATTCTGAGAAACAAAAACAGAATGGCTTCTAGAGCAATGAGATTGCTCTGTTAGTACCTGTTATTTACAAAGGTAACTAAATCAGAATGGGAAAACTGCAGTGGCAACTGGTGCCATTGAAAATCTTTGTACTTATAAACCAGCTTTTTCCAATGTCTGCGAAAACACTTTCTGGATCCCAGTGTGGCTTCTGTCCATCTAAGAGCTCAAGTGATATGATTTTTACAGCCTACCGACTCCAGGAAAAATTCCAAACACTATGATGCCCCCATTATAAAGATATCAAAAACCTGCCTTATATTTTTTTCTTTACATTCATCAGTGTGTGAGTAATAGTCCTCAAATTTTGGTCCACATTGACATGATGGGATCACACAGTTGATGGATTTGCCAAACGTCCATAATGTAACTCTTTAGTTTCACTAAATTCTAAAGGTGACCTATTGAATTAGGATTCAGTGACTTCAGAGGCCATAGCAATAGATGAAACACTGCTATGAAACAAGTTTGAGGTGAAACAAGTAGAGCTTTGCGACATGGTGTTTTGTCATGTTTAATCAAGTCCAGTTACAATAATCAACAAACACTAATTGTCATTCTGTGATTATTCCTGTTAGATTTATAGTTATAATGGACAGGGTGTAGAAGCTTGCTGTGAATACCAACGCAAAATCATCCAAAAAAGCTGTATGTACAGTATGTCAGGATACATACTGTATCCTGACAGTATGTACTGTCAGGATACATACTGTCTCCTGACAGTATGTATTAATTTTTGTGATAATTATAAGAATTTGTCACCCAAATGCATTTTATTGCTAGTCTATGATGTGATATGTTATGCTTTTCTTTGTTCATGTATTTGAAATTATATGAGGAACTATAAATCCTCCCTCATAGCCCTTCAAACGGCTGACTCATCCTACATTGATGCAATCCATCAAATATTCATCAAGATATATGAAAAATTGGTTGTTAGAAACAAACACACAGAGAAGCATTTATGATTGGAAAACTATGTAGAATGTTTATTTATATTGCATTTGAAATTACAGCTTCACTGAGTGTTGCTAAAAATATAACATGCTTGCTTTTTCTCAATGATAGTTTTCTTTGTTTATGTATACAACACTAACTTCTTTGAAATGTTCCAAAACAGAATCCATTTTTATCCAGAGACATGCACAATATTAGTTTTGCCAACAGATCTTATAGTCATAATTAGAACATCTGTGTCTTAAGCACTTTTTACATTAATCTTTCAATTCATAAAAAGATTATCAGTTGCCCTTTTTTCAGATGCTTTGTACGACCCATAAACAGCTTCTCTTTAAGCACAATATGTTGCTAATGCACACAGACTGCCAAAACTAAGCCACACAATCAGTACATCATCTGATTAAGAAACGTATATTAACCTTGGCAAGCTGAACCAAACAAAGTATATAAAGTAACTTATGGCAAGAAAATAAACATCAAGAAATGTAAATGATAAAATATTACTTTAAGATAAAATAAAAAATAAGTGTGTCTTTCTGTCTCTGTTAAGTGTATGACAATTAACTTTCTAAACAATTTCTTTAAAGTAGAGAACACTTAATTACATTAAAACTAACCATAATTTTGGCCATGAGGTTTTGGCTACTGCTGTCTTACGATGTTAATATTTTGTATACTTTACTTGTAATTCACATACAAAATCCTATATTATTATATGTCAAATCTCTGCTTACCAGTTTACTATCAACTTTTATTCTGGTATTGCAAATCATCATGTTTTGTTTAAATTAAATAAAAAAAATTCTCTGAAACAGTAAAAATATGATGTAGCTTAGCATGTTTCCAATTTGAAATATCTACAGATCTACTTCTTTATTATGAAACTGCATTTGGGGTCTAGCTGTGAAATACCTCAGAAGAAACCTTTACATTTTAAATATTTTAATAACAGTATTTGCTTTACAGATTTTATTCTTCATTCTTTTTCCCTTAAAATCTCTGAAGCATTTTGCTCTGTGGTCTTTCATCTGAATTGACCTTTGCTCTCAATCACATATCTTACTCCAGCTTCTGAGCTTAATATCCTTGCTTGTCAATTGCAACTGAGAAGAGAGCGACTTTGTTTCCTTGCTTTCATGACAGCTACTCTGAAAAGCTGGCCTAAGGGCAGGACCTCAACAAATTTTCTAAAGGCTGGCCAAGGCTGTCTTTGAGCTATTTTCACCATTCAATCCTTTATTTATTTAGTTAGTTAGTTCTTCCTAGCAAATCCCTGTGATTCCATTTGTCAAATTTATGAAATAGATTAAACTTCTCTTACTCAAATTTAAGTCAAGCCGGGAAAAGCCAAGCAGGGCTCCCTAAGAAATATAACAAACAATGAAGCATGAAACTGAAGCAATGACTCATCTAGACAAATGAGAAGACTTGAGAATAAAGAAGATGATCTTCGTAAAACCATAAAACCATACTTACAGATGGTTAGATGAGGACAGAGCCACCCAGAAAACAATAGTTGAAAGGTGTGAAGGAAAAGGTGTGCAATGTCAGGCCACACACAGTAAGACCCAGAACTAACCACTTCGTCAAATTAATTTTACTATCACTCACAATATATTGTTTCTATCCACTCCTTTTTCTGAAATCAGATAGAGATTTTAAAAATTATGGATATGATTTAAATTATCTAAACAGAACAAACAAAGTGACAAACAGGTGGCAATATATGTAGAGAAAACCTTAACATAGCCACAGATGATCTGTTGTGATGTATCACCATGGAGATCTGTATTTAAAAGATGAAAAATAGACATAAATGTCATACATTTAAAATTTACATATTGACCTAAATTTCATTGCATTGAAATAAAAATATCTATTTATTTTTATAATAATAAAATAAATAGATAAATAATAATGAAAAGTATCAATATAAACAATGAAAATATTAATGGGAGTTTAGTAATCTTATGGCGTAAGAAATGAAGCTGTTGTAAAATCTGGTTGTTAATGTTATTGTTGGTTGGCTTTATAGGACTCCGGAGTCCGATATGGAAATATTTAAAGAGTGAATTTTCCAAATGTTTGAATATAACTGTCTGTAGCGACTATGATATTGATTTGTTAAATTAAAAAAACTTAATTAAAAATTTAAAATCCAAAAACCACCAGACTAGGTCAAATTACTTCATATTATTTTACATTAATCGATAACATATTGACAAATAATATGAAAAACGCATCAAGTGGGTTCTAATATATTGACATTTACCCATTTTTGATCTGGTAAAGAAGCAGATGACTATAAATTATAAATATAGTTAATAAAAAAACATTCTACCATTTAAAATTCAACAAAGTGAGAACAGAGGAAAAGAGAAATGCCTATAAAAATAACTTACTAAAATAGAAGTGGGATGTGGTTTGTGAGGAGGAGAATGCCCATAAATCATATGAAAACATTTCTAAGGATATTTGTAAATGTATGCAATACAGATTGTCCCGTTAAGTTATACAATATTTGTCAAAACAAAAGCAAAAACAGAGCCAATGGATTATTACAAGTACAGAAAATGCCTGAAAGAATAAGAATGCTCTTGACAATGAATTTATAAAAGAGAGAACAACATAAAATGAAATTACAAAATGCATAAACGTAAAAAGAAAATGTCTTTACAATCAGTTCCTTTCCAAATTATATAGAAATAGTTAAAGTAACAACTCTAAGAAGCAGATGACAGACATCATTTTATAAATTATTGTCCTGTTTCTTTGTTACCTCAGTTCTCCAATATTCAGGAAGGAAAATCTCTCAGTAAAAAAAGAACTACATTTCTATCAATATTGAACGCATTTGTTTTGTGCATGTTTGAAAGGATTAAAGATTTATATTTCCATATTAAATTTGTTTATTTTTCCATCACTACCTGCAGAGTTTGTATGGAGTTCATACATATGAACACAACTCTGTCCAAATTCTGTTTTATTTTGTTTCAACACGTCTGTAAGAAGGAAGCAGTGGCCATCGTGGTAAAAGACATGCTTTAAGCCAAAGATTGAACCTCTCTGCAGGTAGTACAGAACCAGTGTTAAACCAATGAAAGTCGTGGCTTTTGGATTGAAAAGAAGAGAATGGTTTATTTCAATCATCATAGCTGATTTTTAATGTACCCAAGTACTTTCTGAAGCCTAGCTACTACCACGCTGTAACCACAGGGGTGTTTGATTAAACATGATTAGAAGGCACTCAAAAATCATGCTGATACAGAAGACACTGGTAGATGACCTGTTTTTGTGATTCACGGGTGAAGACTTCATGTCCTGATTGTGTTAGAGTGCTTACAAGTACCATCCACATCCACTGCTGTTGGTTTTACTGTCTGATATGTTGCTCTGGGAAAATAACATTTTTAAGTTTAAATTAAAAGGGGAGTATTTTTCTGTCTCTACATGTTGTGTATTCTGGAAAACTACACATAGAATTTTTTATCTGATTTAAATTGCAATAGAGTACAATGGCATGTTGCTGTACATACAAATAAATGTCATCAGCAAAAAAAAAAAAATAAATAAATATTAATCCATGGTTTAAAATGTGGATTTAGAAAATGCATAGGTTATTTTTTTCTGTATCGTTCTCTGACCACTTATTAAGACTGGAGTATTGCTGGAAACTGAACCTA
This sequence comes from Xiphophorus hellerii, assembly GCF_003331165.1. Taxonomy (NCBI): domain Eukaryota; kingdom Metazoa; phylum Chordata; class Actinopteri; order Cyprinodontiformes; family Poeciliidae; genus Xiphophorus; species Xiphophorus hellerii. The sequence goes on from NC_045675.1 coordinate 21,022,281, forward strand.
AAGAAAGGCGGTATTTAGAGGTGCAGCAGCACTTTCATGTTTAATGAGATGGGAAAAATTGCTGTTGGTCACAATTTCAAGAGATTAATTTGAGAACCGTAAAGCTTCAGCAAGACTTGAAAGGTGTATACAAGTGTATGATCTGATAGTGAGTGTTTGTCAGACACAAATCTAATGGATGATGAGGTACAATGAACGTTTTCACTTCTTTATTTCTCTACATCTTTCTTTGTCTTTTTTTCTCGTCATCGCAACTCAGTATCTGGGGTTTCACCAGCTTCTTAAGTATTTCCTGTGATTTTCAAATACTTTCAGGCCCTTTTTCCTTCACTGGATAAGAGGCATGTGATTTTGGTGCCCTTTTGGGCTAAATGTGCTTCTACTGATTGCCCTATATTTCTGTAAATGTCACTGCACTGAGATACATTGATGTTGGAACCCTCCCACTTAACCAGCTCAAACAAAGTAGAGTTTGGTAGAGGTTTAATTTTGTAGATAAGCTGGATAGCACTCAAAATACTTAAGAATCACACTTTTTAGTTGATATATTAACAATTATATGTCTTACATTGTAAAAATAGATTTATTTTTTGTTGTTATTTTTAAGCAGTATTTACTACATAGGTAAATGAAGCAGATTAGTTGATTTTTATTTTTGTAAATTTGTTATTCTTGTAAATTCATACAGTTAAGCTGAATTTGAGCTCATGGTTGCATGTCTCGTTTTAAACCTGCTCAATCTCCATTCCTCGTTACTGCATTGTAATCATTGTTGTGGAAATATGAAGGTACTGGCAGGTTCCTACTCATCTTTATAATTGTTGGCTGTCAAGACACATTGGGAAAGTGGGATTCTTTGTGCTCTTCAGAACAATAGACAAATAATAAAGCCAACACCTGGCAGTATTGTTGTTGTGCCAAGATAATATGAATGATCGGACTTGTGTGGAAAGGATGCTGTAAGTTTTCTTGGAGTATTTTAAAATGTTTACTGTGTTCTTTGACAGATGCCATGTTGCTGGTCGCAGACAGACTGGTGGGACCTTTCAACATTGAAGCAGTTATAGAGCCAATTGATATAAAAATTTCAGAGGCTATTATGACGATGCAGGACAACAGCATGCAAGTGTCAGCTAAGGTACTGTATCTTGAGAAACCTTGCTCTTGTGTTATTTATGCCTATTTTTATTTAATTATTTATGTTTAATTATGTTAAATGCTTTCCCTGGCAGTAAAATACAGTGTAATTTACTGTGCCCGATGCCAAATCCTAATGGCAGCTGCATAAATTTTATATAAATTGGATTATATGATCTTATTTAAATTTCTCCATGACAGCAGTATACACAGCAGCTACTTTATTAGGTACACTTATTTAATTGCTTGTTGTAAATCTGCCAATTACATAGCTACAGCTCAGTAGCTGGTTGTTATCTGGTTGTTGTGAAAACAACTTGCTGGAGCGCTAACTGAGCATCAGCATCAAAAAGAAAGAAAATATATTAACATAACAAAATACAGATTTAAGTAATTTTAAATGTGATGTTAATGTTGGCCTTAGAGGAACTGCTTACCTGCTAAGGAAATAATGTGTAACCAACTTGGTTAAACAGACAATGGTTCAGTCTTCTTTTAGCTAAGAACGGGAGACTGAAGCTGCAATTTGCACCAACGCTTCAAAATTGGAAAATAATGGATTGGAAAAACATTGCCTGGTCATTTGAGTCTCGATTTATACAAAATTCTGAGTTTCAGAATTTTGTATAAACACCATGAAAGCATGTTCAGCTTGTCAACGTTTCAGAATAGCTGTGATCTCATGATGTGGAGGATATTTTCTTATCACACTCAGGGCCTTTTTAGTACAAACTGACATCATTTAAATGTCACAAATCGCCAGTTCACTATTGTTGCTGATCATGTCCATTCCTTAACAAATTCATCATATTCACATCTATTAAATACAATTAAAACAATGTTTTTGCTTTTTTAATTACCATCCTTTAATAATTACAATTATTGCTTAGGAACTTATAACAAGTAGCAGCTAAAAAATGACTTTAGATGTCACACTTGACTTCCACTTCAAATTATTTTGTGAATTCTGGTCAGTCCTCATAAGTTGTGACAAGGTACATGTGTATTTGATGGGCTGTCTTTTCCTGTATCAAGAGGGCTTGAAATGTGCAATTTTACCTATTGTCCATGCTTCTTGAAGTTTGTTTGGTGAACAAATTGCTCTACAATTACAGCTTTCTCCAATATGTAATCTTGTTCTGAGGTTTTCTATACATACCAGACTAAATTGCATTGTAATTGTGTCACTGTGTGGGACCACAACACACTGGAAAATATTTTTTTTTTAAAAACTGAGGACTCAAAAAGCATTACACAAGGCATTCTTTTGTCATGATTATCACATCATACCATGACCAATAATTAACCAACAGAGGAGTGCTAAAGACCAGTAATATTGAGCAAAGCATCTGAATAGCAAAAGACCTTACTGGGGTTACAAACTGGTTCAGGTGTTCCTTGGTTAGTATTTTAGACAAATTTTAAAATGTGCTTTAAATTCAGCATTTATTTGTGTATTTTGGTTTCTCTTCCAAAGAAAACTGGCTTTGATCTATTCCACAGTAGCATTTTTTAAAATTTTTATAAACATCGATCCACTGTTTCTTTGGGGTGGGGTTTCAGAAAGTGTATCCTTCTTGTTTGTTTTACACTCAAAGAAAAAGTCTCATTTGCCAGAATTAATGGGGTTTCAATGGCAAAATCCAAATGAATCCTGGATGGTCATTTTCTTTATTTGTGTACATCTTTTTCCATTTTTTCATAAAAATATTTTGTGGTGGTACAGTTTTTCCCTTGAAGGTGAATAGTAAAATGGCAAGATTGATTTTGCCTCTCCACCCACATGAGACTTGTCTTTTTCTAGCTCAATTTGTGGCTGCAAGACAAAACAAATCAAGCACTGGTGTTTATCAGTGACCAAGGTTAATGTTCAGAATACCAAGTCCTCCAAAATATATTTGAGAGACACACAAATTCTTGTTCATTTTGCAAAGGCTGTTGTGTTCTGCTCCGAAACATGTCTGGCTTTGTGACATACCGGTGTTGTGTTGTTTGGCAATGTGGAGAAAAATAAACTTTTATTTGATAATTATGTTGAGAGTTGTTAATTGAGCAGTTTTCTGTTTTCAAATGCATACAGAGCTTTCTGTTTTTCACACTACCAGTCCTTTCTGTATGGTAACTGTGTTTGTCCTTGCTCTATTTTAGGTTTTTCAAGGGTGTGGTCAACCAAAGCCTTCAGCAATAGGCAGGTCTGCACGGGGCCTCTCAGATGTATTTAGTAGTCGCTTTAGACCCTTTACCCCCGAACAGAGACCTACCACCGCAGCTGGAACAAGCCTGGATAGACTGGTATGTAGAAAGATAAGACAGAGTAAAGAGCGTTTGTAAATGTTAAAATCCACCTTAATCACATAATGACACTAAAATGTGTGATATAAAACATAAAAAATATATGTATATATTGATATAATATGCAAAAACTAAATCTGTTACTAATTGTATAAAAGCCAGAGTATTTAAAATAGAAATATATTTTTAAAGAAATTTGACATGAATCATCAAGAATTTCTGGATATTCAGTCGTTCTTACATATTTTGATAGCCAAACTGATTTCCAGAGCTTTTCAGAGGAGAGATTTCTTTTTTTTTGGAAATATCATTGGCAGAGGCAAACTTGGTGAAGGCATGCTGAGCTTAAGGTCGGCTAACTGGGATGTAAGTCCAAAGGCCAGAAGAAAATAGAGGAATGTTTATGTAGTTCATGGAGCTTCCAGGTGCAGTGTGACTTCTACCACTGCTGCACTCCGAGTAATGTAAAATATTTATATATAGTATACTCCCTTCCAGTAGTTGTGGTAAACTCACAATGGTGCATGAATATAAAGCAAAAATAAATCTAGACATGTAGCTTAAAATGGATTTTTTATTGTATATGAAACCACTGAGGCCACACTTACTGTTTAATAATTTAATATCTGTATCCAATTACAAACATAGGGTATACCTTCACCTAGAAATGTTGTTGTTTTGCTTTTTGTAGAAGATATTCACAAAAAAATTTATTTAAAATCTGGATCTAGTCATTTGCACTGTATAATGTTGTAGTTACATACTTTCATAGATTTAACTTTGTAATGAATCCAAGTGCCTAAATAAAGACAGTGGTATACTGTATTCAAGAATTGTGTCCCAACATACAGTATTTTTAATATATAAAGAGCACTAAGTTAGCAACTTGTCAAGGTGTTGAAAGGATATTTGTCAGGATCTGTGTTTTCTGTGTTCATTTAGAGTTTTTTGTGTCCTTAAGTCTCTTCGTTGTCCTGTCCTCCCCTTGATTGTTCCCAGGTGTGTCTCGTCTCTGTGATTACCCTCCCGTGTATTTAACTCCACCTGTGTTCCTTGTTCCTCGTCGGGTCCTCGTCTATGTTTCGTCTATGTTAGCTTCAGTGTCGTCAGTGTTTCCCTGTGCCTGCTGTCCGTTGTTTTGACTGGTTTCCATCATTAAATCCGCAAATTCATCATACCTGGGTCCGCTGCGTCTGCCTCACCACCAACCCGCACCACACTTCCTGACAGAAGGACCCGACCATACCGAACGGTGAGAATGCAGCATATGGTCCAGCACGACCAGGAGGCATGGTTCCAGCAGCAGTTGGAGTTGGCTCAGCGGGATCTCTACAAGGACGTAGAGATCCTGCCATCTCCGCTGCTGCTGGAGGAGATGGGACTGGACTCAGACTATACCCTGGCATTTAGAAAATGTCAGATCCCACCAGTCACCACCCCAAAGCCCTCCGGATTCGGCCCCCGCCGTTACTCACGCCGGGGGAGACAGCGACGTGAGCCGCCGGTGGACCCGGCCCCTCGTCGCCTTCCGGATCCGTCACCTCCGCTGTCTGCCCGGAGACAGCGACGTGAGCCGCCGGTGAACCCGGCCCCTCGTCGCTTTCCGGAGCCGCCACCTCCACGGTCAGCCCGGAGACAGCGACGTGAGCCGCCGGTGGACCCGGCCCCTCGTCGCCTTCCGGAGCTGTCACCTCCGCAGCCGTTTCCAAGGCTTCGCTGCGGCTCGCCCCCGCAGCCGTTTCCAAGGCTTCGCTGCGGCTCGCCCCCGCGGCCGGTTCCAAGGCTTCGCTGCGGCTCGCCCCCGCGGCCGGTTCCAAGGCTTCGCTGCGGCTCGCCCCCGCGGCCGGTTCCCAGGCTCCGCTCCGGCTCGCCCCCGCAGCCGGCCCCGAGGCTCCGCTCCGGCTCACCTCCAGCCGGCGCACCCGAGGCCGAATCAGCCGGCGTTCCAGCCGGCGCACCCGAGGCCGAATCAGCCGGCGTTCCAGCCGGCGCACCCGAGGCCGAATCAGCCGGCGTTCCAGCCGGCGCACCCGAGGCCGAATCAGCCGGCGTTCCAGCCGGCGCACCCGAGGCCGAATCAGCCGGCGTTCCAGCCGGCGCACCCGAGGCCGAATCAGCCGGCGTTCCAGCCGGCGCACCCGAGGCCGAATCAGCCGGCGTTCCAGCCGGCGTTCCTTCCGAGACTCCCAGTGTTCCTTCCGAGACTCCCAGTGTTCCTTCCGAGACCCAGACCCCCAGCGCTCCGACTCAGACTCCCTGTGTTCCTCCAGAGACTCCCTGTGTTCCTACCGAGACCCAGACCCTCTACGTTCCTTCCGAGACCCCGACTCCCGAGACCCTCTACGTTCCCTCCGAGACCCCGACTCCCGAGACCCTCTGCGTTCCTCCTGAGACCCTGACCTCCTGCGTTCCTCCTGAGACCCTGACCTCCTGCGTTCCTCCTGAGACCCTGACCTCCTGCGTTCCTCCTGAGACCCTGACCTCCTGCGTTCCTCCAGAGACCCTGACCTTCTGCGTTCCTCCAGAGACCCTGACCTTCTGCGTTCCTCCAGAGACCCCCAGTGTTCCTCCAGAGACTCTGACCCCCAGCGTTCCTCCAGAGACCGAGACCCCCAGTGTTCCGACCGAGACCCAGTCCCTATCCGTTCTGACCGAGACCCCCAGTGTTCCACCCGAGACCGAGACCCCCAGTGTTCCACCCGAGACCGAGACCCCCAGTGTTCCACCTGAGACCGAGACCCCCTGTGCTCCGACCGAGACCCTGCCTCGGGGGGCTCGTCGTCGCCGTCTGTGGGCGGCCCCCGGGACTCATCATCGCCGCCTCCAGCGCCGCGGACGGCCGCCGGACCGTCTCCGTGGTTCCCGCCTCCAGCGCCGCGGACGGCCGCCGGACCGCCTCCGTGGTTCCCGCCTCCAGCGCCGCGGACGGCCGCCGGACCGCCTCCGTGGTTCCCGCCTCCAGCGCCGCGGACGGCCGCCGGACCGCCTCCGTGGTTCCCGCCTCCAGCGCCGCGGACGGCCGCCGGACCGCCTCCGTGGTTCCCGCCGCCGCGGACGACCGCCGGACCGCCTCCGTGGTTCCCGCCGCCGCGGACGACCGCCGGACCACCTCCGTGGTTCCTGCCTCCTTTGCCTCCGCCCACCCTGTGGGTAGTTTTTTGTTTGTTTTTGGACTCTTGGCCCTTCTTGTGTTTCCGCCCACGATGGTGGGTTGTTTTTTGTTTTTCTGGACTCTGGCCCCCCGTCCAGCGCCCCTCCGCCCACCCTTGTTGTGTTTTTGTTTTTTCTGGACTCTGGCCCCCCATCCGGCGCCCCTCCGCCCACCCTTGTTGTGTTTTTTTTTTTTGGGCGTCTGGTAGCCGCCCTTGAGGGGGGGGGTACTGTCAGGATCTGTGTTTTCTGTGTTCATTTAGAGTTTTTTGTGTCCTTAAGTCTCTTCGTTGTCCTGTCCTCCCCTTGATTGTTCCCAGGTGTGTCTCGTCTCTGTGATTACCCTCCCGTGTATTTAACTCCACCTGTGTTCCTTGTTCCTCGTCGGGTCCTCGTCTATGTTTCGTCTATGTTAGCTTCAGTGTCGTCAGTGTTTCCCTGTGCCTGCTGTCCGTTGTTTTGACTGGTTTCCATCATTAAATCCGCAAATTCATCATACCTGGGTCCGCTGCGTCTGCCTCACCACCAACCCGCACCACACTTCCTGACAATATTAGTCAGACATGCATCTCATTTTAGTGCATTTGTCCTTTGGACCATCCATGCCTCAGATACTTCTTTACATAATCCTCTAACTGGGAAATCCATCTGTTAAAAACATCATCACCCCTTTTACTAAAAGGTCATTAAACTCGTGCTGCAGAATCAGTTGAAAAAGGTTAATTGAAAATTTGCAGCATCACAAAAGCTACTAAATGCTGCAGAGTTTAGTCTTAGTGTTTAACAGCACTTGTTGGTATAAAATTCTAAGGAATAAATACAAAGATATATGTATATAACAGGGCAGATCCCTTATAATATTATTCTTGAATTATATGTATCTTTGCAAACAGCCTCAGCTTAAAAAATATAACTAAATCCTCTTACTTGCTTCAAGACATAAAAATAAAAAAAGGTGAAAGGTAATTGTGCTTTTAGAGAAATTCTTTGAGTTGCTCTAGTTTTAATAATGCATTACTACATGCATTTATACTTCTGCTTGTCAAAGATTTGAGTTCTCTGTAAATCAGTGATTTGCTTAGAGTAACACTAGTTTTCCATAAATCTTTACCTTGTGTAAATGTCAGAGAGATGTAAGAAATATATATTAATTTGACAGGTAAAGTAGAACACAAACATTATCTGTCATATGAACCTATATGTACAGATCCATTCAATAAATTAAAACAGTATTGAAAACTCTATTTTAAAAATATTATCACTAAGTGAAACATCATGTAAATTAATTATACACGGATAGATGTTTGAAAGCATTTCTGATATGAAGATTTTCTGATTACAGTTAATAAAAAACCTGACATTTAAAATTAGAATATTACATCAGATCAATTTTTAGAAAAAGTTTCTTAACACAGAAATGTAGCATTGATGAAAAGTAGGTTTAAAACCTGTTTAAAAGTTGTCGATTTTCAAAAGGTACTTTTAAACTGATGAGCTTCATCATAATGCATATTTTAATTAATTGAATTAAAAATATTCAATTAATTAAATATAATAAGTTTGTCAATTTTGAAAAGCTCTTCTAATTAAAAAAAAAACTACAACAGAAAAAACATGAAAACTTCTGCTTTCAAACAACTTCAGACAAATTTCCACTTCAGACTTAGATTTTTATGCAGGTCTTGATTTATGCATTGATCTGAAAGTAAACGATTTTTAAAACATTTCACAGTGCCTCACTGGAAGTCATTGCGAATCAAATCGTTCGAAGTGTTAAATCTCATAGGCTGGTGAATAGAATATTTCAGTAGCTCCATTTATCATTTAACTTTTTGCTTCGCTAACTAATAGACATTCTTTTGCTCCAATTCTCGCTCCCAGTCTATCTGTTTCTCCAATGTCCAATTAAATCTCTTTCTTCTTCATTTCTCTGCTGCTCCCAGAGGGCTGTCTGGAAGACAATGCAACACAGTGTAAGCTTTCCATTCCTCTTCTTGATTTCACAAAGTCATCACTCTTGTTTTTTAATCAACCTGCCCAATGCACTTCACTTCTTTATGTTTAGCATTGGTCCTGGTAACTTCTTTGACTCATGACTGTTCAATCATTTCGCTCGCGATGTACTTATATTTTTGATCCTGTGCCTGATATCTCAAATTCAGTGACTTACAGACACTTACAGGTCTTACAGGTCTTACAGACACTTACAGGTCTTACAGGTCTTACAGACACGTACAGGTCTTACAGGACTTACAGGTTCCGGGGTTAGGATTGCTTGTTGCAGCAAGACAAATTCTGATCTATGGGATTTTTTTCATCCTGCTTAAATGTTCTGTTGAAGCTTCGTTTCCTACATTATTAGAAAAGCAGAAAGACTGCAAATAGTTTGCTTGTACTTCAAGTTTGAACAAAGTATACACTATCAACCTTTTAATACTCAGACTGTTTTGATGCATTTTTTTACACAGCATGTGTATCATTTGTTAGGATCAGAGACAACACTCAGTGCTGTTTTGGCATGAAGCTGTGTTACTGCTTTAAATGTAAAAACACATTAAAAAAATTTCCTTGGCTTTTCAAATCTTTATTGATCAAAAGAAACAAAAGGGAGTTCTGATTATCTTTAATCAAAAAAAGTGGAAGTTTTAAAAATGTTCATATTTCTCTGTTAATCTACTTGATACGTTGGCTCAGTACAACTGTCTGTTAATTTGCTGATTTTTTTCAGCTTTTGTTAAATTGATATAGTTATGTAGTTACTACAAAATAGTTGTCTCTATTTTTGATGAAAATTATTTTTATTAAACGTGCAAATGACAGAGCAAAACTATTTTTCTATGGAAACTCTACTAATTATGATCTACTACAAAATCACAGCTTTTATTAATCTTGATTTAAAGAGAAAAGTAAAACTTAAAAGAAATAATGGTCTTCTTGCCACTGTCTATTAAATCATCATCTCCAATAATAATCCCTCATGATTTAATAAGGGAACTTAATGAGGGAACTGGTTCAATGACTAATATATAAAACTAATATTTGAAAATTAGAAGTCTTTGGCACAAAGACTAGACAGATGTGTTTCAAAGGAACACATTTAATTATCTTAACACTTAGTTTGACTAAAACAACAGAAGATGAAACAGATCCCTATTATCTCATTAAATAATAATAATCATAATATAAAAAGTTCAAACTGAGAAACTCATTAAGACTGGACACTTAAATACTGTGTATCAAGCACCATGTGGCTTTTTGTCACTTACGCAGATACTGAAAGAAACTACTGAAAGGACAAAGTCAGATGCAATCATGTTAACAGCAGGATGTACAGTGTAACAAGCAATTGCCTGATGACATTAGCATTTTGCTTAAAGTATTATGGTGCCTTATTAAAACCTCAAAAGGGACAAACTAAACACTATAACTTCTTTTTCAAAAAGCGCTACTACTTGGAAATACTATATTAGTTGGTCTGGAAACTTAATAAAAATAACTTATTTGACAAATATCTAATGTAATTAGCACTTAGTGTGATATAGATCTCGTAAAAGTTTTAGAATTAATGAATGAAAAAACATAAAGTAAAGGACTTGACAGGGTAAACTTGTAAGTGAGGGGATTTTTCTACAACAAGCAAGAGTTCAAACCCAATAAGTTTCCATAGACCAGACATCTGCAACTTACACGTCTGAAATAGTAATAATAAAAAACAATTTTATAATACATTTAATATTATAACAAATGCAGATTTTAGCAGCTTTCCATATAGTAATTGCATTGAGTTTCCACAACACTAAAATGACACTAAAAGTACCAGTAATAGTTTTTTTTTTATATATATTTTTCTTCTGAATCGGTTGGAAACTTTATCCATGTTGTGCATCATAAATAACATCTCAGAAAATGTTATGTTTCCTTAATTATAAAACCCAAACACAAGATCCAGGAAGCAATCATTTCTCATCGAGAGTCTGGATTTTATGAGCCTATATCTGTGTGTTACTGATGATGATAAATCCAGATTTACTTTGTTTCAGAGTGATGGCTGGATCAGGGTGAGAAATAATGCACTCATCATGTTTAGTGCCTGCTGCACAAGCCGGTAGGGACAATAATATTATCTGTAGTTACTGCAGTTGAATAGATCTAGGGTCAAAAACATTATGTGCCCAAAGAATAAGGTCAGCTGCAAACCAGCTGTTTTGATAAGTCCCAAAAACGTATCAAAACGATACTACAGTGAATTCATGTTGTATTAAAAGCAACAGACAATACAAGGAATTGTTAGAGTGGGACTTTTTTTGGAACAACAGTAAATTAATATTTGTTTGGTGAGTCTGGAATAGTAGTACTGATGCTAATCATCAGACAGTAATGAATTATTCATTAAAGATTAGCTTTAGTCTGGTGACATCATTATTGTAGATATACTACCAGTTAATTTTGGTTAAAACAATATACCAAACTATGGCTATGCATAGTTGCATGTTTAAAACATGTTTATTTTGTTCTCTCTTTGTGTGTCTACAACCGCATGTTTTCATGTAGGACATGCAATGTTTTTACTTTCATCAAAACGCTGCTTAGTTTTCTAACAATATGATTTGTAGTTTATATTTTGTTTATTTTGCTAAGCTATAAGAGTTGATACTGTTAGTAACATTATTCATTAGTAGAAACTGTTCTTTAAATGCCATTCACACAAGTGCATAAATTAGCAATGTGTAGTACAGGAATTAGACAAGCAATAATTTTAAATATGAAGTGGGAATGGTGTGATTGAACCACCTACCTGCTAATTGGTAGATGACAGCTCATACTCCCAGTATGCAATTTTAAATATTTTAATTTCTTTATAGCATACATAATGCATTCTGTGTTCAGTGTTCAAATAGTTTCCAGAGCAGGAGAACTTTACTGGAGTTACATTTTATATGGGCTTCATTTATTCAACCAGTAATGAACAGGTGTGTGATGGAACGATTCTGACTGACATTTATTTCTCTGTGACTAAGTCATGTTGTTGACAGAACATTATCGTTAGTTTCCCCATTACACAAATGCTCCCTGAAAAGAATTCTAATGGATGGCCTAAACAGATCCAATCATTGATTTGTTTGACCATTTTCTAAATATTTTAGACCTTCTTAATGGATTGTTTGTAGTTAAGTACGTTGAAATGGGGATGCAGTTGGAAAGAAAGCAAATTAGTCATTAGCAGCGGCCAGGCCTTTTTCCACACTCCATTTAACTTTGTTTTTGCAGAGGGCCAGGACCGGGAAATGATCTAGCAAAAAAAAAACATAACAGGAGACATTTTTCTTAGAGTGAAAAAAATGGTTAAATAAATGATCAGTGACTCTAATTACATAAAATAATTTAATGTTGCTACACACCATTTAGCTATATTTCGGTGTACTGGGGATTTGTTTTTGTAAAAACAATATAGTGTGAGTGCGACGGAGATATGAGAATAATATATTTGATAGAATGAGAAGTGATCATGAGAGCTGATCATACTCAGCCTCTGAAATGGTATTGGCACTGGTCCCATATGTAATTCTTTTTAGGCCTGGGTCACTTGCTATTGAAAAATTATTTTCTTTGTTGCAATAGCAGACATAAGTGTCAAAGAAGATCAGTGGTAACACAACCAAAATTGCAGAATCTATGAGTCATGCTCCAAAATGGATTCAGTTATAATTTTAATGGAATTGTGGTATATAATGCAAATCGTTGTAGTGTACTCTGTCTTTTTAATGGTTTGAGCAGATAAGCAAGGGGAAAAGAACAAATGTTGAAAACAGCTAATCACATTGACATGCTAATTTGCTATACTTGGCATGCTGGGCTGATGTTTTAACAGCAGTAACAACCATGGGGCATCAATGCTGTTGAGATTTCCTAAACTGTTTTCCTAATTGTGTGAACAAAGATTTTGCAAAAGACGTTTCTTGTAGTTTGGCTTCTTTAATAAAGTTCACAACAATGGCAGATACAAAGGAAATAAACAGTTCTGCATTCTAGGGTGTTAATGTGTAAATGATCAGACATTTAGCAGTTTGTTAAATTATCCAAAACCTTACCACAAACATAGAAAAATATGTGACACAAATGCCACCATGTTGTTTGTTAAACACAAACAAAGCCAGTATGAAGCAGGCGGTTTTCAATGTCTTTGGCAGCTATAGCTATTTTTAGTGGGAAAAAAAACACAATCTACTTTTTGAATTGTGTTCATGAAGTGTGCCAAGATAAACAAATATTTATTGTAAAATCGTAAGAAAGGTGGAGGATAACCTGCAGGTCATCATCATTTCAATAGATTATTTAAACACCTTATTATATGCCTTTAGAAGTGGGTTAATTGTAATGTGATGGTGAGAGCTGGTTTGCCAAGTACGTTTTATGGCTAAATAGAGGGTAATGAAGTGATCCATCGAGGGATAATTTGGTGTGTCAAAAGAAATACATTTGTGACAGTGATTAATGTGCAATCAGCCATCCTTACTTGTCATAAAAATTTTATTTGAATGACCATTGATTAAAGTATTGAGTCTGAAACTGTAGAGGAAAGGGCAATGTTCTCAATCCATTACATTCTATGCCAGTTTTTATCTTTTATTCATCATTATGCCACATTTTTCATACTTTGATCTCATAAGATTTAAGCTTCATGGTTTGAGAGTTGCTATTCTAAGCACTGAACAATTTTCTGCCTATATTCTTCTTTTAAAGCCCTCCTTAGAGCTCAGATACTTTTATGTTTGTTCAGTTATCAGTGCACACAATAAATATTGCATCCCAGAAAATGCATGAAGTAGTAATAAACATCATGTGTGTGGGTGCTACAGAATCTAAGGTTCCAGCTTCTCTCAAAAACAAAACTGAGAAAAAAGGGAACTTGGAAAGAAGAACTTGCTTGTAATCTGTCAACAAGCAACTAAAGAAAAAAAAATGGAGCTAGACACCTGTTGTGGTGGACAGCTGCTTGGGGAAATATGCACAGTATGATGCATCCTGCGGGAGATATGCTGCTAAAATACAAAATCGTGGTAATGTCTTGTTAGTAATTTCCGGCTTCTCTGCTTGGTTTATGTGTGAGCTCTTCCAGGGCTTTGCTGCTCTGTGTTGTGGGACTTCTTCCATCAGACAATAGTGCTGCATGATTTTATCTGACAAATCAATGTTTTTTCTTTTTTCTTCCTCCTTTTGACAACATACGCTCCACTTGACGCACATTTGAAAGACACATTTAATGCCATCTACACTTAAATGTGCCTTAAATTAAAATCAATACATTTATAATTGCAGTGCTATAATCTTACTTCACAAAGTATGTATCCAGTGAGGGGTGTGGAAGATCCATTAAAACACCATTGCAATATTTAGTAATGATACCATCAGGAAAGAGATAGATTTCTGAGAAAATACGTTCTCAGAAAGAAAGGTATTTTTGTGCAAAATGTTTGTATTAACTCCATAATAAAAGGAAACCTTGTGAAGATGCTGACTGAGACTAGTAAATGACCAGTCACATTTAGCCATTTAGCTAATCAAAATAATTTTGGTCATCCTAACTGACCTCAAAAAGCAAACGTTTGGTCTGATTTAATATAAGAATAAGGGAAAATATTATTTAGTTTTTGTACAGGGTGTGTAAACAGTTGATTTCAAAATATATACAATCAGAGTAATACTTAGAAAGTTTTAAACAACTGAAACTCTGACAAATTATCCTGAAAAAGGACCCATGTTTATCAGGTCATGGTGTGGCAAAGTTGATCTTATCTTTAATCTGAACAAATACCAGAGATGATTGTAGACTTCAAAAGAAACAGCTTGGTCAAACATAATTTCTATCATTGGAGAAGAAATGGAGAAATATAGATACTTTAGTGTTCTCCTCAGCAACAGACTGAAATGAAGAAGCAAAAATGAAGCCCTCTACTAGAAGGGACAGAAGAGGCTTTTATTCTATAAGAGGAAGCTTATGTCTTTTAGTGTTTGCAGTAAGATGCCGCATATCTTCTGCAAGACTATTGTGGAAAGTACCATTTCTACTCCCATCATCTGTTGGGGAAGCAGCAAGAGAGCCAGTGACTAAAGAAGGCTAAACAACCTGATAAAGAAAGCTGCTTCTGATCTGGGGAATACAGTGGAAACATGGGAGATGATGGTGCAAAGAAGGATTCTTTATAAAATCAAGAAAATGGTAGATAACTACATGACAATCAGGAACATGACAAATGACAGTGTCATACAACAACAAAGTGTCTTCGGTAAGAGGCTTCTTCAGACTCTGTAACACAGGCTGCTACAGGACATTGTTTCTGCCCACAGACATCAGTATCTACAGTGGTGTGAAAAAGTGTTTGTCCTCTTCCTGATTTCCTATTTTTGGCCATGTTTGAAAAGATGAGTGGGGCAAAATTGCTCCTCAGCGCTATAAAAAACTCAGTCCATGCTATTGCAAACACTTGATTGCAGTTGTTGCTTTTAAGGGTTGTCCAACTAGTTATTAGGTTTAGGAGGCAATCACTTCTTGATTTTTTTCCCTTAATAATAAACACCTTCATTTAAAAACTGTTCTTTATGTCTGTGTTGTATTTGACTGATATTTAAATTTGTTTTGAAATACTGGACTGTGACAAACATGCAAAAAAGTAGGTAATCAGGAATGGAGCAAACAGTTTTTCTCACCACTGTACAACTACACTTTGAAGAATCCTGAATAATATTAGTTACAACAACATTTAACTTTCCTTTGGGATCAACAAAGTGTTGATTTTGAATCTTGCCACCACATGAGGGTGATAAGGGGGAGTAAGAAAATCTCCAGAGATCACTGAGAGACACATGATAATGATTATTGGTCTTTAAAAGAGTATGTATTTTAGACATTTGTCTAGTCCTAATGAACATTAATCTTTATTCCACTTTAAGTAAAAAAAAAAAAAACTCTTTTAATGTAAATTAAGCTAATTTCCCATCTCAAGCTAAATTTAGATCTGGCCAGTCCTCAAAACCGGGTTACTTTATCCTCTAAACAGCTTGACTTTAGAAGCTGCCAAAAAACCCAGCATGAACTGGAATCTGCCTCAGCTTCAGCCTCTCTGCTCATTATCAGGCTGTTTAGCACTTTGCTGTTGTGCATGAAATGGTTTGGTTATCACATTGCTGAAGGTAGAAGGTGTTTACCCTAATTTAACTCTTTAGAACATTGTTAAGCTTCCCAGTTAGGTAAGGCAAGATGAAACAGACTAAAAGGTATTTAAGAAAATCCTATTTAGTACGTTATTCAAAGCAGTAAATCTCAAAATGCAGACACATTGTGCTTATAGTAAGCTAATCCAACTGCTTGGAGCATAATAGTAAAGTGACCATTCATGTCTCCCCTTTGGAGATTTTGCCACTTTTTAAAACCAGCCTTAGCCGTGCTTATGCAATTCAAATCCCCCATTTCAGACACTGGTTCAATCCGCAGTTCTGTTTGCTGGCACGTTGCTGATGTCAACGTGACCTAGAAACTGTGGGACTTCCCATTTCATATTCTATTGAAATTTAAACAATCCCAAAATCTATACTAGTAATTTCACAAGGTTGCATGTTTTGAGGAGATTGTTAGCTACAGAGCTCTGAGCAAGTATTTGTTCCTTACAGTTTTATCTTTGCTTTCGCTTGTCACACCTATTATTTTAATCATAAAAAATAATGTCAGACAAAGAATCACTTATGAAATAAATTATTGTTTTATTCATTGGGATAAAACATCTATCGAGAACAACCTGGTCCTATATAAAAAGCAAATGCCCCTCAAATCAAACAATTGACTGTGCCAGCCTTAGCCAGTTGACATCAAGCTTTTGGGATTTTTGGTTGTCCTTTATATCCCCGTAAATGAATCCTGGCCCATCATCCCTAGACACCAGGCTTCCCTGCAACATCCTTCAGGGAGTGTTGGAAGATCTCAAAGTATTTCAATGTCAGATGGGATATTTTGTCCCTCCAGCAAGTTCTGGGTCCTCCCGAGAGTCTCCTGCCAGTGGTCTGTGCCTCCCAGTGGAAAATCTCCAATGGGAGGTGGCTATGGGCATCTTTTTCAGATGCCCAACTTACTTAAACTTACTCCTTTTGATGGAAAGAAGCAGCAGCTGTACTTTGAGCTTTTCTTGGATGATGGAGCTCCTCACCCTGTCTCTAAGGCTCAGTCAAGCCACCCTCTGGAGGAAGCTCATCTCTAGTCCAGGATCTCGTTCTTTCATGATACATACTGTATCTCATGGTTATATGTGACCATATGGTCAGGGTGTAAAAGAACTGGTAAATTGAGTGCTGTACTGGCAGTCAGCACTGTGGTGGTTGGGCTTTGGACAGCTTTCCCTGCTTATCTAGCTTTCTGCTGCTCCTGGTTGGTGAGGGCATATTTGGGACTGGGTCCCTAGGTGGCCAAATCTTAGTGGGGTGGCTGCCTGTGTGTCATGTGGGGTGTACTTCCCTAGTGTCCCTAGCCCAATGGCTGGGGCTTGATGGACTGTAGGGATGTGGCAATATAAGGTATAAGGTTTGAAAGGTTGATTAAGGGATTTAAGTTATGCCCATGTGGACAGTCAGGGGATTGGAGGCTGGGTGCACCTGCTAGATCCGGGTTCCTGGCGAGTCTCTGGGTCCTGGGCCACTGTCAGAGGGGTAGTTGGGAAGCTGGTCACATGATAATGCATGCTAGTGGCTGTGTGCTTATCCCCTCCTCCCTAACATGCACTACACATCAACAGGATCTTGAGTTGTGGGATGATGGACCTTGCAGCTATACCATATAACTGCCCTTGGGTGATGTCTTGTGTCTGTCTGACTAGGATTGCTGGGGCATTTCTTAGCTGAGGTTACGTGTCCTTTGGTTCTTTTGGGTGATGTGTGTTGCATGACTTTCTACATTTCTGTCTCTAACAACCATGTACTTCCAAGTAACAAACTCACATACACCCACTCAACACAAACACATTTATTTCTACACTTTCTCTCACCCACCTACCTACACATGCCCGAGTACTGGCACACAAATAATCAAAATGGTCGAAGGTCATACAAGCACAGGATACTGTTACAGCAATGTGGGCAGCCTACTTTGATGCTAGATGCAGTCTTGAGTTAATAAAGTCAATCACAAATTAGGATTTCATCTTCAAATATTCGTTTTGCAGAGCAAAACTTCCCAGGCACATGTAGGAAACCAGCTTCTCTGTATGGTATGGCTAAAATAGTGCTACAAGTGTTTATACTGCTTCATGTTGCCAGACAATTAAAGGGATTTATTTAAATGACAGGTCTTGCACTAACCGGAGCCAGGTGAGGCTTGTGAAATTAACTTTCCAAGAAATTTGGTTAATCAATGTTAAACGATGATTTCATAAGGGGTGCAGTCATTTTTTACCTAGGTTTGTGTTGTTTTGGTTAGTTTCTTCCCCCCCCCCCCCCTTATCAATAAAATTATAATTTGAAAACTCAGTTTTGTAGATCTCTTTCTACATTATTTATTCAGGTTTTCTTTGTCTGATGATAAAACTTGCTAAAATATATAAATCATCTACAGACCAATGCAGTCTCTGTTTCACATGCTGTGTCACTCAGGGTGGATGAGACATGAATGTAACAAAGTCTTGTAGTGAATGAAATTGCTTTTCATTCTGTTCTTTTGATTCCAATGTCCTTGCTAAGGTCAGTCAATACTTGTCCCATTGAAATTATTTGCTTCCCAGTTTAGCATTCATGAGGTAAATGAATGGTGAGCAGCTTTTCACCTGTCAGATACATTCCTGATACATCGTTGTGGTACATTTTTAATCATGTTAAAAATGTTTTAAGAGGTCAAAACAAAACCCATTAGCACCATTAAGTTACTTTATTAATTAAAGTTGGTTTAGTAACTTTACCTCTGTAGGAGCATCTGTTTGTGAAGTTCTTTCCACTCCCAAATGCTATGTTTACCCTTGGGATGGGACACAGAACCAGCTATGTATGAAACGTCCATCTGTGCTTACATTAGCCAGGACACGGTTTGTTTAGCACGAATGTGCAGTTCTACAACTGCTCTGTGTCTGTCTCCTTTGAGGGTTTCTACTTACTCTGTAACAAGTTTTCTTCCGTTTCCATCATGTAGTTTTTAACTGGAAGATTTTCAGACAATGCAGTGTGACAAATTTATCTATTTGTTTTACCAATTTTATAGGATCTTGTCGAAAATGGTTGTTTTATAGCATGCACACATTTTGACATGTGTTTTTAAAATTAAGTATAGAATTGTATTTATTATCATTAAATTACTACAAAGAGAAGAACTAGAAAGTTTTTACATTATTTGATATTTCTTACTGTGTTAGTTGTTCATTTAAAAAACACAATCTTTCTTATTTTAAGGGTGTATTCAGACTGGATAGTCCAGTAGACTCGGTTCGATTGGGGACTAAAATTGCCACATTTGTTACATTTTCAGAACTCTAGTTCGCATTCACCCTACACTGTGTCAAACGACTGAAACTAACTGAAAAACCTGTTCCCCCTGACGCCTGTAGGGGCGCTGCACCAAGAACTACCGAAGGAATCGACACAAAACCTCTGAAGAAGGCCAGCGCAACTTTCTCCTACACAAAAAGTAAACAAAAATGGAGTAGTGTCAGATTTTAGCGGCTGTAGAATTTCCTCATTGATATACATTACTGGTTGGGACATGGCCTGTTAGCCGCTAACACTAGCGACGCTCCTGCAGGCGCCGTTACTAAACATTGAGTCTGTCACTAAACCAGGCTGTTCAAATGCAGGATGAGCAGGAATCACAAAAAAGATCGCAGCGCCTTTATTTCTTACGCGATTTCTATAAACATGGTTTAAATTAAAGCTGAGGAAATTGCTGATGTTTGTAAGTATTCGTTAATATAAATCTATGCAGTTTGGTTTCTATCAAGATGCAAGAGAGGACTAAGCAAATTCCTCCATCCCGTTTGATGATTATGTTCAAACAAATGAGGCAATTAGTTCAGTTTTTGTCATTTATTAAAGGTTTAAAAATTACAGCAGCTGCAGAGCGCCACGGCAATGGGACAAAAAGCTGATAAAAAGTTGTAATACAACTTCAAACCATTTATATTCTGCTTTTCCTTGCTTAGTGTCGGCACGCAAACCCGTTGATATGACAACCGACGCAACATCTTAACCCGCAGAGGAAAGAGTAATATTTTGAACAGAATGTCCTGCACTGTAGCTAACCTTCCTGCTTCCTGCTTCCCGCTTCCTGCTTTTGAAACGGTCTCTAGTCAGGTTGCATTCAGACAGGTTTTCTGCCGTTTTAGAGTTCACTTCAACCGGACCAAGATCTAGGTTTTTAGGCGGATCAGAGTTCGGCTTTTAAGTCCATTTTGGAATTCAAATTTGCATTCAGACCTCCCCAAAAACTCGGACTTTCTAGACAAACGGATTAGAGTCTGACTCAGGACTCTAATCCTGGAATGGTCTGAATACACCCTAAGTCTAAAGAAATGCTGCAAATATGTAACCCCCAGACCAGTAAGTGGTGTCATATTTTTCTTTAGCACTTGTACACTTCTTTGTTGTAGGAACCCTGCTGTGTTAAGTTTGAACATGTTCAGGCAGGCAGAAATTTTGTTGAAGACTTGCTTTGAAACAATGTTCTTCTTTAATTTTCTCTCAATGATATGTTCCACAAATATGGGTTCATCACTCAAGGTGTTGTCCCCAGTTAGTGCTTAAAGTGTTCAATTTAATATTTGCAGTTCTGTTTGTGTCTAAAAAGCAAAAATAAACACAGTGACAGTGACAACATGTGCACACAAAAACACAATGTTGTAGAAATCTTGAAGGTTATTTGGAGAGCTGTTGTTAAGAAGACGCATTGTGAACTGCATGCTAAGTATACCTGCTCCCTGTTGCTAAAAGTAACAGATGTGTGGAGCATTTAATTATGGGCACAGAGCTTGTGTTAATTGTGTAATTAAGTGACGATGTGATCAGGAAAAAACACTGAATATGTTTTATTACATACAGGGAAATTCTTTGTGACTTTCTACTTAATGCTGTGTTATTACACTTGTTTTATTTATACATCTTAGTTTTAGGTAACACCTATTACAAGAAAATTTAACTCAAATGAGCTAAAGCAAGCCATTATACCTAACTACATATGACAATACTGACCTTGTTTGCAATGTATTTTATGCAGGCCTAATGCCCTTTTCCTTCTGTGTTTCTACTTTCTGCTTTACACAAAATGTAATGTAGCCAGCTATTGAGCTGACAAATGGTTAAATTGACAGTATGACACAATGTGTTTTGATGTACAAACCCATCAGTTTCAATGAAAATTGTCCCCTAATTTTATTGGTGACCGTTTTCTGGTTATTGAGCACAGAAGTTGAAATTACTTAACTTAGGAGGACAAATCACCTGACAGAATATTCTTATTTCCTTCACCTAAATGTCTAGAGTAGGGAATTGTTCAAGTCTGACAATAACTCTCCTTGTTTTTGTTAATAAACAAATTTTAAAAAATTATTGTAATGGCCCACAAAATATACTAAGGATAACAAATTTCCGGTTAGTAGCACATATGAAGTACTTCTATTAATCTGTTTAATCTGCAGAATGACCTGAGATAATATGGATGCAGCTAAAAGTGCACAAAGACCATTTTTCCTTTTGTAAATTCACTTTCTTCTATGTCTGTTTACAATAAACCAAAACTGTTTCTATTAAAAAAATACAAAAGTATTCATATCTTTTGAACTTTTTTGACCTTTAGCTAAAGGACATTTTCTTTTAAAATTTGCATAATTTCATGTTTGTCCCTGCCCAAATACATTTGAAATGAAAAAAAAAAACATGATGAGTTTTCTGATATATTTACTAATAGTTAAAATATGTCAAACTGGTTTATGGGAAAGTGAATGCTCTTTTGCTTTAACTAGATTGTCGATGACTTGGACCTCATTTGCGTAAACATCAAGAGACTCAAGAAAGAAAGAAACAAATCAATTATAATCCATCAATGTACAAAACTTAACTTTATATAAAAAAGATATATATTTCAAGAAAAAGAAGGGTGATTATTTACATACTGAATTACAAGGTTAGTAAAAAGAATGTAATTTTTAATTTTTAAAAAAGCTGTGGAGATATTAGTGCAAATTTTTCATTTTGCACATCCTACCATGACTGAACCTTGTTTCCAGGAAGCAGTTTATACTAACCAGAGATTTTTTTTTTTTCCACCTCCACACAACTCAACCACAGCTTTGTGATAAGTGCCCTTTCTGCAGAAATAAAAATGGCCAGTAATGAGGCAGCTGGGCTTTTCCTTCTGCTATAGCACAACAGCAGCAGGGCTGGCCTCTCTATTCCATCCTCTTCACTTCTGCAAATCCATCCACAAAACATTTTAATATTCTTAAAGTCATGGCCAGAGAGAGCCAGGCTTCTCAGCTGTTAGCGCTATCTTTCGGTAGTTATTACCTTCACCCTTTGTGTGTTTGTCATAGCTAATTAAAAAAACATACTGCCTTCAACTGCTATGATTAGCAGCAGGCCATTTTTTTCTTTCCAGCGGATCGCTTGTGATTACCGTTGATTCGTAAAAGGAAAACATTACATCCAGTAAGATAAAAACGAATTAACTCTTACAAACATCAACCTCTCTGATGTCACAATATACAGTGAAAGGGTGTACTTGTTAAGAGAAATGTAATACTGTTCAAATGAATATTTATAAAGTTAAAACTCAACCTACACATCCAGTTTATTTCTATGTGAATTTATTAGTTTAAAACCTTGGATATGGTTTCATGGTTTACTTCTAACTTTTGATTTTTTGTCATTTATAAGCAGCCTTTGAGTATAGCTTTGTACTCTTTATGAGCTATGAAGAAACTATAAACAAAAATTTTGCCTGCCCAATTTCAGTTGTGTTAAGTGTTTATTAGCCCTTCAGTCCCTTGAGCTCCACCACTAATTGCCAATATTTTCCAAGAAAAGGCAGCAGAAATAAATAGGCATGTTCTAATGTAATAGCCTTTCCCTTTTAGTCACTAAATTACCTAACACTTCACTCTTATTGCTATTTTCTAGTTGGCATCCCTTATGTTCTTACTTAAATGCATTATTAATTAGGCTGAATGTGGGGGTGTCTGCAAAGGTTTCAAACTGCCTACAACCTAAGCTAAGCTCATAACCTTAAAGACACTTGTAAATTACTTTTTGTAACTGTGTGGACCTATTTATTTGAAAATATTTAATTATAGTTATTACAAAAATACTTGTTAGAGAGAGTTACAGCCTAGCAAACAGGACACGGATTGCAAAAACTTCCACTGATGTACAAATTCTACACAATGTCTTTATCAATAAAAAATAAAAAGAAATTGTGGTTACATATTTTTCTATTTAAGTCTCTTTCTATAATTACTTTAAAGAGAGACTCTATAGACTAGAATGTGGAAAATAAATTATTCCATCCTAACAATAAAGACCAATATTTGAGTAGGAAGGATTCAAATGACAGACGAGAAAAAAAATATGGATTGATTGATTTTGCAATTGAAGAATTTAATACCATCCTCACTGCATGATTTTGTGCAAACTACTTCTCAGTCCAACGGTCCTATGCAAGATTGCAAACAGCGTAATGGAGGAGCATTGTTGTGATAATGTGCTGAAGGTGGAATGTTGGACAGAATAGGAGTTTCTTGATGAGACAGAGACCAATTCCAAGTTATCAAGTTACAAAGTCAAATTTCTTTAAAGTTATGTTTGATATATATATATATATATATATATATATATATATATATATATATACACAGTACAGACCAAAAGTTTGGACACACCTTTCTAATTCAATGAGTTTTCTTTATTTTCATGACTATTTATAAGGCAATAAATCCCACTTATTAACCTGACAGGGCACACCTATGAAGTGAAAACCATTTCAGGTGACTACCTCTTGAAGTTCATCAAGAAAATGCAGAGTGTGTGCAAAGCAGTAATCACAGCAAAAGGTTGCTACTTTGAAGAAACTAGAATATAAGGGCTATTTTCAGTTGTTTTACACTTTTTTGTTTAGTGCATATTTCCACATGTGTTATTCATAGTTTTGATGCCTTCAGTGTGAATCTACAATGTCAATAGTCATGAAAATAAAGGAAACTCATTGAATTAAAAGGTGTGTCCAGAATTTTGGTCTGTACTGTATATATATATATTTATATAAGAACTTAACAGCAGTTTCTTGACTGTGCTGTAAAATGGCACCATGTGCCTGGAAAAAACACCATACTGCCCATTTCAGGTAGACATTTCTAATGCCCCATGTGTGTTCTTAGACAGATAATTATTCTTGTTACCACAGAAATTTGTTTAGATCAATAACACTTTGCTTTAGTGGGTTTAGCCTCTTCTCTGACTCTGGTTAAAGCACACTACAGTGACAACTGTGCCCTATTGATAGAAACAGGAATACTTACACATAGTCCTGATCATTATTCAGTGGTAAAACACTTGATATGCTGAGTGAAATGTTCAACACACAGATGTCTGCATTTAATATGGTTAGATCACAACTATCAAGTGTTTAGCTGTGGCTGGTGGGTCTTTGAACTTTGAAAGTCCTAATTGAGATTACTGGACCAATTAACATGCATTGGTGGAGATTGCCCTACTTGCTGTGTGCTATAAATGCTCAACAACTACTTAACTCTTCTAAGAAACAGCTAACTCAGGATGAGCGAGATTAGAATAATTTACACTGTCAATGCAAACTTTAATTTGTCCACACAACGGAAATAAGTGTTTATAAAAACAATAAAATTAATTTCTCTACCTGGGTTGTCTTATCTTTAGTTTCTTTTATTATTTGTTTATTATTTTGGTGTTTTCTTCCAGGTTTCTTTAAGGTTTTATTTGATGCAAATCACTGCAATTGAGGAGGCAGATTGTTAGTTTTACTTGGAAGAATATTTTTATTCTAAATGTCCCTGAAAATATTGGTAAATTTATATTTTAGATGCCACTAAGGGATTTACCTTAATCTTTCAATACACAATAACTCAGTTAATCAATATGACTGATTAAAAATATATATTTTTCTTTTCTTTATTCCAATAAGATTGAGTTGTTTTTTTCTTTATGCTGCTGATTTACAATGAATATAGGTAGATAAAACTGACTCGTCAGTTTGAGGATGTTTTTATTATTAATACATATTTGAGTTGTTATTCATTGTCTTAAATGGAATAAAAATGTAAATTCAGAAAGTTTTGCTTTTTGGCTTATGAGAAAATCAACTTATTTTGAATTAAATGACTGTATAGAGTTATGAGATTTTGATTAAGTCCAGGGTAGCCTAATCTTGCAAGACTGTAAACAACAGACGTTATATCATCAAATTCTTTTTAAAGATTTAAAGTGGGAGTATTATGTATTTTTCAGACACATAATTCCATTTTGTAGGACAATCAAGTAACTTTACCTTCTGTTGTTATGAAAATGCCTTAAAATCACCCTCTGTCTCTTTAAGAAGCTGTCAAGGTTTCCAACCTTTCCCATTCAGCACATAATCTCAACAATGTTTCTCTATGATGCCATTTATAACAATTCTTAGGAGCGTTGGACTGAGAAGTAGTTTGTATGATAAGCTCAGCAGATGTTTACTAATTGCTGCTGCTGCTAGTCTGATGGGGAAGGTGTGTTTGTGGGTTGTTCTGTGGTGGCAGGAACTCAGCTGGGAATTGAAGCTACAAGGTGGAGCTTTGGGTGTGAGTATGCAGATACCTCTAATTGGCTGCCACAGAATATTCAAGGACTTCTCTAACATGCAGGAAAGAAGCAAAGTAAAACTCCAGGTATGATTTTAATGAGGGAATAAAATGCTAACATGATATAAACTGCTAAAAAATCGATTTTGCATAATGTCCTCTCACCTCCGTTTAAAGAGCGGGGCTTCACACTAGCAGACGGCACAATCTTAAGATGCAAATGTGACTGACAGTTCAGACATCTTTCCTGTAAATTAGACATTACCGCATTTATCTCTTTCAAAAGGCAATAACATATGGAAACTTTAACATTTGGAACAGTCTGCTGCCGACTGACTCCACTTAAGTAGGAATAATGTGTTGGCCATCTGGCTTTATTTAGACCAGATTGGAATCAGCTGTTAGTCTAAATGTACTATAAATATAAATAATATACCTCATTTTCATTATACTGAATAATGCAAATTGCACACACTTTAGGTATGATGATGCTCTAATAGTTTGTATGTTATGGAGGATTCACAACATAAATCCAAACATAAAAATCGGTTAACTACACAGGTCATTCTTGGGTGCTTAACAATAGAGAGATACTAAAGATTTATCTTTGATGTAGTCGCTAAAAGTGATAAATTAGTTGCTTTTTGTGGGATGTTTATTGCCTCTTGACATTCAGTGAGTCGTACAGCAATCCAACCAACTGCTGTTATTTTAAAATGTGCTTCATAAATAAAACTATCTTGACCTCTAACAAATAAAAGTTGGATGATAAACCTGAAAAGCGTGAAATGACTCATTGGGAATTTTATCAGACTCTTCCTCCAGCAGGCCTGTTGATAATGATACAAGTTGCTTTGAGATTTTAGTACAGACCATTCAGAGAGCAAGTTCAGAACCATCATATTGTAGAGCTTCTGCTGCAGTGCAGATACGGTGAAAGGAGTATCTGTTTAGCTAGAAACCTTCTGATCTAGACACTCATCATTTTTGCACCTAGTGTGGTGTCTCTGTGGGAAGCATGTCCATTCCATTTTATAGATAGTGTGTCGAGCCTTGCAATATCCATACACACTTCAGGCTACGTTGTTTATACAAATAATTTCCAAAATAAAATTATACTGTATATGTATGTATGTTTGGATTTGCCACAGAATTTTTCTTCTTTTACGCTTTCTGTATAAAATCATGCTGCTTGCTGACTCATGGATGTCAGATTCACATTAAAAGCCTGAGCAAAATCTCCTGTTGCATCTTGACCCGATCCATATGTTGTTGTCACTGCCAGGTTGCTTTGGGCCATGGTGAGTCAGAGCCACACCACTGTGTTAAAACTAACCAGCTTTGGTTCCTGTGTAATAGGATTACCACATCAAATGTGAGGGCAGCCTCCTGCAGCGGCATCCTATTATTACAGGCCCTTTCATGTCCTGTTAAGACCTGAGGCTTCAGTGTATAGGAGGCTCTTTTAAAAACCTCAAACATAACTAGGACATCATGATGTGTCTTCGTTCATGTTGCTCTGTATGTTCACTTGAACCAGGTATGTATAGGTTTGTATGTGTAATCAGGATTGTTTAGACAATTGATAGTACTCATATGTAAAACTCAGGTAATTTTTTTTATTAAATTACTTTCTCTTGGCTGTTAGGATCGATTTAGAGGTTGCGCCATTACACTTTACAACTGGAGATACCATTAACTACAACAGAGTCCAGACGTATGATATTCACAATAGTAAACCGAGGCTATTCTGTAGAAAAAGTTCTGGATCACCTTTCCTGTATCCATGACAACTTTGTATGTAAAGATTTCTTACATGTAAACGAAATATATTTTGTCAAAAAACTAAGATTTTTTGACAGTTAATTTTTTTTTGTTGCTGTGGTAAGAAGTAATTTTAAGAAATTAGGAATACAATACAAATGGTCATAAAAAAGATAAAATTTCACATATAATTTTATTTACTCATTGAAAACATATTTTTCTATTCACTCATAGATTAGCCCTCCCGCTGTCTTAAGAGTTGGGGTCATTTAGAGCTGGCGAGTTTTTTATTCCGGCAGCATCGCACTGACCCCATGTGCGTTTTTACAAGCTTTTTTGTGTGTGGTTTTGGGAATTGACAGTCTGACTGGACAACTCCCATCCCGCTGTCTGGCTGTGACATTTGCTGCGCTGCTGCTGAGTGTCACGCTAAGACTGTGGAAGGGTTAAATCTCCTACACCTCTAACAATGAAGGTGTTTTCTGTTTTTGAAATCAAATAAAATGTCCAGTCCATGTGGAATTAGACATTTTGTCTCTGTCTCAATACTCTAACTTTGTAAGTACAGATATGTCCGACTATAGTGTTGCAATTCCTGATGAACTTCACAGGTCCTGGTTTGGTTTCCACAGGAGAGTGTGTTTCTGAGGATAGTGATCGGATGTTTCATACTGAGAGACTTTTGGTTTGTGCTGTGCCAGAAATGAATCACTTGCAACTTATTTGTCAAGCAAATAAAAAGGCATTCTATTGCAAGCACAAGGTAGAAGATTACAATAAAAATCATGTCTGTTTATAAATCTCTAGTACAGTTCCCCACGCATGAACGAAGTTATTAGTTTTCTGTTATTATGTTTCAACATTTCAAACAGCTTCTGTAGTGAATGAAAACAGCACAGCTTATTTCACACACTATTGACTGGTTGGTAAAATCATAATATATATTCAACCTACAATTAACTGAAAGGTTCAGAATAAATGCTTAATTGTTGAAGGTATTTCTTCCTGCTCCTCCCCAACCTACTTAAACCATGAGTACAATGTGACTGTGACAGTTAGGTTTTAGGTACAAGGCCAATTACTTTTTCACAAAGCGTCAGGATGGCTTGAATGTGTTTTTTCTCTAACAAGTGAAGGTATCGCAAAAATCCAGTTACATATTTTCTGAGGCTTTCTTTCTCTGATAAAAAAAAAAAGTTTTATATTTTGAATTATAGAAGTGTGCAAAGAAAAAATAATCTATAAAACATCTTTATAGGGAAAAATACTTTTTAAAGCACTATAGATTTACCTTAAGGTACAGTGCAAAATAACCTCGCATCTTACCTTGACAAAAATATCTTTATTAAAGAAGGGATAAAAAAAAAATCCTTTGAGATTCTGTAAAATAAAATAAAAAACCTTTGAGGGAAAAATTGTGTTTACTAAAAGCTGTGAATGAAAAAAAAATGGAAATTAGGTGAATAAAAACTTGGAATGCCATAATTTGACAAATTAATTAGTGAAGCAATGGGATTATTACTGTGCAACAACACTCTGAAAAGGCAAATACTAAGAAATACAGAATAAAAAATCTGAGACAAAAAGGGAATTAAACAAACAGACGTGGCTTGTAAGCCTTTGTGAGTATTGAAGGAGAAATATGACTTAATATACTGAAACCTTAATGAAATGCTGGAGGCATATTTGGTTACAATATCTTTTAATTCATGTTTGCTTTTCACTCTATTGTAAAGCTTTCTGTCGAGCAGACTGTGTTAGTGGGTGGAGTTGTTGCTCACCCTTACTCTGACCTCTCTTCCTGGGGACCATGCCAGCAATCCTTTGAATCTCTCTACCATGGCAACTGTTTAGTGTAATCTAATGATTCTGAAAAACAGAACCGAACCATTTTTTACACCACAATGCATCCATATTCTGTCAATCCTTAGTGAGACTAATAATTACGAGATTATTCCAAATACATTTGAGCATTAGGACAATTTTAATAAATTTCCATTCTGTGTTTTTCTTTAATTGTGTTGAATTCAATTTCAGTAAAGTTTATTTATGTAGCACAAATTCACAATGAATATAATCTAACAGCACTTTGCAAAAGCAGAAATTTATTCCAATCATACAGACAAATTCAAAGTCCATTACATGGATTCTTGTTTGATCTTAGTTATCTTACAGTTTAATATTGAAATTGCTTTAAAAGCTTTTCTATAAAATAAATCCAACCAACTGAATCAAGTCAGTGACCTACAGCAATCCCTCCTCCTGAACAAGCATGTAGCAACAATGTATTCTCTAAAGTTAATGTGTTTAGTGGTAGATCATTGTTGTGCATATAAACCCTACATAAGCTCAGGTTCAAAGGTTATCTCAGTAAATCTGCATAGTACACCACATAAGATTCTGAGCTAAATCCAAATTCCAGCAATAATTAGTTCATGTTCTTTCCTCATGTTTATATTCAAGTTGATAAACATTATTATCAGTTATTTTTATCATTACGGTGTTTTTACATTGATCTCATACTACCTATTTATATTTATTTGTTTTTCTCATATTCTGTGTTCACTTGTGTGAAAAGATCCAGATACATCACTGTACAATGTATGAGGTATTTTGAGCCATTGAACGCAGTTCTAACACTTGCTAAGCAATTAGTGTTGTGGTTTGGTTAAAATAAAGAAATTACACAAATGATATGGAGTTTGTGTGATAGTTCCACAACATGTTCATGGCTGAAGACAAGGGGGGTTATTGCCATAAAATTTATATCTTCTACTATAGAGTAACTTTATACACAAAGTGACCAAAGTCACCAGAAAAGAGTAAAAACAAATTTGTATTTGCTATTGAAGGTAACAATAGTATTTGCAAATAGTAATTTTTGGCTTCTCATTCTCATTCTCATTCTGAGTAATGACTTCTTCCTCTCCTAGTGACCTTTCAGCTCATGTCTGTAGTCTCAGCTTTACTGAGAATAAAGATACTTTCTCATCATAGTGAGCCAGCATGTCACAGGGTATTTTGCTTTTTACTGGGGTTGATTTGCCCACAAGATTTAATTGAATTCAGTTTTTACATAGTGCTAATTCTCAACAGATATTGTTTAAAGCACTTTACCAAAAACAAGTTAACTTAATATGATCGTACAGACAAATTTAAAGCCAATTAGATTTTTATCAAAGGAGTTGTTAGATTTGCAGCAATCCCTGATGTTCAACAAGCCTGTACAAAGGAAACTAACCTGTAAGAGGAAGAATCCCTCAGTAAAACCTGGCTGAGCGGTCATCTGCTATCACCAACTGGGGGATTGAGAAAAGAGAGCATATGCACAAATAATAAAAATGCATAATCACTGATCCAAGAATACTTTCTATGTTAAAGAAAAAGTGGACTGTTATTGACAGATATAGCTTCTTTAGTGGAGAGCTAAACAGATACAGTAACACATACAGTTCAGCCAATTGCTTTAGGATTAAACACTGAAAAACGCTGTCTGGACTGCTATATCAGAGCTTTATGGAGTTGTTAGTTTCTTCAAGCAAATAACTACATGAGCAAAACAGGACAAGAAAGCGAATGTCTTAAAATAGACTGAGTCAGTATTCACACTAATTTGTTTCTCAAAATGTTATGAATTGCTAATCCAAAATATCAGTCCAGGAATATTTTCACAACAGCCAGCTCTTGTAAATGTTTTGATATACAAAATATATTTAATTTTAAAAAGTAGTTATATAAGCTTATATATGCTTCTAAAAACAGAATCAGAGTAGGCATTTAGTCTCCTCGTATATGGATTTACTGAATCAACTGCAGGCTACTGCATGCAGCTGTATCCAAGAGAAAACAATGTTGCTGCTGAGTGGGTTATTATCTCAGGCTTCACAGAGATAAACCAATAGCTGCTGTTTTCTCTTATTGCCAAGAAATCGGTCAGTCTACCATCCTGAACTAAATGCTACACTCATGGAGTCCATTTGGAATTGATGACTTTTATTACTAATGCATTTTTTTAGATTGCTTAGATACATATACATTGAAAATGCAATGTATTCACTATTTGTAGTAACTCTCTTTTTAAATAAGCAAACATACATTATGGTTATAAAATTGTGGATTTGCAAAAATTAGGTGCCAACAATAGCTGACCTAATTTACTCTCTATTATTAATGTAGCACCCTTTGAAATAAGTATTCAATGTGCATGCCACAAAAACCTTGTTACATAGAATTGTACAGACCAAAGGTTTGGACACACCTTCTAATTAATATGGGTTTTCTTTATTTTCATGACTATTTATAAGGCAATAAATCCCACTTATTAACCTGACAGGGCACACCTATGAAGTGAAAACCGTTTCAGGTGACTACCTCTTGAAGCTCATCAAGAAAATGCAGAGTGTGTGCAAAGCAGTAATCACAGCAAAAGGTTGCTACTTTGAAGAAACTAGAATATAAGGGGTATTTTCAGTTGTTTTACACTTTTTTGTTTAGTGAATATTTCCACATGTGTTATTCATAGTTTTGATGCCTTCAGTGTGATTCTACAATGTCAATAGTCATGAAAATAAAGGAAACTCATTGAATTAGAAAGGTGTGTCCAAACTTTTGGTCTGTATATATATATATATATATATATATATATATATATATATATATATATACAGTGGGGAGAACAAGTATTTGATACACTGTTGATTTTTCAGGTTTTCCCACTTGCAAAGCATGTAGAAGACTGTAATTTTTATCATAGCTACTCTTCAACTGTGAGTGATGGAATCTAAAACAAAAATCCAGAAAAATACAATGTATGATTTTTAAATAATTAATTTCCATTTTATTGTGTGAAATAAGTATTTGATACACCAGAAAAACGAAACTTAATATTTGGTACAGAAACCTTTGTTTGCAATTACAGAGATCAGACGTTTCCTGTAGTTCTTGACCAGGTTTGCACACACTGCAGCAGG
This sequence comes from Xiphophorus hellerii, assembly GCF_003331165.1. Taxonomy (NCBI): domain Eukaryota; kingdom Metazoa; phylum Chordata; class Actinopteri; order Cyprinodontiformes; family Poeciliidae; genus Xiphophorus; species Xiphophorus hellerii. The sequence goes on from NC_045675.1 coordinate 21,054,412, forward strand.
GATTTTGGCCCACTCCTCCATACAGATCTCCTCCAGAGCCTTCAGGTTTCGGGGCTGTCGCTGGGCCACACGGACTTTAAGCTCCCTCCAAAGATTTTCTATTGGATTCAGGTCTGGAGACTGGCTAGGCCACTCCAGGACCTTAAGATGTTTCCTACGGAGCCACTCTTTAGTTGCCCTGGCTGTGTGTTTTGGGTCGTTATCATGCTGGAAGACCCAGCCACGACCCATCTTCAGTGCTCTTACTGAGGGAAGGAGGTTGTTGGCCAAAATCTCACGATACATGGCCCCATCCATCCTTCCCACAATATGGTGCAGTCGTCCTGTCCCCTTTGCAGAAAAGCATCCCCAAAGAATGATGCTTCCACCGCCATGCTTCACGGTTGGGATGGTGTTCTTGGGGTTGTACTCATCATTCTTCTTCCTCCAAACATGACGAGTGGAGTTTAAACCAAAAAGTTCTATTTTTGTCTCATCAGACCACATGACCTTCTCCCATTCCTCCTCTGGATCATTCAGATGGTCATTTGCAAACATCAGACGGGCTTTGACATGCGTTGGCTTGAGGAAGGGCACCTTGCGTGCACTGCAGGATTTTAATCCTTGACGGCGTAGAGTGTTACTGATTGTTTTCTTTGAGACTGTGGTCCCAGCTCTATTCAGGTCATTGACCAGGTCCTGCCGTGTAGTTCTGGGCTCATTCCTCACCTTCCTCAAGATCAATGATGCTCCACGAGGTGAGATCTTGCATGGCGCCCCAGACCGAGGGAGATTTTCCGTTATTTTGTATTTCTTCCATTTTCTAATAATTGCACCAACTGTTGTTGCCTTCTCACCAAGCTGCTTGCCTATTGTCCTGTAGCCCATCCCAGCCTTGTGCAGGTCTACAATTTTATCCCTGATGTCCTTACACAGCTCTCTGGTCTTGGGCATTGTGGAGATGCTGGAGTCTGATTGATTGAGTGTGTGGACAGGTGTCTTTTATACAGGTAACAAGTTCAAACAGGTGCAATTAATACAGGTAATGAGTGGAGAACAGGAGGGCTTCTTAAAGAAGAACTAACATGTCTGTGAGAGCCAACATTCTTACTGGTTGATAGATGATCAAATACTTATTTCACACAATAAAATGGAAATTAATTATTTAAAAATCATACATTGTATTTTTCTGGATTTTTGTTTTAGATACCATCACTCACAGTTGAAGAGTAGCTATGATAAAAATTACAGTCTTCTACATGCTTTGCAAGTGGGAAAACCTGAAAAATCAACAGTGTATCAAATACTTGTTCTCCCCACTGTATATATATACAGCATTTGGATGCTAATATTGCCTCACCACTGTTTATAATTATGGCTTTCTAAAACACTTGAAGATAATTATATGTCTGATTATAATCTTTTTAAGTCTTCTTGGCATTATTTCTTATCTGTAACAGCAGATGGCTTGGCTAACATCCCAACTTAGGTCCTGTATGTTTGTTTTGTTTAAATGTACCTTTGTTGATGGCCACAGAAATTTAAAGATGTGTCTAATTTGACAAAAATAATGAAAATTACTGTTGTATTATGCCTATACACCATTCAAACTCAGTGAGAGGAGAAGAAAGCCTTCCAACCTCTGTACATGGCAGCGTAAAGTGGACAACATGAATAATTTATTCTGAAATTCAGCATTAACAAGTGTTAATCTCTTCATTATATTTCATTGAGCATAAATAAAATAGTGCAGGTTTTAAATCCAATTTATAGCAATGACCTGTTGTTGGAAGAATATATGGCAAGAAGAGAAACTATTTACTTCAGTCAGAAAAAAAATTAACTTGACTTGGACTTGAAGTGAAAAACCAGAGATTTTACTTGCTCTTGGGAAAATGACTCAATAGCATGTCTGTTTTTACATCAGATAACTGTGCGGTGACCCAAACTGGATAACTCTCTGCAAGACATAGTGTGACAAGACATTATTGTGAGATCTGTTGCCATGTGATCTTGGAACAGTCATCCAGAGTCTAGGAAATTAGATTGTTCATCAGTATTTCCTAAATAGTTATGATCATTGTTTGCCATCTTCTGGCAAACAATGATCTCATGCATTATAGGTTAATCTTACTCACCAAGTATGTGTTGTTCTTTAACCTTAAGGTTCATATTCAATCATTACTGAGCTTGTGTGTCAGCAGATTCATCTTCCTGTCACATTAGCAACTCCATCACTTTATGTAGTCTTTCAGTCAACTTAAAGAGAAATGAGAGCTTAAGGTCTTTAGCTTGTGTCACTCACTTGCCAGTATTCAATCAATGAGGTTGTAATAAACCAACACGTGGATCAAAAATTTGAAACAAAAAAATCTTTATGCTAAAAGCTCAGCTGAACTGAACTTTATAATAAAGGATGCAGATTTTTGGCATTTTCTTTATTCTGGTATTCTGTTTTTCCATACACACGCAAACTCTGCAACATATTTCTATATATGTATGGGTGCGGGCGGCGTGTGCGTGTGCGTGTGTGGCAGCATATTCTGTAGGCTTGATACCTTTCGGTCTGTGCTTTACCCAAGCTTTGAACAATTCAGTACCTGAAATTGGTCTGAGTCCAAAACAATTTACTAGGAGAATTGCAGCACAGCCAAAGGCAATAGAATTTGATGTAGAAGGTTGAGGCCCTCCTGCAAGGTTTTTCTCTTCAAAATATACATTGGGACAGTCAGAGAAACGCAGGATGAATTTGCCACCTGTCTAAATTTTCAAGCTCAGTTTGTCACAAACAGCAATACTGTGTCACTTCATATGGTTTATGTGGCTCCATCAGATTATTGGTGTTTCTTTTAATAACTGTTATTATGTAAAGCTTGACTCAAGTATGAAAAAATAAAATTATTAAAGTTGTGCTATATGCAAAATATATTCATTTCAGTGAACTTATACAAAACATTCTCAGCAGAGTTGGATGAATAATATAAATAATTGAATTTAAAAAGTAGATAAAACTCACTAAAAGATTTATTGGAAAATACATTTGACCCATTAGCTTTTTTATTAAAAAGTCCTCTTAGTCATATTCCTCAACTTCTGTCAATGGATTACTTAAGGTCATTCCACATTTTTTTAGGCTGAGATCTGGTTTTCAGAAGATGAATGTTCTTTACATCAATTCAGTCTCAAAGAAACTTTCCTCAAACATTTTTAAAGCTTCTTTTTACGCTAGCATTAACCAAATATCACATCAAAATTAATATTGTAATATTTATTTTTATTTGACCTATCTCTATTGTTATCTTGAAAGTGTGAGTTTTGTATTTGTATTCCTAACGGTTTCTCAAATTGAAAACAAAGAACATAGAAGAAACCAAACATGTTTCAGTGGATGACAATTGTGCTGTCTCTCTTTCCATCCTGTTTGCTGCTCATCCTCTCAAGCGTCTTGTTGAGCCCAGATGGAATCAGTTGGGGGTGACCACTTACTCCAAATATCAGATTTGAAACCTCAAATCTGTCTTGTATGAATCAGAGATGAACCAAATGTGGAAGGAAGTGAACAAAAAGAAGAAAAAAAACTCTGTTGTCCATCAGAATTTCTCTGATGATGGAATAAATGAACAGAAGGGCTTGAGCATGGTCACAAATGACTCCAAAATAAAGATTGTTTGTCCCAATCGTACTAATTTATTTGCATTTACTCTTGTCCTTTTTACAGTCAAATCTGTAATTTTATTTAATTGAAGTAAATGATGTACAGGTTCTTGATTTCTCATCTTTTAATTGAAATAGAACATCACTATATTTTCTTTCCATTGTTTCGGCCAATGGCAGGTGATTGACATCAAAGAGAAGTTAAAGGAGTCCAAGAAGTTCTGGTCCAAATTGCCAGATGACATCTGTGCCGAAGGCAAACTGACAGAGTCTGACGAGGAACAGTGCTGGAACAGCCACACAAAGGGCAGGTGAGGACTCGACAGCTCCAACTAAAGTCACCCCACTCTCCTGTTATCACATTTTGCCTGCCAGGGATTAAAATAACCACATTCTGTTCAAAGATTATCAGTCTCTCTGAAACTACAATGGTTAGCAGTGATATGGAGAACTTGTGCTGTGCATAATCTCCGAGGCTCAATACTCGAAGGACTGTGGGGCTTCAAAAACCTCTTGTCGCCTGAGCAGCTTGTAAAGTAACCCTGAGACTGACAGTTGATTGGTCAGAAAGTAGCTCTTTCCGACAGTGAACTGGAGATGCTGGCAGGGAACGTGAATCACTCCATCGTTTCCATCCTTTCCAAGCAGCAAAATTACCAGATGGTGCGATAAAAGATATATGCTGGTGCCAGTGCCATTTTAAGCACTGCTCTAAATCTGGTTGTTAAATTGATAATGAAGTACCAGTCTGGCTATCTAGGATTCTTTATTAAATAGCTACCATGTTCTCTAAATAGAGATCAATGATTACATACATACAAGTAATAAATTGATCAACTTAATAGGAAATTATGAGGAAGAGTTACCACATACTGCATTAATAGCAAGTGCAGAAGCATTATTAGTTGGGGTGATGGTGTTATGTCCTGAGGCAGCAATATCCTGAAGCAAACACACAAAAACAAAGCCCCCCACCAAATGGGCCAAAAACAAACTGTAGGTTGTGAAGTGACCTAATCAAAGTCAGGACATGACTCCAGTGAAGATGTTGGGTATGACAACCAATGGGCTGATTAGCCTTCAACCCTCATGCAGCATGAATAGTTATTGAAATATTAATTTTAGTGCATCACTCTTTGAAAAAATAATTGCATCATATTTTGGCCTCCCAACGTGTTAAAGGTTCCCTTTTGTGAAGAATGTCCAAAATAAATAAACAAAACCTAACTATCCACACAAGGTCTTTCTGATTTACTCCTCTGCAAATAAATATAACAGGTCTAATGCTGTTAGTCGTTTTTGAGACTCACCAGCCATGAACACATTTCTCAGTACATTCACTGTGTAGGTACTTCTTTTGGTGATAAAGCCATTGTAGACTCAAACACAAACAATTGGGAGAATGTTGAGAGATCCATTTTAATTTTGACCAATAATGCGACTTATTCTGGCTTGTTGCCATGCCCTTTTTACGCTTCTGATTTTACATCTCAAGACAGGACAGAAAAAATATTAACCTCCTAATACCTTTCCTCTAGCTGTGGAAAGCTGAAAAGAAATAAGGAGCTTATTTGACAACACACAATGAATGTGAGATGTGATTCAATTCAAGCTGTTTGCGAGTAGACAAGCAGGTAGGCACACAAAGAAGTTGTTTCAGAGTATCTAGGGCACAGACAGAGCAGCAAGGTAAGTAAAAAAGCTTCACAGAAAACAAAAGAAATAAAAACCTTTTTCACAAGATCTAGACACAAGTAGGATTTTCACTGGCGTGTCATGGCTGGCAGGGAATAACATTGTGGCAAATATTGGAGAGGAGATGGGGAACAAAATAAAAACGTTTCAGCTCAAGCAAACGGCTGCACCAAAGGGATCCAAGAATCCAGGACTGTTTCTATATGGGAATTATTTTCAATAAAAAGACATAAGTTGTGAATCATGGATGGAAGGACAACTTTCACTGCAAATGTTGCAGTGAAAGTCTGTGTATCAGAAGTCATTAAAGCTATCTGTAGGGAAGAAAGCTGAATTCTCTCACTTATTTGATAAACAGGAGCATCCTTGTTCTGTTTCTCCGCTAGAACATGGTTATGTCTAGAGGTCCAAAATAAAGTCAATTTAGTTTCTCCACAGAATCCCTGGGAGTGATGAAGACCATTTTAAACAGGAGGAGTAATGACCTTGTTTATTCTGCACAGGGAGCTATTTGGGTTTATAAAGAGACCTGAAAAGATTTCCACAACAGGAATATTTTTCTAGGAAGCAGAGCAGTTACATTCTCTCTCTCTCTCTCTCTCTGTATATATATATATATATATATATATATATATATATATATATATATATATATATATATATATATATATATATATATATATATATATATATATATATATATATATATAATGTCTATGGCAGGAATTAGATCACACAAAGTGATAGAAATATAGGCCACAAATTGCACTCAATGTCTTAAATGAGTTTAAGATTTAAACTAAGAAATGTAGCACTCTCCATGGCATTTTTGTTCCAAGGCAGAACTTAAACACAACCCCCAAGGATTGTGTATCATTAACCAATTTTAGGTTTTAAAATAGCAACAGCTGAGTAAGAGTGCAGATACAGCTGATGTGTCTCTGTTCTCCTCTAAAGGCAAGTAAATATGGAAGTCTGTGTTGGCAATATTTATTTAAAGTTTACAGTTACACCTTACTGTGAGGTTTGAGTGACTCGGTTATAATGTGATGTCGCAGTGACAGAATTCTCAGCTATGACTTTAGTGCTTAAAATCATGGCTTTTGCAGGAACCCAACCACTCTAAACCCCCCACCTGAATGCACCTTGAGTTATAGTCAGTCCACTTTTAAATCATAGCTTGTATGAAGCAATGTGATTGTGAGCTGATTGTTTAATTTCACTGCAATTAACTGCAGTCTGGACTCCTCTGTTGTGGTAGATCCTTAAATTGCAGGAACACTCCAACAGAGGAGGATCCATTTAGCGTTGTACAAAGTTCTCGATTTTGGAACTCACTATGGAAATGCACACAAATAGATACAAATGTTTCCATGAAATTAAGTTCTAGGCATAAAGCATTTCAGAATATATAAATAAAGCACACCTAAAAACTGACCGTTTGTTGTAGAATAAAAAAAAAAACCAACTAAATATACCAGGGGCTCAGATCACCCTAAAGCAGCTACTAAATAATGGCAATACAAACTTTATAAATATCCCCAGTTAACTACTCGAGAGCAGAGATAATTAGGGCCAGCTGAGCTCTCTTAGGGCCAAAAAATTAAAGTTGTCTTTTTCTCCAAATTGTTTATAGATACACATCTAATGACTTTGGATAGTCTGGGGTCACCAGTTCATAGTAGTTTTTTTTTTCTATCCTCAATCCACTCCTAAAGTCCTGAACTCTTCAGAGTTCTGCATTACATTGCTTTAGCCCCTGGTGGAGAAGCATTAAAACCTGATTACATCCCAGGCCCTAACAGGAAGATTAAAGACTCCCTTTAACTCATTAGCAAAACCAACAGAAGACCACTATTTGATGCCCTGATGGGCAAATAAGCCTCAGCCCATGCCCTCCTACTTGATAAACCAACAATGTATCCAAAGTAAAGGTGGTTTCGTTCTGAATCAACAAGGACATTTGAGAAAAAAAGCCCTGATTCACTGTTGTCCCCAAAAGAGGAGTGAGGATCAGGAAAGTAAGCATTTCCTATGCCAGATTTAAAAGCAGCTATATAGTGTGAACAAACTTTTGAGTGGACTGTGAGCTGAATGTTATTAGTGCTTGGACATTTTCTGCTTATTGAGATAACTGGGCTTGTGTTGTGACAGTGCTTTGATATCGTGATTGGAGCACTTGGTCATGCTATCTTAACTGAATATTTGGCTTTATGTGTACAGACTAAATCAATCCAGAAGCCATTTTCATCTACAAGTCCACTGAGTCTGTCATTATTGCTAGGCCGTTCTGTCACAAGGGTACCCTCCTTTGAGCTGACAATAAGTTTATGAACGACTAAAGACACTTAAGGTGTTTGTTTAGCTAAAACAGAGAATAAAGGCTGAAAGATGAGCTGAGTGATTTGAACAGCGTGTGTGGGGAAATGGAAACAACATCCAGTCAGACAACCCCTCCAGGCATTCAGGTTGATTAATAACTGGAGCAGCTGTGAAGAATCAAGAGTACAGAGGGAGCAGTTGTGTTAGTAAAACTCATCAAATACACACCCCTACACACGCCCACACACCCCTACCGCTTTGCTCACAAGTTTTGAAATGGACAGAGATCCAGGCTTTGTGATGGTCATTCCAAGACATTGACTTTATTGTCCTTAAACCACTTTGTAACAAATTCTTCCAGTATGATTAATCTCATTGTCCGTGTGGAAGTTTTATCTACGCCAAAGTTTTATCTACCTTGCTGATGTGTTTCAATATTTCACCATAATGTTCTTTTCATGTGATGTCATCTATTTTGTGATATACACCAGCCCTTGCTGCAGAAAAACACCCACACAGCATGATGGCTTTAATTGTGTGTAATTATATGGCCAGGTCAACAGCTCACCTTCAGGTATCTGGAAATTTTACCCCAGGATTTGGACTTGTTCAGGTCCGTAATCCTCTTCTTTATAGCTTGACTTTCTTTTAATATTTCTCTGATGTCACACAATGAAGCAGTGTCTAAAGTCTACTTTAAAACACAAAGAGGTACCTTTAAAATCTTACACAATGAAATAATGGTAAAATTATCTCAAAGTTTTCTTGCTCATTATTCTGCCGCTAAGCAAAAAGAAACAATTATGACAATGACCTGAAACTGGAACTTCAGTCACATTAGTTAATAAATTGTCTTTTTACAGCCTGTATGTTCAGTCATTTACAATATATTAGAATACACGTCCCGATGAGTCTTGTTAATAACAACCTTTGAGCAGGTATTAAACATACTTGTTTCTCTTTGGTTCCAGATATTTCCCTGAAGTGGTAAAGGAGGGCCTCACCAACCAGGTGAACAATCCAGAAGTGATTTTGGATATCACCCGACCGGACACATTGATTCGGCAGCAGATCATGGCTCTACGAGTCATGACCAACAAGCTAAAGAATGCCTACAATGGAAATGACATCTCCTTCCAGGACTCCAGTAAGTCCTCAGATATCTCCATAATGTTTTGTATATTCAGCTGCGGAACAAAATCGAAAAGCCCTGTTCCATTTCTTTCTCTCCCTGCATGTTAGTTTTGATTTGGACACACACCACAAACACTCTCAGAGATACACAAACTACAGAAACAAGATCTCATTTGTCATTCATGTTGGAACTTGTCACCAACGGCAGAGGATGTTCAGAGCATCTCTGAGGCAAGACAGACATTATTAGGAGAATAAATAGCTCTAGGTGTGAAGAAACAACATATGATAGACAGACAGGCCCATGTTTAGGAAGATGTACATCCCAAATGCTGTCGTGACAGAAACAATCATGTTTGAATCTGTGGATCTGGTAGAGCTGACAAGATGGGAACAATGCTCTGAGCCCCATCCAAAATGTGTCTGTTTTAAAACTGACAATAAATTTAGTTTTTCTTATCTTTTGCAGTATTCAAATGAAATAGATTGTGAAATGAACTAATGTGTCATAGAAAAATCATTCAAGATTATTCTATGGTTTCTGAAACTGAGTTCAGTCTTAATAGCATCACTTATATTCATTAAGTACTTATAATGCCAGACCTTGTCATACAGGCTGCATGCAACACCACTTATGATGTTTACATTTAAATGAGTGTAATTTTCTTGCTGCAGGTGACGAGGGCAGTAGCTCAGGAAGTGGCAGCGGCTGCTCTGACGGCTGCACGACAGAGTTCGTTTTTGTAGGAACAGAAGCTCCCGTGATTAGAGCCGACAGAAGTGACGAACGGGCTGCAGCTGCTGCTGCGGGCCAGTCGCTCTCCTGTGGACCCTCCACCATCCTGGTGATGGCTGCCCTCACACTCCCACTCTGGGCAGTACAGACTCAATGGAGATAATACAGTGTGGCCTGATCATTGACTCTTATACTGTTAAGTAACAGTATGTCTTACAGCAAGTTATACTGCTGTTCCCTCACTGGACATGTAGAACCTCCCGGAAACATGTCTAGAATGACTGACTGTATGGTGTGGTAGGGTTGGAAGTGAGTGCAGCGCTGAATCCTGCTTGTCCCCCAAAGAATGCTCGGTGCCATCAGTGAACCAGCTTTTACCATCTCTGAAAAAATGAAAATGTGGTGTTTTCTCATCATTCTAAAGTGAGCTTCGAAAAACATGCTTCTCATTTAGGAAACAAAACTATCTTACGGTGGTTCTATCAGTGATTTTCCAGAAAGGGAAACCCTTTATTTCTTTTCCTTTGTGTGATGAAGTGAAAAGAAGACAACGCTGTTTTTATCTTATTAGTTCTCTTTCCCTCAGACAAAATCAGAAAGAATTTTGGTGTGCATGCATGGATGTGATGTAAACAGACAAGACATTGTTTTGTTCTGCTTTTCTTTATTTATTCTGATTTTATTTTGTGTTTCCAGGCTCCATAGTTTTAGGTTTGTTTGCACAGAACCGTACAGCCCGAGCGGTTCACTCGGTTTCCTCTTTGGCCACATCATTGTCTTACAGCCACCTTGTTATTGCACATTTGATTATCTTTACGAAAGTGCTGAAGTGCTGCACTAAGGGTACTACTTTGCACAGATAATTGTATCGGCTTGTTTATTAAGCTGCAACAGGCACCCATCATATAGAGAAAAAAAGATTTATATTTTCAGATCATTTAAACTGGTTGTATTGTTCTTTAAGTGGGTACAGTATGTAGTTAACAGGATTGTACTTTAATGTAATTCTACTGGTATAGGTTAAAGTTACATCTTTATAAAGATATGTGTTTTCTTTCATTTTACGTTACAACAATGTTTTAGCAACAATATCAAGCCATTATACTACAAATGCCTGCTAAGATTGTCAAACTATCTGATTTATTCTCTTTTTCCAGAGTCATTAACATGCACTAACACATTTATTTTTACCCTCGGAAGACGGCAACAAAACGTAAATTTCATTTATTTCCCCGGATTCCTCTTATATAATTATGCACATTGCAGAAATTAGCATGTTTTTTGTTTGACCGGCAATAGCAAACCCTGGAACCTTGCAGCTTTTTGCAGTTATGTACTTTAACATGGCATGTACAATGTCACCTCCAAAGGTAGAGGACTGTCAAGGTTAGAGGGCTCTGAGAACTCAAAGAACTGGGGTTACTATACATACCCTTCAGTCTGTCTCCTACAGGCTTTGACCTTTAACAGGCTGTAGAGGCTTAGTGTGCAAAGCAAATAACCTGTGCTCCAGAAACACAGCGCCTGAGACCCCCGGTCATACAGAAAAGGTTAGCCTTAGAAAGTTTTGCAGGCCTGCTGCTAAAATTAACAATGAAAGAACTGTTCAAAAGTGTTGCACAAAAGATGAAAAATGTCATGCTCACGTGTGTTTCTGCAGGATCCAAAAACAGCCAGGTCATGAACACTTAAACTGTTTCCACATTACAAATGTCCCTTATCACAGCAGGGACCTCTCCAAATGCATCACCTTAACAAATTAACAGCTCCTCTGAGTGTCTCACAGAGGCCATGTTTGTCCTGTAGCATAGGAAGACGAGCATGGGACAAACACGTTTTCCCCTCACACAAAGTAAATGCAGGATGAGAATGAAAAAAATGGCATCAAGCACAAAGTTTACGCCAGCATCACAGCTGATTGCACTCAGAGCACCAGAAGGGAAATCTGTCCTCAGTGTGCGCTGGTGACTCACAACCGAGGCCCCAAGAGCCGCAGGAAGCTCCTACCACACACTAGTTGACCTCTATGACCTCACTCATCGCAAAAACCTATTTAGGAGAAGGTGACTGAATAGCACCCTCCCACCAAAACCAGCATGGCATGATTAAAGCACCGATGCGTAAACCTTAATTGTAGAATGCAACAGGCCAAGGCCTGAGGAAAGACATTGCAGTGATTAACATAAGTCCTTCCTTAATGTCAAACTGTCCAGAAGTAAATCAGTGCTAGGAAAGACTAAAATCCTATTCCTACTGAACTGCTACTGAAGCCTTTTGGGGGGGATTTAAATAGATTGGCCAAATTAAACTGGTAAAATACCAAGAAATCTAAATGGTTCAGTAGATGGTTAAATAAAAATTTGGGATATTGAGAAATTCCAATTTTCTGAAAGATGAAAAACAAAAAAGGGGACAGGGTATTTACACATGTACTCAACAGTTTGTTCTTCACCTCAGATAGTTTTTATTTTGGATCATCATATCTATTTTATTTGTTACTATACATACACCTTCCTGCGTTTCAAGCATGCTACTCAAAAAGTTGGGATAATTTAGGTTGTTGATGGACAAGTTCTTTGTTTTGAGAAATGATGTAACCAGCTTTGGTGCTAAAATGGCAAAAGAAAATAATTCTAAAGACAAATGTAAAAGTGAAAATAAAGTTGCAAATAATTATGGAAGCATTTGTAATGCCATTATGAAAAGATGGGCAGCTAAATTTAGAGGACTAAGAGGCCTGTGTACATGGCTCACATGCTTTACCACTGGCAGGTTTGATAAATGTTACCAGTCCCCTTTTGTAAACCCGAAGGACACATCGCTGTTTTTCTGATACATATTATGTTTCCGTCTAAAATGTTATGTGTAGTTTTCTACTGAAGAGTGTTGTGATGCTGGAGTTTTAGGCTATTTTTATTTGCAAGTTCAAATATTGACACATGGCAGTATTTATTAAATATCCTTTGAATTTTCTTAAAACTTCCATACTTTTGGTTAGCCAGTGAATGAATATAAAATGGATTGTGAGTCACACACACTTTTTAGTAATTTATGGCTTCCAGAGATGGAGAGAAGTGGTAGTTTTAAGCACTTTCTAACCAATAGATGTCTAATCTAGGAATCTAATGGGACTAAAAAGATGTGATGCATGAGGGACAAGTTGCGCCCACATCTGCTCCACCAATGTTATTGGAGCATGAGGAAGAGGAGGCCACCTTCAGCTCTTTGGTCTTGTTATTCCTGTACAGTTTCCACTGGGTCAGTGAATCCAGTTTGATTGACTGAACATTTCATGGAAATTTCGGTGAACAGTATAAGGGTGACTTAGCAAGCCCCTTACAATGACAGAGCCTGAAAACCTTACACATAAACACATCAGACCCACCTCTCAAACTCTAAAATAGTTTCTATGTAGAAGTTGGTGCTGGAAATTGCACTACACTTTGATGAGGAATAAGGTCCCACCTTCTAGCTGTGTTAGGCGTTGGTAACAGCAACCAATCTGAAATTCTTTATAAAAATAAAAAAAACGGCTAATGGTTTTTTATTTGGTCAGAGTGATGAGAAACATCCATCGGAAAGTCTTGTAAGTATGCTGATTGTTGAGTCCGCTGTGATGTTCAAAACTGAAATTTTTTTACTTGACTATAACAGGAACATTTTTTTTTTTGATGAACGACCTAATGAAAAGGCCTGAGTTGTTTTTTAATCTGTTTTGCTGGTAATGCGCAAACTTTTTGTTATTTTATTATCACTTTTTTAAAGTTTCGCAGTGTTCACTAAGGCAGGGAGAGCAGGGAGAAACACCACTAGCTTTACAGGAATCCATTACATTGATGACTTTATGCTTGGCGAATGAAAGTAACATTGATCTGTACTATTCACATGGTGATATCATTTAGTCAATAACAAATTTAGTTTTAAATTATAAACAAAAAAGATAGCCGAGGCAGGTATCTTTGAGTGAGACCCTGAAGCGACACAGCACAAACTAAAAAGTGTTGTGATGCTGAAGATTTAGGTTATTTGAAATATCCAAGGCAGTATTGCAAAAAAAAAAGAAAAAGTTTTTTTCCTTCAATTTCCTGTACATTTTCTTAAAATGTCCCTTCTTGATAACAAAGGCAGAAAGTCAGCAGATTGGCATCAGATACTTGTTTTGTTTGAGCCTCAGCAGGTATGTTTTTTCACAGCTCAGAAACAGTAAACAGCTGCAGCCACACAAAGGTTGAAGGCACCTATTAGAGTCTCTGCTAGAGCTGTGATTGCATCAGAGCTGTGGATGAGTGAGGATAATGCAGGGCTTTGCTGGTGTTGCTGAAAACACAGCAGAAAAAGTGAATTGAGAAAAGAATTTCTTAAAGCCTGGTCCTGTTTTTCCAAAGTGCTCGTATCTAGAAAGGGATGCTTGTAACTGGTCCTCTCTGATAATGATAAAATAAACTGTTGCTATTCTCCAATACCGTATTTATTCCTATCACTCCTGACAAGCTGCAAGACCATTCTAGTCAGAAATACAAAATCACTCTTTGAAATGATGCAGTGACGGTCTACATTTACACATGAGCCATAAATAAATCTATTAGCTTCTTGAATTATTTTAGCCATTGAAAAAAAGGGGAAAAAAATTCTGAATTTCTCATTTATTTTTTTTTACTAAATGTTTAGAACACAATTTGTTATGCAAGGTCTTTTCATTTTGCCGTGAATCATTTGCTGCACTTTTGCTAAACATAATGCTCTGAGTGTGGTACTGTTGTGACTTGCGAAAATTAATGACTAAGGAGCACATTACGATTTTTTGAAGCTGTTCAGTGCACGCTGTTTAAAGTGTTTTGGGGGAACTGAAGTTGATGGTTATACAAGCAGACATGCCTTACCATTTTTTAAAAGACTAAAATGGATTGCTTATTCGGCTTTTGTTACACATTCTTGTATACAGAAAATATTACAATGGTAATAATAAACATTTTATTAAAAAACACATTTCCCCTGTCTTTTTACTGTGTTATGCATCAGAAATTTAAAACTTCTTGTAGAAATCTTGTATTTTAATTGTTCAAGCTCTTAGCTTAACATACATTTATGCATTCGGTCTATGTACAAAATGCTTTCCAAGATCAAATGTTATCATTAAAGCCATTAACTGATTTTTCAGTAATGTAAAAAAAGTAAATTGTTTCCTAGAAATATTCCACGCTTATGAACTAGGAATCTTCTCTAAATGCTTTTCTCAATGTCCTTCTGGAACCATAGTTTTAAACAAAACACTTCTCCAAAAGACGAGAAGCAAACAGCCTTGGTTTGTCAAGTTATTTAGATGACAGATTGTATCTGTAAAAGTTCCCCAAAAGTTGGCCTTGCTAAGAATTTTGTTAAAATTGTTGACTTCACTTTGTCTTAATAAGAAAATTGGAAAGTTTGGAAAAAAATTCACAATTAGCAGCAATTTTAAATACAAATTAAGTGTGAACCTATTTTTTCTTTGGTGTAGTTATATTAGTTTCTTACTTGAAAGGTTATTGTGTAAAGAGTCTAAGATAGATATTGTGGCCAACATGATATTTTGTTGACATTTTTTAATTAGGGAAGTGATGTCTAAAGAAGTTGTCTTGGGAAACAAATATATTTGGCTAAGATGACACAGTTTTCACATAAGCCAAAATCTTCTTCTGAGCAGTTGATCAGTGCCAAGTGATGACTCCTGCTCTGGCAGCACATACTGTCAAGGAGATAAGTTGAGCTGGGAGACACAAATTAAACTGTAAAATCTATTAAGAAAGAGATTCAATTATTTCAGACAGGAGTGATCAACCTTAAGATCTGTTCACATTAGATAAATTTTACTACGGACAAGTTGTGCAGCACACTTGGAGGGGTGCTTGAAAGCGCTTCACTTTGGATCACTTATGCAAACATACAGACGGTTTTGCTTTAAGCAACCAGTACACCTTACCAATTTAAGATTAGCCTTTAGTAGACACAACTGCTGATTGTGCAGAACCCAGCTATCTCTAAATTTGAGAAAGACACAGGGGAGACTTGAAATGAGCTATTTCTGCGATTTAGTTTGGGTTCTAAAAGTTGACAGACCAAACCTGGTTTGTAGCCTTCCTTTCATCTCTCCTTTTACTTACTTTTTAAAGTAGGTATTAGAACTCAAAATTAGGCTGAAAATCCCCTGTATGTATTATCTTGTCACTCTGCATACTGCTAAAAAAAACATGCATGCATTTAGAACTGAGAAGCAGGATTTCCTCCTGTCACTCTTGACTATCTTGAATGACAATAAAATGCCAAGAAAAGGATTTGGCTTTCTAACATGTGCCATGACTTTCCCTGTCATAACTACACTTGTTTCAAGATACCAAGCTGCAAAATGTCAGCCTTTCACAGTGGCAGGAAGTGACACTTGAAAAATGCATAATATGCTGCTATGACAAGTGATATGAGTTGGCATGCTCTTCATACGTGCTTTATGAGAGCAAGCTGACCTGCCTGACATGGTTCCTGGCACTGACAAATCTATCTGAGACTGATTTATTATACACTCACCTGCACAGATGGATGGGGCATCTTCACTTGTTTAGCCAAGCTTAAACATGACTTTTTATTTTATTTTTTATCAGAAAATGAAATAAAAACTACACATTATGAAATTATTCTAATTTAATGCTTACACAAAACTGTGTACTTCTACATTACATCAATAACTTTCTATAAGCAGTAAATAGAGGACATTCTATATCATTTCTCCAGCTACTGATTCTTCCCTATAAAGTCGCCCCAGCAAGGTCACTTAGAAGTCAAAGTCAAAAATGCTCAGTATTTTCAGATACTAAATCTACCACCAGTTGATCACAATTTTCTTTTTGTTTGGCTTTAAACAAATAAAATTACTTCTGTTAATACCCAAAACAGTACAGTGTTTATCTTCTAACTTAACCATCATGCCATAAATGAGGTGTTTTAAAACATTGTTTTTCCCATTCAAAAGTCAAGAGGCTTTTCATTCTACCAGTGGTATCCTTGAGTTGAAAAGAGTCCTTTGTTCTTCAGATGTTTGTTTGCTTTTTTTTTTTACCACAAGTGTTTCAGATTTACCAAACAGCTCACGTCTTCCTTTTTTCCTTTAGTAAAGCGACAATGATGTAGTGTCTCTTGTAGAAAGAGAAGGAAGGCCTTCTCTTGCAGCTCTGATTTCATCTGAAACTCTGTAGATCAGTTCTTGACATAACATTCAACAAGGTAGTTCTTTGAGTTGCTCACAATTCAGTTCTGAACTCCAGTTCCTAGTAAGTCAATATGAAGTATAAGAATTACTTACTACTGACAATGTTACTCTTTTGATTGACATTAAATTATTGTATTACGTTGTGATTAGAAGTGATTCAGATTCTATGTAACTGGATCTGAATTCAACTACATAATAAGAATGCTCTAGAACAAACAAATTGATATGAATGGACTTTAGATCTAATTAGAGTTTTCATAGTTGTAAATTAAATTTGTCTGTTTTGCAAACTGTTTCCAGGTTTAATTTAATTTCAATTAGTGCTTTATAAAATAACTTAACTGAACGGTACTATAAACAGAAATGACAATGTCTTCTAATTGTCCTTCGTAACTTGCAAAACTCACTGATACCACAGAAAGTAGGGTGGTGCCTGTAAATATTGAGGTCTGAGGACATTGTTAATGGATTCTCTGATGACACATTTCATCTTGGCAAGGATTGTAATTGCTTTTTACATGACAAGTAATAGTGCAAGGGCTTTAGAGACGGTGAAACAAAATCCCTTGAAAATAGAGACCTATGAAATTAAACCTTGGATTTCAATTTTCTCTCCCACAAGGCTTGAGCAATTAAAGGGGTTTAACCCAGTGCTGTATAATAAGACATAAATAAAGTGTGTATGTTGCTATATGTGTGTGTGGGGGTGTGCGTGCGTGTGTGTGTGTGTCTATAACTTTCATTCATTGCAGATCTAATAAAGATATACTAATCTAGAGTGACATGAATAGCTGGGGAGTCTGAACTTAATCTTCAGTAAGATATAAAAATAATATATAGGATAATTCTCTGAAATATTTTTCTGTCAGTCTGTATATATTCACCTGAAAAACATTCTAGTTCATGTCAAAAGCCTTGCTATTTTCCAACCATGTACAAACACACTTCTGTTTCTTTTTTCCACCTTCACACATTAGACATCGTTTTCTGTCTCTCTTGCTCTCTTTGGATTTAGGATAAAGAGTGAATTTATACAGCAGAGCAGTCCTGGATAGCAGAGACAGAGATTACCTTCCCTGATCTTTTCACAGACAAGAAATAGTTCAGTGCAAACCCTCCCTTAGGGCTTTGCCACCTCTGTACTGACAGTCTGTGCATTAGCATCCATCAGAGAAGAGGAAGAAAACGGTTTTATCCTCTTCGACCTATTGCTTACTCAAAAAAGAGAGGAATGAAGAAAGCCAAAGTACTGGATGATATGCTTGTCACTATGGTGGATAATCTGTAAACACACTGCCAGGTCAGAGCCACACTGATGCAAAGCCAAAAGCTTTGTCTCTTTCTTCAAATGACAATAGAAACCGCAGCTTAACTCTGAAACCACCGACGATTTGTCATCCTTAAAATATATTTAACCCTCTGATGCATGAATTATGATCCTTTGTGTCAGAATTTTTTTTCCATTTTTTAAAATTCTTTTCTTAAGGCATAAAAAAGGTAGGAACATTTTTTTGTAAAAATAATTTTTTTTTAATTTTTTTTTTTATGTGATCAATTGTAATTTTGTCCAAATACAAAGTTGTTATTTGAAAAATACATCAGTAGTATTGTTCCTTAGGGGTTATCTGATGTCATAATATTTTTTTTACTTGCAAGAGTCGTCTACAGTAGAAGGAGGGACCGGGTCGGTTCTCATGCTTTTTTGTCTGTCGGCCATATTGTATTTAACAAAAATAATTTCTTGCATTTGCAGCTGATGGCCAGTAGTTGATGGTATATTTTATGATGCATTAGTGTCCACTTCAGTGGTCTGTGTGCATTTATAACATAAAAATCCACAGGAAGCAGAAGAAAATGGCTTTTAGATAGCTGTCCACTGTAGTGACCACTATGCATGAAAGGGTTAAGGGGCCAGTGTATCTGCACCTTAAATGTTTGGTATTTATACACAAAAACACAGTAGAACCAACAGGTTAACATGATAACAGACACGATACAGCGAATGAGTGTTTACAAAATGTACATTCTGCTTCGTAGCTATATCTTACCATCTGCAATTTTTCTGAAGCTTAAAAGTTTTAGAAGAAATATTTAATTCAAGGCCTCAGGCGCCCTCAAAATATCACGCATTGCATGAAATTCTGCCTCAAGGCTCAGTGGGGCAACTGATCAGCAACTGGTATTTAATATGTATCAGCATTCAAGTCATCCATTAAACACTAAACAATGTCCTGGTCACTGAGAAATATATTGTTACCTGAAATCACTACGTGGTCACAAATTAAACTAATAATTTCACAGTAATCTCCCTTTGATAAGTATTAAAATGCTATGATCCCTTTAAAGACTTAAGGACACCAGAACCTGTTGAAATCCATTTTATATGTATTCCTATGAAGGATCCAACATATTGTAGGACTAGTCCAAGCATATTGGTTAAGTTAGAAATTCTTATAACCAAGAAACAATCAAGGAGTAAGAAACACTTAGCTATTAAATGTAACTATTGATTACAAGTTGTAGCATATTAAAAAACATATAAAAATACTTGAGTACAGAACTAAACTACAATAAAAATTAAAAACTAAGAAATTCAGTGTGCAGCTGCTAGGTTGAGATAAAAGTACAAGCCAAAACTTTGATGTGCAAGATGTCATCTTATTTGGGTAAAATGCTCTTTTGCTGTCTAATGAAAGGGCATAAATTAAAGATTGACTTGTGTCAGAAATTGAGCTGGCAGTACAGCTGCCCCGGGTACAAACAGATGATGTGTCAGGCTCATTTGAGCAGGACTCCCACCATGCACAGGAGAACTATGATGAAAAAAAAGCTTGGATCAGAAAGACAGAACCATAGGTGGTGGAATATGGGTGAGAAGATATAACCATGACTTATGTGATCTGAAAATGTGAAATTTTGAAGGTTGACATCCTTAGCAAATGGGTCACTGCACAAGTGGAGAGCTGGGGAGGTTCTTTGTAGTCGAAGTCATGTTTTTAGGGAGCAGTTTTAAATATATAGGTCAAAATATACAAAGGAAATCTTCTCCTGAAAAAGTAATAGCAAACTATTGAATCAAATTCATGCCAAATTATCAGTCTGTTGTGTGCTTCACCCACAGCAATGCTTTAATGTTTAGTAGTGAACCCTTCCAGACGACACACAAGGTAACACCTGTTATACCAACTGAGCCACCCAGCAACACAAAATCATTCACTTTCTAAACTCACCTCTAACCTACTATGTGCAGCTACTCTGAAGAATTTTCAATCTGGTCACTATTAAAAATCTGTTGCTAAGCAAGCCTTTAACGTCTCTCTTTTTTTTTCTCATCAAACAGCAGGATCACTTGACACCTCAGCAGTACATTAAATATCATCTGCAAATATGCACATGCATATTTCAGTCCTATTTGTTGTCACTTGTTCTCACACCTGAAACTAGATCTTTAGCTTTTGGAGAGAAAATCCACCATGCAGCTGAAAAATTAATTATGGTTTCAGGTCAATGTGGTAGACACAAACAGTATGGCTGGTAATGTGACAGGTGAGGTAGATTTCACTGCTACATAATTTAGATTATGACTTTTTATCTCGTTATTTGCATATTAAAGCATCTATATTTTCAACATTCCCCGAAATGACTAAAATAGCAAAATACAGAAGAACTCATTTTAACATCCTTTGCTAGGAGAATAGGATTTTAAACAGTAAATCTAAGAACATAGGAACAATGAAGAGTAAAGGAGGGATGCAGGGGATGAGGTGATTTATTGTAAAACCTGTGCTCTAGTCCTGTCTGATAATCTGGAAGCAGTAGGTGGCAAGACAGCAGAAAACACTATATTGATGAGACTGTTTACTCCCTGGCCAGAGAGAAAAATAACATGATTCCAGCAAAATAGAGCTTGGGTAAGACTGGGATTCTTTCTCCATGAAGGGAGGATTGTGGGTAATGAGTTGCGTTAAGTTTTCATTTACTATAATTATCTGTAAAAAAGTATAAAGAATCACAGAAACAGAGCAGCAGGGTGGATCAGTTTCATGCTGAACGATGTCATCTGCCCTCTTTATGTCTGTGAGTTAAAATCAATTATGAATAAAATGAAGCACATACATACCTAAATAAATGCAAGGCTTTAACCTTGGTATTGAATTTGAGCTGCAGTGTTCAGTAACATGAAACTCTGGTCAGAAAAAATGTGTTGGAATTTTTCTAACCTTCGCAGGTCGACAGCAGCACTTGACATGAAATCCACTTGTTTGTACTGGATCTACAGGAACATGCTTTGCTTTGTAAGAGTAAGAATTTTTATGTTCTCATTTGTCGCTGGTAGGTGGATGAGTGTGGGAGGGATTTACGTTAGAGTTCACAGAGCACTGCAAACTGCACATCGACAAACACTGAAAGTGATGAAACAGATCAAAGCTTCGAACTAAAGCCTGTAATTTTATGAGCTGTGTTTTTATGCTTCCTCATGCAAGCATAAAAACACAATGTCTAGAACTGGTACCAGTATTTATCCACGCTAAAATGACTGGGATGTGGAAATAAAGAAAATTGTCATTACAGTTCAAATAAGTGCAGTTAGGATTTAGTCCGATTTCAATTTCACCTTATAGCAGCTTTACATGATGATAATCTCCCACATATTAGCATAATTCCTTAATTAATGCAGACAAGTTGCTTAGCACCAGCAGAATAGTGTGAAAAGTGAGCACAGTCCCTGAGAAAAGCCTAACACCTAATCTGAAAGCCTTTGTTTTAAATAAATATCTGATGAATGTAGTTATATTTTTACATACATATTATGTCTCTCTTTGTGTTTTCACAGTGTGATTTCATACAGATAACTTAAATACCTATTGTGGTATAATGTTAGAGCAATATTTCCAATATTTTCTATTTTAATGTTGCTTTGGCATTTTGAGTACTGTCAGACCCCAGTCTCAGTGGGTTTTTTTTGTTCCATACATCTTCTCATCAACTCTGACCATCTTTCCTACTTCTACAGGAGACAGTCAGTGCTGTGATGCTGCCACCGCAGTAGGTCTCTGTGGTGATGCTTTGCTCAGCAATCATCTCCCACACAAAGCGTTTTGCACGTTTAATTGTGGTCTCATCTGACCAGGGCACCTTTTATCCTTTTTTTTTTCTTCATGGCTTGTGGCAGCCTGCAAATGGTACTTCCTGTGTTTTTCAAACTTCCATCAAACCAAAGTGTGCAGATTACTCAACCAACAGCTGCCATGTCAATACATTTTCCCACCTCAGCTGTGCCTCTTTACAGCTCTTCTAGAGTTACGTAGGATCTTTTGGCTTATTGACAGTTTGACAGCTTAGAGATGAAAAGTCATTTGTTGGTAGGCAGTATACTCTTTCCTTCCAGGTGATGGGATGAACAATGTGCTGTGAAATGTTTAAAGCATGGGATTTTGTTTTGTAACCAACCCTGTCTATCTGGTGGGTTCCTTAGTCTCCCTGACGCTGTTTAATAACATTTCTACCAGTCCTCCAATGATCACAGATTAATTTTGAAGTTCCATGACTGCACCGGATTGTATTTATATTTGAAATAATTATTTAAAAAATATTGTTTTTTCTTTCAGATTTGCATGTCTGTGCTGCTTTATGGTGATATAACATCAAATTCTTAAGATTACTGAGACATTTATGGTTAGAACATGACAAAGTGATAAAATCTTCAGTGGGTATTAAAATGGTATTGAGTGGTAAAGTACATCAAGAAGATGCTGTCCATATTCTGCCACAAGTTTGTGCTGCAATCATGTAAATATAGCATAACACATCTGGGGAATGATTCCTGATCCCTTCTGAAAATGTGCTATAATTAAGCATTTGAGGTTGGAAAATGGACTCACCCCAAATGGTGTAATGTTTAAAGACTAAAGTGATCACTGGGTGAAAATGTGAACCTCCTGTTGGCTTCAAATTAAAAATCCATGTGGATACTGTTCTAGGGGTTTATATTACAAAGACCCAGAGTTAACAACTTGAACAAAAGTGGAGAAATAAATGATTATTGATGTTTTATTTTAAACTTAGCACTTGAATAATTCAAAAAGGCATTCAGGAAGGCTTATTTAAAATGTATTGTGCAACATTGATTGCTCTGATGCAAGTGGGATTTTGGGGGTTTTGTTTTGTGCAACAAATTTCTTTGACACACTATGTTCAGAATTTTTTAAAATTAAAATAAGGTCTTTGCCAGAAACAAAATTAAAAATAAAACTGTGTGTTGTCTGTGCCTGCACTGTGACGATTAAAGGTCCTATATGAATTGAGGCTAAACGTTAGGTATTGTCAAGGTCACATTAATCGTCTTTAGTGAAACAGAAACCTTAATGGGAAAATAAAATGAATCTTTGTATACATTTAAGCATTGCTCAGCGCAATTCTTCTTTGAAGGTCTCAAGAGTATTTTATCAGCATACAGAGATAAAAGACTAAATCTTGTAGCTTTCTGTGGACAAAAAATATAATATTTAATGTAATAACATTCAAAGTTGTTAAAAAAATTACTCCCTAAACATTTTAATTAATGTCACTGCTTAACTGGTTTTCACGTTCTTGACTACATTACCCCAAAAACAGACATTTTCCAAAGAAAAAAACAAATCTGTTGCTTGTCAAACAACCAATACTTAACTGTGATTTTACTTATATGAAGAGAAATAAAAATGTGCCAATGTTCACTTTAAGGTATTAAAATGCTTAAGTCACACAAATCAATTATTTGTATCAAATACCTTGTACTGCTGATGGGACTGCTATTGACCCTCCTGCCACATTGACACAACTGAGATAAGATTTAGGCCCATAGGCTTCTCAATCCATCTGTGAAAATATTCCTACCCTGACTACCTGAACAACTCAAGAAATAGTGGCATTGCCTCCTATTGTGAGATGGGTCCCATGTTAAATGATGTAGAATGTAAAAGCACACACCTCATCAATCATGGTAAATAACCCAAAACATGATTTTACGTCTTTGCTTTTTACCAAGTGGATTCTATCAAATGTTTTATTTGTAAGTCTGCACAAAAGATGGTCAAATTCAAGATGTAGACATTGACTATGAGTGGACTGCGCAGTCAGCTTAGCTGTTTAATCACAGATCTCTTTTTTTTCACCCTGTCTTTCATTCAGCTCTTCCCTCTGGTCATGACTGCTCACTAAAGCGTGTGATCACAGATTTGAGTGTCGGCATGAGGGCACAGTATGGCTCAAATCACTCAAACAATAGACAGCTATCTTTACAAAGAGAATAAAAATGGATTTTTTTACATCACCATAGCTCATGAGTAGAACTTGTTCAGAAATCTTTGCTTTTGAAGTCATATCTACATAAATAATAAAATGTGTTATTAAATCTATTGAACCTGTCTATGAAGAAAAAAAAAAACATTCACTAACAAAAACAATCTCAGTCACATTTGTTCATTGTAGTAGATTTGAATAAAGGATACCTCAAGCTACCTTGCACATTATTCTAAGTATATGAAATTATTTATTTGTTCCAAATAAATATAGGAACTAGCAGGATTTTGATAAATATTTAGAGATCTTTGCTAGTGATAGTGAATAGTCTGCAATTTTGCTGGATTACATCATATTGGACTTATAGGTCAAGTGACAAATTTCAGAGTTTACTACTTTCTGGCTAAATAACTAAAACTAGAAGTCAATGCATATCTAACTCAAAACAGAGCAAGTATTGTTCCTTTAAAGTTTGTAACACTCAGACCAAGATTTTATCTGCCTGCTTTTTTTTGCAACATTAATAGCACTCAATGGTTCTAACTAATGCAGCTGAAGAAAATTCTTGATTTAAAACATGCTAGATTGAGTTCTACAAGTGCAGCTTAAGTTGTGACAAAATCCATTTTATGCACAATATCCTTGTAAAAAAAAAAAAAAAAAAGTGTGCAAACAGAAGGGAATGTATCACTATTTCATTATAGTATTTTCTTGACAAAGTAAATATTTGCTCATTGATAATTTGACATGTTTGGGTGGAGGGTCTCGCTTTCTGGGTGCAGTATCATTAATGTGACAAAAATCTCCAGGATCTTTCCTCTTTCTTATCTCCTCTGCGATACAGTGATAAAAATCAAAAAATAAATCAAACTGTAATAATCTTCTTTACTTTATGTACAAAAGAAACAGTATAGCCTCAGATCTATATTTAGCCTCTGAAAACCTTTGTTTCAGAGACTACTGGGTGTCAGCGGAGACTTGACACCGTTCTTTAGAGGTGTCATTACCTTGGCTGTTCAAAGTATAATACTGCTGACTGCGAGGGTGGCAACTTCTGATATAATTGGTTTTGGGGAGAAGCTGTGACTTTTCCAGAAGTAACACTCTTAATTTAAGATTCTTAACAGGTGAATATCACCATTTGGGGATTTCATTTGATGAGAAAAGAAGCAGATAAAAAGAGAAAAAGCAAAGCAAGTCATATGAATGAGCACGGAGATGGCAATTGGCACAACAGGTAGCACAATAAGCTTTACGTACAGATGAGCAGAAGAAGTTTTTGCTTTAAAATGCAATCAAGCAAAGCAGCTAAAACATGAAGTTGAAAAAAAGACTAATGTTAAAGTGACAATCATTCATAAATCAGTGGATCAGCTGCAGAATGTAACTTCTATAAAAAACGTTTTTTTATTATATATATTTTTTTAAACTGACAATAAATTATGAGACGGACAATCTGTGAAAAGATTAGCTCCTCTGCCTTCTCCCAGTGCTAAACACAGAAACACACCACTTGTCAGAAATAACCAATCAGAGCCAGGAGGACGGTCTTAGAGCTGTCAGTCATGCTTGTGTTTAAGCTGCTCATGCTCTCCCCTTTGCTCTATGCTATGCTACAGCTTCTTCCCAATAGCACAACCTGCTTTGAATTCTTAGACTAGTTAGCATGGCCACTGATGACAGCGAATAAACAGTTGTCCTGTGAAGTTAAGTTGTTTCTCTGCTATCAGCTCATTGAGCAGCATGTACATGAAGTTGATTGACAGCACTAATACTGTCCTCCACACTGATTGGTTGTTTCTGATGACGAGCATTGGATTTCTGCAGATGGCAGGAGAAACTTGATCTCTTCACAGATTTTCTATCACATTATGTACTTTAACGGCATAGTGACAGTTTAAACAAATATCTAAAAACATTTTTTTTCTATCGTGGTAACATACTGCAGCTTCACTTTATCTTTCAGATTTGTTTATTTGCTGTTATTTATCTACAATTTACTTTTATTAGTACATGACTGTCAGGAAATAATTTTGCTTCAAAAGCAGTTTTATTGGTTCTTGGCACATGTATGACTCATAATTAAAATACTTTCTCAATTATTTTCTTAATGTCAAATACAGTTGTAGCAGGAGAAAAGCACATCATCAGTTTTCATGTGTAAATTATGTTCAGATTGTTTTAAAATATTTAAATCCTGTTAAATATTTAACCTGTGTTTAATAAAAACACCATGACAGATGTTTCCCTGTCAACATTTACTGAACAAAGATGAAGTCAAAATTGAAACTCATTAAGCGGCTCCCCAAAATCCAAGATTAATGGTTTAATGTTTCAACTCCATTAAAAGGATGAATCACCTCTTCAGCTTTTGTCAATTTTAGCAGAGGTTTGGTATATCAAGCTTTTTTTCTGATTCAGGTGGAAGACGCCAGGCCCAGAACCCTTAGTTATATACAAAATAACTAGATTTTTAAGTTTCTTTTTCTTTTTCTGTACCATTACTGTATTGCTGAAGTTTATAAAAATACCTTAACAAATGCAATTGAAAGATGAAACCAGTAATGTCAAAATTGGTCTCCAAGGGCTGAAACAACAACCGTTAAACACCTGGAATGTCATTGTGGGATTTATATGATGATTTTCCTTGACTGTGTCAGGATTTTAGGGATCACCAGGAAACACAAACCTAAATTTGAGAAGTCAGGCCTTAGACCTAAAGTGCCATAAGCTCAGCTCTTATTTTTCAAAAATAAGACTTTAAATTTTTTAATTGAAACTATAAGGACAAAACTAGGCTTAGGAGAATGGGCATGTACGTACATACAAATGTGAGAAAAGTTGAAGGTTTCAGAGAGAAATTTGATGGAAATCTTCAGAGATCAACTTGAATTGTGTGTTAGTAGCCATTTGTTTGTCACTATGAAGCAGCTTTGACTTGAGTGCAGTTAAAAATTGTTCTTCTTAAATCCATTTGTTGTTATCCTGAAGGCCAAAAAGAAAGATGCTGGAGACGGAAGTGCAATCCTTAACTCATGTCCTGTTGAGACAAACATCATTTCACTAAGACTTGTTGCTCTTTGGTCCTGTTCTACATGGCAGACTTCTCATCTTTAACTCATCTGGAATATTTGTCTTCTTTGGGTTCTTAAAATATCCATCACATGTTCCTGTCCCGTTGGAATGATGAGACTCGGATTATAGCTGAAATATCTTTAACAGTTCAACAGCAAAGCAAATTCTGACAACAGACTCAGACAGTGTTCAATGGAAAATACACAGAAAGAAACATTGGACTGATGCCACATCTGAATCCAACCGAAAGAGAAACAATGGAGAGAGGATAATTAACATGTCATCTGTATTTTGGACAGGACATACATTATCTTAAAATGTCATGAAAAAAACAAAAGATTTATAAACACAATTTCAAGAACTAAAGGGCCTTAAATCTGTGATATGCTTTTTCAAATTTATTTTTGTATACAGTAAAAATAAAGTATCTAATTTTGTTTGGAAAGTGCTCACTTCTGAACCAATAAAAATATACTTCTTTTACTACCATCAAGTGCTTTTCTCTCCCAGTCATTGTCCAGACATGCATGGAAAACATAAAACATGTCTCTTTTACATTTATCGGCACAGAAATCTGTTAGCAACACACCAGTATTATGCAGTCAGGAAGCAAGCTGAAGCAATCAAATCTTTTTTCACTCCTGGCTCCTGGAGCTATCAGCCCCCGTCCAGGCCCATGAAGACATCGTTGGATTGAGTTTGAAAGATGATAATAGAATCCTGCGGAAACTAATTTATTTCTAAAGAAGAAAAGGGTATGAATTCTCACATGCACCCCATCTCCACCTGTCCACTCTTCAGCAGTTTTCACCCTTGCAGTTGTATTACTGCACAGTTGCTTGATTAAGCCATAAAGCATGATGTAATTTTGATTTTCAACAGTATAAAACGGGAAAAAAGGGTATTTCATACATACCTCATAGTTTAGTGTGTTTTTATCCACTTGCATAAAAAAGTAAGTGCCAGTTTTAATACAGAGTAATTGTTATAATAGTCTTTTATAAAAACTCAATTTCACCATATACAAATATTGCAACTGCAGGAGAAACAGATTTTTAAAAAAAACAACAATCTGTACTGCATTGAGATGTACAATACAGTACTTCTGTACTGTACAGTGTACAGTACAGTGTACTTCTGTACTTGCAGAAGTACAGTGATGCATAAATATTTACAGAGTATTTACTAAATGTACAGTAATACAGTTCATTTCAGACCAAACATTTACAGCATTGTTATTGTCTTATCTTTCTTATTATAAATAAATCATCATTTGCCTATTGCCTTATCAAAAATAACTGGTATTTTCAAGCCACAATATGCAGTTTCACACTTAGCCCAGGAGAAGTTCTGTCCAAGTCATTATTATATTGTAATAATGACGTCCACTGGCTTCCTCATCTTGGGGCAAATAAGCTTAACATCTAAATTTAATGTTTAATAGAGCAAAAACGCAGCTGTTACAAGTCCAAGATCATATGAAAGCAAAGCAATACTAGGACCCAGATGGCTCCAGTCAGTCTGAGGCTGTGAGATTTGCCATCTATTTCTGAGTCCTTGGCAGGTGGATGATGATAATGATGATGTTTGTAATCACTGGTCACATCTGGACTCACTGCAGAGAGAGAAGAGATGAAAATTACAGTTTGAAGGATGCTCATTAACAGCATGACATTAGGATGCACTGCAATTTTACATGTTAGAAGGACAAGGATGGTTTACTTTACATTTTTTACATGCCAATAAACATAATAAAGAAACAGAGTCTATCTTTGAATTCATCTTTGAAAGTCTTTCTTTTCTTCTCTGTGAGATTTTGTTCAGATATATGAAAATTGGGTTTCCTCCTAAAACATGAAAATACAAAAAAAATCAAGAAAAAATAACATAAGAACTTTGTATGGTTATCACTCCACACCAGCTGGATTATTTGATATTATTTTCCAAGGTACTTTATATCACAGCTGCAGAAGTAGCTCCTTTTTAAAACTATTGCTAACTACTGCTATTTTCATGCCCTAGACGCAAATTTTAATGAAGCCATGTAAAACACTGTTTGTTTTTTCAATTAACCTTTTTGTAAACAGGAAAAAAAATGCATTGAAAGAAAATGACAAGTTATAATAAATAGGTGCATGTTATTAAATCAGGCTGGAGAACTTTTAATTTGGAGGTAAGAAGAAGTCAGTGAGATTTATTCAGTTAATTTCAACATTTTCTGTAGTAAGTTTCAGGATAAGGAAGCAGCGTGAACAAAAGCCTTGTTACCCAATTCAGAGCAAATGGGACAGAAAGCAGCAGCAAGTTTTGTGAGCAAAAATATAGGAGTCAATATTTCTCAGTGCAATTCCAGTACAGACAAAGGCCAGCAGAAGTCTGAGTAATGCTTTGTAAATAAAAGTTAACCAATGGGAATTCTGTCGGGCAGCCAGACCACGCCGCTCCACCCAGGAACATAATAGCAACGGTTTGTTGATATTGTGCAGTTTGTAATGAACCTCGGAGAAGAGGAGTAGACATAGTCAGGCATCCTAAAATGATTGACTAGGTAAAAAAATGATTTTGCTACTTAACTACATCCATTTGTTTCAATTTAGGCTGGATAGTGGCATAGTTGTTGGCATGTCTTGCAGCAAGAAACTCCTCAGTTTGAACTTTGACCTAAGTTTTTCTTTATATGTTCTCCCCATGCCTATGTGGCTTTCTCAAACTGTCCACAAATGCAAATATTAGGTTAAAAGGCTACTCTGCATTTCCCTCAGGAGTGTGAGTGTGTGCGTGTGCAGGCAGGCGTGTTTGTCCTGTGTGTCTCTGTGTTTCCTTGTGATGTACTGTCACGCTATTTTCTTTTTCCTTCTTTTGATTTTCTGTCTCCAGTCCAATTTCCTAAAAATAAGTGATCTAAAAAAACAAAAATTTACCTAACCATGTTGCAATGTACTGCAGACCAAGACCATCTCTTCTTTTTAAAACAAAATTTAATTAACTTCCTGGCAAAATAGATGTTTCACCCTTGCAACTTTACTTCAGACCAAACAAAATAGTCAGAAAATTGAGACAACCCTAAGTCACTTGTAAAATCATTCAAGGTCAGGGTTAAAATTTGAGTGAAAACAGCATTATATATTCTATCAAATCCCACACAAGGAATTTATGTGGCATTTGATGGAGCAACTTAAGCTGGATATGTTATGTATTTCATTTCCCTCTTAATTACAACTGCAGCAATAATGCCTCATACATCTTTTGCAGCTGCAATACATTAGTGCCCCTGTTAAACCATTAGGGGAGTGTGTTAATTTTCCACTACCCTATAAATAGCGAGCTGATGCAACCACAGGGCACCTTCATCCTCCATCTGATTCCCTGGAGATGCAGCAGAGAGCATCCTGGGTGCATCTTTGTGTCAACAGACACAGAGTGTTTATGGCAAGGTGTTAAAAGTGTTAAAGCCCATTCAATAGCCCCACAAACTAGAGTTGTGAAAGTAGTTCATGAGATGGAGGACTTGTCTTTTTTTTTGTGTGTAGAATCCACCTGTTTGTTCTTTTCTTAAACTAACGAAGTAAAAGTCAGTGTCAAGCCATCATGACTGGTTTCCATATAAACATTTAAAAACAATGAATCAATATTGCAGCCAGTTCTAACAGTAGAGAACTACAATCAATAAAACAATTCAATGCACAGATTTAGTGTGACATGGGAGAATGGATCAGGAAGCCTTAAACATAAACAGTAACCAATTTACTACTCTTTTTTATTTTTTTTACTTTTGAAACTTATTCCCCGGATTGCCTGGCCATGAACTCAAACACCTCCACGTCTTTATGTCTTTAAAATTAAACCTAAGCAGATATCAAGTCAGACAGCTGCACCACACCAGCAGTCAACATCCATCTTGTTGTTTACATGTCGTTGGAGGCCTTTAGGGCTGGAGGGGAGAAATTCTGTGTACCCTGCTGTGTGAAATAGAGCATCCTCTTTAACCCTGCTGATGAAGCCTCAGTCTTCATTGTGAATTTCTTCCCCTCAGGGAAGGAGTGAGGTTGAACCCAAATAGATGACCAGCTGCTCAAGGATTCTGGAGTTTCTCGCTTAGGCCCAAGGGTCATAAGTCTGTCATGGGCTGAATTAGTCTCACCTACACCCTTCCAGCTCTCCTATCAAAGTTTATCTCAGTGGCAGAAAAATAAAACCAGCTGTAGATGCCATTTGTACTATATGGATTCAATTCCACTTTTTATGGTGTGGCACAAATGGAGTGTAATTCTTTTACCCAGAGCAGGATCCAAAGCAGTTACATGATTTTGAAAAGACAAACAACAATCCTAAATATATGCTGTAATCAAATTCAGTGATTATGTAATTTAGATGATGTCAAACAAATATTTATAAAGTGCCGAGTAAAGCAAACACACACACACACACACCCACCCCCACACACACACCTTTTTCACCAGATTTAATGTGTCATTTCTGCATGTATTATTTATTTAGAAAGATCTGTACCTGTTGTGAAAGCAGATGATCATGTCCAGTCAACTGCCTATTGATTGCATACCACAGAGCTTCAAGGATAGCATTCAGCTCACTGACAGGTTTTACCCAAAAGCACTGAACTGTAGCCTTCACTAGGCTCCTCTTACTGAAGATACAATGTTTATAATGCAGGAACAAGCTCTAGACAGAATGGCTGAGTATCTGTTATGATGAATAAACTAAAAGACAATTCACAGAGAATACTCTTATTTTAACTGCTTGACTGAACCAAACCCAGTCAACTCTAAATTAAGCATAAACTCTTAATTTAGAGTAGAATAGAATAGAAATGTCCTTTATTGTTTCTCAGTCAGGAAATATTAGGTGTAACAGCAGCAAAGTGACAGTCAAATGGAAACATGCAAATCCACACAAGGTTAATTATAACAACAAAAACAAGACTGTATGGTAAAAGTAGACTTAGAACATAAGAAAAAATACTATACTCTTATTGCAAATTGAATACTCAGATAGCCAATAAAAAAGCAAATAAACAACAGCGCATTTGATGGTTAAATAAAATACCAGGGAGTAAAAAAAAGCAAACACAGAAACATGAACTACAAATTGTCATTAACAATAAATCAATTATAAAATGCCTTAGATATATAACCACTCTAATTTACTTTCACTACCTGACTGAGACACATAAGAAGTCAGCTGCACAATGGAGATCATTTCTGAAGAACATCAACGTTAAGCTCCTGAAACATTTTTTCCTTGTATGGTGGGAGTTTTAAAAACAGTATAGCCTGCATATTTTGCCCCCAGTTATTAGCTGGGGTCAGGTCACTCTTCTGCTAGTCAGACCTTAATGATCTTATGTGTAGGTCATTAATTCTTAGTCAGACATTTCCACTTGCACCAGTTGCACATATGTGGCCTCTCAGAATAGAAAGGCTCATGCAACACATCCAAAATAATGTGTGACAGGCTGGTTCAGTGGGAGATGAAACCATGCATGCTGCGCTGCAGACATAGGAAGATGATGCTAAAGCTACCTGCATATCTTCCCTCATCACTGTAACCCAAGGTAGATGCCAAACAGTATGACAGGTATGAGGTATTAGAATCATTCATTTTAGATTAGAAAGTGCTGTGTTGAAAGCAAAGGCAGATACAGATCTCATAATTAATTACTGCTTACGCTTATTTATCAATAGAAACTACCTAATTCAACAGTCCATGTCTAGCATTTGTGGTTTCTCTTTGAATCTGTCTTATTGTGACCACATTCAAATAGTTGCAACCGTGATGACACCAAAACCCTTATACTTACGTGTTTGAAAACCATATCTGAACTGAAATGGTTTTATTTGAATGTCTCTATGTATGTTCATAGAAATTGCTATGAAATAATCCATTGTGAAACAATGCAACCACCACAGTAGGAATTAGGTAATATAGGGTAAACAAAAAGAAGGCAATTTTAAATTACATAAGATTATATAGCTATAATGACAAAGGGTACAACCTACAAAGGTAAAGTTGTTAGAAATATAAACTGAAGATGTTTCAAAAATAATATTTCTGCAATGTAACACCCAGTTATGTGTGAAAAATAATCTTTAAACTCATGAAATAATTTCTCAAAATAACATGTAACAAATGCAGCCATTCTCATTTGGCAGGCACATACTTGATTACAAACAAATACATGTTACTTAATAGCTCTCAGACACACAAACACAAACACACACACACACTGTATTGACTTTGCACTGCAGCTATTATTATACACAGCCATCAATGCAGACTGTTCTGGCTCTAAGTGGGTTGACTTTATAGATCATAATGAAGGTGCAGACGAAGGAATATATTACCTCTCTAAAAGAACAACTACATCCTCAATATAATAACCCAGCAGAGGTAGCACATTTCTTGCTATGACTCATTAAATGGTGAATTTGGTCTCCAATCACTAAAAGCTGAAAACAGCTAAAATGACCTTGCCTTTTTTGGGATTCAAGAATGAAAGATTTGAGAAATTGGTCTGTAATTATATGTTTTGGTAAATTGGCTCCAGAGAGGTTAGGCTGTTTGAAAAGGTCCTCAGGCTGAGGAGAGACATGTGTCAGGAAGTGAATCCCTACAACGGAAGAAAAATCAATACAAGCTGGATCCTGATGGCTTGGACAAACAATGATCAATAGCGCGCTAACTGCTTCGTGAAAAATATCTAACAACTGCAGTGGCAGAAAATGTTATTGCAGATTTTTATCATATTTTTAGTGTTTCTGTATGAGTTTTAGAAATTGCTTGCCAAACACACCCTCCCTTCCAATACACTATTGAGTTTTATTATTGAGAAGGGTTATCCAACATGGAAACAGTCAGCTCATTACCCTTCTCTTTCAAAAGCTGCAGCTTGTTGTTGATCCAGTTGAATAAATTAAATGGTAGACTAATCAGGCTGCGTAATAAATGACATGATAAAGCAAGTCTCACATTTGAAGCATTACAAGCCATAGTTTTCTGTTGTAAATTCAACATAAAATATCTTATCTAATGGCATTTAAGAGTGTAATATTACCACAACCCCAGTCTGAATTCCCTCTCTGAATATAATTACAGAAGCTTTGCAATGTTGACTTTACTGCAGATGCAGATGTTTTATGGGTAGTGATTTATGTGGCTGTGACAGCAGCTACAAGCAGCAGACACTTTACAACGGGGATTTTTTTGGGATTCATTATTACAGCATTCCAATTACCACCTCCATATAGTGAAGAAAAACCCAGAGACAAATGGAAAGATTACTTGACCAAAACTACACAATTCTTATTTTGTAGATTTTTTTTCTAACTTACCATGGCTTGGGAAATAATTATTAACATTTTCACCCTTATTCTTTAGAAATGCAAGGCAAAAACACAGCCAAATAACTGTAAGGCTGACACACTGGTAGGTCCATAAAAAGCTTAGATTTTCTGAAATACAGGTGTCTTTGCACTGTGTTTAAGAAAGTAGACAGTCTACCTGTCTATTGGAAAACAGTAGGTAGACTTATCCTGCTAATCCTATGTATTATACATACATAGCTCTTCCACAGTTCAAATATTAATTTTAAAACATTACAAACAAATGAAAATGCAGTGACTTTGAAAAGCCAGTTCTTGTAGAATGGCTGTAAAAATCATACAAATCAATCATAAAAGTAAACCTAATAAACTATTATTTTTGATATGAGTCCCAGTTTTAGTCTTAGTAAAAAAAAAACAGCTACTTTTGGACAACAAATGTAATTGACAGGTCTTGTTGCAACTCTAACCTTTGCAAGTTTTCTCCCCCTATGTTAACTGTACTCTTTGTAAACACCTTTGGTCATTACTGAAAAGGGATGACTGCAGAACTTTCTCAAGACGACACATTTGCTTACTTGCAAGTCTGAACAGTAAAATCTTTAAATTGTAAGGGTAATAAAAAAAAAGACTTTCATCACAAGTACAATATCCTCAATAGTTATGTTTACTGAGCACAAGACTAACAATCTTTTCCCAACAAAACCAAAATCAAGTCTTTGTTTTTGTGACTTTTCAAGTGCATTCCCATCCTTGACCTTTTTTTGATATTATTAATTCAGCAAAATAATACATTTTAGTTAATTAAGGAATAGACCAATATAAATCACAAAATTCATATACATAGTTTTCAGCATTTTTACAAATAAAGATATGAAATGTGTGCTGAATGCTTGTATTCAGATCAAACAAGGCTTCGATCTAAAGCTTCACATTGTATCAATGGCTGAACATTGTTCTTCAGGACAGTGAAGATCTACTCTCTAGAGTCAACTCTCTTAAAGCCTTCAAGAGGTTTTCTTGCAGGATTGTCATGTATTGAGCTTTCAAATAAACTTTGATATGATTTCTGCTGTTTTTGATGTATAAAGAAACCCTCAAACCATGATGCCGCCATCAGTATGTTTTACTCCAGAGGTGGTGTGTGCTTAGACGGAAGTATAGTGTTAGCTTTAGAGTTGTACATGTGAAACAAAAAGTTACATTTTGTCTCATTTGACATTTTTTGACATGTTGCTGTGTACACGGGTTTTTTCCATATTGGCCAGAATTGTGCAGTGTAGTGCTAATGGTTGTCTGGTCAGGAGATTCTCTCACCTGATGTTTGGACATCTGCAACTTCTCCAGATTTACTAGAGGGACTTTGGTCATTTTTCTTTTTGCTCCACCTGTCAGCTTAGGTGGAAGTTAACTTGGTAGGTTTGTAGTTGTAATATTCTGATGATGGACTGATAAGTGATATTTGAGTTGCTCAAAGCCTCACATGTCTGTCAGGTCCCTAGTCTTTTTGATGCCGTTGTCTAATGTTCTTCAACAAACCTCAGCTGCTTTGTGAAGCAGGGATGCATTTATACTGGGATTAAATCACTGGGATTAAATCACACACTAATGAACCTTATTTTTAGGTCACTTCTGAAAGCAATTGGTAACACTGGGATTTATTTATTTGGAGTTATCAGAGTAAAGGGGGGCTGCAAGCAAATGCGTTTGTTTTGTAATAATCTTGTAAACCACTTAAGCTTTTCCTTCTTCTTCACAGCTATGCATTGCTTTTTTTTTATTTAGAACATAAAATCCCACTGAAATACTTTAAAGCTTGTGGTGATTATGTGACAAAATATAAAAAGTGTTATTAATATCTACAATATTACTCATCAGCATAAAGCTTGGCCCGCTAATATTGAAAGGTGCCCTCTGGTGTGTACATGTTTTCTTTGACTCTAAAAGGCCTTTCAAAAATGTTATCCATGAGAAACTATGTGCAGTTTGAGTGTGCACAATATCACTGGGGTTTCTGCTTGTTCTCGGATGAGAAAATCACCTTCATTTAAATGATTTCAATTATAACTTGGAGAGAGGTTTTGGAGAAAATGAGCATTTATATATGATCTAATGTTTTCCCTAATAAATAAACCAGACAACTGAATCCTTTTAATATGATGTGAACAAGTAAAGTTGAAAGGATTAGGCCACAGTATTACAGAAAAGCGCAATCAAAGAGCAGTGATTCAATTTTCTAATCCTTTTCTCCCAAAATGTTACCATGTACTTTGATGCTAAGCGGATGAGTAAACAATGGCTCAAACCACTGGCTCAAAGGCGATTTCTGAGTAAATATTAATCCAGAAAATGAATCCAAAATAAATTCTAACAGATGACAACTTTTGTTTTGAATAAAAGGTTTGTTAGCAAAATCTTGAAAGAAGATATTTCATTCTGTGACTTCAGAGTGTGAAAATTTGCATGTGGCAAAGTTACATTAGTGCTTGTCAAACCTAAACATGTTTCCATAGGTACGCAATACCTTCATCTAAAGATATATACTGTATATATATACTGTATATATACTGTATATATATATATGCATACAGTACAGACCAAAAGTTTGGACACACCGTTGTGTCCAAACTTTTGGTCTGTACTGTATATTCATGTGATAAATAAAATGAAAATATCATATTTATATCCTTAGTATCAGAGGTGGGGACTCGAGTCACATGACTTGGACTTGAGTCATTAAAATCAAGGCTTGAGACTCAACTTGGAAAAATGCTCAAAGACTCGGACTTGACTTTGACTTTCACACCATTGACTTGGGACTTGACTTGACTTGAAGCTGTTTACTTGAAAAGACTTGATATTTTACTCAAAGTCTTAAAATTTAAAACACATTATGCACATTATACTAAATGCAATCCAAAACAACCATTAATCATCATGAATGATGTATGTGAGAATGTGGCTATTCTTATTTATTAGTTTTTTTTGGTTTGTTTTTTTACCAGTTATTTGTTATTTCTTACATTGTGTGTGAATTGTGAGACAGTTATTTTTTGTTTTTAAGCATATGCACTGACTGATGGCACTTTTTAAATTTCGTTGTTCTTGTGACAATGACAATAAAGATTTATCTTATCTTATCTTTATAAAGTGGCCCCATTAATTCATTTCACTCATTCCGTATTAACAGGCGCAGACCATCCCTCTGGTTTTCCACACTCCATATGTATAGTGCGTAAGCTGCAGCACAACCAATCAAATTAACAGGATTTAAAAATAACAACGGGGGGAAAGAAACGAGAGACGAAAAAACGCTCAAAGCAGATATGCTCCTGTGAGTAATTTCTTTTGTGTACATCAATCATGAAATATCCAACTAAAAACGGAGTGAAACATGCAAAACCTGCAAGAACCGGATCTCAGATGGAGATACAACAACTTCCAACTGTTTGACATTTGAAGTGGCACAAAGAACGGTGAGAGGTTCTTTTCTTTTACTATGAGACAACTGACTAGCTAACGTCGTGTTAGCAACTCTGGGTTACGTTGGTGATACCACTTATCTTTAACTTGTCTGCTATGTTTAGTTATGCTGTATAAATCCGGTGATTCAAACGTATCCACATTAATGTGCACCGTGTTAGCTCAGGAAGTCGGTGGATAGTGAGCGGGCTCCGGATCAGAAAGCAGGTTCTGGACCTGAACTCAGGGAAGAGAGTTTGTCTCTGTCCCATCATAATGATGAACTGGGTCCAGTTCCATCACAGGATGGATGGTGTATTCATAAGGACAACTACGGTTTCTTACACCCCTTTCCCACCCTGCTCCCATATTAGTATTTTCCCATAAATATCCTCCTCCCCCCTACTGTTCTTACTTTAGTTTTACTCCCCCTCCTCTGACAGTAGCACCAGACAGAGACATTTTCCATATTCTCAAATCCAAAATTTGACAGGTGTGGGTGTATTTGCAGACATCTATGTTTGGGAAATTATATTGATAATAGATTGTTTACTGAGTTAGTGCATTAAGTCTACTGTTTTTTCAGTTATAACTCTTCAAATGGCGGCGTGATGGTCGTTGAAATACCATCTCCAAGTGGTATAATTGAGTGCATTGTGTGTTTGATTTTAAAAAGAACACATGGTCTATTATTTACATTTAGCATAATTGGAACATTGATTAAAAAAAAAAAAAAAACACGACTCGAAAGGACTTGAAATTCCAAGCTCCTGACTTGAGACTTGACTCGACGTTTGCCTGTCTTTACTAGAGACTTGACTCGGACTTGAGGACAAAGACTTGAGACTTACTTGAAAATTGCAAAACAGTGATTTGGTCCCACCTCTGCTTAGTATATAAACATGCAATTTGAGTTGTTCTGTATGCTCTGGAACAAAGTGTTTCTAACTAGAAAAAATTATAAGGCTTTCAAAACTGTCATCACAGTACCACAACTATAAATACCAAAGATGCAAATAAAACGCTACATCCAGGTCATTGATACAGATTGATCTCCTGTTTGAAACACCAGTTAGGTAAATCTTTTTTGTGTGTGTTTTTATAATGGTCTTTAATTTCGGACATGTTCAAAGGGTGATGTGCACCGGGTGCCTACTGGACATGTCTGGAGTGCAGAGTGTCTGATCAGAAGGAGCCACATTTCTCCTAGTTCAAAGTATTTTTTCTCTGGCATCTGCTCATGTTAAAAACTCTCATGTTTGACATGTATCATGTAGTTGCTCTAAGTTTATAAGATGCAGATTTCTGTGAAATGTCCTATTGAGATTGCCTCTTTTTTCACTTCTTTATATAAAAATTGAGTGAATTGTCTTCTAAAAGCACTTTTTAGTATAAAGAAACAATTATTTTTTTACTTAAGAACTGACTATTATCCTAAGTAGTCAGAAAATGAGCAGATGCCTTTTAAAGCTCTGAAAGTGGCACAGACAGTATTGTGTGTCTTTCTTGGTATCAAATTTAATTCAATACCATTTCTTGTGATTTATCCATTAAATAGTAAAATGTTTCTATTCATTATATTTTTGTACAATTCTGTTTATTTCTGTCTTGTTGTCAGTCTTATACCTGAATTTATAAATTTCATTTTGCATAGTTTTTTTTTTTTATTATTTATTTATCGCATTATCTTACTTTTTTTTTACCCTCTGTGATCATATATTTCCATTAGCTTGTCAGTGAAAGCTGCTAAAGTCAAGGGATACATTTCAGAAATAAGTTTGAGGGAAATAAATACACAAAACAATGCCTCTGTTACTTGTATATCATGTATATCATATTCAACAGGCTTATATGAATATATGTCAACATCACATCTCCAAAAAAGATATTCACATCTTGCTTCACTACTAGATGGTGTCGATTTTTTTTTCCAACAACAAACACTATGTATTGTAGGGTTGCCACAATGTCACCAGACAGGCAGACATGTTCCTACATACATAATAAAGACCCCCCTCCTCATACTCCACACACACAAACACACACGCCGATGGGCTTTTAATGTGTGGTGTTAAGCTACTTCAGGGATCAGGGAAAAGGTGAATCTATAGAGCCATATAGAGCATGACAGCCAGGATACATCCATACAGACATGAATATTTCCCAGTTGTTTCTGCTTCAGTGGTTTTGTTTACAAAAGAAAAAAAAAATGAGCTGAGGAGAAAAGCAAGGCAAAGAGGAACCACCTGAGACCTTTTGAAGAAAAAGCTCAGTGGTCCCATTCTCACACATTAATTCTATTCAGCTCTGAGCCGGGTGCCCTCTCAATTATACTCAGACACCCACAGACAACAGAATAAATTAAATCTTTATCAGCAAAAACTGCATCATTTTGTAACTCATTGTGAATTCATTCATCTACATTGTCTGTACAATTTCAGTGTTTAATAAATTACCAGTTCCTAATGATTGATCCACTGTAGTCGCTATTTTTCTCGATTCCCTTCCTCATTCTTTTTCTGAATGATGACACAATCAGGCTGTGTCACTTTTGCATTTCTGCCACCTCAATCAGAGCCAAAGGAGTCTAAGCTGAATTAAATCAAAACAGGATAACAGACACACGCACACGGTAAAGCTTTAAAATCTATGTACTGCAAGCACACAAAAACACACACTTTAGAAGATAGCAAATTTCTTTAAATTATTTAAACAATATTGGGATTTATTAGATCTTTTTTGCGTTATCATGTGAATTGTCCAATGGTGAAAGGGTCAGTCTCCTACAACAACAACAAAATCCTTTTGAAGCAAGAACAAACAGCTAATACGATAACAAATAAAAGACAAATAACTTATAAAACGGTCTTTTTGATAAATTATTCAGTTATCTATAACTTGATTGTTTATTTGTTTGTTCAGTGATTGATAATTTACCATCTCACAAGGCTTCTTATCTGATTGGATCATTGTTTGTGTTACAAAGGTGTAATTTGTCAATAATTCTCTATACTGGGTTTAACAGTCATTATGTTTATGACAGCTTATAAAAGGAGAGCAGATTTTACATTTTTTCTCTTCAATCAACATAAATTTGTGTAATTAATTAAAACTGCTTTCACTTAATGTCCAATCTGCTTTGAGTGTTATGTTGTGACCAAAATGAATAATGTGAATGCAATTTTTAGTTTAATATTTATTTGTTATCATAATCAGCTTTTTTCTCATTACTGAGATATTTCTTTATCATAATTGTTTTTACAATGAGACTGTAAACCTTGTTATTCTCACCAAGCTGAAGATTAATATATTTCTTATTGTTCAGAAATTATCCTGCAAGATTTCCCGTGAAATATTTTCAAACGTTCACTAATTCAGTCATAAGGCATCATATACTTGCTCCATTATAAATCATTATAGGATGAATCCAAAAATTAAATAGGTCTTAATTTAGTAACAACAGATGCCAAACACTACAACATTTCTAGTTTAAAGTGATTTGAGATGTTATTCCTTGTTGAGTGTACATAAAAACAATCAATGTATTACAGAACTTAAAATATAAATGCAAAAAAGAATATAGTAATACCACTAATTAGGATAACACAATGAAAAGCAATAAAAAAAATATTCTGCAGGTTGGAGCCTGAGGAACTTTACCATATAAGAAATTAAAAATCAATTTGAGGTTTCAAAAATTATTAGAATTGTCAAAGGTGATCATATTACATTTCTAAGAACATGACAGTGATGTGGTTTAAAAGCCTTTTTATTGATGTTTTGATATCATCTTCAGTGGCTTGATTGTTGGAGGAACTTGTACAAAGCATAAAAATGTTTTCTGAATCAAAATGTCTAAGAAGTCTAATGGTATACAAGTTTGCTCTTGTAAAAGAATTTAAAATCTCAACGCATTTGAATACATAGAAAGCTATATAATTGTTTAATAGATAGCTTTATTACTACATTCTGTCACAAACGTCCCTTTGAGGACATTTATGATGTTGCTGTGTCCAAAATGAACATGAGTTTGACAGCCTGTCTGTCAAACTGAAGTCATTTCAGGTTAATTCGATACATTCAATAGATTCCTCAATTGAATCGAATGAATTAATTCTAAGTTATACTTTTAAGATTAAAGCATATTTAGAGACCTATTTATTGAAGCTGATGCTTTTGTCTTGTCTTGGTTTGATTTATTTATTTCAAACAGGTATTTCAAAAACCAGTCAGCAGGACAGAGAAAACATGAGCATACATAATCAAGAACAAAATAATTTGTTTACCACTACTTTTCTGTTTGAAAATGAGTAGGAAGATAAGGTAAGATGACCTATGAAGCAACACCAGTCTTAGACTAAATGTAATTTCTTCTAGACCCAATGTCTAGATGAAAATGCATGCATTTTTTTAGATGAAATGCATTTTTTAAACTTATAGAAAAATGGTAAGAAATTGAGCAGATTTTTCAGCAGACACATACAGTATGTCTTTACAAACCAGACATTGCAAGCTACATGTGTGTGGATGCTATTAGATATTGTAGTAGGAGAGTTTTTTGTGGCAGTTATTTTACCAGATGGGCAAAGTAAAACAAGTAAGTGTGTCTGCATCCTTGCATTGGCATTAAGTTCAATAAAGACACATTTGTTCTCTCTGAAGAGAGACTGTCTATAAACTCTTAAAAGCCAAATCACCTTAAAGCGGCTCTATCTCTGTTTCACCTTATTTCCTCTACCTCTTATACTTAAAGCTAAAGTATTTCTAAATCTCTATTTTGACCTCCATTAAAACCGACATCCATCCTGCTTGTGCTCGTATAGAGAAAAGCAGGATCAATGAGATCTAATTTAAGGCAGGAGCATTATTCTGAAAAAGAAGGCCTAGTGCCTCTCTGCATGGAGCCAGAGAAATGATTAAGTGCCCTGGTTTTATCCCATATGGCTCTGATCCACCCGCCACAGAAGAGGGTGTGCATGTCCAGGATCCCATCACCCCCAGCCTCTATTACATCCTCAGAGCAGTCAATACAGGGGCTCTGACCACCAGTCACTCACTCTCATGTTGCACACACAGGCAGAATACAAATCAGCTTGGAAAAGCCAAAGCTCAGCATCCTCTCTGAGTCCACACCTTTACTTCACATCTTGTGTTTCACAAAGCAAAGGTTTGTGCAAACAAGAGGCATGAGACTTACAATCACAATACAAGTGCAAAAAGAATTTTAGGTTAAACAAATTATTTCATATGAAAAATGAAAATAAAGGAAACTTTTTAAAACTGCTACTAAACTCAAAGCTACATCACATAGAATCAATGGTGAAAATAAATTTGTGCAGCAGTTTCTTATGTTGTCAGTCAGTTGTTAGCTACAAAAAGAAAAACCATTTGGACAAAAGCTTAATTGCAAAGGGCAGAAGCAAGTTGCTGCATTGGTCTGTGCCTCTGGGAAATTATAAACAAATGTACTAGTTTTGTTTTTATTACTCAACTTTTATACACTAAACAAAACACAAATAAAAAATAATATTGCTGGCCAACATAATGTTTTATCATTATCCAAGTCCACGGAGAAAAGCCAAACCTCCAAAAAGCAAAAAACAAACAACATCCTTCGAGAATAATAAGCAATACTCAACCCACTTAATATTGTATCAGATAGAGTCAGACAGTGTTAACAAAAAGTGGGGATGTATTAAATTTTTCATACACAGTTCCGTTTTTCCACAAAGGAAAATAAATTGAACGGAGCTGATCAAACTGACATGCTGGTAAAGGTCCCTGCAAACTTCCTCCTCTTGGTCTTACCCTTCTTTTTGTAGCAAACATCAGCTCACATCCTCAGAATTAATCCTCATGGAAGTCAGCCTCCTGCAACAACAAACTAACCTCGGCTGCTTTTAAACAGCACAGGGTCATCCAGCTGTTTCATCTCTTGCTTCACAAAGAACTCCAACTATAAATGAGGGCATTAAAGGCTTCACAAACTTTTTCCTCAGTCACCCTCCTCACAACAAGACAGTTCTGTGAGAGTACAAAGAAAATCTTACTTCACAACAACTTTGGAAAACGACTTAGTTGTGGAAACTGTGTAATTGACTATTTTTTTCAGTCAGTTCTTACAATTTCTTGGGAATTTA
Source organism: Xiphophorus hellerii (assembly GCF_003331165.1). Taxonomy (NCBI): domain Eukaryota; kingdom Metazoa; phylum Chordata; class Actinopteri; order Cyprinodontiformes; family Poeciliidae; genus Xiphophorus; species Xiphophorus hellerii. The sequence continues at coordinate 21,098,464 of NC_045675.1, forward strand.
AGGCAGCAGCTGTGCCAAAAATATCAGTCATAACAGCCGAGATGGAGGTAAAAATAGGTTCAATTTTGTAGTGTTTGTCTGCACACGTTTGATCGTATATCTGGTTACTTTATTTGTATGTAAGCTATTGCAAGATCCACATTGATTTAGAGTCACTTTCTAGGGTGGATTTATCCAGAAACATTGCAAAAACAATGTTTTCCACTCTGCTCAAAATTGATCACAATATTCCCCTGTTAGCTGATCGTGACATCCAGTAGCTCACACCTAAATGCAGTGTAAAACTATTGTTTTCCCTTATTTTTGTTGTCTTTTTAACAGCTGCAGCATTTCAGCATTCCACTTCTAAGTCAAAATGAGTGGCTGAACACCTAAAGGTCAAGTTTGCAGTCTACTAGAAAACTACTCATGTATAACATCTCCTTCATCTAGCGTTGAATTAATTTTGTTGAAATTCTAACTTTAGTTTTCTACTAAATATGGCCAATGTGATTTACAGCTCTGATTTTCCTATTGATACAATCCTTTCATGTTGAGTCATTATAACTCAGTTCATAACTTAATGTTTCTCGCTGCTCCTGTCACTCATACTTTATATTTTTAATGATCTCTGATGAAGTTGATTTACCTTTTGATTAATCAAAAAAACAAACACATGGATTTCTCCCCAACTGATTATTATCTGATTATTATAAAATGTCTAGGTTGTTGAACAAGACTGCAGTGAAGTTTGATTGTAAAAGTATAAACTGTATCAATATACAGTGTAGGATGTATCATTCACATTTCTTGATTGACTAAAACTAATATGCAGTATCAAAATGCAGAAATCTGAAGAAAACTGCAAGTGTTTTTGCAGTTTTCTTGTTCTGAGACCAAATCAGCCCAGAACAGCATGAAAACTTTAAAACTGGACACATTTGTTATGCTTTTGTGGGCACCATGATAGGCATTTTCACAAACACATAAAACTGTTTCTCCTACTATGCTATTTCTCCTAAATGGTGCATGATTCTATTTCTGATCTAAGAATTATCTGGTCATGCATGTGATTATATATGTAAGCATTGAAATTTATAAAATGGTTTGAATGTTGGGTAGCTGGGTAAAAGAACACAAAAAATAAGAAAGATATATTTTCAACTTTCAAGTATTTTGAACATTAACAACCATTTAATACGAACTAAAACTATATTTCACAATAGCACTATGTACATTTTATTTTCTATTTTCATATGTATCACAATTTCAAGGGATTGCTGATCCATTTGAAAATCACAGTGACTGCAGCCTGTTCACGGCAGCATTATATTCAGGCTAGATGCTGAGCTCAGCATGGAGTTAAACGCATCACCAGCCAATTGGAACACATTGCCCTCAGTTTAGATCGTCTACATAATAAGATCTGCACAGACAGAAAGAGGAGATTAAAAAGGGAAGATGTTGCGAAGCCAGGCATCTCACTGTCAGTTCAACAAGTATTAATGAGACACCTTAATCAAGCCCTATTTTACTGTCAGTGATCAGCTAATGTAAGCGTCAAAATAATATTATTATTTCCTTACAAATTATACCTCAGAGGTGGTTCTGTTTAAACCAACGTGGAGACAATCTGCTAATTAGCACAGCCAAATCACAAACCCATATTACTCTTTTTAGAAAACATCATTTGCATAATAAGGTTTTGAATTTTCACTGCTCCCTGTCTTATTAACCTTCCATTAACCTCAAGATAAACATAGACAGCTCTGAGCATTAGTCGCAAGGATCAAACACCAAATGCCTTGGCTGAAATTCATCAGACCAGCTGTAGAATCGCTTCAGGGTGATTAGGACACTGATAGATGCTACGCTCACTGAAGATAAAGATCACTTCCAAACCGCTCTAGAGCAAAGAACATCTGGAGCTCAGGGTTTACTTTCTTTCTGAACAAAAAGTAATGAGATGCCATCATCTGGGAATTTCACATCAATGAAGAGTTAACACTGGTGCCAAAAACCCAAAATAGAGTGGTTAAATTATAAAATTGTCTTCAAACGTTTACGGTTCTTTTGCACCGTAAAAGACCGTAGTTCTTTACGGTGCAACTTTTTACAACAAGTATCAGCACCTTTTATAGCAGTTTTATGTGATTGTCCTGACAGAGGCTTCTTGCACAAACTTGGTGGTTTCTTTCATATACCTGAGAGCAGCAATGTATCTGAATAACAAAACATTTGCCATGTCCAAGTCATACATTTGTGACATTTTGAATGCATAGAGAACTATCCTTTATCTTAAATTGCAACAACAAATCAAACGAGCAAGTTAGCTTATTTAATTGCTCATTGGATTTTGGATTTGTTCTTTCTTGAAGCAACCAATTGTAGCTGAATAAGGTCTCCACAGCCTGATTTAATCCACCACCAACCACATGCACTTCTTTCAATTAAACTGATGGAAACTAAACATGATGGCTTCATGTCTGAATGAACATTCTCATTACTTTTTAATAGAAGCCGCACCAGCATTTTTACTGGGTCAGACCTAGTGGCATCTAGTTATCACCTTTCCCACTGCTCGAGTCGGAGCTAGTTAAAGTCACATTAACCAAACAATACACACATGAATTTTACGTATAATACGATTTTTTTAAGAGAAATGTGACAGATAACGCCAAACCGAAAAATTATAGCAGTGTAGACATGGAGCTGCTGTAATGAGAACTTTTTGAAGCATATCATCAAGTTAAAATAAAAAATTTTAAATTTGCAGGAGTTTTCTTATTCTTTTATTCATTTTTTTAAGACGCAATGACATTGAAGAGGTAGCAAGTAGAAAGATATTTGATGTAAACATGAACATTTTTGTAAGAACAGCAGAAAAAGTCCTACAAAACCTCAACAGTTCACCATCTGCTGTGATTCTCCACTGTAAGGAAATAATACTGTGGAATCCATTTACCCACAGTATTAATGTGGGTATGTAAGAATAAGCATTATCTAATGTGTGACTGCTTGTAGTGCATGACAAGTCCAAATTAGACTGGATATATTACAAAATGAAATTATGAAATGAATTTTGCTTTTAGTTATGAGAGTTGTGAATTAAGAAATTTGAACTTCAGCTGTCCGGTATAGACTGTGAAAATGAGGAATGCTTATGTAGTCAGACTGTTAATGAAGGTATGCAAAGATAAACACAATCTCTAATTGTAAAAATAAAACAAAAGTTCTATAAGATAAATAAGTATGTTTCTGTATCCCTGATCTAAAAAGCATGCATGATGTGTGTGTTTACATTTGACTATGTCCCAGAGGAGGCCACTCAAATGTTTCATGTTCAGCACAGCTCTTCCTTTGGTTGATTAGCTTTGTGATCCATTAAGTGGCTTCGTCCCCTCAGCAGGGAGTACGTGCCCTCCACTCTACCCTCAGAGGATTAGGGGAATCCCTGAGACATCATCAAAGGAGCTCCAAGGTTAAAAGTGCAGACAGCTTTTTATGAAATGTCAGCAAAGAGTGCAGCACTTCTGCTGAACCTCTGATTTCAAAAGCAGAAACAATATCAGGTCTGCAACAATATACCACTCTGATATTATATCCATTCACAATATGTGCAGAGAAAAATAAATCACTTATTTTATATGGTTGCTTTATTGTTTTGTTCAATCTGAAAATTTTAAAAGTATAAGACTTATAGTCTTGTATTTTCCAGACTATAAGTCCATCTGGAGAATTGACTTGTAGTCAATAAGGGGAAAATATATTTAATACACACTGGAGTTGCATTCATTTAGAAATTGTCAAATGTGAGAGGGATCTTGTCCAGTATGACCTGAGATGCTGCTGCAGATGGTAATGTTTAATCTTTGGCTCATGTCCATCAGTATGAATTAACATTTAAACATCTGTCAAAAAATATGTCATGAAAAGAAAAAAAAAACAAAAGTTGCACCTGACTATAAGTCGCAGGACCAACCAAACTATGATAAAAAAAGTGTAGTCTGGAAAATATATTCTTGGTTAAATATGATAAACTAAATGTAACATTTTACTCTTTTGGTTGAATAAAGGCATCCATGTTTACATGATAAGCAATACAATACTCATCATTCCTGTCTATAAGTAAAGTTCCTTGGAAAACTTTCAGTTGTGCTGAAAATATAACAAATTTGAACACAGTATAAAAAGCTGCTTGGGGACCAACAGCTTCTTCACATAAATATCATTATATATATATATATTAATCTGATATTTGTTTTTAGGAATACTTCAAGTAGTAGTAAGTATGTAAATGATGTACATAATTGGATTTGCTTTGTGATGTATATCTTTATCAAAGTACGGATTCTTCAAAAAAGGAGCGTTTCTAAATGCAAAATCAAAAAAGTATTTAATTTTGTACTTTTGTTTGGTTACTCTATAACTAATAAAGTTACAAATAAATCTAATTCCAGTAATTAATCTTTGTCTTTCTTTGCTCAAAACACAACAATACTTTTTTTTTTCCTTAAAAGTTAAAGTTTGTGGAGCCACGTAGTTTGAATCAAGAAAAAAAATGTGTGAACCTGCGAGACCACAAGTTTCATTTCAACACTCCCTCAGCAAGCACAGACAAGGTGTGAATGTGGCATGAAATGAGGTACAGAAGCAGGGCCAATTGATATTTAATTAATGTTAGGCCTGACTGGAAGGACTGGGCTCATCTGCTGCATGTCTTATCCAATATTCATCATTGACAAACAGGCTCCTGACCATAGCAAACTTCTCCTACAGTAAAAGACATCTGTACGAGACACATGCTTGGGGTTCAGAAGTATAAACTTTTAAGTCAAAGCAACGAAGAAATGAAATATTGACAAAATAAAATAATGCCGGGATAGAGATTTCCATAAAAAAAGCCTTTGCAATTTAATTTTAAATATTTTTAAGTAAAGCACAGCATGCACACCTTTGTTGTTTTGAAAGCAAAACATTTCTGATTATACCTTTTCTCTTTTATTAACCTTATGTTTTATTAATGAACATACAGTACAGAGATGAATCTGTTACTGTGTGAACTAAATGAGAAGATACATGTTTGGAGGACTGACATAAGAGCATAGGATTCATGTTAACCCTTTTTGCTATACTGAAAACAAGGCATTAAAAAAAACAAAGTGTATTTTCAAAATATTATTTGAACACAAGTATTGTATGAAAATATAAAACATCAACTGGTATAGACGTACCATTCGTCAAAAGTCTTAGGTTTGATAAATTAGATATGGTGGACAGTAACTAGTTACATTTACTCAGTTACATGAGTCACTTTTTGAGAAAAAATACTTCTAAGAGATTCACTGCAACCTACTTTTTACTTTAAGTTGAATCATATCATCCTGGAGAAATGGTGTTGTTACTTCAAGACAATTTCTGGCTACCATCTTTAGTTTCTTTACAGAATGAAGAAAAGGATATTTAACCAAAAATGCACCAGACATCGACACAAACCTACAGCTCAGGATAAAGTGAGACACACAACTTTATTTCTCTGTCTTATTACATATATTTTTAAAAATAAAATGAGATGTAAGAAAACAGTTACTCAGTATTTGAGTAGCATTTTTACTAAATACATTTTCTAACTCTTGTTTGAGTAATTTTTTTGATACATATTTTTACTTATACTTGAGTAAAATGTGTAGAAGTAGTGGCACTAACAAATCTTTACAGATCAATGTGCATTAGACTCCGACAAACACAGTTTAAATTGCTTATATTCTTGTTCCTAAAATTAAATTTTAGTTATCTTTATATTAAGGTTCAAATGAAACAACTATTAGAATAATGAGCTGATTTTTTTTTTTTAAAAAGAAAACTGCATGTAAAAGTAGAGGAATAAAAACATGAAAAGAAAAAAGTAAAGTTTTTTTCCCCTTTAACCAAAAGAGTTGTCTTTTCCTGAGAACATCTTTGCTTTTCTGTTATCTTTATTTAAACAGGTGAATCTCATTTCATCAGAGGCTTTGTTAGGAATGCAACATCTCTCCAATTATGAAACTGACTGAAATGGTTTGTATAAATCTAATCTTGCTCATTTTGGATCTTCTTGAAAAAACTTGCCAATGAGGGGTTATGAGCAAATTCAGGAGGAGACAAAATATAAAAGATCAACGAAGGTTCCAGTAAAAGGCACACAGTCGATATAATGAAACTATAAATTTAAGCATCATTATTCTAAAGGTGCTGCAGGCAGTTTGATTGTAACCGTTTTAATCTGTAGCTTCTTTCGTGTCCCTAAAAATTCAAACACAGAAAAAAAAGCCTTCATTTACAATTACATTTTAATCCCAACTGTAAGTTAAAGGCAGTAAACACCTTCCCAGGCTGCTGTCCAATGAATTATCATTTTTCCACCCTGGGCCATCTGTCAGGCCCCTACCTTTGCCCACGTTACATTAAATAAATGCCTGGCTTCTCTCTGGGGTCCAGAGCAGCGTTATTAAACTGCCTACCTGTGTTACAATGATAGATCTCTCCGAAAGTTTGGGCCCAAACAAGCCCTGGTTACCCATAAATGCAGAACATAAAAAGATTGCTGTTTGTGACAACCAGTAAAAGCAATGAAATAAGGCAGCACACAGCTGACTGGATTTTGAATTCTGAAAGAGGACAGCTAGAGCCGACCGAACAGTAAGCAGACAGTAGTTCAAGGACACGCTAGCAGATGTATACAGGTTAACATAACCCAGCAGAGTACAGTTTAATATTAATATAAGATTCAGTATGTGATGCCTGTGTTCTTAAGTTTGCACAGAAGTAAAAATAGAATCTTAAATTTAAGCCAATAAAAAGGACTACCGACATGATGGGGGGGAAAAGAACAAAAAAAAGAAAGCATTCAGTTTGAGGAGAGATCCTTTTCTAAGGTTATTTAAAAATGTCCTAATTTAAAAGTAAAAGCAAAAATTGGGAAGAACACACAACTAAGGCTAAAATCCATAATTTAAGCTGGACATTGTGCGGCTGATGCCAGGCGAATTCACACCCATGAAGCACAGATATGCTCAGTGGCAACGATTGTATACAGTCGAGGCTGCAGCCAATTAATTATGCAGTAGCTTGCTGACAGAAACTAGAGAGCCTAATTCTGCTTCTACCTCGTAGTCACAATCATGTCTGCTTGCCAATTTCCCCACCAGCCGTAAGTGACAGGCCACTGGATGTTGGGCGTGATAATGGATGATTCTAATGGTCAAGCTTGGACCGCACATTAGGAATCAGGTCGATTCTTAGTAATGCACACAAGAAGTGCTGCCAGCAATCAATGCCAGGCTAATATGTGAAAAGGGGTATGTTGAATGTCAGTGTTGCTGATCAATAACTATTCATTTTCAGCAACCACATTTCCACAAATAGGACACTTAATATTGTGCGATTGGATAATTACCACGCCCAATTAAGGGTGTGCGACACTAAGCAATAAATGGTTGATGGAAGACAACTGCCAAAAGGTGCTAATGGAGATGCACCCAGACTGATCGACACTTGGGAGATGGATCTTGATGTCTGCAAACTGTGGGACGCCAGCTAAACCCGGCAGGAGTCAGATAATCCTCTCTCTACCTCCACGGCATCCGGGATAATAGATGTCTACTCTCAGATTCGGCTTCAAACGGAATAAGTTGCTCCAGAGGGGAACGGGCTACAAACATTGTTGCAAAACATCTTAAATGGATTTCCCCATTTTCTTCACAACTCGAGTTTCCTTCTTCTTTTTTTTTATTTTTTGAAGATAAATAAAAATCATTAATTACAAAGGATGTCTTGTAAATAGCTGGTATATACTTACAGAGACAGATCCCTGGTTGCCTTTTTTTCTAACAGCCTATGCAGCTGAGTAAAACATGTTTTACTCAGCTGCAATAAAGATTATCTTGTTCAGGGACAGACTGACATCTGTATCTCCCTCATTCCAAACCACATGAATCCTGAAAACATATTCAAAAGTCCACAGAAATGCTGCATGCCAACGTGGCAATCCTGCAGGAACACTCAAGCCATGAAGAAGAGTATTCACAGCAAGTAGTAAAGCCCATGCACGTCATGTTTTGCCAATAATCCTCATTAAAAGTAGGGTTATACTTGGAAAAACTCATTACTTTATGTTATCTTCAAAGCTTCTTTTGAAATCCGAAAAAAACTATCTTGATCAGCAGATCAGTGTAGCCACATTCATGTGGTGTTAAAATTGTTTTTAAAAGCATAATTTACTTTTGATGTAGCCCCACATTTATCAAAGGATCTCCATCTTTTATTTCACCAATTCATCTTGATTTTTAATTTACATCATTTGAATCGTGCATTAAAGACCAAACTCCCTGTACAAAAAACATAAAATAAGGACAACTGTCCACAAGACGCATCTCAAACAATTGTGATAAGAATGTCTGGGGTTTTCCTGCCTTTCAGTAACTTTACTCCCCACTGTTTACTCTTCACAAATGTTATAATTGGCTTAGATACAGGAGATGACTATTACTGAGACTGTGAGAGAGAAAGTGTTTTGATTTATCAGCATTGCCTCATTCCTTTATAAAGTTTTAATGCCCCTGTAGCATTGCTTAGATTTCCCTGTAAACAATTTGAACTTTATATATATATGCGATATATGAAGAAAACACATATATCTTTACTGTGCATATTATGACAATAAATACACTTCACTGACAGTAAAAAGTACATGCTTTTATAAACCAACTTTTTTTGTATTCATGTCTACTTCTCAGCAAATAGTGAATATATGCTAGAATTACTAAAAACTGAGGACATTATCAGGTTTGCCTTAATATCCAACTACTGGTTTAATTAATGTCCTTTTTTCCTTATCTGGCTTTAAAGGTTTACGCATAAATCACCAACTAGGTATATTCAATTCTAAATTGGATTAGGCCCTAAAAGTACCATTACTGTCCCACAGTGGGACATTGCAGGCATGTCAGCAGTAAAGTGACAGTCAAATGGAAGCGCCAATATGCAAATAAAAAATAAGAAACGTTTATTTTTAAAATAGACCACAGATTAATGTTAGAAATATCCTAATAAGGGAGTTAGTTTATTTCACTTTATTTCATTTTCATTTTTATAGAAGGTGTAATTACAATGCAATTGTAATTACACCTTCTATAAATTTGCATGAATTAAAACATTACTCTTTAGATTTCAGTTTGTATTCCTTACATCTGCAAAGTATTTCTACTTAAATGTTAAGTCCTTATTATGTATGTTGAATAATGGTGTGTGTGTCATGTATTTTATGGAAAATATAATTAACATTTATAACAGGAATATTTCAGGCTTATGTAGTTTTAAGACTAAAATGTGTAAAACAGTAAGAAAGCAATGTACTGTATATTCTTTGCAGTTATTTGGAAGCAGATATGTTATGGATACATGTAATAGAATTTAAAGGAATTTTAGAAAGAGACAAAACATTTCTACATATTGTATTTTTATAGAGTTAGCTGTATGGCTGACAAAACATGTCTATTTTTCTGGGTACGTGCACATTTACTCATGTTTCCACTGCCTATAGTAAACCTAAGCAGAATGCACTGGAGGTTCAGGGACAGATCAATGAAACTATGTTTTATGTAAGAATAAAAGACTGTAGATCTGTGTTTCGTAAATGTTCTTTCTGTTTCTGCAGTATTCAAAATTAATTCACATTCAAACATACATAAAAACTCTAGCCCCAAAAGTTATTTTTGGGGGGCATTTAACTTAATTCAGAAATATATCCATTGCAAAAGCTGAGAGGTCATGAAAGTCAATTAACTTAAAACTTAATATCTAAAATACTTTTTTATGTCCCAACATGAGTGTATAAAAAGTGAAATATCAGCATGTTACAAATGATGAATAATAATTTATTGGCTATAAATTATTTTTAAACAAGAATGTATTTTTTCAAATACAGGTATAACGACATATTTGCTTAATGGCATGATGACTATCCAGTCATCATGTCTCAAATAGGTACCTATCCATCCATGTGCCCTGACTGCAGCTGGGCAGACAACATGGCAATTACAGAGAAAGAAAAAAAAATACACTTTAAATATTCAGAATTAATAAGGACAATATGTCAGGTATGTTGTTCATACAGAAAGCAGAGTCCTAAATCTGAGCTAATCATCTCTATTTATTTATTTTGCGCGAAGGTTACATTTTCTAGGAAAAAAATTCAGGGCTCTTTTCTACTAAAATACAAACAAATTAGACCACCAGGTGACAAATGCACCAATGAATGTTTCTATTATTTAGTCAGTGAAATCTGAAGAGTAAATTAAAAGTGGTTGTGAAGTTAATGGCCATTATCCTAAGTTCATGCGCACAAACATGAATACATCTAAGTTGAAAAGTATAGAAATTTGCCCTCTTGTGTCTATGTGCAGGACTTCTTCTGTACATGTCATCGGTTAAGTGACTGTGGTTAGAAAGAAGTGAGACTGTTGAGACTCCGTGCGCCACACGCAGTGTTGTGACATTCAATCATTCGGACGTGGAAAATGAGTATTTGCGGGTTTTGAGTGGGCAAAACTGGGGAAAAAAACGTGACTCCCAGAGGGGGATCACAGATCACTGACACATATCCGCTCTCTGATATCTGACTGATAAGCTGCAATTCTGTTGACACTGTTACACTTTCCCCAGACGGTTTTTCCAGTCAAATGTTCAGGCCTGACTGTAGTCATCTAGTCTTTTATTATTTTTTGGTTAATGCAATAAATAGTATTTAATTTAAAAGTTAGAATTATTTTGGCACAAACATTGGAGTAAATTATCTCAAGAATGATACAGAGTTCAGGTATGCTTAACATTTTGTTAAATTCAACCATTAAAGGAAGCTAACATGGTGAAAAGCAGTATGACATCAGTGGCAATCTGCCGGCTGAAAACATCTCGGCAGAAAGCGAGGTCAAAGGAAATTGGTGAGACCGGTTCGAAGTAGCAGGAATGTTGGAAGTTAATGAATAAAAGTGCTGTACAACAGCAAGGTATCCTGCAGGGAGCGTTCAGTGACGAATTTTATTGAACCTTGAAACGTCTGGGTCGCAGCACCAAAGAGCCTGCAAGCTTTCTTTACTGTCTGGCATCACGAGAGAAATAAGGCCATGAACAGAAAATGTTCAGATGATAGACTAGAGGAAAGTGTTTGATGTGTGTTGCATTATGTCAATGTGTGGCAATAATTAGTTGTCAATAGCATCTATTTAGCTTGTATCAAAGGAATGAGAGAGGGTGATCTCATTCTGTTAGTGGTGTTTCTGGCACACATAAGGGCACTTAATGCCAACAGAGCATCATTAAAATGCTGCACCGTTCTCTCCAGATCACTAGCAGCATCCCTTCATTACTCCAGTCAACAATCTCTGAAAGGAACGTCCAGCTGCAAAATAAACAAGGCAGCCCCAACAGCAGCCCTAAATACTTGAGCAAAAAACATTTCAGACTGTCTTAATTTAATATACGGGTCTGCGATGTTTGAAGAATAAATGATGAGTCACATTGAGCGCAAAGCGACTTCTAAATGTTTAACTTAAAGCAGGAAAAATATCTGCAAAAATGTAATTAAATGTATTTTCAATTTAATATTTGTTGTATGATATATTACTATTTAGTATATTGCAGTGATGGTTTATTCACGGGAAAAAATAAAAAACAGAATAAAGCGTGTCGAAAAGAAGCTTCTTTAATGTTTTACCATTAATACATCAATAGCTGATCTTGAAGAAAATTGGATGTGTTCCCTACGCAGTGTCTGAGTCAAATTATTCATCATTTACAATGAAATGCTATTTTTTTTCTGCTTTCACCTGAATGTATTTAATGGACCTGATATTAAGATGAAACATCAAAGCTAAGGACATTAGAAAATCACACAAAAGAACCACAAAATGTGTTTACTTTTGTTTGAAAAGCACCCAAATAGTAGTTCATTCTATAGTTTACCATCTACACTGTATATCAATAATAATGTACATGCTCTTCAGATTAAAGATAAAAGCAACATTTTAACGTTACCATGATTTTAAGTGTATACAAACATCACACAGTAAAATCACATGCCATTTTATATTAAATGTTTCTAAAAATATAAATTTGAAAACTGATATTTACTTGCATTTCAAAAGGTATAAAAAAAATCTTAGTGTCGAAGATTAAATCAAACTAAACCTTTCAAGGTTTAGGTCAGTTAGGATTACAAAAAATTATCTATTTGCTAAATATATATCTATTTGCTAATCTCCAAAAAATAAGAGGGAAATAGATATTTTTATTAATTTCTTCAAACTCAAAACAATTTGGGAACCTGCAGATGATGATCTTCTGATAAACTGATTCGTAACATTAAAGGTAAGTGAAATCACAACAGTAAATGTATCTTAAGGCAGAAACTCAAACACGCTGCTCTCTTGTCATTATAAAATCAAAAGCAATCACCCAAAATGGACATCCGTAAGTCAAGGTCATCCCTGGGTACAATTGCCAAATGCCTGACGGTGCCAAAATCATTTGCTCAAAAATGATATAGAACTATTAGCAGTGCTGGAATTTTCAGTCCTCATACTATTCAAGAAGGAGAGAGATTCTGTGAGCAAGAGATTACATTTTTTGTGTGTTTGAAATGTGGGTATCCACCCCAGAACAAAATCAACAGACCGTGTGAATTTGTTTTCTTGTGGCACTCATCCACAGTAAAACTAGTCCTGTACCAAGATGGGTTGAAAGGCCACTCAGAAAGAAAAAAAAAACATTATTATAAGACATCATAAGAAGCCAGATTATAGTTTGCTATAGTACTCAGGGACAAGAATCTACATTTTTGGAGATATAGTTTCTGGTCTGATGGAAATTAATTTGCAATGTTTGGCCATAATAACCATCTTGAAGGAAAAAGTGGGAAAGGTTAATCCCCAAAACCACCTTGCTAACTGTGAAGTACCAGACTGGTTACATCATGTTGTCTAGGTTATTTGCTGAAGAGGAACTGGTGCACTTCACAGAATAGAAAACCTTGAAGAAAGAATGTTATGTGGAAATATTGAAGTAAAATCTCAAAACATTAGCCGGAAAAGTCAACGGAAAATGTGTGCAGACAAGGCAGTCTAAACTTGATTTGGACATTATTCTGTTTTCCAGTGAACTACTGGACACCAACAACAAAGCAACCAAAAAGAAATCTTTCAATGTTTAAATCTATGTGAAGCAAGAAAATACAGTAAGTCATGAAGTGTCAACGTTTTTGAGGAAGTAAAACATGCAAAACAATAAATGATAATGACAATAAAAGTCTAATGTAATCTCATGCCTATTCTTTTTATTTGCTACTGGTTCTAACATGAACCTTTCAGCAGGCCTTCTTATCTTGACATCAGCCTTTTCTTCATCATTCCTCATCCATCATCACTAAAGGTCAACAAAGAACATCAGCATGAGAAGATTCAAACACTTTGTTCATCTTGGACAACTAAGATTTTCACTAGTTCACCTGACATGTTTCTGTGCACCGTGTGTGGCCGTGCGCGTGTGTGTGGGTGTGGGATGTGGTTGTGGGTGTGCACACTATTGAAAGCGAGGGTGAGCTGAGGGCTTTTGCTGCAGACAGAGTTGTTTTTTGTTCTGCCTGGCAGGGCAGTCAAACGGAGAGGGAGGATGATGGGAGAGTAGTGCGTGGGTCTGCCAGGGCCGCTGATGCACATCTGAGGATGACCTTGGAGGTCCAGAGATGAAGGCTGAGTGAAATTTTAAGAGGACATGAAAAGGAAGGAAACAAAACCTTTCTATCATGTCGCTATGCTGACAAGTGGTGTGAGTCATGCAAGCCTACTTTGATGTTAGCATAAGATGCAATACACAATTCTGTGTGGAATTGAAAACATTACATTGTTTTTTCAAATGGAACCTGAATAACATATTACATATAAGGATTTGTTATAACAGGAATTATTCATATTATCATAACTGAACTAGAGGAGAAAAGAGGTAAGACCACTTGGTAACCACTTAAAAGCATAAACCGGTGCTGCAGATCTGAATTTTTGTTACCATCAGAGCAATAGTCACACAGTAGACCGAATAAAGCTGACTCCAGACTTTGTAATAACAAAAATCATGTGCTTTGATTGTGTAGTGGATTGTCAATCGCAAAGGAGTTGTGCTATGATGTAAAACCAATTTATGATCAAGTTATTTCTAAAGAGGGCCAGATTTCACAAAATGGGACTTAGAATAACAAAACTGAATGACACAACAAAGGCTGAAACACTGATTTAAGGCAAAACATTTGTTTAGAGCTGCCTTCAATTAATAATAACTGGAACATCATTAATTTTAGCCTGTATTCTAACTTTTCAATCATTTATTATGTAATGTAATTTTTTGTCAGTTTTTTCATCTTGTAAAACACTTTGAATTGTCTTTTATGCCGTAATGAGCAGTACAAATAAACTCGACTTTCCTATGCCATAAATTTTAAATGTGCAAAAAGCAAAACAAAGTCATAAACAAATTGTTTTTAGGCTTATTATGGAAATTTTAACAAACTTTTCACTTGGAAGAATTAATTGGAAGTCCCTTGAGACTGGAATTTCAACTTGCAAGGTTAAAAGTTTTGTACTAAAAATCTAATATGACAGCTCCACTTATAAAATACGGAGTTAGCAGCAGGATTAAATATTTAATATGCACTTCTGATGTCTTATATTTCATTTTATATTCTCACTACTGTGCCACATGCAGTTGTGTTCATTTACTGTTTTCCATGCACAAAAGACAGACAAAACAATCAGATTGGCAGAAAGTAGTTTGCCTGGTGGCTGAGCTCAACAACATTTTCTGACATTAAAGGATTATTCTGGCTCCATCAGTAAACCGTTCAGAAAATAGCCAGGCTACAATCATTGGTATTAGTTTCTGCAGCATCAGAAGTAATGCATTAAATAATTTATAGAGTCGATAACAGAAACAGGTAAACAATCTATTGGGATACAGTACCTGAATATTGCAATGACAAAGTCAATTACAATCAACCCATATTTTCCTGACATCTTTCTTTTCCTTCATCACTAACTCTGTAAGCTTTAGCATCTCAATCACTGACATTATTAAAAGTATAGGCATCCATGGCAGTGAAGGTCTATCCAACAGAAATTATGTCATTCTGAATTTGCAAACATGGTAATTGAAATATCCTACAGAATAATGTCTTCACGCAGTCCTTTGCAATTGCGATATTACACATGTTGACGTTAAGATGGCAAATGTTATCTGATATAGTGTGCAGTTCTAATTATTTATTTAACTTTTGTTTACTAATTACAAGTTCTGAGGCAGCATAAAGAAAACAGATCTACAACAGAAGCTAACCACATTGCCACCTCAGCTCAGCTCCTCTTCCAACTGAGTAAGTCTTAGACAAGACTGTCCACTGGATTCACAAAACCAAGCTGAGATCCACCCTTCAATGAAAAGGGCTGGGAGGAGTGGTGAGGGGTGTCGAGAGAAACAACAGCAACGCTGGAGCAGATTGCTGAGCTATTGCACAGTAAGTTGTTTAAATGAAACATTCAGCATCTTTGCTCATAGATGAAGCAGGCTTTTGGAAGATGGGTTGTGCGTCTGACAGCGAGCTGATTATTAAAACAATTCACACAATAATGTGCGCTTGCCCTTTTCATGGTTCATTAACACAATGAGATGTCCTTCCACATTCAAGCCGCAGCTCATTAAGCCAGCCATTAACTCATGCAAAGTCTGAGAAAATGTTTGAAATACGGGAATGTGCCATTGTAGATAATGACATCTTACTGTGGTTAAAACGCTATGCTTCAAAACCCACAAACACCTGGAAGGGAAATGATAAGGAAAATGCAAGGTTTTTATTATCTTATAATAAAATTGCCATCATGTTTACCGTGGCAAATCAAAAAGCAATTGCATTTCATTTTCATCCAGCCATGTTTGAGTTACAGCAGGCAAAGACGCTGAAAGACCACATGCAAGGTATGTATTTCATCAGAAAAAAATTCAATCTGAGCTGTGAGCATATGTTAATAACAGAATCTGTTATTAACCTGAATGCTTTTTATCTGCCTGGTTTGTAGCCCACTCGTATTTCTATTTTTTGCTAAAAGCAATCTTTTCCCTGTTTACTTCAAAGTGAACACAAAGAAGAAAATGTTCCTGAATAATTTGAAGGTTGAGGGTTGTCTGGTCTCACAGCTTAAGTGTGATCTACAGTGTGAAGTTGGCTTATATATCTTTACTAGTGAAAGATAAGCAGTACAAGGCACATATAAAAATAAAATGTGTAAAAGTTACATTTAATTTTAAATCCTACATATTAACTTGCTGATCACATCCTTTCTTTTACTTTTTCTTGTTTAACACGACTTCTTTGATTTGTACATTGAATCGTTTTAGGCAGCCGGAACCAGACTGAGAAATACAAAACTACACAATTATCTAATTGAGTTAGATCAGCCAGCATAGAATGGAGGAAGCATTCATCATGAGTCACATGAGACTTATTATATAAACAGATTTTATCTAAAACACAGAACAGTCTGTGTATGAAGAGATGGAAATGGGGTTAATATGTTGTTAGAGATAAGCGAGCGCTCAAGGACATTTGAAGTCTACATTTACTGATGAAGCAACATCAACATTAAACATGTGAACACAAAACTAGACTTAACATTTGTGAAGGAAAAACCCCAACAAAAACTAAGTCATAGGTTTATGTTTAGGGAGCAACTCAAACCTGATGTGAATGGAACATGACTTCATAAGTTTTGATAGCATATATATATATATATATATATATATATATATATATATATATATATATATATATATATATATATATATATATATATATACATACACACTGTACGTATATACTGTATATATGTATTAGCTGACATTTTATTGTTTTGTTTTTCACTGTTATTTATTTGCTATTAGCATTGAGGTTTGAGTGTGCAGAGATATTTGACCTAGCAGCAGAAAGAGCAATGAAAGAGTTTGAGACTTTGTCAACTTAAGAAGCAAAGCTACACATAATTGCCAGTAGTGCCTCAGATCAGCCAGTAGTATGTCAGCCAACAACTGGGACATAAAAGAATATTTCATAAGAAAGCAATTTCCTTTATTGTGCAACAAGTCTGGAGGCTAACAAGATCAGGTGCTCAAATTTTCATTATTTATTTTTAGATTTTTTTTTTTACAAAAACAGTATATATCTTCCTTTCTGCCTGTTTCCAACTATCTAAATTCTAGGAAGTAGTCTTTTCAGAAAAAATCTTTTAGTCATTCACAATGAAAAAGAAACAAAAATGTTTCCCTTACCAAGGTAGAGAATGATGAATTCAATTATCAATAACTAATCATTTATCTTGTAATGAGCTCAAATATATTATTCTTAAAATTACACTTAAATTCCAAATAATCTAAAGACACCTCTAAACCATTTTCAACTTTATAAATGAAAGGTTTAGTACTTGACAGTAATACGAAGGAATGCATAAACCTTCCACAATAATAATAGTCCCTTCAGCCATGTTTCCTTTACTTCTCTCCTATTTCCTATGTACTAGTATGCAATATGAATGAGTACAAAGCTACTACAGACATGTACTCTTTTGGTAAAATTTTTATGTTTGTAGGAAATCCTGCTTTGACAGACCATGTATGTTTTGGACAGTTCAACAGAAACCTGGAGGATCTGTCAAACTTGGATCTTAGATCATTTATATACACACATTTATTTTTTGAGTTCTTAGATTACAGTAGACTGTGGTGTGTGTGCGATTGTTTAAGATATGTGCTTAATTTTGCAGTTGCCATTTATAGTATATATAACATTTATTAACTGCTGCTGTTTGTTGACTTATGAGACAGCAGTGGATACTTTCATTCTTCCCGTAGGAACGATGAACTTGTCTTGGTATCCTTCCATTCTGGATAAAAAATTCTTTCGTTCCCTTTTAACAGGCAGTGCAATTTCCTTCAGTCCCTAATGATATTGCTTTCTCAGGCTTACAGTACAGTAGTTTCTAACCCTCCGCCCACTTCTCTCTGTGTCCAGAGACAAACAGCCTGCAGAATCCAGCATAATCACTGTAGAGACTTTGTGAAGAATGAAGGGGTTGCAATATCTATAATGAATCAGCATTATATATTTTAGTATATTTCTACCGACGGACAATACTATAGTCTACATATATATACAGTACAGACCAAAAGTTTGGACACACCTTTTAATTCAATGAGTTTCCTTTATTTTCATGACTATTTACATTGTAGATTCACACTGAAGGCATCAAAACTATGAATAACACATGTGGAAATATGCACTAAACAAAAAAGTGTAAAACAACTGAAAATACCCCTTATATTCTAGTTTCTTCAAAGTAGCAACCTTTTGCTGTGATTACTGCTTTGCTCATACTCTGCATTTTCTTGATGAGCTTCAAGAGGTAGTCACCTGAAATGGTTTTCACTTCATAGGTGTGCCCTGTCAGGTAAATAAGTGGGATTTATTGCCTTATAAATAGTCATGAAAATAAAGAAAACCCATTGAATTAGAAGGTGTGTCCAAACTTTTGGTCTGTACTGTATATACAGTATATATACTGTATATATATACATACCAGTGACGTGCGGTCAGGGGAGGCAGGTGAGGCAGTGCCTCACCAGCCATCATGGAAAGAAAGAAAATATATAATCATAAAGTAATTTAAATTGTTATATTCATCCGGTGGTTTGTACTCAAAAATATTTATTTTTCATGTAGCTTCACCAATTTCGATTTTTATTTGTTCAAAATCGTTGAATTTTCTTATTTTCCCATTCAAATGCTTGGAAGCGATGCCGGTGAGGCAGCAGCGAGCTCTGCCTCACCTTGGATTGCGCAACCCCTGGCTCTGCGCTGGCTGCTAAGCGGAGAGAGCATGTTGCTGTACGGCGTCAATAAAATGGTTTAAACAAATTTAATATGTGAACTTATTTCCAATAATTTAGCTTATGTATATAATGTACAGTGCTTTTTGTCACCAACTGTGTTTGTGTAACGTGTTTCGTGTAATGAGCGATTATAAACGGCAGAGAACAGGTTCGAGGTGAGGCAGGCAGTTCTCTTGCCTCATGGCAGGGGGCGCTCAAGATCCCAGACGTTCGTCTTGTTCACTCCTCAACTGCCGAGTAAGTGACAGCGAGCTAGGCTAAACGATTCGGGAAGCAAGTCAAGTGCAGCGATAGATTATAATAGAGATAGTGATTTTTTTCCTCTCGCTTATCCCGACTTTCGACATGGATGACTACATTACAACACTAAAAAAGTTTTCTCAAGTGGACTTTCAATCGAAGCAGGAGATAATAACCAAAGGAAGACCAACGCCGGAGCTGAAAGGTTTGTATGTGTAAGGATGCAGAAGTGAAACATAACCTGTAAACTGCTGTCAATCTATGCATCTATTTGCAAATCTGATTCTGATGACGTCAGTGCCTCACCAGCTATGAACCTCACCGCACGTCACTGATACATACATATATATGGGGGGGGGGGGGGGGCGTAGATGACCTACATGTCTTTGAAACCTGCCAAGTTATACAAGAACATGCAACTCAGAGCTGGTCCTAGCTCACAATAATATTCACATCTAGATTTATTCTCCAAAGTGGTGGCACGGTCTCTAAATGGAAAAATGTCATTCACCCTTTTACCTATACTTGCAAATTAAAATACAGTGCATGAGTGATACCGACTCTTCAAAAGTGCTGAATTAAGAATATACACCTCTGATCACATCATTTGCTGAGTAAGCCTCCCTAATGGCAGATGGTGTCTTTCTCTAGTGATCTCCGGCAGCCACCTCATCTGTCAGACGATGACAGGAGCCATTTCACTAATGCACTCATGAATGCATTGTGTCATACAGTGTCCTTGACGTTCACCTTAATTGTCGTCAGAAGTGTGATGAACATGAACATAGAACTGTCAATAAAATGCAAAGATCTGTCTTTAAAATGATCATATTTATCTTAAACACTTATAAAATGCTCATACTATAGTGTCTGAAAATACTCAGACTTAAGCCAATAGCATAGGTATAGTGCACAATGTTTCATTTATTTTCTTGTTTGGAACTTTATGGTTTCTACAGCAATTTCCTCTTCCAGTCAGGTGTCCACCACATTCCAACTATGAGTTGTTCCGCACTGGCATTTCAGTTCTCCAGTCAACCAGGTCAATCATGTCCATATAGAGGGTATGGTTGCTGGTAATCTTATCTCTAAAATGGATATAAAATATTCAAATTTGACTGAAATGGTCAAATGGTAAAATGAAAAAGAACATTTGTTTTTGGCATAGAGAAACAATTTGTTTTGTTGAAACAATAGTGTGTCACTGTCATAAGTTTTACGGTGCAGCTGAGTACCATGGCTAAATGACATTGTGATAACATGATTTATCTTGCAGGAAGTGTGTAATATTGGTTACTAAAAAGTGTGTAACCATGGTATTACTGAACAATTGTGGTGTGGCGTGCATATAAATGTTATATTGGTCAGTAAAGCATTTGGAATAAGACTCTTTTATGAAGGTTTTTTTTTTATTGTTTTTATCTGTAGTAACTATTACTATTTATTTACTTGCATGTAAATTACAACTTTGCTGGAGAGTTTTTGCTTGTTATTAAGTATTTCCACTCTGCAGTTCTGTATTATTTGATTGCTTCTTCCAAGTCGATCTAATCCAGCTGGTGTTCAGGTTCATCTGTTCCAATGACAGCTCTGTCTTCAGCAGCTGGTGCTTTGGGCCTCTGGTGTTGTTTTCAATCCCCTGCTACATTTTACTCGTGTATTGACACACATGTCTCTTCAGCTTCAAGACTGTGATGTCTGACAGGAATTTCTGTGTTGCGCAGTAGTAGGATGGAGCTGTTCCCTTGTCAAGATCATTCATGATCACTTGTGGCGTCCCTTGTGTTTGACAGTCTTGGAGTCTGCCGTTACTCAGTTAATTTGTGCTGTTCAGATTTAAAGCAGCATCACTTAGATTCCTCAACCAGCAAGTGTGGACGATTTCAAACTCCATTTGCTGTTATAATGGAGACTGGTTCCCACTGTTCCTGACCATGATTGTCTGACAATGAACATCCAGATGGTCACTTTCCCCCCTTTGCAGCTTGTTTATTCTTTTGTCAGAGTTTATTAATGCAGGTCTGAATCTCAGATGGCATAGCCACTCAATAAACTAAGTTACCCATTTATGACACAGACATTTCAGAGTATGCTTCAATTATCTCTAAGCATAGAACAAAATCTGTGTGAAAATTATATTGCGTGAACTTCAATTGTAAACACTAAACAGAATATTCACTACAGTCTATATGACATGATATCCTCCGATATTAAATGGTCCAGTAGGTTAACGTATCTAGTAATAACATCACTGAGGACTTCACACAGTAAAACTCATTGACCAAAAGCTTACGAGACACTGCAGTACAGTAAATGACTTTGATCCTATTATTTCTGGTGCAGAGGAGGGCAAGAGTCACAGCAGGTAAGCTAATTTGATCTCACACAGTAATGAAGATAAAGATCTGTCTAATGGTCACTGCAGAGTGCTGTAGGGCCTGGTAGGAAAACTCTTAACAGCTTTCAATGATAGCCCTATTACTGTATATTCCCAACAAAGCGGCCATGACGTCCATGTGTTAGATCTCTTATTTAGAGGTGGATCAAACACAGCATAAAATTATAATTAAAAAAACTGGATTTGGTTATTTAGTATGGCTATGGCAATTCTAATTTAAAATTAGAGCCAGAGTCTCATAAGGAATAACTACATTCATCTCTAATTTTCTATAATAGATTAGAGAGCATTTGAAAAAAATAGCTTTTGTTAATAAGAGTTGTGATAAAGGAGTCTATCCCCTCGCTCTCATTGTGCTCACCTGCAAGAAATCGATTTCTGTCTCTCCTGCTGCCACTATGTCTGACAGACGTCTTTTGGCCATGCAGTACTCATGGTGCGAGTAGTCACAGTGTCTGCAGCTAAATGATGCCAGGCCTGATAAAAGTCATCAGGCTGCTGGCCAGGCAGGGTTGGAGCATGAAAAACCTCTTAGATGTTTACCACTATGGGCACTGCTGACAAGTAAAAGAAATCCAAGAATCCACTTGGATAAGAGGAAATTGAGAAAGATCTTGATTTTGTGTGTTTTCTAGAACATGTTGAATCAACAAGTAATTGGAAACTGTGTGGCAAAGACCTTTTGTTATCCCCTTTTTTCTGCAAAGTGGCTAAAAAGAATGGGAGAGTGAGTGCTTGCTTCACCATACACTTTTCATCAACAACCTTTTGTTTAAAAAGGATTAGATTAAAGTTTTAAAACAGGTTTGCAAATTATATTAACTTGATTTAAGGAAAGTTCTTCAAATGTACTGTTCCAAGAAAAGGCTTCTGTGCACTTTTAGGCAGAACTTTAAATGTGTTTTTTTTGGCATGGACTGGCACTTGATTTGATTTGATTTTTTCATTTATTTCAAACAGGTTTTCAAAGGCAAGAAACGCTTAAGCATATTCTTGACTTCTTTTTACAGTATTGTAGTTAGGACTTTGGGAAGATTATTCCTAAAGCTCAATGTTCCCTATTTGCTGAGATCATATTTTTTATATTTTCAACACCCAATTGTGTCTATCTTTCAAACATCTGAATGAAAATGTATGAGGATGTTCAAGAACAACACAGTGAAGTGAGCTTAGATTCAACATGGACTGAGAAAGAGGAGCATACTGCAAAATTTGCACTTTGAAGATCAATAACAATTTGTACTTAACCACAAACAACAAAAAACCTTTCTGGAAAGGTTTGTAATCAAACAAGACAAAGCCTAAGCTAACCAGTAGTCTTAACAAGGAGCATTGGGTATATTTAGAGGAGTCAAGTAAAGCGTTTTAATCCAGAAAACTATCGCAGCTGCGAGGCAGAGGGGTGTAAGAATAATGCTTGGTACATGTTTCATTGCCTGCAGTACTGTTATGTTGCAAAAAGTCAGACAAATATTGACAAAGAAGTAATTAATAATTCCTCTACTTCCAGCTGGAAGTGGTTTGACCCAAGCTAATATTAAACTTTGGTATGCCCGTACCTCAACCCTATTAGCATTTCTCTTACTCCAAAATTATGTAGAGAATTTTTGGAGTAATGGTGAACCTTCAGTTTAGCACTGAAAGTGCACATGTTATGGACAGATGTGCCATTTATACTTATCCACATAACGTCATTAAAAGTCCTGGCTTTTAAAATGTGCACTGGCAACAAGCCAACTCATCCATTTATTCATTAGCACAAATGGTTTTGGAAAGAAATTAAACAATTTGATTCATTAAGTGATATAACAGTTTTACACTTTTGTTTTGACCCATTTTGTAAGGCCACTTTTTCAACTCCTCAATAGCATTGCATAAGTTTTCCCTCAGGGTAGGATGATGTGAGAGAGAAACGCAAATAAGACCAAAAGCAGCAGCTTTAGCAGCAGGGTTTACGGTGCCACTCAACCTCATTACGCACAACAACAAACCCTTCCTGTAGTTATCGAACAGCAGACAATGGGTGAAACATTATTCACAGATCATTACCGCAGACCAGAAATTTTGTGGCAAGGGGTAAATGTCACAGACAGATATCATCAATTCAGAAAAAAACATGATTCTGAGCATTCTTGATTATCTAAATTTACAAAAGGCTTTGTTTGTATTTACCACATCAAGGGGTACAGAAAAACAACACATTAGCAATTACTAACAGTTTGATTTTAATGGTTTTACTTTTCAATTCCTGTACGAATAATTTAATTTTGTTGTAAGGCTCAGATATCTTTAAGTCATTAAACATTTTAAAAAATGAACACATGTATCATTTACAAATTAAAGTCAAATGGGGACTGAAAGCTGACAGTATTTTTGTTGAGAAGAGATAATAATAGCTAACAGTATTTACACAAAGCAGCAACTTAACTGGACGGCTTTATTTTCAAGCTAGATTGAATTTGGGGCAAAATGCAATTAGAGTCATAAAGCATGTGTGGCCAACCATTTATTTGCATTTCAGAGGAAAGTCAGTTTGGATGTCCCAGCTCTTTTAATTACATTCATTAGTTTTACATTTGCACTTTTGGCTTAATTGTCTCAAAAGCTTTTAATGAAATTGCCATAAATGAGACTTCAAAATTTAGAGTGAAAATATAAATTTGCCTCAACCCACCAAAATGTCATTCAGCATTAATAAAGGTACAGCTACTTTGAGCCATAAGTGACACTGTGTTCTTATGTAGCAATTAAGAACTAAAACTGAACATCTATATATTAACATATGATTGTGGTATTTTGTTTTACTAATTTACCAAGTTAACTATTTAATAAGCATTAAATATAATGTAAAATAGCTATTAATTGTCTTATCATTTCTACTTAGAACCCTTTTTCCAGAGTTCACTGATGCATAAGAACAAGCCTTCTTATGCGGTGAACCTGGATTCATGCTGAATTGATTTTCCCTTTGGATTTGTGTTTTCCGAGTCAATGTCACCCACTGAGCTGTGAGGAGTTTGTGCACCACCGTAATGAGCCTGATGATGTGAATCAATCTTCTGGTCTCTCTCTGTGCTTTCAAGTGTTTCTCTGAATTTCTCGAAAAATATTTAATTGTTTCAGTTACCATTCACTGAGGAAGAAAAAAAAAACACAATTTGGACTGAAATGCAGAGAATGAGAAACAATACTATAGAAGCTGCTTTGCTTCAATAAATAAATATTTAATATCCAAGGAAAATCTCAGAAGTGCACACAGCTCATTTTGTTGCATCGATCACATGCATATGTAACGATTCTGTGTAACAATAATTCTGCTTAATAAGGATAATCCTTTAAATCAAGCTTGTATTGTCAGTATTGAGCTCATCTCATTTAAATTCTTTATCACACTGATCTATCATCTGCATGTTCTGCAGATAAATATCACAAGACACAAATGAGAGAGAGATTATGAATTATAGCAGACAAAGAAATCCAATTAAATTATACATGGTCTTTAGGCTTTGAATCTGATCATAAATCAGCACTATCACTGTAGGTAATCTGCTTTGACTGACTTGTAAGCTTGTGATGCGTTTTATGCGTTAAAACACTTCACTCTGTAAATGTTTAGACCTTTTTGGAAACCACCACAGAATATTTCTTTTACACACCTCATCTCTCAGACTGCCCTTGTTATTTAATTAGTCATAGTTAATTGTGTGATCAGATATTTTCACAGAACTATTTTCAGTCCAGTTCTTTTTGTTGCCTAAAATGCTATTAATACAGTGGCTTTGATGCAAAATGCATAGTTTTTCTTGTGTCTGCCTCTTATTCTGGATTCTGTGTTTTTGTCTCTGAGGCGTTCTGTTTTGAAGTTACTGCACGTTTACTGAAAAAAACTAACAGCGGTCATTAAAGCTGTATCTTCACCGCAGTGTTTTAACCTCAAGGTAGCCAATTAACCAACTCTGTTTCCAAAGGAAGCTTTGGTAACTTCATAAAAATCCAAAGTCGTGTCACTGACAGCAAGCAGAATTAGATATTTCAATGTATGAAATAACGTGCAAAAACAGGCAATACAGTTGACTGCAAGAGTTTGAAGCTTAATTAAGTTTTGCTGATTCATATTTCATATAGAGTCATATTTTGCAAATTAGGCTGATTTATAAGAATAAAAGTACATTTTGAATATCACAACATTTTAGGCTGTATTAAACATTGATCAGATCAACCAGCATAATTTTTTAGCTATGCATGGCTGCAATAAGCAAGAAGCAGAGCATCATGCATCTCAGAAATATGGAGAGAGTCCTCCCCTCCATTCTGAAATTTTGGACTTGGAAATTTGTGCCTCTACTAATGTACAGACCCACCGATGGATGGAAAAGCTACGTCAGAACTCATTTGGCAAATGTGTGTCCATGTCCCTTTTTGCACATTGACACTTTCTTGGAAAGCGCTTCTGCAGACTTGAGAAAGTTATTTTGTATTTTGCCGTTTCCATCAGCCATTTCTAATGTGACACTTCGAAACGAGCATAAAGAACATTGATGGAAACATGGCTTTAAAAATGCAGTTGTTGATTTTCTTGAGAATAATTTTATTTTAATAGTTTTAGTATTAGACTTTAAACAGAGAAAATGTAATGTCTCGAATTGCTGATTTTTTTCCCCACACAACAGTGACAAAACACTGATAATAAATAAATAAATAAATAAATAAATAAATAAATAAATAAATAAATGTTTCGGTACAGTAGTTGCCACTAAATCCTGCTGGGACTGAGAAGAAGTCCCTCCCTGTTGTTTTGAGGGTCAGGCACCAGGGGACCGATGTTCAACAGAGGTCACAGCAGACAGCGGGTTATAAATATAGGAGGCAGCCTGATCTGGCCTATGACAAGGAAAGGGCGGCTCAGCTGTAATGGGTGATAAATGTCAGAGCCTCCCGACAGCTTCAGATGAGTGATCGTTAAGCAGCTTTCCTGAACCTAAGCAGCTGAAGCCTAGAGAGAGGCTGACAAGCAGCAGAGGAAACATTTTCATGGGTAGAATGGTGAGTTTGGATGACCCCAGCTTCCTTTGAGTCGCCATAGGCAAAGTGAGAGAGGTAATTAATCAGGTTGTTAGCATGTCTGATGGAGAGCAGAGGAGCAAGAAGAGGGAAAATCTATAAGTGCTAAAAGAAAAGTACAAAAGGTAACAAAATGGAGAGGAGAGCTCTGCCACTGTGATTCACTGAAGGTTGCTGAACCGCTGAGGAGCAATAATTTTTTGAGTTACAGGCCTTGATTGCAATAATGTCCCCATAGCAACTATTATCTTTAATGGCTATTATTACGGCTGTCATAAAACGAGGCTGGAGCCAGTCTTATTTAAAAGAATATGTAACTGCATCTTTAACTTTCTTCACTGATAAAGAAAAAAACTTTGTAAAATCTTGCCAATTTAAATGAAGGTAACATTTAATACGCAGCAATAATAGATATATATGATACGATTATTTTTGATACATTGTGCTTTGTAAGCTCGTTGATATTACTAATATAAGTTTGAGATGTGTCTGCTAATTTGTTCAGACTACATCTAGTTGCCTTGAGACAAACACATCAACTAGAGATTTATTACCAATAACACACAATAGTTACTTACTTTTGGAGACTTTTCTGTTAATCTCGCTGCCGCCTGACCCTGCACATCCATCCTCATCATCACAGTC
The DNA here is from genome assembly GCF_003331165.1 of Xiphophorus hellerii. Lineage (NCBI taxonomy): Eukaryota > Metazoa > Chordata > Actinopteri > Cyprinodontiformes > Poeciliidae > Xiphophorus > Xiphophorus hellerii. The sequence continues at coordinate 21,125,804 of NC_045675.1, forward strand.
ACCACTGTAATGTCCTTCTGAATCTCCACTTCCTGTTTCAATCTGGTCCAGTGATCCCAGTTTAGGGATGGTCTTTCCTTGCAACAACTGACAGTGAAAAAGAAAGACAGCATAAGAGAAATGGTTAAAAATAAACAACTATTAAGATGAAGTGAACAATTTTCACTCTGTATTTATGAGCTCACATTGCAGGCAGGGGAATTTGCATTCAAATTCAGATCAAAACACTTTTTAATGGTAATGACAAAATAAAATACTCAATTATTTATTTGTAAAAGAACAAAAAGACAAGAAAAACCCAAGACAGATACTCACTCTTTCTCAGAAGATAGAAAAGTAATTAATTAATTTACCTCAAAGTGTTTTGGCTTCTAAGCAACTGGCTGATTTTTGGTATACAACAGAATAAATGCTTTTTATTTGTAACAAACAAAACATAAAACTACAAAAGCAATACATTTGTGAAGAACCAACAATGTGTTACAATAAATACTCTGAACAACACAACTATAAATGAATCCACAGCGTGATGCACATCGTTATTGGTCCCAGGTGCCCACAGGGCAGCTCAACTTTTTTTTGCTGTACTGCTGCACTGCAGAATCTCAATCAAACACTTGGTGAACTTGACACACATGGGGAAATACACACACTAATTGGCTCATTTAAATTCTTGTTGTATCTTTGGAAACAAGAGAGAATGCCTTGTGTTGATCAGAAAGGTAGCAATTAGTTACTATTGTGGCTCAGAGTTGGCAGAGGAGGGACAGAGGCTTTGTTGCTGCAGCTAAATGGTGACTTGTTAGATGATGGACAGGACTGAACTCTCAGGATGTCTCAAGCTGTCTGCTTCTGTATAGCTTCATTTCCACTTATGATAAAAACAAATCAAAATGTTCAATGGAGAATATTGGCTGTCTGCAGTTCCCAGGTTTTGCATTTGCTTTTTTTTGTTTTGAAGTAATAAGCAGCCTGAGTTTTAAGGTAATCAATTTATTTTTTCCCTGAGGTCAAAAGGCAGACTTGCAACTGTGCAGGATATGTGCATAAAAAAGTGAAAGAAGGAGCTGTGTTATTTCACACATTCACAGATGCATGTGTGAAAGTCGACTCTGAAGTATCATCGTCCTCTTAAAGGAAAAAAAAATAGGAGGAGACTCACAGGAAGGTTGCCTTGACGTCAGATATGTCTCCTGTGAAACACTGATAGTCTGAAACAATTTTATTATGTCCACTTGACCAAAAGGAGGTTTTCTGTTCTCAGTTTATATTTTGACGTCCTTTTTTCTAATTAATTCATAATTCATAACATCTTTTTTGCTAAAGATGACATGCAAAAAAAGTGAGTTCTTCATATTATTCTTCATTCTTTATAGTGAAAGTAACTGAAACAGAACAACTTTAACTTTTCAAAAAATATGTGGGAGTCAATATTGTGTTGCTAACAGTGCCAAAAACGGATTCAACACAACCTTAGGCATCTTTGCACAGAAAACCTTCTATGTTAGCAGGTATTTTTGTTTTTAGAATAATTTATTTTGGATTTTTTAGTAACAACATCACAATTATTAACTGACAGGATAAAATTGGTTCAGTATCAAGCAAAAATGAAACAATGAGACATACCTAAAGTAAAATACATTTACAATATTATAACACAGCAAGGACTGGATGGGGGAGGGTAAAGTGGGGAGGAGGGTAATCAATAAGGATTAAATAAAAATGTATATGAAGCAGAGATAGGGTGGGAGGCAGATGGCATCAGTATCTCTCATAGATTTTGTTGAGTCCAGCTCAATTACAGAAGATCTGTCAATCCAATGTGCAGGTAGGTTTTGTGTATACCTTAAAAATGTTTACCAAATTTTATAAAAGTCTTAATTCTAGTTTGAATCCAATAGGTTATTTTTTCTAGGATCACACAACTATTGATCTCACAAAGTCACATTTTAATTGGAAGGGGGCATCTGATTTCCATTTTGTTGCAACACATTTCTTAGCAATTGCCTAAAGGACTTCTGTAAGTTTCTTAACATAATTTGTCTTTAGATTGGAGTTCGTAAAGTTCGCCAATAAACAAATCTCTGGGTCTATTGGAATCATGATGCCAGGAATGTCATCCTCCATGGCAATCATGGAGGATGACATGACATGATGACATGATGACATGAAGACTCCATGATTCCTTCATGCATCATGGAGGAATGTTCCTTCCTCCATGCCACATCTAAGACAGAAAGGGGAAATCTTGGAGTTATATGTATGTAATTTTTGTGGGGTAACATACAGCTGACGTAAAAATTTTATTGTACTAGTCGAGCATTTAGAGTAGAGGTGACACCTTCTCTGCACAAATTATTCCATAACTGCCTCTCAATAGATATTCCCAAATCCTTTTCACATTTGATTCTGGAACTTTAACTATACCAGTTATAGTTATAGTGGACATGAGTGCTGTATACACCCCTGAGATGATTTTACATAATGGCTGGCTGGCAAGACACATATCCTCAACGGGAGACGTGGACGATTACTTCCAACTTCCTTTCTGATTAGTTCTCATGAAGTCACGTAACTTTATTTGTCAAATTAAACTTCTCTGTAAACCGAGGTAGTGACATAAATACTTGAGTCTTAGCAGTTTTTAAACCCAGCTCAAAGACTTGGTCTTCACATACAGTAAATCATTTATTTAAATCAGGGAAAGAAAGCTGTGACCCAGTGGACAGCAAACCTGTTTCTGAATCAGCACTTGTATAGAAGTATTTGACAGACAGTGGCACCAAGTTTGGAAGCTGTTCAGTCAATTTTCAACTTTACAAAGGTCCAGCTTGCTCATCCACACTGACAGAGGGCCGTGCTCTAAGTGGTGCTCTGTGTCCATTAGTGAATAAGCACACGTCCAGCCAGCTGCTATATGTGGAATCACTTTCATTTTTATCTGTCCAGATAATATGCTTTGAGAGGATTTTTCTTTTAGCACAACCATGTCATTTTAACTTAAAATTCTTCAGATGTCCAGCTGCACTTACCTAAGAGATGTCCGAGATAAAAAAAAATAATATATATATATATATATATATATATATATATATATACTGTATATATATATATATACAGTACAGACCAAAAGATTGGACACACCTGTGTGTCCAAACTTTTGGTCTGTACTCAATACAGACCAAATGTTTGGACACACTTTCTCATTGAATTCAATGAGAAAGTGTGTCCAAACATTTGGTCTGTACTGTTTATTAAATATATAAAAAAATAAAAATAAATTCCCTTCTCACCCACCGCGGGTGGTTCTTATCCTCTGAGCTCGGGTCCTCTACCAGAGGCCTGGGAGCTTGAGGGTTCTGCGCAGTATCTTGGCTGTGCCAAGGATTGCACATTTCTGGACTGAGATGTCTGATGTTGTTCCTGGGATCTGTTGTAGCCATTGGTCCAGTTTGGGGGTGACTGCCCCGAGGGCCCCGATGACCACAGGCACCACTGTGGTCTTCACCTTCCAGGCCCTCTCCAGTTCCTCCCTGAGGCCCTGGTATTTCTCTAGTTTTTCGTGCTCCTTTTTCCTGATGTTGTAGTCGCTTGGTATTGCTACATCTATCACAACGGCTTTCCTCTGTTGTTTATCCACTACGACAATGTCTGGTTGGTTCGCCATTACCATTTTGTCTGTCTGGATCTGGAAGTCCCACAGGATCTTAGCTCTGGCGTTCTCCGCCACCTTTGGGGGTGTTTCCCACTTTGATCTCGGGGTTTCCAGTCCATATTCTGCACAGATGTTTCTGTACACTATGCCTGTAACTTGGTTATGTCGTTCCATGTACGCTTTCCCTGCCAGTATCTTGCACCCTGCTGTTATGTGCTGGACTGTCTCAGGGGCCTCCTTGCACAACCTACACCTTGGGTCTTGTCTGGTGTGGTATATCTGGGCCTCTATTGCTCTGGTGTTTAGGGCCTGTTCCTGGGCGGCCAGGATGAGGGCCTCTGTGCTGTCCTTGAGTCCAGCTTTTTCCAGCCATTGGTAGGATTTACTGATATCAGCCACTTGGGTTATTTGCTGGTGGTACATCCCATGTAGGGGCTTGTCCTGCCATGATGGTATCTCTGGCACCTCAACCTCCGTTCCCTGTTGTCTGAGATATTCACTGAGCACATTGTCTGTTGGGGCTTTGTCCCTGATGTATTTATGGATCTTAGTTGTTTCGTCCTGGACTGTGGTTCTCACACTCACTAGTCCTCTGCCTCCTTCCTTGCGGCTCGTGTACAGTCTCAGGGTGCTGGATTTGGGATGGAATCCTCCATGCATTGTTAGTAGTTTTCTAGTCTTAATATCAGTGGCTTTTATCTCCTCCTTTGGCCAGCTAATTATTCCAGCAGGGTATCTGATTACTGGCAGGGCATAGCTGTTTATTGCGCGGATTTTGTTCTTGCCATTGAGCTGGCTTCTCAGGACTTGCCTTATTCGTTGGAGGTATTTAGCTGTGGCTCCTTTCCTTGTGACCTCATCGAGGTTGCCATTTGCTTGTGGTATACCTATATATATATATATATATATATATATATATATATATATATACAATTTTGTACTGAGGTTCTAAGTTAACACAACTAAAGTTGTTTAGTTTCATCATTGTGCAAAGACTAAAACAACAGGAAAAAACAGTAAATTAAGTTTAACTCTTCATTTCATTGTCACAGACTGCGGTGATCTAATCATACAGTTACAATATATGATAAGACCTAATCTGTACTTCAGTAAATCCTGAAGTACAGGTGTGTGTTATGAGGAAAGTTTGACACTGTGGGTGTGTTTTTCTTTTTTTGCTCATTAGCTGATTACTTTCTTTGTGCCAAAGAGCAATGAATAATTAAACAAGGCTTGGAAAATGCAATAATATTTTCCAGCCAAGTTTTTGTCCCAAAGCTGCTGAAACATTTGTAACTTATGATTAACCCTGTCAGTCAAGGTTCTTTTCCTCCTTGGCAGGGGAAGTACCTCTTTAGTGTTTGGGTCGAGCAGCCACACTGTTCACACTGACACACAATGAAGTGAGCCTGTGTTGCCTGACTGTGTTATTAGCCTCATCGCTTTGAATGACACAGGGTTTATGTGTAACCCTGGCTATGAGACAGGTGCTTTGATTTGTTCTGACTCCAGACAGCCCCCAGCCCCTGAGCTAGCCTCTGGCTCTTACTGCAGTGTGTAGGGACTAGATGATGCCCAAATAAACCTATAACTCTGTTCACAAAACCACATATGTGCAGGTAAATTTGCACTATACTTCACATTCTGTATGATCCTCTGCCAATTGGGAATTTTCTGTTTCTTTTTAAATTAAGGCCTTAACATAGAGCTAACATGACTAGACATAATAATGAAGACTTTTTCTGTACAACATTTTTAGTGGTACACTTGGACAGTACAACATTAGAGGATGTGCAACAGATGGTAACATGTTCAGTTATGAACTGCCCTGAGCAGCTGACAGTAATGGTACTAAAAGTAAAAAAACAAAAAAAAGCATGGATTTCTTTAATTAATGAAGAATTTTTCATCCCCCCTGCCCTCACATCACCTCATGTTCTGAGATATTCTGAAGACACACAGAAATTGTGGAAAGAAAACGACTGACAGAACATGCTTTGTGAATTTTATTATGTAATTTGCTATGTCTGCTTTTAACTGTTAAAGAAAAGCTTCATGCTTTTGTCCATTTATTTCAATAAAGCTAATTAAATTAGAAATTAGATGAACAGCTCTTAAACTTTTAAACATCATTCAAAACTAAATGTTAGGATTTTCACATGATAACCACATATTCAATATCAACCAGAAAAATAGCATTACTTCCACTGGTGAGGTTTGAAGCCAGACTTATTGCTTTTAGTGTGATTCTGACTTTGACGAGAGGGAAAGTTGCAGTGGCAACAATTTACCTGTCAAGCATAATGCTAAGAAAAGGCTCAATGACTGCACGCACAAGTAAAGAAACTCCTCTCTGTAAACTATAGACTCCAGAAAAAAACAGTCTCACACAGCAAAACAATTCAAAGGAGGTAGATTGAAAATGTGGAAAAATACTGCAATTACTAAATGCTTCAGACTTTTAGGTTGTCAGTAAGATCTTACTACTTTACATGTTCAAGTCAATGGCAAGTAGTTTGCACAAACACAAAATATATATTAGTTTTCTTCAGTAATTGTATCTTAAATCTTATTTCACTATGCCAGTTGTGGATTTCTGTAGTTTAGAATTTGGGAATACAAAATAATAATGTCTAAGATAAAGGTTCATTCTAAGAGTCAACCACTCCACCAAACTCAACCTACATCTATGATGCTATACAAGCTAGCTAAATTATTTAATCAGGATGCTTTACCTGAACACCTGTCATGGACAGTATATTTGTCAAAAACAGATTACTACTGTCTTACTCCATGGAGAATCCCACAATACAACAATGCAATTTGAAGTTATGTTATTTTTTATAATTTGCAAATCAAGGACACATCAGTATTTAAATTATTGCTGTTAGATCTAGCAAGAATTACAGTAAAACATTTACTGACTACAATTATCGCCAACCAATAACTAAAATAAAGCGTTCTATTTTTCCAGGCTACAGTGTGCACTATTCACACTTTGCTCAAGTAGGGGGTTGAAAATGTTTTTTATCTTCTTCCCCTCAAGGACATACATCTTACCATACATCTGGTGCTTTTCCATTGGATCCCACTTTCATTACGATCAACCAGATATGTGCAGTACTTACATATTAATTTACTTTCTTATGTGTTGCTTCTTCTTATGTTTTTAGCTGTTGCAATAAGCTTAAGGACTTATTGTATTCCACAAGATTATCAAACATAAAGACCTTGAAAAATAAACAGGGAAACAGGAAGTACAATGCAGAATTCAACATTCAGCCAAAGCCTTAGCTCTTCGGTTAAACATCACCTTACAGAAGTTTTCATTTCTACATAACCTTTTCACATTTTGTCACATTGCAATCAACTTTAATTGGGATTTTATGTGACAGACCAACACAAAGTAGCACATAATTATGAACTGGAACAAAAAAGATATATACTAGGTTAAACTAGTTACAAATAAAACTCTAAAAAATTTGGTGTGTATTTGTTTGCAGCTGCCTTGAGTCTATATGCAAAGGAAACACATTTTGCTGCAACTATTCCTGCAAACCGTTTAAGGTGGGTCTCCACCACCAGACATGTGTATCCATAAATTTTGACCATTCTCCTTTGCAACATAGCGCAAGCGAAGTCAGAACTTCTGTGATCAGCAATTTTAAAGTCTTTATGAATATTCTGAGTCGGATTTAAGTCTGCACTTTAAGAATAATAATTTTTATTTTACTAGATAAAAAACTCATTGACAGAAATAAATAAATGGCCTGATGTACCAAATATTACATCCAAATACTAAAAAATAAGAATTTCTCTAACTTATTTGATTATACAGCGTAACATTAATTAATATTTACTTATCATTATCAATATTTATTTATCATTTTCAACTGCATTTATTTTTATTTGCTGTCACTTTTTTAGACATTGATTTATTTTCTCCTCATCAAATCATAAAATAATAAAATCAACCAATAAAAACCATGATTGACAATCAAAAGCAATTGCAATTAATTGCAAAGAAGACAAAAGTCTTCTTTGCTGCCTTTCAGCAATGCTTTTAGTTCAACAAGTGCACAATGCTCTGCCAATTTAGACTCTTGTTGAAAATTATTCCAAGCTGAGGGAGTGGACTATTTATCTAGGCAATACAAACACAGGAATCTTTACTATGTTGTTCTTCTATATATTTTATGATGATCTGCTCAAAAAATAAGTTTTTCAAGCAGTTATCCTGGGAAGAGGATACTGTTGTGAAAACAGAAATGACAGATTATTATATCTAATAATCGACCAGGCTTTAAAATAAACCTGCATTTAGGTTTGAAAAAAGCTTTTTACTCTGCTGAAAAAGCTTTTCAGTGGGATAAATGTAAAAGCTTCTCAGAGTTTTATTTGAAAATTATTTTTAAAAGTATCTACCACATTTCTTCCACTTTGCCATGCATTAGTCTATCACCTAGCATTTGTTGTTTTAATGTTATAAAATATGCAAAAAAGGGTTGCATTAAAATCTTATAAAATATTTTAATGTTATAAAACATGAGCTTCTAATTATTTCTGTAAAATAATCAGAAGCTCACTGCTTAATATAATGAGCTTCTGATTTCACAAGGAAGTGATCGTTTCTGAGGCTTCAAAATATATATATATATTTTTATTTCCCTGTGGTTAATTACAAATAAACTGTCCCAGTTTCGCTACTAAACCCTGAGGAATACAACCTTGAATGTTCATGGAGCATGAAATAAAAGTGTTTTATCATAACCACACAATCTGTGGCTCACTTAGATCAATTCTTACAACTTTATGGCACGTCCTGTAAAACAAAATGTAGTATTAGGCAACATCTGATATGCTGAATGTTACTGACAGAACAGTAAATGCTCATATTCGCTGGTTCGTTTTAAGATTTCTACACAGAGTCATCTAGCTGAAGCATGTGAAATAATAAGGTAAAGTGGCAAATACCTAATTGACCTTGCTTTAACGGACTTATGAAGCCATTAACTTTACATACTCAGGAGGGGAAAAGTCTTATTAAAGATTTATAAATACTGATCGGTTAACTGAACCAATCTGAAGTTAAAATTCATTTAACAACTTACCCTGGCCAGAATATATCGGAATTGTTTTCTATTCACATCACATACTTTATAATAATACCAGCTACTTCCACCACCAGCTCTGAAAATCAACTGCAGAAAGGACTGCAGTTTGTGGAGTGTCTCATAAGCTATGGTATGAGAACTGAGGCTTGGCTCAAATATCATCTCCGCACCATAAAATGTGGATGCTCATAGTCTGCATCACTGTAAATGAATTAGTACTTTTCACTGTACTGTACAGGACTGGACCTGGAAACTGTCCCTGTCAAAAATTTACTGGCACCGACCTACTGTGGCTGTGTGATATCTTCATTACCGGCTGCAAAGGGAAATCCCAGAGCATAATCAAGGACACCAGTCATCCAGCCCACACATACACACACACACTTTTTCTTCTCCCTTCTGCCATCTGGAAAATGCTACTGGAGCATAAAATCATGCAACACCCAAGTCAGAGGCAGCTTCCCCCCACAGGTAGCTAAAATAATGAATATTACCTACAAATACAGAAACATATGCACACATACACAAATGAAAACATTAAATCTGTGCCTAAAAGTAAACATTTGGTTTGTTGTGTTATTTTTGAAGTATCATTTAATGATACAGTTGAGAGCACCACAGTTTAACAGTTTTATTGGCATAAACATTGGCATCCATCACCGGGGCTAGCCGACGGGAAAAAGGAGAAATATAACAACGGGACTACGTCAAACTTGCTCATTTGTTTCTGGATAAATATGCTTGGCTTAATTGCTTCAGTCATTAAAAAAAATAAATAAAAATCCTGCTTTTGAATTCATAGTGGCAAAAAACAGAGAACGTGATCATGCTGCCGTCTAATGCTTTACATTTTCACTCAGCTGTCAGCTCCAATTTGCAACATCACACTCTATAGTGCATTTACAGAAATGTAACAATGTGACTGCGCCTCTATAAATGCAAGGGGATCATCACCACTCATTCTGGAGATGCAAGTTGTTCCATTGACATCTATCACATCTGGTTCCACAAACACAGAAAATAAGAAAAGGTTTCAGATGATCAGTGACAACTGAAAGCACATATCTGTCTTCTATCTTTTATAGAAGGGAACAGATTCATCTGCCAAAACGACTGGCTCTTAGAGATCTAGGAGGAGGTTGGATAGAACTTTTGACAGCATTTTATGTCCTTTAGTATTCTCTTTGAACCTGATCTAGTGTCCTTAGACTTGAGGGAGGAGGAGAGCTCTTACAATAATCATATTTGCCAGTCAGAGCAAAAAAAAAGTGTCAAGATATGTGTTGGCTCCCAAGATACTGACTGTCATTTTCCATTTTCCTCTCCATAGAACATGCATTGACAGTATGTTTATCCACACCAAGTGTATCAACCGGAAGAAAGCAGGAGTTCTGTGAGAACACAAATTAGAACGGGATGAGAATGTAGCACCTGTATTTCCATCTTTTACAAATTAGAGACAACAAGTGTGCAATGCCACTGTCATATGAACCCCTTTTTTTAATTCAAGGCGAGATTATTGCAAATTCTTACCATCATTCCACAATCATAGTTAAAAAGATTTCAGCTCATCCAAAACACTGTAACAAGAATTCTGATGAAAATTTAAAGAGAGATCATAGTTCCCTAAATTTACCTTCTCTAGATAAATTCAGAAGAGAATTTAAAATTATCCTTCCAACATATAAAGCCCTTAGAAATCAAGCTCAATCAGACATCTGATTGTCCCATATGTTATTGGCACTTTGTTCCCAGGCTGTAGGTGTATTTGTGTTCCTAGAGGTTTGAAAAGTAAAATTGGTGGTAAATCTTTTATTTATCAGGTTACTTTTTTGTGGAACCAGCTCCCAGTTTTAGTCTGTGAGGCAGACACCCTGTCAAGTTATTAAACTAACCTCTTAGTAGGCTTGCATAAATGGTTTTTGTAATGTGTGTGGAAACATTATCTTTTGTAAATAAACTGAATTGGAAACTAAATAGATTTTTCTACAAATTCCAAGATTTCTTCAGGGATATTTCAATAAATCCAATACTCATTTCTTGTATAATTACATATAATTTATGTGACGCACTTATTTGCATTGATTTATTTGTGTGTAGTTTTGTAAGTACAACTTGTACTTTGGCTGTTACTAACATCTGGTGTAAATTTCACATTATTAAGCCCTAATAAAATATATATTTACTGAGAAAAACATGGGTCACACCGTATATCACTAAATTGCTTCTAAATAAATACAGTGCACCTTTTTTTTAAATTCTCTTCCATTTCCTAATCCGTCAGTTATCCAAAAATGATTTAATCTAGCTTCATGTAGCAAGTAGCAAATCACATCATGTATTATTTACATGAGGTGTGCTGAGGTCAAGATGTAAAAATAAAATTACAACCCTTTTACAGTTAGAAAAGACAAATAAGTTAGCAGAGGGGTAATTAAGGCTAATGTTGCTCAGTCTTGTGGCAAAAGGGTAAGAAAAGGGAACAAGGCTACAAAGAGTTCTTATTTTTAAGAATGGAGGTCTGCTCCTTCCAGAATCCCCTGAAGCAAACCATATGTCAGAGGGTCATGGTGGTTCTGAGTTGGATCAATTCCAGTGACTGAATTCTGCCACAGTAACGCCTGAAGCCAAACTTCTCTGAGCCGAGGCACTGCAGGTGCAGAAGAGAGATGAGGGCATTCCCAGAGTGGTAACATAATCGGTTAAGAAAGAAGGCAGTCAGAAGGTTCTTTCACTTGAGTCACGTTTGAGTTTGGAGAACCACAAGTTTGGACCATTGTGCTGAATCTTAAAGACCAAGCGGACTGACAGACAGCTGCATTAGCTCCTAAGTCGAGAAAGGAAGACTGTGTACTTCTGAGGATAATGATGTTCTTTTGTTGAACCACTTTTGTTTCTGCATCAGTGTTTAGTTAACAAGTTTTGAGATAATGAATGGTAAGAAAAGACATTTCAAACCAGGAAAATCAGATATTTAAGACTTGATCAAACTCTAAAGAGTAAAACAAACATAAGAAAATAGTATGACTTCGTTTGAACAACATTTTGCGATATAGTACCAGTACACAGAAATATTCTACATTTAACTTATTCAAATATCTATTTTAACAAATATCCATTAACTCAATTATTAACCAGACATATCAGTACAACCTGTTGACAAAGAGATTTTGTTTTTCCTCATTATTTCTATTTGCATTGCATTTCCACAGACAGGCAGAATGACAATATCTCCATTTTTGCTGAAAGGACAGAGTTGAAATGCCTCAAATTTTAGCCAATTAAACACAGAGGATTATGCTGTTGCTGCTGCAGCAGCCCAGACTGTAAGCACATGCAAGCACTTCAGATAAAGTTATCTACAGATGTGCAGCTTAGCTGGATTTGTCCCCGAATGTTTTTATTCACTGTCCTTATCTCATGGTGTAATGGCTGTCACAATGAGCATGGGTTAGACAAACAAACCAATCATTATGCAGCACACTGCTGTTTTCGATGCAGTGTCCCATGGGACTTTAATGCCGTCTTGGTGCCACATGTTTAGGGATTTGTTTCCCGTAAGACTGCCTCTCAGAGTCCTGACATTCTGCTCTACGGGAATTAACCAAACAAACTGTATTTGGGCGTCACATTCAGCTGCTTATAACCCCATACATCGTGAGGCCTGGATCATGCTTATTAATAGGATTGTCTTTGCTCTCTGACTGGGTTTTTATAGCATTCAAATGCTGCATTGTAGTATGCAAATTTAGAGGCAAAACACATAAACTGTGAATACATTTTGAGTGTTAATCCTTTGGACTAAGAGGAGAGGGGATATGAATAATTCACAAGCAAAACTGCTGGTCAACCACCACATCAATGAGTGGTAAATAATTCAGCCTGTAGACTGGGTGAGGAGCTGCTTGCCCCTGATTTTGATTGAGAGACACAGGGACCGGGCCTGCTTATAGATTCTTGATGGGTTTTACCACATCAAGAGGAGAGGACAGGCAAAAAGGAGAGGAGCCAACAAATAATTCATATGAAAGAGCTGCTGATCAGGAAGATGATGAAATCCACAGTTTGTTCACTCGGATTGCATGATTGATTTGTCAATAGCCGCATTGCTGTTTTGTGTTTCTCCTGCAGCCTCGGCTGAGGAATAGTAATGATGCATTTCCATTTGGTCCAGGCGAAACTAGGTGGGAGCAGGTTCTGCACCTCGTCAAGGTCAGGGGCGAATAAATAGAAATCATAAAGAGCATTACTGATAGGCAGAAACGAATCCTTAAACATCAACATTTGCATAGAAGCATCATTCTTATCCTCATAAATAATGGCAAAACAGTTTCATCATGAGCAAAACAACATCACCTTGTGCCTTCACCTGTATTTCTCTGTATTTTCTCCAGTTTCTTTTAAGCCATTCAACCAGAATTGAACAAGTAATTTCAGGCATTTTTCTTGATATTAATAAGTTGCACCAACATTATAGAAACTTGACACAGTGTAATGTGCAAGATGTGCATGTAGTCGCTCATGTGTACAATGGAATCAGTGTGCGCACTGGTATATGTAATTGATGTTTTTGCAGGTCATAAACCCCCACTAAGTACGCACACACACGCCCACACACACCAACTCACACATACAGTATGTATTTCTATCTTCACAAAGACTTTGCGCTGACTTCAAAACGCACATAAAAACAAGCTGTGCATTTCTCAAGTGTCACTATATATCTTCAATGTTCAAATTACTTGAGAATTAGATGATCACAAGTTCAGAAGGCACTATGTTGTGTATTACAATATAGCAATACCTCCTATAAAAGAGGAAGAAAAGCTTGGGGAAGAAACTGAAAAACAATCCAGGTCAGACATGCAGGCTCACACTTGTTCTGCACTTCAGCGGTTAGAGAGATGCCAGTCAGAGCTATTTGCAAATTAAATCCCAGCAAGATGATCATGCAAACTAGACTCAAGCACTGTGAACACAAGCTGCCTCTTGACTTGACTGATGTGTATACAAAAGGGTTGCAACTCATAAGCATGACATTATTTGCACTGTTTTATCCTCCTCCATCAGTATTAAAACACAAGCAATTTCCAACCTTTTTGCGAACTTACAGGTGAAACCAAAGATATTTGATAAGCCCTTTTAAGTAATTACTCACACTTTGTTCTCCAGTTTCATTGTCATACTGCAATAAATGGCAGGGCTTCTTCCAAGAGCCTCTAATGATCTGCTATTATTAAAACGGAATAATAAATGGCACTGCCACTCAGTAAGTTCTCACAACAAATTAAAAAATAATTATATTGATCTAATATGGAAAATCAAACAAAAGAAAGCTGATGTAATCTAAAAAGTTCATTCTTAGATTAATTTGTTATTTATGGCCAGTATTGCTCTCTAATAAATAAGGAATGAACCCATTCACAGAGCCCAATAGTACCACAAGGGGTGTGACACCAGTTTATTAAATGTTCAAATAAACCTGTTTATTAACAAGTGTTAGAATTAGTTGATTATCTATGAAAAAATTTTAATTTAAATACGATGTTAAAAAGACATAATTATCTTTGTCACTTAGAACTGTAAGCCATTCAAAAAATAAATGTAGGATGACAGATCAGCTAAACTCACGTTTGTGAGACTAGAGATGATTTTGATTAGTTCAAATGTGTCCTCTAAAATGCTATTAGTTTAATCAGATGAAAGCATCATTATTCTAAGGTCATGGATTTGCTGTTTTGCCAAAAATGTTTTGTGTCTCTGGTAAATTGAACATTTTAAATAGATTCAACAGTGCTGAATTGAATATGATATTGCCACTGAATGATTTGGTATGGTGTCATAAATAATTTTAGTTTATGTAGGTGAGGCCACGTAGCACTGGTAAATGTACATGAGTGTTTACACATTTTCTATTGAAAGCTGTTTCTACAGTAGCTGAAGACAGTGCTTACTTTACAGCAAGTTCATAAAAGGTTTATAAAAAACCAAGAGATTAGAGGCCTCACTCTACTATCTGCTAGCAGCCCACAGCCTCTACTTTTAATTAAAGGAAACAGAAATTATTCACATTTCTATTAGTGGCTGTTATAAATGATCTTTTTACTTATTAATGTATCTTTAATGACCAATCAATGTGACATTTATATGACATGGAAAATTATTAATACCTCTTGAATGATGACACTTGTTTCATTTTGTTATGCTAAAACCACAAACTTTGATGTATTTTTTCATGAAGCCATTTTCAAAATGTCTCCCCAGAAATGTGAAAACATTGGCATGTTTGGTGTTTTACTCTCTTGAGTCAAGACTTTGCAAGCAAGTCTTTACCAGCCGTGCATATCAGTAGATGGAAATAACTAAGCATTCTTTGGAAAACATCTTAGCTATTCAATCAAAAATATGCATCTGCTTTGGTCCAAACAAATCCATTGTAGTTTTGATTGTATATTTCAAGTTGTTGTCTCACTGTAAGATGAACCAGTTCCACAGCCTCTGGTCTTTTGTGGTCTGTGGCCGGTTTTCTTTCAGGACTCCCGATAGATTCAGATTCTCTCGATAAAGCTGTGTATCTCTACAGCTTCTCCAAAACAATAGGCATGTCCGTTTAGGTACACAGGGACGTCCTCCCTACCACACTTTTCAGATTTATGTTTGTAAAAGATTTTGAAAACCATGGCTCATTCTCCTTCCATTTTTGAAATACATTAAAGTTTATCGTTGAAATATTTCAAAATATGGAGAGGGTTATGAGTGAATTTGCAAGTCACTGTAGTTCTGTATTTCCCCTAAGAAAAAGTAGGTATTCAGAAGCTGTGTAGACAAATTGGTTCTGAGAAAAGCTGCATCCACACTTTTAAAAAAAAGGGTATTCAGTTTTAGTTTGACCTCACTGAAAATTCTTCTGCTTTTCTCATTTCAAAAATTTTTTGTATATAGTCAAAACCTATCAGAGAACATCCTTTTCTGCTTGTTTATACTGTATGTTTCCTATTTGCATCAGCAACATGAAGAAAACATGCCCAGTGATGAATTATTCTGCAAGTCGGTACATTATTAATCAATATGAGGCTTACACCTATAGCATGGCAACAACTCTCCCCTTTGAGAGTCAATTTGACCCAGCAGTAGAGATCAATTAGTCTTCAGTAAGTAGTCTCTGCAATTGTTTATTTTGCTTGCAACTTGAATTTGTTGAAATGAAATCCAAACATAATCTTGAAATTCCCTTTGGCAAAGAAAGGCTTGTGGAACGTTGATCTGTGAGGTTTGCGTCGTGACTACATACAAGAGAAGGCAAGGGTCACTGTTTTCCCTGCAGTCGTTTTTTTGTCTTCTTTGTCTGCTTGTGCTGAAGGCACTCCTGGCACATGCAATGAAGTCCTGGCAAAAAGCACTTGTGCAGGAGAGCAAATGTTGTTTCAACACGAGTTGGCTTTAACTACAAAATCACACAACTGAGAACCCTCTGTTGTATGATTACATTCAAGATAGGGACTGTAAATTGGATAGTTCTACTTTTACCCCATGCAAAGAAAATGAACAAAAAACGCAGCAAAATGTTGAAACTAGAAGAATTACGAATGTTTTCAATTGTGGTTTAGTGGCTCATAGATACGCAATTTTCTCAAAAGATACATATATTTTTTAAGAAATTCACAGTAAACGATTCAGCTATGAGTATAAAAACACTTTTGTGCATTAAATGAAAATACACTTGTGACATACCAGGAGAAAACCAGGAGCAAGTCACTAGCACAGAAATTAAAGAAATAGATAAAAAAACCACCACTAACTCAGAAAATACTGATATATTAGTCCAGGTCATGAAAAAACAACTACATAGAAGCCTCAGAGGTTTTAAAATAGTAAACTTTGTGTTTGAATTTGGCTTGCATACAGAATAAATCCAGCCAATAAGATGCAAGTTTGAAGAAAATACATGGCTAATTAATACTGTCATCATAGCACCCTGAACCCAGGCCAGTAATGTGCTGTTAGAAATATGATCCTTCGGAGATGACGACATTCAGCAGAGAAATATGGGTGAAAAAAAACAATGCTAAGACTGCTTGTATGATTGGACATATTCATGTCTGCAGGATTACTTTTCTCATTCTCATGGAGTGAGCCTCAGAACTTTTATTCTTTTTAGGATGTTAAAAGTTGTGGCCAGGTGAATGAGCAGTGGTGTGCACCATGCTGATGAACTACATCTTGTGGCTGATAAAAATAAAATTAAATAATTATTTACATCATGTTTTCTTTGGGCTAAAAATATATTTTTTGTGTGTAACATGTCGTGTCTATTATCTTCTGCTATTATCTTGCTTAATTGTTAATAAGCCCATGTAATTGATCAGATTTAGGAATAACTCTTAAAAATTGAGGGCTTTTTTCTCCCTGATCTTGTTTAGTGTCCCAATGCTTCTTCATTTTCTTATTTCTATTTGTTTGACATCATTATAAAGCGTAGAATCTGCACTTTCAGAATCTGCAAACAACTCAAAAACCCCCAGGGGTAGATACTTGTTCCTAGTTTAGCCGTGGCCAGTCACATTTACAACCCGATGAAAGCAGCAATGTGATGTTTGGAAATCTCTTGTAGAATCTTAATTACTTCATACACCACACATGTAAGGGCTAAAAAATTACAGCAATCACATAACACAGCTTCTTTTAATTAACAGAAACACTCTCACTCTCTGACATTTTACATTTGTGCTATTTGTATTTCCAGGGACTAATGAGGACTCTGTATTGTTATGCCAGGGGGATATTTGTATTTTTAACTGCGGTTGATAGACTTGCAACACCTTTGTTAAGGTTGTCCACATAGAAAAAGGAACCTTAATTTGTGGCATTAAGACTGCAAGGCACGTCAGGTTGTTGTTTTTTTCCCTGAGATGGAAAAGAACAACAACAATGGGAGTAAGCAAAAACCCTCTCAGAGACATTTTTAGTTAAAGTAAGATATGTCTGAAAGAACAAATATGTATTATAATTAACCTTAGTGATCTGCCAAAAAACAAACACAATGGTTTTATTTGTGCCTATTTTGAGCTGTCAAATTTTTTTAAAGGTTTTTTAAAACAATTATGCATGAATCAAATGCTGTGTTATAATTACAGAAAGGTCATTGTTTAAGTAGGAGGCAGAGTAATTTATGACAGATAAGAAAACCGCTCAGCCAGCTGAGCTTATTAAAAACTAATAATCAACCATTCAGCAACTAGATAGCCCAAATTCCCTTATAACTGTTCAGTAAATTTAACTTCAAAATCTGAGAAGTAAAACTAAACAACTGATGATGAGCCCATTTAATACAATTTAGAAGCTCAAATAGTAAAATGTTATCTGCTTCAACTTAAGAGCTCTACTTACTAAAGATTATAGTATGATATCGTAATCGTCTATACACCTGGGCAAATACAGTGTACAGAATAAACCTTTCTCTGTAGATCGTAATTGTAAACGTGTCTGTGGAAAATCTGCCTACTTGCTGATTTTTTGTAAATAAACCATATTTAAAATGTTCAAAAGAAAACGCAGCTTGGGAAGCTGAAAAGGCCTGGTTTGAAATTTACTCCTGTCGATGAAACTTGAAAGTTCTTTTTAAACTTTGTAAATGTAAACATTAGCCTCATTAAAGTCCAGACAAACAGTCATGTGAAAGTGTGAGCAAATCCTATCACAGCCTCTATGTTTTTCTAGCATATTAGGACATATGAATATTTAATATTTATGTTAACAAAACTAAGTTTTATGTAATTTACATAAAAAAGACAAACAAAAGACATCATACAATGCAATTCCCCACTCAAATGCCCCACATCCCACAACGGCGTATCACTACCCTGGATTTTGAAGGAGGTTTGCCCTGTTTAAACCTCAGACATTTAGTTTGGTGTCCTTCTGACTGTTGAAGAGAAAGTGAACACCACAGCAAGATCAAAAGAACTTTCTGAGGATGCAGCAGCTTATGACTCTCACCAGGGTTTAAAATATCATGCAGGACTTGCTACTATTGATATGCAAGTGTTTGGGTGAACATGCATGTGTAACTATATATTATCTGATGTCCAAATTTCTCATTTGGACACCAGAGTAGAGGACATGTTTGGGAAGATCCAAAGAACCTCAAATAAAATGTGAAGCAAAAAGCTAGCCAGCTCACCATCACAGAATCCACCACAAATCCTGCTACTTTGGAAAATTTGAGACCATTTGTAAAAACAAAACCAAAAAATCAAGCAAATCCACCAGGACTAGCTAAAAATGAAAAAATAGAAGGCACTGGAAAAAGTCAAAGCCTAGATCTTGATCTCATTAAGATAGCGTGAGGTGACTTGCTGTATGTGCAAGAAACCCCTCATCATCTCTCTGCTGAAAATGAAAAGTGGGACAAATGTTCCTCAGGCAGAATTCAGGGATTGTTAGGTAGCAACAAGAAACATCTCACTGAGGCTTCTTCCACCAAAGAGGGCTGAGGCTGGCTAGTAGGTCATAACTTTTAGTGTGAATAAAAAGACATTTTGTATTCATTTTGCAAAACAGGGTTTATTTTTGTGGTCTTTTCCAGTGATTAAAACATTAGATCAGACATGAGCATGTGAATATTCCTGAATAAAGTGCTCAATGTTTGAAGGCTTATCGTAACTTTTTTCACATCTGTATGCACATATAATTTGATCCTCATCTCCCTCATGTGACACCTTTCTGACATGAATATGCATCTCCAATACAATGCACTACAGTAAGGATGTATTTTACTCATGCTCTAAATGTTAGAGGAACAGATTACACTAAGTTATCAAAAGTTCAATAAGTTTTAGTCACATTATAAAACATGGCTTCCATTACCCATTCTGACCATCATGTTAAGCATACTGGTCCAGTGGTTTTTGCCAGCACCTCCCCTACATATTTCACTCACGAATCCCCGTTTGTGTGAATAGAGTATCATAAAAACCACATTAATATGCAACAACATCCCCCAAAACAACTTTATGATTTCAAACACTGCGTGCCTTTTGGAGGAAATTACTCACCCGTGTTGCTGCGTGAAGCCCAGAAAGTCTGACCTGTGCAGCCTCTTTGGCCAAAACACAAAGTTAAATTAGGCGCATCAAATCCGTTTTTATGACTGGTCAACTGGCTGTGTGTCTCTGGATTTGGCTCACTGATTCCCAATTATAGCTCAACCGAGTGCATCCAAGTGTATTCATCAAAAAAGGTAACTGACATTAAGTCTGTCAAATTGCAGTGCTTCATCACTGGTGTGCCTTTCTGTTATTTTTAGTCATTACTGGTTTAACGATGCCTAAAAACGGCAACTCACATCAGTCTCAGGTTTAAGTCCTAATTTATCTTAAAATGAATTGGGTCAAAGTATTACAGAATAACAGAAAATAAAATTATTCAGTTAGAAGTAACGGTACTGTCAGTCTGCTTTGGTGTTTACGTAAAACTTGTTAGGAACATAACCATTGTAAAAAATAATAATAATAAATAAACAGAACTATACAACAAGTATATTCCTTGAAACAAATGCTTGTTGTTTGTGGACTTACTGAGTGGCAACAATATTTTATTTTATTGATATTTTGAGGGAGAAAGCTTAATTAGTCCCAAATTTTTTCACTTACCTAATTTATTTAGTTGATGAAAAAATACTTATTCCAAGCCAAGGTATGTTTAGTTACCTTTATTGTCAAAAGGCAAGAAAATTACCAATTAAAAATATTGTACATAATCTTCTCAAATTCTTTCAGAAAGACCACTCCATAGTTTTGCTAAAGATGTCTACGTACCAAATTGGAAAGCACTTTTGGAGCTTCTATCTCTAGTTGTCACAGTTTCAGTTTTTTAAAATGTCTTTTTATTGTTGGTTGGTAAATAGATACAGTATGGTAGTTATTTTATTGTAGTCATTCCGAGACTTGAAAAGCAACAAACATCTGCCTTTTTTAAGTTTCATGTTCTCTTGTCTTGTCTGCATTGCAGAGTAACTAAAAGAAAGAAGTTTCTGTGCCACATCATATCTATGGGTCAGCGAAACAAGAAGCCAAATGCTACTTAATAAAGTTCGAAAGTCTCTCGTCAACATAAAAGCTATCAGTTATTACAAAAATAAAGAATTACATTACATCTGTTTCATAGAAATATTTCCCAACTCAATAAATAAATATACTCAAAATAGAGGTTGAACATTTCTACATTTTCTGAAGTGAAAGTTGGCTTCTGCACTGAAACATTGATTGCTTTTGAATCTATTATTCATCTTCATCAAGACAACCAATAAGTGGAGAGAGCTGTAGTTAGCTTTTCATCTACATGTCAAGCTGCTGGCATGTAGATTTTAAAAGAACTCCATCAGGGATTCGTCTTCAAATTATTTTTGTTACAATATAAGAGAGAGCAACGGAAGAACTGAAAATATAATGAGAGGCATATTTAAAATGTTATGAAAATGTAAAATAGCATCGAATATAATAAAACATGTCAAACCAACAACTTGGAACGGAAAGAACAACATGGGATTTAAAATGACACTGGCTGAAATACTTGGTCTCAGCAGATTGTAAGTGATTATACAATCTGGGTAGAGCTCATAATCATAATCTGTTCCATAGTATTTAAAGTAAATCACATAAACCATTTCCAAATCAGATAAGCCATCCCTGAGTATTCAAGATTACAAAACAATCTTTCCTGCTGAAACTAAAAATTTGCAGAACCAAAAGACACACGAGGAAACACATTTAGGATGCAAACAGCAAAAAAGGCAAAAGACACTGCACACACAGTGAATGTCAACCAGGCAGAACAGAGGCTCTCTGATGGTTATGATATAGATTTATGTGTTCTGACACCCCACAGATGGTGAGAATTAGTGAAGGAGGGGGTGCCAGTATGAGGTCAAGAGAGATGACCTGGCCTTCAGCCCGCCACTTGGGAACCCGAAGCAATAGACATCTGAAGCCGCCGCTGCAGCTCGACAGCCTAAATGCAGCCAGAGCAGCTGTTATTGAGGCGAGAGGAAAGAAAAGTGCTCCCGTAAACTGCTCTAATCTCATCATGCGGAGAGATAAACAGCACTGAGAGGTGCCATGGCAGCACACACGCGCATAAAGGCAGACTGGCAGGTAGAAAAAGCCACATTGATTTTGAAAAGAGCAAAAAAAAAAAAAATTTGTAAATATGAAGGCACACAAAGCAGACCAAATGGCTTTCTAAATGTGTAATGATTGATTTGTTTCATTCATTGCCTTAGAAATGATTCTGCATTTGAGACTATTTTTCTCTGTGCTGGTATTTACCGGGAATATACGAGAGGGTAAAAAAAAACATTTGATGAGAATTAAAGGTAAAAAGTGAAAGATTTAAGTCTTATAAACAAGGGGGATGTCAATTTATGAAAAACTAACAAAGAAGCAAAGGGAATTAACAGATTTCCTATGGGCATAGTTACCATATGTTTGACAAAATGAACCGTGTAAATATAGATTTGAAGAAAATGAGAGTAAAATCATGTAGTTCTCTATAAAATCCACAAAGGATGAAAGAATCTCACCTGGTTGATGTGTTTTAATTTGTCGATGATCTGGTTTATTACAGGGTCTTCTCCTTTTACTTTGACTTCAGGGTTGGTACTCTGAGCTCTGACTCCATTCCCAACAACACGTCGTGTGTAGCTGTGAAGAGCACAAACAGGTGAACACATAAATAATTTTTTCATGTAAACACCTGATATTTAAAAAAAATCTATCTAAATGATTCACACTGATTTCTGATACAAAAAGAAATTGGACCCTACCATTTGACTCTAAGTGGTTTTACTCTAACAAGCATTTGTAATAAAAAAAAAACAACAACTTATATTTGCAAGTTTCTGATTTAGAAACTGTGCATAACTTCAAATGTGTTTTCATGAAAATACATTTTTGAAACATTTTTCTAAACTGGAATGAAAGGTATCTTTTTAAAAAGATTTCTTTCTTTCTAGTGCTTTTCATAAGATTAAAATAACATCAAAGGGAGTTATTTGCTTGCAGGATCTGGTAACTGATCCAAAGCTCATGAATGACTGAAATAAAACTCTTAGTCTAAATGAGTTAAAAGGGAAGTCTGATTACAGAGAAGCGTAAAACAGAGTGAGGGTTTTTCTTCCTAAATCAAAATTTTGCCAAGTGAAACTTACCAGGTTTGAGAATTGACAAAGAAAAAGGAGAAATATCTAAATTATAGCTTTTGTCTTATTTTGAAATGGCAGAGCATCAATATATGTACAGCTGACATGAAATGTGTTCAGCAACTCTGAAGGAGCTGCACAAATTTCTGGTTGGTGTTTTTTTTTTTTCTTTTTTTTTTTTTTTTGTACATGCATCAACAACTCCCCATATTTTCCACATGGGTTGGAAGATAGAAACATTTTGTTCCAAAGAAAACATTCTTGCCTGGCTGAAATCTCACAAAACCATGGGGGAGAATATTTTATAGTCTGATGAAACCAGGCATCAACATTTGGGCTATAATTCCTGCTTGCCTACAAATCAAACAAGAACATCTACTGTAAGTCATCGGGGAGGCAGCATCATGCTCAGGCGTTACTCAGTGGGTTGTTTAATAAACAGATACAGTATAGGAGTGTAACACTGGACTAAGAAAACCTTGTTTAAATATTTAACCATAGAAATTGAAACATAGCAGGAAAATGATTCCATTTTCGAATAAAGCTTGTGTTTGGTATTACACATGGGTCTCTAATTGCCACCAGCTCTGGAAATTGGAAATTGGCTTTGTTGTGCTCAAGACTTCATATTGTTAGAAAAATTTTGTTGGAAGTGGAAACAGTGGTGATTTAAAGAAAATGAGCTGTATTTTGGTTTCACAAAGCTAGATGAATGATATGCAAAAAATGCAACTCGCTTGGTTGGCAGCGCTAAACGTTAGCATTCAGTGTGAGGTTTAAAAATAAAACTATGCATCCAGCAAGACGGTGATTCTTCGAGGAAGGAAAACTACTAAATGACTGTGTGTGTGTGTGTGTGTGTGTGCAACAACACACAGACATTGTGTCCACTTTGGGGTGAACTGTTGTTATAGGCTGGTAATGGACCTCAGTTTAGCTCAAGGACGCCCCAGTCTTTAGCTTTCGTTTCGTTTGTCAGGCGTACAGACTGTGACCATGGCAGCAGATGACTGAACACATTTCACTCACATCTCAATCTCTGCCGTATCATTTAAATCATACAAGAGGATCAAGGTAAAGTCACTTGTTGCTGAGATATTTCTTCTGTTTTGCTGAAGAAATATCAGCAAAACATGTGTTTGTGCTGAGGCACAAACACATGTGCTGAGGCACATGTGTTTGTGCTGAGGCACATGTGTTTGTGGAGGTTCTGATAAAGAAGATGTTGGCCTTTCAACCTGATTATCTGAATGAGATTGTCGACAGCATTTGCAACAAAAGTCAAGATGGTTTGTACAAAGTACAAATTAGTTCTGACTATCAAAAAACTACAAAGTCAGAGAGAAAAGGAAAAATTATGAATAAATAAAATGTTGCAAGTGTGGAAGCTTAATTTATTCAAAACACGAGGTGGGTGGCAGAATTCAAACATAGGTTGTCTGGATCTTTGAGATGTAATTTTGAAGTTAATTTCCTACAAATCAGACTCCACAAATGTGATTAGTTTTAGAAAAACATGCTCCACCTTTTATAAAAAGAAGAGTCTGTTATCGCTGCCGCTTTTTTATTACCAGCTCTTTTTCTTGTTTTGCAGCCTTTATTGTCTTCGCCTCTGCAGCTCCGTTGTGGAAAATAAAAATTGAACTCAAGGTTTAAAGTGACTTTTAGGTTCCCATACTTTGGTAATTTACATATAAAGGCCAATGTATTTAAAGAATACATTTCTATGTAAGTGGGGCTGCACAGTGGCGCAGTGTGTAGAGCTGTTGCCTTGCAGCAAGAAGATCCTGGGTTCAATTCCCGGCCCAGGGTCTTTCTGCACGGAGTTTGCATGTTCTCCCTGTGCATGCGTGGGTTCTCTCCGGGTACTCCGGCTTCCTCCCACAGTCAAAAACTTGACTGTTAATTGGTCTCTCTAAATTCTTCCTAGGTGTGAGTGTGTCTCTGTCTCTGTGTTGCCCTGCGACAGACTGGCGACCTGTCCAGGGTGACCCAGCCTCTCGCCCGGAACGTTAGCTGGAGATAGACACCAGCACCTCCCGACCCCACTAGGGACAAGTGTGTAAGAAAATGGATGGATGGATTTCTATGTAAGATTTGCATTATGGTCATTACTGACCTTTTGAAGATTTCATGATTCAATGTAATCTGCTGTGTTTTAAATTTTAAAACAACAAACAATGAAAACAATGAAAAAAAATGCTTTGAGGGTCTTTATGTGTTCTTTGTTTAAGACAAGAAACTATTGCATATTGCAAATAGTTTATGCACTGACTAAACTAATGCAAAAGATACAATGCATAACTATACACAGTAAATGGCACATAGGTGAATGTAGAAAATACTGCAGCCTGCCTGTGTGTGTTATATATAATTGATGGTTTCAAATATACCCTATGTAACTACAGATGCATAAATAAGCTATGAGGCAAACATTTATGTCTAACGAAGAGGTTAAAGGTGTTTTATGTGGCCTGAACAACAATCACCTGCTGCTATCAAGATGCTCCTCTAGTGTTTGTCAGTATCAAAGCAATTTGTCCCCCCGCCCCCATGAAACCAGTGTTGATTTTTCAAACAAAAGCATGGATTTACAAAGCCTCATTGTACAGCTCAAAGCCTTCTCCTCACAGATTGGTGGAATATGAATCTTTTTTTTTACAAGAAGTGCAGTTTTATGTTTGATACTTAGCAGAGTTGAGTCATTAAATTGCATCTTACGTAATCAAGCAATTTGGGATTTTTTTCAGCTTTCATTTAGTACTTTAAACATAATTTCTGTAGAAATGCATGAATACTCCTTGAATTTATGAGGGGGTGGTTGAAGCCTTCGAACTATGTGCATATGCTGGATAGTTCAAATTTCCAATCATCAACTTTGTGGTGGTTGACATGTCCTGATGAATGTACTTACAACATTTCTCATGAAACAAAGAAAAACGTGCTTTTTAATTAAACTATTTTAAATTAAACATCTTGTGGCTTCATCAGCTGCATATTTTTGTGTTTCATGTTGGGTTTTTTTAAGTGCAAGTCAAGACAGCATTGGAGTTTGTATTTTTTATTTATTTTGAATAACCTGGCTTCAGGTGTGCATCCAAACCTACTGATTGCCCGAAACACAGGTGTGAAAGTCAAGGTCTTGTTTGGCAAGATGCAGCAGGTGCCTGCGGCTAGAGGTCGATGCGTCGGGAGGACTAAGCTGCATCTGAACCGTGTATGCCGGAGGAGCCACGTATGATGCACCTGCCTTCAGCTTTGCTTAATCCCCGGACACAACCACGGAGATCGAGATAGGTCTTTGTAAGAGCCCGAATCAACACAGTCATCGCCACGCCTGGCACTGCACAAAATTCCACATAAATAAATAAAACAAATCAAATCCAAATTCCTCAAAGTTATTCATTGAGATGTCTGTGCGCATTTATACAAAAAAGAAAAAAAAAACTTGCTATAATTAAGATGAAAGTTAAATGTAGATTAAATGATCTGTGCATACACACAGAAATAGACAAAAGCAACTCATTATGTATTCTGGAGCGGCGTCTGGATCTATATTTTGAAAAACATACAATCTATTGTAATGTGCTGCTGGGATGGCAATGCAACACAAAGCATCTCGGTGGCCTATAGCACCTGAGAATAAGAATCTGCAACTTAAAAGGTGTTAGAGATGAAAACGCCTGATCACAGTCATCATACATTCTTCAAGGTGAGGAAAGGAACACAGCGGCATCGAGCAGCACCTCCGAGAGGATATAAAGCAGCTGAGTGATTGCCCAGGGTCTCTGTGGACCAGCAACAGGATAATATAATCCATACAATTCTCCCCAAAGGGATGCTTGGTTTGCAGCTCATTCCTACTGTTCAGGCCCAGATTGAAAATTTCAATCATTTTATCCTTGGGTCTTATCCCATTCTTACTCCACCACAGTGTACTGTAAGTGCAAAATATTAAAGTCTGGAACAAAAGAAATCTGAAGCCCTCAATACCTTCTTCTTTGACGTCAGTATACAGACAGATGAGTACGTCAAAGTAATTTGCTCTAATTGCGGTGCATACGGGGCCCGAATCCTCTCCAACACATTATGAATAAAGTGAGCCGCAATACCACACTGACACCTAAACTCAGGCACGATCTTCTGAAAATTATTTCCTTGGTTTGCTCGTTGTGTTATTTTGGGCTCCACAGCCTCTCTTTGATGTGAGATACAGCAAGACAAGACAAAATGTATAAAAATATATTTTTTAAATTGCTCTGAGTACAGAAAAAGTATAAAAAAGTAAATAGTCTAAATGCTGGAGAGAAACACTCCTTCAACTTGAAAAAGTCGTCAGCATAAAAAAACCAGCTCTGTAATGGAAAACAAAGCCAAATGATGCCTGTTGCGTGCTACGATTCTGTGGTTCATGTTGTTTGCATGATGTATTCTTTTGTTTCCAGCTTTGCTTAATCTCAAGCAAATGACTGCATATTATAACAGTCTGCTCAGTCTGCTTGTTGTGATTTCTAGACGGAGTTTAGTAATAGCTGCTGAACACTTACAAGGTAATTCAAGCAGCAGGATGAATATGGCGGAAGAATATTCATTCTGTGTTAGCTCAAGTGTTCTGCTCCTGCTTTCCAAGCCTGAATAGCAATGAGAGTTTCTGCATCTGTCTTTTTGTTGTACATTCAAACATGTACACCCATTCTTGAACTCTAAAAACAGACTGATCTTTGCCCAATAAACATTACATTTAAGATAAAGATGTGCATTGTTGGTTTCTGATCACATATAGATCTAAAGATGAGGGCTAAAGTTTAAACTATGGACTTTGCCACTTTTATTGTCTAATATTTTCAAAAACTATGTTTAATTATGAATTTAGAAGCTCTGATTGCTTTTAGCATCTTTAAAATTCAACAGCTTCCATTTTTATTAGAGCCCCCTGGCAAAGATGTGCAAAATCTAAAGAATACATTCCCTTTTTATTGCAGTTAAAAAATCTAAGAATGAATGTAGAAATGAACAACTTTCAATTTAAATATGTTATTCAGTGGGAAAAAAAATACTATTAAACTCTTGAACTCTTTTTTCTCACAAATTCACTGACTTGGTCACACCTAATATCAATACTTTGTGCAATTCCCTTTTGACATAGAGGTAGTACTTCATCGTCTCTTATAACATTTCACAAGGTTGGAGCAGACAGACAGAGAGCCCTTTGATAAATCCTCTTGGTATAATCTCCCTAGTTCTAGATCCTCTCCTTTACTTTCTAAGATTTTCTATAGGATTTAGATTTAGGGACTGAAAGAAAGTTTATTTTGAGTATAGTGAACCATTTTGTGTTAATTTGATCATATATTCAGCATCATTCAGCTGTAGGACACAACGACCACCCATCTTCAGTTTTTAGAGTAGGGACCAGTAGATGAACAAATAGTTCATCATACATAATTTCAGATTCTCCAGTATTAATTTCCTTTTCAAATATTAATTCACATTTATTTTATTGTTATCTTTTGCATTCGAGATTATGCAACTCAAACGAAAGATGGATTTTTTGAAAGGTGTTTCCACTTCTTATTCTGGTGTTCTAATACATGGGAAGGACACTGTATATACACAAATTATAATCTCTTATAGCTATATATATATATTAAACTCTTTTAATATAAAGTAGGACGTCTGGCCCCTATTTACCTGGTGCATAATAAATCACATGGTGTATTAATACAAGGAAGAAGAAAGAGGCAAAAAAAAGTTAATTATTTGGTTTAAACCAGAGAGCAAATTCTTTACAATGAAACAGCTAGTATGCTATTTGATAAATTATGTTATCTGTATGCTTTCAACAACTTCCTATTTATTTGTTAAACAGTAAGTTTTAATTGAAGAATTTGTTGGATTTTACTATTTATGAACAGAGCATCCAACTGGTCCTTAAGAAGTACACTGCATAATTTCTAAAACTCCCAAATTGCTTTTTTTTGTTTCTTTTCTCAAGTTTTTTTATTTTATTTTTTTTTTTATTAATACTGGGGAAGAATTCACACTAAGTCACCAAGATCTACAACTGTTTGTACATTTGGATATTTGCTTGTGTACTACATGTTGTGTATCAACATCATTCAGTCTAAAGGTGCGTAAAACATCTTAGATTGCAAAGAAATATAGAAAAGGTTCCTGTATTTATAAATTGTCAAATAACAGTGCACAAATGGCTTGCTACACAGAGCTATTACAGGTATGAATTTTCTGGTGCCTTTATTAATAAAAAATTAAAAAAAAAACAATGTAAGATCTTTTTGGCACTAGTGGGCTCCACTGAAAAGCAAATTGACAGGAAATATGGTGGAGAGAGAGGGGGAAGACATGCAGCAAATGGCCCGAGACTGGTAATCGAACCCAGGGCGACCACATCCAGGACTATATCATCTGCACAATGTGCACAGGCTCTACCAACTGAGCCACCCAGAGCCCCAGTGATCAAACTATTAATGGAGTATTTCATGGTTCCATCAATTACCTCAAGTTACTCAGATTCTGGAGCAGCAAAGCAGCCCCAGACATTCACACCAAGTTTTAGTGTCGGCAGGATGTTCTTTTTGTTAAATGCCACATTAGCTTCACCTTCTGAAAGATTAACTATTGTCTCCAGTACACAGAGCATTTTCACAAAGTCGCTGAGGACTATCAAGAAGTTTTTTGGCAAATGTGAGACATCTGCTTAAGTTTTTTTTAAAGGTTTTTCTGGCACTTCATTTGCAGAAAATCAGGCAGGAAATAGGTAGAGCGAGAAGAAGGGAGACATGCAGCACAGCTCTCAGATTCATAAATCTAACACAGGATGGCGGCGTCGAGGACTAACAACTGCCACTCCATCTCTACAACACGCACCGTCTCATTGTTTTGTTTGTGTGTTTTATCAGACATTTTTATTTACCTTATTAAATTAGTTTATTTCTCAGAAACAGAACAGAATAAGATGGAAAAAAATAACTATAATAATTCTGTTTTTCTTATTATTTTCTGTTGAATTTATGGCAGCATAGAATTATTGAAGCAGAAAAAAACAAAGCTGTACTTGAGAAAAACAAAAAAGGCAAGAGACGAACATATGGTAAAGCTTTACAGTGAAGGTACAGAGACTAAACTGAGGTTTTTGTTGGCATTTATATGCATATGGATTGCCATAAACTATTGAAGTATACTGGTGTCAACCTATAGTCATTCAATTTCTAATTTGCAACGGCTGAGCTAATCTAAACATTTCACGTTTTTCCAACACAATTTCAAGAATGGAAAGACATAACGGAAGCTGGCAGCCTAAATACGGAAATGTATTTCTTCTGAGTGCAATTTTATCAAACAGCTTTAGAGAGAGGAGTTTAACAGCTTGGGAGATGAAGAAGGTAGACGACGCACACTGTTCATGGTTGGCTGAGTGAGAAACAAAGCCAGCCTGCAGTTAGTAGGCAAGATGGAAATACCTGCCTTTGAGTTGTCACTGAGGAAACAAAAGTCCTTCTGGCTCACTGCAATCGGCAGAAAAAATAGGAAAATAGCAGAGCAGACCACCGATATGGAGTCTGTTCAATTAAGCTTGAAAGGACAGAAAATACCGGAGGCAAGACAATTGAACACATGCATTTTAATGCTCAAAATCAATAGAAGGACCACACTTCAGAGAAACATCTGTGTGGTACAACAAACAAGAAATATTATGGTGATAAGAAAGCAAAGTGCATAAACAAAAAGCTTATTTAAAACTGCATAAATGTTTCCTGTAAACAGTGAGTGAAAATCGGG
Organism: Xiphophorus hellerii; assembly: GCF_003331165.1. Classification (NCBI taxonomy): domain Eukaryota; kingdom Metazoa; phylum Chordata; class Actinopteri; order Cyprinodontiformes; family Poeciliidae; genus Xiphophorus; species Xiphophorus hellerii. The sequence continues at coordinate 21,156,570 of NC_045675.1, forward strand.
TTCAGAGTCTATATGTTTGGACAGGAAGTCAATGAGATTTTATAGAAATGATTTATTTATAACTGACAGATGAATTAATTGACAAAACTTCCACAGACAGACTGTAATGAGGAATATTCATAAAGGATTATTATGATTAGGCTTACAAGGTTTGCCGGAGCATCTCAAGCTGTGCTCCTTTACTTAGAGGTGTGACAAAGAGGATAATATGACAGCAGTGAACTGTGCCTCTGGCAAAGATTTAGCTCTAAACATCGCTACTGCCGTGTTTGTTCCAATTACTAAGAAGCCCTGAGCCTTAAAGTTGTATTGACTTGTGCCAGCGAGAAACATGAAATTCATCAGACAGCGCTGCTGGAGCAGTGTGGCAGCTGTAATTAATGTGGTCTGTCATTGGGTTGGTGGTCACTGGGAATTGGTATTTACACTTTTACTGAGATTTTGAGGGTGGCTTGCACAAAGAAACATTAAGTACAGGAAGATCTAAAAATAAATAAACTACCAGAGAGTCACAGTTTAACTCGGTGTTGTCGAAGAGCAGCAACACAAAAGAAAATTGGAGAAAAATGGAAAATTTTAAACAAAAGCGGTATAGCACATGTATGATAGATCAGTTTTTCTTTTTTTTCAAAAATTTTATATGTTAAATCTGATGTATTATTTTCTGTTTGTTTTGTTTCTTCATCAGAGAATAAACATTCGGTTTGGCTTCGCATGTGGTGAACGCTCTGCTACAGATGTTTGGGGTAGAGAAGCTGTTTAGTCTGTATAGTTTAATACATGTTTGTGTTTATTTGGCAGTCGCTTTGATCCAAAGCAACTTACAAATGAGGATGCAAAGAGCTACTTAGAAAAGAAGAACGCTAGTCAGGCTCTGTTAGAGATGAAGCAGCAGATAATACACCAGATTAGATAATAAAAATGTAAAAACAATAATAATAATAATTAATTTCTTGTGTTGAATTTTTTTGTCTCTGTTCGTTAATAACTCTCGCAGTAGTTAGATATGTTTGATTGTTGCAGAAAAGATCTAATCTTACACATAACTCAATTTATTGTATATTATGATAAAACCAATATTGGCTCTGGGCCACATTTTGTGACAGATTATTACCTCTTTAATAGACGCCCTTTGTTTGAGTAGCATTTTATTCTCTAAATTAATATAATTATCATTTAAAAACTACATTTGGTATTTACTCAGGATATATTTGTCTGATATTAAAATTTATTTAATGATCTGAATTATTTAAGTGTGACCAAAAACATGAAGAAAAACATAACAGTGGGGCAAGTACATTTTCTCAGTGTAATACAATAGTTGATTAAAATACAGTAAAAAAAAATGTGTATTTACGGTAATAAGATGATATTGTTTTCTGATTAATTATTTTTTCTTAAAAGAAAGTTGTTTTAAAATTCTATTAAAATATTCAAAAAAGGGGGAAAAAAGTGAAAACCACTGACATTTTCTGTTTCTAAATTTTATTTGCCAGAAGAACACAATGGTTGCTTGAAATAAGATAATTTCAGACAGCTTTTTGGTCACACATAGGAGAAAATGCAAAATAAGAGTAAATGCACTAAGTAGTATTGTAAATGACAAATAGAATAATTTTATTGTAGATGAATTAAAGAAGTGGTTTTAAAGCCACATAGAAAAATGATGTCATAAAATAAGTAAAATAATATTGAAAGTGCTTTAAACTAATTACTGTATCAAATCTGGTGTTATAAATGACAATACGCTAACAGTCCTATAAACAAAATGATACTATCATTGATGTAAATGAACTAAAGCAGCGATTTTGGTACAGTAAATGACATTGCAGAAGAAATTAAATCAAACATTTAATAATATCTTGAAGGCACCCATTAGCTGGTGAGTTACTTTAAAACTTATAAAAACATTTCTACGTTAGAATGAACCCGGTATTAAAAATTAACCAAGTGATTCCTTTTGTCCTACAGTCCAAACTTACATTAAAACTCAATGCTGCAAACAACTTTCTTGTGTTAAAGAAAACACATTGCATGCCCAATGTCACACTGAATTATTGGTGGGTTTATCATATGTACAACATTTCTTGTTGGGAGTTGCATTTGAAATAGAAATGTTAGTGTTAATAGAAATGTTAATAGAAATGTCAGAATGTTAGTGCACCCAGCAGGAAATTATACAGACACAGTGTGACTGATTTTTATTCTTTTTTTACTCCGAAAGGTGTAAAACCAGAACATAAAAGTTTTGAAAACACAGAGAGTCTGAAGAGCTGTTATCAAAAACCACTGTGAAAGATTTCAGAAAAGTCTGAATCATTCAATGCAAACAATACATAACTGAGAGATGCTTCAAAACTGTGGTAGGGTATAATATGATTGACTTGATTTAGACAATCCTTGTTGGCTCATGTATCAACATAAGACTTATTAGGTAATAAACTTCTTTGATTACACTTCTAATACATTTGCCTACAGGTTCTTGTGCCCCCTTGGTCTCTTAGGACAGCTTAGGAAATGTCCTTATATTTATTCATTGATCATTTTACAGCACACATTGCTTGGGGAAACTATGAAACAAGCTCTTCAAATGGCAGAGAGTCCCAAAGTCCCTGCCCAAGAGAAAACCACTGCAGGTGTCAAGTCAATGAATGAATTTATTTATTCACCAAATTCCTTATCAGCATCAATGATTCTCCAATGAATGAATATTCTCCAATATCTGTAGACAGATATTGTTTACAGATATTTTACAGATATTTTATTGATATTAATGTCAATGGGTGAAATAACCATATATAAAACATGCAGAACGCTGTAGGCACTCTAGAGCAAAATCTGTGTTAACTACTTCTGAAGGATTAAGTGTATTTTTGGAAATAAGTGCCAACATGTGATGTGGCAAAATGAGATCAACCCTTACAATCAAGAAAATCCCTTATTGCAGCTGTAAATGATGAGTTATATTGCACCAATGATATCCCTGCAAAGCTAAGTGGCTCTAAAAGTGCATGAGCAACTGCATCATGCACACAGTTAATGTCGAATAGATAACAAAAGTCCTCAAACAGCAATGTTCCCTCTCTAATACCTCCTAAATATTTGATTTTTATGGTAGATAATAAGGACAAATGGAAAACTTGGCTATCTGGGAGGCACAATGGCCTCATAAAAGCAGATGGTCACCAAAAGAGTGAAATTTTAGGGTTGTTAATGCCACATAAGGGCATTAATGCTCAGGATTTAACAGATGTCGAAGGAGCAGGGCGGACAATAAAAGACTCATCAGAGCTTTTATGATGTCATTGATCAACATACTCACATCCACAAGGATTTTCCGCTCAACACAGAATACTGAATCAGTTCTGTGAGAGTTTTATTTCAGTGCAGAATGCCAACAAATGATCTGCACTTTTTAACAGACTGATTTCTTGGTCTCAGTCCAGTGCAGATTATCAAAATCATCAATCTGATGAAAAGATTTCCCTCCCTCTTTGGCACAAATTTTAAGAGGCTTATGAAATCTTTGCCATCTTCATAACCTGACCTCGCTTGCTTCAGATTTTAACACCTGCTACGTGGAGATGCAAAGGAACACAATGAAAGCGTGATTGTGAATTTATGAAGAGGTCTGTCAACATGCAAAAACAAACCAACAAGCCTGAAGAAACACCCTTATTCCCCTCGAGCAGTCGAGCCAGCGAGATTGTCAGGTTTAAAGTAAACACTCGAGCAGTGATTGGAGTTGCTCTCACAGAGCCACTGTTTCATAATCCAGCTGAGAGTTGAAGCCGAAGGAGCACAAAAACCGGAATACGGCTTGAAGTATCTCACTGCAGCACTCTTGTGCTGAGATATTCAAGAAGGATATTAACATAAAGTGTTTCTGTCTAATGCATCCCTGCTCCAATGTTCACTGTTGATAAATGATCAGTAATTTACTATGGAGAAGCAGGAAGCACATGCTCAGCAGCAATTTATAATACAGCATTATGAGCTCAGAGGGATCTTTATTTTTCCAGCAGCATTAAATGTTTTTAACAGAACCGTTTAAGAGGTTGAATTAAAAAAAAATTTAATGAGATAAAATTAAAAGTTTGACTAAATATAAATACAAAGCTCAAGTGTCAGCACATAGGCCTTAGATATAAAATATACCTAAATTAAGATGTCAATATTAATGTACCAATATATAGCTCAAGTTGCTGTCAAACTACACAGAAATACTCATTTCACATTTTTAAGTGATTTGGCTCCATGAAAATAAAGCCAAGGTAGAACTTAAATATATCAAAGTATGAATATTTTGAAAAAATAATTAAATAAATAAAAAAACAAACCAATTGTCTCCCTACTGCAATCCATCATGTCTGCTCTGTTTTGGGAACCTGCACAATAAGTAATGTGACTTAAGGGTTAGAGACATTGCCACTGACATTAGTAATAAATCTATATAAGAACTGCTTCCATTTAACTCTGCTCTAAAATTGTTTTATTTAACTGTATTGGCAGAGACTATCAGAAGCTGTATTGTGGACTATAAGAAATAATTGTATACATGCACAAGATGTTCACAGAAAAATATTCATTTGAGATGTTGTTGTTTTATAAATTACTAATCTGTCCTGATTTTAAGTAACACTAGTTTCCAGGCTTAAGGATTTTGTTTCATTTTGTTTTGTTTTGTTTTGTTTCATTGCGTTTTGTGACAGATCCAAAGACTAACAGGGACAGATAAATGCTTTGCCATTCTTTGCAACATATACAAGCATGTTGTGAAACTGCACAGCCTATACTCTTTAGATAATACTTAATTTGTGTTCTGTTTTATTCCTGAAAATAGTCAATTATTAAATATACATTTTCATGAGAACCCCTGGGAACCATAGCTTAATATTTTCTTTCAATATTGTCCTAAAATTAGCTCCACCCATCTTTACATCAATTTTGACCAGCTTCTATGCCTGTGCTAACCATAATGACTCCCATAGCGTGATGCTGCCACTCCCCTGTTTCATTGTGGTTATTGTGAGTAGTGAATGATTAACTTTCCACCACACAGAGGCAGAGAACCTCCACCATGTTGTTTCAGTAACATACTAGAAAAACGAACATTAACAAACCAATCAAAGGTATCAGATTTGCAAAGCCTCTGCTCACAGCGATTAGCATCCCCAGAGCTGGACAGTATTAGAAAAGGCAAAACTTCACGTTTCTCTATTTCACAAAGTGTGAGAAAATGAGTAAACACATAGGAATTATCATGTTCGACCCGTCCGTCTGATGTTGTTATTGTGATATTTGTTTGAGGCCCCTCTATAAATCATATTCTTTGCTGTAGGTGAATATAATCTCTTTTGTCAAGCCACTGTTCCATAACACCCTTCAAACTTTGTAGGGTACCAGTCAACAATTCTGCAAGAGCATAAAGTCCAGAACCTCATATCAAAAGAACAAATACATAACAAGAAATAGACATTGTTGTTTTTGTGCATTCAATCGTGTGCTGGCTAATAAAAAAAGAGTTTTTTCTCTGTAACCTACATTCTCATTACATCCATGCTTTAGGGGGAATGGAGGGCATTTGAATTCTTCTTAAACTCATAAAAATCTCTACCATGGTTTTCAGAGTGCAAGTCACATCAGTTTACATACAAGTATCACTACAGTATAAGTTGCATTTATTTAGAAACTGTCAAACGTGACCTCTATGTTAAAGATATGATTCAGTTGATTTTCAACAAACTGTCAACATAGGCTTAGGGAATCTGCTAGCAGTCTCTGACATGCCAATGTCTATGCTCTAAAATCATGGTGGTCATGAAAGGCTCCGCTCCACCGATGAAGCAAAGATGCATACAGTAAATCTAGGGTGACAAAGAAGTGTTCGCATTAAATGAAGCAGTAACATCAAGAAAGCCTGCCAGAAATGTCATTTCTATTCATCTCCTTGGCAACTATGGCCTAGAAACGTAACTGCACCATCCACAAGTCTTTCCCAATAGGACTTCCCTTAAGGGCCCAACTGTGGGCTCTTTCCTCCAGGTCTGGCCATCTTGCTTTCAGCCTGTGATTAGCTTTCTTCGCAGCGGCAGATGGTGATGCTTAATCCTACTTTAATTTTGTCAGATCAGTCAAAACATCAGTCATCAGTCAAAAAGTGAGTCATGAAGAGGACTAAAAACATACATTCATTGCACCTACATTTAAAAGCAACACCAGACAAACTTTGAAAAAAGTGTGACTTATAGTCTGGAAAACATGGTAATTTTTCAGAGATTTGTCAGATGCTGTTGGTTGAGCATTTGAAACCAAATGTTTCAGCTTGTTTATCACCATGCTCATGATACCCAGTACAAAGTTTTACAGAGTTCCAGTTTTTAATCTCCAACCTCTAAGCCTCTTCCAGGCTTTTGTCATCAAATCTCATTGTTTTACAATGGGATGGAGGAACAAGTAGCCACATCTGCTGTCTCTCTGGCTATGGATAGTGAGATTCACAACAGTGTCACTTCACCTCTGAGGGAAAGAGCCAGTAAACACAACTCTGGCAAAAGGGACCGAAATACCAACAATCTAATTGCCCTGGTGAAGCTGTTTGTGGATATTTGCTCTCAGACTCATTCTTCTCTCAGCTCAGTGTTGCATTAGGCCAAAAAGGGAAGAAAAGGGGGGGAAAAAGTGCTGCCGATGGCAAAGCATCTCTTAAACCTCCCCCAGCTCTCAAAAAGCTCCAAGCAGAATGAAGGCTGCAAAACACTAGCCAGAATGATTTGAGCGGTGTTCAGGACTTCTTCAGATTAAGAAGCCTGTATGTCGACAAATTCAAAAGAATGACAGTCATCCTTGAAAGGCAAAGAAGTGCTGCGGCAGCAGACGGGACGGAAAGGGAAAAGCATTGCATTAACAGTTTCTCAGATAAATACTTGAAATAGCCGTTAAAACATCTCTCGCGTTCCAACATTGTAATTTTGCACCCCTCAGTGAGCGTATAAACACATGCTGTGATGTATATCTTCAATTTTTCCAAGGCTTTTCTCCCTATTACAATGTTAGTGAACCTGCTTTATTCTCCTATAGGACCCAAAAGATGAATATACCTGTAGTTTTACATGTTGACACACAGTAACAATGGACATAAAATAAATTTTAAACAAAGATCACTCATTTTTAGTCATTCAAGTTTCTTTAAAAGACAAATAAGATAATAATCCAAAAAGTGGCTGTGTTCAGATGCTTTAAATATTAAAGAACAATTTACAGTCTAAGTAATGCTACATGAAGTATTATAATTTATCAGGACAGAATGTAAGAAATTAGTACTTGCTGCTAAAGGAAACTTCTAATTTTGATTTATATTGTTATTTCTTCCCATTAAAACAGCATCTGTGTATCCTAATGATTGTTTGTACTCTCCACCAATCTGCATTTATTTTATGAAAAAATCTAATATGCCATGCCTTTCCTTAAAAAAGTTTATACAATAATTCCAGATTTTTTTGAGTCACTCTGTGGTTTATTTTGTAGGAAAATTGCCGAGTTGAAAGTCAATCTGCAGTTAAATTCAATAGATAACTTCATGAAATCTTTACGAATCATGATGAACATGGTACAAATACATCATTTATGAATGAAAGAAGTTATTTAAACTTCTCATTCTCTTGACAAAAAAAATTAAATCATGCCTCACAGAGTGGAGTGTTAGTCCTATACAGATCACAAAAGGCAACTTTCGTGTGAAAAGTTTGTAAACTTTTCATACAAAAGTTTCATTACGATCAAAGTTAAATAGTAAAGTTGTTTTAAAAAAATGAGAACTGAGCATCAAGACCTGCTGTGTTAACATGGATCAAATATGACTAATTTTCTCTAGATCAATGTAGGTAAGTAGCTGACTGGAAATTTCTGGATGTTTTAAACAAAAACACTATACAGTACATTCTCTGGCTACTTTATTAAGTACATATGTTCAACAGCTTGAAGCATAAATAGTTAATCAGGCAGTGAGACAATACATTAGGCTTCAATAAATGGTAAGCATGTTTTGCTAAAGTTTAAACCAACCACCGGGATGTGGAAGAAATTGGCTTTAAATTACTTTGAATGTGGCATGTTGGCGCCAGACAGGCTGGTTTGAGTCTTTTCGGAAACTGTTGATCTGCTGCTGAGATTTTCTCTTGTAACAATCTCAAAGGTTTACAGGGGATTGTCAAAAAAAAAAAGAAAACATGCAGTTATAGGAGGTTGTCCGGATAAAAATGCCTTGATGATATCAGAGGTCAGAACGAGTAGTAGAACTGTCAAGTAAACAAGGGTGCCACTTCTACCAGTTAAAATCAGGAAACTAAAGCGATAAGTTGCACTGGATCATAAAAACTGAATAGCAACCAGTTTGAAAAATGCTGCCTGGTTCAATAAGTTTAGATTTCAGCTGGAACACTTAGACGTTAGGGTCAGAATTTAGCAGAGACAGCATGAAGTCATGGACCCATCCTGCCTTTTATCAACCAGAACAATTACTGACAACTGAGCTTCAACTAAATCCCAGCCTGGCTAAGTAATGTCACCATGTCCATCCCTTTATGATAACAACATATCCATCTTCAGATGCCTACTTTCTGCACTAACTCACAAAACTTAAGTCATTTTAAACATTAAGAGTTCACCGTAGATCACAATTCAATAGAGCAATTTGGTAGATGGATGAACGGGAGAGTCGTGGATGTACAGATCACAAATTTGCAGAAACTGCATAATCTTTTTTAAATTACTGCTGAAGGTAAAAAGGGCGAACAACCAGGTATTAACTAAAGTACCTAAGAGAGTGGCTGGTAAGATTATATAGTCTTTTTTACATTTACTTTATCTGTCACATGCCAGTCTTTCTCAAACGACATTAAGAGTCAATTTTATAGATGGCTGAGTGAACACCTTAAGTCCCTCTCTTTATCCTCTAATTGGCTTATCTGTTTATTCTGCACAGTACTTACTGACACACACAGTACGGCCAATCACAGGAGAATACTACTCCTAACACCACCTTTTACCCCTCATCTCACTCTTTAAACAACGACTGCACTGCCCAAAGGTCCATCGTAATTAGACTCATCTCAGTCTCGATTTGATGCAAAGTCAGTCAATACGTTTCATCTCAGGTGGGTGTCACAGTTTAACTTTCCTTTAATTAAGGACATCTTCACAAAAGTCTGCTTTGCACGTGAATCTCACAGCTGCAGTGCTTTCAGTGTTTGGAAAAACAGCATAAACACATTTGTTTTTATTTCAAGATGCATGAATGATAAACTCAAAGGCTCAAAAAACAAGTGGTGGTGCAAAAAGAAAGTTTGTACATTTTCAGTTTCCCCAGAATTAACATATTTCACACACAAAACATTCAACAAAAAGCTCGAGTGATTTTGGAAGATGTGCCCCCATAGTTTTAGTCATTTAGTGAGACTGAAGTTTGATGTTTATTCAGTTGGATAACACAAATTGGTCTTATCCTTGTTAGCACAAGCTGCTATGTTTCCTTGTTGACTGTGATATGCTGCTTTGAATAAACAGACAACTGTGCACAGTCTGAAGATCACACTAATTTATTCTCTGCCACGGCTTTTTAACTAAATCACAAGACACACCTAAATCGTGCTTGAGACAAACACATTCAGAAACACACTCATCATGTCCTCAAAGTGGATTCTTCTCTACTTCTGAGTCATTGCATCTTTTCTATTTTGCTTTAAAGGCATAAGTTCTCTATTTATGTATTAAATTGTGTTTCTTATATAACAGTAATGCCCCAGACTTTTGCCAGACAGTAATTTATTAAGACGTGCCATGAGACTCTTTGAAATACTAAGTTCACTTTAAATACAAAAAAAAAAGAAAATGTTTTCAGTTTTCTTTCATATTGAAGGACAAAGCAATTTGTCATGGAAATATAATTATTTCTCCATTTACAAGGCAGTCCCAAAGCATGAATTTAATTTCAGTACTATGTTTATCTTTAGATTAAGTAATTACTTTAAGTCAGAAGGACAAGGCTACCCATCTGATTTTATAACCTTAATAAAACCCAGAGAGGAAACCAGTTTGGCAGACCATGCTCAATGATAAATAACAAAGGAGACACCAATTAGGGAGGTCAAAAGGTTTTTTTTTATAGGAGTTAATAGGAGATGTTGAAATAAAATACGGTCATATCTCAATTTGCTCTTTTCCCCTATCCTTTAGTCCAACCCATGAATGTGTTCATGAAAATAGATTTCCTAATTCTTTACATAAAGGGTTTGTCCATTACAGACCTTTCAAGACATTTTTTTAGGAGAAAAATATAATTTGATGTATCCCTCTTAGTTATTGTTACGTACATTTCTCTCCAATGAGAAAAAAAGCATTACACTATATTAATTGCAGAGGACGGAACATGGATTTGACTCTACTTACAAGTCAGAAAGTTATTGATAATTACTGATTGTTGTAAAAAAAAAAAAAAAAAGAAAAAATAACTACTATTAATATTTCTTTGTGTTTTGGACAAACACCAAAAGAATCTGCTCATGAAGAGATGATTTAAATATGTATTTAGCAGTCAGAATAACATAAGCTGTTTATATCTGGAACTTTTATTATATTTAAAAAGTCCAAATTGAAACTTCAGGGCCGTTTGCAGTATATTTTGCAGACTTAAAACCTGGAAACTCAAGTTGCTGATTTCAGAAGCAATGTGACGGGTTGAAAAGTTTGAGTCCAAAATCAACAAGGGTGGGATTTTAAAGTCCTCTTCAGAAATTTAAATAACAAGAATTATGAAGGTGGAGGAAAGATATACAATGATGAATGTTAGATCTTGTCCAGTCTTACTTTGTGGTTAATGGCTTGGAACTACTGAAAGGTAAATAAAGTATTTGCACCTTTTCTGTTTGGAGGATTTGGAAACTGGAACATCTTATTAAATGTCGCACCTTGAATTTAACTATTACTAGGCCACTCAAAGACCCTTTTCAATCATTATTTTAGCCATTCAAAGCTGTACTTGATAGTGTGTACTTACTTCAATAATGACACCGTGGTTGACTTAAGGCATTGGGGGCCCCATTTCTAAAATGGCTCACATTATGCTTGGCGTTCATTTGTGATCTGCTACACGAGTCTAAAGGCACCTTCACAAAACAAATTGAGGTGAGAATAAGGTACATTTTTGTCTTCTCTATCTGCTTTGTGAAAGAAGCAATCTGGCGAAGGTGCCACTGTTACACCCCTGAATCAGCCCATAGTCACGGCGCCCATCAGCTGATTTGTACAGGGGCAAGCCGACTTTGTAGCTTGCATAATGCTTTTGTTGATGCTACACAACACCTCGTGTTGTCCCATACATTTTCTAAATATTGTGTGAACTTTCAGCAGTCTGGAGTAACACTTTCTCCCCTTTAGATTTGTAAATGGCCAGAGGCAACTTAAAGGTGGCTCATCTTCTCAGGTTTATGACAATAATATTTTGTGAACGTGTCCATTGATGCACACTTGGAGCAATTTGGTAAAACAGCAAATAAATCTCCTTTGTTCAAAACACAGTTAATTCATGATTTCATAAGAATCAGGGTTATTTCTTCACATTTTTTTCAAATCATCTGTTTCTAATATTATCTCTTCTTATGTTCGTCTGATATTAACACTTGGTTGACGATTTGATAACATATGGGTGTGACAAAAAAGGCAAGAACAGGAGAAATATGTAAGGGGGCAAATACTTTTTTACAACACAGTAGCAGAACGGCTTAAGAACAATGGGTCTGTGATTCCTGTGTTTATTAAAATGATGTTATATTACTTTTGTTTTAAGATAAATTAAGCACAAGAAGTGCTGCATCCATTGAGTCAGTGAACGATCCATTCTAAAAATATTATCTTGTTACTAGGCCTTAACTAGAAATAATTATTCCTTCTCCTTCATCTGCTTTTCCCAAAATATTAAATTTACCTTCTCTGGAATCTACCTAATTATGCTTTTTATGGTTTTCTGACTATATAATTTAAGATAACAAATTCTGTTTACTAGAAACTGAAGCAGCAACTTTGCACATGTGAGGGATTGAAACTAGCCTGCTGTGGACAAGTGATCACCTGAAATAACACATCATTTCAGCTCCAAACAGGACCATAAATAAGGTTTTTAGCTCATAAAACATGCAATAAGACGTTTAACAGCTGTGGTTTCACGGGGCTCTCTACATTTTTCAGCTGAGCATCTTGTGCACCTCACTCAAAACACTAAAACAGACTTCAGCAGAAAGACAAAAAACAAACCCAGTCGAGGAAGCCAGAGAACAATTCACACAGCTCTACTTCAGGTGTTATGAATGTGTTGTAATGAGAATTCGTCTTATTTTATAACACACATAAAAACGTTCCCCATGCAATCCTGTAAAAACGTCAGATTGACAAATGGTGCACACTGTGTATTTGGGCTTCCTCGTTTTTTGACTGAAACAGGTTTCCAGGCTATGCGGCAAGAACCGGCGCTAATCTGCACAACCTCTTCACACTTCTTCAGCTTGTGTCAACAGCACTGCAAGTGAGTTAGCCATTCATATGCTGCTACAGATGGTCCCATCTCTCTTCTTCAGCTCTGTGGCTGACATGATTCATGGGGCTCTGTGTCTTGATTTAGGGTCTCTTTCATATTTCTACACGCCCACGGCAGAGGAGAATTTCTCTAAGACACCCCTGAGGCAATGACCCTGGTCTGCTCGGCCTGTCTGCCTGAGAGAAATATAAAGAGAGTTCACCTGAGCAAAACTGGGCTCAATACAAGAGTCTTGCACATGCATGATGACACACACACACACACGCACATTTGTAAATGAAATTTCCTCTGGAGCAAAACTGCTCACACAAAGTCAAACAAGGCAAAATCTGTTTGTTTTTCTCAAAAGAAAAATGTGGTTTAAAGTCAACAACCAAATTATGAGTCAGGATTAAGTCAACAACTTACAGTTTCAGTTGATGCAACAATCAAGCTCAACAAAGCAAAGCTGGCCCACTCTTCTCTTTTATTTCTGCTGCAGTCATTGCCCTATTGTTATTTCCCCACCTGAAGCCAACTGAACACACAAATGAGAAAAATTAGATGTAATTGTTTACTCACTCACAGTTAGTTACATTTGTGCAACAATAACAACCTCATGGGTTTCCTTTCCCATCTGCAACAAAGACTTTCTTCCAATTTGCTCTCTGTGGGCTTCAGATTGCCTTGTCAGAAAGAACTATATCGCAAGACTTTGCACACCACTTCCTTATCGCTGCCAGTAAATTACCTCAGGATCAGATACAGGCTGCCAACTCGCCGAAACTCGACTCGGCAGACATGAAGAATAAGAAAAAAGAATGGGGTAAAAAAGAAAAAGAGAGAGAGAGAAAGAAAAGAAAAGTGTCAAGACATGACAAGAGCAGAAGAGTGGCCCCATAGAGACGGATTTCAGACGCTCTCAAAGGCCATCTGATGTTATCTCAAGATCATCTACAGTCACCAACTTTCGCCTTTTTACACTCCGCTCAGCAGCTGGAGTCAAGCACCTGTCAGTCAAAACTTTAATAACCTGCAGGCACCACAAAAAGGCTTTCTCTTCCAGATGTAATCAATCTGAAAGACAATTCCCAACAAAGTAAAGCCGGGCAGCAAATAAAGAGCCTTTTACTTTAAACAACACAGGAATAATGGATGCTATGTGTCCAACAACACAATAATTTCTATGAAGCTAAAATGTAATTAATCATCACTTCTGATAAGCATAAAGTAAATAAATGTTTTGTTCGTTTTTTTGATTTTTTTTAAGTCTGCAAATAATATAAAATTGATTAACTAAATAAAACATTGGTGATGAAAACATAGTACAAACAGAGGAAAGATCTGAAAATCAAAACAATAAAATATTTATCACTGGAGATGCACAAATCAGGCTTTTTCCTGACCATTACCAACTTCCTGTTTAATTTGAGGTCTGCGTTTCTGTTTGACTAATACAATGGTACAAGTTATTCCAACAGAAAACTTAGGATTTATTTACATTTATGTATCAAAGCCCATTTCTTTAACATTTACCAAACATTTAATAAACAGAAAGAACATCTTGTTGCTCAATGTCTTTATAAACCAAAAAGGCAATAAATAAGTCTGATTTACCTGTGAATTGGTTTCAGTTTCTGGCAATTGACTGGTGCAAACTCCAAACTTAATTTAGGTAAAATATAAGTTTTGTGATTATTTTTTTTTCCCCAGAAAACCCTTTACTCTTATTTTTGGCCAAATGTATTGTGAGAACAAGATTTTACAGCTTCTTCAACATTTATAGGCACCACCGATACAGACGAGTAAAAATCCTTAAAAGAAATACATCTTTCAACCTTGCAGCAAAATTTTACAAAAAAAAAAAAGGCCTCATCTGTAACGGTGAGCTTTAGATATTAATTTACCATCCTGCAAACTCTGTATGGTGGCCAGATATACGCCTAACGGTGTATCTATAGATACAGGTAGGTTTGGATATAACACAATTTTCTTATAGGCATTTCTTATTTAAAAACTAAATTCACAAAATAACACACAAGGTAGTAAACAGCCAATAAAGATTTCATAAATATGTTAATTTAACACTAAATATAAAATTATATTATATTTATATATTTATATTTATGTTTGCCATTCTGTAAAAACAGATTTTCTTAAAAGTATTTTTGAAGAATGTGTGTATCGCTGTAACAGATTAAGCTTTCAAGAAGACAATTTGAAAGAACAAACAGGCTCATATTTCTCTAAACACTTTGCATCATAAATTATAGAAATGTTAGGATTGCTGTTAGGACAGCAATCTACTCCCTTGTGCAATTAAGTTAAGTTTCTGAAAGTAATTTCAGAAAAAAAAAACTTCTGTTGTGTTTTTGTTTTGTTGTTGTTTTATTTTCAAACAATTTCAAGTCTGTAACCTGAAGAGTGAAAAGTAATAATAAAAAATAATAATAATAAAGAAAAATAACAGAAAAATACAATGCACAGATGGGAAAATTAATGCATGGCTTATTTAATCAACACTGACATGAGAAACAGCTGTTACTCAAAAGTTTGTAATTTTTTTTTTGTCACTGGTGACCACCATCTTATCATTCCACTGACTCACCCAACCTGTTCAGGGGATCTAAGAGAAGTGACCTCAGAGACTTGTCACTTTAATAGCTTTAGGGTGCGAAGGTATGATTAAACTCGCAGCATGTCATCTGGATGCAGGCAGCGGAGCCTTTCACACGTGCCGCAGGAAGCTCACACCGCGCCGCCGACGTGCCTCGACTCCTCTCTGCTGCATTGTGAGGACTGTGAGCAGCTCCACCGTGGTGGAACTGAGCAGATGGTGAACGTATGCGGCACTCGTGCATGTCATCATCACCTTCATTAGCTGAAGGTGACATATGACATCATCTGGCCTGGGTGTGCAGTCGGGGGCGAGCAGTAAGAGTAGTTTGCTCTTTTTTTTTTTCTTCTTTTTTTTTTATTGCGGCATGGTTCAAGGTTGTTTACGGGAGGCATTGTGAGTAATCACAGTAAGTTTCTACTCCTACACACCCGCCTTCCACCGGCTACCTCAAGCCTCCCTCATTCTCACCTCCTCCCAACATTAAGGTAAATAAGGGCTTCCAGCAGAGAGCCAATGAGCACGGGCCACTGAGCAGAGATGCATGTTTGTGTTGCCTTCCTCCTAGGACCCGGCTCGTTTATCTTGGCTGTCAGGTAAAGGGCAGACTCAGAGAAGGTGAAACTTTTTTTTTTTTTTTAATAAGGCCTGCTTGGTTTCTATAGAAACTGCAACACAACCTTACGGGGACATTGATAGGAGAGCAGAGTCTGATCTCGGGGCATCCCGCGACGTGCCACCTTGCTGCCCAAGACATTTGTGTTTACATCCCAGAAATCACGAAGCCATTTAGATTCATTTTCAGGGACCCACCAGGCTCAGACCTTTTACTGTGGGAGGTGAGATTAATGAGAACATATTCACACCCAGCTTTCAGCTTAGGTCAGGAGCTAAAAGGGAAGGTTTCACTTATAAAGAGGTGCTGACTCTTCTGTGGGTACAAATCCCTGATAAAGGCAGAAAAGACCTCCAGTGACTGCCAGGCTTTTTTCCCTGATAAGGAAATGATACTTCCTGAATGCACTGTTTGAAGAAAGAATGAATGATAAGGCTTAGATTTAGCAAACTGCTACTTTTTTGTGAGATAAAAAAAATACTAAAACATTAAAGAGGAGTAAAGCTACCACCTAAAGCTGCCACTATTTAAAATGAGAATTACCTCCATGAGCAGAACTTTCTCCAGGCCAAAACTACATAAAGAAGAAACAAATGACACTGGTAATGAAAACTTAATGACTACTACATTTTTCACTTTGTGGCAGTAAATGGGAAGCATGTGCAGTTACCAAATGAAAGGGAAAATTAAACCGGGAGAAGGTACAGCATGCTCTGTCAAAAGCCTGCAGCCAGCAGATAAACTAAGACAATGATACCAAGATACGGCAGCCATTGTTTTCGGCCACGGAGAGAAATTAAGTCTGTTCTGGAGCAGAACCCAACACAGACGTGGACGGCGTGCAGCCATAACGTCGGCAGGAAGGCGGCCTTGATGAGACACCCCATCAGTCTAATTCATGTGCAGACAGGCAAATAGTTACTCTGGGTAAGTGCTGACTTCATTGTCAGGCTTTCAGCTTTTATTCTGTATTCATCTCAACGTTTTGACTGCCTCAGTGTAGCAGAGAAAAATATACACTAAGGCAAATCTCTATTCACCAAACAAAACAAGAAAATAAATTCACAAGCTTTATTGTAGAGGTCCATTACTAAAATTGTTCTATTTGTCTGTTGTTTACTGGTTTGTAGCACCGCACAGTTGAAATTATTCCTGGTAAAATTGTGCAATAAAACCAATATTGCTGTGTCCTTGCAATCTAATCACAACTCTGGTCCTTTTTGTAAGTGTAATTTCTGTCAAAACAAATAGGGTTGGCTCCCTCTGAGTTTCCCATCACAGAATACATCCTCTCCCTTTAGGAGCATTAACTTCACAGTTTTCCCAACTCTTTGTTTTCCCGAGTTTCAGCGGGTTCTGATTTATGTCCAAGCTACAGAGGAAGACTGCTCCAAGGGGGGCCACCAGCGCGTGCTCATCGCTGGACGGAGGCAGCCTGGTGTCGTTACAGAAGGTGTGCTCTCTGACAGCTCAGCGGTGGACAATAAGGCCTTGGATGTTAATGTCCTGCTACCTGGCAAGCTGCAGGGCCACAATCTGCTCCAGATGCTGGAGGCAGACGTCCAACTCGAGGTGGCAGAAGCGTGGTGTGTGTGGGATTTGGTGCTCGAAAAGCAAAAAGGGAGTGGAGTCACTGAAAAATGAATGGGACCAGACAGACGCACGCATATACATGCACCACCTGCCACCAGCCAGCTCTGAATTCACTGCCTCCCCCCTGCACAGTGCTCTCACTGGCAGTCACTGTAGCAACATCAGGGATAATATCTGAGCACAAATAAATGAAATCTCCCTTTTGCGGCGGGTGAGATTGAAAATTTATCTGTTCAGAGCAATCATGCATTATACAAGAACGTGGGGCTAAAGCAAGCTGGCGGACTCGTGCGTGCACGGGCTCACACATCCACACACCGGTACAAGAGGGACTTATGAACTCAATTTAGTCAGCCAGACAGAGTTCTTGATTCTGTCACTTGGGATAATCGTCAGGATGTGGCACTCTGACCAAACCCCTGCATCTAAAACCCAGGCAGGATATAAGGTCATGTTGGAGTGGAACTCTAGCCATGCAGCACCCGGACCTCAAGTGCTCCAGTGGTTTTGCGGTTATCTGCAGCAGCCAGCTGTCGCAATACAAAGCTTTTCAAGAACGTCCGTCCGCTCTGCTCTTCCTCTGCTTCTCATCTTTCCCTCCTTTCTCTCAATCACAACTGTTCAATTAGCCCACCCACTTTGGTCCCGTTTAGAATGTCTTGACTTTGTACAGTAATGTTTTGAATTTTATATTTTACTACTTATTAAAAAAAAGCTAAACTATGTGTTGATAAGCTTTAAAGTGAGGGGGAGAGTTTAGTTTATGAAATGTTTTATCTCTTTATCATTTGTTGGAGGAAAATAACAACTCTCTTATATTCTTGCAAGAGCGTGACTAAGAGGATGGCTGTGCATAATATATCTGACAGTGAATGTTTAAAAGGTTATTACCTCTGTTTAAAATTAGGTCAGTTCATCACCGCAAAGGAAGGAGGTGGAGGAGACATGATGTTCTGTGTATCTGTTTATCACTTAAATTTTGTTTTCTGTCAGTCACTGTCAGGAAGAACATGGATAAGAACGACCGCCGGACGGCATACATCACCAAAACAGATGCAGAGCAGCAGCAGAGCGATAGCAATCTGCCATGTGCCTGTGCCCCGTGAGTTTGAGCGTAACCCAAAGTGCAGAGCTCCACCTACTGGTGCAAGAGGGTTGCAACAGGTCCTGTGCAGCCCAGTAGACCAAGTGTGCGGATTTATGACTGTAATGACCACAGTCAATTCGCTGAATGTGGCACCACAGCTTCCCCAGCAGGTTTATTAATAGATGAAGAGTCGGCATCACGCTCATGCTCAACAAACACAAGCAGCTGTGATCATGTTTATTTGAGGCTTTGCATCTGGAGGGCTCTCTGCATGGACACGTACTTTGGGTTTAACATAAGGCAATTATTTCTACCTGCAGTGTGTGGCTGAAAGAATTCACACAGCTTCTGCTGTTAAAAGTACATTAAAATAAATAGCAACTTTATTACTCCAACATATTTTTTTCTTTCTGTTCGTAACTTCATAAAACTCCAAATGTAGGACTTTTTTTGTAGCCGTATCTCATTTAATATAAAAAACTTCAACTACATAATTGTTTATATTGTTTTTATACAGATCACTAAGAAGTTGACACAGAAAGACTTCTTATGCACAAATGATCAGCCACCACTCTGGAGTCATGAAAAATAAGGTATTTGATGTCATCATCTTGATTTTTGAGAAATATATATATATATATATATATATATATATATATATATATATATATATATCGACATGTGGCATGCCACATGTCGATGTAGTTAGAAAAACCTAAACCACTGATGCTTCTTCTGTGGATTTCTACTAACAAACCATTAAATGTTTTTTTTTTTTTTTACCTCAGTTGGCTAATCACTTGAGCTACAAATTAAGCAAGATGTGTGTGAAAATGATACACATGAAGAACTATAGAAAAGTGATGCAACTATTGAAATGTTTAAGAAAAAAGGGCAGAACTGAATAAAATGAATAATACAAATGAAAACAGCAGCACAGACATTCATCCATAGCATCAATTCATTCCTTCGGCTAACTGACCGCACACTGAGAGGCGGCCTGCTCCTCAACTCCCGGGCTCCCATTACCATGTGATTAACCTCCACAGGATTAGCCAGGGCAGCGAAGACAAGGGAAAGGTCAAAGGTCAGCGCTCAGACAGCTCCAACAGCATAAAGGGTGGCCTATTAAACAAAAGGCCATGCTCAAATCTGCCTCCCTGTCCTCTGGCATCTTTTCGAAGCATGCTGTTGGCATTCACCTCACTGGACTCATCACTACATGTTAAACTCAAACAGTGTGCAAGGTCTCCTGACTTTCTATTGTGATAATGATAAAAATATTGTATTCAATTAAAAAAGGCACGTTGAAAGTACAAACACACTCCCAAACACATGGTGAGTGCTTGAAGCCGTGAGACAAACCGCAGGTGGGGAGGACTTAAAGCGAGCCTACGCCAGAGGAGGTAATCATGAATAAACCATCACACTCTGGTTCTTGTGCGTGGCTAAGGCTTTTTAGCATTGCTTCTACAGAATAAAGCTGTTAATAAATAGGTGAAAAAAAAATAGGTTTTCCTTCTTGAGTTTTACTTAAAAAAATCAAATCTGTTGTTTCTCAGCTGGTTATCAAATAAAATCAGATTTATTTGATTCTTTACCCAAGTTTTACCCACCAACATCTGCTGTGGTTTGGGCTGGTTATCAAATAAAATCAGATTAATTTGATTCTTTACCCAAGTTTTACCCACCAACATCTGCTGTGGTTTGGGTACTTTTTAAGAGCAGGTAGCTCATGGCAACCTGCCATTTGTGCTGTGTGACAGATGGGGGAAGTATGTGGGAATGTATTAACCTTTCCACCCAGACAAGGACAGTGTCTCCAACTTCGGCTATTTAAAGGGAGCTGGAGTTTTTTTCAACGTGTTTATTGATTTCATGACAAGCTGTCCAATGACATAAATCCTGAGACCTTTAAATTCTTTATTCATACCAGTTTACAAATAAAACCTGAGAAGAATAAAATTAGGAAATTACTTCCTTATCTGCTGTCACATAGAAATTACCTGCAGAAATATAATTTTCACAGCATTTCTGATTTACAGTGTTTTTATATCTCTGCTAATTGGCTGCATGACCCACAACTGTTTTGAACAGAAAAGACTCTAGATAATGACAGTAACCCTAATGATAGCTGTTTGTTTTTCTGCAGATAATGATAATATGTTTAACTAAGTTTTAGTTAGAGCTATTATGTGTAAAATCACAAACATGTTTATGTGTTTTTCTCCTGTCAATTGAAATTAAACTACGGGCTTGTTCTAGAACAGGTCTGATGAATTGTAGAAATATGTTGGTCATATTTAGTTTGTTGCTGTCTTCACTTTTACCACAAGATACCTCTAAATCTAGTGCACTGTTTTTAAATGGTTCTAGTTTTAGTGCGTTTGATTTGTCTCAAAGAAAGAAATGACGTCACACCTGAGTTGAGTATATTCTAGTTGGGAAAACAAGTAGCAGAACAAGCTGATGGAGGGGTGGATTAAATTATGTGCATTTAAACACTAAATTAAAGCTAATAAATAGAGGTTGTATGTGGGTTTCTTCAGGTTTCATGAGCTAAAAACCCTCAGAAGTCCAAAATATGGTTTGTTAACAACTGTCATAACATGTTACATGATCCACAGTCATATTGGAACTGAACTGCAGGTATACAATTAGCACAATCTTCTCATTTAGAAAAAAAAAATGATGGACTGTATTTCCAACTTGAAAATACGACACGAGTACATGCAGAATGCAACATGAAATGTTGTTTGTAAATTGCTAGCGGTGCCCCCTAGTGACCACAATGTAGAAATAATTCTGTCAATATTTCTTAACTTTAGTGTTATTATCACAGTTCAATAAAGAAGCAGCAAGAACGTCTCAAAATAAGAACCAGCTAAAGATGTTGGGTCATATTTTAGCTTACATCAAAAAGCAATTATTATTAGTGACCATAGAATAGCTACACACAGTAAATCTCACCAAGTCAGTCCTAAGAACATTTTGTAAACAGTGATTATATAAAAACACCTATTAGTATTCAAGAACAAAGAACATAAAATAGCTGAGACTATTCATTTTCATATTTGCAAAAGTAATATATACATTTTGTTTTTCAGTATAGCATGCCAAATCTGTGTGGAATTTCTTCAGATCAAATTGTGTCCTAATCTAAGACACTAATTACAAGATTGCTTGTCTAATCTGTTTTTCTGCTAATATGAGTGAGTAAATGAAACGAGCCAAGCAGCAGCAGAAGAACAGAATGAGTTTTTTTCTCTCATACTGAAATAAAATCCAGCCATCCACATTCTCAGAGACAGTGGGATAAAAGCTGCTCGTATTCTTCCTTTGTGATCTTATCTGATCATTCTTTATATATTTACTTTATTTGCCAAAAGACTCAAAAGAGAACATGCATTAAATCTTCCCTAAATCTGAGTCTCTTGAGAGCTTTTTGTGCTCACTCTTTTTATTAAAAAAAGGCAAAGCTCTGGTTCAACTTTATGCTTCTTTTAGGCCATCAAACAATTTGTGCCAGCACATACAAAAATATGTTGCAAGGGGCATATACACCGTTTCTCACTCGCACACACATACACACGCATACACCCACAGAAGCAATCGCTTAGGGACTCTGAGGCCTCGATAAGCTTCTGTAAATCAGACACCATCCAACAGCGAATTTTATCCCCCCTCTCTCGGTGGGTGTTGGGTTACGACCTGTAGGTAGGAGGTTATTTATTGCTTTTGTCTCAGCCAGTGTTGACTCCCGGCCACTCATCTATGGTTCTGGGGTAGCAGAAAGCAGCAAAGGATTGCAGATCTCCAGAAGCTGCCGAGATTCTCGGCTCGATACTCCCCTCAGAGGCCCGTTTCTTAATGTCTCTTAATTTCTACTTTTTCAGTAATGGCTGAACCGAATTGAAGCCAAGTGGACCTGAGGTGGAAGAATCCCTATCAATAAATATAACCGTTAATGGGAAATAAAGAAAGGAAGCTTAAGCAGCTAAAAGATTCCCAGGACCATAAATATTTCCCAGAGGCTGCTGCAAGAGCCTACAGCCTACTGGCCTGCTTCTTCTTCCAGCACATAATAAACAATGCTATTATCTGAGAAGTTCACTCCTTTCCTACAAAAAGTCTTGGCCCTATGGTGGGAGACAGTAAACATGGAAAATTTAAATTATCAGAGGTGCAGTGAAACTGAATTTTGACCATCTATCTTAATTTTTAATTAGCTGCACCATCCTAATACTAAGAAGTCCAGCTAAGAATGCTGTAAAATATATTTTTCCAGCTTTTCCCTGCAGTCCATGTAATTGTTATCTTCTACAAAAAAATATGTTGAAGTCCAAGCTGACAAAAACTAACCAGTCCACCTGCTATCCCTGTTCTTTTAAGAGCAGCTGACAGTTAAAAAGAACAACCCCCGACCAGGGATATGTGTAGGGGTCCTTGAGTGATGACAGGATGAGAAAGATTGAGAGCTGTGATGTAATGAAGACAAGACCACTGACTGATACTATGAGAGAGGCCCGAGTCTGCCTGTTCCAGCTCACAGAAAATCTGTTTTCTGTGTTTCAGAGGATCATCTATATCATGAGTGAGCATCTAATAATATATATAAGA
Organism: Xiphophorus hellerii; assembly: GCF_003331165.1. Classification (NCBI taxonomy): domain Eukaryota; kingdom Metazoa; phylum Chordata; class Actinopteri; order Cyprinodontiformes; family Poeciliidae; genus Xiphophorus; species Xiphophorus hellerii. The sequence goes on from NC_045675.1 coordinate 21,179,668, forward strand.
ATTCATTTTCTGACCATAATGATGACATTTCTGACATTTGATATCTACATTGAGTCTAGCTGTGTCCTTTGATGTTTGGACCATTCATGTCTCCAACCCATGTAAAATAAAAAAGTGAGAAATTCGATGGGATTAGTTCAAAAATAAATATACTGCACCCTCATGATGCTATGCACTCTAACAACTCTAATAAGTTTCCCATGGATTGCAGCACTTAGAAAACCCAGACTATTAAGTTTGAGTTCATAAAGTGGAAGAAAAAAATACGGGCCTGCCTCCATGTAGATAGTTTTTTATCCACTGTAAATGTGAGGAAGTTTAGTAGTTGTCACATTGTAGTCAATTACTGACGTTCATTCCCTTGTTTTCCCCCATTTAATAGAGTGGCTAAGAGAAATGGGCTGCTATGTCATGTCATATTTCTACTGACCTCCTGAGAAACAGGAAGTCATGGATGCCAAAATAAACTTTGAGGAAAGACATCTTTACTAGGACAGCCAAAAAGTGTGAAAGATTCAAACTTTAACATGGAACTTAAACTATAATTAGCTCAAGAAACTGTGCTGAGCATGTGTTCCCACTTTCCCCTTCTTCCTTCTGAAAGGCGGTTTAGATCAAGTAAACAAAACTAAAAACCAAAGTCAAAGAAGAAAAACAACATGAATCAATTAACTGAATGGAAAAAAAGTTAGCAACATTATTTACAAGTCACTTATGCAGTGAACTTTAAAACCAAGTTTCTGACTACTCTTCATTTTAGGATTAGTTTTTAACTATTTCCAGATAGTTGCTCATGTGTTTGGATTAAGACATAAGGCTGTGACTCTATATAACACTACCTCTATGGTTTATCAATGAAGAAATCATGCATGTTTACATCTGTCCAAACAAAGACATAAAGGGAACACCTGAAAAACTAAACAAATTTGAGTCTCAGCAATGAAAGCATCTTCTGATGCTGTTTGCCTCATTTGCTCTTATATTAAGCATATGTGTTTTTCATGAACATTTTTTGAAACAAACCTTTTCACAATGTATGTTCCATTCCAGCATGGCACCCCGTCACCAGAAGAAAGTCCCTGCAAACACATCTGATCTGCCAGGCCACCGTAGAATGTGCTGAAGGTACGCAGAGTCTTCAGAAAGTCCCTAAAAAAAAGTGGTAGCCACATGTAAGAGTGCATAGTGTTTACTTCTTAAAATCTAGGTAAAACTAAAAATAACTGCTGACTATGCTGTGTGTATATGCCTTTGACTTCCACCTACTTTCTCATGACAGAAAGTGAATCGTCCGACCGCCTGTTCAGAGCTTTGAGCGGGATGGAGACTCTGCTGTTCGCGTCCTGGATGCTGACCGACTGAGCTGGCTTCCTGATTGATGTGCTGCACAGTTTCTGAACCTAATGCACAGTAAAACAGCCACAAATTTAATTTCGAAACACTGAGGGAAGAATGTGTATTTTAAGAACTGGATAACCTTGTTAAGCATTACTGAGGCCTCAACTATGAGATTTGTTTTAGATGGCTGAGTGATAACTATTTGTATTATGGCCATTAGTGCAAGCTAAGGCTTTCAACTCCAATTTCTCTCAATTTATGTCTGTCTGCCAAACAGCAGTTACTCATATCGTCCACTAGATGGAGATGTGGCGTCTTAATTAGTGCACTGCAACTCTGTGTAGCTCAGGAACAAACATCTGTGGAATTCACTTTACAACCAAAAAGATATAGAGCTTGGGGAAAAAACATTTGAAAAGGGGCCTTTATTGTCCACCTTTTCTGGAAGGTGAAGGAAAAAGACCACCTAAAAAAGATGATAAATGGGTGGCAGCTCAAGGTTTACTGGTGGTTTTCTCCCTACATAGACTAAGTCCTCCTGTATCTGTAGGTTTATATACTTTTAGCTCCTTGCAGCAATCCAGAAAGATATTTTTAAGGCAATTTACCCTTTCCTTCTTCAAACTATCTGTTTTGTACATACATAAGGAATTTATCTTTGGCCTAAAGACTGCATACCTCTCTAACACAGAGCAAGCAGCTCCATAATAAAATTGCTCCAGGCCAGTGTGAAGCACTTTATTTTTTGTTTATCCAATCACACCTGCGGTTGACAGTGGGTTCACCTTCTATAAAGAGCCCCAAAATACATTAAAATCTACCATCAAAAGCAATTTTACATCTCTGCTCATGATCTAAACCTGTGCCGAGAGGCGAGGTCCATTTTTCTCAGCGTGCCCGATAGCATCATGAAGCATCGTGTGAGCTCCCAGAAGCACTTGCTCCAAATCCTGAGCTCCATGCATCCTTGCTGACAGGCCCTCCAGCGAGCGAACAAACTCCCTCCAGTGGGCGTCGATCTCTGCCATGCTCGCCAGACACCCCCGCATTACGTTGAGGCAGTAGCCCATGCAGGGCTTGGAATGGGTAATGCCCTGTGGAGGGAAGTGCTCAGAGATTAGCGCTGCCAGTAAACACGCTTCATTAACTCAGATCAATAGACTTACATCACAGAAATGCAACCACACCTGACAATGAGGACAGTACTGCATCTTGAGAAGGGCCCGCCTGCATTCACGGCTCAGCTGTAAATGATCCGTGGTGTTAATGACCTCGATGCCAAGGTGCAGAGCCTGCAGCAGCTTCCCAGAGACCCCAGAGGTAGCAATCTGATCGGCGAAGAGGTCCGGCACTGTACCAAATGGTTTGATAACGCGGTTGAGTGACCTCACACACTCAGCATAGCCTGGTGACGTGTCACCGACACCTGGGCTTATGTAGTGGTTGTAGACCAGCGGGAGGAGAGCGTCGAAAAAGCGCTGCACAAACTCATCAACGTTGAGCTCAGAACCCAGCAGGAAGAGGCCGACGTCGGTAAAGAGTTCCCTCACTGAGCCAGCAGCAGGATCAGCTATTTTCTGATAAGACACCTGGAGGACGACGTTGGTGTGATTCTCCGCCTGCCTCATCAGAACCTCGAAGGTCTCTGTGGAATACAAAACAGCAGAGACAAATCAAGACGGAGAGATAAAAGAACGAGGAGATGCCGCAGCTAATTTTAACATATCATCTTCAGCATCGGGCCAGCTTTGCTGCTTGTTGAGAGTTTTAGAAAAGAAAAAAAAAGAGAGAGAGAGAGAAGTACAAAAGTTCAAAAGAAAAGAGAAATGTGCAGAACAATGTTATTCCCAGCAGGGGCTGCAGCTCCCTAAGGTTTCTTCTTCTGGAAAGCAAGGAGCAAACATGTAGTGAAGCAATTTCTTTTCTAACCTAAGATTTTGCTGACAAAAACGGAAATAGGAGGGTACAAAAAGTCAGAGTAGAAACAGTGGTGATAAAATATATGTTTCAGAACAATGTAAATGTGCCATCTTTATAGCAGCACTCCAGTGAGACATGTGTAAAACCGCTGAAAACAGCAAGAAGTTGAAGGGTAAGGCTGGGCTGGCCACCAATAACAAAGTGTGACATGGTGCTAAAAAGCTACGGTTAAAATGTCTTCTGCCGGTTAAAAGTCATTCAGATGAGAAACCATAAAATAATCTGGAGTAACCAGAGTTTTTTTCCAGCTGTATGGAGTATAGAGTAACACAGCACTGCCCCTTCCCCACCTGTTGCTTTGCACTGCACTACCAACCAACTGTTTAAAAGAAGGCTGCTGCACTTTTCCTTCACTGCACATATGGGAATATGCACATGTGTGGGACTATTTCTGGTTCTGATGATAATACATGAATAGTCAGAGTTAGGAAAATAAAGCATTACTCTTACTAAAGTGAAGCTGTTTTTAAACTATATAGTTATCAAGCAGCTGTCTGAGGCTCCACCCATACAGATAGCCCAATAATTTATTAACAAATATTAGCTAGTCATATTCCCAGTATCACTGGAAGAGGGGAATGTCAAAAAGGGATTGAATTTACCATGTGTTTATTTTTTAACTCTGCTTGAGGTATGTATCTAAAGTAAATTAGCTTTTGTAACAAAAGTTTGTTTTAGATTCAATGTCAAATATTTCTATACTGTGGAACTACGGCATTTCTACTCAAAGCTACACCTTGAAAACCTCAAAAGGGCCCATTCCTAATGACAGGCAAAGCAAGAGAAATCATATATTACAAAAAATGTTACACTCTTGCCTAAGTTTGCACAACATTTGGCATGGCAATTATTCTACACTGAAATAAGCTGTAGTCATTAACAAGGAGTTAATTGGTTTATTTTAGGTCAAAGATGGAGGAAAGTGTAAGATCCGGGAGAGTAAGCACCTCACCATCTGGTTTGGCAGCCTGTGTATTTTCCACACAACAGACGACTTTTAAATGTGCGATTTAAAAAGAAAATTTAAAGGTCTCACCAAATCCTTGTAGAAGAATCATAATTTCTGATTTGAGAAATCTTTGTAGGGTCCAGTAAGTTTATGGCTTGCCTTAAACATTTAGGGGTGCATGTTGTATGGATGCAGAGCACACCTTATCTAACAGAACCAATAAATCTATGTAATTTGGCAGCCGCTTCAGGACACTTCTCCCCCTTGTCTCTGCCTCTTTTTCTGTGAATAAAGGCCATTACTCTTTATTTTACAACTTTGTAGATAAAATAAACAGTAATTGTCCAAAGTTCTGCATTTTTGCAAAGACAGCAATTCTGGTACAAATAACACATTTGTGCACCACTTTTATCAGCAACACCCGAGAGACTAGGTTTTAATGGCTCTCCAAGACCTTTTTTCACACAGTAAAGTGTAATCTAAGCACAAAGAAAAATTTCACTGCAACAACAAGCTCGCTTTTATCCTTCTGTCACTCTTTGCTCGTTTTTATCTCAACTAATACCTGAGCCACGGCTGTTTTTCGGATCATGTGCTTGTCATGAGCTGTGAGGGAATAGATGGGGGCGAGCACCCGGAGCTGGCCAGGGGCTGAGTCTGAGAAAGAGGGGGCAGCTAATGTGATGAGCTCTTACACAGCCAAAAACGCAGAGTAATATGCACTCGTGTGGAAAGTCTGACCAAAAAGACCCTCTTGTGAGGGTCACCGCAAGGGGAAACAGAGAGGGGGTCTGTCATGCCTGCAGGCAACATCTCAGGCGGGAACATTAAACTTGGAGGTACCAGGAACCGAGTCTTATCACAGCCCCTCTGTGATCTTGCCTCAATGTGTTATGTCTAACAAGATCAGAGACTGAAAGAAGTGTTTTTGTGTGAAAACACAAAAAGAAATCAGCACCTCCTACACAACAAGCATTGTGGTCAGAGAGCAAAGCAAATATCAGACAGGGAATCTGCAAAAGCAGAGAGAAAAGCAAGAAAATCTGTTCATGTGTGAGTTGATGAAACAGAACGTCGCCTCACTCATGAGACAGAGACACAATATGAGACCACAGAGACGCCGAGATTATTATGGACCTTAGGAGCAGGATTCTGAACATCACATGTATATTATAAATGTTGTGGATCCCATCTGTCCAAAATAGAGCATTTTTAAGAAAAGATTGTTATATGTTCTCTCTTTGAGAACAGAAATGTTGCATTTTAATAACAATAATGGATCTTGTAAAACCTTCTTTAAAGGGTTCAGTAAAAACGTAACAAAAAAGCAATGAATACAGTAACTAAATCATCAATCCATGTAAATCAAAGCAAAAAAATTAATCTGAATAAAGGGATGGAAAAGGATTTTAACAAGTGCTATTTTTATATAAAATATGGATTTCTTTTCATGTAGTTTTTATTTTATTTTGATTTTTATAGTGGTCAAATTATAAAAACTTGATCAATTAAATTATGTGTCGTCTAATGATTTAAGAATCACTCTGAGTCCTTGTATAAGTACATCTAAAAAATTTATATATTGTGGAAAAAGTTAAATATTTTTTGTCACTCACTTCAGAAAGAGAATCTCATATATGATATAGCTTTATTACACATAGAGTGAAATATTTGAAGCCCTTATTCCTTGTCATTTTAATGATTATGGCTGACAGATAATGAAATTCAGTGTCTCGTAAATTTAGATTTTTTACAAAAATTACATTTGAATCAGAAATGCTAGGTTTCTGAAACCTTGTTCATTTCTATGCAGTAATAGCTCCTTTTGCATTAATTACTGCGTCGAAGCAGCGCGGCATGGAGATGATCAGTCTTTGGCACAGCAGAGGTGATGGACGTCCAGGTTGCTTAGATAGCAGGTCTGGTTTCTCTCATCTTCACCTATGGTCAATCAAGTACCATGGACTGAGCCAGCCTTTTTCTAACTTTAGCAGTTTGGACAGATGTAAAGTCTTGATTGATAAAGAGATCAGCTTCTCCATAAAGGTGTCAGCCATTATCCATACAACAAATTTCACTTTTTCACAATATTCTAATTTCACAGCAAAGAAGACAGTGAGAAACAAAGTCTGCCTGAGGACATAAATGTTATGAGGAGAAAGCCTAAAAAATACAAGAATATTAGGTAGATTTTTTTTTCAGCTGAAATAATCAAGCCTGTCTAAAAGATCTTTTTATGTTCTGCAAGCAACAGGCTTGAAAATACAAGAAATTACTATACTTTAAGCTCAAAGTATAACAAAGTTTGCATATTGAGACCAACTATCACTCTTAATAACCTGGCAGCCAAGAAAACAGTACATCAGCTTAAATCAATGTCAATTTTATTTCTTTAACATGTTTAAAAACATAAAGTACTTTTTCTGAGTTATTAAAAATAAGGCAGAGAGAGCACAAATCAATTAAATAAGTACAAATAACCAGATTAAAACCATAAATCAAACTACAAAACAATACAACAATATTAGCCTAAGAACAACTCCACAAGGAGACTCAAATTACAAGCCAAAAAGTGACAAGCAGACTGTTTGGACTCAGCAGTATGAATATTGAGAGGCAGGTTATTCCAGACTCTAAAGGCTGACAATTCCTCTGTGCTTCAGTTTTGACCTGTGCTGCCCTAACAGCGTCTGGCTGGATAATGTTAATCATACCAGAAAACCATGATATTCTGTGGTAGACAGGCAAAAACCGCAATGAAATATAGAAAGGGACTTTTTTTAAAGCAATTTTTCTTTCAAGAACAAAAGTATTACATTCTTTGTTGATTAGAAGGAGAGTCATTAGAAAGCCAAACTCACTCCTTCGCTTGTGGATTTGTTTAGTGTCAGAGATCAGATTGATATAAAGGGAAATGCTTGTGCTTCTGGTATGTGGAAGAACAGTGAGGAGGCTGAAACTTTACCAAGGTTTGTTAAACTTTTACTAAACTGGCTGTTCATTTCTTCATTTAGCAGCCTGTTTCATGCCCAGAGCATTTTACAGCCAACTAAAGGTTTGAACATTTTAATTATTAAATAACTTTAAGAAATTCTAACAAAAGCAGATACTGCATTTTTATAAATTAAGATTTTTAGCAATCATGAAAGGTTGGGGAGTGACACTGGCATAGAATAGAGACATACCATGCAATTGTAGTATCATGTTTTCTTGCATGAGAAAGTACAGTAGAAATCATTAAGTGTTCAACGTTGCTTCTGCCACAAGAGGGCGATCTATTTCACTTTTTTTTCTACACAGATTGAATGCGAGGAGGAAGGTGACATGGTATAGTTTTCAGTCCTGAGGAAGGTTGTACTGTTTAAATAAAGATTTTCCTCTTACTCTTTCTGTATTGATCTGCTCTGGATGTTTCTTTCAAAAGACCAAAACCTGACCACAGCCCATTCAGACTAGTATGTTTATAGTAGGATCAGGATAGGCACACCTTTCTATGTTGGCAGTGAGAATCATTTACATGTGACTTGTTCTTTTCAAATCCCATTGGATTTACTGTAGCTCCAAATCCTTAAAACTGGTGCTTAAACTGGCTTAACAGGCATTTATGCTGGCACTGCTCATGTATATATTTGTATTCATAAATCTGTCACCGAGGTAGGGGATCAGTCAGCAGGAAGATAAATACTACAAGCCTTTGTAGTACAAGACCCTTTCGACATAGACAAAAAAACCTCTCTTGCTCTCTCACACTCAATCTGAATAAGCACAGGGACGGCTGACACAGTGAGTGCTCTGAACTGAGATGCATCCCTAAAAGTGGACTGTAAGGCGTGAGCAGAGCACATCAACGTGAGCCGGTTTTGTTTGAAACTTGCCTTGCTTTCAGGTTTCCAGCTCTCAAATGCCACCAGCTGACCTCAGCCGAGCTGCCGAGCAACGCAAAGATGGCTTTTATTAATGTGATTCATCCTCTGGTGAATGGCTGTGACCACAACAGAGGAGCCCGGTGACATCTGATAGGCTGCAGAAAAGGCCATTCTCCATCTAGAGAGGATGAGTCAGTGGCGCTATGGGTTCAGCTCATCCCGAAGAAAAAAAAGAAAACACGCTCACAATGGAAGTCTATGACTTCCAGGGCCGCATGGTTAGTACAGGAAACAGGAAACCATGAGCTCTTTGTGACGTGTTAAAAGATGAAAATAAGGGGCTCCGTTAAGTTGTTGTTTTATGACAAGGTCTGGTGTTTCAGTAGATATAATTGTAGCTAAAGTACAGTATATCAAGCAACTATGAAAATTACTTTTAAAGAAGCTGGCTAGTATTTATTTCTTCCTTGTAGGCGGCAGCAAAAAATAAAACTACGGCCTCATTGTCCTACTCTCATTTTCCCTCAAGTGTTGCAGACAGATTAAATAATCACTGTGACAGAGTAACATAGACTGATAATTGATTGCTCAGTTAGGTTTAATATATGCTGTTGATAAATCATTATTTTCATGTTAATAAATGAAGGGTAACAAAAAAAATATTGACATTTTAAAATTTGTTTTAAGAATTAAAAACACGGATTTTTTGATTTTTTTTTTTTTTACTCGCAAAGATATTTGGTTATGTAAGATGAAGAAGCATCCATCATTTTTGAATTGTTTGCGTGGCAGCATTTTTGGGTACCTGAGAAAAAAAATGGCGACACATTGACAGTCAAGATACTTAAGCACTGTGAAAATATCACATCTTGTTCTTCAGCCAATGCAAAAATATGCCAATCCTGTATCATGAGCATCTGGACTGTTCATTTACAAGGCCACAAAGAGAAAGACTGGGAGCTACCAGCAGCTCTTTGGTCTATTGAGGTGAATACAGCAGAAATCATTCATTCACTTCACCTGAGAGGAGAGCTGTTGGTAGACTTAAACCCCCTGTTTGAGTATAATCACTGAAGTGAGGCGGAGATCATTTCCTATCAACCCAATTTTAATGTAAAAGATTAAGTAAACACTTTAGGGATATATAAGGTATTAATATGTTTCCTGTCTCTGAATCAGACATAGGAAACTTCAGATAAACTACACTGAGAAACCAACAGCATCTCGACGGACTGTTTCAGCCCCTCTTCTGAATCCTTTAAAATACAAAAGCAATTCTAAAGAGCAGCCAAACAAAGAAGAGGACATAGAAAAATTGGCTTCTGTTAAAGATGAAGTTTAACAGAAGCCAATTTTGTTGCATCACCAATGGAGATGTTGGATATGAAGCTACAGTAAGTGTCACAAACAACAAAACAAAATAAACATGATGTCTGTCAATTATGAATTTAAAGTCCAGAGTTCTAAAAGGAGAACAGCTGATATCCAGACTGTCTGACTGAGCATATTTTATCTCTGGACTCCACTGCCTGACACGTCAGAACAGTTTCTGAAGGTGGGGCTGAAGAAGCAAAATGCTTCTCAGTAAATGAATTTTTAAACTTTAGGTTATATAAGGCTTTACACCAACAGCACACTAAAAACACCTACTTTAAGGACAAGAGTGATAAATAAGAATGTTTCCAAGCTAAAGAGAAAAAAGGACTTCGATTTTAAACAATTTTACCAGATGTAATTGTTTTCTTTTTCTACCTGAAGTCCCTGTAAGAAGCATTTCATTTTTAGAGCGCCAATCACATTTCTAGAAAAAATCTACACCCTCAAGGACCGTCAGAGGACAGATAAGATTTTTATATGTTTCTTCTGCCATGGGCAAGACTCAATTTCACACAAGCGTACATATTTTAGATAAGTTTAGGATAAGAAAAATATAACACTGAAAAAAGATAAAGCAGCATAATCAAAACAGGCATCAAGACATGCAAACACGTGCGCCATATGAAAGCCTGCCAAGTGGAGACTGACGTGAGCCAGAATGGGTTTTCTAGAAAACATGAGTGAGTTCAGCATACCTGTTGCTCTGACTTAAAAAACAAACCACCGACTTAAAATCAGTCTTTCATCTTCTGCGTGGGTCGGGGCGTGCAGAGGCACGCAGGAGTAGGGGGGTCCACAATCTGATTTCTGTCTGAAAAAATGTTTCTCTGCACATTTCTTTTTTCCAACAAAACAACAGAACTCCTGCAAACAGCAACAGACTGAATGCTGTGACCTGCAGGTGTCAGGGATGGAAAAGAGTTTGAAAATCGGTATAAATAAGCTCTGACATGTTTTCTTTTCAGCCGTCTGTATTTGGTTTAAATAAAGGAAGTATTGTGTAGAACTGTGGTGGCCTGTTCAGAGGGGCTTCAGAAGTCTATTTTGATAAAAGGAAAGGAAAGGAAAGGAAAGGAAAGGAAAGGAAAGGAAAGGAAAGGAAAGGAAAGGAAAGGAAAGGAAAGGAAAGGAAAGGAAAGGAAAGGAAAGGAAAGGAGTTCATATGTATGGACTTTTTTCAGCTAATGTCAAATCTCTTATCTCTTTCCACTTCCTCTTCCACATCAATACACATACTCCTCATATCGTACATTAGCATTTACCAAACAAAGATTTAGCCAAAGCAAACTCGGCCCTCGTGTAATAAATCTGCCTACCTTAGCTATAATAAACAGACGTTTCTTCCTGTCTTTCTGTCTGTTATTTTTCTGTGTGAGTCATGTTTCTCTCCATCCATCTCTGCTCTCTCTTTTCCCCAGAAGGCTTAAAAGTCAATATTTGAGGATCTGTTGCAGCTCTTGAGCACTTCAAAGAGCATGGAGCTCGCTGTGAACACAGCCTTTAATATGCTGTTCAGGAAAAGAAGCATAAAGAGTCAATAAGCAGACAAAATGATCGCGCAGGAAGCTGTACTTTTGTGTATGTGGATTTTCACGACCCAATGCTGCAAGGCTGTGATTCTGTTTACACAGTCAAATGGCAATGACCTGGCTACAGCTATGTTTGAGATATAGCTTGAGCAAATGAATGCAAGACGTTCTTGAGAAATAAAAACATGACTGTGTGCCGTTGTGCAGGGTTACAGATCTTTTCATACATGCTGAAAAACCACAGGTCAGTTGAGCAGTCCTTGACAATTTCTCACTGTGCACACAGAGAAAAAAGTGTCAGCTGTGATGGTTGAAAACCCCGAGTGAAAATAATAATATCATAATAAAGCTTTCATTAGCTTTCAAAGGTGTCTCTGTGTGAAGCTGTTAAAGGTTTCCTGTGGCTGACCTCAGTGAACTGCTGGATGCCAGTGAAGGAGTACACTGAGCTTTCAAGAGCCTGAACAGAGGAACTGCAACACACAGCATGCCAGTGATTACTCTGCAGAGCTGGATAATTGCATTACTTCTATGACATGTAGGTTCAAAAGTCAGATTCAAAATTTTCAGCCTAGATATACAGTATGTCCACTATGTTAGAGTGACCATTTCTAAAGGGTCTATTTTTTATAGAAGCAAGTTTTAATTACATTAATGTATATTTAAATCTACTCAGACCTACTTAGTCTGCTCTCATACAAGCAGTTAGATATTTTATCCAAGACTTCTATTAAGTCATCCACAGTTCAAGCGGCACAAATAACTTTTCGCACACCTTTCTGACAGGTTCAGACATCCCTATTTTTCAGAAGGCATTTTGCTCTTCTGATGTCTGATAGGATTCAAAGATCCTTCCAAATCACATTTTGTAGATGCTTAAAGTCAAAGTGAATTAACTTTGCTGGGCCTCATTATGCTGAGCTGTTCCGGACATGAACTGGTCCCTACACTCACATTATCCCCAAGATATTTAGATAAACTGAAAAGTCGAAAAACTAGCTCATGTCTCTGTTACCTCTAGGCTTGAATATTGCAGTTTGATATAATATCGATGTCCTGGTGTTCTCAAATTAGATCTACAGCTCATCCAAAACCCTGCAGCCAGAGTATTCACATGAACAAATAAAAGATGCCAAATCCCTCCTGTGTCAATATGACAAACCAATAAAGTCTTATCCTGGCATAAAGCACTCTGAACTTCAAATAGCATGAATATGTATTTTATCCTGTAGAGACATCTTTTATCTGAGTGTGTTGGTGAGCGTGTGAGGAGGTGCTTCAAAAACACTGCTAATAATAATGGTAACATTTAAAAGTTAACTGTGATCAATTTTAATGCATAAAAGAAGTTGTTTTTAAGTTGGATAAAGCAGCTTGAGGTGGGTGTCTTTATGTCTTAACATATTTTAAAATTTCAGGTGTGCTTGACAAATGTTATCAAAAACTCATGACAATATGACAAGAAATACTCTTTGCCCCGAATTATGGTGGGCTATGTTTTGTTAAAGCTATGATTTTATGTAGGTACATTATGATAGATTTGTGACAGCAATTTCACTTTTTTTCTTTCATTTCACACCCTTATTCTACCACATCCCTGAGCTGCACTGACACTGACAGACAGATGATCCATTTAGCCACATTTAAATACCTTTTATATCCAATTTCATTGCCAAATTATCACATCTGGCATCTTAAAAAAAGGACAACAATAGACGATGTCCAAATCTATTTCTCTAGAATGTTGCATGGATATCGCTACCCTCTGAAAATAATGTTGCCATGAATTAGCGATTTATTTATTGTGATTCTGTTTAGTTTGCACTACAGCATTTATAGCCTTATTTACTTGTCGCTCGACAGACTTTTTAGACACGTAAAAGCCATAAAAAAGGTTAGACCACAAAAACAAGATGATAAAAACATAACACTCATCAATACTAGACAAGAACCAATAAACTACCCATAGATAAACTCACCACAGTGTGCTTATCTATGGGTTACCTTAACCCTATCCCTAACGCCTGATGGTAAGCAAATTATTAATGTGTGTGGTCTATTCTAAAGACAAGACTACTTTCTTTGGGGGTAACCATACTTAAAATGGGATTCAAATGTTTATATCACACAGCCTTATCAGACACTGGACTCCCCGCTCTAAAAACAATGTTCATTTGTCACTCATGCCAGCATATTAATGATAAGGAGAGCAATTACACCGTTATATAAGCCACGTAGCAGAGAAGGGCAGGGGAAGGGAAGAGAGACGGAGCAGACAGAAGGCTTGGTGTATTTCTGTGTTTAGGATTTCATCGCCCAGTCGACTGCAGAGCCTAATCCCCGGAGACCTGGATCTTACTTAGTAAATACTTCCTGCCATCTGACTGACAGAATTGATTTGTCCTCTGCAAGCATCTACAGTGTAACAGAGAAATATAACATTGAAAAGGGAAGATTGAGTGAGCTTCAAATAGAAGAAGCAACAACCACAAAAAAACATGAAGTTGATAAAAATCTGTTTTCTTTTGGAAAATAAATTATTCATACTCTGAGATCAGTATTTATTTTAAGATGATTCTTGTTTAACTTTATTATGTCCAGTCAATAAACATAAAACTAAATCAAAGTAACAATATCAGCTTTACCTTTGGTTTGCATGGTCTTTAAAACCAGAGATGTTTAACTCCAATGGCTTGGCTTTCATCTAAATAACATAATGCAGGTCTATGAAAAAGCAGGAAAAACATAGTTTAAATTTGTCCCGGAGACTTCCTGTTGAGCTGCAGTGTGCTGTATCGTCTCAAAAATGGCCTTAGGACAACAAGCAGTAGCCATAAATCTCCATTTCAAACAGGCACACAAGAGACAATGTAAAGTGCTGACAAGTCTGTGTATTTTTAGGGCTCATCTCTATGCAGCAAGTGGCTGCAGTGCAGTAGGAGGAAAATGTGTGAACTTCTAATGGCAAGAGACCTAAATGTAAGACAAAGAAAGTCAGTTTTTGTCATGTGGGCAGATTCCACTGATGTTCTCTACTTATTAAGACCTAGAGGATCTTCAGCGCCTCGTACAACTGCTGGTTTCCTGTGGAAAGTTGAAGACAAAATCCAGAAGATTTATTAACTGAATGCTTATGAAATCACATGCCTGACCTAAAAATCTGATCAGACTTCTTCATACATGAAAAGTGGTGGTGGCCGCAGCTCTGAGCTTTTCTTAGTACTTCTGTCAGTTCTGTATAATTTAAATCTGCTGCACACGGTAACGGTCATTGTCCCAATAAAATACGAACCTATATTATGCAGTTGAGCCCAAAGTTATTCATACTGAGGGGCAATATTAGGGATGTTTCAATTCTGCCAACAGTTTTCTTCTGACTAAATGTAATATCAAGGTTCGGCCTGAGCCCTGAAACTGGAGCTTCAGGGGCCTGGAGCTAAACATTAAGGTGAAGGGATGGAGGCCTTCCAACCTCTAAAACTTCAAAACACCTGTAGAAACCTGGTAAAAGGGAAATAAAGTTGTTTTTTTCTCTAAAGATATATCAGCTAAAATACCAAGAAGTTACCCAACCAGTAAAAGAAATGCTTCGAATAACCCAGTTTGTGGACCTGTATGTCATATCCATTGTTATGCTTCAGCTGAATATTTGAACCAAGCTTGAAAGTGTTAATTATTGAACATTTGCGATTCTAGTGGACAAATTCTGTTATCCTTTACAGAGTTAGAGAACAGGTTGAAGTTCAATCTATTACCTTTGAATAAAAGAGAGGCCACTTCCATTCATCCCCGCCTTAATTTTAGGTGGAATGTTTTAAAGCTCCTTTTTCGAAAATACAGAATTACTTCCCTTAAATCTCCCAACATTTTATAGAAGTACCGACAACAGAAGATGATAAAAGAGTCACAAAAAGACCTCACTAAGTACTTCAGACAGAAGATGTAAGAAATGACAGGGGAAAACAGCCACTTTGACTTTGCGGCAGTCCCACGTCTGGACTGCTGAAGGCTTTTGACTCTGAATAATCCTGCTTCCTTCTAAATCCTTATCCTCTGACTTCAAACACTGCGCAAAGACCTTTAACAGAATCTGGCATCCTCCCAGCCTTCTCTCGTTCAGCAGTTCAGTAATTCATTCTTTTTCTGTGCTTTCCTTCCCACTTTCTGTCCCTCCCTTGGATCAACTGTCCAGCCTTGAATCACAAAGCCAAGCCTGAATTCTGTGGGAATAGTGCAGTGAGGCCTCTGCAAAGCATGATTGTGCACCCACATCAATACACACATTAATGCGCCTCTGGTGAATAGTTAAACCGAAAAAAAGAGATGTTTGTGGACCTGTTGGTCAGGGAAAGAATCACATTCAAAAAAGCACAGACTGACTTGGAAAATATTTGATGGGTAGAGTGCAAAAACTGAAACAACTTTTGAGTATCTTGCAAAAGTATTTACAGCCCTTAAAATTCTGCATGTTTCAAGTTAAAAGCACCTGTATGTATTTTATCAGGATTGTTTTGTAATAGACATGAACAAAGTAGTGTATAATTGTAAAGCGGATACACGGTTTTCACCATTTTCTACAAACAAGCATCTGTAAAATGTGTCCAAACCTTTTAGAACCAACTAGAGTTGAAATTACAGCTGCTAGACTATTTAGCTTTTGTCTCTATTGGCTGTGCACATTGAGAAACAAAAAACGTTTACCCATTCTTCTATGTAAAATAATTCAAGCTCTGTTAAATTAGAAGGAGGATGCATCCGAACAGAAATTGAACCTTTACAGCAGCACAAAATTTTTGCGCCTTTCATCAGGACATCATTCTGCCTTGTGCTTAGCTCCCTCTATCTTAAAATCATATGTAAAACATCCTCACAGCATTATGCTGTCAAACAAAGCATTAAGCATTTTGTTCCTTTTGAGCCAAGTAATGATTTCCACATTTTGCTTCGTCTCCTAGAGCTTTTGGCAAACTGGGAGACAACAAACCCCAAAGATTCTTGGTGTGAACGACTAACAGCTGTCCAATCAACAGAATCTGTGACCAGTGTGGTCGATTTCTAAAGTCACTCCAGGGTTATCATGGACCTGTCAGGCGATTCTCTATTTCATGATGTTTGTTTGTAGCTGTTGGCTTGCACTTGTGCTATAATATTTTTATTTCCAGTATTAAATGGAAACCTGTTGCTGCTTTCTCCACAGCTTCATGCCTTACCTGTGCCAGGTGTTCCTTGGTTTATTATTTAAGTTATATCTAAAGTCAACTGGTCGCATAAAATTTCACTTGGGTGTATGAAAGTAAACACAAAGTAAACATTTATTTGTAAAAAAATATATATATATTTAAAATTGGATTGTGTGTCATTTCATATAATACTTTCAGGTAAATAAAATAAATAATTGTTCAATATGCGAAAGCCTGAAATACCATGCAGGATTCCTTGGAGTAACGAAGTCCATGTCTAACACAAAGGATGCAGAGTCCTATAAAAAGCAGCATATTTTCCTCGACTAAGGCAAGCAGCCAATTTGTGACCAACATAGAAATTTTACTGGAAGCAAAGAGCGCATTGCTGAAGTCAATGTTGCAGAGCCACCCGTGGCTGGTCACAGCACAATATCTGTCTAAGAAATGACTATTTTAAACGGGAAAATGCGGATTGCCAATGAATCGGCTGCTTTCACTCCACTTTTAGAATGTTGTTTTGCATATTTCTTAGCAGGTCTTTGTAATCTCAATATACTGTAATGTTAAAGTCCAAAAGAAGTGAGAAAACAAAACAAGATTGTAATTAAAATACCACATTTTATATTTTGTAGTTGCCATGCTCACTGCAATAAAATTACTATTGCTATAATAAACTATAGTGGTTTTACCAATAAGAACAATTACGTTTATTTATAATTTTTTAAAAAAGACATCTGTCAGAGCTTTTAATAACAGCAGGGTTCATTTTCCCTTTTCTGTGTTTATAAATACTGACTTTAAGAAAGAGATTGCTGTTGTCATTCTACAACATTTCAATTGAATTGACTTGCTGGTGTCAACCTTTTGATCACTGTCTTTCTGCGACACACAGGTCCTTAGAGGTGACCTGAAGACTGGACATTCTCCTTCACCAAGAAAGCAGAATTTGTCAAAGTCCAGAAGCAGTAAAACAGTCTGCACCATCACACTAACACCACCATGTTTAATTGTAGCTTAACATTATTTTTCTGGAATGCAGTGTTTCACTATGTCATGAACATTGACCTTAGCTGAAGTGATTGAAGCGTGCAGTGCTTTAGATGTGGTTTAGTTCGTTTTTGTAACTTCCTGAATGAGTCATTTATGCATTCTTTGAGTAATTTTGGAAGGCCGGCCACTCCCAGGATGTTTCGCTACTATTCCATGTTTTCTCACTGGCTACTACTGTGGTTCACTGGAGACCTAAAGCCTTAGAGATGACTCTTTCATTTAGATTGATCTGTTGCTTTTGAGATCATTTAGTCTACTTCCTGTTGTCAGTCCGGTTCTGTTTTGGTGACCTCTTGGTTGTACAGGTCTGACAGTAGTCAGACCTGAGTGTGACTAGAGAAGTTAAACTCAGCTCTCAAAACATTATGGTTAATCACAGTTAATTTAAGGTTTACCAACGAAGGCAATAACATTTTCACATAATGTCAAGTAGTTTAGGCTGCTTTTGTCCCCAAATAAATGAAATAATCATTAGAAATATGCCTTTTGCATTTACTCAGATGATCTTTGTCTGAAATTACAGTCTGATGATCTCAAACATTTAAGGACCACATAAATTCAAATACTGCATATATAAAGGACACAAGACATTTGCACAGCAGTGTAAAAGTAGATGTAACGAATACTGTCTGTCTGAAAGACTCTCTCTTTTACACAGCAGTTAATAATCAAATAATCAAAGATCATCAATACTACAGTTAATTAATGAATTAATGTGAAGCTTGCTTAGATTATTTTCTTAATGATTATTCAAATGAGTATTGTGAAGTCTTTATTCAACAAGGTCCAATGGAAAACATGTGACGCAAAGGGTTTTGAGATCATTTTCATGATGAATAATGAGCCAAAAAATGTGTTTCACTTGTTAAATCTACATTCTGTTCTTGTTCTGTTTGAAACATAGTGGTCATAAATCACCCAGACAGGTACCTAAAACTTCTGCATCCTAATTTCTGGGTAATATAGAGGCCAGGCTAATATCTTCCTCTCTTTCATTCAAATGTTTTCACATATCTTTTTTTAAAGTAGGACAAACTGTTCAGAAGAAAGACGAAGCAAAGCAATTATTGCCAGTAAGAGTGTCAACATTACATCGTTATGAGCTGATCAATGCTGCTCCTTTCAGCATCAATGAGGAATCAGATTGCTGAGCAAGGCTGTGATACTATCCATTAAAAAGCTACACCGAGTACAAACAGGGGAATTAAAAAGACAAAGCTCTGGTGCCACATCAAAACCTGCTTTGTTCACTGTTGGGGCAGATATTGCCATAAAAGACCAGCAGGAGGTCTGCTATAAATGATGCATTCACCGAGTGAGAATGCTGGCTTTTAGAGACCAAATTTTTAAAGATGAACTGGGAGAACAGTCACACCCTGATGGAAGATTTGCTACTTAATCTGGAGTCAATTCAGTTCATTTATACAGTACCAAAGTACCTAATTCAGTCTGTAAGCATACAACCCAGTTGTACCGCACCACAATAAAAGCCAGTTGACTATAAAATGCCAAAAGGTAAAAATGGGACCAAATGTGCCCTGAATGATTAGCTTTGATAACCCTTAATTTTAGTCAAACAAAACAGAAAAACAACAGAGAACTGCTTTGAATAAGATGAGTTACAACGACATTTAATTAGAGTAATTTTGAACCGAATTGAACTGAATTTCACCACATAACAGGAATCCCGCAACATCAGGAGGACTTTTCATTTGGATCCACCTCCTAAGCAGAATGTCTCAGTTAGAAACAATGCAAATAAAGAAATAAAAAAGCCTGTGTTTGTGTCCACAAATTTCCCCCGTCTCATGCTGACTTCATTTTTGTTCTTTCTAGACTCAAAACCAAAATGACACACTGACTGGAAGAAAGACCACAAGCCACAAAATCTTAATGGTCGCAGCAGTTTTATGCAGCAGACATTCAAGTAACAGCAGCATTAACCTTAAAACAGCCTGTCTCAACTTGCCCTCCAAGTGGTCATGTTGTACTTATGAAGGCTTCGAGCTGAATTAAGGGTTAATTGGTCTGAATTGGTCTTTGAGTTGCATGTTCTGTTTTTTTGTGCAGGAAAACCATTTTTAAAAGCACTTTATAGTTTGTATATTCATAGTAATAAATCATTAGGTAATGTTCCCATCAGTCTTTTCAAGACAACAAAAACACTGTTGTATTATAAGTGCTAAAACCACAAACATAAACCTAACAATGCAACTGCAGATTTTTATATTTTTTCTGGTGAGAACAGGAATCTCAAAACGACTCCGCAAATTTCCTTCAGGCATGAAATAAAATAAGGAGCAAACCATAACAATGGTTTTAAGTTTCGTACACTTTAATATGCAAGACTTATGTGAGTTATTTGACATGCTTTATGAGGTTCAGCCTATTCATCAAGCAGATTTCTTAAAATAAATCATTTTACTGATATTGTTAAGTGATTTTTTTGTGGCTACACATTTGTTTTACTGAACTCAGACTAGGTTGAGTTATGACAAAGTACTGTAGCAGCAGGGAGTTGTTGAGCATTCTTGTGTTATTCCTCTCAACACGCATCCACAGTTAGTGCAATACAAATGAGGGCTTCGGAAATGGTTCTACAAATCAACATTTTCCCAGAGGAGAATATTGCTTTGATGTGGTGCTTTTCAGACCACTGTGCTATAATTTGCGCAGCCATCCTCAGACGTTCTCTCGGGCGTCTCAACAGCTGATTCATACTGTGCTCTGTTTGACTTTTATGTGACTCCTGGCCGACGGGGAGCCGGGATCACTTAGGTTGGTTGCCATGGATGTGAGGCAAACCTGTGCGGTATGAAGGAAAGATCTTCCCTGAAGGCCTTCTCGACAGGCTGCATATTTGTGCATTGTGTGGACAAAGTGCAGAAACCTCACAAAAGCTGAAAGAAAGCATGCAGTCCTGATAGACTTACTGACAGACGAGTAGCAGGGGGAAAACACACAATGTGCTGAAGATTGCAGCAATATCTGCTAAAAGTATACAATTAACTTTAGATTTGTTCCCTTTTTCCTCCCTTTCCTGATGCTCGGCTATCTTTCTTTCAGCACAGTACCATTGAAAGAAAAACAGAAGATCAAGCTCAATTTGTGCATATTTAACTCATGAGAGGAATAAGACAACTTTTTTAAAAGAATTTCTAACAATTTATGTGTTTATTTTGTGTCTCACATAAAATAAACACATATATTAGGTTATGTTGTCCAACTACATTCCACTAACGTCTTCATTCTGATACCCTCCCCTTCGCTGCATCATATAAAGAGACATAATTGATGGCTGCGCAGAAGACAAATGACCACATTAGCTGGCCTCCTTTTATCTCATCCTTCTTCCTGTCGGTGGTGTTATAACTCTGTTTGTTTGTTGATGTCTCTCAAATTACAGTGCCGACTGCCAATCACTACTGAATCTATGGGGCTTTTCTTTCCTGGTAAATTGTAAATCTCCTGTTCACCAGAAAACTCTCGTTAATGCAATTGGGATTGAGTTTTGGACAAAAATATTTCTGTAGAAATCTCACAAAACTAAAAGTATTCATCATCACTTCCTTAATAGATTTGAACAGCTGATCAAATGCTCGACTTGTGAGTCTCTGCACATGACAGGATAATGTTAAACAATGTGGTCCTGTGACAACAGAGCTTAAAACATCTACTGTGAATTGCCTTGAATGTATGAGTTTGGTTGCTGACATGACTTGCAGTAAGTCTAATTCCATATTTATGCAAATAATAGCGATACAAATTAGCTTGGGTGTCCAAATATCTCACAAAGATAAGAATATTATCTTTCATCCATGTAGGTGGTGAAAGCATGGAAAAAACAGTCTTCTTTCAGTAAATTGGTTAAAACAGCTGTTTTTATATCTGACTCTTTTTGTTAACCAAGTTATTTATTTACATAATCAAGTCTGTTTGAAGAGAAGAGATATTTGGCTTGGAGCTGAAAGAACAACTCGTTTTAAAGTAATACAAAAACCACTCGCTGTGTAATGTTGTAATGCTTTTAGTGAGCTTTATATAAGCAAAGAATTTTGTGAAAGGAAGTTTATGTCATAGGTTTTACTAAACACAACTCTACATTTAGTGGCTTTCCTAAAAAAGAAGAAGAAACAAGGGAAGCTTTTAAAATATGAAAGACCAAAATGCAAGCACAATTGTGTCACATAAACATTTTAAAGTGATTTGGGAAATGCCTGTATCTGCTTTGCACAGCTTGCAGATTTCATGTTTTTTGCAAGATAGTGTTTGCTCAGTCAGATTATATTAGGAGTTTAGGTCTGGTCTTTGACTGAGCCATTCTAATTCTGTCCTGCTAAAAAGTGAACCTCCACTTTCTTTGGCAGCTTCTAACAGGTTTTCTTCTAGGACTTCCTAGTATGTAGTTCAATCTATCTTATGTCAACTCTGAACAGCTTTTTTTTCTCAAAAGACAAAAAGCATCCTTAAAGCATGATGCTGCCACTACCACATTACCTGATGGCAATGCTGTTCTGGATAATGCACATTGTTAGTTCTCTAAATTTTTGATGAAGGCCTAAACAATTACATTTTTGTCTTATCTCATCAGAGCACCTTTCCTCTACATCTTTGCTGTATCACCAATAAACAGAATTTTTTAAGTTGGTCTTGCACTTAACTCAAATTTGTTAAGTGCAAACTCTCCTATTTAAACACCAAATATCTGCAGGTTCTACAGAAGTACCCTTAGGTATGCACGTTCAGACGGATTGCCACGTCATAAGATTTGCAGGTTTGACATACGTTTGACAAAAGTGGCCAGTGAATTGTTGCACGCTTTTGAACAATTTTATCCCTGACCTGTCTGCTGTGTTTCTTGGATTTTATTACAGGTATCAAAGAAGTCAAGGGGACTGAATCAATTTTCAGATTTCTATTTTTTAAATAATTTTGAAAACTGTGTAGCATTTTGTTGCTCTGTGACTGAACCAGAAACATGGAGAGATGTTAGCAAAAAAAGAACAAAAGAAATCATCAACAGTTTTCTCATCCTTCACTGACTTCTTGTTTTGATAGAGAAAAATAAAATAGTCAAAGTGATGAATGATCCAAATAATGGTTAATGTGTGAAACACATTTTCTGTATATCCAGAGCCAACAGACTGCAACAGTGATCCTCACAAACAAAAGAAAAATAACCGGAAGGTCTGTTGCCACTCGTCTTATGCAAGCTGGATGTTAGAAACGGCCGCCAGTGTTTGTTGACTGATGGGAGTTGATGTTGACGGGGAGCGCTGTTTGGTTTGGCAGGAGCGAACATTGGCTGCCATTCTGCAGACGAAACCATGTGAGTTTAGCGTGTACTTTCAAACAGTTACGAGCTCCACTCCTGCAACATTACTTGTGTTTTCTCCCGAAACGGCCCAGAGCACACGAGAAAAAAATCACACAAGTCCAAATTCAACTCGATAAAAGTGGGTCTACTGAGGAGTTAGGGGCAGCATCAGCGTCAACATGTACTTAGAAAAAAAAAGGAATATTGAGAATGACAATTTAATGTTTTCTGTAGCAACTAGCTTAAGTATGAACTACATATGACAGGCTGAAAAGGTTCAATAACAGCAGCCTTGTGCTATGCAGCATCAGTTATGCTTTGCCTCCTCATCTTTAAAATTTCATTTCATGTTCAAAGCCTGAACAAGCAGCTGACACATTTACCAACAAAAATAGGGTATTGCCCCTCCAAACCTCAGCTAAAACACTGTAATCATGCGGGGCTTTCCTATAAATCACTGGCGTTTCAGGGGAGGATAACAGCCTGTCTTTAACCTGAAAGGCAGCATTAAAGTGAACAACCTTAATGACATGTCTGAGGCTGCGTGCTCAAGTCATTCACTTTGGATCTCTTGCCCACCAGCCTCAGCCCTCATATAACGGCTATCAGCCGGAGTGAGAAAAAAAAAACACACTAGACACACTAGATGGACAAAAGGAACAGACACA
Organism: Xiphophorus hellerii; assembly: GCF_003331165.1. Classification (NCBI taxonomy): domain Eukaryota; kingdom Metazoa; phylum Chordata; class Actinopteri; order Cyprinodontiformes; family Poeciliidae; genus Xiphophorus; species Xiphophorus hellerii. Next base: position 21,202,925 of record NC_045675.1, read on the forward strand.
CAAAGAGGCAAGTCGGTGCTTGCACGTCAAACCCTGAATGAAATGATGGAGAGGAATCAACACAAACACCCACCTGTGTGATGGGAATGCTCCCCCTCCAGTTCTCTAAAAAATTATGGTTTTATTCTATAAAAGGATACAAAGTGTCGGGCAGAGCTTGCAAAGGAAAGGATGTAAGTAGAAGGAGCTCTGTTTATCCCTACAGCCCATGCCTTCAGCAGCAAAAACCAAAAAATCTGAGCTGCAGATCTGTTGCAAGTGGTATAGATCTCTGAGTGAGACATATCTGTTTCATCTGATGCACACGCACACACACCAAGACTCATCTGTACCTTAACGACACCCACACAAACATCTGCACATAAACAGTACAGGATAAACATTTGCACTCAGCTCGTGTTCACGAAGCTACAGCTGTGACGCCTAAACACACACAAGCAATTACCTTGAAAGGCGGCCACGTAGCGCGACAAGAGCAGCTTGAGTCTGGAGCTGTAGGTCTGCAGGAGGTTTTGGACGTCCCGCCGGGCCGCCACCTGGTACTTCTCCTCCATCTTTTTGGTGCAGCACGTCGAGCTTTTGGACGTGCACACCTGGAGATCAGCACCTTAAAACAGCCGACATCAAGTGTGAGGAGCTTAAAATGTCTTACAAGTACTTAAACAAAATAAATGAAAAAGTAAAAGTAAAATAAAGTAAAAGTGGTTCTCTGTTCCTGCCTTCAACTATTTCAAAGCAGGACGTAACAAATGCTGTTTTATTGACATTGACAAAAATAAATATAACTAAACTTTTTCCTTTAACAACAAATAATTTAATGTTACAAACTGCTCTCAGAACAAATACAGCTCCTATTAAGCACCTTTGTCTGTCTTCAGAAATCCAAGAATAACACATGAAAGATATAAACTGGGGATAAGTATGTTGCCTTTAAGTTAATCCATGAAAAAACCCCTTTAAGACAAACAAATCTGGTGGATTTGCCACCCTAAACTGACCAGATTCATGAAAAGAATGTGCATTGTGACAAAGAATAACACTTTTACCTTCGTCAGACTAAAACTACAGCAATATTTGCACAAACAGGAGAATTAACACATAAAATTGTAATAAAAGTTGAGGAGTATAAGTGTTGGTCTTAAAGAAGCTATCCTTGTCAGTGCCTTGGAAATGTGTAAATATCACTTAAACATTTTGTGTTGTTGCGACCATGAACCTTAGTTCTGTTTTAGCAAGATTGTGACACGGAAGGAAAATGAGAAATCTGTGCGTATGTATTCTACCCACTTTACTCTGATCCAGCTAATAAAACCCAGTGGAGCTTTCAAGAGTTACACATTTGTTAAGCATAGTGTATCTGTGCATTAATGAATCTTAGTAAAACACACAGCTACTCTGTGAAGGCTTCTGAAGGTTCTTAGAGAAATTAGTGAACAAATACCAAGTAGATTGTAGATCACACCAGACAGGTCATGGCTGACATAGATTTGAACACAGAGCACCATCTAAAAATTGAGATAGTAATAGACAACTGCAAATTTATTTAGACATGGTCCAACTAAACTCCACATAGTGAGCAAAGCCAATAATAGCTGTAATCGCAATGAAAGATGATTCTATGAAATATTAACTCAAAGGAATTGAATACAAATACATGGCACACTTTCAGGATTTGTATTTGTAAAACAATATTGCAAACCATGTAGAATATGTCCTTCCTTTTCACAATCAAGTATCTATTACTGCACTTCAGCAAAGCCAGCTGTGAAACTCCTAAAGTTTCCACATTTGCACAAGCCAGGTCATGGTATTGCAATATGCTTATTTTATTATATTTTATTTGTTTATTACACTGAAAAAAAATTATAATATTCAAATTTATTGAATAATACATAAGCATACTGTTTGGTGTTGCATGTATCTTGTATTTCATTTAAAGTTTATCTATTTATAGTTAATGTCTATACACTGGGAGCATGAAGTCAAATGTCTTATTTTTGTTAAAGGGGTATAAACACAAAGGACTGTAACCTCAAACATTACTGATGTTTATCAAACAACTAAACTTTAATTTAGAAAATCAAATGTCTCGAAAATCAAGAGTCTCTCCGAATAAAACAGTTACTGACTGAAACAGATGAAGTCTTGAATTTCCTTTTAGACACAGATACAAGCTAGCATGCACCACATACAGGACAACCAAAACATCCCAAAGGAGACCCAAAACGCTGCAAAAGCCTCCACGACAAGCCCAGACAGAGTTTGCAGACTGTTGTCAGACGCTATTAACTCGCTGCGAGGTCTGATGGTGAGCAGAGCTAAGTGATGGCATACGTACTGGAATTCAAAGTCTTCCAGATAAGACTGCATGAAAGACTTGCTTTTTTTTTTTCATCTATATGCATGCTGCGGTCTATTTCCACCTTCTTGCAGATAGGAGTTTCAACTTGCTATGTTTTGACCCAGACTGAAATATGTTTATTTGTTTTCATTGTCAAATATAGATACATTTTTCTCTGTCTGCGGATATTTCTGCAGGCTGTTATTCCCAAACCTAGACTCTGTTTTAGATAAGTGTTGAGAGCATTCTGGCCCACCAATAATAAAAGCTACTATCTACCATCTGTTGTACTTCGGAACATCAAGCTAAACCCATCCAGAAAGAGATCTATATCTTTCAGCTGGCTTGATGGATTTAGATGTGACAAGGTGATAAGAAAACGGTCAGCTGTGACGTATTTCACAACAGTAACGAGTGTTTTTACAGGATCTTATCGTCTCTTAAACTACTGAACACCGCACTGCAAACAATTTATATAAGCAAAAATAAGTTTTCGTTTCAGCTGTGACACAGACCAGCCACAGAGGCTTATTTAAGGAGAGGATATGTGGCACTATAAGGGGGGGGGGTTAAAGGGTTGTTGAGGATTTTCTGTCAATTCTGTCAAGAGCCATGGAGTTTATAGGCTACATTTTGTGGCAAGATGGCAGTCAACACCATTTAGCTTTACTTTTCCGAAAATGAGGACAGAGTTCAGCAGGAGCACCAGCAACAAGCCATCCAGTCAATGACAGTCCACTAAGAACACCCACAGTTCCTCCCAAATTTTGCAGATAATTACCATGGGTGGCATTGAGAAAGCCAAGTTTACCTAACTTTAAACAAAATAATTCCTATTTATCCCTGAAAGCCACTTATCTGTAGTAAACACCCAACGGGGGAGGGAGTTTCTGTACATTTCAATCAACAAGTAATCTCAGACGCTTTAGTTGCTCGAGTCACAGGGTTAAGACAGCATGACTTACACCAGCAGACTCACAAATACAGCACATGCTGCTTAAACCTATTATTGCCCTTCTGTATTTTAAGTTTAAAAAAGTGAAATAGTGCAACTCTTGCATGCGTTCATGTACACTCGCATTCAATAGGATATAAACAGAGTTTGTAATTAACTCAATGGTTCAGCATCCAGGTTGTTCAGCCCAAACCACCGACCCTGCATTTCTTTGACAATTGAAGATGCCTTTTACATTACTGTAGTATTACTATAATTACTACATTCAACTAAAAAGCTGAGCTTTTTCAGCATTTGTTTAGAGGGACTGGTTTTAGAAATCTTGTCTGTTGTTCCAGTTCAGTAGTTTACTGAAATGAAATGACTTAATATTCAAATGTGTTGAATAGGACTGTGCATGTACATCTTCTAGCTTGGAGATCATAAGACTATTTTTGAATCATTTCCACTCAGGATGGACTACGTTTTTGTTTAATTGCATTGCTGCTTATTCAAAGATCAAAGCTGATATTAAATAAATGCCAGATCATCAGCAGCAACTGACTGGTCCTTATCACACTGGTTTAATAAGGTTGAACCTTAGAACATTTATGAACAGCGTTTTTTTTCAAAGTTTGCTATGGAAATACTCCCCCAGTGATGGTTTACTTTGCTAAAAAAAATTTAATAAAAAAAGAATAACCACGTCCTAGCAATCATTTGTGCTATATGATGAACCTGAAAAACCACTTCACCTATAACTTCAGGTCCAAAAGAAAGAGAGAAAAAAAAACAGACCGGTCTAACTACCGCCTTTTTTTGTATCAAATCACATTAACTAGAAAACAGATTTGGGTTCTGTGAATATCGGACTCCTCCGCTTACCTGATCTGGGACTTGAAGGTAGAACCTGATTTGGTCCGATTTGCCGGAGTTGAAAAACTTTATGCACCTCGCTGCATGTGTCCATCTCTCCGAGTCCTGATCCGCACAAACATAGAAAAACGCAGCACCTTAATAGCACACTCATTTTAGAAAATATCCTTATTCATCTAGAGAACATGGAGCTTCTTGGAAGTCAGGGTTCCTTCTTCACACATATGCAGACAGGTATCGGAAGAGTACACATTTCAGGTTACAGAAACGGACTTAAACCGCGATAGAGATGGTTTCTGTGCGACTCAGACTTAAATCCAGAAACGATTCAAAGTTTCTGCGGACTCCGAAATCGCATGCTGTCCAAGTTGACTGGACAGACAGCAGAGGCGGTACCACCGGGTTACCTGCGAAGTGGCGGGTCGTTGAGTCTAATGGCGCCATCTAGTGGACACCAGGTTTTATCATTTTCCCCATCGCACAAATCCAACTTCATGAAAAACGTCAAATGATCGGCTTTGATTAAGCCATAAAACCCACAGAACAAACGCCTCGATTTAAGCCAACACCTAGCTTGCACATTTTCTAACATGTTTGACACATGTTAAGAGTAATAAACTTTAGCTAATGGTGATTGTTCAAAATCAAAGTTACAATTTAAACCAAACCAATAGTTAAGTGTTCAACATAAGATTTAGAAAAAAGCATAAATGTAAAGATTGCAAAGTTGGACACACAAGTTATGTTTTATGTAAAAAAAAAAAAAAAATACTGCTACTTATCACAGTACAGGTAGATGAAAGTAAAGCAACTTTAAAATCATCAACAGGACATGGAAGAAATCAGAACAGTAATTTTGTTTTAATTTTTTTATTTTTAAAACCACACAAACATCCACGTAAAAAAAACAATGCAAAGAGGAAACGTGCATATAGCCCATACAGACTACAGAAATACACAGGACATCATAGTTATGCAGCGGTTTGGCTAAATCGAGGCCTGCTCAGCTCATCTCCCAGTTCCTTTACAGGCCGGGACAAGTGCAATACCTACAGAACAACAGCATTGCCACCGATCCCCACCTGAATAGGACAGGACATCTCAACAAACCCAAGCAGGACAGCAAGCGGTTTCCCTCAGAAGAACGTGACCCGTCAGCGTAATCAGTTTTGCATGGATTTGCACAGCACACATCTGTTAAAGCTGAATGCAAACCAGCAAAACTGACCAGGCGACGAACAGATTTGACGTCGACTACACAGCCCAGGCTGCGAGAATATACAGTTGGAAATACTTCAAGTGCTTACATTGCAGTAGATATGGGGACAAACACTACCTGCACTATAAGCACTTTAGTACTGCAGAAACTGTGGTCAGTGGATGAGAACCAGCAAGCAAGCCTGGTGCTTCTTATAAACTGTTTGCTTCGTATTGTGCAATGATGCTCTTGATGTTGACACCCCAAAAATCATGGATTTAAAAACAGGTGTAGAGCAAGCAGGCCATCATCAGTTTTGCATAGATTTGCACAACTCATCTATTCTTGTAGTGCAACTATGCAAAACTAGCAGTGAACTGCAAGATATTTTTGCCCAATTAGTAATTAGTACTGACTTGGCGGTGCATATTACAGCCCCTTATGCCAGAAGGAGCACTTAGGGCAGTAGGTGCTAGTCTATTTCACTATCTGCACTAGATGCACCTTAGCACAAAGACAGTACTTCAAGTGACATTGTAGCAAAACAAAATTTACAAACAAGTGTCTGTGTATTGCTGTAAGTGCCTCCACTGCAGTAGGTATCACATATTACTACCTGCACTGTAAGCACTTTGACAATGCACAGACGGCATCACTGCTCCCCAGCAAAACTGAGAAGCTCCTAACTGTCCACAGCATGGGCTTCAGCACCTCGTGGTGGATCTGAAATGGGAAAGTGAAACAAAGAACACAATTAGGACAACTCAGATTTCAAGGCGACGCAACAGAAAACCTATGGGGACACGTCTAAAAGGAACAACAAGGTCTAAACGCCATCATAGGCCGTGGTGTTTTGACTGTTGTAGACTAAGAGCAACACGAGGTCGCTGAAAACATGAATGAGCAGCGCCGCTGCTGCGCATGCGCGGAGAGCCAAAGCCGTTCACCCCTCCCCCACATCTTCTAACATGGCGCCTCGAAGTGCGCCAACGTTAGCACTTCAAACGACTTTAAATCAGGCGAGCTAATACAGCATTTTGTGTTAAAAGTATGAAAATTACTTCACGGCTCCGTACCGTTTATGTACCGACCAAAACGTGGGTTGTGGTTTTTCGGTCGCCATGAGGAAAAATTATAAACAAAACAAGGCTGTGGTTCGTGTCGGAGCAGCACCCGCAGGTAGCTTAGCTGCTACGAAATGCTGTTTGCTTGATTAAAAGAAAAAATAACTTCCAACATCCATTACAGTTACAAATGGAAGTGGTGCGGGGTGATGTGAGGTATTAGAGGAAATAAACTGGTTATCTTAATATTAAGACAGCCAGCGTTTAGTTAAACACGAATTAGCCGCTACTGAACTAGCAAACACGTTTAAAAATAAACCAAAAACCACGTGTGCCCTTTTCCCATTTGTTTGGTCGTCCTTACTCTACATTTTGTATCAACTTCTACCTTCTAAGTGAAGGGTTTTAGATTATCGGTGTAGTTTACTAGTATACTGATGCGCACAGGCTAGGCTAGCTAAGCTAAAACGCGCGGCCTAGAGCTGCCCCATGTGCTGCTGCTTTGTTCTGGGGGGCACTTTAACTCACACACCACTGCACTCGACACTCAGCCGCAATTTGAGCACATTTTTACAAACTAACTTTACACATGCCGCACTCGTGTCTTTGAGTGCATTCTGCTCTAATAGAAAGGCCGGGTATTTTTCCACGCCGCTCGCAGCCGAGAAAGCTCCACGCCGCTTTTTCAAATCTCCCTCATTCCCTCAATGGTGGAGCTGAGGGGGCTGCCATGCGCCTCACGCTACTCTGTTTTCATCGCCAACACGCCATTTAGACTGCGTGTTTATACTTACACTACACCACAAGCAAGAAAAAGCAAGTAAAAGGACCACAGTGCACAACACTGGGGATTTATTTCACTAAAACATGCGCTCAGACTCGACTTCCTTACCGATAAACATGCGCTCCACTCACCAGCCGAAATCCACCATCTTCGCTCACTTGCTCGGGCTGCCGTGCTGGTCTCACGCCGACAAAAGAGGCGAATAAAACCGCTACTATCCCGAAAACTTCTCAAACTGCGGACAAAAACGAAGCATAAAGTAGAGTCGGAACCGACACAGAGCACATTTGGAGCCCAGAGATGCTTCTTAGAAATGATTGCGGGGTTAAGAAAGTGGCGCGAAGGCGACCAGTTGGTAACCATGTGGGTGAATGAAGGGCGGCTCCCACTGAACGTAAATATCTAGCTACAACCCCCAACTCCCCCTATTAGCATACATAAACTACGGCACTTCCGACATGTCTCAGCCAAACAGGCTCTTTTCTGAAGGAGGCAGAGGAACGGACAGAAATAAAACCTCTCTATTGGAAAGCTTTTAATTAACAATAAAAAAGAAAGTAAACTCAGTACGCGTTTCGACGGGTATTTAAACTCCACTGAAAAAAAAGAATACATATACAATCTTATTCTTAGAATTTAATTTGATGTAAAGCAAATATTACAGAAGGCTGAACCTAATTAGAGCTTATTTAGTTCTTCAGCTGCCGTGTGTGCAGCTGGAAAATCAAAACAATTAATTAACCTGTTGCTGCTTCGCCACTAATTATAATTACCCAACATTGTCTTATTGGTGCACATTACACAGTGCTGCTCATAAATTAGTAAAATACTTTAAGCCTCAAACGGAGACAAAAACTGTATTTGGTTATTTTACTATAAAGTTCGTTGTTTTTTTTTTCTTCAAGTTATTTTATTGAGATTTACAACGTTTGCTTGGTCATTATTATCTGTATATTTTCTGTTGTTCTTTACAGGGAGTTAGATCTGTACTTGCAGTTTTTCTGCACCATTACCCAAAAATAGAAAGTATTAATCAGAGCAATTGATCTGGAATTAACCCTGGTTAGAATTGTATTGGTTCTGAGATTATGCATTGAAACAAATTGTAATGTTGTTTTATATTTTTTTAAATAAAAATAAAACAGAATAATAGTGATTTTAGATTTTTTTTTTAATCTAACTTTCAAGAAAAGTATATATTTTTTTTTACAAAAGAATAACAAATTTATGCAAATAGGAGGAAGCTGTCAATTTGCTCAGTCTGCTTAGTTTAAGCACCGAAACAAAACGTCTGCAAAACTGTTCTGTAAAATTTCTAAGAAAAAAAAAATTAACTTTGAAAAGGAGAATTTGTTGAAAACAATTAATTTAAGCTAACAGTAGTTATGTTTCTCTGTGTTGAGTTTAGTTTTTGTGGAGGGTTTTTTAATTTCTTCTTCAGAAATGTTCAAAGTAATTTCCACACACTAAAACTACCAACACATTGGTTTGTATCATTAATAATCAAAATATTTTTTTAAAGATATTTTCAAAATGTAAGACATGATAGAACTCAGAGAAATTCAGAGAATTTTAACTTTTCTCTGTAGTTAAAATAAACAAGCTTGATGTTTCAGAGGTTTCACAAGCAAACGTGTCAAACCACATCAGAAGCAAATACTGCAGTAAATCCTATGCTGATGCTTTCACATTCAAAAAAAAAAAATTGTGTTTATATCAACAAACTATTTTTATCGATATTAGAGGCATTTGAGAAACAAAATAATTGTTTACAGTAAGTGTTTGTAGTTTTGAATTGTTTTAATTATCTGAACGTGTGGGGAATGTTAGCTCTGAGCTCTTTAACTTTATTCAAATTTTCTTAAACTAAATGAAAATAGACGTGACCCTGATTCAAATCACATCTTTAAAATCCGCTCAACCACATTAAGACAGTTTTAGACATTTAAAAAATGCAAAAGAAGCACACCTTATCCACATTTCATTGTGGTTACTTCAGTAGCGACTGAAGTAACCAATGCAAAAGAAGGATTGTAAATTGCAATCTTTCAAGGAGTTTAGCAACAATCTTCTTCTGCTGTATGGAAGTGGTAACATTTTACTGACTTAGTTCATACATTTATCAGGGGGTTATTTTATGTTATTTTTTAAATTTTGGATAAATTATCTACAGTTTTACTGAAGAAGACCTCTCCTAGGCCTTAAGAGGCCATTTGGCCATAACTTTTACTTCAATCGTAAATATGAATATTTAGATGTGTCCTCCCACCAACAAAAAGGTAACACCCTGGTGTGCCAGTAAAGTAGTGTCTCTAAAGATGTCTTTCATAAATATGGAAACAACCAAATAAATAACCAAAATAATTGTTTTCACAGGAGTTGAATAACAAAGAAGTCACAGATGACCAAATTACCGTCCACATACCGTCCATAATCTCCCCGTTAAGCAGAACCACAGGGAGATTATTATCATAATAGTGGTTGGATGAAATGCATTAGAGAGATTTCACTTGGACAGGAAGTGTTTGCGAGTATGTGTTGTGTGTTTAGCACTTCAGACTTCATGTTTTATAAATAAGCAAACAACAAAATATTCTGCAAGAAAAGGCCTGCTGCTCAAGGTTTCTGCTACTGAAAAGCCTGTTGAATTATGAATTAAATCTTTAAAAAGAATTAACATATTACAGTATATAATGTGGCCAGCAGAGGGAACCATCAAACTAAATACTGTACTGCAATGACACGATTATTGTGAACGGTAAGAGGAAATTCTTGCTTCCCTATCACTGAGGTTTCAAATTGGTTAGTTTTGCCACAGTGGTCAGCAAAGGGAATGAAAAAGCAGGTGCCAGGCCGTGTGCCACGGGTTTTATATTCCCCATTCAACACAGGCTGGTGGTCAATTAGGTAAGATAAAGACCGATCACAAGATTTGGTCGACTTTATCGAGAAGTCTGCATTAAACTCTAATCCCCAGTCACCTGACACTGACAGAGAACTGGACAGCAGCTCGCCCCGACTGCTCTTCTCCACTCCACACTGTGGGAGTGGGAGCGCTCAGTCATGACCCCCAACCCCCTACACAAAGCCAGTAGTTCCTCTGCATATGGAAGTGAGGTGGGGGGTGGGTGGACACGGGGAGGTTGTAGACTTCACATCATCCCATGGGGTCAGATAAAAGCTTACAGCTCTCCTTCTTTAGACCTCCCCCTCTGCCCTGAGCGCCGGCTGCTCTGCACAAGTGCTGTAAAAGATTTATCGGCAAACCCTAAAGCAACTTTTCAAGATAGTTTAAATGTACTTAATGCAAGTAGCACATTCAGACAAGACATGACATTGATATAAATACATATTAAAAATGTATTTTATCTTAACAAAGAGTGTTTTTTTCCAGATTTGAAAGACAACCAAAAAACAGGTAACAGTTTTTAATGCAAGTATGTACTTGATATCCAAAACATCCCCTCAGATAGCTTGAGCACTTCTTCCCCTCCATTCTAAAATGGCCCACCACATAAGCCCCTCCCACATCAGGGGCCGTGAGCCCGGGGGTCTCTGTTTTGTTCTTCCTATAGAAGCCTGACCACTATTGTCTCAGCACGACCCCAGGGTCAACTGAACTCACCTCGCCCGGCCACGACCCATTCAGATGTGAAGCTTCACATGGGATAAAACCATCTCTAAAGGATCCTTTAAGGCGAGGGGGTGGTCAGACGCTCGCGCACACACACAAACCTACACACACACACACACACGCGCGTTCACATTAAACAAACACACCACCTTGGATCAAATGTGCTGCTTTAATGTATGAAAAAAGCAATGTTCAACTCACTCACTTAACCAATTTTCTGTTCAGATTACTGGATAAAATAATCGGAAACAGAGCAAGACTTTTAAAGTGGCTGCAACAGGGAAGGTAGTTACAGAAAGTCATAATGAAGTCATCTTTGACACATTTTTTCTTCTGTTCATTCAGATGCATCACCTTTAAAAGGGGAAAATTACATTTTGCTGCAGGACAAGAATGAGGCCATGCATCCCAGTCAGCTGCAGCTTTCCAGTTTACTGTTCATAGTTCCTACGCAGCCTGAAGGGCTGGAAATGTGTTTCAGTATTTTCTCGATATAGACTTCTATGAAAAAAGGAAAGAGCAATTTAAAACTATTTGTGTTCTCATTGTCCGTCCTTCCTTCCTTCTTTCTTTTCTCCTTCCTTCCTTGTTTTTTTTCCTTTTTTCTTCTCTTCTTTGTTCTTTGCTCCTTCCTTTTTCCTACCTTTATTTTTCCTTCCTTCCTTCCTTCCTTCCTTCCTTCCTTCCTTCCTTCCTTCCTTTCTTCCTTCCTTCCTTCCTTCCTTCCTTCCTTCCTTCCTTCCTTCCTTCCTTCCTTCCTTCCTTCCTTCCTTCCTTCCTTCCTTCCTTCCTTCCTTCCTTCTTTCCTGCCTTCCTTCCCTCTTTCTTTCCTTCCTTTCATTCTTCTTTCTTTACTTTCTTCCTTTTTGGTATCTTTCTTGCTTTCTCCCTTCCTGTCTTCTGTTTTTCTTTCCTGTCTTCCTTCCTGCCTTCCGTTCTTTCTTTTGCCTTTGTTTCTTACCTTTTTCTACCTTCCTTTCTCTTTCTTCCCCTCTTCCTTCCATCCATCCTTCCTTTGTTCCTTCATTTGTTTGATTGTTTCTTACCTCCTTTCTTTTTACTTTCTTTCCTTCTTTCTTTAATTCCTTCTTTCATTCCTTTCTTCCCTCCTTCCTTCCTTTGTTTGTTTGTTCTCCTTCTCTCCTCCCTCCCTCCTTCCCTCCCTCCCTACCTGTTGATGTTGAATCTATGAAAGCATGGATCTTCTACATGATCACAGGAACCCTGTCTGTGCTCAAAATTTACAGCCACACAATAAATTCAATAAATAAATTGAATACAATCAAGGAGTTTATCTTTATCTCTGAACAGAAACAGCTGAGCTCAGCACAAAGACTCTCCTGTTTGGCGTCTTGCTGTCAGAGACAACAATGTCCCCGGAGGAAGGGAAGCTCATGGAGGCTGACAGGTTGAAAATGTGCGCCATGATGTGGCTGAAGGAGCATGAAACATGTTCACTCATGAGCGCCTCGCACATCGCCACGGGAGACAGAGCGACAGTTAAATGAGTGTTTTTACATAAATAAGTTTTCTTTACCTGAGCTGGTGGTTTGAGAGCTTTTAGGCACAACACACACATGTGCTGCTCTGCCAAGAAAGCACTTCAATTGTTCAACTCAGTCATGAGTGAGAAAGTTAAGTGAGAACAGGACAATATTTTCTTTCCCTCTCATATCACACAATTTTGTTTCTTTTTCTTAAAATTGCACCAACGAGGGAGGCGAAAAAGCATTCCAGGCAGTGAATAATTTACATTGAACTACAGTTTTGTTCACATTTTTACCTGTTGAAAACTATTCAAAATTATAATTTTGACTACAAGACGGTAAAGCACCTTTTGATGAATAAGAGGCATTTTTCAGTTTCTAATTTAATCAACATTTCCCAAGAAATTATTCACCGAGATAACAGAACCAACTGTACAAAAGTCTTGAATCATTTTTTTTAATCTCTCCTCAGCAGCCAAACATCTTTGTAATATTTTAGAAACAGTCTTGTTCAAGTTTTCTTCAGGATTCCTGAAAGTCTTGGAGTCTTTGGAGTTTTGTTTTGTTTCACTCTTGATGTGTCCACTTCCTGCTTTCAGATAAATAATTTGATTTGGGTTTTTTTGAACAAATGAACTTTTCATTCTTATTATTCATAATTTCATAACTGCTTACAACCTGTCTACGTATTTTCTACGTAGCTCTTTGTTGCAAGAAAATATAGTTATGCGACTCTAGTAAATGTTAACCTTGTTTTAGTTTAATCCCAAAGCCTCCTCCTAGGCAATGAATGGAAGTAAGGGCACTGCAATATAAAATCTTCACAAATCTTATCTTAAATTCACTGAAACTATGTATTTTGTGAATATTTTGATGTTTATTTATATAAAATATTTAGGAGAAACAGAAAGATCAATCAGAAGCCATCAATCAACTTTAAAAAGGCTTTTAATTTAAAGGATTTAGCGCTGAGTTTAACTTTCCTGAAACCTCATACAATTTGACAACAACATTTAGACACATTTAGACATTGTGTAAACAGTAATCTTTCAGAAGAACATTTTTTTCCTGTCCCAATAGACTGAAAAGTGCTAAAGACAAAACAATTTGACTGAAAAAAAAACAGTTTTTAGTGTCAACAACGTGATTTCCTGAAGCACTGTTGAAAATAGACCAACTGAGGAATTATGGATTTCTTGTTCTTTTGTTTCTTTTTACATCTGGTGTATCTTCTTTTGTGCACTCTATAGCATGTTGTGATGGTAAAAGGACTGACTTGATCTGGACTGAACTGAACTAAACAAGTACCCTAAGGAAGTTAAAAAGACCTCCAAAAACTGCCAATAACTTTGTGGCCACTTTGAGAGATTATTAGAAAGTCTGGCCTCTTAGGTTTAATCTATAAGGAAAACACGTTTTCTTAAACAAAAACCACAAAGTTCTTTTAAAAGCAGTGCCGGGACTTTAACTCTGAATATAAATATTATTGACCTCCAAAACTATGGATGAGTTGTTGTCATGGGTAACACGTTGTTGCATATAACAGTCATAATCTAAGCATCTTGTTAATTTTGTGAGCACCAGAAAAGGAATGTCCTGCAAGTTCTGCTCTGATTCATGTTTTCATCTTATCTTTATCATGTGTTTACACAGACAGAAGGCAGAGCTGTAAAATTTACAAACTTAATTATTAATTTAAAGACTGATTTCTAATTTACTTTATTAAAGATTATTGTTCACTTCACAGCTTTTCAGACAGGTTTACACAAAATGTTTTTTGAAAAAAAAAATAAAAGTAGCATGTTTGAGTGCAATATTCTTCTGTCAATAAGTTATAAATGTATCAATAAGTTAAATAAAACACAGTTAAACCTGCCACAGATGGTGACAGAAAAAAAAAACATATTATAATAAATAAAGCTGTTTACTCTGTTAACCATATCTAAGGGACTACATCTACTGAATGACATGCTAAGAGCCTGTTTTCCGCAGAGATTGTCTCAAATCCTTCCACAGTATTTTGTGCATTTGTTCCAGTGTTGCTAAGCAAAAAGACAGGTGTCTCTGCAGGCCATAAAAACAGTGCAATCCAGCTTTTAACACACACGACTCACATTAGCTTAAACTTGACAGCTGGAGTAGTGTTGTATTTCAGAAGAAGTCATTAGAGGAGCTTATTAGACTTTGTAGTAGACGTTGGTGGGGCTCTGAGGCATTATCTCCTGAACTATATACACAGGAGGGCCATATTCGCCACTCACACGCTCGTAGTGACGGCAGATCACACTTTCGGAAGGCCGCAGAGGGAAGACAACCTCGCTGCGGTCTGAGCCGTCATTGTCGCTGCTAAAGCTGTCCCGCTTTGGCACAGCCAAAGTGCTGAGGGATACGGAGGCAGGCGGCTGGTGCTGCTGCTGCCGCTGGCGGTCAGGAACACGGCGACGTTGATAGTACCTCCACAGCACCACTGAAACAACTACAATGACCAGCAGGAGGCTCAAGCTGCAGGAAATGACCCACACAATGAGTCCTGGCCCAGACGCGTCAGTCTGTCCGGCTTCAGAACCCACATCTACCATGGGACATGGAGAAGAGACAAAAAAACAAGTACATCAGAGGGAGAGCATGTATGAAGCAGAAGTTTCAGGATTTTACTTTATTCACCCCAAAAAATAAACATGACACCAAAGGTTAAAGGTCTCAGTAGTTTTTGTTTGATAATTAAACAAAAAGCAAATTGCTTTTGACAACTTTCAGAAAATGGAACTTGCTGTCTGGAGTTCAGTAAAAGTCAGATAAAATGTGGGACACATGCTGAGTTTCTGTTGGATTCATAAATGCCACCTCTAATTAGTCTCTGTTATTACAGCTGAACTCTGATAAAACGTGATGACTGTAATGAAGCCACAACTGGATATTTTAGCCACCTTGGTACACGTCAGCCTAAGAAATCGGGCTTAGAGTTGAATTTAGGTATGGGTTTATCACAGCTCCATTAGAATCGAGCATCATAAGCAACAAGTGATTCTAAACTGCTCTTATCATTTAAGCAACTCAGACTTATGGTTTAAAAGAAAAACTGAACTGGGGATTATTGATTATTGTTTATAAATTTGTTTAGGCTTACCTGGATTACTGTAATTATTTCTTTATCTGTTTTCACAAATCAGTTTTAGCTCAACTTCAGAGTCAGACAAGTGAGTGAGTCCACTTCACTCCAGTTTTAGCTTTTTTGCAAATGTTAGCACAACTTTTCAGGGTTCTAAATAGATAATCTCCATAATATATAGTTGTCTGAGAGTCTCTTGGACTCTTGAATCTTTCCTCTTTCTCACACACTGGCTGCCCTGCAGGGTTTGAGCCTTCAAATTAGTGGCACCTACTTCTATCTATTAAATGAAAAGACACCGGCAGCTCATAAAAAGTAGCTGCTGTACCCTCAGATTTATGTCCTCATTGTTTCTGAATTTTAAAATCAATTGGAATAATTTGTATGTTGATTTTAATCATACTATTCTCTTATTTTGTGTGAATTACGTCTGTGCTTTTATCTGTGGAAAGTACATTATAAATAATTCTTATCTTTACTTACAAGCTAAAATTGGCATCAGCCACTAAAAAGCTATTTTTCGCATCTCTAATTAATAAAGCACACATTCAAATGGATTTGATTTAAATATCCAAGATTTTGCTGCAAAACAGATTTATCATACTTTCTACATTCTTGCCTTTTGAGAAGACATCCTTGGTCTTGGTCTTTGGTGGTGCAGGTGGGAACCTGGTTGGTGACTCCTGAAGCGTTAAAAGTGAATCAGAGGAGTCTGGAATATAAAGCACATCACATGGAGCACATTAGAAAGAGCACACACGTCTTCAGATGCACTGTGTAGGTGGGTTTATGTCACGTAACGAGTCGGTGAACATCACTGAAACCACAGTGATGTCGTTCCTGTGGTTAGTCATTATTGTTTCACGTCAGTGTGTAAGTATAAAGAAAAAACAAAAAGAGGTAAATGCAGACTTGGGTCAAATAGAAGTGGAAAAAAAGAGTTTCTAACCCAATCAAGCCACAGCAAAGTTCTGCTTTCAGTCATGACTGGGACTTTAATTTTTCTTGCCTGGAAAAATTATAATTTTAAGCACCTACACAAGGATAGAATAGTTGGCGAAATGAAACCTGTTCTGATATGACTTAAATGTTATGATGTTTTTATTGAATCAACATAAAATAAAGTGTTTCTAAAATAAAATAAATGTTATTGTGCCCATTTGCAGCCGAAGGTCAGTTTGTTTACAGTTTGTTTTCCAAATGGATTTCTAAAGCTAAAATTACAAAGGTAGCTAATTATATAACAAGCAAGAAAAAAAGAAAGAAAAAAATATGGACACAAATAATAAAACATAAAATGAAGAAAAGTACTGACCAGAATGGGATGTGTACACTGATGTGCATCTAGGTTAACAAAATTACAGAAACGTTTTTAACAGAAGAACAAAAATCCCTAAAATAATTTAACCATTTTATAACAGCAAAGCTGGGCCCTTTTAAATAAATAGAAACATTTTGTAAAAATATGTTCAGCATTCTGTTGACTTATCTGTTGACATATTTTTTGTGTTTCGACTCCTGCTGAGGTTGGTTTTACTCACCACACCTGGAATAAAGCATTCAACACAAAGTCACTTTTACAAAAGAAAGCATAAAACTTTCAAAGCTTTAAAAATGTTACATGTTTCTTTAACTTCACAAGGTTGCCCTTGGATTGCTTATAATCTAAACATACAGAAAATGAAGTGTTATCTTAAAGTCCAAAATAACCATTTAAAGGTTAATTTGTTCCATCAGTGAAGCTTCTGACAGTAGAGGAGAATAATCAGTCAATATTCAGCAATACCCAAATCATTTTTTTGTATGACTAATCAAACAGAAACATATATTACATGGGGGTTTTTTTTTGTTTATTTTTAATCCAAAAAAACCAAGAAGTCTGACAGAAAACCAGTCAGTAATTCTGGAGTTTCTATTTATTTATTATTGTTTATTTACAGCGCTGTAAATACATTTCATATTTCTTCTCATTTTGCTTTTGATAGGTTTATTTTTGTGCTAACCTGCAAAGAATCAGCCAGAGACAGAGATTAGTTTTCTTTTCTTTTCTGCAGAACAGGAGAATTGAAAGCAGACGCGACGAATCGCTGTCAAACACTGTCTGGAATCAATTCTGCCAGATCTTTCTTTGCATTTCTCTTTATTGTATAGAAAAAGGAGGTTGGGCTTCTCTTCACACAGTCACACAGAGAATTGACCAACCGTCTTTACATTCTGGAACCTTCTATGGACATGCCCTTACAAGGGCATGTGACTGACCACAACTAATCAATTACATATGGAACTAATAACACATGAATGTTTTAACGTTTTTAGCTTCCAGGCAAACATCCTAAACAAAGTTAATAATATACTACAAAAGATTAATAAAGTACTACAAAAGAAAGAAGTTAAGTAAACATAAAAAAGAATAATAATATGAGAGTAATAATATAAAAAGAATAATATGAAAACATAACTTGTAAAATAAACTCATAAGTAAATGAACAGGAGGATAATTTTTCTAACAGCTTTCTTTTTACTCTTATGTGTTTTTGAGCTTCAAACAAACTATTATATCACACGAAGATAACCCAAACACAAAACGTAGTTTTGTATTAATGATTTCGTTCTTTGAGGAAAATAGTTAACTTAACCAACCTGGCTCTATGTGAAAAATAATCATCCTCAAATCTAATAAGGGGTTGTGCCACTGTCAATAGTTTGATAGTTGACCACAACTACCATCAAGCATTTGCAGCAGCATTCAACGAGTCTTTACTGTCACTGTGGCTTGTTGAACTCCCACAGCATTAGAAATGGCTTTAACTCCTCCCAGCCTGATTCATTGATTCTCACCTCTTTCTAGATTTCTAAAAAAAATCAGCGCACGTTTTGCTTTTGAGATCTTTTTGTCTGCTTCGTGATGCCTGACAGAGTCTGTTGAATTATTTCTTAATTTTACATTAACCAAGCTTGTGTGTGGCTGGAGAAACTGAACCAGCTTGACAAAAAAAAACAACAATAGCATCAGAATTAAACAAGAGATGCAACTACTTTTTACAGCACTGTAAAGAACATGTTGGTTGAATGTTTTTAATGAGAACTTAATTTACCACTTCAAAACAATAAAACCTTTAAAAAAATCCATAAGTTGTGCTGTTATTTTGTCATTTGTAGAACAAACAAAACATTATGACTACTAGTTCAGCTCCCACTGAAGCTACCTGTATATAGTTGTAAGTTAGAAGGATGATTGTTAGTTGGTGTAATCCATACAATATATGTGGTTCATATTAGACTTCTAAAAGGTTATGACCACTTTATGTTGCTAATATTTTAAGCATGCAGTAGTGACGAGAAACTGGAAAATCCCTGTATCTGAGTGACACGTCATCATGGCAACAAATAACTGACTTCTCTTTAACATTTGTACAAACGCCATTGAAAAGAATTTGCATGTTTTCACTATTTTGAGAAATTGAAAGCTAATTTACATGTTGCTCAAAGAACCTGTAGCTGTTTCCTCCAAAATGACAGAGCTGATAATTCCTGATATTTCTTATTTGCACAAAAACAGAAAACATAGCGTCAGTAAAATGTTCAGTCTATTTAAAAAATGCATAAGCTGTACTGGAGTGTTTTGAAGGGGCTCCTTTAGGACCTCAACGCTCTGACATTTACAAAAGAGCACCAATTAAAAGCAGGGGAAAAAAACCCATCAAGTCATTGCGAACAATCTTGTCTTTTACAATTTGATGAAAATATTAAAAAGAAAGAATAATGTATCTCCGAGATGTGACGACTGTATTGTTTATGCAATTTTACTAAAGGGTGGGTATTTGTTTTTACACCCCTGCAGCAGCTTCAACCTGCAGCAAGAGGAAAAATGAGAGCCCAAAAGCCTCCATATATAAATCAATGCACGAGGCTCTGAGCATTTCCTTAAACATAAATCTATATCATGACCTTTGCATGAACAGCAAATAAACTGAAGCAGAATGTTCTGATTTATTTCCATTATAGATTTGTGATTTCTGCCTCCATGAGTTAACATTTCGGTTCCAGTAACATAACCATGCACCCTGTTATGTCTCGCTTCAGTGAATAATCATTAATTCACCACTGACTCTTATTTAAACTTCCCGAGCACACATTTTGATGTTCACTTGCGACGTAGCCACCCGAACATGTCTGAGTTTCGGTTTTACACGCACCATATGCTCAAGCAAATCCAGTACATCCGTGACGGCGTCCAAACCATTCTACATGACTCGCAACACGGCTAGAGATTAAAAACAAGATTTCAACTAAATCGCACAGTTAAACTTCTTTTTTTTTTTGGCAATAAAAAAGGTTTGTTTACACAAGTAATGTTTATAAACTCAGCATGAAATATTTTTGAGTTATCATCAGCACAAGAAGCACATGAAAAGCTGATTTTTCATCTCTAATGCGGATTAAATGAATAATTTATACAAATAACACTTCACATACCAGGGATAAAAATAAAAAAAAAAACAGGACAGAAAAATATACAGAAAGCTTGCATCTGTTTAATATCTAAGTAAGTGGTTTTCATGCAGCACAAGCATTTATACTGAAATGTTTCTTTACATATATGCTTATCTGATGAAAGTATGACAATATGAAACAAGGTGCTTTTCTGTGAACAATTCCTGACACAGTGAATTTAAAGTAAGCAGAGACATATTATGTGAGCCTATTTTATTAAAAACAATGTATTCAGTGCATGTGATAAGAGCATAAATTGACACAACTGAATGGTTATCTATTTTGGAATTAATATCAGGAGGAGAAATAGAAAAAGAGCTTTGACTGCAATTTCAAATGAGGGATAATACTGATAGCAGTAAGCTGCTCCTGGTTTAAACAAGAGATTGTTTTTAAAAAACTCAGTAATTCATGCTGACAATCTCTTTCTGAGAGAATGGCCCCATGATCAGATTATCGGAAATCAAACAGAGATGATATTATTGCATTACCAGTGTAACCTTTGAGAGCAAAACAACTGTTGCCATTTATTCGTTTGACTGCACAAATCCGGCTCTGTGCAAGTGCGTGAATGTGTGTGTGCACATCTTTGTTCGTGAACACTAAAATAAACGCATGCTGCTTACTCTGGCTGACTCTCAGCACCAGTTTCATGGATTTGGTCCTGCACACCCCTCCTTTGGTATTATCCAGCCCTCTCAGAGATCCTGTGGAGGTGGCTGGAGAGCAAAACCAAGAGACAAATGTTCAGTCAACTCAAAGGAATAAGCATAAGACACGACTTGACGGCAATTGATTGTTCCAGGGCAGTCTTGCATGATTCCCTCACAAGTGAGATGGTAGTTACATGTAAAGCCGCGTTTTGCAACACCCTGACCCCAATAGTGATTAAATATGTCTCAAGATATTCCAAGACAGTATCTAGAATTGAAATTTTAATGCAGAACTGCAGGATTAGGCTGCATTACTTTGAGCTGTGTGCAGCTAATAAAGTGGAAACTGAGGGTAATATTCTCATTAAACTGACTAACCAATGACTTCTGCTCTATGCGCAGCCTTGGCATAAAAATTGAGATGAATAAAACATTAATTCAGCCTTTTTTAAGAAGCAACTCTCATTGCAGAAACCCAACTTCCATTGAAAAAAAACCCCTCCTCTCTTAACACACACACACACACACACCCCCACACACACCCACACGCCCACACACACTCCAAGAACTCTGTTTCACCCCTGTCACTCACACACACATACACTTGTTAGGAGCATTTAGGTCAGATAACATTTCACAGGCTACAGGCCACGTTGCAGTGAAAGCTCCCATCAAATCTGCCTGATGCTGTAAAAGCCTTGAGTGATTTGGGGCATGTAAGCCCCTGGAATCACACGGGCCTCCCAAAGCCAATTCTGGCGTAGGAGCGTGGCGCGGCGGTGGGCGAGGCTACATGGTCGGGCTTGCTTTCTATCTCATGCATCACTTGCCACTGAGATGCTGCCTTAACCGACAGCGGTCCAATAACGAGGCCACGATGGTTTTCTTTTCTTTTCTTTTCTCTTTTTTTTTTGATCCTTACTCAAAGTGACAAACTAAGAGGGAGAGATGAGTATGATGTCCTCATCACACCCTGGAAATGAGAAAAAAGAAAAGAAAAAAAAGAGAAATGCTCTCGGACTGATTGAAGTGGCATTCCACCTGTAGGAGCCTCACATCTCCTTGACTTACAGGTGATGTAATAGTCCTTCCCCTTGAGGAACTCCAGGCCCCAGAGGTTTGGGCTGAACTCCTGAAACTTGAACGTGAACTTGACGTCCTGGTCAGGCTTGTCACAGTTCAGCAAGGGCGTGTCAGTCTTGGCCACGCCGCAGCTCTCCATCTGACTTTTGGTCACCAGGTAGACTTTGTAGAACTCCTCTGTCCTCCCTGAGGAGGGGTCAGCCCGGGGGCACACGATGTCCATCTTGTCCCCTATCTGAGGGTAGAGCACCAAACCCTGACCAGGAGTGAATCTGGGAAGGTAAGAAGCAAAGAGATCTACATTAACTCAAAATGAACTTTAAAAAGGCAGACTTTGATATAAAATTCTTTGCTCAGACTAATGAATCATACAGTAGCGGGGCTTTTAGCAGGATATCAACAGCCGAAGATCCATTTTTTTTCCCAAGTTCTTGAACATCTCAAATGAACCAATAACTTAGAAGCCTGAGATTCTTGA
Organism: Xiphophorus hellerii; assembly: GCF_003331165.1. Lineage (NCBI taxonomy): Eukaryota > Metazoa > Chordata > Actinopteri > Cyprinodontiformes > Poeciliidae > Xiphophorus > Xiphophorus hellerii. Next base: position 21,225,060 of record NC_045675.1, read on the forward strand.
ATTTATTTAGATCAGAAGTTACTTTTTTTCTGATTTTAAAGCATGATTGAGTTGCGGCAAGTTTATTTCAAAGAAATCATTTTGAAACTAAGAGTTTTCTCTGAACCTCTGATGAGGGTCTTCTATACTAAAAAGTTACAGAATAAATTTAGAAGTAAACAGTATATCTGCAGAATCAAAGAACTAAATCTAACACGCTTGACCAAGAAAGTCTTAGAAATGACTTTTAAAAATAATCTTTTAGAAAAGTTTTTATTATCAGATGCAACCCCGCAGCCAAATTTCACCCCTCGAAGTGCATACCAAAAAAAAAAAAAAAAAAAATCTTGATAGTAATAATAATAATTGCACAGAGAGGCACGAGTTTCTCATCTTCTTACTTTGAGTTGGAGCTGCTCCAGTGGATCGACTCCAGCGTGACGCCCCGGCAGGAGCAAACGATGGCGAGCAGGATCACGGCGCCGCAGCTCCGTGCGCGTCCCCCCATCACGGGAAAGGCACCGCGGGCAGACTATCATAAAAAGCAGCGAAAACTGTCCGGCATCTGTCGCCTCTGCATGTCTCCCGTGGATCCAGGTGAGCGCGGGGAACAACACATACCTGAGGACAACCCCGCCGAGTTACGAGTCTCCTTCTCCTCACCGCTGAGCGAGATGCTAAACATTGCGCGTAACTCTGGCCACAAAGTCATTCATGTGACGAGATGTGCGTAAAGTGAGGCGGGAGACTGTGCGAAGTGTTGTAGTCTGACCGACCGGGCCGCCCTTACACACGCAGCCTCTCTCTCATGCGTGGGAGAGTAATGGGGGAGCGTTGAGCTATTGGTCAATTTACTCACAAAGTCAGCGGAAGGTTATGAAGTAGCGTTTCAAAAGTAACACAGGGTTGTTTCGTCAAGCTCTGAAACCCTTATACTTTATTATTAAAGATCAAGCTTTTAAAAAAAAAAAAAAAAACTTTTAGGTAATCTTCCTAACTTCCCTCTGGTAATTGGACCAGCAGCCTGCAGACACTGAAACACTGAATTTATCTTTGTCTTCATTAAATGCATCAAATCTAAGATTCCTAAACCTTTTGGTGTATAAATGCATCACCACCATTGTCTACTTCTTTAAGACAAGATTTTCAAGATTTTTAAAAAATCTAATGTGTATAAAGTCAGAGATGGAGATGGCTTCATAGATGTTTCCATCACACCTGATACAGCTTCAGAAGAGCTGTGTAGGACAAACAGCATAAAGACAGGGGAGCTAAGCTTGTGGCAGCATATTAAAAAGACTGGAGGCTGAAATTGCTGATAATTATGTAAATGTGATTTCTTGGTTTTTCTAATTTCAATACATTTGCAAGATTCCACATTGTCATGATGGGATATTTGTGTGTAAGATTTTGAGAAATGATTAATTTGGAATAATATTGCAACATCACAAAATGTGGAGAATGAATAATTTCCGGATATAAATGGACTTTATCAAATATACATGTATATGTAAAAATATGACCAGTCACTGTTTGCTCCAATTACATCTGCAAGCTGCTAGGGTTATACATTTTATTCATATACAGAGACTGAGATTTTTCTATTAGCAAAATTACTCAAACTCTGTCACATGGGATGGAGAGTATTTGTAAAAATAAACATTGAAATTTCATCACAGATTCCCAGTTGGATTTGTGTCTGAACTTGACCAGACCATTCAAAACCATGTCAAAATTCAACAAAAAAATTTTTTGTAAAAGTTTCTGCTTATTTTTTTAATAACTGCTCAACAATAAACTAAACATGCAATGTTATTGTTAGATGAATAAAGTAGTAGTGATTTTCAGTGAAGAGCCAAAACTAAAAAAGTTAAAGAGTTTGTGAATTTTTTTTTGTATTTTTTGGGGGGGAGGAGGATAATAGTCTGTTCTCAGCACTAAGAACAGGATTCTTTTGGCTGATGTTTCTGTAAAATGACAACAAAGATGGGTTTGTATTAACATCATTGGACATTTACTCTTTACTATGAAACCTTATATCAAAACTATTTTTTGTCATTTAAAATCTACTTTATGGACTTGTCTTTGCAAATTGTACCATTCTGCATTCCAGTTGAGGTCCAATTTCAAGGCCAAGAAACTTTGGACATCTCTGTAATCCCAACAATAATCCAGTAACAAAATCTGTTCATATAAGAGCATGCTATTGCTTCTAAGATGTTTATACGTAAAATTGAATCCTGTTCAATTTTGTAAAGTTTGTGGTGTTTATGCACCCTAACTTTGAAAAAAAAACAACAATCTCTATAAATAAAGATACACAGTGAAAAACAAACAGGCTTTTTACGTTTTTAGCTTATAATACCCTCTTCCTCTAAAAAAGATGAAAAAAATCCATGGCTTGAAATTTTATTATGAGTTTTATCGTCTTTTTTTCAAAGATCAATGCATTTAGAGTCTTTGTTAAAAGGATTGATTGAAACTGGGTGAATTTTTTAAAGTCCACTCTATTCTCCATGTTACCAGTCAAGACGGTAATCCTCTCATTTTCAGGGAGGGTGGACTAATGACACAGTGGTTTAAGAGATTACAAGGGACTTCTGTCACAAGACTAAAGCTGCCCACACAGCGGCTGAGAAGCACAGAAATGTCTCCAGTTTCTGTCAGGTTGGACCGAGCTGCATGTGCTCTAAGTGCTGGAAACATTTGACATATATACTGTATATAATCCAGTTAAATCTCAACAGGACAAAAGATGCAGAAATGTTTCCTCATGCAAACACAAAACTAAAACTTCAGACACTCAAACTCCAGAAAGATTAATTATTTTTTTTGTAAACTTTGGCTCTAGACATATTCAAAACATAAGTTTCATAGATGAATACCAGTCCAAACCCTTGCTAAAAACATTCTCAACTAAAAACTTTGGAAAAAGCAAACTAAAAAATACAGACAGTAATTACAATGTGAAACAAATTCTTGCAAATACTTTATTTTTTTAAAAAGTACCTTTCATACAGCTGCAGAGAAAGATTTGCTTTCTTTTTTTTCTGTGTAGTGTCCACTCAGCAAATATTTTCTATACAGGAGTCAATTAATTCATGTGGTTTATGATGATTGATTTGCTCATTAAATCAAAAAGCTGAGGGGATATGATCCAAACCAAAAATACCCTGTCAACTGAAAAGCATACAAAAATGGTACAAAGATGATTAATAGACTGCAGAAGACTTATGATTCAATTTTTCACATGTTCTGTGGTTTTAAGACTAATTGAGAGTGCTGATTTAAAATTGTAGTTTTAAAAACAAAAACAAAGACTTTTCTACATAATGCTGCAGATAATGCTGCAGCCCACTCATGGTCAATTTTGAGAACACTTATTATGGTTTTGCACTGACACAGAAATATAAATTTAAGTGTCATCAGCATACTGTATGTATAATGAAAGTGGGCTGAGAATGAAGCCTTGAGGAACCCCACATGGGATCCTTTTGCTTCTACTTCCACTTGCCAAGTGACACAAAGTAGTTCAGTGTGCCAAGGAAGATCTGAACTAACTTTGCAAACAATGCCATCCACCTTTCTAGTGGCTGGCAATCTGAGCTTCACTGAGAGCTGGTAAAATTATAACAGGGGCTTTAGATGCTTTGTTAGGACATGTCTTAATGGAAGGAAGGGGTGAGGCCATATGTTGAAAATGAACAAAAAACAAGAAGAAATACTTTAACACATTGAAATGTTCACTGACAAGACAGAATGGTCCCAAAGGCGTGCTCTATCAATCAGAAGAGCATCAGGGTAATCCTGGACAAAAGTTGGCCAAGAGCCTAATCTTGATGGAAAGATAGATGTGTTCAAATGGAATATGAGAAGACAAGTTTAAAATAAAGATAGTCAGGTCATAAAAACACCTCTGTTGCCAAGAGTGAAATACATAATAAAAGCAAATGTTTCTTTGCCTTGCTGTTTGCATTCTTTGACATTTAGGATGTCAATTTAGAGAAACAGTGAACCAAGACTGTTACAAACCGGATCAGAAAATGTCCAGTGCAATGAAGTTGATTACTTGTGAGAAAAAAAGTTTTCATCCCCATAAGAAACACCTGCACCTGGTCTAGGTGAGGTATTTTATAACAGAGATTTTTTAAAAAAAAGAAGTTTCATGTCCAGAGAGGACATTTTGTAAATAGCATAAAATAGTTTGAAGTTTTGAAGAAAAAAAAAAAGAAATTACCCAAATTAAGTTATAAGTTTCTAACATTCAAGCTGAATTGAAGCATCATTATTAAACATCCACACGTTATATTCCTCCTCTGCGTCATGTCTGTGGTCTCCAGTCACTTTACGGTGAAATCTCCCAGGGTAAAGATAATGCTACCATGTTAGGTGTCAGGACATAGACAACCCCTATCACGATTAGCATTAACCTCAACCTGGGACTGTCCTCAGTGGTGGTTTCAGTTCCTTCACCGTTAGTTCTGAATATGTCCTGCAGGGGGCGACAGAAGGAAGCATTAGTGGTTCAGTTCAAAATTATTTCATGGCTTTGAAGTGAAATTCATTCACCTCAAAAAGAATAGACTAGCACTCGCGAATTTCTAGGTTTCAGCTAAGACAAAAAAGTCTCTCCATTCAATTTGGTGAAAGAATAGTATTTAAAAAATATATTTTAAAAATGTCTACAATTAAAAGTTTTGAAAGTTAAAAGAAAAAATCTGATCTGAAAATGTGTGATTTCTGTCACTGTTTAAAGTCTCTCTTCAAATATCAGGTCTGAAATATGATTCAAACGGGCAACTTTTCAAGCAGCAGTCACTGTATTTCTGTTTAGTAAAATTATTCTCTCTAAGTTTCAGCTGTTTGTCACCTGGATGGTAGATGACAACGGCCATAAGTGCAACTTAATTCAGTTGCCTGGACTTGATTACAGAGTCTAAAAGAGCAACTAGAATGGAGCAACTAGAGCTGGCCGTAAAGTTTCGCAAATGCTGAGCAGCAACAGGATGTAACAGATGCTGTCATGTCGACTAACTGATAAATGAGGAACTAATCGGTGACTTACTGCCAGGAAGAAAGTCTGCGTGTGCAAAGATTTTTAGCAATAATAGTGTCGTTATACTGACCTGTCTCTACATCTCCACCGCTTCCTCTCATTGTTCAGCCTTTCGCTCCTCTGTCGATTCTCCACCTTCTGTAATTGGCAGTCTCATTTTATATAGATGAGAATGACTCATGGAGAAATCCCCATTTCTCTTTCGCTTTAAAAAAAAAAAACTCCTCTATAAAATCAGACAGATGTGACATCATTCTATGTAAATGCAACCTACTGAAAAATGTACAAGGTCTTCTTATCCATGCTACAATAAGAGCAATAAAAAAAAAAACTTTCACAGTCGTGACAGCAGTTTGACTGGAGCAGTTTTTAAGTTATTACAAGTGTCACATGTCAAACAGAACAAAAAACTCATTACAAGACTAGTTAAGAGTTTTGTTAGAATATTCAAACTGTGTCACCTTCATACCCTCAATAAAATGTAAATGCAGTTAATCCAGCTTTTATGTTTGACATGCCAAAGAAACCCATTTTAATAACAATTTTAAACATAGTTCTGACTATGGATGGATGCATAATTAGATGACAAGCGATAAACACTTTCCTTTCCAGTGAAGAAGTATTTACCTTTGTTTTTGCTATTTTTATTACAGTTAAATGCTTAAAACTGTCATACAAATTTTTTATACAGCACAAAGATTCCCTGAGTAAGTCGTAGTAATAGTAAGTAGTTTTCAAATGAAGATTTCATTGAAAGAAAAAATGCTTACCAAAACTGCTCTGGAAATTTTTCTGTTTGTGATTTTGTTACCCTTGGCAGCAACAGTTACACTCAAGCTATTTTTTATATGTATTTTATATCATTTGATTCACTTAGCCTCACTAAATTGTTCATCCTGCCACATTAGCCACCATGTTTCACTGTCGCTATGATGTTGGATACCTAAAATGCTGTGTTAGCTTAATGCCAGATGTAGCACAAGCCACACCTTCCAAAAATGGCCACTTTTATCTTGAAACAGAACAGTTTTCTAAAAGTCTTGAGAATCATCAACATATTTTGTTATGTTTTGTTTTCGGCAAATAGTTTGTTTTTTGCTTTTTTAGTTCTGTGTTGTTTTTACCAGGGAACTCTCACATGAAATGTACTTTTCCCTGGTCCCTTTTTCATGATTGATTTATTATGCCTGACCTTAACTGAGGTAATTGAAAGCTGCAGTGTTTTAAATGTTGCTCTAGGTTCTTCTGTGACGTTGTGGATGAGTCGTAGCTGTGCTGTAGGAGTAATTTAGTGGGAAAGCCATTCCTGCGAAGGTTCACCACCTTTTCCAGACTAATATGTCATTGACATTGTTTCTGATCTGCTTTATAGCTTTCTTTTTTAAGCTGGGTGTAATTTGGCTCTTCTTGAGATTTTCTTAGCCTGCTTCCTGTTGTCAGGCGGGTTCTATTTAACAAATCTATTGATTTAACAGGCCAGGCATTAACCTGGCCTGAGTGTGGCTAAGCACAATCAATACACGATTTCACATGATTTCCTATGCGAATAAATAATCCTATATATTCACATAGGGTCAGGTCGAATTAGCTTTTTCACCATAATTCACAAAATCATGATATAAAAGCAACTTTTTACATTTCTTTATGATATAAAAATTTCTTTCTTAAATTTGTAAGATCTGGATGTGACAAAAAAAATCAAAACAATACCAAAGGTGGTGTAAGAGAGAAAATACACTAAAGCACAAATTAAACTGATTAAATTATTTTTTATTCACGATCAAGTACAGACCCTTTGAACTCAAACATTTAGCTTCTCGTGGTTATTAACAAATTCCCAGCAGACTGATGTGTTGCTTTTAGAGAAGGTCCTGTGCTAAATCTGCCAGTAGTCTCACAGATTTAAGATCATGATCTTGATGTAGCATTAAATTTAAATGAGACACAGAAGTTAAATAATGCAACTTACAAACACAGTAAGTCATGCTGTATGTACAATTGAATAAATTGGATGAGTTAAAAACTCAGCTCAATGATTCCCATTGAGAAAAAAGCCTCATAGAGAAATCATCGTTACCATACCTCAAATTTCCAAAAGGAAAACATTTCAGAATAACAGGAGGAGATAATTATATTTCTATCCATATTTCTGTAAACCCTCTGTCCGTAGTTTCTCTCATACAGTAATAACACGTTTCTAGTTTTATTGATTAGAAGGCTGCTTGACCAGCGGAAGAGATAAATAGAAGAAATTAAGTTTTCCACTTTTCCATGGAGCTTTGAAAACAGCATTAGAATTCAAGCTGATGTACTTTGAGTTGTATTTTACCAAAGCATATCATGGAGGTTTTATAAAGATCACAGAAATTTCTCATGAGGTCCATAGACCTCATGAATACAGAACTAAAGAGCTCTGAAAGAGGTGGAGCAGAGATCAGTGATTATTGCCAGAATAGAATAGAATAGAATAGAATAGAATAGAATAGAATAGAATAGAATAGAATAGAATAGATTTCATTATCTCTCACTGGGGAAATTCAGAAATTCAGAGAAATTAGTAAGAAGAAAACCCCCAAATAATTTATTTTTAAGTATTGCAAGTTAAAACATGAAATATTTGGGACTGGACTAACATATAGTATATAGTATAGAGAGTTTGGTTTCTACCATCCAACTTCTTCTATTCCATGATGTGGCTTTTCCTACCTGGTAAATGAAACGCAACAGTTCAGTTACAACACTGGTCTCCTCAATTCACTATTTTAATGCTAATAAGCCCAAAACAGATATGAAAATCTTGCTTCTTGACGTGAAGCTAAAGGTTCAGTTTCTGAAGTGGGGAGTATGTCTTTGTTGTGAGACGGGGCAAGAAATCACAAGCTGTGTTAACTCAAACTGAAAGTTTGTCTCCTGAAATGTGTTTCCTTGACGAGAACAGCTAAAGAGCAACAGTTAATTGATGCCGACATTTTCATTTTCCTTCAAACATGAGTCAAATGAATCCTATTCATTATGTGTTACCCTGCATTCATCTTCCTGTCTTAAAGATGTTTCTCAAAAATTAAACATGGCCCACTTTAACCCCACCAGACAACGACTTTGACTGTTACAATTTAGGACTGCTAATAATTAATGCTTCTGTACTCCATTTTCTTTCTGGCATGACTACATAGACAGAAATATTTTATTTTTCATAAGATGCAAACAGCTCCTTGTGCATTAAAATGGGCTAGAAGAACTCTCAGAAAATCCGACACTTATTTTTTCTGGTTCACTTTCATACATCTCTATGACTTCAACTAAATAAGACCTTGTAGTGAAAGCTGAATATATTGGAAAAATAACAGGAATACAGGGCATTGTTAACAAAGAAGAAGTTAGACAGCTTTTTGACTTTTTTTTTCCAGAACCCTCCTCAATTGCTGGCACCCCTGGGAAAGATGTGCAAAAATACGTCTAATGAATGAATCTTTTATTGCAGCAGCACAAGTGCAAACTGAAAAATTTAGGGACATTCAACCTTTAATTTGAGAAAAATTATTCAATGAGGGGAAAAAATCGCTTGTTAAAAATAATTGTGTTTAACGAGACAACCCGTGGAACATCAATTGGCACCACTAGCAATTCCTAAATAACAAATAGAGAAAATACAGTTTCTTTTGGGTATAAATAAGATTGAAATAGAGAGCTACTGTTCAAAATGGGAAAGACAAAAGAACATACATTCAGTTTTGGCAGATGTGCGTAGACCTTCCTGCATCCAGGAATGCAAGCCATCTGGAAGCTTCATAATCTGGTTTAAACACCAAGGATTGCCCTGCAAAACATAAATGCAGTTTTTGCATCTTTGCTGTCCCTGACAGATAAAACAGTAGAGCTCTCTTTAGTGTATTGTTGTTGTTTTTCTTCTAGCACTTCTGTCCCCTCATTTTCCGTATTTGCTGTGCCAGAGCCCCACACTCTCACTGGGAGTGTTGTCGTCTCTGTGGGCATGCACAGTTAGTCACTAAAGTCTGGGCTGCACTTAGATATTGGAGTGGAGATATGATGAAATTGGCTAAAGAGTGGATATCAATTATAGGTCAGGAAATGACAAAAGACATAGCTCATTCCCCCGTAGATCCGGTGGAGGATCTATGATGCTGTGGGCTAGTTTCTATTCTAAAGACCATGGCAGCCTTGTTGGACTGCATGATGCAATATCACAAAAGCTGTTCTAGCTTTTGTGATATTCAAAAGCTAGAATAGCACATATAAAATCCTGAAAGCTGAAAATGGCCCTTTTTTTGTTTTTAATAAGGTCAATCAATCAATCCAGTTTATTTGTATAGCTCATTTCAGCAACAAGGGCGTTCAAGGTCCTTTACATCATATAAACACAAAATCAAAGAACACACAATTGAAGCATTACATTTTGTCAAGTGCCATCGTTACACATCAGAACGTTAATGTTTAATTTCTTCTTTTCAGTCAAAAGCAACTCTAAACAGATGTCTTTTTAGTCTAGATTAAAGGAACTCAGTGATCCAAAACAAATGAACAAATCAACACAGAAATTGTTCTCCAGCTCAACATTATCCTCAGTCCTTGTGTATCTCAGCTCCTGGAAATGCTATAGGAACGTGTACACTGCATGCGTTTAAGTCTGTAGTCAGACCTTATTAGTTACCCTTGATTAGAAACGATTCACTTTCACATTTTCATTTTTACTCACATGTATATAGAGGACCCATTTCTTACCAAGCAACCTATTTATTGAACATTATGACTTAGACCTGAGAAGAACTGGGTTTCTGTTTGACAGTTATGGGAGTGTCACCTGTGGGGATTTTGAACAAGACCCTTTTCCACTAAATGACTAGAGGATGCTCTGCAATCCTCATAGCAAATCTAAGATGTCAATTTGTCCTGAATCAAACTGCCCCGCTCTGTTTGTTGTGGTAGCCGAGTCATAGTGATCCTCTTCTCAGAAGGAAGGTGCCTCCCCTTCCTTTTTCGACACCCTGGTACTCATCAGTTTATCCTGAGCAACGGCAGCGGCAGCATTAGATATGCCACGCTGCACACTTTACCTTCATACAATGCGTTTTTTTTTCTTCTTCTTTTCAGCCTGACCCAGTGAACCTCTGTCGTGCCGTACACATTATATTCCTGCTTGTGTGTCAAAGAGGAAGCATGAATCAATGACATAGAATTGAAAAGGGAAAACACTGAAAGTACACAACGAGGCGGGGAATAAGCCCAGATGCTGCCGGGGACCCCCCCTCTTCATGTTCTGGAAATTCACAGCATTTCAAATACAAACGTTTTTGTATTTTTTTCTGACTGGCTCGTCTTTCAGATTACAAATTTTGGAAGGATGATATTTTTAAAAGTTTTCCCCTTTTTTATGAGCCTTTAAGATTGTGGTGTTGGACTGGAGCTCAAAAGCACAAAGAGTTTGTTTTCCATGTTTCAGGTCTAACGCAGAAAACAGGTCTTAATCACCTGATTTTCTTCAATGGAAGAGATAAGATGAGATATTAAAGAGAGTTTCATAACCTCACATACTTTCAGTCCTTTATGAGCGACTACGAAGGAAATCAGAATTGAAAGCCCCTCTGACTGTTTATTCACAAGAAAAAAAGAAAAAGGTAAATCTCTCTGTGCGTCTCATGCTCTGCAGAGATCCGTTTCCACGTGGGCCTGACTTCACTCTGTTTTCCTGTCATACGTGGGATATGCATGAGGCTTGATAGACATACAGCTGATATGATCAGATATAATTTCCAGCTCTTGATGGCGTCATCCTCCCTTGATCTCTCACTCTACAAAATGAAACGTGTAGTGCCGCTGGGAAAATTTCACACAAACCCAGCAGACTCACTGTCTTACACCACTCAGAAGACACGTGTTTGATTAGCTTTGTTATGTTTTCGTAGACTAAAAGCAGCAATTGTTTCACATTATGTGATGGACTCCTGCTCTTTACACAGAAACACAGTGACATTTGTTTCCCCCAATCAAAAGTCCTGGGTCTAAAATTAGCTGATTTAAAGGAAGCGTGGGTGCAGCGTCAGAAGCGGAAAGACCAACGCTGGTTAAGATTTAATTCCACAAACCACTTTAAATACACACACAGACCTCTTAACTCTTTATGTACTGAAATTATTGCACTTTATATACTGTATAAGGGCAGCACAACTAGATGCTGTAAACAACAAATAAACAAACAAAGTCTTGAGGGGCCTTTTATTTCATTCGAGCTGTATTTTCTTAAAATGAACAGAAGTTTTTATTTCAACTTCAGGTTCTTTAATTGGGAAACAGCTGTTCCCATTTCTTGGCTTTGGTTAATAACAATTAGAAAGGATTTGTTTTTTCAAGCTACGTAGGTGATTTCCATCAAGTTCTAATTACTCATTACACTGAAGAATCTTACATTTTTACGGAAACTAAACTTGTGGAGAAAAAAAACAAGAACTGTCAGGCCTAAAAGAAACTATAGTCCACAAAACTTGTCTGAAAGTCTCTTGTTTCAGAAGAAAATGGAAAAACCCAGCAAGTGACCAATGAAGCACTACAAAAAGCTCTCCTGGGTTAAAGGAATCATGTCATGATTTGTCAAAACAAAAATTGAAAATAATTTTTTTATGGGTCAAACTTTATTAGTCTTGTAAGTTTTACAATTTGGCTAAAGAAGCACAAGCAAATGAAGTGTCTAAACATACAACTTGCCTCATTTCCCCCAACTATCTTGGCTTTAACCCTTGTTTTGGTTTATGATTTGGAAAATACTCCTACTTCAGTTCTTCTGTTTCTTTTTTGTGTGTGTGCTCTATCTTTTCAAGCCCCTGGTCGGTCGTGGCAGATGATTGTTCGCTGGAGGTTTCGTCTCGTTAAAGGGGAGTTTTTCCTCTCCACTGTCACTACATGTGTGCCTTGTATGGAGGATTGCTGTAGAGTCAACGACACAACTCAACCACTGCTGGGTCTCCTTAAACAGAAAACTTTTCAAACAAATTTTAAAAATAAAATAAATTTGACAGCACTGTTAAATAATTAGAATCAGTATAATTGGATTGAAGTTACTTTTTTTGTTAAGACCTTAAAGATGACTTGTTCTGAATTGGAGAAATGTAAATGAACTAAAATGAATTTTATTAAATGAACAAGGCTGATGATCAAGTGTGGAGACACCTAAAGGGAACAGCAGGAAGAAGAAGAAGAAACAAAATCCAAAAGAGTAAACGCTACCAATATGTAGTAAACACAAACCCACAGAGCTGATCTCTAACATAGAATTGTTTTCACCAAGTCTCTTCAGAATATCATTGAACAACCAATAGGTTTAGCCACAACTTCTCATCATAAATTGATGCCATCCTGGAATCTTCAAAGTATCAATGTTTTTATGAACATTCAGCATTTCTGTTATGCTCAGAAATTTGTCTTGCTTTGATGTCTGCGAATATAGTTACAAATAAATGTGTGTGATTAAATTAAGATTGTGTTAAAGTCTGAAATCCAAATGTGCATTTAATAAGATATTATTACATATGAACACCTTTATTATCAGAAGGTCTTATAAGATAGTTTGTCTACATTCTCAGATTCGCCCTCAGTCTAAAGTACATGGCAGAATCAATTCTGTCTGTCTGCCACAAGGAGATGATCACGGTTCTCCAAAGTCCACCTCTGATTGGTCGGTCAGGCTCTGTTGGCAACTTCTTTCTACAGAAACTGCCGATTCTCCTCCTGACCGCTGCTTTTTGAGAAACATACAAACAGAAGCCGAGAATCAGAAGTCTGAATGACTTGCAACATTGTGTTGCATTAAATGTTTTTAATTACATCATACACTGGGCTACATTTGCCCAACGTTGTGTAAAATGTCAGCAAAAGTATTGTTTTTTGTTTCCTTAAACTGATTCTGAGTCCAAAGTGAGGAACTTCGAGGAAACCATAAACGCAAACGCAATGAGTAACCAGAACCACATTTCTTTCAAAGTGACCAATTCTAAGTTGCAAAACATCTCTGTCTGGACCACAAAATATCTGTAATGGTTTGAGAAGCTGATAGATAAAAGGTGATTCCAACTTTGGTTTTCGAATCCTAATTTTAATCTGTCCCATACTCTCCCCTTCAAATGCATGCTGGAGAATGCATATTCTTCAGCCATGAAAACCTTTTTTTATTTATCATTTAATTGGCTTAGACATTACTTTACCTTCTTTCAGAAAAAAGTTTCCTGTGGCAGAATAGATTTACGACTATATTTCTTTTTCTATTTGTGTATTTTGTTATTTTTAATATTAATTAGTTGATAATAGAGAGCTCACAATAGTGTAACTAATGAGAAAATAAATTCATGGTTATCATTAATACATAAATATAAAATGAAATTACCTTATGCTTTTTTCTAATCTGTGCGGTCTTTGTGATGTCTAATAAGTTTTACTCTTGGAAATTTACAGTACATCCTTCCTTATATTCATCATATAAATTGTTTAAAGGGAAGATGAAAACTTTTTCCTTTACAACTGATTTTTGATTTCATGACAATGATTCATCTATCTTCCGTATGATAGCTTAGCCTAGTTTATAGATGCTACAAATTCTATGATTTTATATGTTTCAAAATACAAAAACAAAGTTAATTAAATCCCACAGAAACCAAATCAATTAATTAGTGTCATATTTAGAGCTTTTGGTTCATAAAAGAAGATTTGTTAGCTTTATTTTTTTTACAAGGGAAAAAGTCTCTAAATAACTTTATATTTTCTAAATAATATTGAAAAAGCTCATGACCATAGATGAGGGTGGGAACGTAGATCGACCGGTAAATCGAGAGCTTCGCTTTTTGGCTCAGCTCTCTCTTCACCACGACGGACCGGTACAGCGCCCGCTTGACAGCAGACGCTGCGCCAATCCGCCTGTCGATCTCCCGCTCCCTTCTTCCCTCATTCGTGAACAAGATCCCGAGATACTTAAACTCCTCCACTTGGGGCAGGACACCCCCCCTGACCCGGAGAAGGCACTCTACCCTTTTCCGGCTCAAGACCATGGCCTCGGATTTGGAGGCACTGATCCTCATCCCGGCCGCGTCACACTCGGCTGCGAACCGCTCCAGCGAGAGCTGCAGATCACGATCTGATGAAGCCAAAAGGACCACATCGTCTGCAAAAAGCAGAGATGAGATCCTAAGGCCACCAAATCGGATCCCCTCAACACCTTGGCTGCGCCTAGAAATTCTGTCCATGAAAGTGATGAACAGAATCGGCTTTGGGTCATGACCGAAAGAACGAGATCGCGGATACAAGCGGCCGAAATGGGTTTTCTCCGTAGGGTGGCTGGGCTCTCCCTTAGAGATAGGGTGAGAAGCTCAGTCATCCGGGAGGGACTCAGAGTAGAGCCGCTGCTCCTTCACATCGAGAGGAGCCAGTTGAGGTGGCTCGGGCATCTGGTCAGGATGCCTCCTAGACGCCTCCCTGGTGAGGTGTTCCGGGCACGTCCCACCGGGAGGAGGCCCCGGGGAAGACCCAGGACACGCTGGAGGGACTATGTCTCTCGGCTGGCCTGGGAACGCCTCGGGATTCCCCCGGAGGAGCTAGAAGAAGTGGCTGGGGAGAGGGAAGTCTGGGCCTCCCTTCTGAAGCTGCTACCCCCGCGACCCGACCTCGGATAAGCGGAAGAAGATGGATGGATGGATGGATGGATATTGAAAAAGCTTTAAAAAAAATTAAAAATGATTTTGCATATTTAAAGAGATATTTTTGTGTTTGGTTTATTCTTACATTTTCAAAAATAAAACACAGGATTGAATTATCCTTACTCGCAATGCAATTTGATCAGTTGAAAGTAACAAAAATGTAACTATATGAAATCCAATCTATTTTATTGTCAGCATTGTCATACAAATAAATACCATTCCTGATGACAAAACATAACACAGTGATGAATATAGAGTATTTGACAATTCTTTAGAGTCAGCTTTAAAGTTATACTTCTGTTTTCGACTCAAAAAGGTACATAAGAATTTCAAAACCTTGCAATATAATTCATAGATTTTTTTTTAATGCCTAATTCTTTTTAGAACAAAATCAGCAGATTTCTCAATCCTTTTTTGTCTTATAAGAAATTAAATTGAATAAGGTCTACAAATAAAAATATTTGTTTGCAACCTTTATTTTGCTTTCCTAATCTGGATCTGGAACAAGAAATCTTTATAAAAGTACTGATTAAATTTCCATTCAGCTTACTAAACAAGCAATATCGCCATCTAGTGATGTGAGCAAACTACTGCATCCGCTTGTAAAAACACGAAGGTATTGCTTTGTAATCACAGTGAAAAGTGAGTGAAGTTGTCAAAGGTTTTTGCTGCTAATGGGCTCGAGGGTTCAATTTTGTAAACCATAGTTTTTAAAAGGTCACATATTGTATTGCTCGCAGGTGTTTGGACTTTCTGAAGCACAGTAAAATAATTCGTACGTGAGTTTTGATCTAAAGCGGCCACTAGTTGCCGCTTTAGGTTTGAGGTAAAGCAGCCAGTAGTTTGTTTTATGCAGAGGTACCTAGCTAATTAACATACCTGATGAAAAGGCTAAGAGAATATTCAATAATCCTGAGCAGTCAGGTTATTTCACTTACATTGTATTTATTAAATCATTGTATGCCCAGAGCTGTAATCAATGTCAACTGGGACATTTGAGACAATGTCAGGTACAGAGAGAGGATGAGAGTTTGATGGTCCAGACTTTGGACTGAATTCTCCTCCTTTAGTTTGGCTCTGATTTTTATTTGCATGGTTGACTAAGAAAAAAACTTTATTTTTGAAGCACTCATGAATTTGAAGATAAGTGTTTGGGTTTGGTCATCCAAGAAATAAAAAAATAATAATAATTTCACATTTTAAAAAAAATAATCTGGTTAATGACTCTTTCCTTATTTTTTTTAATGATTCATAATTCAGGATCAGTAGCTGAGCATGTATTTGCTTTCTCTGAAAAATGTTGTAAATTGATGACTGCCTTTTCAAACATAACATGAGTTTGATAAAAAAAAAAAAACCCTGAGCATAACAAACAAAAAATATGCCAATACATTTGCTTAATCTGTGTTGTACCAGTTCATCCTTAACAATAATTAGTTTTAAATTCAGTTCAGTCACGTTTATATAAATTAATTCAACTTGAATTAGGTCTGTTTCACTCATCTTTTGTCTAAAAAAGTTTAAAAATATACCCATATGTCATGACATCATTCACAGGTAAGCGTATGCATCATCCGATTGTCTAACATTTATTCTGAACAGTTCATATGAACAGTGCTATGTTCATATGAACTGTATTTTACAGTGTTTAAATTATCAAAATATCTCCCCTCATTCACAATTTTGAATGCTGTTGTTATATGAAAACAATGCTGAAACTTTGAACAGTGGTTAAGGGAAGTGCTAGCTTTTGAATAGGATATCGTGTTGGCTTCTCGTGGGTGTCAGAGCAGTGGCCAATCAGGAAACGTCCACAAACTCAGACTACTAGAGAATGGTTGTAGAAGAATATCTAATTTTGTTAAAACATAAAAATATATCTGATAAAGTCATACAAAAACAAGGTAAATTATATCTCTTGTCTTATTTCACATTATCCTCTTGTGCTCTGGTGAGTACGAGCCATGTCCCCTTAGGCTCCACAATAAATAAATAAAACTGTGAGAACGAAATCAGCATCAGGTAGAAATTCAGCAGAAGTCAGCTGGTGGTCAGACCAGACACTTGTATTCTCACGTTCTTCAGAAAGCAGGAAGTTGTGCTGCATTTATCAACATCTGTTATCAGTAGTAGTTTTGTGACACCAACACGGAAAGCATTGTGAAAGACAGCAAGAAATCAAAGAAAAGAAAATGGAATTAAACACACAAACTCAAATACAAATTGATATTCTGAATGAGTAGGCAAATTACTGTCCTTACATCCAACTACAACAACAACTACTACAGTACACTACTACTATTACTACTACTACTTCTAATAATAATAATAATAATAATAATAATAATATATAACACAACATTCTGTGTGAAAACCTAAGTTACAGTCACTGCATGACTGAGTCATAAAAGTGCATTTTGACTGATGTGTGACCTTCAAAGTGACATTTGCATGTAAAATGTAATAAATTTGGTTATAGAAACCTCCCTGAATACATCCCTTTCAACTATCAGGTTTATGCAGAACCATGAAGAGACAATCACTTGGGCTTCTTAAAACTGAAATATAATGCTATCAGAGAACAAAAACGTTGTACTTTATTTCAAATACAGATTAACATATGCCTAGAAACCTAAAGGCAAAACTTTGTCGCTTTTCACTTAAGATTTTATAACCCTGTGATGGACACATTTGTTCACTGAGCCATTTTATGCCCAAATGCATGTTTGCTCAACAAAAGCATCTGATAAAATTGTTTGAACTGAGAGCAAATGTCTTTTACGCTCCAAATGTTAAAACTGTTTGTCTCTTTTGCAGATATGATTGGAAGTAGAAATGAATGTTGCAATCACACACAGGAAAGAGAGAGCAAAAGAGAGAGAGTGAAAGAGAGAGTGAGCAAGAGATGTCAAAAGAGCAAGCAGGAACTCCCTCTCCTAGGTGTTGCTCCGCTTCTTCCACACTTGAGGAACATTGAAAAGGTAAGCAACCGACTCTTTAATTAAATAGATGGCTTTTATTCCCCAGGTTGTAAATTGTCTTTAATTGACCTTAGTTACTGTGGATTCTAGGGAAAAAAAACCTGTTATGAGCTTGTAATCTCAGCTATAATCATAACTTTGCTGCGGGTAAAGATAAAGTGTTCATTAACACGGGAGTCATTGCATGCAGTTACACAAACAGGTCTGAATGCAGGTTTGCGCAGAACCCCCAGGCTTGCTAAATGTACTACTGATAGATTCCTTTCACCTTAATCACTTGTGTGGCTACACCTACTGTGTGCAGTTGTTTATTAATAATAGATCATTGTGGGGAGAAAAAAAAAGCATTATTGGGTCACATACTGTTTGAGCCCTTTAAGTTGGTTCCTTAGTATAATTGTTCTTGTACAAAACAGAAGAGGATGACAGAAAGGAAGTAGGTGGTTTCAGTCTGGTTTGAGTTGAGGACATCAGCTTTTTCTTCACTTTAGACAACATATGTGCAATCATTCTCCTTCTGTGACTTTGCAGAATCAAGGACAGGTGTGTTTTTCTTTTCACGCTCCACATCACCTCAATGGCTGACAAAAACACAACACAGGCCTCCGCTAACTCCAGCAGCCAATTGCAGGACGACGCTTCCAGAGGAGTCCAAATTACAGTCACTCTGCTTATTTTTCTGGTAAGAAATGTTCCACCTGAAGTTATTTACAAAACCATAATATGCAGCGATGGTTTTGAAAAAGAAACTGCACGACTAAAAATGCTTCAGCTATGACCTTTTATTTCCTTTGAGTTTCAGGAATGCAAAATGTACTCGTTGGTGCTCCCTGGCTGACTGAGTCTGTTGTATTTATGATGAAAACTGTTCGATGGACAAAAGCCGAAGAGAAATCAGGCAGTGACATGTTATGTTTAATTGGAAAGTCTAAATCTCTTCCTACTCTGTTTGGTTCCTTTAGGTGGGCGTATCTCTGAATGGGTTGGTGGTCTGGGCACTTGGACTACGGGGTCGGCGTCACCTGGTGCGCAGAGGCAGCACTGAGGAAACGCGTGCTGCCAGCAGTTTCAGAGTCTACGTCCTGAACTTGGCCGTGGCTGACCTTATCTTGCTCCTGCGGACTCCTCTCATGGTTGGCTATATTGTTAACAAGGGCAGTTGGCCATTTGGAAAGGAATTCTGTCACCTGATAATGTTCCTGCGATGTCTTGGGCTGTACGCCTCTGCTTTCCTCCTTTGTGCTGTGGCTCTGGAACGTTGCTTGTGTCTCCTCAGGCCTGTGTGGGCTCGACTGAAACGACCCTCCTGGGCTGTTCCTCTGGTATGTGGAGTCCTATGGCTGATGGCCTTCATCTTTTCTGTCCCCTACATCTACTTTGCTGAATTGAAGAAAGTATCCGGCAAATACCATTGCGTGGAGAGCGGAAATTTTAATCTAGGATTGTTTCTAACAGAAACAATAGCTGGCTTCATATTGCCTCTCATGGTATTCGTGTCAAGTAACTTGGCCGTTTTGGTCACCGTTAACAAAGCCATGCCTTCAACACCCAGTGGCACAACACCATCAATGGCACGTAAGATGACCAGGATGTACCATGTGCTCTTTTCCACCATGGTCCTCTTTCTCACCTGCTGGGTGCCCTACTTTGTCTGTCGCTTCGTGCAAGCCCTGGCAGAGGATAAGTCTGTTTTGTACTACTCAGCACAGAAGGCCGCATATATCTGTCTGTTTCTGGTGTACATCAAAAGTGCTCTTAATCCTGTGCTGTACGTGTTTGCTGCCAGAGGCCTGGGCCGTGCCATCAAAAATTCACTCGTCTCAACAATTGAAAGACTTTTCAATGAGGAATCCTATGAGTCCATACGAAGGAAGTCACTCAAGACCTCCCAGATCTGATCCAGATGTTTAGAACTGTTTTGACATAATACTTATAGACAACCTGATTCATCCATTTTCTATTCACGCCGAGGAGGGGCTCCAGTAGCCAAGGGGCAAGAGAAAGGGTCCACCCTGGACAGGTTCTCCAGAACTACACATGACAACAATGTACAGCTTAAACTCAAGAGCAGTTTAGAGTGGTTGATTAACCTAATCGCTATTTTTGGACTGAGAGAGGCCAACCTGGAGTGAAGTCTACAAAGAAAGGGCATTTGAGCCCGGGACTTTCCGTGAAGCTTTGGTTGATTTTTTGTTTTTATTTGTAAAATTTCTTGTCCTCCCCGGCTTAGACCTTTCCTGCTTCCCCCAATATGAACATTGTAAATAAAATCTAAGGAATGTAACCGTGAAGCACTTTATGTCAATGTTTTTCAATGTATATATGAGACAGAGAAACATGTTTTTGGGAATGTATAAAATGTATTTTGAAATTAATAAAGATTGTTTTGGTGCAAATTTTTTGTTGGTATTTAATGTACATGTACATCTATTACCTTACAAAAGATTTAAATACCCCCAGAATTTTTCCATACTCCAACTACAAACTTAGTGCTTTTGATTGGGACCTTTATGTTCCAGATTATAACAAGGTAGTTTGTAATTGTGCAAATGTTTTTATTACAATAGTTTTTACAAATAAAAATCAAATAAGTATGACACTCTGATTAAAGTTCTCCTTGCCCAGTTTAGATAATATGCAAAAAAAAAGGGGGGGCGGGGTAAAGACTTTTATTAAATTTGCAAGGCATTTCATGGAAAGGCACCACCATATTATATATGCTTTATATAATATACAATAATATATATTTAATATTCTTTAGCCTTAAGGATCAAATTAGATTTTTTCCTTTTTGAGTGAGAATATTTTTAACTAATGGTAAATTCCTCTCACAATCATATTCTACATCAGTCAAAAGTTGTTAATGTCTTTTTCACGCTAACAGAAAAGTGAAAATATATTTATCCATCCTCCATGTCTGTATAGATACATCAGAAGAAACAACTTGTAGATTTTAACAAAAGGAAACAGAGTCTACATTCAGCCGCCTTTCTCAAGTTCAGTTTAAGCAATTAATTTCAAAACAGTATTGCCAAATCATTTCCCTAAACTAGACAACTTCTCTTTTTGTCTGCTTCTGCTGAATACAATTCTTTATTATTTCTTCTTATTATTCTTTATTATTCTTTCTATATATTTAGATTGACTGGAAACTGATTTTACCAAAGAGCATAGCATCATTTATAAATATACCAAATACATTTCAGCTAAACTAGGCAGCCCGATCTGACTAGAGATAAAAAGATGCAGCAGCATGGTTATTTAAGTGTGCACATCTCTATATACTTTCTTAAAACACCTTTTTGTTCTATTTTAGCATTCAGTCTTGAGGTATGCTGCCACCTCTAACTGCAGGTTCTGGTTGTGTCAGAGACGATGTATGTGAGAATGTGGCTATTCTTACTTTTTTGCCAGTTGTTTGTTGATTCTTGCGTTGTGTGTGAATTGTGAGACAGTTATTTTTTGTTTTTGGGCATGTGCACCGACTGATGGCACCCTTTGAATTTCGTTGTCCTTGTGACAATGACAATAAAGATTTATCTTATCTTATCTTATCTTATCTTGTATCAGAGATGGACAAGAAGCTGAGTAAAGAGATCTGGTGGATCTCCTCTTGAATGTAAATAAACAAATGAAATGAGTTTTGATTTCAGGAGAAACAGGGTTAGATCAGACCCTATTTCCATCATGGGAGGAGAAATGGAGGTGGTTGAGGAATATAAATACCTCGGTGTTCATCTGGACAACAGACTGGACTGGAGATTCAACAGTGAAGCGTCTACAAGAAGGAACATAGCAAACTTTCATTACTGAGCAAGTTTAAGTCCTTAAAGTCTTGCAGCAATATGCTGCATATATTCAGTTGTAGAGATTGCACTTTCTTCTCCATCATCTGTTGGGTAGCAGCATCAGAGCCAGGGACTAAAACAGCAACCTGATAAAGAAGGCTGGTTTTATTCTGGGGATTTCTGTGGAACCTCTGGAGTTGATGATGCAAAGAGGAATTATTCACAAAATCATAAAAATGTAAAAACCCTGAAAATTATCTTCATAAAACTGTTATACAGCAATGGTGTCTTCAGTCTGAGGGTTCTTCAGATTCACTGTAATACATAGATCCTTTCTGCCCACAGTCATCAGCATCTGAGTCATTAAAGAAAATTGTCTAATACGAGTTACAACATTTAATTTAGTTTTCTCAGGCCAAGCCACATTTTTCAACAAAAGACTTCTGTCTTACCTCTGTTCAGACATATGGAGGATAAAAAGAGAGTTGTCACATGTGGATCTGACCAGCACAAGTTTGAAATTGTTGCAACTCCTTCAGTGTTACTGTAAAGGTCTTTTCAGGCATCTGACCAGATTCTGTATTGTCTTTTTATTAGTTATTTAGAAAGATCCAGTTTTAATACAGTCCTTGTTGTTCCACATTTTCTCCAGGTATTGATGACCATCTTAATTATAACCCAATATATACATATTTCTCTAGATTATTTTTTGTAACCTTCTCCTGGCTTATACCTTTGTACCATGAGGCCCTTTGGATATTTGTAATCTCTTTGTAAACTAAAGGATGAAATGGAGCAAATGTGAAAAAATCCTGACAGACTTTAATTATGGTTTATCAGATTCTCTATAGCTGATGACAGATGTGTTCACAGAAAGACAGAATGCAAAATTAATACATAAGGTAGACCAATAAATATTTAATTATTCAGGTTATTGTAGTTTTAATATTTTTTTAAACATTCCCCTCAAACATATCAGCTTGTTTTTCAACTGAACTTTATACAATCTACATCACATTAAAGTTAATTATTCCTCATGTTCTTGTGTTTTATTACACCACAAACAGCCGGCATTTTGACAGAAGTGTGTAGATGTTTTAATGCTCTGTGTTGGATCTTGTTCTCCTCTGCTTGTATTCAAATTCCTGATTTTCAAGATCTTCTGGATAAGTCCTACTGGCTGTTATCCGATCTGGGTTAGTGAGGATAACGGGGGGTTTGCAGCAACAGCCCCAAGGCATTGGAGCACTCTTCAGTTGAGAAGAAAGTGTCACTCTTCCACATGAATCTTTTTATCAATCTTGCTTTTGGTGATTGGAGATTTCCTCCAGGTTGGATTTATTTTTGGAGATGACTTATCAGGTAAAAGGACTTATGGAATAGCTGCTAGGGGTGCGTCTGTTCATCAGAGGACACATTCCTGCCTGTGTTCAGGCTTGCAGGAGGCCGGGGCGTGATTAGGTATTAATTCAGGATGCATCTTGCCTGCATGTTCGTGACACTTGGAAAAGATATGGAGGCAAAAGTACCAAAGTCAATATCCTGCCTCAAGGAAAACAGTTGTATGGATTCCAACCAGCATCACATCACTATGCTGGAATGCAGTTGTGCTTAAAAGGAAATGATACCATAGAATAACTATGTTTAAAGAAGTGATAATATTGTGCTGAATTAACACTTTCAGTTGGAAAAAAAAAGTTTCAGTTCACATAACTAGTGGTTACATCTTCTAACCTGTTAAATGCAGAGGAGGCTGGCAACTCCTTAATTGCCTTGGAGCTGATAATGTGAATTTATTTTTTTCAACAAATATTTATTAAAAAATTTTAAAAAAAACTACACAGCTACTGACTCACTCTAGATGGCATTGATTTGGTCATCAGTGTAAATTTAGAGAATCATACTGTTATTGTAGACCAAGGTATATCCTAGTTTAAACTCCTTTCTCCTGCTACTCTCTGATCTGTAATATTTCCAACTACTCCTGCCATTCTCTGATTCTTAGTTCTCTGTTCCTTGTTTTCAGCCCAATGCTTCTGTGTCAGTTTTCTGAACAAACTCCATTACCGGCTCCCGGTTTTCTCCCGTCTCTCGCCTTAACCTAGAAAGCTATTACGGTCATTAACTACTTGTGCTTGCCTTAGTTTTCTTTTAAACAAAAAAATACTCCTGGATTAGTGCTTCCTTGTTTTTTCCCCATTTGTTTTGTTTTCACTTCCAGTTAATCACTAGCAAGTTCCCAAGTTGTATTAAGCCAGGTTAAGAATGGCATCGCTTTTCTTCTTTCAAATAAACCTCTTCCTTCACTCAGGATGAGGGATTGCTGCAAAGTAAATCAGCTGTCATTACATAATCAATTGGATTTGACTACTTTGGTGGGTAATGAATACGCGTATCTGGAAAAGGACAATATAACTGAATTTTACTGGAATAATTTTAACTTATTTACATTTGGATTGCATTGGGTTCTATACAGTTAGATGTGCAAAAGATGCATTTCTCTAGTAGATTAGTTATTTCTTAAGAGGTGTAAATTAAGTTATACAATCTCCTTACGTCACTGTAGACTCATAAAAGCTTCCATTTAAAAAAAAGCCATTTATAAAAAAACATTTTAAAAACCAAAAGACCTCACATTTTTTTAATGAAACACGTTTGACTTCTGTTTCTATTGCAGAGTGAAACTTTATTTGAAAACAATATGGTATTTTAGTGACGTATATAAATGTAGCGCACGGCTGGACAGACAAAAGGCAAATATGTCTTATGTTTCAAAGTTAACAATTATAATTTTAAAATAAATGGATCAGAAAGCAAAAACAAGTTAGAAAGCAAAAACAGATCAGCTGTTTTTGCAAGATAAATCTAACCACAACAATCAACCTAATAAAAAAACCCTGAAAAAACGTTTTCTGCATTAAAAACCTTTTACGAAAAATGTGTTTCTACTTCATCTTCATAAGTTGCACCACTGCTCAGTGAGGGGAAGAGGTGATCAGCATGTTTCTGTGCCTGCAGTAATAGGACCTGGGCATCCTGGGTGGTAGCTGGTTTCTGCAGAATGATGCCCAACTTCTGTGCTGTAGTCTCACAATCACACTCTGGTATTATTTTCCGTAAACGAGACTGAAATAGACAGAATATGCAGAGGTCACTGTAGTGCTCGAAGACTGGGTTTTGCTAAAATAGCATTTGCACAAAATGGTTGCATGCAACTCTCACAAGTTAATATGTGCAATGAGATTTAAAAGAATGTTGCAATAGGAACTGCACATGCAGACGATTTCACGTTATTAAAAGAAGTAACAAGATAAAAGAAACACAGACAGTAAAGGGTTTTTTTTGTACAGCCTCAAAACTCACCTCTAATGTGATTTCCTCTGTTTGTGGCAGAAGAGACGGAAGCTTGAGAACGCATTGATCACTTATTTCTAAAATCTGCAGGTAGGCAGAAAATAATTGCTCACATTAGTGTTTTTACCACAAGCTCAAATCTCAAAATCTCAACTATCTTTTGTTGATTTCCTGTTTTCATGAGACCTTTTAGACATGTTTTCATGAGAGATCTTCTGAACAGAAGTGAAAGCTCTAAATGCCCGCATGTGAAACATTAAAGTTTTAGACAACAGTGATTCACTTCATCTCTTTCATAATCACTGTGATTTTAAAATGTCCCATTCAAGTAGAAGGCTCGAAATGTGTGCAACCAAGAAATGTTTTTTTCAAAATATGCTGAAAACTTCTTAGAACACAAGACATAATGTTCAAACATTCAATTAAAAGAAACGGTGAACGCTTTGGAATGTGTGAAAACAAAACAAAACTAAAGAATGCAATACTCAAAGTTGCCATAAACCTAAATAAATAGTGTATATGGATGATGACTCTTTGTGCTTTCACCTGTTTTGCTTTCTTTTCTTCTTCCTCCAACTCATCTCTCAGCTTTGAGCATGTCTGCTGTAAAGACACCGTCTGCTCCTCTGTCCTTTCCAGAACTCTGACAACAGCCTTCAAGTCTTCCTGAACAACCAAAATACAGATACATATTCTGTGAAACAAACACATTATGTTTTAAAACGTGTAGCTGAGAAGGAACATTATGACTGCTAAAAGGCCGACATCTGACTGTTAGGGGGAGGACACAAGGCAGGAAATGAACATGCTGTCCTTGGAGTTCATGCATTTGACACACAAGCCTGTGGGGACTTGAGCAAATCTCACACACAAACAAAATAAGATGTTGCCATGGTCTCCAATTTTTTCTAAATCCAAGTCACATTCAGGATGTGATGGCTGTGCCGCACAAACAGTTCGGCACATCCGAGGTCACATCCGATTTGAGGTCGTAGCAAAGCTACGGCCTCAAATCGTAGCAAAGCTATGACCTCAAATCCTACAGAATCAGCTTGATTGTACAGCTGATTCTGTACAATCAAGCTGTACAGAATCAGCTGTACAACTTGATTCTGTACAGTGCAATGAAAAAGCAGTTTTTCATTGGTCAGAACTTTTCTTGCAGCAAAAGCAGGGACTCAACTGAGATTTAAAGGGTCAATTATTACCTCATGATTCTTTAAAGCATGCTTTGTTTCTTTAAATTACCTAGATATCAGCAGCTATTACTTTCTTGTGGAACTAACAGAAAAGGCGACCACAGTTGAAAAATAGCTGAGGCATTGCCACAAGTATGCTCTAACCTCTACAGGAAACATCTGCTTAAGCTGCTTTTTCTGTTTTTTCATTCTTGACTTCAGCAGTGGCTGTGGCAGTGAAATGTGGTAACAGATAGCAGGAAAAATGTTTAGTTTCAATCTTGTTAAGCAACTATTTTTTTATTCATATCAGTCTACACCCAAAATATGACTCTGAAATCACTCATGGAAACTGAAGATAAAGCAAACAAATCTTACTTTGAACATGTCTAGATTTATTTTGTTAACATGATTCTCACCTTCAGGGAGTTCAGCATCGTCTTTCCGAGCTCAGACTTCTTGGTCTCCTCCTGGTGGCGTTGAGATGAATGAATCAGATCTCCCCGTTTCTGCACTGGAACCTTAAGTTGTGCACAATGAGCTAACAACCTGGGAAAATTTGCAGAAAACATATCATTCAGATTGCATCAGAAGTGGCTGACGTCTCACAACCACACTGGATTCTATACCGCGAAATAACTTGATCCATGTTTATCAGTGTTTACTGGAATCTCAGGCAATATATGAACTCACAGGAGCAGCACCTTCCTGCTTGATAAGTTTCTTATCTTCCACATAGGAACCCAAATGTCACCAAATTATTTATTTCAGTTGCTTTTGATATCACATCCACCTGAAACTCCCTAATAGAGTTTAGGTAAATAAATCTTTGATGAAATAAATTAGAATGCAATTGAATAATCCTGTATTTGTCTTTAAACATGAAAAATTCATAAGGTGTGCATTTCACATATGACTTATTTGATGTATTTAGACTGAAATGTTAAACACTCACTTATTTTTGATGATGTTTAGATGTTCCTGGCTCTCTTTCTTCCCTGCCCGCTTTAAACCAAGTGTTGCTCTGTCAACAAAAAGATAAGGGGTTATTTTCATTTTTCATGCATAGTAATTATTTAGCTAAGCAGTCCATGAAGATCTTTGTGATTTTGTCATTGCAAGCAGTGATAACATTAATTTGTTATATTTAGCTCTATTACACTATGAGTTTTTGTAATAGTTGCTGAAGATGGATTTAAGCTTGAGCTGCACAGCCTATCAAATGGCAATCATCATTGCAATCAATGTGCACTGTACTCCAACTGACTGCTTATATGTGATACTTAGCAGGATACTATAATTAGAATAAGCAAAGAAAAAGAGATAGGAAAATATGGGTTGTTTGTAATTGATATTGCATTGTTTAGCCACAGCATGATAATTATGTATCTTGATATGATGCAGCCCTAGTTTAATCCAACTTGCAGTGAGTGTCTCATAAGTGTAAATATGTTTACACCTTTAACTTGTGATAGCAGCATTGCTATGAAAAATGCATGCAGAACTGACCATTGTTTAATTTTTAACAGAGACAGCTTAAATGAGAAGTAAATTAGCTAGTTTTTATTTTGAGATAGAAATCAGCAAAAAAATAACAACAGAATGTGTATATTTATTACAAGTGATATGGTCACCACAGTATTTGATAATAATATTTTCGCTGCATGGTTTTCTAATATCTTGGTGTCCTAATACACACCCTCATGATCAGATGATTTATAAAAGGCTTAATAGTTTGCAAAGTGAAACATTACCAGTGTGAGACTCACAGTATGGATAAGTCCAATATGTTCTCCACAGCATTGATGGTGGACGGGGGCATCGGCCTCCAGCTGTCCTGAATGGTCATTTTCTTTGACGCTGAAGGTGAATCTCCTTTAGCTTTTAGGAACAAGAACAAAGAAATATCACATTAACAACAAATCTGTCTCCTGTATCTGAGCAGTAGAGTAAAGAAGCAGATTTTACCTTTTCTCCTCTTAAGTGGGTTTGTGAGGGGGATCTTCGCATCATCACCTTGCTCCTGATCCTAAAATAAGTGACAATGGCTGATTGTAGTAAATTTACCCGCGAAACAAATCAGTATATAAAACAGTTGTGTGTTTATAATGTCTCACCTCTTTTGCAGGAAATCCCGACGCCTTTTCTTTTGTCTTTTTCGGGTTGGGGGCTTTAGTTGGAGGTCGTTTTGAGCCTCTTGACGGATTCATAGTGTTACCCGTACAGAAACAGCTAGCTAAATAGCTAACCACCAACGCCTTAGAGCTTAGATAGCATTAATAAGTCGAAAATTACTTTGACCAATATGTTTAGACTAGATATGATTTAAGACACAAACGACACAGCAGAAAAAGAGCAACAAAATCTCAAAACTAAGGTACCGATATGTTATAATCACCTATCGACCTGTGTTTTCGCGCTGATGTTTTCGAACGTTTAGACTCATAGCGCATGCGTCATTAGTGGGTGGTCTTACCCAGAGTCATGGTTGCCAGGCAGCACGTTACGGCGACTGTAGCGTGCATGAGATGATCAAATACTTCATATACATCTACTGATCTTGACGGATATAAAAGCAGTATAGTCGTTTCGCTATACGAATTTATGATACTCCTGCAAGGCTAAGATGTGGCAACAGGACGCCTGTAAGACAAAACACGGGTCGAAACTATACTATGACCACAAAACCTTTCAAACCGTCAAATAACTTTAAAAGCGTTTTTACTATAAAAAGCTTCTCTGCGTCTGCATACAGCGTTTCCTCATATTCTGTCACTCCCATAAATGGCAAATCATATTTCTCTTGGATTTATGGTTTTAAAGGGGTGTTATGTATTTTCCAGGCCCACGGTGCCGTTTTATAACACAATCAAGGCACTATGTCACCTCCACTTGTTATAAAAATGCTGTAGCCTATGTCAAACATAATTTAAAAAAAGTACTACTTAAGTTTACCTGCTTCTTTAACCTCCTACTCTTTCTGACGCTCCACCTTCAGCACCTCATCTTTCTATTATGCCATTTACAACGGTTGTAATTTGCATAAGCCCTTTTCGCACTGCAGGGTTCGACGAGCAGCCTTGCCGACTTCTGATCGGTTCAGTTGGAGAAATGTTATTTACATTTACCATTAAATCTTTGCCATTAATTCCATCAGGTGTGTAATTGGTGCTAATGCTAGTCTGAAGGAGTGTGGGGGATGAATGCTCTGTAAGGTGTTTGCTCAGCTGAAGACTGCAGCTCCAGGAAGGAGCTTTGTGAAAGTAGGCGGTGCATTGTGAGAGTAAGCATGTAGGCACCCCTGAACGACTCAAGGATTCCTGAACCACACATGAAAGAATTAAAGCAACAACCCAGGTATATTTTTGAATAGCTAATAACATTATAAGATAAAAACAAATTTAAAATCATGTTTAAGAAGCACCAATAACTGAGAAATACTCATTAGTGAGGTTAACAAACGAGGCAAAAGTACCTGATTCGACTGACTTGCCGTCATTAATTGAATAATAATTTGAATATATTTAAGGAGTAATCAAAGTAGATAAATACAGGTTAATTTTCTTTTTTTGCTATAACAGATATTTCACTGCAGATATGCAAGAAAACAGCTTATATCTTCACTATGAACTTGTAACATTTTTATGCTAAGCTATCAAAAACATCTACTTACATTCATATAGGCTATCTCTATTTGTGCAAAAATATTTTTTTGGAAAAAAAAAATAAAACATTTACTTTGTTATTTATATGCAATATAGAATGAAAGTTACCACAAAACACACCGACATATTAGTAGTCAAATTAACCTATCTGTTCATATTTTCATTAGCTTTGTATTTTTCTATGAATTAAGTGAGATGTTATTTGTTTTCACTTATCCCATGTTTTATTTGTTGATTATGAGTCAGAATCAATTAGCTCGATAGTAATAAACGCAAGTCATTGGTTTACATAAGCAAAACAAACAAAAAGAGACTCAACAAAATGTGTCATTGAAAAAAGAAAGTCGTTTCTGAAAGTGAGGGAGTAAAAAAATTCAGGTCAAGTCTTCAGACATGTGGTCTGGATGATGTCGGCTGTTGCCCAGGTCCCTCACACTCTCCCCGGAAAGTGAAATTTGCCTGTAAAGCGTCCATTGTTGCGCAGGTCAAATGGACTAAGCACCTTCCTGATGCCCATCATGTTGCCCTGGGCTATCTGCTTGAAGGTCCAGGGATTCTGGTTGTTCTCCTCCATCTCGTTCTGCTTTCTGTGCATTTCTTCCAGACTCTCTCGGCTCATTACCTGAAATAATAAAGGCAAAGCATTGCTTTATTATGTGAAAACCAATTGTAAAATAAACCAAAAATGTTGTTTTCAATCACTTTGACTTTAGTGACGTTAGAAGATGGCTTACAATACTGAGAATATGAACTGTTTGTTAAAAACAAACAAAACAAATAGATACATTTGTTCTCAGAATTCAGGGTTTTTCTGATGTATTTTCTGTTTTCAATGTGTCTAATAAAAATAAGGATGAAAAGAAATGTGTACAAAACAATAGCAAGACCAGCAAAGTTGTGTCACTTAGAGACAATGCCAATGAGGAAAAGCCAGAAAATGGAGGTTGCAGAGGAAGGAAGAAGGCAGCTGCATCCTGTACATCAGCTGAAATTATTTAAGGGTTTTTCTTTGTATCCTGAGCAGTTGTTTGGCCAGCAATTGAAATTATGTGGGGCTGCCTGACTGCAGATTGGTTTTTAACAAAATCTTTCATTTTCCACTTCTTAAATGGAGCTTAAACACTGCTTATTGGCAATGTTCAATCAATTTTAATACCATATTTCATTTTAAATAATATTCAAGCAGTTTAACTGATCCACTGATAATTGTCAAGTTTCCATTGAGGCAGAGTCCAGTAAAATCAGTGCAGCACTGAATGAAAAACGGTGAGATGGTTACTTTTAAAGCCTTATGTAGAAACTAATGAGCCCTTTGCTGGGTGAAAATGTCCAGGTTATAGAAAGTTTTGGTCTGAGCCATCTAGGCAGTTACTGTTGTGATTACAGTTAAAACAGAGCAAACAATTATTTGATGATATATGACTTCAATGTACCACTAACCATGTGAAAAGAATAGTTCTTGTATCATCATTCTTATACTCAGAAAATGTTGAAAAAAATGGAAAATTCTGCTAGGGCATGTGAACTTATTATCTGCCCTAGCAGGTGATAAGTTGCTAGGGCAGCTTATCATTTTTTTTTTTAAAAAAGAGAGAGAGAGAGCGAAAGAAAGGGAGGGAGGCAGGGAGAGACATCTGATTTCACACACAGACAGACACTTGAGAAACGGGGTAAGGCTGCGGAGGACAAAACTGTTGGTGGCATTTTCAGCAGGGCCTGAAATGCACATTTACAGCTGGGGTACAGCTGTAAATGTACCCCAGTTTGGTTTCTTTTTGCATTTGTATTTAAACAGCAACTGGAACAGAGCACACTCAGATCCCACCTTAGCAGGAAAGGGCAGCTTCTTGGCCACTTCAGTCAAGACATGCTCAATCTCCCCCAGCTCCACCTTTCCTCCCAGCTCCACGATCAAACGTCCATACCGGACCGGTGTCACGTAGTGGTCGATGGCTCCTTTACCGCCGCCCATGCGTTGGCCAAGGCCTTTACGCGTGATTGGCTTGTACGGGGCATTGATACGCCACCGGGCAAATGTCGTGTGGGCATCTATCTTTCGGTTAATTGTTAGACGGATCATCTCTAAATGACCCCAGTGCAGGTAGCCTCCGCCCATGGCCTGAAATATAAAGCAGGAACGTTACTTTGATATTTAACGCTCAAACTCAGCCATTTAATTGTGCAAAATAAAGTTAAAACATGTGGAGAAATGTGACATTAAATGTCATAAAAATGCCAAAAATAAATAAATCATACTGTGGTACAGCTGTGAAATATGTAACAGGCAATTTCAGCTGTCAGAAAATCATCAATAGACATCAGTGCACTCACAACGATTGCATACTGCCCACAAGTGAAGGTATTTGCTGCCCTGGCCGGTCCTTGGATATCCCGGAGCTTCTTTCTCTCTTTCTTGGCCTTTTTTAGGTTGGGCACCTTGTTCAAAAACTTCAGTTTGGGTTTCTCTGGCAGCACAACATCTTTAAGAGAGGAATACGGACAAAATATTAAGATACGGGACAAGAAATGAACTGAGGAACTCTAAACCCTGCATCCATGAAGTGGAACACAAGGCATGTAAGAATTACTGCACCACATACAGCAAAGCTCCAAATTATTTACCGCCCTGACAGCTTAAAATTTTCCAACATGATTACCAGATAATCTGTGGAGGGAGCCTTAAATTAGATAAAATGTTAAAAACACCAGTGAAAATGTGTACAAATCTTGTCAGTAACTATAAGACTTTTGAAATTTGAATAAAGAAGCTTAAATCATGTAATGCCAGGATTTTTCTATTGATTACTGAGGAAGCGATAAATATCTTTTGACATAAATGTATATAACATCTTATATTTTGTTTTATGACCTCTTGACTGAGTGATGTCTGTCTTCTATCACATTAGTAACAAACTTCTTAGTTGAATGACAATAAGTTTACATGAAAAATCAGACATCTGAATAATTTTCAACCAAACTGTAGAAGGTAGTGCATAATTATCAATATCTTGTGTGCTCAAAAGAAGTCTCATATGAATAAGAAGTAGATAAAAGCTTACTGCTGTAGTCTGGGATGACTGGAAATGTCTTCAGCCCAGCAGCGCAGATTTTCAAATAGCTGTGCAGAGGAGCTGTGGAGTAAATACAAAGTGCAATTTGATAAAACGACAGATTGTGATTAACTGCGACTCAAACCCCCCAGAAGGTCTTGGTGAGGTTTAGGTTTGAATTTGCATTTAACTTTGAGTTAGCATAACACTGAATCAATTTTTGGTTTCCAGCTTTATGAGATATGTAGCTCAATTGCTGTGCCATGCGTGCTTCATATGATTTATTTCTGTTAATTTTCATTTATTAATCGGTAATTGAGAATTTCCAAGAGTCCAAATGCATCACTGTTAACACAAGCCTCGTTACCTTGCTGGAGACCGTGAGTTCTGGAGATTACCGTCAAGCCGCCGACAGCGGCCTTGATGAGGGAGATCATTTTGTACAAACCGATACTAAAAAACCGCAGTTTTTATTTCGCTTGATTCATAGATAGGCATTTTAGAAATACCAGCAAAATACTGTATTTTTAGGAACGCCACACGCTGAGCAAGGTCGCTGCCATTTCTGTGCAACAAATACTTCCGCCAAGATGAGGTAGGCACTTCCTGTTGAAAGTGACTTTCAAAATAAGCGGTGCTTTAATGTCGATCACTTTTCTTCAAACATAATTTCTGCATAGATCAGTTTCTTTGGCACATTTGTAAAGTTTATTTGCTCCATTCAGAATTTCATTTAGTACCCTCAATGAAAAAATAAGCGACATACTTGAAAATAGAAACTTGTGAAATGTCAAAGTTGTTAAAATATTGAACTCATTTGACATTTAAATTCCCTTTTAAAAGTGTTTATTTGATAAATAGGTGAAGTGAAATTACATTTTACTTTTTCAAATGAGAAATTGTTAGGTGCAATTCAGTCTTCCAGGTCTCTAATACTTAGAACTAGCTAAGTTAATAATTGAACTTAATGCATTTATTCAAAATGACCATACATCATATAAACGTCAGTGAACATCATGCACATGTTTTTTAATAAAACTAGTAATTTGTGTTGTTTTTATGAGGTGTTGAGCATGGGTCCAAGATACAGTCTATAAAAAGGACACAACCTGCTGACATTTGATGCATTCAGAAGAAAAGATAATCAACCCCTCACACCTTTAACTGGCTTTGAGCACAAAATTTTATGTAAAACCAATAAGACAATCAGCATGAAGACAAATGATTTTGGAGGTGCTTCAGGTTTTATTATCAGAACAAGGTTTTGACATTTCACATAGACATCGGTTTCTCCAGCAGGAGAAATTATGTTTCCATGGGAAACATAATTTCTGACTCTAATGTCATCCACAAACAAAATTATGTTCTTACCTACAAAATTCATGTTACATTGTAGTTGCAAAAAAAGATAAGGTCTTAAATAAAATAAGCGTAAAGAACACACTGTAGTTTTTTTTCAAAAATATGGTTTCAAATCTAGAACACTTTTATAAAAACTTCTTCACACAACTTCTAGGTGCCAGGAGAATTTGGCAATTTTCTCAGTCAATAAAAATACATGTCACTTTGATGTTGTTTTGACAGAGACACTCATGAAGATGCTAAATCCCATGGTAGAGAAGATCATATTTTGGAATATTCTGAGGATCTATTGGACTCCGGACTATCATTTTCCCCCTCATGGCTCCTCTGTAAATCACCTCGATTAGGTCTATGAAGTCCTGCTTGGTTTTAAAGCTGCCAACAAATTTAGTGTGATCTGGAGACCTGAAAGAACATTAAAAACACATAATAAACACCACTGTGATGTAGCAATATATATATATATATATATATATATATATATATATATATATATATATATATATATATATATATATATATATATATATTTAAATAAGCTAAGCATACTCACTTGTCACTTTATTAGGTACACCTCACTAGTACTTGGCTGACTTTAGCACTGCCTTTATTTTGTTCTATAAAAACAATATAGTATCCCTTTTCTCACTAATTTTGATTGATCAGTTTGAACTTCAGCAAACTGTCTGTACCACATCTAAATGGCTAAATGCATTACGCTGCTGTAATGTGATTGGATGATTCTCAACTGAGCAGGTGTACCTGATAAAGTTGCTGGTGAGTGTATTTGCTGTGAAATATTCTCACAATTCAAAGAAAACAGCAATGACCAGAAAATAATGTAAAATTAGACAGGATTTTTTAAAGCCAATATCCATAGTTTTAACTTGTTTGAGTAGAAATGAAAGATTTCAGCTATTCTGAATTATATTATTGGTTTGGATACATTTTTGGAGTTGAAATGATTGATTCTTAAATCATTCCCTTATTTTAAGTTAATTATCCCTGCAGTTAACTGTACTTTCTATCTGTCTATAAATTGATTTGAATTTTCATTTTACTTCCCCTATTAATTTTAGATTTATTGCAGTTTTTAATAACCCTATTATAAATTCTCTAAATTAAATGCAGATTTTTGTTCAAACTAAAATTCTACCTTTTTTTTAATATTGGTGTTATATTTTTTTTAATTTCTCTTACAACTACTTTGAAAAACTGTTTCTACTGTCTATTGTCCTTATAATTCATAAAAGGTTGTTGTCTTTTTTTTTACCTCATTGTTTTATCTGTTTTAAATGACTTTGTACTGTCCTTTTGGTGTTTGGAAAGTGCTCAGATAAACAAAGACACCTACAAATAAGCCCACTTTTCTCATTTTTGTGCATATTTCTAATATAACCTAAACTGTATTTTAAATTCTTCTTAATGACGACTTCTGTGTCGAATTAACTTAGTTGTTAATTAAATTGCCGATCTAATTGTTACCAATGTTCGTTGTATAAAGCATTTTTGATTAAATATTTTTCATGAACTTACCCATAATCGACTTTCATGTGCTGCCCGTTAAAAAAGAAGACAGTGGATGGGATATAGCTGATGTCAAAGTATCTGGTGTAAATTGGAGCTTTGTCTACATCAACGATATAGATGGACGCCATGTTACTCAAATCGTGTGCGGTTTTTGACAGCTGCAACAACACAAGAGGTGAGAAATTATGAACAAACAGCATTTTCTGATCAGATGTTTGTTGTTAAAGTCACTTACTATCTCGTCGAGCTGGAGACAAACCGAGTCATCGTCTCTCCCGAACCTCAGAACTAAAACTTTCTCCGCGACGCCTTTGATAACTTCATCGATGTCTTTTTTGGATGTTAATTTAGGTAAAAAGAAGCTCATTTTCAGACGCTAACACGTTAGCTTCTCTGCTGTCGGCAAAAGCAGGAAATTGCGTCACATTGTTGTTGTGAAACCCGGTTAAGTTACCCGCAAGAAACGTGCAAATATAATTAAAATATATGTAAGCATTATATTAAACAGAGTTTTAGTTTTAAATAAGAGTTATAAATTGGGTTTCTTTTCATAAGGCAACACCTTACTTTAATAAATATATGATTTTATTCTCTCCTTTAACGAAAACGTTCCTCACGTTTTAGTACGACACAATATGACGTGACACCGTGTAACAACGTGACCTTCTACCAAATTTTCTTGTAGGAAGTCTGAAAACGCATGTGCGGGCGAGGATTTCACATTCCATGAGGTATAACAGAATGAAGATGCTTTTTGTGATCAATCATTTGATGAACAACGAGCGGTAAATAATATCGCTAATGATATTTATTGGCTCGGGTGTCTCGTGCAAAGAAAGCTGATTTTGACGGTCCTGCTGAGGGAGTGAACGGTTTTTGTTACAATGCTGCGACACTTCTCAGCCAGATGCTGTAATTTGCTATTGAAAAGGACATTTTTGACATCCACGAACAAACCGGTCTTTGGTACCAGACCTTACAGAGAGCCCATCCTCGTAAGTCACTTCTGTACAGGTAACACTGTGAAGAAGGATGGCCTCGACATTAAAGGAGTTCTATCCGAGGAAAAAGAAGCGCTAGATCTTGACAAATGGAAGTCTGTAATGAGATCACAAGCAGCATTCCAGGAGCAAAAACTTTCTCGTGGAGTGGAAACAACCGAGGATGATGATGATGATGACCTGGAAAGTGCAGGTGATGATGTGAAGGACAGCTCCTCATTGGAGGCAAC
The DNA here is from genome assembly GCF_003331165.1 of Xiphophorus hellerii. Taxonomy (NCBI): domain Eukaryota; kingdom Metazoa; phylum Chordata; class Actinopteri; order Cyprinodontiformes; family Poeciliidae; genus Xiphophorus; species Xiphophorus hellerii. The sequence goes on from NC_045675.1 coordinate 21,261,926, forward strand.
TCGTGAGCTGGTTTCCATGTGGCGTCAAGCTGGGAAATTTGTACCTCAGGAAATGACCGAGGAGGACTTAGAGACGCTGGCAGGCCTCACCACCAAGTCCTCCCGTAAAAAGTACCTGAAGTACCTGGCTGTCAAGGAGGGTCACAAACAGGCCCGCAAGGAGAAGCAGCAGAAGAAAAAGGCTGACAAAGAGGTTTCAATGAAGCAGAGAAAGGAGTTGGAAAACAATGAAGAAGAAGAAGGCGATCAAGATGGACACAGACTGAAAAACACAATGTTTCTCCAGTTCTGGGACCGCACCCTGGACAAACTGTTGGGCTGGAGAACCGCTCAGGCAATGCGGTTTGGTCAACCAATTGTTTTTGACTTGAGCTATGCATCCAACATGTCCAGGCGGGAGATGGAGAACACGGTGTCTCAGCTGATGGAGGTGGAAGGGTGGAACCGGCGTGCAACAGAGCCCTTTCACCTTCACTTTTGCAACCTGCAGCCAGACAGCCTCTACAAAAAGGAGCTAGTGAAGCGATACGGCGCAGAGACCTGGGACCGCCTGCTCATCACCAGCACTGAGCAACATTATATTGATATGTTCCCCAGGGAACAGCTCGTTTACCTCACTGCAGACTCCCCCAATGTCCTGCGCAGCTTTGATCACTCCAAGGTCTACATCATCGGAGCCCTGGTGGACAAGTCCATCCAGTCTGGACTGTCTCTAGCCAACGCCAAGCGCCTGAAACTAGCAACAGCTCGCTTACCACTTGATGAGTATCTTCACTGGGAAATGGGAGCCAAAAATTTGACTCTGGACCAGATGATTCGCATCATGCTGACAATCAAAGATTCGGGGAAATGGGAAGAAGCCTTACAGTTTGTGCCGAAGCGGAAACACGATGGCTTCTATCAACGGCAGACACAAACAGAGGTTTCAAATGACAGACCCAGAAATGTGAAAAAACATGCACTGAGAAAGAGTGGTGACGTGTTTGTGAGATCTGAGGCAAAAGTCACTGGGCAAGCATTTAAGAACCAGACTGTTTACAAATCCAATCATGACAGAATGACTGGACAAAACTGCACCAGAAAAAGTTCTCCAGCTGCAACTAAAGTGCGTACATCGTTCAAAAGCCAAATGGAAGCAAGAAAAACGGGAGACAAGCCCAGGATGTGGTGGCACGAGTGACAGGAAATAACTGCTGTTAACATGGACATGTGTTAGAAAGTATAAACGTAAGAAGTGGTGCGGAAACTGTTCAAATATCCACTTTGTTTTCACACTGGGTGAAAACAAAGATCAGTTGTTTTTTTGTCTGTACAAATGACAAGAATATGATTTCTTTAAAAGGTAGAAACTTCTTTGGTCTTTATTTTAGTCTGACAGAAAACAGGATGCTTAAATAATATTTTGACAGTTTTACAGTAAATAAAATTATACCCATTACTGTAAAGTTTTCTATACAGATGAAATACAGCTTAATATTATAGCGCCTGTCTGTTTTGTTCTTAAATACTGCATCATGTAAGTAAATTCATAGTGTATTCTAAGCAAAAAATAAAAAGATAAAAATAGAATCTGACACCGGTAAAATTCAAGCAGGGTTTTTTTTTTTATAAAACAAAACTGCACAATACTGATCACAGTACCATCAATTAATTTTCACTAATGCTTTTACAGCATCTGAAAGAAAGAACCATCATAAATGAAAAAGACCCTCCTGAATTAAAAGAGGCACCTATACTTCTTTAATGTCTGACTTCCTGTCATCTGTGTTCCCATCTAATTACTCCCTGCAGTATGAAAGTAGAAACTTGTTAAATAAAAACACTATGCACATCAGCATTACATTCCAGTTACAACTAATAAACCCATCTAGTGTAACACTGACTGACTCTCACCTCACATCTCAGCGATAAACATGATAAAGTTATCAGTCTACAATGGAGTTGAAATGCTTTCTTAATTCCAGACCAGCCTCTTATTTGGTGTTTTCTAAGAGCTTAATAAGTTAAGCAACAAGTTTAAAACCGTTAAACTGAAATGACAGCAAATAAATAGTCATGGTTTGTGCTACAGCTCCAGTCTGACATCTTTATTTTCTTAAATATAAAAAAAAACTAGTACTCCCTGTGTCAAATGAGGATGACTTATAGAACTATGATGTCCCCAGTGCAGCGTTCGCAGCAGTTGAAGGTTATGTTCTCATAGCGGGTGTAAGGGTGAAACCTGCCGATGCTCTTCTTGCTGCTCAGAAAGTTTGGGGAGGTGGAGTCACTGAGTGCAGGTTCTGCCTTGTTTTCTGAACAAGAGATTGGATTCAAAACCTTCAACACCTAGAGCAAGAAAATAGAATAAAGTAAAAACATTGTTCAGTTGTTAACATTCTAAAACTAGCAAAACACATTAGGCAAAGAAAAACAGAGGTAACATTTTACATAAACTTGATACCTTCTCAGCCATCTTCTCTGCTGGTGTGCTGCAGAGATGTTCGGCTGGCGCACTACTGCCCTTCGACACAGTGCTGTTAGCGTTGCTTTTGCCCAACAGATGAGAGTTAATAGCATCTGCTAGCTTGTGATTGGCTGCAGCCAGCTCTCCGATGCTGAGAGGCTGAGCACTGGGATAATAAGTCTGCTGCCTGCCCCACTGCAAAGACACCAGGAGCTGCTCCAGGGACCTGGCAACGCAAAGAGGACGCAAAGACAACGTAATAGCTCCGCAATCATTTCAAACATCTCTAGTACAATAACTCTAAATCACTTTTTTTCTAACCGACTGGCCATGAATTGTATGTTTGTTGAGTAAAACACTTCTAAAAGGCACCAATATAACAAGAAACATGGCTGAATGAATCAGTTATTCATAAAGCAGTAATAGATGTAGTCAAAGAGCTGAACAAATTATTACAGGAACACAAAAAGCATTAAAGACATGAAACTAACATGCATATGAAAAGAAATATAAGAATAAGTTTTAATTTCAAGAATGAAGCTAGCGGGAAACTAGTTTTAGATATGCTGGCATCTGACTGCTCACTGCTGGTGTGCTATATGTGACCAGTGTTACTTTAAAATCAATCCAAAGCTTTAATATCCAAGCTGAAGCACTTGTACAAGCTTCTCTGATGCTTTTTCTAGTCTAGTAAACAACACATTAAAAACACATGAACATGTTTGTCTAGTTCAATCAGTAGCACAACAGGGTTACAAAACAGGCATTGAACCTTGGGGAGCCTCACCAGGTAAAGAAAATAATTTCTACAGAAAAGTAGTCACTAGCTTTTACATAACAAGACAACCTAATAGGAGGAAACCAGTGTTAGCACAATTAGGGCAGGTTTTGGAGTGTTGGATGCTTTTGTTAAACGTACTAATTAGCATTTAGGACTGACCCACTTTTACAGAAACTGAGTGCTTCTTAGACTCAACTTGGACATTTGAAAGGAGTCAGTAATTACTGATCAGTGTGGTGTTACCTGTGACTGAGCACCATGTCTCTGGAGAACTCCTCTCGCTCCAACAGCAGGTCCTGAATCGCTCCTTGGGCCTCCCTGATCTGCCTCTGCAGAGCGGCTCTGGCGTTTGTCAGTTCCTCTGCCATGACTCTAAAGTAACAACATTATTTTAATACATATCAATATGATGGTTATGTAGTGTTTATGAAGCATGTTTTTTTAATTGAAATTGTCCTTCTTTTGATTGTGAATGTCACTGCCTTCGAAACTAAAAAGACAATCTTAAACTTGTCAACCATTTAAAATGAAGTCAAAATTAAGTGGAGCATTTCCCACCTGCTGGCGAGGAACTTGCTCCTCCAGACGTCACACTGGATACTCATACGTTCCAGCTGCTCCGCGGTGTGTGAAAGGCTTCGGCCTAAAGCCTCGTTCTCCAGAATGAGCTGGTTTTTCTCTCGCGCAAGACGCTCAAACTGGTACTCGAGGTCATCACCTACCGAGGCTACCAACAGCTTTTTCAGTTCGCGGTTTACCTGCCACACAGTTTAGAAACAAGATTAAAATAAATGTAAAGTTGTTTTATACTCAAATTATACATAAACACTGACATACTTAAGATACAATAAATAAAAGGAATCAACATTACAGATAACTATAATGTAACATAATTACTCTCTGAAGATTGTTTTTACACTGAAATCTGTCTGACTTGCATTTCACTAAGCCCTTACCTCTGTCTGCACACGGATTTGATTCGAAAGGCCCTCTTTGTCTTGCAGGAGCCGGCGTTCAGAGTTCTGCAGCTTCTCTAGCTGTCCTCTCCAGTCCTCCACAAGGGGAGGAGAGCCCTGCTCCTCGGCCTGCTGCCCTGCCTCGCCTTTCCCCTCAGTGGGTCCCGCCCGGCCACTCCGGGTGATAGCAGCTCTGGGCACAATGATCCTCACGGCTTCCACTTCTGTACACGCCTCTCTATTCACTTTGCCTAGGTGAAGCACGCCGAGAGGCTGTGGGGTAGCGGGGGCTGTGACATGTGGCGATTTTGGGCTGTGCTTTGGGCTTGCCACTTTAAGGCGAGGAACGTCAGATAAAAACGGTGACGGGGCGTCAGTGATGACCTCCAGTGTGACAGGTGGTTTTTCGGTTTCCATGCCATCGCCGGGTCCTCGAATAGGCACAGTGGCAGAACCTAGAAATATACAAATAAAAAAGTGAGAGCAGTTATTTTTAAACACTTCTGCCTACAAATCAGTTATGTTTATTGATGTGTCCAATGCAGTGTGTAACATGTACTGTCTTACTGCCTTTTCTGAATGAGCTGGGTTATAGGGTCTGTAAACCATCACAACGTATTCTGATTGCTATTATTTTACTACTATTTTCTACTACATGTTCTTGTTTTCTTCTCAAGACACAAATCCATTTTACGATCAATTTTAAAATGTATGTTGCAATCCTATTATTATACATCAACTTAATTTCCAAACAATATTGTGTGAAGCAGATATATTCAGCTAAATTGACTTAAACTGCACCAATTTGCAACGTACGTCAGTCTTAGGCACGTAACAGGACAAAACAGTGGGACTTTATACCAATCAGGGCAACACAACACAAAGGGTCCTCGTCACTGTTAAACACTGAATAAACATTAATTGATGGACCAAAGCACAGTTTTCAGGAACCTGTTCATAGTCTAGCTTTAAAAAACACTGGATGTTTTACATCCGTACAGCTGATGCTTGACATTAACTGTATGGATGATGCCGTTTTATTTAAAAAAAAAGAAGAAGAAGGATAAACGAATATGCTGCGTACCTCTTACAACTGCTGCAGCAGCCATGGCGGCGGAGGAGACGCAACTTTAGCTTAAACCCGGTGATTCTGTTGTAATTCACAGGAGAGATAGCAGTTATTTGGCAACAATTACAACACTTTTTGTTTATGTTAGAAATACGTTGCTCATAGTTCACCTTTTATCAGCTGAGTGCTGATAAGGTTACATGATAAGGGAAGCTAGTTGTTGAGCTAGGTGTTAGCAAAAGTCAGAACTTTATCAGCATTACCTGCAGCAGTCAGCTCTTCTTTACTAAGAGAGTTTATCAGAAATATTTACTGCGACTTAAATCCGAAGCCTTAAAATGGAAATATTATGTACTAACATACCAGGTAAAAATGAATTTGACCCCCTCCTCGGTTCTCCAGTTTTGTCAGCTGTTTGTTTTGCCACCCGGACACGGTTGGCCTTTCGTGAGCGCACAGAGTTTTCTTCCCCGAGCTTGGACTTCCAGGCAAAACTTCCTGTCAAAACAATATTTTAATCTCAATAAAACTTGACTAACGGAAGTTTCTCTCGATCAAACCAGAAAACTAAAAATTGTAACACGAAAGTATTTTTTTTTTACGACGATCACAAATTGCTGTATTTACTAAATAAGGCAGCGCAGTATCAGATAACTTGACGACATACTCCGCGTTGCTGAATAGCGGAACCTTCGTGTCTCGTCGGAGTTGCATTACGGAGTTAAGAAGTGCTGCAAAAAACATGTTGGTTCCATTTGCCTTATTCCACTGTTAAAATTGCCTGAAGTCTTGGTAAGTCCACCATTGTGCACTTTACTTTTATAGGGTGTGTGCTTTGAGTTGTTATTATGGGAGTGCATGGACTTTGGAGACTCCTGGAGACTACAGGAAAACCCACCAACCCCGAGACACTGGAAGGAAAGATTCTTGCTGTTGGTATCCTAACCTTTAATTTGATCTGTTTATTCGTCCTAGTTTTTGAGATGTTGTTTCCTTAATCTCTGAAACGCATTACTTGATTCCGACTAATGTTGCGTCATAAAGATAACCTTAACCAGCGCTCCTCAGACATCAGTATATGGCTGAACCAGGCAGTGAAGGGGGTGAGGGACCGTGAAGGCAACAGCGTCCAGAACGCCCACCTCCTCACTCTGTTCAACCGCATCTGTAAGCTGCTCTTTTTTCGCATTAGACCGGTGTTTGTGTTCGATGGAGATGCTCCTATGCTGAAGAAGCAGACCCTGGTGAGACCAGCTCAGATGATTACTGTAAAGGGTGTAATAAATACCGCCACTGAACTGTCCGTTTACAAACACTCTTCTTTTGCAGGCTCTGAGGAGGCAGAGGAAAGAGGAGCTGACCACTCAGTCCAAACAGACCAATGAGAAACTTCTGAAGACCTTTCTGAAGAGACAAGCTATCAAAGCTGCACTTGGAGATCATAGGTGAGCAGTAGGAGGAGACAGAATGGTGGGGAGGTGATGAAAATCACCAGTTTTTCATTTTGTATATACTCTATCTGCTATGTTCTTTACTGTAGTCTTACCGTTTTTGTCTGAAATATTCCACAGTAAGGACCCTCTACCAAGCCTCTCCAGTGTGAAAAGAAATGAAGTGGACGACATGTATGTCCTACCCGCCCTTCCACCCACAGAGGAAAAGGAAAGAAGCAGGTCAGAGTCAAGAAGTGTTTTTGCTGTCCAGTTAAATGATTTATTACACCCTGAACATTTGCTTATTTTATGAGTTATCTATTGGGGTTTGATGTGATCAATGGACACTTTGTGAATTGTTGTGTAGTGTTAGGAAAAAAGTAATCTAAAGAGTAGCCACTTTACTCTGAAACCCTTAAAGAAAATGTAGAGGAACCAGCTGCTTAAGTAGTCATCTAATTAGCATTTCTCATCTGGTATGTAATTTAACCTAAGTATAAATACACCAAGGCACTGAGTGTATGAGAAAGTAAATAACATGCAACTTATTACTTTAGAAGAACTGACTACTGAATAGTGTTGTTGGATTTAGAAACAAAAGGACAAATTAATTGAAGATGGTTAAATAATTATTAGTGTCATTTAAAAAAATATCCTAATTAGCTTTCGATCAAAAACAGGACTGTCATAAATGTATACTTTGGTTTAGATAGTAATATGTAGTCATGACAGATGAATACATTTTTTTTTTCTCTTTGCAGCTCAGAAGAGGATGAGGAGGGGAAAGACAGTGACGAAATGGTTGAAACATACCAGGTAAAAATAAAGGCATTAATAAAAAATAAAAAATGTTGAGATTTAAATCTCAAGGCACTTTGCTACAGAAATAAGTTCAGTTAACCTCAAATGAATCCAATTTATTTCAATCTATCCAGCGGCCATCACGTACAGATTATTCTGATCCAAATTACAATACTTTTACGTTACAATACGTTTAATAAAGAGTTTTCTAGTTTAATTTCTTGGGATCTTTTTAAGTGAGCGTCTAACTGTTAAACATTATTGTGAGAAGTAGTTCCAAAATGTACTTTGGCTACCTTTTCTTTCTGTTTTGCATGTCACCTCCCAAATAAATTTAAAACTTTTTTTCTTTGACAACTTGCCTTCAAAGCCAGATTCCTAATTTTGTTTCAGGAAGAACTGTATGAGAATCCAAACTCGGTGGACATAAACTCAGAGGATTTTACCAGCCTGCCTCCTGAGATGAAACACGAGATACTCAAAGAGATGAAAGAATTTTGCAAAAGACGTCGGACCATGTTTAACAAACCTCCTGAGGTACATTTAAGCCTCAAACACACTCCACTCTCCTCTCTTCTTTCCAGTGCTAACTCCTTTTGTTTTCTTCTCTTCTAGCGTTCCGGAGACTTTTCGCAGTACCAACTGGCTGGCCTGCTGCAGAGGAACCGGCTGAACCAGCGTCTGGAGGGAGTTGAGAAGGAGATGAGCCAGTGCAGTGCCGGCAGCGCTCCACAACTCGGTCAGCAGGATGAGGATCAGCAGAATCGCAGCGTGGAGTCAAAGCGGCTGGTTTCAGAAGACAACTCGCACTACATACTTATAAAAGGTGAGGCAGATGTAGCATTATGTTGATAATATACAGTATATATATGCACAACATCTGATTCTAGATAGAAGCATATCTTAAATTTTTTTATACTAGCTCACATTTAAATTTCTTTTAAGGATCAGGGTCTAAATCTGTAAATTTCTTTGGCTCCAGGGCCAGTTTTAGATTTAGTTAGATATAACTGTTGTACTTTCCCATAGAACTGAAACAATTAATCGTGTTGAATCGATTATTGACAAAATCGTCAATGAATTTAGTAATTGATCAATTGTTAATTGTCATATACTAAATAAAATATTCAATTTGCTGAAAAAACACAACACTCTCTGAGTGGTAATTAAGCCAAAACTGTTAAAAAAATGTACATTTTGCCTTTTATATAAAAACATTTCTTTGTCTGTAAATATCTTCTACTCAGAACTCCTCAAGTGTTAAAGTTTTAGATTCACCTGGTTCAAATTCTGTAAAAATTCTCCTATTTGGTACCTTTTGCTGTCCAATTATTAATTGGTTAACTGAAAAAAATAATCAACAGATCTGTCTACACTGTACTGATGTTGAGTGAAGCAAAAAAGGGCTTATTTACTTTAATGTCTTAATTTCTGTAAAAATCAACTCTTTACTTTCTTCACCTACAGGCTCCAAAAAAAACGAACCAGCCTTACAGAGCCAACCTGCAGCTGCACCCTGGACAAGTTCTAGAAAGAGGAAAGCTGACAAACCCGAGCCTCTCTGGCGACCCATCACTGAAGAAGAAGGCGACGAAGAAGAGGATGTACGACCTACCTGCTCAGACGCCGTCAACCCACCTGTGTCAAAACCATCACAACCAGACACATCTCCGCCTTCGCCTCGGACACTCAAGGCAATCCAGGCTGCTATGAGTGACAGCTCAGATGAAGAGAAGCTGAATCCAGATAGCAAGGATGGCAAAGTGTCTCCACGGACACTCCTCGCAATCCAGCAGGCATTAACTGAGGATGAAGTAAGTGTCTCACTGTCCAAACTGCAGACAAGTCCCCAGCGTCCCGCGCGGCGAGTGGTGATCAGTAGCTCCAATGAGGAGACAAAGCCTTCCCTTAAGGAAGAGTCGGACTTCAGTCAAAGCGCCACAGATTTTCGCTCTGCGGCACTTCGACAAAATCCCACAACAGCGATGGAGTCAGAGGTGGAGCGCGTCAGGGAAGGGGAGAAACAAAAAGAGCTGGAGCCGAGAGAACCTGAGCACAAGCTGCACGCTTCTCAATCTAATCAGGAGTTATCCATCAGCTCTCCTTCGCTTCCAAGTGGGAAACAGGCCAGCGCAGAGACGGAGCAGAGACTCCTAGATAAGAGCAAGCATGGACTCACCGGTGGCCTGGCAAAAGCCGACAGAGACGACGTAAAGTCAGGGAACAGCCAGCAGGAAAGCGACTCAGAAGGTAAAGTTACAATAATTTATAGACTCAACTGTTTGTTTTGTCATCCGAATTTAAAATGGTTTTGTTTCACAGAGAGCTTCATTGAGGTGTCCGAGGAAGAATTTAAGCAGGAGGATGCAAATGATTCAGCAGGAGAAAAGAGGATTTTAGAAGAGGTCCAGGAAGATGAGACAAAAACTGAAGAAGAGTCTGAGGAAAGTTTGACTCAGGTTGTTGGTCATCCAGCTCTGAGCTCAGACAAGGAGGATGAGGAGGAGGGAGAGCAGAGGAAAGCTCAGGAAAAAGAGGTGAAGGACGACATGGAATCCAAACCAACAGCAGAAAACAACGAGTGGGAACACCTCGACATGGTCAGTATTTCTCCATCAAACCAGAAGCTTTTCGTCTCGTGCTGTAATAAGCTATAACAATTTTTTATATTTTTTTACCTACGCTAGTTAAAATATTTTTGCTTATATTTTAACTAGCCTCCTGCTACTTTAAGTGTCAATTGGTTGATGTAATTCACAAGTTAAATGATGATTATGACAAAGGCTTAACATAAACACCTTTAAGTTGTTTAGACACCTTCAATTTTAAATAGGGAAAATTTCCAACAACCAAAATAGTATTTCTAGTCTAATGCAGCCGGTTTCCGATGCTGTTTAATTTCCAAAACAAATCCTCCACCCTAACATTTGTTTCTCCCTATTATAAATCCCTGAGAGTATATTTACTACTTTAGTGAAGTTATCTTTTGACAAGTGGCAAGGTAGACATTTGAAATCTCTTAAAGATGAAAAGCTTGCTCTCTTCAAAATGAGTTTAGAGCTCTAAGATTGTGTGCTGCAGCAAAGTAGCTCTATCTAAATATTTCCTTGCTGTCATAACTTTAGCGCCAACATCTTTAGGTGGTATCTGAACTACTTGGTTGTATTTCAGATGAACCTGGTCAGCAGGTCAGCGTGCTTGTAGAGTAACTTGTTTGTTGTGCTGCAGGACGAGCTGGAGGCTCTGGAGAGCTCGCTGCAGCTGGAGCAGAGCAACCTGAGGGAGCAGAAGCAGCAGCAGGAGCGGATGGCGAACACAGTCACGGGGCAGATGTACCTGGAGAGCCAGGTGAACGAAACGAGCTGTGTAATCAGATCCGGTCTAACGGCGAGCAAACGTTCCTTAAGCAATCTGACTTACGCTTATGAATTTTAATTTTCTGTGATGGTGACCTGACAGCTGATCATTCACAGCAGGTGCAGGAGCTCAGCGAGGGAGGGGGAGGGCGCATTTCTCTGTGCTGCATTTGCCAAAACACACAGCTCGACTTGCGTTCGTTGCTGTGATTTTTATTTACAGTATGTTCAGTTGACACAGCAGCATGCTCGTATCTGTGTTTATGATCAGAATTTGCCTGTACTAACTGTATCATAAAATCAGCACTGGTGTATACCTGTCAGAGTGGAGGGTCTTCATTAATCCTTTCAGCTGTTTTGATAATGAGCTGCTAAGAGCAAAGGGATTCCTCACATGACAACAAAAGCTCCCTAGAGAAACGCATTGCTGTAATCATAAAAGCACACACTCTGAGAGTTATGGTAAATAACAACAGCGACATTAAGGTATCAGATAAACATTTAAGTAGAAACTAAATGTGTTAAAATGATGGTGTCATCCTGCAGTACTGTCAAGAGCCACAAGTGTTTCAATACAGTAGATAAAGTCCTGCAGTAACTGTTGTATATATTTATTTAAATAACACTGGAAATACATACATTGAATAAATAACAAATGTTTCTGTAGTTATTTAAATTGTATTTACATTTTAAGCTAATGTTTAAATGTAATTGGGAAAACGTACCGTACATAAAATATTTATTTTTCTCATTCATTTTTTATTGGTCAGCCTCACCCATCAAAGTCAGAAGGGCGGGGCTAAAAGTGCTGATGAGACCTATGGGTTGTTTAATTGGCTAAGGGGTTAATCAATTAGATGCTGTGGTGCATTTAATGAGTCATAGTTGCAGTTTATTATTATTACCATACAATTGACTGCAGCACAGACAATCTAAAATAAGTAAATTCTGAAATAACTCTACGATTTTAAAAAACAATGACTAAATTACTTTGCATTTGACTTAATTGTGGTTATACCTACATCATAAATTAGTTTCATGTATTTATTATAGTTTTTATCTAAAAAATAATTAATCATTTATTTTGGATTATGGCACGTTTGTCCCTCAGTACTACCCAGTTTCTATGATGAGCAACTATAAACCCTGAAGCATTTGCCAGTCTGTGTGGTTTTATTTTTTTATTCTTTGTTTTGCTTTGTAAATTGATGAGCGTTTTGAACGCAGGAGCTGCTGCGGTTGTTCGGCGTGCCGTTTTTGGTGGCTCCCATGGAGGCCGAGGCTCAGTGCGCGGCGTTGGACCGCGCCGACCAGACAAACGGAACCATCACAGACGACTCTGACGTGTGGCTGTTTGGAGGACGACACGTTTACAGGAACTTCTTCAGCCAGAACAAATATGTTGAGCACTACCAGTACAGCGATCTGCAGAGCCAGTTAGGTCAGTGGCTGCTGCCATTTTGGGCTGTGTTTTGGCTAGAGCCTAAAGTGAAAGAATAGTGGAATAGCAGAGATTAAATTGATGAGCTAATGAACACATTGGAGAATGTAACTATTTTTGGGGTAAAGATAGATAATCTATCAGTGTTCCTTCTCCTGATGAAGTGTGATGGCACCTGTCTTTGCCAGGTCTGGACAGAACAAAGATGATCAATCTGGCTTATCTGCTTGGAAGTGACTACACAGAGGGTGTTGCAGGAGTGGGATATGTTACTGGCATGGAGATACTGAATGAGTTTCCAGGGCCAGGACTGGAGCCACTAATACAGCTTAGGTTTGTTTTTTTATTTTTATTTTTTAGCTTTAACAAAGTGCAGGAACACATTTATATTAAAGAGCAACTATATTCTCCATTTTTGTCCCTGTAGTAATTGGTGGTGTGAGGCTCAGGAGAAGAAGCGTCTGACCGATAATCCCAGAGATACGAAGGTGAAGAAGAAGCTGAGGGAACTGAAACTTCAGCCTGGCTTCCCCAACCCTGCGGTGGCTCAGGCTTACCTTCAGCCTGCTGTTGATCCGTCCCAGGCCTCCTTCAGCTGGGGCCGCCCCCAACTCGACATGATCAAAGAATATCCTTTTGTTTCTGCAGCCGTTTTACAGTAAAGTTGCAATGGAACATTTCTTAATAAGATAATACCTTGTAAAGTGTGTTTGTTTTTTTTTTAATTTATGTAACGAATCTCATTTAAGTTACTTATGATCTTAATTACTTATTTAATTACTTCCATTTTTATTTGTTTATTTATATTTAATGTTTTTAGTAATCAATGTTATTTATTATACTATTATTCATAGCTGTTAATATGACCTTAAAACTCAATTACAACTACTTCTCCTTGTATTTCTGTTTTCTTTGTGATCATTTCTTTGACCTCTTCGTCACGTTCTGTCTCAGTCGTTTTGGCTGGAGCAGCAGAAAGACGGAGGAGACTCTCCAACCTGTGATCAAACAGCTCAACAACCAGCAGGTATCTGAGAGACTTTACCCACCTTGACGAGGTTACCACCATGTTTGATTGCTTTATCATCAGTAATGTACTGTAGCTGTTTCTGCTGATATGACATGAGACCAACAGTCGTGCTACTACTTTCTGAAACTATAAGAATAACTAATGATTAAGTTGTGCTTAAAGTTTGAACAAAGTAGCTAGCATTTTGCTAATAAGAAGCTAAGAATCGACTCCTTAAGTAGCAGATTGTCCTATTTGCCGTCTAGACAGGGCTAAAGGTAATTCCAAAGGTTGGAAGGTGAGAGGGGAATTAAAAAGGGCCAAAAGCTTAAAGGGCTAAAAATGACAAATTTACTGTCATAAATAACCGTTTTTAAAAGTAATAAATAATGTAAAATAAATATTTAACTTTGACATCTTTCGTTTTTGAAATGTATTTGTGCATAACTTTGGCTGTGCTTATACAAAATGCATCAAATTAACCATTTGCTTCATGTTTTGAAATGCATTTTGCATAATGCATATTTTCCTGCAACATTTTGTGGAATTTTCTTTCCCATTCAGATCTCAACTATTTTAAAATCAATAAAAATATTGTTTTCCATTAGGTAACAATATGCTCTCATGTATTGTAAATTTACTGTAAATGTACATATGTGGCATGGGAATAAAAACCTATTTGCACAAAAATTAGGAATCAACATTGATGCTATTTTTTTTTCTCTTGGACTCTGACAATGAACCCAAATAGAAAAAGAATCAATTTCCTGTGTTTTACTAAAAAAAATGAACAGACTTGCTTTTGATCAATAAAACTGACATTTTAATATGTAAATATATCTTATATATTGTCAGGGATGAAGTTAAAGAATGTATTAAAAAAAACTCTTGCCTTTTTCTGTTGCTCTTTTTCACTGTAGACTCAGCTCCGAATAGACTCATTCTTCCGCTTGGAGCAGCAGGAAAAGCAGGCGATCCGCAGCCAGCGACTCCGCCGAGCCGTCACCTGCATGAAGAGAAAGGAGAGGGAAGGAGGGGAAGGTGAAAGTAGCGAAGAAGAACTGCCTTCCCCATCCAAATCCAGGAAAGGAAATCTAAAAAACACAGAAGGACAGAAAGAGGAGGAGCCTCCTGTCGCAGGTGGAGGTTTCTTAGCTCCAAAGTCGAATTCTGAATCTCCTTTTACATCCCTCAGGGATTTCTGTAGTCCAGGTCAGGAATCCTTCACAGCAACAGCTGCTCACCAGTCTACTAAAAAACTACCTCAGAAGGCCAGCAGGAAGAGCAGCAGCAGCTCCAGTGAAGACAGCGACGAAGGGAGGGCCGTTGCGATGGTTACAGCCCGATCTGTGTTTGAGGCCAACAGACGAGGCCGAGGAGGAAAACGCACAAGAGGAAGAGGAAAGAAGCTTTAAGATGCTCAACTTTTACATAAATGTTCTAAATGTGATACTCAATGTGAAACCAACTGAAAATTTCTGAAAATAAATGAACTGAGAGTTTTCTGTAATATGCATTATGTTTTTTTATAAACACTGAAACTAGTGGGAATATTTTGACTACTTTGGAGATATGAGAGAAATGTTACTCTGCATTAAAAAAAATTATTTTTCCCTAAATATGTGTCAGATGTCATTTCTTTTTCTGCTATATCAACACTAACAAAAGTTCAAGTCTAATGTATTATACTCATCTAACCTCATTATATATCCACCTAAAACACAACATTTACAGTCAGACACATCTCTTTATGTAAAACAAAATGCTTGTATAAACAGAAACAGGTTTTTAAGTAAAGAATAAATAACCACAAGCTCCATCCCTGATGTAAAAATTAAGGAGATTATTTTTTTTTTTTAAATATTTCATTCAGTCCCTTATAATCAAAACATGCCGCCACCCATCTTTCCTGTCCAACAATAGTGCAGCAGCAGCTGCTGCTGTCAGTCAGCTTTCTGCTTTAGACAGAGCTTTAAGCTTGACCGGAGGGAACTTGAAATATGGGCAGGATCTGAGGCTCCGCATGGGATTGTCGGACGAGGACATTTTAAACACTGCTTTTGTGTGTAACCGAAAACCACAGAGGGTTAGAAATAACAGCCCCTTCGAGATCAGCACCCACAGTGACCCACATCTGAAAGGGCTTCACCTTTGACCACAAGACACTTACTGTGGTTGGCTCGTGCACAGTAACATGTCCTGTTTAGGGTGTGCTTTTCTTCCTTCAGACATGGACGCTCGGCAGCCCAAAGCCATGGAGGACTCCAGCACCAAACAAGGCAGTAAGAATTTGGACTTGTGTTCAGAACCCTTTATTTATTTACTCTCTGTCTAGTCCCACTTCATATGCTGTAAATGAACTACGAGTGGTTCTTTCTGGAGAGGCAGTTGTGCTGAAGCTGGAATTTTCTGCAATCATCTCTGTGTGAAGTGAAAACAGAAAGAGGGTTTAAAACCGTGTAAGCACTCCACAAGCTTGGCATTGTCACAGTGGGCTTTCCTGACCTTTTATCTAAACCAGCATTGCATAACGCAAAGTTGTGGGTTGGATGCTCTCATGTCAACGCTCTCATGCAGCCAACGCAGCTCAGAGGGAGATGACGAGCCTCTGTGTGATTCACAGAGAAAAGAGTCAAGAAAAAACACATCACTGTGGTTTTCCTGATTAAAGTTTGTGGTACTTTTGCACATCTTTTATCTGACATACATCACTTGAAATGTTGAAAGACAAACTTACCTAATGCACAGAAATCTACCTTACTTTTGGAAGGTACTGTATAACACTAAGCTGGAGATTTTAACCTGCAGGAACAAACAAAAAAGCTTGTACAGGATGTTACACAGTTTATCCTCAAAAAGGTTTTACGAGTCAGCAAATCACATAGCAAATTTGTATTACTTGTAAAATGCATGAAAATTGATACCAACAAATTCAGTCACTTCTAATGTGATTACTTGCACTCTTCTCATCCTGTGTTATTTGACTGTGAGCATGTCTATTCCTCTCTTTCTTGTTCATTTTTGTCATCATGGCATCGTGGTTTTACTATAATAATTTAACAAAGATACTTTTCTTTACAGATGCCAAAGAGGATGTCAGTGAGGATGCAGAGCTGGCCAAAGCCATCATGTCTCGGCAATTCCACCCGTCGGCCATTGGTCCTGAGACATGGGAGGGATACATCTTCTCTGATCAGGAGATACGGATCAAAGAATCCACAGACCTCTATGGAGCTGTACTCTGGCCCTCAGTGAGATCTTATCCTCAGTACAGTAAACTGTTAGGACAAGAAACTAAATATTTAGTTATTCTAAAAGTACGGTTCACATATTATTAATCTGTAATATTTATCTCTGGGAAAAGAAACCAATTTATTACTCACTCCCCAAAAAGACTTTTTTTTGTAAAATAAAGGATGTCAACACAAATGTGTATTCTGAAGAAAATGTGTTTTGGTCTCCAAATAACTGCATTTTAGACTAATGTGTCCAAAAATATATATATTTAAAAATCCAGGACTTCATTTTTATTTTATCTGTAAAACGTTATCTTGCCTAAATATTTTTCTTAAAGAGCAAAAGTTTTGTACTTCCACACCTTCCATAGAAGTTAAAAAGTTAAAGTCATGAAGTCTCTGAAATAGTGACAAGAGCGGCCTTTCTGTTCAATCTTACCATGTTTTCTCACTTCAGTAGTCAGGAGCACACTGAATGTCACCAAACTAAATGTTTGAGGTTTAAACACACAGACATATTCTTGCTGATGACCCCTCATATTAACCAGAAGTGTATTGTCCTCCACCAGGCCATGGTGCTGTGCCATTTCCTGGAGACCAACCAAGACAAATACAACCTGGCCCATAAGAATGTGATTGAGCTGGGAGCCGGAACTGGGCTTGTCACCATTGTTTCCAGTCTGTTAGGTACTCCAATAAAAATCTGAGGATTTTCATGGATGTGATCATGCTTTCAGTTTACCTTGTAATTACTTTTCTCTGACACTTTTCACTGTCTCTCAGGTGCTAAAGTGACATCCACAGACCTGCCAGATGTGCTGGGAAACCTCCAGTACAATGTTACACGCAACACCAAGGGCAGATGCAAATACATCCCTCTGGTACATTTTATTTTTAACACAGTTATAACACAGTTATAACACAGTTAAATTGCCCAGTGCAAGTTTAATTTACAACTTGAGAAAATAAAAACAAATGTAAAATGTAAAATGAAACTCAAAGTCTGTTTCGGAATCTATTAAATCACTCTGATATTTTAGTGCAAATAAAATAAAGCTTCAAACTCATCATAAAAAATGCATTTTTGGCTATCAATTGCTTAATAGGTTTAATGACTCTCTCCAGGTCATGGAGCTCATCTGGGGTCAGAACGTGGCTGAGCTTTTCCCTCGTGCTACACATCGTTTTGACTACATTCTGGCAGCTGACGTGGTGTATGCGCATCCTTACCTGAATGAGCTCATGGAGACCTTCGACTACTTCTGTCAGGACGGCACTCAGATACTGTGGGCCATGCGTTTCCGCCTGGACCCGGAGAACAGCTTTGTGGGCCGCTTTCAGCAGCGTTTCCACCTTGAGGAGCTGTATAACCTGCCCAGTCTGAGTATAAAACTGTACCGAGCCTGGAGGAAGGACAGCAGGGCCAAGGACCAAACAGAGGCCGTATGAGAATAAGAACACACAGGACACTGAATACTTACTATGAATCTGGGTCTCAAAAATCATATTAAATGTCATCAACAGCAATTGTTTGTGTGTTTGCAGGCCTGCCAAAATAAATGACGGACATCTGCGATTAACTGTTTACAATGCTCTCAGCACACTTTATTTAATTTGAAAATCAAAGGGTATAAATATGTAAATAACTACTTTCGCAAATAAATTCTGCAACTTTGTATGTTGTTGTGTGTAATTTGTTAAGAGATTCATCCTAGTGGGGTTAAGTTTGTGTCTCTGTGTTGCCTGTTTCACTACAAATTCACTGCGCACTGACAATGTATGGAGAAATTGGTTTGTTCTATGACTGGTCAATAATCTAGTTAATATATTCAAAGGTGAGCTTGCTGGTTGCTGCTGCAATACCCAGCTGCTTAAAGTCAAACTGATGGACAGAGATTCTACTTCAGGATTTCTTGGTAAAGACCAAAATTCATGGTTCCATTCATTCATTTTCTGTGACTCTTCTGGGTTTCTGAAGCAGCAAAGCAGCCCCAGATCATCACACTATTATTTTGTTCTGGAATGCAGGATTAGTTTTGTAACAAGTAGATCACTTTTAAAAAAGTTCTTCTCTTGTCTTTTTAGTTTAACATCTACTTTTACAAAATTTTATTTTATCAAGATTGAACTGGTAGTACTGTTTCTTGAGCTGCACAGTGACGCAGTTAGTACTATTGCATTACAGCAAGAAGGTTCTGGTTTGAAACACGACCTGGAGTTTGCATGTTCTCCCTAAGAATGCACAGGTTCTCCCCTGGTTCTCCAGTTTCCTCCCACAGTCCAAAAACATCACTGTTAGGCTGTGTCTGAGGCTCATTATCCCTAGATGTGTGTGAGGGTGGGTGTGTGTGTGTGTGTATGGTTGTTGGTTCTGTGTTGGACTGGTGGCATATCCAGACTGCACCCAGCCTCTTGCCTCATAACCACTAGAGATATACATCCTTCAAGGACTAGCAGATATAGACAATGACGTATTAAGAAACAACTTTAAAAAACATATGAATCACTTTGAGATCAAGTCTTATTCCTGAAGTTATTTTTGAGTTTTTCTATTAGTCAATTAAACTGTTAAAAGTCATAGTTTAGCAGCTCAACACTTTGAAGAGGTTAAATTAAATATCACACTCATATTACTCTTTTATCTGGCTCTATGTATGCCACTTCAGTAACTTGAACACCAATGCTCTGCCCAATTTCTTCCATATTTTGGAAACTCACCAGTTAGTTTATTATATTGGAAAGAGTAAGTTTGAGTCAGCCTCTATAAATGTAACCGGTTAAATCTGATACGTTAATGATTCCAAATCCTCCAAGGTTTTTGGGGTCGCTTTCTGTCCTGCCGTTCCTGATGGTTCTGGTGGATGTGTGTCTCTGAAACGACAGGAGTGTTGAAGAGCTGGATTAAAGGGCATCTAAGTAGGTGGGCAGTAAATACCTCCGCCTTTGTCAAGACAAATAAATACCCAACAGCTGAAGCCTGTACATGGCCTGATAGTGCTCACTTCATCTCTCTTTTCACAGCCTGTTAATACTAAAAATCCTCTCACAGAGACACAACGCTGGAACTCTGCTTGTCATCAGGCTAAATAAAACTTTTAATGTTTTATCAAACTTAGCCTGCTACATAAAATCAGCCAGTCACTGACTTTTACAACATCAACAACAAAACAACCAAAATCCAGGATTTAAAATGAGATTTAGATTATAATGCATGATCCTAGTAGATGACGTGGTGAGGTATGTCTGATGTTGTCAACATTAGAGCTCCCTTATTTTCGCCAGAGCTTGATATGTGCAGGATGCAGTCCAGCCTGATCCTGTTACCCTCTATCTCTGCTGAAGCAATTGAGGCCATTGCAGGAAAAGCGAGCAAGAGGTATGAAGGCATCCCAGACTACGTGACTAATTTTAAATAGACTATTTGAACCACTGACCCACCCCGGTGTTAGGGCATCTTTGCAAAAATAAATGTTTACTGACAGATTAAAGTTACTCTACACCTTTTTTCAATATGGGCAATGTTTCTCCCTTTAAAAAAACATTAAAATGTGTAGGAGCCATATATACATTTTTGGAGCTTAATACAAAATGTTATTTTGTGTTTATGTGAGTTAAAGTATTTACTCTGTTATTTGAAAAAGATAAGCGTCTGTAATTGTATTGTGTTTGAGCTTATGACATGGTGCCTTTTGATTGGTTAGTGACTAATTAGTTTATGAAAGACGAAAGTACTTGCTCTTTGTAAAAGTCTGGCACCTTGAGAGTAACACAGTCTTTTGACCGTCACTTTCTATTTGTTTTGAATCTGTTTGTTATTTTTATTTTCTTTTAAGTTCAGTAAAGACTTAAAGATGATCGTCGGATTCAAGACCTCTTTTTTTTTTTTTTTAGAAGAAATGTGTCGCGTATGAAAGAGCTTTAAGGGGCTAGACTAGTGAGAGCTTGCCGCACTTACAAAATGAATTGCTTTTTCTGTCACAAGTAACAGTTTCAAAATACTCTTTGAAGGTGTTGAGTTCATGTGATTGTCATCATAGCACAATAATGCAGGTAACTTCTTCTATCATGACATATTCGGTGTATATCCGTTTCTGCTTCTGTTTGTCAAATGGAGTCAACAGGTCAGTGACAACATCCACTCTCTGCCAAGATGCTATCATGTCAAACATAAATCATATCCTGGGTTGGTTTTCTGCACAGTGAAAACCCGTGCTATGTCGTTTAGGTTTTTTCTATTAGATAGAGTCAACCGATTAAAACCGTTGCGCGGCCATAATTTATTAGGACTGTTCTGAACCTTAACAAACGTCATTTTTTGTAGGTATAACATTCCTCCTTTTTATATCAGATTATTTTAAGGGCTAAGGACCCCCGCTATCTGGCTCTCTGCAGATGGACCACCAGCAGACACGTCCTGAAGCAAAAAACTCGGCTTACTTGACCTGCCCTTCTTCCTGTTTGCTCCTCCTCCGTCTCCTCTTTGTTTGTGCATTTGACACTTTGGGCTCTCTGCTCCTCACGAGGTTTATTCCTAATGAGCGCAGCTCTAAAAATACCCTTCTGCCCTTGTAATGATGATGGGAGTGTCCTGTTGGATGCTGAGCCTCTATAACATCGCAGTCCATAGTATTCAGACACAGTTGGGGTGCTCTTTCGTGGGAATTAAAGCAGAATTGGATCACAACTAACAGGTAAGAAACCAGAAAAAGAGTAATGATATAAATACAGCTGAGTTGAAGAAAAAAGAAATTTAACATTTAACAATTTAACATTGCTTTAATCATAGTTATGTTTACTCATAATAATTACAAATTCAAATTAAATATAAACGACCTTCTTTCTAACAACACAAAGGATTTTATATGGAAACTTTGTGTTCACCATTTGTGGAAGAAACAAGCTTTGCCAGAACAGAGGATGAAGATGAGGCTGAAGAAAATGAAGAGGAGGATAAAGGTAACTGTAACCAATGTGGTTTCTGTGTTTGACTCACTCCACAATACATCTGAAACTATCATTTTTCTTTCTTTCTTTCTTTCTTTCTTTCTTTCTTTCTTTCTTTCTTTCTTTCTTTCTTTCTTTCTTTCTTTCTTTCTTTCTTTCTTTCTTTCTTTCTTTCTTTCTTTCTTTCAGATGATGCACAAACAGAGGAATCAGCTGACAGGAAGCAACGACCGACAGCCTTTCTGCCGTGTTTTTACAGCAGAATGGGCAAAGAGGTGTACAGCTACGCTGGCCATGAGATTGTTATCGAAGAGGGTCTTGACTCATTTGCAGGCATGATATGGCCTGGGGTGAGTGTGCTGGTGCTGGTTCTGAGGTTTTATTTTGTATGTGGAGAAGTACAGGCCAGCCATGCTTCCCTTTAGAAACACCACTGAGACTTAAAGAGATCTGACAGATACAGATTTTTGATTTTGCCACTTCATGTTCATTGTAGAGTCAGTTAAGGTTATCCACTCTGCACTGTGGCATTGCAAAATGTTCATAAATGTTTTGATTGAAAAAGCCAAGAGAACCTTGCCAATTCTTTGCATCCCAGTGTAGATTTTTCCCTTCAACACAGAAAGGGAAAAATCTACAATTTATACTTCCTTTTCTACATTAAGTTTGAAGACTATAATGTCATGTTTGGCTGTAACATACTAGCAGAAAGAGGTTATTTATGCTATAGTGGACATTTGGGTAGTTGCCACATTATATGTTTTACTTTGCATTCATTCTTTGGGTTTGCACACTGACAGTGGGAATATTGTTGTTTCTCCCAGGCTTTGGCTCTCTGTCACTACCTTGAAACTCACCGTGACCAGCTGAATCTTGTGGACAAAACTGTCCTGGAGATTGGAGCAGGAACTGGTCTTGTGTCTGTGGTAGCGACACTTCTCGGTATGAGTGAATGTGAATCTGTCTGCATTGACTGACAATGAACGCATGCGATTGCTTTGAGAGGTCTGTATTTTCAGGTGGTTGGGTCACAGCGACAGACCTTCCAGAGGTTTTGAGTAACACTAGAGCCAACCTGTGCAGGAACACCAGGGGTCTCTGCCGACATGCACCCCAGGTGACACCTCTGTCCTGGGGCTATGATCTGGAGAGCACCTACCCTTCGTCCGTCTACAGGTATGACTACATCCTTGCAGCCGAAGTGGTTTATCATCATGACTTTATGGATGAGCTCTTGGTCACCATGAAGCATTTCTGCAAACCTGGAACAACACTGATCTGGGCCAACAAGGTCCGACTTGAGTCCGATCTAGTGTTCACGGAGAACTTTAAGAAAGCCTTCCACACAAGTCTACTGGTCGAAGAAGGAGAGATGAAGATCTTCATGGCAACTAGTAGGGAAGGAGATGATGAAGTAGATCAGGGACTGGAAATCCAAGATCTGTTGGGAGAAGAAGATGGAAAGACTGTGGAGGAAGAAAGCCACAAAGACAAGGGTGAAGACAAACCCTCCTGTGCCTGTACAGAGGTGAGAGCTGATATACTGGACAATTACAATGAGGAGGAGTGGGAAGAAGACGAAGAGTTTGAAAGTGATGAGGAGGAAGAGGAAATTGTGACCTCCAAAGATGATGAAACAGATGAGCAAAATGAGACTGTTGCAAGCAATGACAACATTTCTGGTGAGTTATCTTCGCACACAAATAATTTAAGTACCAACGGATGTGTCAGCACTGTTTGCACATTACAGATGTTCAACAAGCTCAAGTTTAGTTTGAAAAAAAAAAAGAAAGTAATTCACAGGGATAATTTATTTCATACAAAACAGGTCTGGATTTTGAGTTGTTAGGTCCTTGTTGTGTTTAAAATGCTGTTCTTCTCTAGACTGGTGTGTTAGTTTGCCAGCAGTCTATAAAATGAAACAAACAGCCTTAATGAGAATGTCAGGAGTGCTGCAAACTAAATCTGAGATTCAAGAGAAGGCCAAAACATAGTGAAGCCAAAGGTATAACTAGCTGTCCTGAGATAGCACAGAGGGTTGGGTTGCTGGGCCCCCTGGTGTAGAGTATCTCAGATCTCAAGGAAGGGAGAGAGACTTGTTTTTTTAATGGCACTGAGCTTATTTAGTCAAAAACAATATCATATTATGTGCATTTATATATTGTAAATGCACATTTACAATATATATGTAAATGTGCATTTACATATATATTGTAAATGCAATATATATGCATTTACATATATGCATATATTTTAAATGTTTTTATACTCTACACTTAAGCCTTATGTTTTGTTTCATGCTTTCTGAGCTACACCATGTGTCTGTTGGTCTCTTCAGAACAGGAGTCTTCGGACCAGACAGTTGTAAGGCAGAAATGGGTTCCAAACATCATTTTCCGCGTTAACAAAGACATCTACCATTACGTAGGGCAGGACATCGTCATTTATGAATCCATAGATTCATTTGGAGCAATGATGTGGCCAGCTGTGAGTGTTTCTGATAACAGTTTGCTACAGTAAAAAAAATCATATAACCTTCTTTAGCTTAACGTCATATCAGCAGTGTTTTCTTCAACTTGCAGGCGTTGGCTTTGTGCTCCTTCCTTGACAACAACAGGGACACAGTGGACCTGCGAGGGAAGGGGGTGCTGGAACTGGGATCAGGAACAGGATTGGTAGCTATTGTGGCCAGTCTACTGGGTGAGCAGCCACTAGACTCATTATGGTGTTAAACATAAACAGGACACAATGAACAAGACCAAAAAAAAAATCTCTGATCTGATTGTAATACTGTTTCACAATGAATGAATGAATAGATAGATATTTTTGGCAGTGAGATAGCAGACCCAAACGGACACACAGACATCCCTCACAAAGGTGGAACTCTCCAGTGTTAGATTGGGGATCCAAAGGCCAGAAGGGATATACAGTATATTCCCTCTGACATGTTCCGGGTCTGCAAATTGAAGAGGGGGCAAAACTAAGTGAGGCACTGGGGAGGCATCTTGATCATATGCAGACACCACCTCAGCTGACTCTTTTTGATATGATGGAGTAGCCACTCTACTTTGAACTTCTCGCCATTTCTAAGGGTGAGTTCAGCCACCTTATGAGGGAAGTTCATTTTAGATTGTTTATAGATTATTTTTTTCTGTTAGTCATGATTCAAGACAAGACACTCAAGTCTCCACCACTACGCCTTGAAAATGCGTCCATAAACGCCACAAACAGATGAGGGACAAGGGGTAGACTTCACCTCCTGTACCAGAAACAAGCCCAACCCTAGCATGAGAATGCAGACACAGTTTTTGCTTTGGTTGTACAAAGACTGTGTAGCTTTAAAAGCATCCCCCAGTATTGGGAGACACAGTCATAGACCACTTCAGCAACTTCGTGTTACAGGGCAACCTTAAACAAGGACCTGTGTTGCTGTTAACAGAATCATAATATTTTACAAATGACATTCCTTTCTTTCTGTATCAACAGGAGCTTCAGTCACAGCCACAGACCTTCCAGAGATATTAGGGAACCTTCAAGCCAACTTAATGAGGAACACCAGGGGTCTCTGCAGACACACACCCCAAGTGGCACCTTTGTCCTGGGGCTATGACCTGGAGAGCACCTACCCTTCGTCTGTCTACAGGTATGACTACGTCCTGGCAGCCGACGTGGTTTACCATCATGACTTCCTGGATGAGCTCTTGGTCACCATGAAGCATTTCTGCAAACCAGGAACAACACTGATCTGGGCCAACAAGGTCCGACTTGAGTCCGATCTAGTGTTCACGGAGAACTTTAAGAAAGCCTTCCACACAAGTCTACTGGTCGAAGAAGGAGAGATGAAGATCTTCATGGCAATGAGTAGGGAAGGAGATGAAGGTGACCGGAACAGACTGAGTAGGCCTACAGGATGCAGGCTCAAAGCCTAAGGAGGTTTAAAGGACTTAATGTTGAACCTTTCTTTGTGATTCAGTTTTTTCAAATGTCGTCAGATACCCACTAACTTTGTTAAAGGTTGGCAAACATGCAAGAAGATCAGTTTACAAATGTTTTGCTCGAGACTCAGTATGGAAGACATGTTTAGGTCAAAGATTGTTGGCTTCAGTAACCTGAAGAAACGTTTAAATGTCAGCTTAGTATCAAAATATTTAGAATAGTGGTCTTGGCAAGCTTTACTTTGGCAACCAGATGCCACTTTACAAACTTAACATGACCTGTTGTATTTTCTTTACGACAGAAGTTGTTTTACTAGAAACAAACATTTGAGTTCATCCTGAAGTGAATTTGCTGGCATGTCTTAAATGATTTCCACTTGTGAATTACAGAATTGATTGGAAATAGCCTTAAAATCTAGATTGATAAGCATCAACAGATGCTTCTTTAAAGTCAATGTAGTTTCCATGTTCACGTTGTGTTAACACACATCTGTATCCTCCAAACATCCAGACCTTCTGCTCTTATAGGAGGTGGTCAGACTTGCTGGGTATCAGATAAATAGGAGAATATACTTCCCCTTTTCCGGTTAAATCTTATTGAAGATGCAATGGTCTAGTTGCAATAATGAAGCTCACTGTACTGGGGAAACCTATTATAGAAATCCTTGTCTATTTGGAGGTTCAATGCCTTTTTGTTTAACAAACTACTTTTAATGGCTCAAGCTATGTGGACAATGTGAATTCTTCTCGTCTTTTATATTTTTCAGACTCGTAATACAGAAAAGTGACATGTGAGCCCGTTTTAAATATTTTTATTCAGTGAACTTTCTTGTTTGTGACTTTTCTTGTGAGCACAAAATAGTTTAACAGTGGCTCAGGTCTTTCCCACATGATCCAGAAAGGATATAAAATGATATAGAGAATACAGCTTTAACTCATAACATTCTGTGATGAAATAGCATTTGATAGATTTTTATGGCTATAAATATAAACAACATCCACAGCATCCATAGCAAGCATTCGTGAAGTTCTTATGAACACCAGAGGAGCAACGGCAATAGATATGTTTGGTGTCAGAGGTCGAAGGTGAAGTCTTGTGGTGAAAACTTAAGGCCATTTTTGGAGAGACTGTAATTGGCAACGCATACTGTTGTGCACAGCATATGTTCAAACAGGAAACTCAATGAAAAGGGATATTAATAAAGAGGCTAACTCTCGCAAAGGATTCCTTCCAAGAGCTAGAAGTGGTCTATGCTGCGAATAATGCAGAAAGTGAAACTGTTTCAAGCTAAACAGAAACGCAAGAATCTCGCGCCACTGATTCACCATCAGACTCCAGAAGACAAGAGGCCCTAAAAGCAGATACTTTACATTCTTAGGCATCAACTTTCCAGCCAGTGTGCTAAAAACAATGAAAGATAAAACCAAAGCCTTTATTTATACTACTAGTTTTAAAAAAAAAAGTGAAATAATTTCCCCCCCATCTAATAAATATTTGTTTCTTTCCTTTAACATATTGATATTGAATCCAGCTTAACAAGAAAAGTTTTCTTTGGTTACACAAAGAAAAGGGGCAAAAGATAACACTTCTGCTTTTAGGACTATAAAGCAAAGAGGATCATTAACATGAAAATTAAATTTAATCACATAGCCCTCATCTGTAACTTCAGGTGAGACATTTCCAGAAGGACCAAACCAGTATTAAGTTCAGACAAATCAAAAATATCTTTAGATTATCTGGTTTTAAAATAATTTCTTGTAACTATTAAGGGTCAAAGAGTAAATATTTTATACATTTTAGGCTTTCAATATCTCTTTCAATGTATGAAGGAAAGTGCAACTGTATTTTGAAGCTTTGAAGGCAATTGAATCAAATCCGAAATTGAAAGCATCAAAACTCTCAAGTCACAATTGTCAAAAATGAGTATTTCTAATGTTAAGTATATTATGTGAAACAATTATTCAAAATAGGCTGAAACTACTGGTGTGGTCCTTTTGAACAGCTAGGGTCCCATTAAGAAGAATGCTGTCTCACTTGTGCAGGGAGAAATGTTCTTGTAGACAACATAAATTCATACACACACCCACCCATCAACCATTGACGTTTCTCCAAAGCATAATTCATGGGGAGAGGGAAAAAAAAATGTGTCAAATTGAAAGAAACTAAAATCTGATTCCTCATCAAAACTAACTTTTCATACACCTTAGAAGACATGCATATATGCAAAATACATCGATTAAGATAAATTCTGTTATATCCCTATTGCATCTTTATATTTTCATGGTACGAGTGTATTTACATTACTTTATGACACTGTGTACATATGCAGCATTCTGAATGCTGCCGAGAAAGCTGAACAATACTGAGTGGAAATTTGATTGTGTAACCTGTTCCGAACATCCCACTGCTGCCCAAAAACTGCATCATTCTGAGAGTGAGGTCTGGTAAAAATGGAGGCTAAATGTGGCGCTCAGGAAGAGTCAAGCCTGCACACGGTGCTGGGATGAATCATGCGGCTTGACTCAAAGAAGCTGATGAGTGAAACGACTGCGAGGGTGGACGGATGCTACAATCTCTGCAGCTTTTCCTGCACAAATCTCTGCCACCGTTAGTTTAGCTCCATCTTGAAAGGTAAGATAGGTTGAAAGGCACCGCGACATTTTTTGTGTTCAAAGACAGACAGGACTGACTTGTCAACCCAGGATGGCTGGAGCTATTCAAAAAAAAAAAAAAAAAAAAAGAAAAATGGGCTTGTGATCAGTCCAATCCCTGCTTTTCATTTGGGATCATCAGGAGGAGAGTTTCTGCAGCAGCAAGTCTGTCTCTCCTCTTATTGAAGTAATTTTAACGGATTTTTACAGTTTTCTGCTCTGATTTCCGATGCATCCCTGGAGTCCACAACGCCAGTTTTTACAGTATTTACACATGAAGAGAGGTTTTTAATGCAATGAGTTAGGAACGCTGGGGAGGAAGGGATATTTAAGCCTCTGAATTTGTAGTTGACAAAGAAAAAGCAAAACACAGGACAGATTATAGTTCTCCATATTTTTCTGTTGGTGGGGATTCAAAATTTATGACTCGACTGGTTTTACAACCCATCGCCTCACAAAATTTGGCATGCATGAAAATATTGACGCTCTGGGTCAGACCCTAGTTTGATGTCTTAAAAAGAAAACGTCTCCGGAGGCAGCTGGTTGGTCAGATGCATAGACCATATGACCCTGAGGGACATGTCATCAAATTCGTCCTGTTACAGACTGTTGGAGGTCATGCCGTCCCATGCATGTGCCTGTTTGTGCTTAGAACGGTGAATAATCTGCGGGGTACATGACGGGGAGCCAGTTCTCACTGAAGGCAGTGCAGTGCGTCCAGCCGAGGTGACGCATGAGCTGCAAAACAAAACCCAGGAGATGATTTGATTTAATTTTTTTTTACACCACCAGAAACTGGTAGAAAACATGTTTTATCATCATGCTGAGCATCGATCATTGATACTCTCATACCTGGATGCAGTTCTTCATGTTCTCCTTACTGGGCTTCTCCTCAACCATTTTGGAGGCGTATTTTAGGGCTCGGCCGTACATCTTGTTTGCCAGGGCGTGTTTGTATGAAAATGTCAAAACCTTAAAAAAATAAAAATAAATCACGAACAAAGAGTGTTAGGTTAAATGTTTTCTGAACTAGCTTATAGCTTCAATTCAGCCAACAAAATAATTTTGGATCAACTTTCAGAATTTGTGGCTTTTCTTTCACTGTTGAGCAAGTGACAAGTTCATCACAAGAAAGAAAATTAGTAGGGAGACGCATTAATTATTTTTGAATGTACCTACATATCTTTCTGTTGATAGGTATGTCAACAGAAAATGATATACCTATCAAAGCACTGATTTGCTTTGAGTTTAGCAAATCAGTGACTATGCTAAACTCTCCTAAAATGACACATCACTCTGTCAATAAGGTGGCCTCAAATAACACCACTGAATGTGTCTAAAATACAAAATTCTCACCTTGATTGCTGTGTTTAGGAAGCACAACCTAACATGCTGGTTTTAAGATTAATCCAATAGTTCATCTTTACAAATTGATCAAATGAAGATGTATTCAGTCTTACTGAAAGGCGCAGCAGATTGTTAAAAAATAACTTTTCGGCACAGAATCCATGACTTCCAGTCCTTTTCCAGGTACAGAACACAACAGCACATAAAGCAGCTGGATTCCGAGTAGGACTGAATAATTTTTCTTTCATCTTGATGTTTTCTAGTTTCCTGAATATTCTCAATGTTTTACGTAACCTTATTTGATCTCTACATTACATTGTAGTACAACAATTGCTTTTCAACTGGTTGCCATGGCATCCGTTTTGTCCTTTTGTCCAAAATTCACACACACACAAAAAAAGTCAAGAAATAAAATGCATAATTTGCCCCAAACAACCCGTTTGATTTATTTAAAATTCTCACCTTTGAGTCAGTTAGCTCCGCCCACTTCTGCACCTCCCAGAATGTGTCCATCAGGGCATTTGAAGTGTTGTCCAGGGGGTCGTCAGAGCTGCTAGCCAACTGCTCCCCGACCTCCTCCTCTCCTGCCGCAGCTTGCTCTGTAGCAACAGCCCCGGCGCCGCTCTGCAGCGTGGACGGCAGCAGGAGCTGGTCGGCCAAAGCGCAGCCTTTTCTACACAGGGAGTCCAGAAGAGACGACTTCTGCTTCTCCATGTCACTGAAAAACAAAATGTTTTATAGAGGAGGTGGGTTCACACTGCCTCAATCAACCCAGTCTTTGTCAAAAACCTGTGTGAAAGTGATGCTTACGTTTTGATGGAGGCAGCGTCCGGCCGAGGGTCTGTCTTCATGGTGAAATACACAGCCAGCGCCGTTTGGTCGATGTGGGACATGACGATCTCTGCTGCAGACACAACCTCTCTGAGGCGCTTCACTCGTTCCTTAACAAAAACGGGGAGAGATTCCGTACGAGGATTCTGCACAGCTTTGATGCAACTATTTACCAACCCTGTTTCCTGTCGTTGTTTACCTTCTCTGAGTCCAGCTGATGCAGTCTTTGCACATGAAGTGGAAGGTAATCCAAGTAGTTTTCCCTCAGTTCATCATAGATGGAACTCGAGTCCAACCTGAAGAGCCAAAAACGACAGATAAATTCCAGAGAAATAAAGAGGCTGTGTGGTATGAAACCAGCGAGAGAAACATAGCTTACTTTGTCATCCACTGAATCTTTAGATCCCTCACAGCTTCTGCAAACTCTTCCTTCAAATCCTTCTCTTTGTCTCCATCCTTGTCCTTCTCCTTCCCACCGTTCTTTGATTTGTTTGGGGCAGGGATTAGATGGTAGATGACTGGAACTATGTCCTACACCAAGACACAAGTAAAACAAAGTATGATTGAATATATATCTTCAACTTCTCAAATACTCTCTCTTCCTACCAATGTCATGTCTTCAGATAGTCTTTGCTCCATAGATCACTGAAGTGAAAATGCTTTTAAATTATCCAGTAGTGAAGGTTTAAAGTAGTACTATCAATACTTTTACAGACCACCAGAAAACCTTATAACTAATTCATAAAAACAGCTTTAACACTTGCGTATATTTCCTAACACATCAACATGCTTTGACATGATAGATGAAGATGTTTTACAGAAAATAAGTCATTTCCCAAAGTAAGGAGAGCAGCAGGCGCTCTGTGGTTCTAACTTGTCCAGTACCTTTTTAAATTTTCCTTGTCGTTTTGCAGAGGCCTGCCCCTGGTGGTCAAAATAACACACAGTAAGGAACAGATAACACAAACACCAGCCAAAAAGGATGTTTTCATTCGTCTTTCATCCTCAGCCAGAGACTCAGGGTCTCATTGCTAAAGATATAACTCAAACAGTATAAATATAATGCAATTTACTATGATCTTTGGTGTTTCTCCTAACCTTGTCTAATAGATCTGTTTACTTTTGTTAAGACACAAATAAAAGTTACAGAATATTTAAAAAATAAATAAATAAAATAAAGCTGGCAGCCCAAAGGCAATAGCATCTCCTTAAAATTAAACATGTAGGAAAAAGGATGAAAGATTCATTTTGTTGCCGATCGAATATTTTGAGAACAGAAGCCAATACACCATAAGGGTGCTACACAGTGCAACCCATATATATCCCCCGATTGTTTATAAAACAAAATTAAAACACAAAAACCAGAGGAAGGCAAAAAATTTTACATGACAGTGTTCGGCACAGTTGAATAATATATCAATTAAATCAGTCATTGCCTTATCACAATCAGAGGACAGACTGGGTGCAATATTTAGTAGGATGTCATATTTTAAGTGTCACATTCTCACTTTGTGAGCCAATGATGTATTTGGGAAGCTGAGCGTTCTCTACCTGCCCCTGATGTGCAACATGTGTGTTTTAGGTGGTTGAATTGCTTAAACTGGGAAGATGAAGAAGAAAGTAAAAGTGAGGAAACTTTGGGTCAATCAAAATCACCATCGCCAAGTCCAGGAATAATCTCACAGTTGAACATTTTCCAGATATTGTGCAACCCCAAAATTCCCAACCCAAAGCAAAAGTTAAGTCTTACAGTCTGTATTAAATTGCGTTCCCACAGGAGTTAAACCAACCAGCCAGATGTGAAAAACAAGCAGGACAACAAAGTTTGGGGAAAGAAAAAAAAAAAATGCTAACAAGGATCCCAATTATGAATAAAGAAAAAAAAGAAAGAAAAACTCAGCATAATACAGATCTGCCTGGAATGCAAACACTGCTTTTTTAATGCAGACTAATTTTTAACTTATACATTTTATTCTAGAACACCTCAAACTGAATCTCTGAGAAATATACATTTTCTCTGTGAAATTCACCAGGTAACAGGTACTGAGTCTCCATAGTGCCTAGTCACCTATTCTTTGTTTTTTCATGATAAAAAGATTTCCATCTTCAGATTTAGCCATTTTACAGCTGTTTGACGTCAGTCGCTTTTAAGCCGTAATTGCAAATCAAGTATTGACACCAACAATTCTCATTGGATTAGCTGGAGTTATTAGTTGTGGCCCAGAACAAATTAATCTTTACACCGTCACATAAAATGCAGCTAAATCCAACATAAGCCAACTCTGGCAAGGTCCGTTTCCACTGCAGTTGCAGGGGTAATTCTCTGGGGCAGATTAGCTCCCCCAGGACCAATGCAGACTAAAACAAGTTGCAGTCTACCCTGAAAACGGGCCTGGTAGGGAGGTAGGAGTTTTCAGACCGACTCTGAACTGAAGGCAGAGGTTCTCAGTAGGAGGAAACCTCTGGACTTCCTTCTCATATTTTCTGTTAACCGCAGTTCAGTATTGTCTTGTGCAAACACAAACCTTTAAACTTAACCACCCTTGATCAACATTATCATGTTTTATGGAATTTGAATTCAATTACGTACATTAAAGTAGACCTGGTCTACAGCTATCCAGGATTACTAATCATCCACAGGTCTTAAATTTGAATGGAGCAATGCTGCTGCAGGGTACGAACAGGAGACACATCTAACAATATTTAATTATTAAAAAGCTATGGATTACTACAAACTTCTGAGTCAGAAGTGATTTTAATTCAGTTTTGGAGCTTAAACACTGATATTGTTAGAAATGATTACTTTAGACAGGCGATTGTAATCTCAACTGGAGCCGCGTTAAGTTCAGTCCAGTGTGCTTATAATCCAATGTAGCCACTCCTTATCACACAGGTTAGAGTGTTAGCCTGTGACCACTATGAAACAATTTCAAATTAATTCATATAGTCAGATTTTTCAGAATCCCGTTCTGAACTCTGCTGTTGTAACGGCTGGACCCACGACCCGCTCAGCGTCAGGGGATACATAAAGCGCCAGGCTTTCTGGGAAATGTACTCAGAAAAAGCCACGGTAAATTAAAAGTTACAGGAAGTTCAGGAGACAAAACTAAAATTTCCAGGAACCCTCAGTCAAAACATGTTTTTTGTCTCATTTGCTGGGTTTACACCTAGAGCAACTTCCCAAACTCAAAAAATTTATCAAATACATTCCTAGGAATGGGCGATTACCATTATCGAGGTATACTGACAAAAAAATCAAGCGTTTAAAAAGCTAAAACTGGAGGTCAGACCTTTTCTACTGTCTCAAGTCCTCACCTGCTGCTGTGCACTGCTGGTCAGCTGACAGAAAGAACGTTGCTACGCTTTTGTCTCGCTTACAAAAACCAAATCTAGCTGTGTGAAACAGTGTGGAAACTACAGCACACTCATCACTCCTATTAATGCAAGCCTGCTTTAAAAGCAGTATCAGATGAGCACAGACCCTACAGAAGAAGACAACCTGACTAATTAACCAACTATTATCAAGCTGGGAGATGAACAACTGGTAAATAAGATGACAAAAATTAGCAAGGACTTCTGTGTATAAAAATAAGAAATCTTATAACTACAATAATCAAATTATTTTAGAAGCGGTGAGAATAATGAGCCCTCAATGCTAAAACATCCTGGTATTTTTATTCAAGGTTATTATGAAACTTGATGACCCATAAAAGACCCAAAGAAACCAAAACAAAAAAAGAACAAAGTGCACAAGTGAGAAGGAAACAAAAACAGGTGACAGTGGTGGTCAGTCTGGTTCTACAGGACACTTCCTGACGCTGGTCCATTCTGAACACTTCTGAAACAAACTACCTTCATCCAGTAGTTTGTTTTGCACACACCTGTCATTGTCTCACATTTCCATATATAATAATCATTTGAAAAATCTTTAATATGAGCTACAACAACATTTAATTTCCCTTTTTGAATCCATTTTTGAATTTAATTGAAATGGAAACTCAACATGACTTTTTGGTCCTGAAGAGCACAACTGAACATTTGAAGCAAAAAAATTCAAGAATGGAGCCACTCACTGCTTTCTTGCCATACTCGCTCTTGGGCACAATGAGGGAGCCTGATAGGTAACATCCTGGACTCGTGCCTTTAGGGATCCTGAAGGATGAAGGATGAATTATGATGAACAAATTAGGAAATTAGGATTAGGATGAACAAAAAATAAGCGTCACAGGAATACTGTGTTAATTAAAAATGAAGATGAAATACAACTCTTTCGTCAACAACGAGTAAAGAGATCATCTCCTTCTGTTAGAAATGTGAAAGGAAACACTCGACTGTGTGACTCACTTGTCGTCTGGCAGGGTGGTGACATAGAAAGGCTGTGTAGCCCCTGGACACAAAGTAACAGAGTTGGCCTTCTTCTTTGCCATGAGGGCGGCGCGGTGTGACTCATACACATCCAGACTGAGAGTGTTG
This sequence comes from Xiphophorus hellerii, assembly GCF_003331165.1. NCBI lineage: Eukaryota > Metazoa > Chordata > Actinopteri > Cyprinodontiformes > Poeciliidae > Xiphophorus > Xiphophorus hellerii. The sequence continues at coordinate 21,296,636 of NC_045675.1, forward strand.
GAAAGACGATGAGAAACCACAAACGGCAAATCCTTCAGGCGCTCCAGCTCACTGGACTGCTCGTGTCGGACCTGCAGACGGACCGTGTAATCCCCCTTTTCTAGCTTCAGGGAATACTGGAGAGAAAATAAATGTGATTAATCCCTATAACAGTTCTCAGAGATAATTTATAGTTTTTATTTATTTATTTATTTTAATAGCAGGGGCAATTTCTACAGATGTCCAACCTGGTGTGGGTAGGCGTCCCCTGAGCCCAGCAGTCTCTTGTTCTGGTCAAACAGCATCCAGAGCTGACTGTCAAACTCAGACTCGTAGAGAAGCTCGCAGAGCGTCGGGCAGCTGGGCGTAACCTCTCCACTCTTAGGCTGAGGACAGAGCAATGCACGATTATGCATCCATACGGCAGATTAATCGGCTCTGATGGGCAGAAAGTTGGGTGATACCTGGTGAAAGTTGTAGGTGAGGATAATTTCATAGAGCTGCCTGTTATTAGGCAGAATGTCCCGAACTCCCAAAGCTTTAATCTTTGAACTTAGAGGCCTGAAACAAACACCAACATGAGAAATAATTAAAAAACAGCACTTTAATAGATGAACAAGTTGTTGGTGTGCGTGTGTGAACACACCGCAGAGGCTGAACCCATGACTTCAGGGTGACAGTGGGGGATACCTCCTCATATCTCATGGGTGATGACACGTCAAAACTCATCACTCCCTCTGAGGCGTGCTGCAGAGAGACAAAACAGAGTCAGAAACAAAAGAGAACAATACTTGTTCTGATAGTACCGGTGTGTGTGTGTGTGAACTATTCTCACAATGTGTAGAGGAGAAGGAGAAGTGCTGAGGCCGTGGAAGGAGATGCTGTAGTCCACCGTCACGTCGCCCAGGCTCGCCCACCAGCGGGCTATACAAAACTCCACAACCCGACCTGACTGCAAAAAAGGCAGGAACACACCGAAAATAAAACAGAGGTTTTCTGCTGATTCTGGTGTGTTTTTAGTTGAATGCAACGTCCACATACCAGCACTGCAAAAGCCTCTGTTAGAGAACCTCTTTCTAGCAGTGAGGAGAACTTGTAGAACTCATTGGCTCTGTAGGCTTTTTGCTTGACCAGGTGAACCGCATGAAGAACGAACTTCGAGGACACGTCTCCAGAATGGGAGGTTAGAGTGATCTCTGTAGAGGAAACCAGGAAAAAAGAAAATCATGAAACAGTAAAAACCCCAGTGTGTTTTTCTGTCCTGCAAGCTTTTAATAGGAATTATGAATGTAAAAATCTATTTTTTTTTTCATTTTATCCAGGGCTCGTTTGACTTTAAAATCTTTAAAACTTAAATGCAAAATAAATATCTAGTAGGGTTTTATTATCTGTACTCAAAAAAACCCTGAAACGATGCTGAAGTTAGCTTCTGATTCAACATTGTAGTAAAGAGCCATCTTTTTTTTATTTTATGTACCAAATAACGTGCTCCATTGAATATCTACTATAGGAGCCACAACTGTAGATTAGCGCAAACTTCATCCGAGTTAAAACTTTAATTTAGATTTTGTCTCCCACAGTCAGAATTTGTCAAATCTATTCTGCCAACATACATCCATGGCTTTTGAACCATAACCACGGTAAAACAATCTGAGATTAATGTAGCATTGGTCTGACACCTCCTGGCATTCTGGATCTGGTTCCTATAGGAGGAGTCACTCCAAGTGTCAGGCAACATAATCTACATCAACAGGCGGGTTGTGGAACCGACAGTGGAAATAGACACAAGTCGTGTCCTGCTTAGATAAAATGGATCCCGGAAAGCAGCGTCTATCACAGAACGTTCAGGAACTCTTCGCGGAAACTTTTTGTGATATACTGACTGGAATGAAATGGCAACCTTAAAACAACTCAGCTCCACATTGTAACAGAAACTGGATGGCTTGAATAAAAAACAGGATCAAATTTAACACCGCTCTCATGTGAAATTGTAGACTGTTAATATCTACTAGCAATGTTATACTCTACCATCATGAACACTTTCATTTTGTGGCTAAGGTCCGTCTACCTTGTACGCTTCCAGAACAGCCGCATATATTAACTCCACCTCAAATAATCTACAAGACTAGAATATTGGACTTTTTTTTTAAACTTTGAAGAAAAATCCTGGATCACAATCAGCTTTTTCGTTTTATACTACAAACCATTTTATTTATCTTCAGCAACATGTCTTGGAAAATATGAGAAAGTGACCAGCAGCCTGTGTTGGTTAGACACATTCTCAGCTGCCACCACGGAGCAACTGACCTGCCCAGGAGGCTCCCTGAGGAACAGTGACGAAGTGGCGTCTGATCTGTCCGGGTCTGAAGTGGACGTCTGAGAATCGCACCTCTTGATTACGACTATCAGTCACCCTGTTGGTGCAAAGAGGGAGAAACGAATAAGAGCCAAAACCACAACAGAAAAACCAAGATGAAGTCCACACATTGTGAGAACATACTTGGCAGGGATGATAACTGTGATAGGAACTCTGAATAGTGGGCCACAGGTGGGGGCTGCTGTATCATAACCACAAACCTGAAAAACAATTAAAAACAATTTTAAAAAGAAGATAGCGTTTTTTTAAGCTGTATTCATTCCATTTTGCCATCCACGCACCTCGGTATAGTGGACTCCCTCTCTCAGTCCTACGGGATCGATCCGGACGTTGATGTGTCGACACTGGTTCATCAGCTCCAGATGGGAGGGGCACTGGACCCATGGGACGGCACATGTTAGCGCCAGGTGTAGCTGCAAGGAAATTCGCTCGGAGTTTTCTGTTCAACAAAAAGAACAGATTATATTTAAAACAAATAGAAACTATAGATAAAAGGATGTAAAACTGAGTCCAACCATTCAGTTGTGCTACCTGTGTTCTCTGGGAAGATGGGTTCAATTCCAACCCCGTGATCAGAAGGTGCGAGAACTTGGACTGGTTCCCTGAGGTAGATGCCTCTCTGTGAACCCACGCTGACCGAGAAGCCCAGGCGGCTTGTGGGTAATGAGGCGTGCTGAGTGAGGTAGTCTAAAGCCTTGTCCACCTGAGAGAAAGAAAGCAATTACTTCACTACAAAAGAATACAATAAGTTTAAAGAAAGATTTAAAAAAAAAAGATGTAAAAAATAAAAAATACCTGGATTATTCCATGACCCTGTGCAAACACTTCAATGTCATCGACCTTCTGAGCGGTGTTCTCCAGCGCTCTCCTCACAGCAGGAACAGAGGGAGGGATCCCGCTCTGCTTCAGGCCTTTCTCATTTAAAAAAAAAAAGTTAATCACACAGAACCTTCAGTTCTGAAATCACTCACTTCTAACAATGTTACAAATCAACTACAAGCCCTGCAATCCAGAACACACCTGACAGAACGAGCGCGATGCCTCCGCAGGCGTTTGGCGAGGACATCGACGTGCCGTTCATCAGCTGGGTGCCACGGAGCGTCCAGTTGGGTACGGATGCGATGGCCCCGCCTGGAGCGCTGATGCTGACCCCGAGGGCTCCGTCGGTACTGGGACCCCTGGATGACCATGTGTACTGGTTGGGGGGCAGCTTCTCTCTCAGGGAGTACTCGGCCACCATCATGTCTGGAGTCACGTACGCGCCAACTCCTACAGGGACGACGGTAGCAATTAGAGCAAAAGTCAAGAAAATTCAAAGACTACTTTTAGCACGTTCAGAGAACGTACCGATAACGCTGCTGGTGGTTCCTCCTGGGCAGCCGACCGTAGAAAGACAGGGGCCGTTATTTCCTGCACTTGACACAAAAATCACGTTGTGCTTCTGCACAGCCTCTGTGATCACTTCACAAATCCTCCTGAAAGACAAGTGGTCCACGACACTTAGCAACAGCATGCTAAAACAAAACACACGGCAGGAAAATTAGAGACCCTCTCTGCTATTCTTACCCTGAATTAGGCCAGTGGGTGGCTTCCCCGTAGCTATAGTTAACCAGGTCACACTTGTAGTTGATTACTTCAATCATCTTTCAGACACAAAGAGAGAGAGACCAGAAATAAACTAGTGCAAAAACATCATTTAATGTATACATTATGTAGGTCTGCACAATATTAGGAAAACATATAACCAGTATTTTGTCATTATTAAAAAAATGGTTGTAATTAAATAAGATTTTCCTTACAAAGCTAAATCATTAAGAACAATAAGAGCACATCAAACACACCACATATATTGTTAATTCATGAAATTCTGGAATTAAAAAAAAAAATGTAATAATTATTTTCTGTCTCGATTGTGATGCATCATGCAGCTTTAATGTTGAGGTATCTTTTTGAAGGAATACCGCTCGGATGAGTCCGGTGCCAGTTTCCATGGTGCTGAGTCGAGTGTCTCCGATCTTCAGAGCCAGAATTTGGGCACCAGGAGCCACGCCGTTTCTTTCTGGTTCCTCTGGGAAGTAACCTGCCGCAATACTCGCCACATGGGTCCCATGAGCCCCTTTAAGGGAGCACAGAGTCAGATTGGAGAAGAAAATTTGGAGTCAACATCATGCTCAATGAACTGCTTACATCTAGATCTAAACTGAGAAATTAGCTAATTTTCATCTTCATCCACCCTGACTATCCAGACAAACTCAAAATTCATATCACATCTCAAAAACTAAATGCACCATACAAAATTGCTACAGGGTCACACCAACCTTAATATTTGGACAAAAACTCAAAAGTTTTTTTTTTTTACTTTAAGTATTAGTGAGTCACTTAAAAATGATGTCAGGCTAATCACAAAAGCTCGACGAAGCTTTTAAAAAGTAAATTGAGTTATTTATTGTGGTGTGTCAGCTGATAACACAGAGTTATGAAATATTGGTCGACTTCAACAGATGCTGGCAATTCTTTCATTTAACAATTTTGCACTATTTCCAGGAATAACTGTGATAAATCTATTAAGCATTTAAACTGACTGAAAGGTAGAAAGACCTCTGATATTCTGCTTTAGGGTAACTCACCTCCACTGGTAACGATGCAGAGTGTGTTTCCTTCGTCATATATGTTAACAGAATAGTTAAGCATCTCAGCATTTCCTAAAGTGGCATATTCTTGTTTCTCTCTGTATGAGCCCAGGACGGTGCACTGGGACAGTTCTCCACACTCCGATGTGTCCACTACCGCCCTGAAAACAACAAAAACAGTCTTATACAATGGAAATGATAGACATGCTATTTCTGCATGCCAGTAAATAATGAGGAGGGAATGTAAACAAGAGCCGACTTACTTCCACGTGACGCCATCGTGCCAAAGCACACAGTCATACACTGGCCCGGGATCACTGTACTTCTTCTCTAGAGATCCCAGCAGCTCTGACTGACACTGCAGGTCTTCCTTCTGCAGCTTTTCCATCTGAGGAGAGAAGATGAAGGATGTGTCAGAGCCAGATATGAGAATCATCACAGCAAGCAGAGGCATGTCGCTGCAAGCAGGACCATTAGGTTTAGAGTTTGTGTTGTGGATCTGACCTGAGAAGGCGTGGGATGAGCGAGGTCAAACTCCTCTGTTTTGCGACAGACCTCAGCGAGGGCTGCTCTGTGTGCTGGGTCCCACATCTTTTCTTTTCGCTCTTTCTAAAAGGGAGAAATGTGCAAAAATATCAGATTTAGTAAGAAGCTTACTAAACCAAATCCCTGCTGGTAATATTTACTAAAATGTAGAAATCTAAATTCAAATCAGAACTTTTTTCCCCCATGCACAGCCTTTTCTAACCAGCTAAAATATCACCAACGTTTGTGTGTGTGCCACGACTCCCTGCGCGTTTGATGTTGTGCTTTCTGCACATCAAAAGTAATAAAACATCAAATCTCTGACAGAATTAGAGCAGCAATCATTGTCACATCTCCCTACCTGTATCCTTTCCTTAAGAGCCTTGGGGAAGAACTCGTAGCCATTTTTAACTCCGATGCGAAACTTCCCTGATGGGTTGACCCAGGCGGGAGGGATCTGAGAGACATAAAAAGACGCAGCGAGAGACGAGATCACCAAAAAGTGAACTTGGATTTAGGACACTATGCAAAACAGAAAATTTCACAGTTGAAAGTGGCTATGAATTCAAATAATAAAAATATGGACATCATAATGGTGTTTCCCCAACCTTGAGCGTTCTTCCAGAGAGGCCAGTGATTGTCCCATCTTTAGGCTCCACTGCTGTGGTCATGTTCACGTCACCACTGCCTGTTGTATCAATGATGTCCACGATCTTTGGTTTCCCCTCAGTGGTGACCTAAAGATTCAGTTCAAAACAGAGTAAATAGATCTAGAAATTTAGACAAGTCCTTGTTCATTGACAAACTAGCACAGTCAGAACACGCTAAGATATTCACATACTATTCTGAATAACTTAGAAGCTTCCAAAGTTTTACAGAAGTTTGTTTAAATATAATAATAGAAGAAGGAGTAATGTGATCTAAGCAAAAAACAGCATTAAAATAAACTATTTGCTTATTGGCTGAGTTAACCATTCAAAGACCAGCTATAATTTTTATAATTTTGGGTTTTATTGCTGATTGATCATATTTAAATGACTACAATTTCCATCCTTCCATCCAAATATTAGTTCAGTGTTTTAATTTGCAGGTTTCATTGTAAATAAAAACCTGCATGAGAAAAAAAAGAGTACATCATTAAGATGTGTTCCTATTTCTTCTAATATTGAGGGGGGGAAGTGTCAAACACAGTTCTTCTCAACTGAGTTGAGTTTACTGTTCAAATATAGAAAGCACATCATTTGTGTTTAAGAAAAAAAACAACTATTTTTATGGGTTTTTGAAGGAACCTGCTATGTATTTGACCAATCATACTTTAAAATAATTAGACATCAATATGGCACAGCTGTGATATTTGAGATACACAATGGTGCTTTTGCATCTTGAACACATTAGACCAGATCCACCTAGTAAACAATACTCAAACCTGTATAATGTTGTAGTCATTGTATTCTTTAAAACAGTTCATGGTCAGTTCCTTAGCTTCAAAGTAACCTTCAGGTCTAACATCAAGACTACAATGATTAGATTGTACCTGATCTAACGTGGTTTAAATGGGACATTTAGTTTCACATAAAACATCATAATCCTAAAATGAAAGTACCGAAGTGGCCAATTTACTTGTTTCCAATTTTAAAGAACTTGTAACCAGTGCAGACAGGTTCACAGGTTCGATTTTTCAAAGTGTATTTAGTAGCTTTAATTTTGGATCCCATTTTAGGTCGTCTAATGCAAGCACATACTGTATATAGCAATACCTCCTGTACAGTGTTGTCACAACTACATTAAGTTTGGCAGATCTCAAATTGTACATTTATTCTTCCTTTGCATACAATAATCCAGGTCAGCTTTGAAAAGTCCGAGCACTTTGTACTTTGAGCCAGAGCTGATTTAAGATGCTCCAGAAAACAAATAAAAGCTCTAAGTGGTTTTGAAAGCTACGATTCGGACACCAACTTCAACTTCGTAAGAACAAACGTTGCTAGCTACCCGGTTAGCATTTATGCTTAATTAATAAATGTAAAGACAGTTTAAAGCCCGCTTGTGTAGCTCTGAAACAAAATTTATAAGCACAAGAAAACAATTGCCATAACAGACTTTAAATGTACTTGGCTGTCATAAAAATATATTTGCTAATTGTTCTAAAAATGCTATTTGGGAACGCCGGCCTTTAGCATTGCTAGCTTCGACCATCTCGGTCTTCGCTAGCACGAGGCAGCCGGGCAGATTCACCTGCATGCCGGGGGCCCCGGGGTCCACGCCGGTGTCGAGGATAGCGATGAGCACCCCTCGCCCGTCATAGTCGGGGAACCTGGTGAGGTAAGAGGCAGCGCCGGTTTCTTTCTTGGGGAGAAGCCCGTGGAAAGGGAACGGTTCGTCGGTAGAATGAGCAGCCATGATCCAAATAAAAAAGGAGCGACAATGAAAACAAAGCAGCGAAATGGGGAAGAGACAAGAGAGCAACACGGCGGGTGAGACGAGGAGGAGAGCTGATTAAAGGCGCAGTGCTTGCTGTTTTCTGCACACGCTGGGGAACACCACCAGAACTTAAAAGTTTTTTATGTCATGCTTGAGCCAATCATAACTAACCTCGTGTTATTTTTGAGCATATTTCTTTAATATGTCTGACATGGTCTGTTACATATAGCATATAGTCTGAATGCGTGGATATTTTGTAACACACAAACTTAGTTTGATCAAAAGGGAGGAGATCATTATTATAACTCCCACAAGAGGGCAAGTGATTATTAGCTTTCAACATCAAAGCAGGCTGAAAAGACAAAGCAATGTCTAATTTGTTGGGATCAAAAACTTAACATAATTTTTTTCGTTCTGTCTTTCTCGTTTACATGTGGAAGCACACACAGGGGATTTGACTAAAAGATGGGATTAAAGTCTTAGTGGACATTTTTGGTTGCAGGGACTTTTCAGGGTGTTTTTTTTTTTAACTCTATGTTTCTGCTGCATCTAATATTTTAGAAAAGATTGCATATGGGCTAATGTGGAAATTGCTCACAGTGTAGAAGCTGTTAAATAACCACAAATTATGCCTCTATACCTGGTTGTAGTGCAGCTGGCGCACTCTCTCATTTGCTTCAAAAGTAAATAAGCAGAAAGTCTGCAATACCCCATCCTCTCCTCACTTTTTTCATTTGCAAGAACCACGGTCAAAACATATGACTAAGCTAGAAATCTGATCCACAAAATATCTTAGAAGGGAGATATTAGATTTTATATAACAATAGGAAGAGTTTTATGGTGAAAGGCTGCTAAACTGATTAAATATTCCTAGTACTTTACTGCTTAGTTTAAACTCATCTATAGTTCATATTTCCTGTTAACGTTAAGATGTATGCGAAGCAACATTCTGGATCACATAGTTAAAACATTTTTACAAATTGTCTCCTTTGATGTTTTCCTTGTTTGTCTTTAGATTCAGAATCCTAGTCTTAGTTTATTCTGTCTGTTATGAAAAAAAAAATATGTCTGGCAACATTTTATTTGTTAGATGTTTCAGTTTGGGCTATGCTTTTGTAAGCTGTTGTGAACCAACAATAAGTGATGAAAGGAAATGTTCATTTTTGACCCAAAATTTTAAAAAGACATGGTAAGACATGGACTTCAGTGGTAAAACACAGTTGTTCATATGTCTGTGCTATCTAAATGGCAAAACTATATAAAGATACACAATCTGAGCATAGCTGAATATAGCATACTGTTATTCCCAATATGAAATAAGTGAAAACATCATTTTAGAAATATTTTCCAAGCTATATCAAACTTAATCATATCTGAAAATTTAAATCCTTGACCTTGATGAAGCCAAAACCACATAATGAAAAATAAAAATGACCTGAAGTCAGCTACAATACATAACTGGTGATAAATGATAATGTGTAATCATTGTTTTTTCTTTAAAAGTCAAGCAGTATTAATGATTACCTTCCATGTAACGCAAGAGTTCCTACCAAAAAGGTTCTTCATATTAAAATGCCTTCATTCCACACATTTATCAAACTTTTTAATAGACATTTTTATAGACCTAGCAGTTCCACAAACTAATTTGGATAAAACCACTTGACACAATTAAAATGATCAAACTAAGTAAAAAGTTTAAAAAAAACACTAATAACATTCAAAATAACACAACAAAGAGTTAAAAAAAGAGGAGTGAATTGTGGGACATGAGTATTTACCATTAAAAACTTCCAGTCAAGACATATCTAACCCTACTACAGTGAGCGCACATTAGGTGGTGCTGTAACTCTGCCATACAAGTTTTGTGGCTGAACACTTTGGTTGTTGCAGTTTGAGGTCAGACATTCACAAATCAAATTAAATCATCTTCTTGCGATGGTCCATATATATCTGTTTGTTTATTTCATAACCAGTAACAATTTTATCTAACAAAAAGCTAATCTAACCAGCTAATTTTGGAAACATTCCCACTTAGCAGGTGCCTTCACTGGTCACAAATGAAAACTGTTGTATTGTCACACTATTGAACGATGATGCTGCTTGTGTGCTTTCTATGTTATCAAACCGTTTATACTAAGGATGACGGCAAACAAAGTCAGTGATGGAATTTAAATGTCAAATGTTTTTATTCTTGATGCAGCTAATCCATTATGGGCTGGTCCTAGGTTTTCCCATTCTTTCTCGGGATAATCAGGAGGTTTTGTGTCAGGAAGGCCATCCGGTTTAAGACACCTTCCAAGTCTGTGTGTATGCAGATATGGCGTGGGGGATACTGCTGTGGCAACCCCATGGAGGGAGGATGCTCGAAAGGAAGAGTTGGAAACAACATTATTGCAGACATCAAATGTGATCAACATGGACACTTCATGTTTGTTTGTGCTGGGTTGCACCAGCGCAACAGATTAAAATACTGCCAGGCCTCATTCTACAAGACAAATTACATACAATATGATTTGATTCATACATTCATAAAGCTTTTGTCTTCTCCGCAATGCCAGGATTATGTTTGTCCATCCAGTCGCCATCTGTTCAGCTCAGTATTCTCTCCCTTCCACACATATACACAGACACATATATTATATTTTACATACAGCATAGTTTACAGTAAGTGATTGTTTAGTGTAAAAAGCACAAGCAACAGTGGAGAGGGTTGGTGGTACACTTACAGTTATTTTAAACGGGCCAACGCCCTCAAACCCAGTTCCCCTGACTTTCTTGTGCAAAATAAACCACCACTAAGCATCCTTTCACTAATCTGCTCATAATCAGCTTCTGCCCCCTCTTTCACCAAGACTGCTTCACTGCACACTTATGCATAGTCTCTTCAAAAAGGTCTTTGTGTAAATGTGTTTGATCTGTTAGCGTTTCAGTATAAGAGTTGACTGTATTTGGGTCTTTCAACAAACACGTGCATGAAGTTGGAGTGGTACAGTTGTGGTTCACCACAGGGCGTTGTCTCTTGAGTACAACTGAAGCTACAGCATGTCACAGTCACCTTTTAAAATTTTATTTTCCTATGTGATGCCATGCATGCAGCTTCAAGGAACTGGCCTCTTCACCTCTACTGCTTTGGCTAGTGTGTCATGATAGTGGTATCTCGTGACTCCTGCACTGTAATCTAATGTGGTCATTTGACTGCTGTTACATTGTGTGCAAGAACATTTATAGAGGGCAGTTGTCAGCTAGAGTTTTTCTGAATATAATGTACATTTATAATTGGGTCATCATAGGTTTGTTCTTGTAGCAAGCTGCAAAAACAAACAGCTAGCAGGATGTGGCCACTGTAAAGGAACTGTAATTGATTACTTCTCTCCTCTCATGTCAGCATGTCACTCTTTCTTCAATATCTGCATGTGTTGAGTGGTTACTGACACAACGTTGGTAATACCATGGTTATTATCTACTGTATGAAAAGAGTCGCAGGGTTTTAGCGCTGATAGCCAAAGACGCACAGGCCCTGTTGGCATTGTAATTATGTCAGTGATATGAAGCCATGGGGCGACTGCTTTTTTGCACCGTTTGCACTTTCAGTAGGTGGAGAAAAAGATGATCAACAGTGGAGAGGGTTGGTGGTACGTTTACAGTTATTTTAAACGGGCCAACGCCCTCAAACCCAGTTCCCCTGACTTCCTTGTGCAAAATAGACCACCACTAAGCATCCTTTCACTAAGCTTTCTAGTAAAAGTCAGCTAGTTTTAATTTGTTTGTAAAGTAAATTCTAAATTATTTCAAAGCTCATTTTTGAAACTGAAGTTCACAAAAATGGCAGTCATTTCAACTGTACACATGATTGGGTTGTTTTATCATAGCATATTGATTACTATAGCTTATATTCTTAAGCTATAGTAATCTATAGTAGGATAATGTCCTACCTGCATCTGCTGAGATCACAATATAAAGAAATGAATATTTTTTAAACCTGTCTGTCAAAAGTATAAAGCTGACTTATTTGACTTTAAAATTACATTCTTGGTTGCTTTAAGACAAGAGATGCACCAAACTTTGCACAGTCAATATAGCACATTAAAGTTGATATATTTATCCTCTGGCAAATTACATGTAGTTTGTTCATTCATTTATTCACCAATTTCTTCATTTATATCGTTTGTATTCGCTCTAAACTCTGCACCATCACGCACAGGAAACTTTCTAAGCGCAGTGGCAGGAGTAGGGCAGTCATGCAGATTCTACCATGTTTTGGGGTTAAAAATTGTTTACATAATTGCAATTATGTGTTATTGGAAGACATTATTAACAACACCTAAACACCAACTCTCAAGTCTTAAAAAAAACAAACTAAAATAAATAAAGTAAACAATGCTTACCCTGGCACAAATAAAGTCTGGTTATAGTATACTGGAGGAAACTTTGACACTTATAGGCTTATACTATGTATAGATACTTTTAAGTGTCTAACAGTTTTACTTGAGTCTCAGTTAGCCTTTAGCAACACCGATTGACATCTGCAGAGACCACAGAGTGAATTTCTAAGCTTTTTACACAAAGTGTTTTGACAGTACCAAAAGTATGAAATTATATTATTGTGTGAGTCACATTGGTGCAATGGTCCGTAGCAGAATGGCTTCTTTATGAAGGAGTACGCTTTCTCTTTATGACTGGGGCACAGAGTGGGATGATGAGACATATAGTCTAATTAGATTTAGAGCTGTTCTAAAAGAGTCCAGATAATCCCAGCACATTGCAGCCAGCAGCAGGGTTACCGCAGTTAAACGTCGTTGCTGGTAGAGAGACGTCACAACTGTTTGTTTTGTTTTCCCTCTGGTCATACATCTCTATTGGTTGGACTGGAGGGTTTACAGGAGAGTTCCAGACCTGGGTCTGGCTATTCTTAGTAATGTGGTCTTAGTGACCTCAGAAGTGTGGTCGAATGGGCTTGAGTGTGGGCTGATGATGCAACGTTCACCTGAATGAATCTTAAAGCCTGTCCAGCTATTACTCACCGTTTGGGACAGTGTTGATCTATATTTTCCTTCTCTCTGCTTTACTGTTAAAAGGGATTTAATGACCACTTTCTCCTTTAACACCACACGTCCTGCTGTGACTCTTAGCTCCGCAATAGAGACCAGAATTTCTACTGCCTCTCTTCTAAATTCATAGATATGAGATTACATGTGAATGCTCCAACTAATGATTTAACTTTCACGTTTATACGAATCTACACCTCTGTAGAATTCTTTTGAACAGTTCATTTATTTTAGAGAAAACAATGGTAACAAAACAGGATACACAGTTGAAACCAGAAGTTTACGTACACCTGATAAAAAGACACATACACATTTGTTTCTCACTGCCTGAAATGAAATCAGACCAAACCTCTTTTGTTTTAGGTCAGTACAAATTACCAAAAATATTTTTATTTGCTAAATGCCAGAAACTTTTGCAACATACGCATATTTTTTTACTTTCTTCAAATTCAGAAGTTTACACACCTTAAGCTATCCAATTTGGGTCAAACCTTTTAGGTTTAACTTCAGGCAATAAGAAAGAACTGTGTGTGTCTTTTTATTCCATGTATGTATATTGATTACATTACTGCTAATTAAAGCAACAATAAATAATTTTTTTTTTCAATTTTTCACTTTTGAAGGCCAACATAATGGCAGGTAGGTATGCTCACTTTCATTCAAAAAAATCTTAGTAAAGGTTCACATTCAGAGACATAAACTGTTATCAATTCAATTCAAGCTTATGAATGTAAAAGGATGACAGTCAATTTGACTTGCAAAAAGCTAAACGTAAAATCCATGACGCACAGGGGATTGTAAAATTGCACACTGTGTCCTGTGTTCTAGGCACACAAAGTGTTATAAAACGCATTATAAAAAGAGTGACTTGTATCCTTAAGTGGTCCAAACATGCAATGACTTCACTCCAAGTGGATACCTAAACATGTGGTATGAATGGGGAAATCCCTGTCTTTTATTTAGAAAACAGCCACAATGTCACTGAGCGACAGTTGCCTTGTGTCCTAATTCCTTGTTTAAACTTGTTTTTCCCTCTGTTTTTTGCATATCTAGCCCGTTTCAGGAAGGAAACGGTCGGCGGTTCTGGAAGGGAAGGCACCTGGTCCTACATGTGGGGTGTAATGCTTTCAAAGAAGAAGAGGAAACTATTGTAGGCTGTTGTAGGTAGACCCATTGAGAATTTACAGTGTAGACATTTCTATGACAGAGTTTGAAACAAAACAAGTAGAAGCGGATACCAAGAGCTGCAAACATGGCTTTTATGAGCTACATGTTGTAGCTAATGGCTGAAAATATGCAGCTGGAGGTGGTAAAATGTTTGCATCCAAACCTGCAGTGCTTTCTATTTGTACTGAGTTGAGAATGCAACTAGACCATGAGTCTAGTTGCATGGTCTCTGCAACTAGACTCATGGTCTAGGCAACCTCTGCCCGGAAAAGGCAGAGGTTGCCAAGCAGCTATAAGTATTTAATATGGCTGACATGCATATTCATTAAAACATAGTGAAAGTTTGAGGTAGAAGCAATTTATTAGCACTTCTAACTTTTGATTTCATTAAACCACTGGTGCACCCAGTATTGTACACATACTTCTGAGCATATTCCTTCAGTTTTTGAACTTGTAAATTGGCTAAAAGAAGCACAGAAGAACCGTCACATTCCACTGGTCTTTTGATTTTCAGCTAGACAACACTAAACCCGAGTATAATGTCATTCCCAGATCCGAACTTCAATTTCTGAGCCAAATCAAACGCAGCAGTAATGCCAAACATCTTGCATCCATTTCACTCTAAACAGTAATTCTTAAACACAGCTTCTCAAAATATATCTAAGTAACTTATTAAAGATCTGAAACTTGCTTTGAAACAAAAACAAACACATTTAGCTGGTGACAGATGTCCTTGATAAACTTTGTGTAATAAGGTTCCATATAGCACAGGAAAGGAGTCATGAGAAAATGATTTGTTGATGTCAGAAGTTTAAGTAGACAAAAAGGTGAACTTAAATAATCACTGATTGCATTGAAGTTATATTGACTTTATACACAGTTATACAATCTCAATGCAGGTGAGCTAATTGCAGCAGACGGCCACACCAGGTACTGTCTCTGTCAGCTGGGAACCAAAAATAATTCAAACTTTTGCATAGGCTCACCAAAATTGGATTGTAATTGCTGTAGTATGTAACTTTTATATATACAGTACAGACCAAAAGTTTGGACACACTAGAAAGTGTGTCCAAACTTTTGGTCTGTACTATATATAAAAAAATATTTTTCACATATTTGCTAAAACCGTCACCATGTCATGACTGTATATTATGAGACAGATAACCTGTGAAAAGAGTGACCTCCTCCACCTCCTGCCTGACTTTTTCTTGCCTACACCTTGCCTTTCCCTTGGAAGCAGTACTTGAAATCAGCTGCATGGACTGCGCTTCCTCTGCACCGCCCCTGCAGGGCACGGATTACCCTCCATACCCTCCGATGGGCGGTGTTGTGTGGGGCCACTCCTTCACCGCTGCTGCTGCTGCGGGACTGGAGCTCAATCCGCTCACTAGATCTCCAGCAACAGCAGGAGCAGCGGTCGGACCGGAGAATGGTCGCTGTCCGCAGAACATAGATGTGCAAAGCCCCTGGAATATCCGAGAGCTGGAGAGGCCAGAAACAACAGCCGTGGAGGACAGCCTTCATTTAAGCTTCAAAAGGGAAAGACCTACGGTGAAGCCATGGCGGTAGAAGAAGAAGGTCTTCGGGTTTTCCAGAGCGTAAAAATAAAAATAGGTAAGAAGAATAAAGGGGGGGGTTAAAAAAAAAAAATCCCTACCCCCAGTCTGAACGCCTCAATGGATGGCTCCCTATTTTCAGGGAGAGCAGGGAAGCTGTGAGGGGCTGGAGACTGGACGGGTCCAGATCGGTGTTTTTCTGCTTGTTATTGTAATTCAGATCACACTAGAGCCCCTCTGCGCAACGATAAGAACAGCAAATAATTAGAAAAAAACAACAACTGAGAAAGTAAACAGAAACTGCAGCAGGATTGAAAGGCGTGTGGGACAATGTGGGAATTTGGCAGCTGGCGTTTGGATCCAGATAATGTGTGTTAAACTTGAACCGATGTGAGCAGATTGTAACAGACATAAAGGCTCCACAGCTGCACGTTTCCAGATGCTATTCTGCACATTTTAGGACCATAGATACCGTTATTACCTCTTAACTACAAGCAGCCATTCTTTTTTTTATTGCAAGCCCCCTTTAAGGAAAAAAAGGAAAAAAATCAGCTTAATCCAAAAACATGCATGGCTGTCTGATTGTTAATCCATCTTTTTATGTTTGAACATAGCTTTTCACTTTATACTTCCTTGAGGATATAGCCTATTCCATGTTTAACTTGTAGCAATGAGAGACCAGAGTTGATATAACGACAGTATTGTACCTCACAGCTTTTAAATTCAGCTGTTTGTAACGTTTACTCTTTAGAAAAACGGCAATATAGATTTCTTGCACCAATAACGTGCTAATAATCCGTTTTTAAAAATGAGATGTGTTGTGCTTGCTATTAAGTAATTAACAATATTTTGATGATCAGAACCCGAGTCATAAAAAGTTACAAACATTTATCTAAAAAGCATTACAGATAACATTTTCGTATCTTTTCCTTTTCTTAATGTCATTTTATTAGAAGCAGACAGTCATTTCCTGTGTTTGCTGTAAAGGTCATCTTAGGTCAGTATGGGGCAGACTGATATCTGGCACCCAGTCCATCCTGTCCAGTTTGGAGTCAAAACATGAGACAGAGGGGATGGGCTAAAACTAAAAAAAAAAAAGAAAAAAAAGAAGCAACAAACACCTTTGCAAGCTGTGTGAGGCTGCATGGCACTGCCAGCTGCTCTTGGAGAGTGAACAACACATTTGACCCCCTTATTTCCTAATATTTTTAAAGATATTACCTGTGCAGATTGTTTATCCGGAAAAGCTGTAACGTGGAAACCACAATTGTCTTGTGAATTTGCTGCTACTCATCGCTCCTGTGAATGAAAGCTAAACAACCCGAGGACATTTGTGCTGCCTTAGATACACATCTGTTTTCGGATCAAAACAAATGCTCGGAATTGATGTCCATAAAACCAGTGCAGATAAATGATTCATTGTTTAATTGTGATGTAGCTGAATTACCGAATTGATGTGCTGGATTATTTTATGATGTAACAGGTATACTGGGAACAATCGTTTGATCGACAGTAAACTAATCCGAAGCTTTTTTATGCCGTACATTCATCGTGTAAAGTAGTTTTTCCAAGAAACAATATCAAAAAAAGGGGTGCATGTAGGAATTGGTGATCAGTAATATTCACTTTAAGATGGTCTCTGCTCTGATCTTGGATGTGGAGGGGGGTTTTTCTGCTGAGTTTGCATGTTTGCATGTGCACTGACTGGTGCATTGGTTTTCTCCAGATACTCTGGTTTTCTACTGTCTAAAATTGTGCATGTCAGGCTAACATGCGATTCTAAAATCGTTTTAGGTGAAAAAGTTTGCGCACGCACGGTTGATTGTCTTCTTAATGTTCCTTGTGGCCTCTGTAATGGGTGGAAGATTCATCCATTTCAAATCTCAAAGGTTTCTCGCTTTTCCAGAGCTAGGACTCTCTCAAGCCAAGCAGGAAAATCAATTATTTTTGCAACCAAATAGAGCACCTTTTAAATGAAAAGACTCCTATCGGCTTAATCCTAAAACAATATGTTAAACAGTAGCTGACATATTGTGAAAACCCAAAGTTTTCACCCTCTTGGTTTCAGTTTTTGCTCTTTTTTTCTCTCTAAGAGAACATCAATTACAAGTACCATGATAATGACAATTTCACTCTGTTTAAAAAAACCCCAACTATTTAATTATGGCCTTCAATTTTACTCCCAAGCGTAAATTTCCATATTTGTGTCAGGAACATTTTACAGAATGGCCTGTAGAAGTCAGAACCTCATGATCCAGTATGGCTGCCTTACACATATGTCCTTTAGCCTTTAACACATGCAGCACTATGTTACACTATGTCCTTTATTGAAGATGTTGCGGTATTTGAAAGTTTGAAACTGCTGAGAAATATAATTATAAGCCTGTATTGCTAATAGTTGACAAATTTCAGTCAACAGTAGCACAAAAATAGTACTGCTTTCACCTCCACTTTAATTAATGATGATGCACATTTCAAATTATGTATTTTAATAATGCAAATTGTGGTACAAGTACTATTGATAGTAGTTGTGTTGCCTTTTTTTGGTCATTTTAGTCTTAATTTGTTGCAAACAGGCTTGTGCCTGTATGGGATTCTCACAGGATTAGAACCACAAGTAAAAACGGTTACATTGATAAAAATAATACACTCCCCAGAAAAAAAAGGACCTTATGAATTTGCACTAGCTACTGACGTTAATAAGAAATTATGTTGTTGTCACTTCGAAGGCCTTGGTTGAAGTTCTTCATAATGCCATTTAGTGACGACAGCAGAGTTTACACTACGCTGCTACCAAGCAGCAGACATACTTTCTGTCAGTCTGATCCCTGCAGCGCTCTGCTCCCAGTAACGTCTACGAACCGCTTGCATCACATTGTTTTCATCAGAGCCTGTCCTTTGGCATGAGGCTGCGGTTGGCCAATGACTCAGAGGCGAAAACCCGCCACACACTCTTATTATTCACGTAATAATAAGAGTGCTTACTATTACGGCCTGCCAGGTGATGACTCCCCTCGACGTCCTGGAGGAACAAATGACTATCGGAAACCCAACTGGACTACTGGATCCGAGCCTGTACCGTCTGGGGGGAAACACAGGAAACAGGAAACTGCCCCCAATTCGCTTCCTGATTGGCTGGAATAGACTACAAAAGGATTGTTTTTTCCTGCATGGCAACGAGTTAATACAAAGCAGATGTAGAGAGATGGATATTGGGGTGGTGGTGGTGAGTGGGCGGGTGGGGGAGTTGGGTAAGGAGGTAGTGTCTCACAGATGAAGCAGACTGTGCTTCATCTGTCAGCGACTCGGCGCTCGGAGAGATGGGAATTCTCAGTGGCACAGCTGGAGTCGGGACTAATTAACGGGAACATATGTGCGTTTGGCCTCTCTGGCACAGTGAGAAACATTGTTTGACAAACACTGTGACACACATGAAACATCATAATGATGCATATTGCTGAGCATCCTCTTGCACAGATGTGCAAAGTGTTTAAAATCTTTTAACTCAGCGTCTAACAGGTCAGTTCCTGACCAGTAATAGCACATTGCTTTAAAAGTGGACTAATAAAAGTATCCTTGCATAGAGACCCACTAAAACACCAACAAACATGTGGTCATTAGACGTATTAAACCCATTCCCTCCCCGAAAATGCACCAGCAGATGCAACGAAGAGAGAGATGTATAGCTAAGATAAGAAAGTGAAATATACCACAGGATGTATTTGTACATGTTGAATGGGGAAAGCCATTTACTGACTGCTAACTGAATGAATAACCAAAAATCATTGAAGTCCTGTACTGTTTCGGTTTTCTTTAAAACTTGCTTGACTTAAACTATTTATCTATTTCCCCATATGCCATTTAAATTTTTGTTTAGTATGGTCTGTAATGTTTCATGTTTTTTTGCAGTTGTTGCTGCTGTGATCGAAATTGGACAAATATAAAACAGATAGGAACAAAGACGCATAAGAAAAGCTGCACACCTGTCCCTTTTTGCTCACCAGCTGTTCACCTCTTTGCCCATATGGTGTTTCATTTCAGGTATATGTGGCTCGACTGTAGCTTTCTTTTACTAAAAACAACCAGAATATCCTGATGAGAGCACCGAAACTCAACCAAAACAGAAAATATGTGGGCCGTTAGTTAGAAAAGCACCAAACGTCACTGTCCTGTGGATTTGCTTTGAGTGATTCCCTTAAGGAGACTTGTTTTATTATTTATATAAAGATATTGATTGCAGAGGCTTTAAAGAGACCAGCTATAGGGAAATTTTAAGGCTCAGTGGTCAAAGAAAGCATGTTCTATGTTGTAGACGGCATACCATCAGTTGGAATAAAAAGATTACATAACCAAATTGGTCGTTAGTTATGCATTTGCAAACATTGTCATTTTGCAGCTGGAAGCTGTGTCCTTTTATATTTACTTGCTGTTTAATTCAAATGTGAGAGGTTAGACTTTCACGCTGGAGTCAGTGTTTGATTCTAGGCAGGTTGATCATTGATCAATCGTTTATCCTCTTTATTAACTGCCTGACATTATTTTTATGGCTCTACTGTGTTGGCACAGCACAAAGCTTTTACTGTTTAATGGTGTTGTTACAATACGAGTATAATTTTGGATGACGTGAAAATAAGTGTCTAATACACACTGGAAGGAATACTAGATTGCTCATTGTTTGTAAAGGATCTCAAGTGCTTGTGCTCCAGGAAATAAGTGTATGTGGCTCAATTCAGGCGACTGGAGCTGAAAGGGAAAAATTTGGTCGCAGTGACTGAGACCTTCGTCCGTCACTTGGCGGCTGGCCAGTGGAGATTTCCACATTTTTTCCCGTCGACAACAAACGGGAGCCATGTGGCCCTGTTTGAGAGGAGAAATTCTGGGTCGCAGGTCAATTTATAGAAATAAGTGCATGCCGACTTCTCCATTTTGTCCTAGAAGGCGAGGTTGTCCTGGAGGTTTCTTATAAACATGCATGTTGACTGTTGAGACGCAGCTTGAGGCTGGTGGAATAATCTGGGTTGTTCTTCTTGTGTCACTAATGCGTCCTCGATGAGAGCACAGTACCAGGAACACGGGGAAGTATTGCCGTAGGCCCAGCATGCAGGGTCAGCGGAGGTAAATAAAGGGCTGGAGGGCTCGCCCACGGTGCCGTTCCTTCCGCATGTCCTTCACACGCTCTGCGGAACGACCTCTACCTGCTAGTAATGACACATGAAGGAACGTAATCGAACATGTCGTGGAATGGAAAAAGAAAGAAGCTTGAGACTCTTAAAGCACTCATAAAAAGTGACTTCAGTGACTGGTTAGGAAATGGCCACGTGGACGCTGGTTAAATAAGGTTTTGCAATAGTGTTTCCATACGCGGGCAAAACCAGCAATACCAGCTTACCACATGCAAGAATTTGCACCCAGCACACGCGCTGTTCCCTGTGCTTGCAAAAGACATCACAACATCTCAGCTATGTGTCTGCTAAGCTTGAATTAGAGGTTACAAAGCAGAGTGGAACGAGAGGGTTGACCTCTCCTTTTTTTTGTTCTTGTTATGTCTTTAATTGTTCTTTTTCCAGAAGACAGAAAACAAGAACAAAGTCTTCTGAGAATTATGTAAATGAAGCCTGGAGGCAGTTTGGGGGTTAAACTGCATCCTGACCAGGAAGTGGAGCTCAGCCTCTCTCCTGCTAACTGCGCCAGTAACACCATGCTGGCTTGAAAGGTCACCGTCCTCCATTCATGGGCTTCAACCTCAACTAGACATTTTGGAAAGCTGCTCCTCCTGCAGGGTCATATTGCACATAAAGATAGAAGTGTGTGTTGTTTATTTCTGTTTCGCTCAAGTTTTCCATTGAGACCAACGACCTGGTGTGAACATTAGCTCTAGGCGGCTCTGAAACAAAGAGGGAGTTTGATCAGTAACTGTATGCTGGTTTATCACAGAGATGGCGGTGTGCAGTCTTTAACCAGAGCCTCTCTCCGTTCCAGCCCTCATTCTCCACATGCTGCGCTCACAACCGCTGGGCTTGTGTGAAATGCTCTGCTCATTAGGCCGCTTCTTCTTCATCATGAAGGACAGTTTGTGGCAAAAAGAAACTCGTGTTGCTGCCGCTGTGAGCAGAAATCAGCTCTCAGATCAGTGAAATTCATCGTTTTTGTTTCAGCTGGGAGAATCACACAGTGCTAAACACTTTTTTACTGTCATGTGCTGTTCATTTTACAAATGAATTAGCTGATTCACTTAAAGAAGGGTAAATGTGGATTTTACTCACAGTCCCAAACTCCCTAAGGATTCATGATATGCTAAACTTTTAAATGGATCCATGCTCCTGTCAAAATATAGCTTTTTTCGGCTTAAATGCTTTACCTAATAGTTTATAGATGCTCAGTACAGTGGCAAAGAAACAGGATTAGTATTGTATTGCTGAAAATCATCTGGTGTATTTTCATTTTTTTCTTGATCAACCAGTAATATCTCATGCTGATTTATCAGTTGGACATTTAGAGCAAACTGAGTCTCATAGTGGTGTTGATAAGGTTTTCCTTATTGTGGACAAAGGAGAGACAAGAAGTGTTAACATAAGTTAAAAAAAGAACAAAAGAATGAACAGAATTACCACATTAACCATATTTACGAAGGTCATTTTTCATATTTATTATGTTAGTGTCACAAATAGATAAATAAACAACATGCATAGAGCCACATGGTGATTTCATATTTGAATCCTAGTCTTTCTACACAGAGTCTGCATGTTCTCCCTGTGCATGCATGGGTTCTCTCTGGGTACTCCAGCTTCCCCCCATAGTCCAAAAAAAATGAATGTTAGGTTAATATGTCTCTGTAAATTGTTCGTAGGTGTGAGACTGTGCATGGTTGACCCTGAAAGGATGAGCGGTCAGTGGACGGATGGATGGATGAATAGCAATGCTGCTAAAAAAAGAAGTAATGTTAACAGCCTGAAATACTTCCAATAATAATATTACAATACAAATAAAGTGTGTTTATTGAAGTAAATATCCAGAGCAGCACTTTCAAGCACAATACATTTCTTGTAGCATTTTAAAACATGCTTATCTTCTTCAGTCAGGACTCCCAAACACACTCTGGAAACAGAATGGTGGGTGATGTCTTGAAATTTTTAGGAGAAAATTTGTTTAATGATATATTTTGCATAAGTCTTGAGCATGACATTACCTTATGAATAAGTTGTTTGTTGCCTTATATTCAGCGACGAAGAAAGCAGTCCTGCAGGATAAACGCCCCGGCTGTGGATGTCCTTACGGAGAGCCTTTGAGTGTTGTGTGTCGGTGAATGTTTTTATGTGTAGTCATATTGAGAACGACAGTAATGACTTCCAGTTTGGTTTCAGTTCTTGTTATGAGCCTCTACCTTCGAACATCAAAGAGACGAGCAGAACCAGTGGGAGAATATAAGACAGTTTCACTCCTTGTTTCCATGCTCATGGTGATCTCTCACCGACACTATGTTTCCCCCCGCATTCACACACTCTCAGGGGTGACTGGGTTGTTCTCCCTGCTTTTAAACTTCGCCTTGGATCCAGTTGAAATTCCTTTCTCCTCATCTCATTTCCTGTTGTAGCGTTCTCCAAAGAGAACTGCTCTCCAGTTTTCTATCTGGCTGACTTTTCTCTCTTTCTGCAGTCTTCCCCTTCTCTTACACTCGATTGAGCACGCCGCTTGTAGGGGTGTGTGTGCGTGTGCGTGTGAGACAACCTTGCCTTCCCCCCTCTTTCCCTTTCTTCAACTCTGTGGTCCCCAGGCCTGCTAGTTGAGTTGAAAGCATTCACGCCTGTGTATCCTCGAATGTGTTCATGTCAGACAAGATTAGAGTAACGAGTCGAACAGCACGCCTGTAACTGTACACACGGGCTCAGCGACTGGAGTCGGTCAACAGAGGAAGAAGAGGAACAAAGCCACACATTCACTACATCCATTACGTTCAGACAATCACTCGCATTTCCTCGTTTCTTCTGTTCTTGGCGGTTTTTCACCGGCCACTTTGACGAAGGGAGTCAAGCATGTCAATTCGTCCCTGCTCCTGTCATCGTTGCTTTTCTGCATTTCTGCTCTGGGCCCTCATGTTTGTTGTGTGCGCGCACACAGTCGTGTCAAGTATGTGTCTTGGCCTGTTTTGTTCAGATACCGTGGTAAGATATTCTCCAGGGACAGCTGCATCGGTGGTTGATGAAAAACACAACGCTGCTGTACTTGTTCGAGTGTCTGTTCAGCTGCATAATGGAGAAAGAGATGAAAAAGGGAAGCTGCAGAAATTACAGGAAAGTGAAATCAGGTTTTTTGGTAATAGAAAATGAAAGCAGGAACAGAACATATTTTATGCTAGAGAATAGCTAGCTGATAAACTCTTGCACGTTACAAGATGTTTTTTATTATTTATTGATTTTTTTTTTTTTTTTTTTTACAAAACTCATGTGCCTTCATGCATGAGCACACACAGATAAACACAGCTAAAACTTGAGCCATCCAGAATGTTCCTGAATTCAGAAACATTCGGTGACATTTTCCACAACATTAAGCTGCAACATAGCAACATGTCTCTGTGTACAAAGGTAAAGACTGCATTCAATTTACATGACATAGTTTTTAAATATCTGCACTGTGTTAGAACGTAATCATTTCTGGCAAACCAGCTAAGTTTTTTATTTTTTATTATTATGTTGAAAACCTAAAACATATGTAATTACCACTCTAATTTATATAATATGTTTTCAATTTAGTAACCATCAAAATTAGACAATGACAATAGATAGATAAAATCAAATTTATTGTCTGTTGTCCTGTGTCGCATAGCTTTTTCTGACTCACACTGTCTTTTGGCCTTTTATTCATGGATTATAAATATAGTAAGTTGCTTCTGAGAAAGGCAACTTATCTTAAAAAACCTAGAATGATATATGCTGCTTGAGTCCATGTTTAGTCACTGTGTACTCGTCCTCAGCCCACCATCTACCCCCTTTCTATTTATTTTTATAACACCTTAAACTGAGTCATTAAAAGTATGCAGAACTGAGAAAGTGGTGGTAATCCCATGACATTTGGGATGACCCGGATGGTTGCAATCCAATCAAGGCATCTCACAGTTCATAAATAAGCTTTGGTCGAAGGGGGGGGGGGGAAATTCAGATTAAAGGGAATTTGAGAGCATGGAATGAATGAGGGGGATTAACTTGTTGAGATGGAATAAAAATTGGAAAACGGATGAAAGAAAAGCAGAGATGACGAGGATCTAATAACAGGGAAGTGAAGAGGTGAAGCAGAGATAAGAGAGAGTAACGTCATCTCCAACGTAAGAGCTGCAGTCTGCAAGTTGAAGCAATGAAGTGTGTGTCACGCTGCGCAGCTCAGGTGTCCGGTTCATTTGTGAATGACTGTTGTCATCAGGAACTGTTGTGTAATAATTCGCCCAGGGCTTTAATCAGCCTCCAGCGAAGCCATCATAATGCTCAGAACGCAGTTTATCCTCTCCGTTTCTCTCACCGGGGTTTTACGTTTGCCTACTGCGCTGCATTCTGTAAACACCATATCAATGCGTCTTGTTGGTCTGATTGCATTAATTGTTTCAAATGATTGGTCTGTCATTTTCTCAAATGTGAAACTAACAATAGAAATTTTATCTTGTTATAGGACGTTACGGGCAGGTATTTTGTCAGCCTGGAACTAATATTTAAATAAACCCCAGGTTTTATCCAAATCCTTAAAATGATGTGTTGCGTTTCCACAAATGCAACTACTCACCTCCGTCCTCGGACGTGTTTTACCTCATCTCTCTGAAGGATTCAACTGGTACTGTGATAATATGCAAGACACTGGAATGTCCTGAACCAAAATATCATAGCATATTAAAAGACCTGCGGTGTATGTCTAATAAAAGGGGCAAAAGATCTTTAATTTGTCTCTATGAGTTTAGAAAGCAGAGTGATTGAAAAGTCCAATGGGTCTGATAAATCAGAGTGCAAGACAAATGACGTCCGTAATCCATGAGCAGATTGTCTGTCTTGTTGTTTCACAGCGGGCTGTCCAGTGTCAAATGTCAACCTTTTCCCTCCTTTCCACTTTGGTTTCAGCTGCAGGGGCCTGCAACTGAGTCCATGCACACTGTTTCCTGTTGCAGCAACCGAATATTTTTCTTAGCAAACCGGTTTAATGTTTTTTTCTTGCTTTGTTTGCTTACAGGACACAAGATAGGGGCTCATAGTTTTATCAGTGGCAATTGTTTTCAAAATAAGATTCAACTAAC
The DNA here is from genome assembly GCF_003331165.1 of Xiphophorus hellerii. Classification (NCBI taxonomy): domain Eukaryota; kingdom Metazoa; phylum Chordata; class Actinopteri; order Cyprinodontiformes; family Poeciliidae; genus Xiphophorus; species Xiphophorus hellerii. The sequence goes on from NC_045675.1 coordinate 21,322,600, forward strand.
TTTACGTCTGTTGCCAGTGCATGCCACATTTTTAAAATTAGTTCAAAAAAAGGCAAAAATAAGTCATTTCAATGAGAGAACAGGGAACGTGTTGAAGTGAGAGAAGTTTTATCTTGTATGGCCCTTCCCCCATATTTGCTGCACACTGCAGACCAGCTAGCAGGAAGAACAGTGCCACAACTTCCCCCTGCATATAAGAAAAACTATTTTGGAATAATTTTATGCTATACCTTTTATTCTTTTGTTGCTCTGCAGTAAATTTGTTACAGAGCAATAAGAACATTTACATGAAAATAAATACTAAAACTAACCTGAGCTCAAGTCTGCGTATCAAATTAACGATAAATATATGATAAATACAGTAATTAATCTTTGTAGCAGTATAAATAATTGTTTCCAATAAAAATAATTAGATTATGTTGCACAGTATTGTTTGAAATCATTGTGTTAATATGGTGAAGCAGTGGTGTCTTTGCTCAAACTTACGATGATCATGATGATTTCAAACCAAATTCAACTGAATTAAAATGATAAGGTTATTTAACTTTTTTTACTATTCCACATTAGGCCTGTGTAGCTTTTGGGTAGTTGAGTCAGCTGAATGTATGATTAAAAGAAAAAGAAATTATCTAAATGTTAGAATCTTTTGTGATCCCTGAGTGTTTGGATCCTTTCTGTCTCTGTTGTTCTTAAGCTAGTCTTTTAACGCCAAAAGTTATACGGCGAGACAAAGCTGCATCAGATTCCTGTACAGATGGCGCGTTATTGGAGCAAACGCTGACATGGTTAGTTAACACATGTGTAACTAAAGACTGCAGAGTCCTGTGGGTCCCCAGGGCGAAGAGGAAGACAATAACGGGTAGAGCACTAGGACCACAGCTTCATGAAGCAGAATATATTGGTCCTGTAGGACTGCAGCACCACCTTTGCGTTGTGTGTGTGTGTGTGCATATGTCTGTCTCAGTGGGTGGCAGGACAGCATTTTTGTGAAAGGGAGTGCTGTCTGTCACACATGTCTGACGAGCAGATTGAGACTCTGAAGATTTCAGGAAATCTCCCACGCAGATTCCTTCATTCACAGATCTGAGCAGCACAGCGGAAACACACGCCTGTTCACACGTCCTTCTGCTCACTGCGTCTCTGGGAGACCTCGGTATGATATGTGTGTGAGATGTAAAAGTAGCCACCTTGGCAGAGGTAATCTCATTCATCGTGCTGCCAGGTTTGGTGGTGGGATAGAAAAAAGATCCGATCTTCACACACACACACACACACACACACCCCCCCGCACGCCCGCACACACACACACACTCTTGTAGCTTGGACAGGTGTGAACTTGCATAATTCTATTTAGTTTTTATGCTTTGTTTGCTTTTAGTGTTCTGAAAATAAGTTATCACTGGAAGTCTGAATAAACAGATTATCTTTGCCTCTGCGGCTCATAAATGAATCTCACTCAATCTCTTTTTGTTTGTGCAGGGGAAGCAAAAAACATTCCTCCATATCCGGGACCGAACAGGATGAGGGACTGCTACTGCACCGTCAACCTGGACCAAGAAGAGGTCTTCAGGACCAAGATTGTGGAAAAGTCACTTTGGTGCGTTTAAACCGCTTTTTTCCGTTGTCTCGTCTTCTTATGCAAAAATAATTAAGAAAAAGACATTTTTTTCATATAAGTGTAAGGAAAAAATAGGACAATAGAATAGCATGGCATTGCCACCCCGTCAATAATTGGGATGTTGTTTTATCACTTTGTTTAATTTTATTTAATTTAAGGCTTTCTAATATTCATGAACCCTATTTTCTTGGATTAAAGATGCACCAAACAATTCTGTTTTTGTATCATGCAACAAAGGGATTTCAATTCTTAGTATTTGAACTCAAACAAAGGGTTGTTACAGTAACATCTAAAGGTTATTTTCTTAGAAATATGCCTTCCAGGATATTGGCCTTATCAACTCAGAGCAGGAGATGCAAGAGGCAGCCAACTTTCCAGCAGAAGAGCCGGCAGAAACTGAATCATATGTTAGATTGCCATCATCTTCATGCATCACAAGCTTTAAATCCAATCAGCTCTGAATCTGCTCACACTTCCATTGTGTGCTGGGCTGCAACTGCTCCGTGTTTTTGTTGTTTGAAACTGTAATCGTTTTTAAACTATGAAGTACATCCTTCCTTCTTCTCTAAAGCTAGATGGAGGATACTGTGGAAATGTTTCAGAGTAATAAAAGCAGCAGTTTGGTTTTGGTGTTTATAAAAGTTGTGATTTAATTAGTGTTGGGTCAGTGTGAGATTCCCACAATGCCAAGGTTTGATGGCAAATCCCCCCCACCAAATTCACTGTTCTGCTCATTATGCTGTGATGATGGGAGTTGATATATTTGCTGTGTAATACGTCAGGCTATCTGCTCAGCAGTGACGTGCGGTGAGGTTCATAGCTGGTGAGGCACTGACTTAATCATAATCAGATTTACAAATATAGACCCCCTGCATGTTATTGTTTACGTAACGAAATTTCGCGCATCCGGACAACTCTGGAAGGCAAAAAGACTATTCTTCTACATGTGATCCTTAGACACGCTGCCGCCGTAGAATAATTCCGTTAACTCAATCAAACTTGGACATGTAGATATTGTTAATTTCGTGCTGTGCTCCACAGCAAAGGGAGAAACTCTTAAACTCAAAACCACGTCTTTCTTGCTCTCTGTATCAGCTCAACTACGCGCAGACTCATTGCCATGGCAACTAACAACGCCACCAAAAACAACACTCAGATATTTCCCACACAAAGAGCAAAACATTCAGCCTGTTGTAGTAGTATGGCTTTAGGTTTAATGTTTATTTTTGCGATTATTTATAAGTGATTGCTGTGGTAAGAGGAGAAAACTATAAATATATATTTTACTGTATGGCTAGTTCGCTGTTACTGTCTCTTACTCTGCAGTTGTGGAGTCACAATGTCTGGGATCATGAGCGATCTAATAATGAATGATACACACTTACATGTTATAACTTCATTATTACCATTAGCATGTTGTTATTATTAATACCGCTGTTAAGAGTTAAATTGACCATGAGGAAACAGCAATAGTGTTAGTCCAAAATGATAGTAAAATCGCCCTTTCAGTCTTTTGCATTGCTTTGTGTGGTCAGTACAGAAAAAAGTAAAAGACAAAGTAGCAGAAAGCTTGCACTATATTTCTTGAATGTTTTTTATTATTTGACTCTATTGTAAAATATACAAGTCTTTAGTAAAGTGAAAAACAAAAAACAGTTGTCAAATCAGATGATGAACATGAGGTCTTTCAGGCAGCTCTTAGAGTAAATGAAATAAAATGGCTAAATAACAGAGTTCAAATGCATTTATTTTCTAGATCATTGATAAGTGTAGTCATGCTCCTTCCCATTCACTCATCTTCTCCTCTGTCTGTCTTCACGTCCGCCACGCAGCGGAAGACATCGATAATTATCAACAGCAGCAGCCCCGAGGGCTTGGCTCATGAGATCCTGATTGCTGTGATTTCTACGGTTGTCATTTAGGTGAGGCGAACTGTGGGAGCCACTGAGCCTTCCAGCCAGCGGTCACAAACAGGCCTTTTTGTTGCAGGCAAACAGGCTGCAAAATCCCTTTTCTTCCTACTGATTCGTGGAAAGACATACCTGCAGGCTTTATTTTCCACGTGGGAGGTGACTAATTGACCGAATCAATCATGTCTGAATGTTGACAAGGATGTGGTTTGGGGTGTTTACGCGAAGGTGAAAGTACACCTACAGCCTGAGTGCTAGTTGAGGACACTCCCAGTCACCAAGATGGGAAGAAAATGTTACAGACGCAGAAGCTGATTAAAGATTAACCAGGTGATCCTTGACTGAACTGTAACTGACAAGACTCGGTTACTTCTGTTTGATGGAGAAAATACAGTTTTTCACCTTTTCAGGGACACGGATCGTTTTCTTGGGTTTCTTTTCTCCCTCCTTCATTTCCTGGTCCTGATCCCACAACAGGAACCAACAACAAATGTGATAAAAGTGGAAAAAATCTACCATAAAAAACATCCCCGTTTGGTTTCCCTCCCACTACCAAACTGCACATTTAGTTCATTCCAAAGGTCCTTCCTCCCAAACATTTCTCATGTCTCAGCATCTTATCCTCAACTCTGTGCTCATCTGCTCAGCATAGAACCTGTTATCTTTAAATTACACAATTTGCAAACACAGTAGTTTAATCCTACAAACCATTTCTGAAAAACATATCACTGTTTTTCAACCAAATTATCCAAATTTGTCAACCTAAGTGGAAATATTTAAGTCTTCTGTTATTATTGTAAAATTTTGCAGCATTGGTGTTCTGAAATATCGTTTTACAGAATGTTTTATATGAGCAATTGACTGTCAAGGATTTCTCATCACACACCAGCTTTCCGCCTGCAGTCGCTGTGTAGCATTTTAAGATTAATGCTGCATCACGCCGATTTCGTTGTTTTTCGTTGCGACATGGACGTTACCGTTGTGGTGGACAGAGATACGTGTCGCCCTTCACCCAGAGAAAGACCTGTTCTGAAAACGCAGCCGAAAAACACCTGGTTAGATCAAATGTTTCAGGAAGTTAAAGTGCAAAAAAAAAAAAAAACCTTCTGGTGCTCATAGTGGAAACAGCCTGTAATGAATAAAGTACGGGTGCACAATTTAAGTAAAACATATCGCAATACTGTTGCTGAATATTGCAATGACAAAAGCAATTATTATTAAGCCACATCACAAAGCATTGCATCAGATGTTGGCTTTTAAACTGGCCAAATATGTCATTGATATGTAGATTGTGAAAGTGCGGCACCTGACGTACGACATCCTTCAAAATATTGCATGCAATCAGTTCTTTGGGATTATATGGTTGCCCACATTAAAACTGAGACGATGATTGTGATTCAGTAAAATGTGCTGCTCCAGTATTTACTGGACTCATGAATGAAATTAATGATTTTCATTACCTGTTAAAATGATTTGAAGGATAAATGTCCTTTCAGGGATCTTAGAACATATCTTAAACAAGGAACAAATTAGGTTTTGTATATTTATCAAAAATAAACAATAATATTACAACTTAGTATTAGAGCTAGCCACTGGAAGCATTTCCTCAGTAATGAAAATAATATTACCAAATTTGACCAAATTAAACAAATAAATAGAAACGTAAAATACTACGCAGAAAATAATTAGAGTAAACTACGAGGCATTGAGTGTTCATAATATTCTGAATAAAGCCCTTTTTTACACAACAGTGTGTCGGTCTCTCTGTAGTTTAAAGAAAGGGGTCTTAAACAAAATTTGAAATTAAATCTGAAGGAATAATTTATTCTGAGTGAGAAACCGGTCTCTGGGTCTGTGGTTCACATGCGTGTCTCCCAGCTCAATTGACAGGAAAAACGTCCACACAACTGCAGTTCCAAATCAACACCATTATCTTCATTTTGGTTTGTTTTCAATCGTTTGTTTAAACTTTGATCTTAAAAAAATTCCAAAAGATAAGATTAAATATACCGTGCTGTGCTGTGCTATTTTCTGGAAACTGCGGCTTCTCGTTCAAGAAGTCACACAGTAAACATTGTAAGAGGAAAAACAACGTTAACACACTGATTACTCTTTAATAAAGTGACACGTTGTATCAGTTTCTGACCCCAGTCTGTCTCTTTCCTGCAGTCCTTTCTACGGGGAGGATTTCTACTGCGAGATCCCACGCAGCTTCAGACATCTCTCCTTCTACATTTTCGACAGGGACGTATTCAGGAGGGACTCCAGCATTGGTGAGTCACAAGCTCATCTCTCTGTTTAATGCTCCCCTTTTCAGCCCCATTATCATCTAATATCTAGCTTGAAAATCGACTTGGAGTGAAAAATCCCTCTAGTCGTAGATGACTGTTTTTTAGGTGTCTTTTAAAAACACCGGTTTTTCTAGCAGGACACAAAAAGTGAATCAACTCATTAAACACAATGTAATCCCCTTCTTATTTAATGAATTTTTATTTTAGAATATTTTATAGTATGAGTTTTATTCACTCATCAGATGCGATCATCCCTCAGCGCTGAGAATAATCACTGCCAATAATTACACCCTGTCTGACTGAGCCAGGCTTCTCTTCCTGAGATCTGATTGGCTGCCAACAGGTGTTTACACCCTGACAAGATCTAATTGGACGCCAGTCTCTGTCCTCAAGGCAGCATGCTGAGTCAAAGATGTTTCATTGCTGGAATGGGGCTAAAAATAAAAGTCGTCTGGAGGTTTACAGTCTCGTCGCTCAGAGGTTTCTGCTGTCGCTCACGTTTCTCTTTGTTCAGGATCCAGCTGATGTCAGTATACCAGAGGCATTGCGCCCTCAGCAGCTCGTACCAGTGCTAGCAAGCTCAAACTTTAAATTCTCTAGTCTCACAGTACTTCTCAGTAACATGCAGCAAACCTGAGTCAGCAAGATGGCTGCAAGCACAGTTATGAGCTTTGGTTTCTCTCCAGCAAACCATGTGCAGACATGACATGGTGGAGTTCGCAAAATAAAAATCAAAAGTCTTTCGAGTAAGCAGGAAGAAAATGACAAGATTTCAAAGAAGATGATATTTAACTGTTAGACAGGTTAATGGTTTTGTTTTGTTTTGTTTTTGTCTGGTTCAGTTTTATGACGCATAAAAAAGCAGAACCAGGGAGATGGCATTAGCTTGATTGGCCTGCTGTGATGAGGTATTGAAATTTGTTTCAATTTCAATGTCATTGTCAATTTTCTTGATATAGCACGGGTTTAAAATTGCACCAAAGTGTTGCATAAAAATAATAACACAATGGATTAAGTTGATGAAAAGAGAAAGAGAGAAAAAAAATAATATTACGAAAAATAAGAGTAGTAATACGTAAATAAATCAAAAAGTTGAAAAGCTGAAAGCTGAAAAATTACAGTATCAGGCCTCAATTAAATGCCAACAAATAAATTTAAGTGTCAAAAAGTGATTTAAAATAATCTAAAAGTGTTTTATTAAAGTTTTGTGACTTTCCAAGCTCCACATCATCTCCCACATTTACTGTTACTTTGTTTTTGTTGTGGTAAAACATACATCTAAGAGGTATTATTTTATACTAAAAAAATAGGAAAAATGCTATATTTAATCTGAGCACTTGTTCAACATGTAAACAGTTTGGTGTAAAGATAAAGTATGTCCTTTATAAAATCATTGGTAGTCACTCGTAGTTTCCTTTGGGTATAATTATGGTGTGTCACTTTTAAAAATGGGGAAAACATGAGAACATATATACAAATCAATTAAGGCAGATTTGTCTTGAAGTTTAGAAAACAGCTAGAAGAAAATCCAGTAAGTACTCAGCTATACAACTGGAACTGGAATACAAAAAGCCTAATGAATGACCAAAATGATAATACCTCCACAAAAAACTGCAGCTAAATTTTCAGTGTTTATCTGTCCTACTGCAATAATGGAGGAATAATAATTTACCAGTTGATATTTCTGTGTGACCTATGACCTTTCATTGCGCTCTTATATTAATTATCCCTGTGTGTTTGCGGTGAATGTAAGTTTCTCAGTGGTTTCGGGTGTGTTGGTGTGGCTCTAGGAATCTAAGTGGGTTTGATCACTTACCACAAACTGACATATCTTCACAACTCCGCCCTGATTGTGTGTGAGTGTGAATGATTGCAGGTGGTACGATTTACTTCCTGGGGTTATCTCCAGGCCACCACAGTGCATGTTGTGTGTATTTCTTCTTCAGGTGCCTGTTTGGGTTACGCAGGGATGGATGGATGGATGTGTGAGGATTTACAGAGCGTGAGCAGACATGTGAGCGCTGTGCGTGGGCCTTTGTCGGGCTTTTGCTGTAGATTAAATCTGAACACGTAGGCCTTTTTGGAAAGCATAAAGTGAGTCGCGTTTGGAGCTTATTTGTCTTTGTTTGCTGACGTGTGCGCATGTGTGTGTGTGTGTGTGTGTAGGCAAAGTTGCTGTGAAGAAAGAGGACCTGCAAAAATACCATGGGAAAGACACCTGGTTCCAGCTGCAGCCTGTCAGCGCTGACTCAGAAGTACAGGTCAGTACAGAGAGAAAACAGAATCAAACTTTCCAAACACCAAGCTGTTCTTCCTCTTTGTTTTTTTATCATAAAGAATCCATGGTTGTTTGTTTTTATACTCGGGTGGAAAAGTATGACATGAATATGTAAAATGTGTTCACTCCTAAACTTTTTGACCAGCTTTTTCCAGTGAGCATCAAGTGCATGATCTCTATATTCATGTGTAAAATCTCTGAGTCTGTCATTTACTTTTATTTTACTTCTGAGTCCCCGGGCTTTTCTGCACTTATGTGCTGTTCATCATAATATATGGAAGAATTTTGTGTATTTTGGCTGATTTTTCTTTCATTTTTTTGTCTTTTACCTGACAATTTTATCACATTTTGCCAATTAACTATGACAAAAAAAAGTCATTCTGGCTTAAAAACACATCCAAAGACAGCTGTCAAATAAATTGGAATACTGGAATATATCATAAAGAAATACAAATAACACACATCCGAAGAAAGGAATAAACCAGTGTCGAGTCATGTTGGCAAAAAACTCATTTTAAGTGGGATCTTTAGGTGCTTTGTTACCTTCAGCCTGTGATAATCACAGGCTGACGATATGGAATCAATAAAATATTCCAAAAAGAAAAGTATTTTAGCATCAGTGAGGGGAAAACTTAAAACTTCATGCAGAGGATCAACAGAAAGATGATGCTTCTCTTAGATTCTGTTTCAATTCTTCAGCTATTTCCTAGTTCTTAAAAATGAATGACGTGTAAATAAGTTTAAGAACTGATCATCTGCTTTTTTGTTTTTAGGTCAGAATTGTCTTTTGTCCCAAAAAAGTCAGCTACAAAAATTAGACATAAATCTCTGGATACAGCAGCAGCCAACCAAAACTTAAACTGGCACATCCTCCCGTTTCATGATCTCTAGTCGCCGGGTTCCAGTGAAAGTCACAGTTGATCTAAACTGCATTATTATCATACAACGCTTTGGGCCTGCTTACATGACAGATTTGTATTTCTGCTTCTTTGATCTTTTAATTATCCTTCCAGTTCCTCTGTTAAACTGCCATATAATAGGCCCCTGGGGTTGTCACTCCTTAACTTTGGAGAAATCTCTGGTTTCTTTCACATAGCTGTAGAAGAGCAATTTATTCAACTAAACTTCGTGAATATTACCTCACGATCTTAACTGGGCCATGTGCTTGTCGCGTATTTATGAAGCTATAAATACGCCTCGGATCAGGACATTTTAAAGTCTGCTTTACTGATATCAGAAAGTCATTTGCTAGCTAAAAAAAAAAAAAAAAAGCTAAAATATTCCACACAACACGAACAATTTCTTCTGAATTTCCCATATCAAAGCAGGAATCACCCAGTGCCTCGCCCTGGATACTGTGTCTGTGTGTTAATGTTGGGAGTCGGGACAGAACCCAAACAAACACAGCCTGTGTGCACCTGAAACATTCAAACCTGCAGGGTCAAAGTCACCTGGATCTCTGTGTTTTCTGTGGAAATAATAATTTTAAAAAAACAAAACATCCACTGACCTTTGTCACTTTCTGTTTGTGAGTAGAAGAGGAAACATATGCAAAACCTTCTAGATGATCTTGAAAGAGGCCAAGTTTATATCCTTTTCTATTGAGAATGATCTGATTACAACCAAATTAGAATTAGTTAGAATGTAACATTCAAACCAGTCTTGAACTGCATATTTATCCAATGGCAGCCTTTGCTGTCATGTTGAACAAAAAGACATCGTAAAGCCTCAAACATCTCAGTAGCTGTTGGTAAGGCAGCATCAGTAGGAGGAAATTCCAGTATTTTTGCATTTTCCTCCAACTGTATCCTGTTTTTCTACCTTCGCAAAATAAAAACTAAAACTATTCAAATATGTGACTTGGTCCAATTGTAGTTGTTTGCAGTAAGAATGAAAACATAACCCTCCTTTTTGGTCCCACAGCTGGTAAAGTGCAATGTTGTTAAAAAATTTATGTCTAAAAACAAGCAACCCACCCACCACATCTTCCCTTTTCCTCCCACATACACACACAAACACACGCTGTAATAACACTCAGTAGAAATGACTAACTGACTATCAGAGGGCATCTACTTTGAAATAAACATAAATACAAAATTGCAAATTAAAATATGTCAACAAGTGTTAACTGTACAAACCTGTAATTTAAGAACAGGCAAGATTTTCAAACTCAACAATATTGTGTGACATGTACGGAAAACGAGTACAAACAAACAAACCAAGTAATGCACATAAGTAGGAGGTTACATTGTACTTTTTCTCTGTGTTGTGGTCCTTTGGGAGCTGTGCTGGTTGTAAGTCCGAGCATTGAAAAGACAAAAGACTTTCAGCAGAAATAAAATGACATTTTTTTCCTGATTTAAATATTTTTCCAAACATTACACTGACTACATTTGAACAATTGCCATTGTTATTTTTTTTTATTTTTTTTTTTTGGAGAAGTAAGGTTTTATTTGCAGATAAATCGACTGGGGTTAAACTATCTTGGTCTTAAAACCAAAAAGCAACCCAGGAATTTGTTTTAAACATACAAAAAGCAATCAAGACAACATATGTGCTTGCAGCTTCCAAAAAACTCTTCCAGTTATTAAGTGCCGAGTGCCTTTTCGCCACTTTCATTCATCGTGCTTTGTTTGCTGCATGTGCAACATTTTCTGCCATTCACTATTCAGCACTGTCAGTCACCCACACTCGCAGACACACAGAGTGAACAGTGAGCAGTAACATCTGCAGACAGATGGGTGTGTGTAGCCCCGGAGCAGCGATCTGAAACAGAGACACATTCATCCGCGGAGCTGGGGAAGAGGAAGGATGCGTGAGAGACACACAGCTCTGAGAGAAAAGCGAAGGAGATGGATCAAATGAAGTAGGAAGATAGAGTGTCTCTCTTCTCTGTTCAATAGAGGACGCATTGTTTGGCCTGTGCATGCATGCATGTGTGCGAGCGTGCGTGTGTGTGTGTGTGTGTGTATTCCCTCCGTTTGAATCTCCCAGAAGCAGCAACGCCTGTGAGTTTGCATACTGATGCTGTTAATTAATGGAGCTTTTCTAGACAGCTGCACCACTACACTGTCATTAATCCAATCACTTCAGAAGGAAAATATCTCCAGCATGACGACCAGCCACAGTTATTCTGCTCCACTGTCAGGGCGGGATTACAGCTTGTTTACAGCTGAGTAGCTTTGATTAATAAAGAACCAAACAGAAACACACAAATCTTGAAAGAAGAAATATTGTCTGTCGGCGTGTTAGATGATTTCTTCATCAGCATGACGGCGCGCTTCGCTGTGTTTTATGACGGGCTTAAAACTGTGTTCAATTGAGCGTCTCACAACATGAAAACAAGTCTGTAGATTAGAAAATGCTGTATGGCGTTATTAGAGTTGATAAAAAGAAATATGAATGCTGTGCCACAATTATTGGCACGCTTTGTAGGGGTGTGTAGAAAGAATAAAAATAAATTAAAATCAGGAAATTTTCAGATTGAAAATATTAGATATGCATCTCAGTTAACTGTGAATTTATCCTGTAATTCAGTAAAATAATATGCTGGAGAATAGCAACAAAGAGTGGCACCTCTGCATAAAAACCATGATACCCCATCTGCTACATGCTCCAGTTATTTGGGGAAATATGCTATGAAAAAGCCATTTCTATCATACCATCACAAATGTAAACATGTGGTATTTGGTAAATGCTGCTTGAACTTTAACATGACTTAAGTGCTTTGGTAAAACGAGCTTAATTTTGACCTTTTTGATAATAAATGCTAACGGTAGATCTAGTGCGAAACAGAAGATGAAAGTGTTCATACAAACTGTTCGTTTTGGTGGAGGATCTGTCATGCTGTGGGCCTGTTAATTTTCTAAGGGCCCTGAAAGTGTTGCTATAGTGCATGGCATTATGGACTCTGTAAAACAGCTGGACATTGTATATAAAAGTTTTATTTTCTCTACAAAAAACAGAAAATGGATCATTAACAGGGTAATGATCCAGTCCAACATGGCCGTCTGTTAGAACTAAATCCTTTTAGGGTGATCTGAAGAGACAAGGATCCTGGACTCAGGATGATCAAGAGAGAGAGGAAAGGTCAATACTGCCTTTCTTTCCTGCTTCCAGGTCCATTGTTGTGTTAAAATACTGATAGTAAAGGTGACAAAGTAAAGGTAAGCAGTACAGTAGACAAAAAGGGGTTGAGGATGTTATCTGCATATTCAGTCTATTTCTGTCTCGCATGCCTTACAACATAAAATAAATTAGATGTTGGATTATGTTTGTGTGTCTTACAGGGAAAAGTACACCTCGAGCTGCGCCTGAGTGAAGTCATCACCGACAGTGGCGTGGTCAATCATAAACTGGCCACACGGTGAGTCCACACACACAGAAACCATCCTCATTCTTTCCCACACTGTCTCTGTTTTATTGCCTAGCAATCGTTTAAAATATAATTTTGTTACTTTATAAAACATATATCACAATTTTTTGAACCTACAATTCTCTGCATTGCAAAACCATTTTATCATTACATTTTGTTTTTTCCATTTCTTAGGACTGTTACTGCTCATAATGGAAAATAGAGGGCAACAATGCACTGACTAGTTCATTAAAACAATTGCTGTCATGTCTGACAGGTTCTATAAAATAAATCTAAAATGAGCATTTTTAGTTCACTAATGTGATCAGACTTTGTGGTAATATAATCCAGGACATTTTTGCTTCCCTATTTAAAACTGTGAGATACAATTAGCCATTCCCCATAACAGGAAAGAAAAGAGAACATAGCACTAAGAGTGTTTATCTTCATGGCTACAAGAAGAACTTTAATTTCTCAAATTTTCTAAAGGTAGAGTCAATGCAATTTTTAAAGTTTAAAAAACTGGGGGAAAAAAGGTGAAAAATGGAACAGAAAAAAACAGAATAAGCAAGATGGTGATGATGATGGTGGCAGATTGGAATAAAACTCTAAAGTTATACGTATGTTTAACTTAAAATTTTCCAAATCAAAAGTAGTAATATAAGAAACCTTTTTTTACTGTGTTGTTCCTTCTTTTGCCACATTTCATAGTTACTGACCTGCAGTACCGTAACTTTTCTGCATATGTTAGGAAACTGGAAATCAGTAAGCAACATGGATGTGTAGTGTACTAAACAAGAATAGTCTCTTTTAAAAACAAGCATAAAATATTCTGTCAGTTACTAAGAGCTGAGTGCAGAGCAGTGAGTGGTCTTCCAGCTCCTCGTGTTACTGCAAGGATTTTTAAAATGTGTTGGTTAGAAATCACAAGTGTGCTCTGTGTCTGCGTAAGGTGTGATTGTTTTCTGCATGTTCCAGAGGAACTGGCATGAATGGGATGAATGATAGAGCCATCGATGGGTTATTGTGTGTTAGTGTGTACTTCTGCAACAAGCAGTAAAGAGGTTTGATGATGAGCCAATGTGGCTCTGCTCCCAGGTCACATATTGGTAAGGAGCTTAGAGTGAAGAGCAGCAGGTCATCTCGTCAGATTTCTCTAGAAAGACACGTGAGAGCGAGGCGAAAGAGCTGCTGCGTGCATTCAGCCCCACAAACCAAAGAAATCATTCACACATGTAGGCTCATTCAGAAGACGAGTAAACAGAACTGAATTAGCCACAGACGTGATGTCTTCAACATTTGATCATCACATTTGCATATTTAGATTAGTTTCCTCTTAATAAAAATAATACCTTGACTCTTTGAAGCCACGTCGAGGAATTATTTTGGAATATGCAAATGATCAATGCTTAGAATATCTCTAATGTCTGCCAACTTTGAGTCTGGTGATTATGATTTTGTCTTGGTGCTTCAAGAAACTTTGTTCATAGAACCAAAAGCTTTAGAAATGGTTGGCCATAGTGTTTAATTCAAGACTCTTTGTATGATAGAGGGTTAAAAAGAGCAACATTAATGTTTGTGAAGTTTTACAACTGGACTTTTCATAGTCCTAATAAATAGAAAGGGCCAAACAGAGACTATCAAAGTGAAAATAATTATAAAGTATTCATGCCCTGTTTTTAAACTTTATGAGCAAATAAATCTTTGAAGTCTGAACTTTTGAAATTGAACATTTTGACCATTTATCCAATTACAAATGGAAATTGGATAAACAACTATCCTCCAACACAGCGTTAATGAGAGAAACATTTTCTCAACATGGCTGCCTTTCTCAACCCATTACACAAAATATAGTAATATTTCAATTGATATCACTATTCCCTTTCAAAATGTGTTCATAATTTTAAAATATGCTAACATTTTTTTAACAAGGTAAAAGTGATTGCTTTGGGTTTGGGGTGTTTGTAAGCACAAACACGCGTAAATGAAGCATTAACCTATTTGAGAAACCACAACCACAGCAGCAGCAGTGGGTTTTTTCTCGTTTTAAAATAAGAGCTCTGTGTTAGGCTTTGATGTTATACCACAGTGTTAGAGCTGTACAACAAATGAAGTTGAAGAATCATTGCAAAATCAGTGTACAATATGCTAATCACTACAGACTGCTTTGGAAACATTAGCATATTGCATATTCATCCAATTGGTCGGACTTACTCAGTAAGATCAATAAGAGAGACGGGAGCCTTATGGCTATAAACCTAAAGAGGTGCTGAGAAAAATTGGGGAAAATTTAGGTTTATATATTGCAGTGTTTAACAGTAGTATATTAGGTGCATGTTTTTCATCAAACGTACCATTTAGCCATTACTATGTCAAACACTGAATTCCACCTATGAAAAATTATCATATCTAGTTGTTCAGAATACATTTTTGACTTTTTATGTTTATATATTTGATTTTCAGGCAATATGTAAACTTACTTTGGCAAAAACGTCTTATCAGGGGAGTAAAAAGCAGAGAAACATACCTGAAAAGTCATTGTTAATGATACCTCATGAAACAGTGAGTTTGAATAGGGGTACATTTTTTCAGGAATGACATTTTCCCCTGGTGTAATTTTCATCTTTGTGCTTTGAATGTTTCAGGCTCAGAAATTTCATTCAACACAAACTGGAGGTCCCCTTTGAATGAAGCAGTTTTTGTTTTTCTTTTTTAATATAGCTTCACTGCTTAAACCAATGCTGTTGTAAATTTATAAAGAAAACCTGAAGCCAATTTTTTAATTCAATTCATTCTGCCAAGCTATTTATCAGTAAATCAAACATTTAGACCATAAAAAAGTTAAAAACAGTGCTAAAAGTCCCCCCCAACCCCCAAAAAACAAAACTACTCTGGATTTGGTAGCACAACAGTCATGCCACATTCACAGAGAAGACCTCTTGTCGGTACCATCAGTGTCTGTCAAAAAATGACTGAAAAGCCAAATTTTGATTTCTTTCAGACTAATAACCTTAACATTTGGATCAGATAAAGAGCATCCTGCTTGTCTTTAGAAGCAGTTTCAATTATTTGCCAACTCGGCTTTAACATCTCTTGCTTCTATTTCTCCTTTTTGCATTTTGAAGTTAGACTTTCAAGTGGTGGATAAAGATTTTGATTTTCCAGTATATAAAATGTTTCTTAGTCAATATGTCTTGTCTTTTCTTAACGAGTTACAGTATGATGCTGATTGTTCAGGTTGCCTCGTCATAGTTTGGATCTTAGTGTCCTGTGAGTTTCATTTACTGTAGATTGCTTTAGATTTCATTTTCGTTTTCCAACTCTCAACCACAAATGTCACCGACTCAACTAAGTTCCCCTTCCTACTGAGGTTTTTGTTTCAGCCTTCCGCCCTTTCGCCCCCACAGAAAAAAAATAACTTTCTCCAGCATTTACTTCTTGTGTTTCGTTGCTAAATAAAAAAAAAAAGTGGTACATGAAAACAAGAAAGATCTACTTGCTGGAGGTTTCTGCTCTCATGAATGTGACATGGCGACACTGACCCATAATCAAGTGTACTTTATAATTGCAGGTTTGTTGAAGGTAGCGGGGAAGCTGTGAAGTAATTCTTCACCTCGCTTTTTTTTCTTTGAGTAATTGCCTCTGACAGGAACCGTGGGCGCAGAAGCACATTAGCCTAGAATGAGTAATGTTGACTATAACAAACAAGTCTGCTTGGCTGTCTGATCTGTCAGAGCTCACAGCCGTGATGACAGAAAGAGGAGGCTTGGATGTATTGTAGGCCAAGCACGGGTTATATAAACCAGCTTACTGGACAGGAAGTGCTCCAGCATTAGCCAAGCTTAACCAGGCACACACCTTCCTCCTTATTACAGACGTGTGTGTGCGTGTCCGGGTGTGTGTGTGTGTGCCAGGAGGATTGTGCAAGCTGCTCATGTGTGTCAGTTCATCTCTGGGAAGCGCTGTAATTTGCTGTTTAATTCGTCATGTTGTGTGACTCGTGGTGCATCACAGTGACACACAGGAAGTGATTGGTCCTCCGGGGTGCCCTGTTTGGGCGCTAATCCCCTTACAGCATGATGTCATGGTGCAACAGGTCAGCCTCTATACAGACAGGCAGACACTCAAAGACACATGCATAGAAGTGAAAGATGGATATTTTTATGACTTTTGAACAAATAAGGCCGCATAGCATTCAATAAAAAAATACATTTCAGTGCTGCTGTCTAAAAGCTTTTTTTCTAGATGTGTAACATGCTTGAAGTGAGACGAATGTAGGGATATAATATTCTCTTGAAGCCTCCAGGATTTTTTCTTTTGTTGTATTAATTGAGAAAGGAAGCAGTTTTTTCTTCTCTGCAGCAGACAGACAGTGACGTTGTTAGTCACTGTTTGCTTGTCTAGCATTGTCTTTGAAGCGGTTGGACTACACAAAGTTCTAGATAAGGCCCATTTTTGTAACTGGGGGTGGATGCTAGTCTCGCTTTAAGTACGTTTGAATTTTGTTGCCATTGTGAGTGTCTGTAGGATTTATTCAGACTCAATTTTATCATAATTTTACATAATAAAGCTGAGTTAAGCCATTTTTAGCACATGAACTCACCACAGCTCCAGTGTTATCTATTAATAAAGTGATTATACACCAGTCTTCAGCGCAGACAGTGTAAGATTGGAAGCTCACAGCTCTAATCTATCTCTTCGCTGCGCAGATAGCAGGGACTTTGTTATCATCTTGTTTCCTGGCACGATATTCTGTCTTCTGCTGTACAGGAGGAATGATGGAAGTACAGAGATCATATGTGGGAACCAGGGAACCAAAAAGCTCTGCAGAAGGCCATGAGTCGGCTTTGATTCCCAATGGAAACTTCATAGCCCATTACTGTCACTTTTAACTGTGTAATAATATGAAATTAAATATTGATTTAAGGGTCTTCAGGAGGAATTTTGAACCACTTAGTCCTCTAAGATCTGATGCAGATAGTGTGAGACTCCTGCCCAGTATTGTGCTGATGCGTTAACATCTATTTTTAACAGAGTGTTGGAGTGCCAAGGCCTTCCAATAGTCAATGGACAGTGTGATCCCTACGCTGCTGTATCCTTACTCGGTCCTTCGAGGTGAGCCTGGCTGTAGTTTTATATTTATCATTGGTCTGAATTGGGAAAACTATGTTTTATATATTTCTTTGCATTTGTTCTGTAACTCAGGTCAGAGGCCAAGAAGACCAAGGTTAAGAGGAAAACCAACAATCCCCAGTTTGAGGAAACTTTCTACTTTGAGGTAGGTTAAGATAAATTTGCTCTTTACAGGTGTGCTTTTACGATGGATGCCAGTATATTAATCCTGAGTAAAAAAAACAGCTTCATTGCATAAACACAAGAATTCAAAACAAAAATGTTGGACTTGTTATGTTGCCCAGTGACCCAGTAGGCACCAGTCTATGGGTCGCTTTTCCATTGTAGAAGCTATCCAGACAACTGACCGCACCCCTCCTGGGTCACACAACCCAGTCAACTGATTGGGGGACACATTAGTATGATGCCACATTAGGCGTAGGCCCAATGTTTTTTTTTTTTACACCTTAGAATAAAATTAGGTAACTTTAAAATGTTGTGAACCGGATCACTTACATTTCTTTGCATCTCTACAACAATATCTAAGATTTAAGAGTTTTAAATTGACCGTAACCCTGTCCTTGAACAGCACATTAATATTTGGCTCATCCTAGGTTCATTGTATGCATTGCTTTGGTGTAGAGTGCTTCACGCTGTATCTTTAATTTTTCTCTTCTGCAACATAACACAAAACAAAAACAGAGATTAGTGATCACATAGACATAAAGTGTTCTTCATCTGACTGCATGCTCTGGACCTGAACATTTGTACTGTGCTCCAGTACTTCACAATATGGGTTGCTGATGTGGTCATAGAAAAAAATAGTAGGTCTTAACAACTGTTTTAGCAACTATGACGAGAATACAAATAGATTTTAAATGATGAAGTCTTTAGTGTAGAAAACATTCAGTTAATGAGATTTGAAATTAAAGTCACACAAAAAAATCTGCATAAAAGAATTTGTTTTACAAATAGTAAAGTTATATTTATTTTTACGTTTCTGCATAATACAGTAAATATATTCACTTTCACTCTGTCCCTGTTGACCCTCGCTTGCTGCAGCGCTGCACTGACATTTTTCTTCTGCTCCGCCCTCTGTCCTCCGCGCTGCAGCGCCAGTTGGACAAGAGTATGATTGATTCAGACAAACCAAACAATCTGGCCCATTGATTTCTGACAAGACCATCTTATTTCTTTCTAATTGCCACATGAACAGATCTACAGATACTCTGGGGTGTTTTCTGTCCAAATCCTCTCTTCTGTGTCTCACCAATGCAGATATGCAGCCCATCTCTATTTTTTGTATCCCTTAACTATGCTTTTTTTTTTTTATCAGCGTGGATCATGACAAAAGTCTTAGCTGACATGTTTAGGCTTCCTGAATCTTTTAAATGTAGTGGTTGAACTTTGAATCTTAATTTGATGCATGTTTGTAGGTTACGCGACCACTGAGCTACACGAAGAGACAGTTTGATGTTGAAGAGGAGGACGTCGACAAACTGGCTCTGAGGTGAGCCTTTTGCTGTCCTGTCGGACTTAAAACAAGACTTTTCACTTTGAGTTCCAGCGACAACATATTGCTTGTGTTCAGGGTGGATCTGTGGAATGCCAGCAACCTGAAGTTTGGGGACGAGTTCCTGGGTGGGGTGCGAGTCCCTCTGCGGGTTTTGGGCCAAGCTGGAGTGCATGATGCCTGGTGAGACGGACAAATATTCATCACTCTTGAGTCCATATAATGAATTTATTGATTAGGTTTTGTGTTTAAGACTCGATTAAAAATTGTATAACATTGTCTAATTGCTTTTATTTCAAATAAAAAAGCAGCTACTTCTACTCTCTGTTATCTATACAGCCATAGAAAACTCTGGTGACTGGCACTTTATCTGACATCTTGTTGAAAGGACTTTAAACTAGAAGAATGGTATGATGAAAAATTTTAGCAGCCTAGCTTTTTTTAGTTGTATATATATCTTGATATCAATAACTGTCCCAGACTGACAATTGTTTTAAAAGATGTTCTGTCCCAAAGAACACATTCAGGAGCTTAAATTTTATATTCAACACTAATAATAGGAGGAGAGTCCCTTTTAGTATCATTAAGTTAAATATTTATTTTTTTAATGTTAATAATTTGAGATCAATTTCAAAATCAGAACAAAGAAGATAGAAATTTGGATTTGATTTTAGCTCATTTTTAGGTCTAAACCACGTGCATTTGTTGCTAAAACTCTGGATGTACCACAGTTTGGTACTAACTGTGGTTGATGACCTTTTCCACAGATATCTGAGGAAACAATCTGGTGTGGTAATCTTAAAGTGAAAAACTGAGACAACACTTCTAATGAATTTCACCTTTGTTCAAATGCTCAGCAGTCATCATTAAACATGATTAAAGGAATCATAGGGCTCAACAAAATAATTGAGAACCGACTGTTTTTGAGGCAGGCAGTTTGTAAAATGGAGCCTAAAATCCAGTGTATAAATATTAAAACAGAGACTGGTTTGAGTCTTGGGTTTTATCCACACTTCAGATTTACAGTAAGTGGCCTGAAAATAGCTGTACAAACTGTCCTCAGGTAAATGGACTGGAAAAGCCTCCAGAAAGCTGGTGCTTTAAACAATTTTATTTTGACTCATCAGTGTGGTTTTCATGTCATGACTCAGATGTTATTTTAATTCCTGCCCTTTAGGTACTTTCTGCTACCCAGGGAGAACGGAGGGAAGTCCGTTAAAGTGGAAGACCTCGGCTCTCTGCGTCTAAACATTGTTTACACCGAGGACCACGTCTTCCCCTCCGAACACTACACTCCCCTCAGAGATCTGCTGCTGCAATCTGCTAACGTGGAGGTACGTGAACGACGACGCCCGCCCCACTCTGCCCTGTCCGTCTGTGTTTTAATCCCACTGTCCTGTTTTCTGAACCTCTGCGATGTGTCTCTGTCCAGCCTGTGTCAGCATCCACCGCACACATTCTGGGGGAAGTGTGTCGAGAGAAGCAGGAAGCTGCCATCCCGCTTGTGCGTCTCTTTCTTCATTACGGCAAAATAGTGCCTTTCATCAGTGCCATTGCTCATGCAGAAATCAACCGCACACAGTGAGTGATTTCAATACAGACAGCAGGAACTCAATACCACTCATCCTCTAGCTTTATGATTTGCTTGCAAAAAATATCGCTGCATCTATTCAGAATCCAAAGGTTGTATATTGAGGATTTGCAACTCATTTTATGTCAACACAAGTTTAATTACAGAGGTGGTAGAAATCCAGCTGTAGGAAAAGTATGTTTTTCTGCCAAAATAGTTCCACCGTAATAAGATTTACCTTGGATATTAAATTACTACATGGTTTATTTCTCCTTGGATTTGTACTCTGTAAAAAAAAAAAAACACAGTGTTATCCCCTTTCTTTTACGAATAGGGATCCAAACACCATTTTCCGGGGAAACTCGCTGACTTCGAAGTGTATCGATGAGACCATGAAGCTGGCTGGGATGCACTATCTGCAAGTTACGCTAAAACCGATCATAGACGAGGTATTAAAACGCCTTTCTCCTTTCTTTGTGGTTTTACTGACCCTTTCAAAAGTATTTTAAAAGACATTTTAAACTGAAAATCTTTTCACATTTCTTCACCTTACGAACAAAATTGTGAATGTTTTTAATCTGGATTCCATGTAATAGTGGAACACTAGAGCATAATGGAAAGAAAATCATGGTTTTCAGAATGCATTTTGTGTGCAGTCCCCTTTACCGTGATACCACTAAATAAAATCCAGTGAAGCACATTGCCTACAGTAGAGCGTGTGTATAAATTGCTGTTCTGTGAGGGGCTGAGAGGTTTGTTAGAGTACTGTAGTGAACAAACAGCATCTTGAAGACCAAGAAGCACAGCAGTCAGATCAGGAATAAAGTTAGATTATAAAATTGAAGAATTAGTTGACAGAACAACAACTCTAAACATTACAGCCAGATTTGTGACCAAGGTTAGACTCTTAAGGGCTGCTGCACTGCATTTATTTTTTTAGATGTTTCACTGGTACAGAACCTGAGAAGCTAATTAAGCCAATTCAATCAGCTGTGTTGGAGCGGCAACACATCTAAAACATGCAGGATGTCTGCCCTTGAGGAGTGGCTCTCCTGGTTTAGATCAAAGCATATCCCTGTGGTACAGTGACCCAGTCAAAGTCCAGACCTAAATGCAGGATCTGTAATAAGATTTAAAAATTGTTTTGGATACTTTCTCTCCAAGTTGACTATATTAAAAGGAAGAATAGGCAAAAATGGCTGAATGGTTTCTATCTTCTCACAGTTATGCAGTATTTTAGGGCTGATCTGTTGTATAACACCCCAGAGAAATTCACTGACCTCCATGTTTGTAATGTGAAAAAGTGGGTAGAAGTGTAAGGTATGAATACATCTTTCTCTTTTAGGTTTACATGTCTGAATATCTGTCTTAATACCATACTAATACTCTTTCCCACAGATTTGCACAGAACACAAATCTTGTGAAATCGACCCCGTCAAGCTCAAGGAGTCGGAGAACTTGGAGACAAACAGAGTAGGAACTCTAGTTTGAAGCAGTCTGTCTGTCTGCACTTCAACGCTGTGTTATCCGGCCACTCTGACCCAACTTTTCCTCCTCAGGAAAACCTTCGCCAGTACGTGGACCGTATCTTCAACGTCATCACCACCTCCGGCGTCCGCTGTCCCACCGTCATGTGCGACATCTTCTTCTCCCTGAGGGAGTCGGCTGCCACTAGGTTTCAAGGTAAACCCACTTCATAACGACTTCTTAGAGATGCAGGAAAACTGGGAATAAGCAACGGGAAGTGGAGGGTTGTAAATAGCAGGAAGTGGAAGATTTACAAGGACACTAAGTGCACATGCAGTGGGTACCGAGAAGTACTTTTATGTTTGCTGTCTGTCCCAAAACCACTGAGGTGTTTCAGGAAAATTATTGAATCATTTCATTAGACTCTGGTGCCCCCTGTTGGCCGTCATGAGCCACTGCAGTCACAGGAGAAACAGTTGTTTCTGTCTCCAACTGTAGTTCATTTGTGCTTCTTAAGTAAGTCATAAAATTAGGAAAGCTCCCAAAGATACATGATACAATTTATGTTTGCTTTTTATAAACAAAGCCTGCAAAATTTAATGTGTTCTGTGTAGCCAGTACACTCCATAGTCACCAGAAACACGATCTGTTTCCAGTAAACAAAGTATCACACAGTTCACAGCAGGTTCTTTCCCTTGACACATTTCTTTCCCTTGAAATGTGTGTCAAACATGCTTGCTGTTGTTTCCTCTTCTATCCAGTTGACCAAGATGTCCGATACACAGCCGTCAGCAGCTTCATCTTCCTGCGATTCTTTGCGCCAGCCATCCTCTCACCAAACTTGTTTCACCTACGGCCCCATCACCCCGTGAGTAGGATATTTACTGCTAACACAAACTCTGTTTACACTGGCATCTACATCTGAAGCGAGCGCTGGTGATAGTGCTTGCCAAAAGGCAAAAGATTTGACTTATTTCTTTGATGTTGTGGAACCAGGTTGAGGAGAGAATTTGAGTGAAATGCTTTGAATCACAGTCAGGTAGGATAAATAATAATTTGTGTTTTGTGATTGTAGGATCCCGCCACTTCAAGAACCCTCACCCTCATCTCCAAGACAATACAGACTCTTGGAAGTCTCGCCAAGTCTAAATCTGTGAGTTGCTCTGCATCAACCTGGTTCTGTCTAACACTCTGAGCTATTCAGTTCAAAACAAAGATACCAGCGTCTTACTTCCCATCTCCTTTTTATCCTTTTTTTTTTTCTTTTCAAGGCCAATTTCAAAGAGTCCTACATGGCTGCGTTTTACGACTACTTCAATGAGCAGAAATATGCAGATGCTGTAAAGAATGTGAGTGTCTGCTTCTTCTCACAGACACTTGGCAGACTGTTCAATGACACTGGCTTTTATGTGGGATGAGTTAGAAGAAAAACAGTTAGATGGGAAATGATCTGCATTTTTAAAAACATGATGTGAAGGAGTAGCAGGGTTGCTTGGTGGAAAAGCAATACATTTGTTTGAATAAGTGTGGAGCAGGAAAAAAGAGCATGGAAAATAAGTTTATTTATGGAGTTTGTTACTCATCATATTGTCCAAACATTTTATCCATCCATAGAACTATATCTTCGATTAATTACGCAGTAAGGTTTTCTATTTACTCTTTTAAGACTGGCTAAAAAAAGACTGAAGATTTTAACTTTGGAAATAATGCTAGTTTGACATAAAATATATATGAAAGGAGCGCTGGGAATATCTGGACTTTGACCGAATGCATCTTTCACTTACCTTCACAGTTTCTGGACCTGATCTCCACTTCTGGCAAATGGGATCAGAAAAGCATTGAAACACCAATCATGCTCAAGGAGGGGTAAGGAGACGCATTAATGTTGTTTTTAATGTGACTTTACAAAAGCATTATAAATACATATGTCAAATGTAAATATAAGACATGAAGCTGTTGTAAAATTGTTTCTTAACTTTAGACACAATAGCAAGCAGAGTTGGAGATGAATTTAAAGGCTAACCGCACTAACGAGTGTTATTAAATAAATCTTAAGCCGTAGTTGCCACCACATTTAGTTCACCTCAGTATTTCTCTGAATATAACGAAAGCAGATGACAAGATGGCTGCCCATGCTCAATTTATGGATTCTGTTGCCTTTCAATCATTTTCTTCTAATGTCTAAATTTAAAAGAGAAAATCTGAGAAAAACAGGGAGCACAGCAGAGTTTAGCTCTGAAACATGACCCTTGACATAGTAGATTTTACACCATAAAGATCCTTCTGAGGCAAAACAGTGATCCTCTTCCATCAACACTCCCAGTAGCTGTTGATCTGTAATCACTAACAAGGTCAGTACCTGACTCATCAACAACCCCACCCTCTTGTTTTTCTGCTCCCGGCCGTAGGAGTGTAAAAGTCACTATAAAGAGGGTTGATGGGAAGGGGCCTAAAGCCCCAAAGGGCAGGTAAGATCTTCTGCCTTGGTGACCCCACCCCCGCCTCTTGTGTTTGCGCTGTGACTTCCCCCAAAATGATTTGTCTCCCACCATCATTATGTGCAAACTGTTGACACTTTATATTCCCTTGTAGACAAGAAACTATTGAAAGTGTTGTTGCATTTCCTGATGCGGTGACGGTTGAGAGTGTGATTCGGTAACTCCACCGTGCTTGTGTGACGTAAAGCGTCAGCCTTTAGACCCGCTTACCTTGGCAGTGTTAATGGTGCAGATTGGCTCATCCCATTCCTCCCGACACGCTTGGTGTGACGACGACAGCCAGACTTTGTTAACTCACAAACATTTCCACTATCTCATATCTGCCCGCATCCCCGACTCCTCTGCATCCAGAGCGTGACAATGTCACTGCCTAAAACAGAGGATTTACGTAGATCTGACCCAGGATCTGTGAAATAGTGAGAGATTTAGGGTTTAGATTCCTGCAGATTTATGTTTCTTGTTTTCCTGTAGAAAGTCATCCTGCTCTTTACTCTCCTTTATGCCGTCCTGCCCAGTGGTTTTACATGTTTTACTAACAACAACAAGCATACTGTCAAACTAGAGACACTTATGGATATTCATGAAAAGCTCCTCCAGCACCCTCAACCACTGGTTAAACCAATGCAGGTGTTTCCTTCTTTAAACTGGAAGAACATGAATGTACTAGTGTGCATGTAATTATTGATTTAAAAAAGGTGCAAACTGTGAAACATGATTCATAAATGTCACAAAATGAATAAAATAAGCAATATTTGTAACTGTAGTCTGATTTTTTTTTTTTGGCAGAATTACCTCTTAGCTGAATTTAAGCACTAAATGTTAGAAAATATGAAAGGAATGTGTTGCAGGTTTCCTTAAATGAGGTAGGAGTTTAAAATAAATTATAAGATTGTTTCCATCAGATTATACTGTTTTTAAATGTCTGATTCTTACTACATGCTAAGCAAAGTAAATTAAAGAACATGTTTTTTTGAGCATTAATAGACCAAAGTAACAGGACATTTCTTTGTTCTATGAAGAATACAATATATATTTTACATTTTTGTCCCTAGTTAGAGACAATAAAGGAGTAAACGGCCAGTTTTGACCACTGGCTGAGTGATTTGTCCATGTCTAAAAAAAAATATTGCTGTAAGTCAATTTTTACTTAAGTAGTAATGAAATGAAACAGAAGTCATTTGTACACCAATAAGGAAAATGTATAATTTATGCAACTTTATTGATTTGGGTAAAATATGGAAAACCACTGATAGATTTTGATCAGCTGACCTGTCTGCTTTGTCTGACTTATTGACTGATTTGTAAAACGGTATTCTTCTGCTTCAGCTGTGAATTTTTTAACATTTGTAAAGAATGAGAAACTCTTAATACGGAAATCTCTCAAATCAGTTCAAACGTTCTTCCAAAGGGTTTATGTCAAATCTCTTCTTTAGAGGTTTTTTCACATATGGATGAAGCAATGCCCTCCAGACAAAACCTTTACGTGCATTTTGTTTAAGAAACTGTTCAATTTAACACTTGAGCTTAATTTTTGTGTTTTTGCTCCGCTCTCATTTTTCTGCAGATTTATGATAAAGAGA
The DNA here is from genome assembly GCF_003331165.1 of Xiphophorus hellerii. Lineage (NCBI taxonomy): Eukaryota > Metazoa > Chordata > Actinopteri > Cyprinodontiformes > Poeciliidae > Xiphophorus > Xiphophorus hellerii. The sequence goes on from NC_045675.1 coordinate 21,348,791, forward strand.
GCTCAGGGCAGAAACCGGTTTGGGATAAAGAACTTCAAGAAAAGATGGTTCCGACTCACCAACCATGAGTTCACCTATCACAAAACAAAAGGTGGGCTCAGCGAGTTCCCCAGAAAGATTAAACTATGATCTACGTTTACGTCTTGGTGGGCGTTTCTGTGTGACTCTGCAGAAGAGGGGGTGGGAATGTGCAGAGCGTGCACACTCATCCCGCAGCACACGTGGTGCAGATTTAAGTTACTCGGCAGGCAGCTAGTGTGTGCACCCTGACTACTGACTGAAGCTAATCTGAAATTCTTTATTTAGAGTTGTATTTTTAGCACATGTCGCAGATATATTGCAGACAATATTCTACAAACCAAAGATACTGAAGAGCCAACTTGCAGAGGTTTTGGAAAATAATGTGTTTTGGGATTATGATCCCAAAAACAAGATCCAAAATATGATCACAATAAAATATCTGATAGTTGCAATTTTGTCCCATAATTGTTACGTGAAATAAGAAACGGATTCATTATACCTTTGTTTGATTAGCTCCTCAGCATTATTTACATTCTTTACAAAACTTTTTCTTTTTTTTAGATTAGTTTGCATTTCTTCTGTTTGATTGTGCTACCTGTTTGCTCCAGGAGAGGGCGCTCTGTGCAGCATTCCTATAGAGAACATCTTGGCTGTGGAGAGGCTAGAAGAGGAGTCGTTCAAGATGAAAAATGTGAGGACCGCTCCTCCCGAGATAATGCTCCAAAAGATTTTCTGCAAGAGCTTAAAACTTCTGCTTACTTGCTGCTTTTGCCCCTTCCTCCAGATGTTCCAGGTTATTCAGCCGGAGCGAGCGCTTTACATCCAAGCCAACAACTGTGTGGAGGCCCGAGACTGGATAGACATCCTGACCAAAGTCAGCCAGTGCAACCGCAAACGCCTGAGCACCTACCACCCTTCAGCCTACCTCAACGGCCACTGGCTCTGCTGCAAGCTGTCCGCAGACACAGCCCCGGGGTGTACGCCCTGCACTGGGTACACGGAGCCTTCAAAGCACACCCCCAGTCAGATTCTACTTATTTTCCATCTCTTCCTCTCACCGTATGCATGTGTTCACCTAATTTCAGCGGCTTACCTGCAAACATCCAGCTTGACGTAGACGGCGACAGAGAGACTGAGAGGATTTACTCCCTCTTCGGCACATACATGACCAAACTGATCAAAATGCAAGGTCAGACACCAGCGACTCTGCCTCACGCACTGTTTTCTACATGTGTGTATCTTCACTTCATCTCCTGTTTTCTTTGTGACTCCCCCATGCAGAGGCCTGTGGAAGTAAGTCCGTGTACGACGGGCCCGAACAGGAGGAGTATTCTACCTTTGTCATCGACGACCCCCAGGAGACGTACAAAACCCTGAAGCAGATCATTTCGGCTGTGCAGACGTTGGAGCAGCAGCACACCAAGTACAAACGGGACAAGTTCAAGAAGACAAAGATAGGCAGCCAGTATGTGCTTCTGATATGATACATTTACTATGTTAAGTCAAATGTGAAGTGCCCTTCACATTCACTACCCCTTCTGGTAAAGCTGTGTAAAAATCTTTAAAATAAACCATCTAGTAGAATAATAATAAAAAAAAAAACTGTAGATGTTTTTAAATCTTCACAAGTGGCTGCAGGAAGGTAGCAACTCACCTAAATTTGCCATCAGAGCAACGATTATAAACAGCTAAAGCTGTTGTCTGAGGATCCAAGTTAATCTTGCCACGATGCATAAAAAGCGAAATGTCAAGGGAGGTTAAAAAAATCTCCAGATTTCATTCTTTCAGAACTGTAACAAATAATGGAGTCTTGGGGTTTCTCAAAATTTCCAGCACAATTTTAGATGGAACTTATGTGCCAACTGTTTTTCTATTTTTTTGTTTTTGGGTGGCAAAAAAGACCACGCAGTGAAAAGTCATTTCTGAAATAATATCACAAAACATTCGGAGTTTCCTAAACTCTTCAAGAACTTTAATTAGAACTCTGTCGGCAGATGAGATTAAGATGGAGCTTTTAGGTCACACACTTTAAGATGGTTTCGGCTTTAAACAGAGGTGGAATATCGCCACTTTCCTAAAATAATGGCACAAGTCACTTCTTGCTCAAAATTGCCATTATTTTAAGAAGGTAAGGATTTGTGAAAAAGCACATGAAGGCCACTTTTAAGTATGGTGGAGGATCTGTGACACTGTTTCTCTGCTAAAAGCCCCCGAAAAAATTGTTAAAGTGGATTGCATCATGAATTCTTTGAAAAAGCAGGAAGATTTAAACAAAAAATGGGATGTATTTACAGCAGGGTTGATTTTTTTTCTATTTATTTTTCATTTTTTGTGTAAGACTATGCTACTGTGATAAAATAACTCTTTATTCTAAGGCTTTTTATTTTACACTGGGAGGCTTTCTATCTAGTAGGTCACATGTTTCAAACTCTCAGCCCATGGGCCAAATCTGGCCAGCCATAAGTTTTTATGTGGTTCCTTAGAACCTTAGAACAGAATAGAATATCATTTTATTAATCACATCACTGTAGTTTTATCCTTATACGGCCAAATTACATCTCTATAAAAAGATGTGTAATATCTAAGTTCAGGAGGTTCTCATCAAATGCATATTTTAACAGCTTGTTAATAGGGAGTTTTATCAATGCTTTCTGCCACAACCGGCCCTTTGAAGACATTCTTTATCTTGATGTGCCACAAAATTAAAATGAGTCTCCAGGTCATTGTCGTAACTACCATTATCAGCCAGCAGGTGGTAGAATTGCACAACTTCCTGAAATATCAACAAAATTTTGGTGAACTTAAAGTTCACATTCATATCTGAGAATTAAGTCACATCAGTTGTTTATTTAATGTCAGACTTTTGTGCATGTTTTGCCCTCTGACATCTAAAGCCTCACAACACCTTTTTTTTTGTCCTCTCAGGGAGCATCCGATCGGAGACAAGAGCTTTCAGTGCTACATTCGTCAGCAGTCTGAGAACACCACCTACTCTATCTAGCAGCAGCCCTGCATATGCCCAGAACCAGCATATTTGTTTTTTCTTTACTGCAAGAAAACCCGACTCTAAAGCAGCCCAGCGTGTTCTGTTGAGTCGTAAATCTGTCTTTTTCTTTTTCTAGATAAGATGAAAAAGAACAGCGTCCAAGCCAAATAATTTTCTGAGGTAACTCATGAGCTGGTTTGGCAACAGGGATCCCCTGATTTACTGATTTGTTCAGCTGTTAAGGAAACCCGATGCCAGACTTTAAGAGCTGTGTTGTGTTGGTTGGACCACACAACAGCGTCTCTGAACGTATTCCGCAGAAATTGGAGGAACAAACGTCAGATCAGTGCGAAGAAAGAAGGGATCTAAAAGCTGAGCTATTCACACCACACTTGCATCAGCCCTGATGTCCCTTCTGCGATGCGACGAGAGAATAAACTAAGCATTTTCACTGGACACTGTTTGTGGTGACCAACACGCACTTTAATTGCCTCCAGATCCTTGGATGAACAAGCCTCACAGCACACTTTGAACATCTTCTGTTGTCTAAGTGTATTTTTTTCTTAATGATTGGTGAAATGTTTTACTGCATTTCACCTCCGACAGACCAAACTTAAGAAGGAAGAAAGGACTTTGTCCCTATGCACTTGTGTTTGTGTGTGTTGTTGTTTTTTTGTTCTGTTTTGTCCCAGTTCCCCTCTTGTAAGGTTGCAAGTGTCAAGGGGACAAAAGAAGGGATCACTGGGACCAAGGAAATCTGAAAGTAGCTCAACGTTAGCTGTAAATTCTCACTCCACGCACAATTTTATGTTTCTTTTTCATCGTTATCATCAGCACTGTAAGCCTGGTATAGTTTCTCACATTCATTTGTGACCTGTATAGAGGACAGAAGAGAAGATTGCAGGTGTCATTAGCTGCTTACACAGAGTCTTTGTGTGCTCTAACATTGACTGCATCCATCACTAAAATCAGTTCAAACCAAACCAGAGGTTTGGTTCCTATGCACAAAGTCCCAGGTACTCTGAACTCCAACAAAGTTGGTCTGGAGCCTGTAATGTTGGTTGAATTAGTGACATGTTAGATAATAAACCAATTTATTTTAGAGTTTGGCTCTAATGTCATAATGCAACTTGTTGCCAGTTTAGAGCCATTATCAGTAGGGTTCTGGTCATTATTTCACCACATCGTACTTTTGCAGTTTTAGTCATTTTGTAGCCTTCTGTTTCAGAGAAAAATGGGAGCCACTCTTCCTATCTGTCTTTTGATGATTTTGTACCTGCTTTAAAAATCTTTCATACAAAATCAGTTTCTGTTGTGTAATCCACTGTAAGGAAATGTGGTTATCTACCAGCCGGAGGACTCTTTGGGTCATTTTGGTCCAGGCGGGGAGTATTAGTGCTCATATTTCAAGTAGCCCAAATAGGGATTAGAAACAGAAATACTGGAAATAGTGTCGTATAAATTCTTTAAAAAATACAATTATAAATAAATGAAAAAATAAAATTGGTAAAAGCTGGGTACAAATTTGGCAAAAGAGCGGTTGTTTTTAATCTACGAACACTGCTGTACGAGAGGCATTTAGAAAATTATCTCAACATGCTGCCACATACAGTGAAAGACATGAAGGCACATCAGTGAATATTCAAATAAATCAGTCCCTGGAAGCCTTTAAGCACCTGTGGATCTGGAGTCCCAATTTTTTAGGCACATAAACATTTATTTATTTATTTTTTCATTGAAATGCCGCTTTCACACTAATGTAGCTGTTGTATTTTAACAAAACTGAGAAACAAAATTCTCCATTCAAGCTATAATCTCACACGCTGCTTGGACTTTTTTTTACTCTGTGTAGGTAGCTAAAGTCACTTTACTTATTTCATTGACATGCAGAGTGTTAGAAAAAACCATTACAAATATTTCTTTTCCTTCCTACTATTCCATTTAATCTAACACAAGCTGTATTTTTGACATGGTTTATGTGGAGCTGACTTGTGTTGCTATAAAGGTGCAGTCCTTGTTTTCGATGGGTTCTCTTGGAGAACTTGCCTCCTCTTCCCCTCCTTGTGTTGTGAAGTATCTTATTTTTATGCATTCCTCTGAGAAGCTGTCCGCTGTGAATCTTACCGGACTCCAGCTCAGAATCTGTTGAAGGTACAGGGTTTATTGTTCTTGCTTGGTTCTTTTTGTCCCTTCACTCTTTCCACAGGCAGCCACTCTGACTTAAGCTCTCATTCTTGCCAAACCAGTGCATGTGAAGTGCAGCTGTAGCCCCGATGGACTCTTGAAAACAAAAGAAGAAGCAAATTTTGTATTTTCTAAAACTCAGCTCTTGTATATTTAGCCTCACAGGTGTTCCCGTGAAAACAGGGTCCCAACCAGTGCCAGTCATGATTTTTCTAAAATCAACTTTTTAAAAAGCAATCAAAAAAAACTGTTATTTAGAGATGTATTTTTTGTCTAACTCAGCCTGAACTGTTTTAAAAGCAGCTGAACGCTTATTCAAACAACATTCTTCTCGTCTTTGATGACTGTGGTGAATTTTAAGGAAGCTTCTTGTTTTCTATCTTGTCATACGCAAACCTTGAACGGAATGACTGGAGTAAGTGTGTGTGTGTGTGTGTATTCTTGTTGTGTTTTGATGATGGATTTTATCGACAATTAATTTAAACCTTTTGTAATTTTTTTTGTAATGCCATTTATTAAAACCAACCACTGCCCACTATCATGCTAAGGACACTGTTTCCCCACTTTGGCCTGATTTAGTGCTCCCCTTATAAATATCCTTTATTCTTCTCCTCTAGAAAAAGAAAGAAATTCTTTCCTAGTAAATGATCATTTGTGAATTATTAAGAAAACAGTGTTGCTTTGACTTCTGAACAGTTATTTTCTTCTCTTCAGTTGCTAATTTTCCTCAGGTGTATGAGACTGATATTTATTATAATTTTCCAGTAAAGAGTCTGCTGAGGTGGTGCAGCGATGGCAGTTACGGTAAAAAGCACCTCCTCCATCCCGAAAGCCCCCAAATAAAGGGGGACTGAATTATGCAATAAAGACAATATGCAATAATACCACAAATCAACAGTTCACGTCTGCTGACCTTTTGCAAGAAAATGCCTCTAAAAGCAGAGAGGTGGTATAAAGGGAGAACAGTGTATTTTGTACAAATATTTTAAAAGTATTAAAATAAGTGTGTTAAAATGTGTACATACAACAGCTGGATGAATGGTGCAAATGTGATGTGTTTTTTTTTTTTCCTGAATAACTAAATGAATACAATATTAATGTAAATCTGGTATATGTGTCATTTGTTCTTAACGTCCCTCAAGAGGTGTGGTTTGTTAGTTTTTATTGGAAACAAGGTTGTAGAGATATCTAAGCCAAGCAAAGTGTTAGGTGTGATAAGTTATGTTTCACAGTTATGCCACCATCACCTTTTTTTCTAGATAAAGTCGATGAAATGTTGCCAAAAGCTTTATTTTGGTCTCATTTTGGTCCACAAAAACATGCATATAACAGCCTTCTGGCTTGTATTCGTGTTTAAAACCAATTGTAGAAACTTATCAGTTGCTGTTAAGACAGCTAGGTTTGTCAATTTCCTTTGCAATGTCTTCCCCTGACTAAACACCAACCAAGAGAGATCCAGTGTTATACATAGTATGTTTTTATAGAGATCCAACCAGCTGCTTAAAAATATAATATTGGGTTGCGCTTTATTCCTGCACCACCGCACCGCCCGACATTTTTAAAACTAACTTTTTGGGCACTTTGGTGGTGCAGGAGTAGAGCACACAACCCACAGGTTTGAGTCTCAGCCCGATGACCTTTGCCGCATGTTTTCTCCCTCTCTCACTACTCTCTTTCCTGTCTGACCACTCTCAGATATGAGCCACTAGAACGGATAAAAAATTACTAAAATTTTTTACTGTATCTGGTCAATAAAGAACTAAAAAGATGTCAGTTTTACTGCAATCAACAAAACGGTGGAGTTTTTGTAAAAAGTGGATCTGTAAATTATGAAAAGGTCTTTAGAGAGACCCACAGGTTCAGCCTTTTTTCAGTAGATTTTCTTATTGGCGAACTAAGATTTATTTTTGAGAAAAATTAGGTCCATGTTTGTGGTTCTCGTTGCTCCAAAATTAAGATGAATGCAAAACCTTTCTTAATAATGCAAATATGTTTTTTGCACCTTCAATTTTGTTTTCCAAGATGTTACCTATCTGTGAAAAAAGTGCCCTAAAGATGGAAAAAAATATCCACCCCCATCGACCACCATATTTTCTCCATTCCACATCTGAGCTCTGGGGGCCGTCCAAAATCCTTTAGATGGCCGTAAATGGCCCACGGGCCGCACTTTGGACACCCATTGAATTAGGAGATAAATCAATGGACATTTCATCCTTGTTTAACTTGGACATCAATCTTTTTTTTAAATACTCTAAAATATGCAATATTGCGTATTGGTTGAGTTCTCCTGTGGGCTGTGGGCCCCCTGTGGGCCCCCTGTCCTGTACTGTGTTTAGTAACGCTATTTTCCGCCTGAGTTCAGCCACGTTGAGTAAACAAAAGCCAGAGAGCGTCAATAGCGTGTTAGCAGCGCTCCCTCGCTGCCTCCCTCCCTCCCTCCCTGTCCTTTTCTTTTCTTTTTTTTCACAAAAACACTTTCGGGAAAAATAAAGTTTGCCCCCGACTCCCCCTTCTCCTTACCGACCTGCTCTCGGTCAGTCTAAGCCAAACCGTGGCCTGTAGCTGGAAGAACGGCTCGACTATGTGGAGGCAGAAGCGGGCTCTTGGGAAACCCTTGGCTTGTCTAGTATTACTAGTGGCGCTCGCCGATGCTTATCGATGTAAGTACGATCGCTGCTTTTTGCGGGGGTTTTTTTTGCTGACATTAACGGGGCAGGCTCGTCAGGTCGCATTAAAACTCAAACCGTGGCCCCAAATTGAGCTTCCAGTCTGGATGAAACCAGCTGGGAAACTTGCAGGACTTTTACATAAAAAAAAAAAAAAAAAAGATAATCAGAGGGGGGGGTCATGACTCTCATACACCGTGAAACAAAAAGCCTGGACAACATGAGCCGCTTACAGCAACTAGGGGGGCTATTTCTGGGAAATAACCGTTTCGCAATGAACTCTTCTTATTGCCAATTCATAGAGAAACAATTAGGTTAGTCCAGAAACACATGGGCCAGCTGTCATGAGGGAAGAGACTCCTCAGCTGCATTCCTGTGAGGATCAGTCAGGCTTTGTTGTGTTTCTGTATTGCATTAATCACTAGAGGAACCTACAAATCAGCAAATCTCTTTCTGTCTTTACACAAAGAAGCTGTGGCTGTTTGGAGCTTGTTTCTGAAGCAGGGTGTCTGTGTTAGTCCTGAACCAGAATACAGCTTCCCAGTTCCTGAGCAGGCACCGGAGGGCCAACTCTTTGTTCGAGGAGAGCAAGAAGGGCAACCTGGAGAGAGAGTGCATCGAGGAGGTGTGCAACAAGGAGGAGGCAAGGGAGATCTTTGAGAACTACCCGGAGACGGTAAGGGTCCCCCGGGGTTAGATCAGATGTTGCTGCATTTGCAGGACATGTCAGATTTTGAAACCAGCTTCAGCAGAAAATAAAGGAGAGGAGGATCAGGAATGGGAATGAAACAGAATATATGGGAGCACAGAAAGAACACACAAGCAGCGAAGTTGGAAGAAATGTAAAGCAAAAAGCCTCCAGCTTCACTAGAAGTTGAATTTGCATATCATGCTTCAGATTTGTGAAAATCTTTGAAAACTTTGAGAGAAGCTTAAGTTCACATCTTCAAATGTGTGTTTTAGGTGATTTGTTTAAGTCATCGAAAGAAAAGCAACACAAATACCAGATGAATAAAAAGTGGGTCAACTCCTGGTTGTTCAGACTTTAACTTGTGCCACATTTATTTACAAAAAATTCCTAGAATCCTTGAAGCCGTGTGAACTAAAACGGATCCGCGGGCCTTTTGAATAGAAGGCAGCCCACAGCATCACAGTTCCTCCACCATGCAATAAAACATAAATACTTTTCTGTCTTCAGAGCCGCCTGGAGGTTTTGTTGTTGTAAATAGCATCTAAAGGTTGTTATGGAGACTTGGTGACGGTAAAGATGTCACTCTTTACCTGCAGCTCTTTAACAAAGAGTTTTATTTTACCTCCTGTTCCATCCTGCTCCTGTTGCATATTGGAGGGATAAACGCCATTTAAAAGTGGATTGTTAATTAAAGGTTCATAGAAAGTCTGATCAACCTAAAAGAAATGTAAATAAAAACTAAGACGCTGGTTCAGATACTTTAACTTTGGAAAAATGCTAAGGATGCCAATAATTGTAGCACTGGTGATTTAAATGATTAATTCTTCAAAACACTGGCTCTAGGTTGATTTTGGACGTATTTTGTTCTAAGTCCTGAAGTATGAAACATCTAACAGTTGTCAATCTGTCACTCTTTTTTGCAGGAATACTTCTACCCCAAATATGTCTGTGAGTTTGCTATTTTCACTTTTATTTTTTGCTATTTTCAGCATCTCGTGCCTTCATACCCGTGACTCGTTTTCTTCTTTTCTGCAGTGTGTTTGGGTTCCCACCGCGTCGGCATCAACAACCACAACTCGCAGTCAAACATCCCGCCTGACCTTCGAACCTGCGTAATGGGTGAGATTTTAACACAGAGTCTGCTTTTGCTGTGAATTGCTGCCAGCGTCATGCCCTGTGGGTCGGTGTGTCCTAAACCAGAGCTCAGTAACCAGTGCACACCATACCCGTGCTACAAGGAGGGCTCAGAGCGCTGCGTCGACGGTCAGGCCTCCTTCTCGTGTGTGTGCAAGCCTGGCTGGAAGGGGAAGCGCTGCGAGGATGGTCAGTTATCATTAGTTGGCTCTTTTTTTGTTGGATTTTTAAGCACAAGTGTTTACTTTAATGGTGCTTTTAAACTTTGACTGAAAATCATTTTAAGCCCTGTAGTGACTGAACATTGCTTTGTCATGGCTGTTGGTTTCTGCAGATATCGACGAGTGCTCAGATCCTGAGTTTCCAGCAGGATGCAACCAAAAATGTCACAACATACCAGGTAGTTTTCACTGCTTGTGTGAGGAAGGCTTCGCCATCAATGACAAGATCAACTGTGTTGGTAAGATCTGCTGTTTTTTTTAATGATTTCTGGCAGGTCTTTTACAACTTCACGGTCAAAAAAACCTTCTACTCAACAGCTGAGCACACAACAGTTTGTTTTTCATTCTGATACCTTTCTTGCTATTTATTCATGTGGATAGTTGAACTCTTCATGCCTTAAATCACAAACTCTGCTCCCCCAGCTGTTGCCCTCAGGGAGCACATCATTTATTATTTCTGACCCGATGGGCCAGCAGATCTGCTGAAAACACCAAAACAGCCCAATAGCTCTAGGCTGTTTGAAATAGCATACGGTTTGTAGATGTCCACTGTCCCATTTTTGATCATCTGGACATTTCCTGTTTTGTTCTGTGTGGGTAGCTCACTGTTTATCTTTGAGTGTTGTCCAGTACAAAGTCTTCACAAACATGAACTCAGGCGGTCTGATGATTTGGCTTTCTGTTTTCATTTGATGGGTTACAGGGAGTGAGTAAGCCGCTCTGCTGTTCCATATTGTGCATGTGAGCGTCATGTTGAGTTTCTGCCGTTATCCACTGCTTCTATGAACTGATTCTAATCTAATTCTCATGACATTTTAAGGTGTCACATAAATTCCCAAATAAGATACTTCTTTTTTTTTTACAAGAGATGGTATACATTTGATTCATCTTGTAAACCTTATAAATATTCCTTAAGCAGTTTATATTTTGATGTCTAACAAGACTGTTATTGTATTTCTTTCCAGATATCAATGAGTGCCTGCTGTACGCCAGTATTTGTGAACAACCAGCTAAATGTGTCAACACACCAGGCATGTATGAGTGTCAGTGTCCCCTCGGATTTAAATACAACTTCACTTCCAGGACATGCGATGGTGAGATCTTTACCCTTCCAGGCTCTGCCTCACCTGACATGCACATAATGTCATTTTAGGTCTTGAATACATTAGTGACTCTCAGCATGTGAAACCTTCTTTACTTTTTGCTAGTTGGTTTGCTTTCCAGTTGTTGTTTTTCTATTATTATTTTACCTCGAAGGCTCTCTCCACGTGTATTTCACCAAGCAATCCGAATGTCTTTTAAAATTTTCCCCTCATTGTTGCAGATGTGGATGAGTGCGAGACGCAATCGTGTGACGGGACGTGTCAAAACACGGTGGGCAGCTACTCGTGCCACTGTGACGGCCGTCGGGGGTTACAGCTGGCGGCAGACGAGCAATACTGCGAGAGAATCCCCGTTTGCGTGGACCTGAAGGACTTTAAACACCCTGAGATGCTTTACCTAGGGGAGCAGTTTGCAGGCTTTCCAGTCGTCTACCTGCGCTTTCGCCTTCCAGAAAACACAAAGTAGGTGTTTAACAAGCATATGCTGATGAATGTAACTGGGATTCAGTCTTTTTTCAATTACTGAACATTTTTGAGACTGCGGATGTATTCTACACAAAAACAAAATTCCCTAGCTCCCTAGCAAAAAGTCCTGTCACCTTTGGGTTTTGAGGTTGTTTTCTGTTCCTTTTTTCATCTGTATATCTTGGTTTGTTTTAGGGAATATTGGATTTTATTATTGCAACTGTCTTAGTACTTTAATGACTTGAATACATGACTGGTTAAATTTGGTTTCTTGATGATTCAGTCCTTTATTTTTTTGTTTGTATTGTCTTGTTGGTGGAATTTGTGATTTAGCAGCACTTTCGGTTTTGTTGGTTAAAGCTTTCTTAAAACCATTTTTATACCACATTGACAAGGAGGACAACAATATCATTTACATATTGGACTTTTATGAAAATAAAATTGTCAGAATATTTAACCCCAGATGTGATGGTCCACATGAATTATAGGTGTAATAGATTTTCAGAATATTTTGCTTCATTTTGCGAGTTGACATTATATTATAACAAGAACCACAATAAACACCTTTTAGACACAAGACCTACAAAGGATGTCCCACTGGTCCCAATATGATCCGCATTTTGTCAACTCAAATGGGTTTCATACATTAGGCTACTCCTGAGTACTCACCCAGCCTTAGCAAACTACTTTCAGGGCCCAGATTTGTTGGTTGAGATGTACTAAGCAATCAATGGTGGTGCAATAGCCACTGTTATTCAAATACTTCATCCATCTCAAACACCGGAATAAAAACATTGTGGTTCTTTTTTTTTTCTTTAAATGAATTATATTGAAGTATTTGTAGCATAATAAGAGATGCTGAAGATACTGTTACCATGACTACATCCATGACAGTCATGATTGTCCAGAGGGTTATTTCATCTTCCTTTTTCTTCGTCCCGATAGATTCACGGCAGAGTTTGACTTCCGAACCTTTGACCCAGAGGGAGTTGTTCTGTATGCCGAGTCTGCCCCGGACTCGTGGTTCATGTTGGGACTAAGGGGTGGCCGCATTGAAGTCCAGTTTAAAAATCAGCACACCTACAAGGTTACAAGTGGAGGAAAAGCCATCAATGACGGACAGTGGCATGTGGTAAGGTAGTGCGACACATCAGTGAATTGCTGCACACAGAAAAAGCAGGTTCCTTCCTTCTAGCTGACAGAGAGATTGCTGATGTCTTGATTGATAAACTGAACTGATTACAGAGGTTCTGCTCTGAAAGCTGTAAGGCGTCAGCAGTGTGATATTGTCTGTGTGATACACAGATCTCGGTGGACGAGCTGGAAAGCAGCATCAGCGTGAAGATCAGTAAGGAGGCTGTGATGAGCATCAACAGCCCTGAGAATCTCTTCACTTCAGTCAACGGCAAACTGGAGACCAAAGTCTACATCGCTGGGCTGCCCAACCGCACAGACAACGTCATGAAGCCTGTAAGCTGGCCCAGTCACAGCAGAGAAATAAGTAGCACAGACAGGGCTAAATGGATGTGTTTGACACATAAAATCCAAACTGTTCTCTGTTCTTCTATCAGATCAATCCCCGACTCGACGGCTGCATCCGTGGCTGGAACCTAATGAACCAGGGGGCCTCTGGGGTCAAAGAGGTCATTCAGGAGAAGGAGAGCAAACACTGCTTCATCTACGTGGAAAGAGGGTCCTTCTTCTCAGGGGCCGGACTGGCACTCTTCGACATAGACTACAGTGAGTAAGTTAAGTCATGCTTTATTAATCCCTGTGGGAAAGCTTTGAGTGTGTGCTTGAATAGTCATAGGGCGCTGCAGCAGGACTGACGGTAGAGTTGAATATGCTCTCTTAGTTTTAAGAAAGCAATAAAACAGTATAACAAGCAAAAATATATTTGAAAAAATTCCTGCTTGAACCCTCGGGCTTCAATGTAAACCTTCCACAGACTCGACTGGAAATCAGAGGTGAACTTCGGGTCAAGGTTAATACTTGAACTCTGCAGAGTAGCGCTTTCCAATTGGCTTAGTACTTGGTTCCATACTTCTAAAAATTAGCTTCATGTTGACAAAGTCCACCGATTTCACTGAAAAGACCATTTTGGAGCAAGGTTTGGTGACACACCATGAGTGGATAAACAAGCCAAAAGTTTGAATTGGTGAGATATAATTGGTCCAAATGGTATATAATGTCTAACAAACTTCAGATGTTTTACCACTAATTGAAGATGTATTATAATTGGAGCTTATGAATTTAAGTAGAAATTTGAAGGTAGCTGAATCTTACTGTTTAATTTGAACAGAAATTATGTATTTTTTACATAAATAGGTGATTCTAGGAGCTGGAAGGTGGATATAACAATGAACATCCGTCCATCAAGGAGCACAGGTGTCGTCCTTGCTCTTGTCTACAACAACACAGTCCCCCTGTCGGTTGCTGTGGTAACAAAGGAGGAAGAAGATGCAGTGAGTTAATCGATACCGATATTGAAAATAAGCTCATGTTCACATTAGATCAAACTTTTGTAACTTTATGTGCATTTGCTCTCCAGAACCTGCAAGTGTTTCTGGACGGCGTCTCTGTGGCCACGCTGGACTCGCTTATGTTGTGTTACCCTGATCGGTTGATGGTGCAGCTGAACGTGACTCCGACAGAAATCCAGATCTCTGCAAACTCCTCCACTGTTGGCTACATAAAGTCTGAAACCCTGCAGAAGGCCCTGGAGCAGCTCAACACCACCATGCAGAACCCTATAAGCACGTACATTGGCGGGATACCATGTAAGTTAAAGAACAAAGGTTAAAAAGTCATGTTTTAGTCTATTAGAAGCCCAGACCTGAATCTTAAGGAGGAAATGTAAGTTAGGAATGTGGTAGATCTGTTAAAGCTTACACATTTCAGCCACAGGGTGGGGCTACAGCACTGCCAGGAGGAAACAGATACTTTAGGGTGGCAAGACTTAGTAGAGTATACAATATTTTCTTGCTTTAATCAACACAATCAGTTGTTTGAGCTTCTATCAAGTGATGCATTTTTCACTAGCAAATGTTCATTGGTTGTAAAAACACAGCTGGGTAATGAAACATGGATTCCCACTGCAGGATTTTACTTGCTACTACAATTTTCTGAAGTGCATTGAAGCAAAAAAAAAAAGAAAAAACACTGCCAATTCTGCTTTTTGTGTCACAAGAGGCATGGAAATTTAACTATTTAGCAAACATTAGTGTAAACACTATACACACACTATAAGAATTTGATTAAAAACAAGAAGAAAGACCAAAATATATTAAAAAAAAACAAGAAGAAAGAACAAGATGTATTCAAGTGGACGTATTGAAAAGATTAGTTGTCATTTGTCTCATGTGATGTCACAGAAAGGGACATATAAAGAGGGAAGCTTGTTTTGGGGCGTGTGGATTTTATCCTGATTAAATAACATTTTACAACAACAAAAACAAAACAAATATGACATGTTTTATGCATGCAACTTGTTTTTCTGACATTAATTCAAACCAAATGTTTGCCGTTTTCGGTTGGTTAGTTACCAAACTTATTCCTATCTGCTTAATGCCAGAATGGTGAGATAGAGGAAAGAAAATAAACCAGCAGCGATATCAGGAATAGGACTCTGGACCTCAACATGTGTTTGAATTCTTGAGTACAACTTCCAAATACCTAAAAGTGACATATTCATACGAAGGCATACACAATGAGAATGTCTAGCCTTCACACTGTTCTGGAGGAAGATGTGTTCTGAGTCCCAGGGATGAATTTGTTTTGGTGCAAAATGTGCAAATGTGTCCCATAAAAAAACCAAAAGGTGTCATGAGGGTTACTGAAGCCAGTAAGAGAATGCCATTATCCACAGTGAAGCAAGTCAGGAACTGAAATGTGCTGAAAGGTCACTCGTTGAGGAAGAAGCCATCACTCAAAAAGCAAGACGAGAAGCTTGTGGAGGAAAAGCAAAGCTTGTTTGATCCAAGTTATGCAGATGAAAGGTTTCAGTAAACTGTTGATAAAGACTTCTCTAAAATTTCTGTTATTTTGAAAATGCTACACAAAAACAATTTTGGTTATTCTAAAACAGGAAACCCTCCCTGTCCAATGTTTAGTCGTTGGACAGGGAGGGAAAGTTATAAGTCAATTGTGGACTTTTTGTTTTGTACATGAAGACAATTTAAATGATTTTACAAAAAAGCCCAGTAGCTTTAAAAACTTCACTGATGTTTATGCCCATTTATAAGCAATTTTTTTCAACTCTCTTTCTTTAAGCTGACGTCCCTTTGCCTGCCACCCCTGTGTCAGCCTTTTACCACGGCTGTATGGACATCAGCATAAATGGCAGACAGCTGGACTTTGACGAAGCACTGAGTAAACACAACAGCATAAAGTCTCATTCCTGTCCTCCTGTCAGTGACCCAGGACACCCTGATGTACATCGCCCTGCATAGGAAGTGACCTTAATTAGCAAACCATTAAAAAAAACTCCTCAAATTAGCCAACACCCCACATGGGACACCTCTGGGGATATGTCCGATAGATAATGGGGTTTTAAGTGCTGTCCTTCATCCATGCTGTGTAACTTTATCCACCCTTCTTATTCCAGGTTTTTTGGTTGGTCTTAGCTTCAGCAAAAGCTGGACATTATGGTTGTAGTAGTTTGTTGCAATAAATGTACAATTTTTCAAGATATTTTGACAGAAAGAGTTGCGTTCTGCAGTAGCAGTTTGTATTGAGTAACATACGGTTGCCTTTGTGTAGATAAATAAACAAATGGTCACTGTTGGCCAGGCTCTGATAGTACCCTGTCCTTGCTGCAGTCATGTTCCTGTCTGTGTTTGTCTCAGAAAAAGAGGCAGAACCTGGAGGCCTCTGACACACGTGTCTTTGAATCTACAATACTGATCTGGGTCACACATCGAAACCTTTGGTGTCCAGCTTGGTTGATAATATTATGGGTGCACAATTCCCAGTGTATATAAAAGTCAAACCGTGTAGTTCTTTCTGGTGTATTCTTTTCGATGTTTATTTTAATAAAACTGAATTAAAGCAATGGTTCTTGCATTTTATTAATTTCTGTCCTCTTGCCTCAAATAATACTGAGTTTAAATTCAAACTCATTAGACTCAGGAAGGAGAGATCAATTACACAGAACAGGGTCAGGTATTGACTGATTAAAATGATGCTGTCATGTGCATGAAATATGACAGCAGCACAGATGCAAACAGTAGGAATTTTCTAACTTAATAGTAAGAACTTTTTTTAACAACCTCTCCTAAGTTTTGAAATCTATTCTGTAGATTCTCAGGAATTTCTGCTGATTTATGGTACCTATGTTGCAGATTAGTTTGCATTGCTCAGGGCTGGCTCCATATTCGACAAGGCAGTTTTTTTTCCAACTTTGTGTGCCAAAATAACACAAATTCTGTTTATCGATTTGACACATAAAAAATACCTCAAAACAAAGTGAATTATTCCCCTTTATAGATCCATTCTCTGCACATTTGTACACATTTGAAAAGAAAAAGTTAAGTTGAAAAACTATTTTATGGACTTTTTATTTCTATTTCGCTAAAATGTTGAAAACTTTTCAAGCTAAAGCTTAAAAGTTAGGTTCAGGCTAAATAAGAGCACAAATCTTATTCTTAATCCTCACTAGAACGGTGTTCACATGGTAGATGGGTACTGAAACCTTTGACCGTGTTTCAATACCAAAAAGACAGAAATCACGGGAGCAGAAATGAAAGCTAAAAGAATGTAACTCAAAAAAGGGATGATCATTGTGTATAGTATCTAGAATATGAAAATGAAACTGTTTTGCATCTAATTTACAGTAAATGAAACAAACTAAAAATGATTTCTTGGGGGAAAAAAAATTGGCAAGAATAAAAATAACTGCGGGAAGTTTTCTGAGTTACGCAACAGTATTTCCACTGTGTCACTAGACCAGAAAGGGCAGCACTTATATGAAAGTAAAAATAAAATTTTTAACTGCCATTAAGAAAAAAAAAAGTTTCAGAGAATGTGACTTTTCTAAATACTCTTGTAAATGGATATGCAAGCTTAACGTTAAAAATAATTCATGTCTCACAAAACAGTTCAGTCAAAAATGACTCAAAGCTCTGGCAGATTAACTAAATTAGTTTTCATTCAACCAATATTGTTTTTCCCCTGATAGGAAATTATATTGATATTTCTCAAAAAACAATAGTAAAATGTAAACGGAGTATGAATTTTGAAACTCTAAACTTTTTCAGTAGTCTATTCATATGTCCAATTATTACCTTTACCCACTTGTCCTTGCAGCATTGTTGGTGGCGATCTCCAGCGGTAATTGAATATAAGGGGGCATATTTAGACAGATTTCCAATTCATCACATTTTCTTAATAGCAATGTTAATATCTGTATTGGCATTACAGTAAACAATCTCTTCTTACCACCGCTGATCTGCTTTTAACTTGTTTTGACAATTTATCTGTGGTGTGGTCTCCAAGTCTTTGAGGTTGGTAGGCCTCCTTGCCATTACCCTAATCTTTGGCTCCCTCCACAGATTATCTGGCAGACTGAAGGTAGGATTCTGTCTTACTTATTCCAAACATTAACCTTATTTTCAGTCAGAAGTAACATGCTAACATTTACAGACGCAAATCTTAAAGGAGGATGACTAATTCAGTGTTAACATTATGGAGAGCCACATTCCTCAAACTTGAACAGAAACACCGCATTACTCGTCTGCATTGCAATTCCACCTAAGCCAATAGTTGAAGTAAGGTGAAATCAGTTTTTTCCAGTGTATAATGGGGTGGCCGTATACACTCGCTGAGAAGGAGAAGGAGGGATGGAGTTGCGTGGAGAACTGCATCATTACAAACTCCTCAGAGCAACTCCCCCTCCAGAAGCAGCACCGTAACCTGCAACAAGGGCTGAGGAGTGCAGTCTTTCTCTGCAGACCCACACCGGCGCACAGAGGACGAAGCAGGGAGAGGAAAGTACAGCCAAAACCGCAATGGGGACGAGCTGAACCGCAGACACGAGACAGGCTCGGCTGTTTTTATTCTGTGCGCGCGCTGTGTGGAAGAGCGGCGTTTAGCCCTCGAGGCGACAGAGACGTTGGAAGCTGCTAACGGACGGAGGCGGTGGAGGTTTACCTGAATACCTGCAGCGTTTCACACCGACGTTAGCTCGGACCGAGACGGGACTCGGAGCCCACCACACGGGACAGGAGAAAGTTTCTCAAGCTTAGCGCCACCTTAGCGGCTAAACAATGTGGCTGACCCCGACAAAGTCCGTCTCGTCGTCGGTTGCCCTGCTAATCCTGCTGGTCGTCCGCTGGTCCCACAGCGGTAAGTAAACAGTTACATGCTACGGCAGGCTAGCTAGCTCGCTAATTTCAATTTAATGTGAAGCATTGCTTTTTTTTTTTTTTTTTTTATATACGCGTCACAATCCTCATTAATGGTTTTGACGGTTAACCTGGGGTATGTCGCAACATTTTTCTCGTTCCCAGATGGTTAGACATGTCTTCGTTAAAGGGCACATTTTGCTTTCCTTTTAGTTTTAATCTCCCCCCAAGAGGCGAACCAGTTTTTGAGAAGACACAGGCGAGCAAATCAAGTTTTTGAGGAGACGAAGCAAGGGCACTTGGAGAGGGAGTGTGTGGAGGAAAGGTGCACCAAGGAGGAGGCTAGAGAGGTTTTTGAAAACGACCCAGAGACGGTGAGAATCTAAACAATTTTGTTGGACTTTTCAAGCTTGTTTTCACTTCCATTAGTGGCATTGTTTACATGTGTACATGCTGTATATGCACGATGCCTTGTTTACATCATGATCACATTTACTTCAAACTGATGACTGCAAGTGACACCAGACTAATGATTCATTGTCTGGGCTTTGGGTGTTTTTGATCTATTGCGTTCTGTGATCTGCTAGCTGTCACCACTGTTCCTATGCTGGTGCCCTGACATGTTGTTGTCTGTCCTATTGTCTCTGTGATCAACTTTGAGTCATCTTATTAACGAAGCTTCAGCTTATCATTTCCAGTTTTTACAATAACGCCTCTATTTTTAAACTCACTCCTCACCACTTTTGTGCACAGAAAGACATGCATTTAGTTGTATGATTGGTATTGGCATCTTCTTGGCTTATGTTTTTGCCAAATATGAGAAACGCATGGATAATCTCTGCATCCATGTATGTCAGACTGGCTCACAAATGTAAGTCAAAGTTGCAAACAAACCTTACTAAAGTGACTAATAAAGAAAATAAACAGGAGGTGAGAAACTTTTTTTCACACATTGCATCACTAAACTACAGGCACGCCTTGTTTTTGTCTCTTGACATTTAGCCACAAAATAAAACGTAGTGTGTGCTGAGATTATGTTCCTTAAGCTTCTTATGTTCTACATGTGATGAATATGTAGACAAGCACAGAAGACAAATAAATGTAATTTATTTATTTCTTAATCTATGCAGTCGTATTTAGACTTTGACAACATAAATCTGAACACTGGTTGTTTCAGGTGTCAGTATATACGAGATGCTTTGAGAATTTTTTTTCTTGATATTTTGAATTAATTTTCAGATTAATAATGACTGAAAACAGTGAGAGGGGTTGGTATTTTGCAGGATTAAGGTAGTAATCCTTTGCCCTTTAACTAACACTTGTGAGAATTTGACCTACAGAATTGAGAATGCTTAAACATGTTAATCTATGACTCACAGATTATTGATTAGATTAGCAAATCAGAGAAACTTGAAGATTGAAAGAGGGACAAAATAAAGAGGATTGAACTCATAAGTAAAGCAAATGTCAGATAAAATATAATTGGTAAAGAGAATTTGGTGATATAAAGCTGCAGTCTCGTTCAAAGCTACATTATTCATTCAGAAGGCTCCCATTTCTGACTCTGCATTTTCTTCCTGCTGCAGCTTTTTAGCTCTGCAGAGACCAAACAACATCTTCTGTGGCATTATACATACTCACATCAAGTTCCTTGAGGGTGACTCAAGCAACTAATGTTAGTATTAAGTTTAGAAACAGCCTAGAATTTGGCAAATCATTTGCTGCATGAAATAATCTGCCTTTTATTTATTGTAATTGTCCAAAAGTGATGGTTTCTTTAAAAAAAAAAAGGCCCTTTAATTTGGTGCATTGGTTCTCTCTGCAGCAAGTCTCTGTGCCTCGAGGACTATCCTTTTGCTAGTTTTCTGAAGATTGTGACCTACATGTGGCTGAGTACTGCAACCAGGAGCCTTGAGGAATATTATGGCTATTAGGAATGCAGAAAATTTTTTAGGAAGCCTCTGAGGAAGGAGTGTGTAGATTAGTTCTTTCTATTTTGTGTAGCTAGAACATGTGTGGGTAAACGAAGCAGTATAGAAGTGACTCCATATCTTAAAAACTATCATGTGTTACAAAGATGTACCTTTTAATTGTGAATCTATATTCAGAAGTTGTTCAAATTTTAGTTTTGATGCATATTAAGCTGAGTAAAACTTCTTTCTTTTCTCTCTGATTCAGGACTACTTCTATCCCAAGTACATAGGTAAGTTCTTTTTTGCCTAAGACACTAAATCCTCACTCTCTCCATTGGTTTGATTTGCAATTTCTTCATTGTGCTGTATGTTCTTTGTCTTTGTTCAGCCTGTGTGGAAAAATTTGGGGATTCTGAAAAGAAAAAGCAGGATCTGATCACATGTGTTCATAGTAAGTTTGGCTTTTAAATGTGGTTACTTATAACTGATCATTCCTTATTGTTTCCTCAAACATTCTTTCTGTTTAAATTTTCACTTGGTTGCAATGCTACACTCAGAGGAGAGCATCTCATTGTGCTGCCCGGTTGTGCTGCACTGCAGTGACATTGCTTTGCATCACTCAGAGGCATCTTTTTCCTGCTGGAATAGAAGTTATCTGTACCCGATTTCTTTGTCATATCTAGTCTGTTTTTTTCTGGAATGATGCCTAGGTGTTTCGTGAGTAACGTTGCAGCACTTTGCCACAGTTATGCTGCACATACATTGGTTGATGGAGGACACGCCCCTTCATTCGTCACATACTCACTCTCTGCAGTTGCTTCTTCGTGAGCCGAACCAGTGAAGGAGTGACGTGAATAAAAAAAAAATGTCTGACGTAAAATGAGGACAGGATTTTTCTGCTGCATCAGTGTAGAGGAGACGTGGACCCACCCGGCTTTTACGCTATTGGCTGTGGAGTCTCCGGGTGGGTGCCGTGATTCAGCTGCATCACTGAGGCACTTAAAGATGCCGTATCTTTAGTGCTTTCAGCAACGACTGCACGCAATGTCTCCTGCATCTCTTTTTTTTTTTCGTGTCCAATTCATCCTGTCTCTCCTCCCTCTACTGCAGAATGGTGACTCTTTGGAGTGCTTTGATGAGTTCAGTCCGCACATTAACTTAAAGTTACATTTTCACAAACGTCAAACTAATAATGGCTGTTTTTAGAAAGTATGACAACATTTAATCCATGTGAAATTAATGGGTGACTGACATAATTAATTATATTTAAACAAATCATTCACAGATGTTTCGTTCTTTTTGGTTTAATTTCGTTCTCTTTCAGATGTAGGGTTGCAACTACTGATTATTTTAATTACCGTTTTATTCTGACGATTAATCAATTAATTGGAGAAAAACTTAGCACATTTTGCAGTTTTTTCATTTAAGCGCTTAAACCGTTTTTTACATTAGAAATACAAGAAAAATAAACATTTTATTGACTAGAATGGGATAGCACAGCATTCCTTTAGAGAATTTGCTGACAAGAATCTTCATGGTCTGACTCAGTGTTTTTTTCTGAGTAACTGACCTAAGGTCATTGCCTCTTTAATGATTTGAAAAGCATCTCTAGTTCTTTTAGGAATGTAATCAGACTGTCTTTTGAATCATATTTGTGAACTTTTTAGCGACCTAGCATTCAGAACATGTATTCATGCAAATCTATTGCTTGTAATGAATGCTGTTGTTTTAAAATGCTAAATGTGAATTTGAGGGAAATGGAAACCACGGCACATTCTTATAATAGGCAAAATAGGCGTGCTTATAAAGTTGATTCTTTGTGTTTCATGAACTTGTTTCTGTTTTTCGTCTTCAGACTGTGTCCTTTTCTGTCACTTACTGAGCTGGAGCTGACATGCCCAGACTTGTCAAGCATTCAGACTCCGCTGCTATGATAACTGTAGCAGAAGAAACAAGATTTGCACTCTCTTACGCAAGGCTAAGACGACATAGAGGACTTAGGAAGAAGTATTCATTGGAAAAGTAAACACATTAAAATGCAGTTGGTATCAGTTTGATCTTTTCTATTCAGAGCTACAGCTCTCGTATTGTGGGAAAACCCGAATAGGGCATATCCAGGAGGATAGGTTACCCTGCGTTAGGCTATTTATACTGAATTCCTGATTTGCAGAATATGAGATTTGTCCTTCCTCTATGTTCTCTGCTTCACAGTTGCATGCAGTGTGTGAATGTCACGCACTTTCTTCTGTATCACCTTTAACAAGTATTTAATAACACCTATTACCTCCTGTTTTTCAAATTCTTAAGACATTCCAGACCAGTGCTCTCCTTCTCCTTGTAATGCCAGAGGTACGGTGCGCTGCGAGGACAAAAAGGGCGATTTCCACTGTCACTGCTTTACAGGCTGGACAGGAGCCAGTTGTGAGAAAGGTATGGTCATCATCACATGACTCGACTTTGTGAGCTGGATCTCAGCAGAGGTTGAATTTGTGCAGTGTCACCCAGAGTCGGTGCAGACATCTCACCACTCTGACCTTGGTTCTGACAGCTAAAGCCTATCCTATCCACAGATGGAAAGATCTGGCTCAAAAGATTTTTTATTTGAGTTTAAAATCATGTATCTTAGTAAGGTGAAAGTAATTAGTTTCTTTCTATTTCACTTATGTCTTTGTACTTAAGCTGTTTATGACGCAAATATGATTACCCAACTGCTGATGCAGTTATTATTCATGTGGGGGAGGATGGTTAGATTCCTTTGAATGGCATTAACAGGAACTAGAGTTCAAAACAAGAATGTTTTTTTCTACAGAGATCAGCATCATTTAAAGGAATATTGCTGCACAGGCAAGAACTGGAAAACATACTTAAGTTAAATCCAGATCCAATGGGAGGGAGAGAGAGGAACATTTCCACTGTGACTCATCTCGCCACCTTACTGTGAGAGGAAAACTGTAACAGATTTAATTTGACTCGGGCCAAACCTTTTCCAGAACATGACAAGTTTGCTCCTTAAACCTCTGCTGCAATCCTCAGCCACAGTTGCAGAGTGCCGTAGTTATTTTTAAGGACTTTAATAAAGTAAGAATTCAATTCATTAGGATTAAGAAGTCCTGCACTGTTCAGAAGCTTAGAATTTACTTTACAAATTATTCTTACGGTAAACATGTTATTCAGGTACCACTTCTAAATCCAGTGAACTTCCTGCTGCACAGATTGGATGTTTTTTCATATTATGTTGACAGTAGTTTTGGTTTTTCTGCAGATGTCAACGAGTGCACCAGTAGTAATGGAGGTTGTGAACATAAGTGCAACAACACTATTGGAAGTTACCGCTGCTCCTGTCATGATGGTTTCATGCTGGTGGGTCGCCACATGTGTAATGGTAAGCCACAAACCACTGAACCATTTATTCTAACGACTGGGGTCCCATCACAGCTGCAGCTGCAAATAACCGTTTGTTACTGAGGTTCCTTTCTCCTTTGAATCTACTTTAGACCTAATGAATATCGAAATACCTTATCAATAAAGGTTGTAATTAAGTTACAATACTAAATTGCTTTATTTTAATTTAATTTAATTACGGTATGCCTCCATAACACTTATGTAACGTCTATAAAAACTTGAAGTGTAACAAGCTCACTTTATAAAGGCTTAGTTAAAGTTATCGTGATGAACACAAACTACTTTGATTGATTGATGTAATTACTTTAATGTCATTAACCAGATTTATCAGTTCTCCAAAGTCAAATCAATCTCGCCTCACCAATAAAATGGATTTCATCTGAAGCGTGAACTACACCTTTCTATCAAGTTTTTAAGAACTGCACTAAAAAAGAAGAAGAGATTTTATTTTCATGGTTATTATTTGTCTGAAGAACAAACACAAAAAAAATTGAGATTTTACCAAGAATTATTGGGAAAAATATAATGTCTAATTTTACAGAATTAAGGTTTTCTTGCTACTTTAAAAGACAAACAATTCTTCTGAAGCTATGCACTTGATTTAGAATAGAATATATTCATTTTGAGATTTAAGTCTTATTTCTAATTTAAGGAAGAATCTCATATTCGTCACAAACTTTCTCAGGTGAAAACGATGAGAAAGATTTTCTTTGCTAAAACGTCTGCTGAGAGTTGCTCTTTATATCTATGCTATATTTCAGATATACATTGTTAAAGGTATCATTTAACAAGATAAAAGCATATTACATTCAGTATTTTGACATTTTGCTAAGTACTCGACCTTATGTATTGTTTTAGTTAGAAAGTAATGAAATTGGTAACTTTTATAATCTCTTGTTTTAACTAATCTCTTTGAGACTAATACCACTGTAAATGGCGTTCACATACTCAGTATGGTAACAAGACAATTTAGAGGTCTTAAAAACGCACAACTTTGAGAAACAAGCTTATTATTTTTCAGAAAAAAACTTTATTTTGTCTGACCTACACATTATTTTTGACTTAAAAAAAAAAATCACATTTTGCTTTCAATATGAATCAGGAAGAGAGCAAAGTCTCTGGAGGTAATAGAAGAAACTCCAAGGATTGCATCACGTTATTTACAATATCATCTATAAATCAGATTGTTGTAAATATTCATTTATTCACTATAGCTGAACTTAATAAAACATATATGTCAGTTTTTCAGGTAACTAAGGATGAGGATACATCTGATCATGTTGTTTTGCTGTTGATTACAAAGATTTAAATGCACAATTTGATAAAATCTCACTTTGACATGAACCCCACCAAGCTGAACACACACACTTTGTTTGATTTTTCAGATATCGACGAGTGTCAGGATGCAAGTGTGTGTGGAACAGCTCTCTGTCAGAATAACAAGGGCAGCTATGATTGCTTGTGTGAGGACGGCTACGTCTACGACAACAAAAGCAAAAGCTGTGTTGGTGAGTCTGTGCAGCCATTCACAATAAGAGAAACTGGGGCAGTTTTATTTGATCTGGCACGTGAACAATGTTGTCCTCAGCAGGCGCCTGATGTAGCGCCGCTGTAGGTCATGAAAAGAAAGCAAAAAATATTTTGAAGAAATGCTGCACAATTAGGTAACAGTTCACTCTTGTCCAAACAGTGTTTTTAATATTTTAGGTTAACCTACCGAAATAAATGTGAAGCACACATGCAAATTAGCCAAAGTTCTTTTTGCAAGACCCACAGATTGATTTGGTTCTGTGAAGAACTCCAAATATGGATTCATAGATCAAGGAATTTTAAAAACATAAAGATAGCCATTCAGCTAATTACATGTTTAATGATTACATGTATCTTTAAAGTATAATGTGTTTATTTGATCTGCTCTGTGTTTTCCAAGATATGCAATAAGATGCTATAAAAACACATTTTATCTTGACTGTTATAAGTTGAAGCAACAACAGAATCAAATGATGGAAATATAGAATGAAAGCCAACAATGACTCGGTGGGAACCAGACTTTTCATAACCTCGGTGTCCCTCCTCAGAGGATTGGAGTTTATTTAAGCCAATCTTTTCATGGCCATGTAAGGTTGTACGTGAAGCTCCAAAGTACTGCCCGGCCAACATCAGTGACCACTTCACTCAAGTGTTGTGTGCATTCCTTCTGTGTTGAAATGATAGAAACCCTCTTTCTTTCAGTTTTGTTGAGTTTCTTTTTGTGTGTGTGTTTTTAGTTCTTGGAAGTTATGTTTTCCCTGAAAATGATGATGTTCCTTTGATAAGACCATGAACTCTCTGCTTCCCTGTAATCTTGGCACCACAAGCATTCTTCTCTTTAATCCATGCAACCTCTGTTATCACTTGCAGATGTGGATGAGTGCCAGTCTGGCGTATGCGAGGAGGAGTGTTTGAACATTCCCGGGAGTTTCCGTTGCTTCTGTGACGGTCGTCAGGGCAGGAAGCTGGGTCGTGATCTGAGGAGCTGTAAGGTAGTCGTATCAGGTTCTGTTTTTGTTGGAAACCAAGAATTAAAATCTACTTACTTTATCATTACATTTAAGTTAAATGGTTTACAGGTGCATCTGAGAACCCATAAAAATATTTAAAGCCTTTTACTCATAATAAAAAACCAAACTAACTGTAATAATCTCTGTAGGTTTTCAGTTGCACTTTGATGCTTTCTTTGGTAGAACTTTTACATTTCTAAAAGGTATTGAAGCATCAATATGTAACTCAAGCCTTCAGACAGTCTTGATGCTTGTGTACTTTTATTATTTCATGAACTACCTTATTGTGCCTGATAATATCATTGTTTTGGTTTGTTCTCCAGCCCATAACGCCGTGTATGTCGCCTTCCCTGAAGAGAAATCCTCGTTCTCTTTATTTGGGTCGCATGTTCAGCGCCGTGCCCGTGGTGCGGCTGCGTTTCCGCCGCAGAGTCCACACTGGGTAAGAAAATGTTCCTCATGCTTATCACCAGCAGTGTGTGAGACTGTCCCTATATTTATACCCTGCTTAATGAAGTCGTTGTACCAGCCCTAGTTCAGATAATGTTGGTGTGTCTGGCTGTCTTTAGTTTGAGCCAAGGAAGTAATTTATTTTCAATCGACAAACTCAAATGTTATAGTTTGAACTCTTGAGATATGAAGGATATCTTCAGGGTGTGGCATTGTGGGGTAATTGTTAGCCAAAGAACAAAAACACCTGATTTGGGTTTGATTATGAACAGTTTTTAAACTAATTTATAATTTTTTTAAATTATTTTATTGTTCTGCACTATATAAAAAAAATTCAACTTTTTGCATTTTGTCAGTGCCACCTTTTTTTGGATTAATTATTTCCTGCTTTTTAGCTTCTACCATGTTTCATTTCTTTCCATTCTTTTTTTCCCCTGCCTTCATCAGTTTCTCTGCAGAGTTTGACTTCCGCACCTTCGATGGTGAGGGGGTGATCTTCTTCGCAGGAGGCCACCTCAACAGCTCCTGGATTGTCCTCGCAATGCATCAGGGGAAACTGGAGCTGCAGCTCAAGTACGGCGCCGTCAGCAGAGTCACCAGCAGCGGGCCCCTCGTCAACGACGGCCAGTGGAGAAAGGTTTCTGCTTAGAGGCTTGAAAAGCAGCTGCACGTGACGTAAAGAATTTGAACTTACTGAAAATATCTTGGATGTGTTGTCACAGATCTCAGTGGAGGAGCAGGGCCGCAGTCTAGTGATAAAGATCGACAGGGAGGCTGTCATGAAGATCGCTGTAAACGGTGACCTGTTCACGCTGAAGAAAGGCATGCACGAACTTAACCTCACTGTCGGAGGAGTTCCTTTCAGGGAGGATGGTCTCGTCAATCAGGTGTTTATTTGTATGTGCTTGTTAGCTTTCCTGATCACCCACCGAGGTTAGATCCTGTTCAGATGTTTTCCAACCGTCCTGACTTTGATGCGTAGATAAATCCCCGGCTGGACGGCTGCATGATGGAGTGGCGCTGGCTGACGGGTGAAGACACCTCAATCCAAGAAACCATCCGGTCCAATGACAACATGCAGTGTTTCAGCTCTGAGGTTCCTGGAGCATATTACCCTGGATCAGGCTTCGCTCTCTTCAACATCAGCTATGGTGATCACTCTATCCTCCAGACAGTTAGCGAAAACTCAGAATGATTGGACTTTAAACAAAGCAGCATTACAAAAAAAAATCTAGCAGTTTGAAACTATACCTTTTTAAAACTTTGGTAGACTTTAATAACATATTCAGGTCCATCCCAAGTGCTTATAATTGTGCAGAAGCATTGGACGTTGCACAACAAAGTGTAATTTGTCATTCCTGACTCATCACGTTCACTATTAAGCTTGTTTTGATGACTGTAAGTTGACTTTCATTGACTCTTTCAGTGTATTCTCAACCTTCCTTTTCTCCAGAGTCCAAGAACCTGAGCATCCAGATGACCCTGCGCCCACTTTCTGGTATCGGAGTGCTGTTTGCGCTGGTTCACCAGGACAAAGTGCCTCTCTCTATCGCTCTGTCTGACTACAATCCCACCACAGAAGAGTGGAGAGATGTGAGTGATTCATAACTCAGCTTCCTCACACATTCATCTTCTTTCCCTGTAAAAACTGATCTTGTGTTTGTTTTTCAGTTCATCCTGGTTTCTGTGGGCGACGTGGTCATCGCCAGCTCTCCTGCACCCTTCTGCGACGGCGAGAGCCACAACATCCAGGTGACCATCTCAGGTAACCAGACTCTCCTTCTGGTCGACGGTCAGCCTGGACGAAGCGAAGAATCAGAATACACCACAGACGTCTTCTCACATTCAAGCACCTTTATAGGAGGTCTCCCAGGTAACGACTAGCCCTCTTCTTTTTTTTTTTTTTTGCCTAAGTTGGTTTTCCACATTCACTAGTAAAGTTGATAAAGTCAATATTCTGCATAATCTTAGTGTTATCAAACCTTGTCTCCAGTACTTTCTACAACAAAGTGTTGATCAGCTGCCAAAACATCACCTTACTAAATAAAACCAGCAGTGCATTGTTTCATTTTGTTTCTAATCATAGTTGCTCCATTTCTGAGCCGTTTGTTAGAGTAAATAAAACGCACTGTTTTAAGATAAGAGTAGCTCCGAGCCTCTAATCGTACATCAAAGCAGTAATTAACACTGACTTGTGTAGCGGGTTGGGTTCTTGTTTGCTAAGTGGCAGATTCAACACCGGGAGTAAAACGTTTGGTATTGCTGACTCACATGTTGTCATTTCCTCTCTCAGACGTCTCCCTGGTGTCCACGCTGGTGTCGGCGGCCTACAGCGGTTGCTTGGAAGTCGCAGTGAACGGACAGTCTCTGGACTTGGACAAGGCCATCCACAAACACAACGACATCCGTTCTCACTCCTGCCCCCTGCTCAACTCTCAGCCGTGACAAAAAGCGGTCTATAAGTAGGTCTTTGACTTGATGGGGGGGAAATGTCCACTAAAATTCCAAAAGCTTTGACTCATTGGGAGACAGCTTAGATTGGAAAAAAGAATAAAACACACATTTGTTTTTAAATTGACACTGCTACATAAATTGCTGGGGATTTCTACCCCAGCATGTCGGATGGCAACTGAACTGAGCAGGAAAATCCATAGAATCCAGCAAATACATGGCAATACATTTTGTATTTTATGCGAGCTGCCAGCGTATTACAGGCTCATTAGCCCATAAGAACACAGCAGATGATTTTCAAAGCAGTGTTAAATGGTTGGAGCCTGTCTGGTCGGAGTTCTACACATCCTACCTTTGTTGAAATACAGATTTATTTTAATGTCTTTGCTGGTATTTCCAAAACTTGATTAAAGGGAGTGCTAACAAATGTAAAAAAAAAACGAACAAGGACCCTACACTACCCTGCTGTGTCATCATCTGGTGCTTAAACGTCTCTGAGTGTTTGGTGCATAACAACGTGTTGATTGTGAACCGAGACTCGTATTTGCCCTTAAAATGCTGAATCTCCTCTTGAGCCACAGCATCAAAAACACAGCTCTGTGTTTTGTTGATGACCTTGCACATCGTTACAGGTAGAAATGGACTGCAACGTGGAGCCATTTTTATGATCTCCTCTCAATTGCAAAAGCACTTCATGTCTGCCTGCAACCTTAAAAATCAACCATGTGCCTAGAAAACAACAACCCAAACTTGTCAACAGCTCCCCTCCGATCGGGTCAACCATTTTTTGCAATGGTGCAGTACTGTCACAACTCAAACTATCAGCCTGTGCATTTTCCGGGTGGATTCTGATCCTTTGAAGCACTGACCTGATTGTTGAGCTTTAGTCACTTACTTCATCACAGTCTCCCCTTCTTTTCCCGAGAGTCACTCAGTCACAGTTAAAACCTGCCACATACCAACCTGACGGCCACAGAAGCACAGGGAGGCGGGAGGGGGCGCTGTCCATGAGCAACGGACAAGGCACTGCATCAATCGCACCACACAAGCTACTGAGAACAAGAAGAGTGCGCTGTATTATACTGTGTGTAAATAATGTTACTGTAAAATGCTTTAGAAATGACAGAAAGCAAACACTACCTTCTGCTGCAATATTTTTGGATCGTTTCAAAAACAACAAAAAAACAACACAAACGCCTCTCAGCTTGAGTTTGAGGAAAGCTTTGGCAATAAGTTTGTCTGCTTGACACAGAAACCGAGAGGTGAGAAGAACAATAGCCTGGAATCAAAGTAGCATCAGTCTTTAGAAGCTCGTTTTTAATTTATCGGTGCTGAGCAAATCAAAACACGTTTCAAAGCTGAGAATGTCAGAGGAGCATTTTGACTTGAAACGCCAAAAGGGCTCCGGTGTTATTTTACATCCCTGTCATTTTATAGTTGTCTTATGAATGAATGCAAGCGTATCAAGTTTGACCTTCTATTGTATTTTTTTTAAACCATGTGTTGTATCTTGAATTTTCCCTTATTTTTATTTTTCACTTTAAACTGCCAGTATGTGTACAATGCTGCAAGATGTCTGCCTTTTGAGTTTTAACTTCCCCTAAACCTATTTAAAAATAAAATCAGCTGTATGAACATTATATTATAGAGTAAAATTGTATTTTCAAAAAAAAAAAGAAAAGATTTGTGTGTGTGTGGTCTTTGTTACAGTCATGTCCTAAATTTGGGCTGCATCTTACTTTGAGTTATTTTTATTACAGATAAAGCGCTAAAGATATCAGATTTCAGTTCACGTTGATGTTGTTATAGTAACATTTTCAGCATGAGAGAATTTAAAACATTTAGTTGGAGGTATGCAGTCTAATGGACAGGGTTAATTAAAAAGAATAAAAACCAGTGGATCTTGAGTAAACTTTGAGTTTAGGACCTTAAGTTCCCATCTCTCCCTAGAGAGTAAACACTACACATTTTAAATTAAGTTGAGAAACATGTTTGTTGAAAGTGTGCTTATGTAACAGACTGCTATGGCCCTTTAAATCCAAGGCCCCAACATCAGCACAAGAAGAGGACATTTATACAGTCGGGTTTATAGGAAAAGATGTTGAAATCAGCTGCTTGAAACTTCTGATCCGGCCTGACAGAACAGCTGGGGCAGAGGGAGTTGCAGAACCACATTTTATTGTTTTTTACTTAAACAAGATATTTAAATTCTCCTTTTTTTTTTTTTAAACGTACAGCAACTGGAGTTATACAGTGAAGTCACTAGTAGTCTGAGTGTTCAGTTGAATTTTCCAAGGAAAAAAGAAATTTCTGGGAAATACACATTTTTCTCACATAAAGGCAGATCATTAAATGCCAGGGTTTGTGTTTACGTAAGGTTGATTTTCTGATTGTCATAGCATCTCCTTTCCACTTGTTTTCAACAAAGACTCTTGGGGACATGCTTCTTTTTTTCCACTTATATTTTGGTCGTCACTGTATGCACCACTCAAACATGAATGTTGCATTACTGTATTCCTCTCAAGAAAATGGACAAATTTTCCAAAATCTATTGTTTGATGTTCTTTCAAAGCCCTTACAGCACAAATATATAGGTCAGAGATCAAAACAGTATGAATTTCATAGCAGCAGATACTGAATCCCAACAGTTTACACACATCATCAATAATGCATACAGTATATTGACTCTTAAGTACACATTAAATAACACGAAGATTAAATAAGAGCAACATGAATATCATCTAATCTCCATTTCACATTTCAAGAAAGCCCTTTTTAATTTAAATAAAGATTATCTACACAGCTATTATCTAAACAAGACATTAGATCAGTCCGTTGTCCTAAAATCACACTGTACATTCATAGCGTCCATCAGCAACTGAGACACAAACTGAGGCGTGAATTACTGAGTACTTTGAAAATTTGCTAACTTTTAAATTTCGTTAAAGCAGGCAATATTTTTAGATTGATAAATGCTGGCTAGCAGATCTGATCTGCAAACCCACAGTCTTCAACCTAAAATAAACAACGAGAGAAAAAGGGCTTAATTTTCTTAAATCCTGATGAACAGAAATGGTACTTCAGACATTTACTGTTCTCTTTTGTTTTGTTTTTAAAGACTCATACCTTGACTAACCTTAAACTGTTAGAGGATGAGATCATGGCAGGAATGTTGGGCTCTAAACATGTGGTGAAGTGAATTGTAGCGATCCTTCATAAATAAAATCCCCATATTTTAGTGTCAGCTTGAGCCTCTGAGGAGTTTGCTTACTCCCTTTACTTGCTTGCGTCTGATCTACTAAACCAGCTGCAGGAGTAAGCGTGTATTCTTCTGTTTTTGAAATACTGAGGTGGTAAGTTGCTCTTTGGGGATAGTACGTTTGATCGGTTTTAGACTCTTTATGAGTGACGAATTATAATCTTATGCTGAAAAAGATAACTGAGCTGATTTCCTCAGTTAACCACAGGAAACATAAAGATATACATCCATCAGTCTGTGTCTGCGATCAGTTAAAACCCACAAGACACAGAACTGAAATGTAGTGACTTTTTTTCTCTACAAAGACAACCTACAAAAAGTCTTGTGCTGAACTAGGTGAGGACATCCTCCTCCACCTCCTTTCGTGTGCGTGTGTGTGTCGGGGCTCAGCAGGCATACGGCGGGGGCTTCTCGAAGGGGTTGTAGGTGGATCCGTACAGGACTGGCGCGTTGGGGGTCAGCATGTAGCCTCCGGGGTCCTGGGTGGCTCCCTGAGACGGTGGCTGTGTGGGCATCTGGGCAGGCTGCTGGATCTGGCTCTCATCAGAGGGGTTGGCGCCAGAGCCTCCGTCAGGGATCATCTGGGGGGTGGCAGGTGCTTGGAAGCTGCTGGTATGCTGAAGGGGAGGAGAAACGGAGTAAAATCTCCAAAGTAATCTTTGGTATTTTTAGGTGAAATGTGCTTTTCATTTCTTTGATCTTTGTAGTGTGGCCAAGGAAACGTCAACCGAGATTCATCAAAACAAACTTCACCTTAAAGCATCAGCCAATACTTTGTGCAATGCATGTGGATTTTCACATGGCAGAGGAACACCAGCACAACACACAACATCTCATTAATAGCTACGCTTTGGTACCTGCATGGGTATGGGGTAGTTTGGGTAGGAGGGCAGAGCCTGGCCTGAGGGGCAGAAGCCCGAGTAGGAGAGCATGTGCTGGGTCGGGTTGTAGAGGATATGGGGTGGAGGCGCAGGGCTCGGAGCAATCTGAGCAGTGGGCTTCTGCTGCAGGAATAAAATAATAAGAATAATAATTTCAATCAAGGAAGAAGTGAGATATCATTAAGAAAGACTTGGAGGCATAAATTAAAATTAAAACAGATGTTTTCATCATTAATATTTTAAAGTTCTTCAACCTTTCAGACATTTTAGGAAACTTTTTTATAAATATCACGGGAAAAGACGTGTGTTTTCCACTGAAATTTGACCAATGAATTTAAAGATTCAGGCAACCAGTTTTGTGTCAACGTATAAGCACCTGCTACTTAATAATTGCAGGTGCTGGAACTTTCCTGAAAATGTATTTCACTAAATCAATTCAACCAGTGAAACTTAACTGTTTAGTATAATACTTAACGTACAAAGTGATGTAAGGATTTATTTCTGTTGGAACTCTGATGATTTCGGCTTTCAGATTCTAAAAATCCCAAATTCAGTTTCTTGGAAAATTTCAATATTGCAAAAGACCAATTGAAAACGTTTTAAAACATGAAATCAGTGCTACGGCCATGATATGTCTTGACAGATGAGAATCTCCTCATCTGAGCTGAAGGTCACTACTGAAGCAATAAGAGGTCCATTTTTTTTAAAGTAGAGTTTGTTTTTTTTACATGTTTACTTCCAGTGAGCCATATTTTTGTGCAAACTATTAAAGTAGTTTTAATCCAAAGTTTTCTATTCTTCCTTAAAATCTTTCTGTGGACATTGGCTAATGTTGAAGACATGACCTTTAGCCGTTTCTCTGTTTTAGGCCTGACACTCATACTTTTGTCCTCCACTTGTCCACCTTATTTATTTTTCTTGAACACAACGTACAGTATGGTGTCAGCAACAAGAGCTAGACAGAAAATGAGCTTGGAGCATCTCTAAGTTAGGCATTATTTCACTCAGCTGAGTTTTCTGAGACGCTCGTCGAGCTTATTAAAATAGTATATTAGCCATGCAATGGTCATAGTGAAGCAGATGTCTGGAGTTCGTTTTCTTCAAAGCCTGCAGGCTGTTAAAGCCGTGCAACATAAAACTCCAACATCTGTGCCAGCCACATGGGATATTACACACATTTAGTTTAATCTGATATAAAATCACCTTTACATTTTTTCCTTTTTACTATTTCTGTGGCTTTTTCCCCCCTTCATATAACATTTTTTTTATTTTTCTCGTTGTTGTAATTCTTCTGGACCTGCTGCTCACCATATCCTTGTATGCTCCGAGGATGGCGGCGTTGATGATGCCCAGGAACAAGGCGATCACGTTCAGCACCACAGAGGCCCACAGCAGTCGGTACAGGTGGATCACATCGAAGCAGCCGCTGACCCCCGTGAACTCGTAGTAACGGGTGTGGTACTCTGAGCTGGAACAGGAAGAGGGCAGCTGTGGGTCATGAAGGACTTTTAGTGTTTTCAATCTTGCTGTTATGAGCTGCAAGCACCTAGCACTTCTGTAACCATTAACACTGACAGGTTCACTTTTACCAAGTCATTTTTACAGAATCTGAATTCACCAGTCAGATTTGAAATTAGTTTGCAATATATTGTAAAAAAACAAAACAAAACAAAAAAAATCCTGCTGAAGTAGCATACAACACATTGTAAGCCATGTATTACATGAACTCTTAGTTTTTTAATCAGCCTGAAATATAATCTCCGTTCATATGTCAGGAGAACGTGGTTCATAATATTTGGTTGTTATTATGATGTTTCTCATTTTAAAAAACAACTCTCAGACTTGAAATCAGTTTAATGTATTAATAATTAAACTAATTAAATTAATTAAACTAATAGGCCTGTTCTACCTGAACAACAGACGTGTATGTCAAAGGTGACCCGTTTTTCAAAAAGTACAATATAAATATATTTTATAATCACTGACCACTATTGAGCAATAAGGTTAGGCCTTATTTGATTTTGCTTATGTAGTCACTCAAGAAGAATTTCTATTTGTTTTTTCTCAGTGCTTTGGGTTAAGTATTAACCCAAAGCACTTACTCCTGCTGCCCATTCACTAAGCAAATTAGCAGCACACAACCGAGCCAACAGAAAGATAACTTTCATTTTCTCAAAGCGCTCATGCCTCTCCCCAGGTTGAGCCGCATCCTCTACGCTGTCACTGTTGCAAGTCAAATTTAAACCCACATGCAATATGAGCTTCACAAGGTAAACCCAGTTGTCAAGTGCTTGTTTTAATGTCTGGTTCTCTCACCTCTCGCAGTAAAGGTAGCAGCAGTAGCAGGTGTTGCTCCTAACTCTAAGCGAGCAGGCTTTGTTGAATGAGCGGCACGCCACCTGCTGGGACAATTAGTAAGTTCACCAGGCAAAAAAATTGTGCGGATTTAGGTAAGTTGTTTAGGCAAACAGATGTAAACATAATGTGCGTGAATCGTTTACAAAACCAGGGTTAAATCTAGAAAGTTAACAGAGCTGGCAACACTGGAACCAATTAATTTTTTTAGGAGTAGTAGAATCACTGAAACCGAGATCAACAACTGGATTTCATATATGTAGTTACGCGTTTATGCCACTAGATGTCACCGCATACTTTATAAAATATTCAATGAGGCACAGAATGGGTTTGGTGCTTTTACTGTTTTCTAACAAAAGTCCGTGTGTGTGTGTGGGGGGGGGGGGGGCTGTGTGTGGGGGTGTGGGTGTGTGTGTGTCTGTGTGTATTGCATGGATAAATTTAAGAAAGTAAACCTCAGTAAAGTAGTTATCGTAGGCGTAACCTGATCCACTGCTGTAATAATCACACATGTTCTCCTCCAAAGGCCGTATGTCCTGAAACAGACAAAAGATTTAAACAATCAAAAGTGTCATCATGCAAAATCTGAGCATTTCCCCTCCCACGCCCACCCCCCACAGTAAGTTTACATTAAATGTGAAAAGCAAAGTGTTTTGTGTTGCTATTCTGCATCTGTGTGCCACTGAGGCTGCAGAGGTTTACAACATGCATCTGCTCATTTCTGCCCACTGCACTGGTTCTGCAAAAGCCAGCCCATTATTCTTCACTGCACTTTATGCAGCACCAAAGGTAATAAAAGTCATTTTACTTTCCAAGGCCTGAATGCGCAATAGATATGACTTTTACTGCATGAGAACCAAATACATATATCTGTGGAGACCAGATAATATTGGTGATCAATATTAGGAGCTCAGTGCAGCTTTCAGGATGTCATTAAGAGCAGCAGTCTCTGTCGCCCAGAAGGGAGGCTGTGATGATCTTATCCTTTGTTTGCTTGTCTAGAGGTATTCTGGGGTAAAACGTACATAGGCTCATTTAGTTTGTGCATTAACACATTTTCCCTCCTTGATTCCTTGTAGTTAACAGAAGTAATTTGGGGATTTTATTTATTTTGTGACATTTTAATCAGGCTAAAAGCTTAAGAAACCCTCTCTACAGGTCGAAGTGAGATCAGGACATTCGATACGACCTGATCAGTGCGTCTGTGTGAGTCTCGACCTGGATGTCAGTAGAAAACCCTGCCTGGTTTATGTGGAATGAGATTTGCTTTGTTGACACTTGTCTGATTTCTTTTTCAGACAAAAAAATACATAAATTCATTTGAATTTAAGTATTTTCAGGAGAAATCTGTGCAATACTTACAATGAACTCTGAAGCAATAATCCCATCCACAATGGCACACAAGAAAGACGTAATGACTCCGATGCTGATGAAGATTATTGCAGCCACAAGCTTAAGGAGAGATGGAGACAGAAATAAGAATAAAATAGTAATGGAAATTTGTAGAATATGACACCATAAACATGTAATATTAATTGTGTTGGGGTTTTTTCCCCCTGACAGCCAGAGCTTATGGTTTGGCAACCTAATAATCAAATTTATTGACAAAAATTCACAGAAATGTACATCTTAATTCATTTAAAAATAATTTTAGAGTAATCTGTAACCTTAAACTGGCTGTGTTTGAATCATCAATATCAAGGTTTCATTTACCTGATTATGCGTCTAATTTCAGATCAATGATTGCTCAATGCTTAAAGCCAAATGGCATTTTCCCATAACACCATCACACACATGCACACACACGCCCACGCAAGCAGGTAATCTTCACATCCCCGGTGGTATTCATCCTGATTGGTTGTCCGCAGCGTCTGGGCTGCAGGATGATAAAGGAAATGTATGGCTCCTTCGTCTGCCAACACGTTGTGGCTGATTTACAAGCCGGCCCCGGCGTGTGGCGCAGGAGGACGGCCTTTTGGTGACCACAAGGTCAATCTAATTCCCTCTAATCTGCTACGCACACACAAAACCACGGTGTTGTCTGTTCCCGATCACTGATCAATAACCTCTACCTTCAGCTTTGTTTTTATTTTTTTAAGACGAGGTGATCTAACTCACATATCCGCCCGAGTCTTTTACACTGAGCGGCACGGCCATTTTGTGATTTCACACCCTCGGCCCTGCAGACACAGCTGGCAGATCACAGATGTCTGGTAATAAAATGTACTAATCAGCATCAGCTACTGACGTTTAAATCGCCCCACAGGACCACAGCTTCGGTACGGAAACAACTTTTCTTCTTCAGAACGTCGGCCTCAACTTGTAATTTTCCTGATTTGTAACTCGGATCATCGAGATCTATTTCATTTAGATTCTTGGAATGTTTTCACAAAGATTGTGAAAAACTCAAGTCAGACTTTAAATCTGTCAGAAACCTCTCCATCCTCTGTATTTATTATTTACTTATAATCTTATTAGAGATTAATGAAGTTTACTCATCTATTTTTAATAATTGTGAGGCAGACAACATTTAACAGACATCATTATAACAAATTAAAACAAAACATAATAATGCAATTTAATTTTTTTAGGTAACTACACATACTAGCAGGTTGACTTATAACCTTGTAACTTAGTAAATTGCTTAAGATCACCTGGAATATTTTTGCTGTAGTCTTGG
This sequence comes from Xiphophorus hellerii, assembly GCF_003331165.1. Taxonomy (NCBI): domain Eukaryota; kingdom Metazoa; phylum Chordata; class Actinopteri; order Cyprinodontiformes; family Poeciliidae; genus Xiphophorus; species Xiphophorus hellerii. The sequence continues at coordinate 21,387,536 of NC_045675.1, forward strand.
CATTACAATAGGAATGATCGAAAACCTCCAGGTGTCAAAGATATTGTATAAAAACAGCTAGACAAATATTGTGAAAAAGTTCAGTACTTTTTATTACCAACGTCATAAAGTGAAACCGATTTATTTTATGGGTTCACTACACTCAGTGACATTTTCCCAGCCTTTATTTTAATGGAATATTTTTAGCTTGAAGCTAAAGCAAAAATCAGTGACAGTGAAATTTGAATATTGCAAAAAGTTTATAAGCCATTTATAGAAAGTTGACAGGAAGGAAAAAGTCTGTTAAGAAAGGGTTTGCCAGCAACAGGGATAACTGCAGCCTTGATTGGACTGTCATGCAAAATCCATTCACAGTGAGTGGACTGAGGGAGGAGCTACTACACACAGATGAATCCTATATCTGAACCCTCTTACCTGGGACAAGGAAAAAATAAAAAGAACAGCTCTTTTGCTCAGAGTCATCAGAAGAAAGTACAATTTTTTCATTCTGAAATCAAGGTCCCAACCGGGGAAGACAGGAGAGGCACAGAATCCACGTTGCTTAAAGGGTAACACTTTATTTGACGGGTTGTGAATAACAATACACCAACAACAATTATGTAGCATTAATAACATAAAGCTACATAATTTTTAAAGTTTAATCAGTAACACTTTTATAACAAATTTATGTCAGATCATGATTTCTTGGTTCATGTCAAGTTGTCATAACGAAGACAATTTTGAATAATGTCAACTTTATTTTAAAAAGTGTCATGATTTACCGAATGACACTTTATGACAACAGTCATAAATATTCATGAAGACTTACTCATATTCATGACAGGTGCTATGTCATATTTATGACGGTGTCATAACAGTCTTATTCACAACCCATCAAATAAAGTGTTACCTTTATTGCCAGCAACTGGTACTGTCTTACGCCTCCTCTTTGCAGAAAAAAAAACAAACATATTAATTATAAAGCTCCAAACAAAATTCAGATTGTTGTTTTTATTTTGTTTTAGCGTATATCAAAAGTGAACAATCTCGCTTTTTAAAACGGCGCAAATATCGTCAAGCACACTGATCTGGTTGAAAATGAGCAAGAAATCTGAAGAAGATACTTCTAACACGATTCTGAAATACATTTTCATCGGCGACGTGAATAAAGAACCAGGCTGAGGAAATGAGCTCTTTCTGGATGGCTTTATCTGCCACTGGTCCAGACTCTCCACTTCATTAGCGGTTCAAATGACTTCACTTTTATGGGCTGCAAGTGGGAGATGAAGCCAGCGGCTGAGACAATAGAGCCTGACAACTGCATTACTTCAGATTACCTTGGCAACAGCTGCCAGCACATAAAACATATTCACTGTTTAATTCACTAACATTATTCCCCCTAAAGGTCCAGTTGAACTGAATAATCATATTCTGTATAAGATTAAAGACACGCGCACATCTGGTGTAGATGGATGATCAGCTCTTGAGATCTCACTCTACTTCCCTTTAAAGCAACTCAGCAAACTTCATGTGTGAAGTGAACATTTTTCTCTAACAGATTTCTTCTGGTTTTGCTTTTTGTCCCACTTTAATGTCTTAGATTATCATTTTAATACCTGACCAAAACAACCTTTTGTAAATCAGTTGTCAAATAATTCAAAATATCACTTAAGTAAGAAAAATATAACGTCCCCTAAAAAAATAATAATTGGTGCTATAACGCTCAGCGTTTTCTTTGTAGAAGAGAAATGTCAGCCCAATCTTCTGTTCAGAAAAATCTAAATCCGGCGGCGTTGAATGAAGAGCCATGCTCCGTGCATCGCCACAGCATCTCAGTCGGCTTAAGATTCAACTTTGACAAGACCACCTCATTCAGGGGAGGACCTGCTGTTGTCCTTTTGTTAATGGCTAAACAAGCCAAGTGTTTTTTAGTCGATAGGGTAAGAAACTGAAAGTCGGACCTTTTCCTTCAAGGCTTTCAATGAGTGGGAATACAATTTAGCACAAACGCGCTATGCAGTCATCTAAAAGTTGTTGACAGCTTATTTATTTATACATCCATCCATCACCATAGTTGTTTATATTTTGTAAGTATTTTGAAATGTATAGATTATCCACTTTGATGAAATAAAGGCCAGTTTTCAGCCAACAGGTTGTTAGACTACTTTATCTTAATAATGTCCCATCAGTTGATCTAATTAGATCCTTTTAAGCCTTTTACTTCCACAACATTTGTGTCACTTTGTTATTAACAATAAGTCTATAGATAATAATGACAGAGACGCCATTATGAGCCGCTTCAATAAGCTTTTTGTGGGAAACGTGCTGCATGTTGCCACTTGTCTCTTTCCATTACGAAAGTATTGTGGGACCTACATTTTCCAGCTCATGCTAACTGTAGATTTGCATAAAATGCAACTGGACTTTTTGTATTTTAAAGATATTTATTCTTTCCTTCTCAAGCCCACTGACTGTAGAGTAGGTAAACTCACAAGTCACCATCAGTGCTTTGGTCTGTGGTGAGAAACCTCTGCAAAATTTGAAACACAGAAGCATTTTGATACAACTTTTAGAGTGGAGCACTAATGACAAATAGATAAAGACACAAAGAGGAATTTTACGGCCTCTGCAAAGATAACTATCAGGTTATGTAACTAAAATCGCTGACCGCTGCAAGGTCTTCCTCCGCTGATTGGTCGGCGATCGTCCAATTGTGACCACAGCTGGCCACGTTGGCAATAAGAAGTGATTGTGCCGTGGCCTGTTGGGTAAAATATGGCCCGTTTAAAGGTGCTTCTCTCTGAACTGCAAGGTGACCAGGCGGACTGCAGTGTGGGAGACACAGGCGGTAACTAAAGGAGAAGCGGCTTTAGGAGAGAACACGAGCTACATGAAGCGTTTAGTCATAAAGAAATCTCTCGGAGCATCGGGGCGGTGAAGCCTGTTATCAGAGTGGCTCTGATGACCAGACAGAGAAGCAGTTTTTCACCTTCCTTTCACAGGAAACGCTGCACGCTCCGACAAGTTCCTATAAGATTTTTTCCATAAAATAGAGTAAAAGAAATTACGACATTAAAGTTTTGCTTTGCACATATAACTGAGTGCTGTTTGAGCTGGTTCCTGTAAAAACAGACCCATCTGTCTCTGTAGCGATGAGGTACGGGGAGTTGGTTACCTTTAAGAGGTTTTTATATGCGTTGTGGAGTCTCAATCTAAATGTTCTCTGATGTCAATGAAAAATGTAAATGTCTAAAATGTGGATCTTGCAATTCAACGCTTTCTTGCTAAAGAAAGAATCAAATAAAGGGAAAAATTTAACTTTTTACTGCCTTCAATCTTCAGCTGTATAATAAATAAAACTCTGGTAACACTTTATTTGGTCGGGGTGTGAATAAGACTGACACAACACTGTCATAAACGTGACATAACACCTGTCATGAAGATGAAGGAGTCTTTATGAAAGTTTATGACTGTTGTCATGAAGTGCCGTTCGGTAAATAATGACACTTTTAACGCAAACTCCATTACAAAGAAACTCTCGTCTTTAAAGCGAAACATTAAAACAAGTAAAGCACCATCTTAAGACTTGGAATGTTGCTGTGTTCAAAAATAACCCAACTAATTTAAACTCTGGTTAAATAAGAGACAACATACATCGGTCATCATCGCCTGCCTCTGAATAAGCTCACGTAAAGTCCAGATGTCTCAGTTAGTTTCCTCTCGACATTTTCTCATGTGCATCTCATGCATCTGCAGAGAGCTTCCAGATAATCACATGGATCTCCTGGTCAAAAATAGTTGGTTAAAAAAAACAACTCTACACGTCACCAAAGCACACCGTTCCCACAGTGAAGCATGGTGTTGGCAGAATCATGCTTTGGAACAGTTTTCTTTTCACCTGAAAATGAGACCTACATGGTGGGTGGAGCAAATCTTATAGATTTCATGTGTTTCCTAGGAAAGGCCAGTACTTTCCGGTCAAAATGTGCCGACCTGACAGAGTCCTACCTAAAAAGAACGAAGGCTTTAAAATCAAAAGGGGCATCGACAAAGTCTTAGTTTAGGGGCTACAAACATTTTGTGTTTCATTTTCTCCCTAAAAGATTTCAGTTTGTTTTAGAGATGAGTTGTACTACTGCTCAAATGTCACTACGAAGTTGGAAAAAAATATCTGAAGCTGTTTGTTTCTATACATCAGAGAAACCAGAGATTTCACCAGGGATGTGCAGACGTTCAAACTATTTTACTAGGCATTTATGAACATAACTTTCTTTTTCCTATTTTGATTTAATTGTGTGTAGTATGGCTTTTTTTATTTCTCTATATTTTGTAAATGTTATTTCACCTTTTGAAGCATAACCTGTAAATCATTGGTATGAATAAAAAAAAAACATGATTACAATAGATTGGTTGTTTTATTGAGTTCATTCATTTTTCCAGGGAAGCAGGAAGTGCATGTTTGGCCACTGAAGATAAACTCATCACTTCTCTCCTTGTTTACATTTCGGACCATACCAACGCCTCCATCTGCTGCTTTATGAGGTCAGAGTACCAAAAGGGTTGGTCCATTCAGGAAACGAGGCCTTCGGGGCTCTCAGGTATCCGAAACATTGTGCTAGGGATAGTTGTTCTTCTCTGCCGTGCCAACCGGCTCTCGCGTTACTGCGATGGCATCAGATGGAGGAGAGAAGAATTAGACACCTGTGTGGGAGCGAACATCGTGCCTCAGAGGAGACACTGTAGACCAGCGTTAGCGTGGCAGCGATCACACCATTAAAGTTTAAAAGCACAGACGCGGGGGAGTGATGCCACAGAGGCAGCCAAGATGCCGCAGCTTGTTTTCTTTGTTCACACGTTTAAACAACAAAGCGGACAACAGGAAACCTGAGTCAAAACTCAAGAAAACTGACTGAAAATATGACCTGACTTTATCTCTGATGGTGACGCTTTATGCAGATGCTTTGTCACAGAGTGTGCTGTGTGTGTGTGTGTGTGTGGGGGGGGGGGGGTGTGTGCGTGTGTGAGAACGCCGCAGGAGGAGCATCTATGAAGACTGATGCAGACATGGTACACTGCCTCACAAAGTAAGCCAACGTGATCCGAGCAGGCACGCAACACCCCGGACACTCCATGAAAAATTCACATGTGCCTCAGTCATGTTGAAAGGCACAGCGGACATACCTGCATCATGCCTGGACAATCCATAATGAAACTGTTGATCTGTGCTGCGTTGTAATGTACGGATTTGGACAGAAACTGGTATTCGTTTGTTTTTTTCTCACAAAACTTAAAAACATGAATACAATAATCATTAGAATTAGGACCATGAATGTGAATCAGATTTTTCTATTTGTTTATGGTAAAATGCTCATGGCGCGAGTGATGGCTTTTAAAATTAAAAATGAAAGGCTTTACACCGTGTTCCAAATTATTATGCAAGTGATGTTTTCTCAGGTTTTCTTAAATGGTCAATGCAAATGATGGTCAGTATAATTTTCAAGTCATGAACTATTACAGTATGAATCAAATTTTACTGAACAAAGCTCCCCATGAGAACCGTATTTTTTTCAAAAATAAAAAACTCAAAATGCACTGTTCCAAATTATTATGCACAGCAGATTTTCTAGACATTTTATGGATTATAAAGAACTGCAAACGGTCATTCTTTGAATGTGCAGCATTAAGTGGTCACATGTACTAAAATCAAAAGCTATTTCAATCAAAAACATCTTAACAGACTGAGTTACATGTTAACATACGAGCCCTTCTTTGATTTCACCTGCACAATTCTTGCATCTATTGAACTTGTGAGTTTGTGGAAAGTTTCTGCTTGAATTTTTTTGCAGAATGTCAGAATATTTTCCCAGAGCTGCTGTTTTGATATGAACTGCATTCCACCCTCAGATCTTCTGCTTGAGGAAACTCCAAAGGTTCTCAATAGGGTTGAGGTCAGAGGAGGATGGTGACCACACCATGAGTTTCTCCCCTTTCATGCCCATAGCAGCCAATGACACAGTGGTATTCCTTGCAGCATTCATTGTCATGCATGAAGATGATTTTACTACTGAAGGTACGGCTCTTCTTTGTGAACCATGAAAGAAAGTGATCAGTCAGAAAGTCCATATACTTTGCTGAGGTCATTTTCACACCTTCATGGACTCTGAAGGTGCCGACCAATGATTCTCTCTCCATGATTTTGGCCCAAAAAGTGACTCCACCACCTCCTTGCTGACATCACAGTCATGTTGGGATGTGGTGGCCATCCACCACCAATTACTGTGTCCATCTGGACCATCCAGGGTTGCACAGCAGTCATCAGCGAACAAGTCTGTTTGAAAATTAATCTTCATGTACGGCTGGGCCCACTGCGACCGTTTCTGCTTGTGAGCTCTGGTTAGGGGCCGAATAGCAGGTTCATGCACCGCAAGTCTCTGGTTCCTCCACCTTGAGGTTCCAAAGGCACCAGCAGCTTCAAATAACTGTTTGCTGCTTTTTAAGGGCATTTTAACAGCTGCTCTCTTAATCCGATGAATTTGTCTAACAGAAACCTTCCTCATTATGCCTTTATCTGTACAAACCCATCTTTGTACTGAATCAGCCACAAATCTCTTCACAGTACGACGATAACGCTTCAGTTTTCGTTAAATATCTAATGTTTTCATACCTTGTCACGACACTACCTGATGATTTTCGTCAGCAGAGACATTTTTTCTCTTCCCCATATTGCTTGAAACCTTTGACCTGCTTAATAATGTGGAACATCCTTCTTAAGTAGATTTCCTTTAATTGAGCTCACCAGACAAACTAATCAACCCAGGTCTCAGAAATTAATTATAGTGATTCAAAGAGCCCTGACACACAATACCATCTATAAATTTAATAGAACAACAAAAAATGTAATCTTTATGACACTTAAATCCAATTTGCATAATAATTTGGAACACAGTGTAGTTCACCTCTTTGACTGAATGCAAACCTCAAGCAAAGATTTTCTGCAGTATTTACATCAAAGTGTAGATTTAAATTATCTTATTAACCAATGACATTGTTATTTCCAGAATATTTTTAGGAAAAATAACCTTCATTCTGAAGTTAGATGTTACAATGAGTAATGCAGTTATGAGATTGATTTTTTTTTGTTTTGTATTTTTGTGTCATACCTCATAACGCAGAAATAAATCAGGAAAGTGATTTTAAAAACGTACAACTGTATTTATCGTTTATAATTATGACTGCTGTTAGGTATTTGGAGTTCATTGATCAGTTTAAATACATCACAACTTATTATGTGTTTGGGGGTAATGGAGCTGATTTATGATATGCGTTTGTGCAAAGAACCAAATCTCCTCTCCATACATTATCACTATTTCTTGTTTGCAGAGATTAGACAGATTAGACAATGGAATCTTTTTCTTAAAGGGAAAATAGGAAGAGCGACAAAGATACAATAGAGATATTAAAGCAAAGAGGAGAAAACTAGGCATGATTAGCTCTATTTAGTGTGTGGATTAGAATAATTAGGACAAAATTAAACATCAAGTAAAAAGATTTGTAAGTCACTGGAGTCCCGTTCAGACGTGCTGGGTATCATGCTGAGTTTCAAGTGCTGTTAACTCGATACTGACAATTAAATGTCACGTAACACCTTCTGTGCTTTTGGTTTTGTAGCTGCAGTGTATTTGACCGTTGCTAGACTTTTATCACAAACTGGTTTGAACCGGCTTCAGAACGATTCTGGCCCAGTTTAGCAGCGTGTTTTTTCCCAACTCTAAAACTTTTATATGTGGACGATTTAGCTGTCATTTTTCTGATGTTGCTTTTTGGGAATCGTGGATAGGATAATTTTTTTTATTACCTTCTTCTTTTTTTTTTTTGCAAGGAGACAATCTGGTGTTGTCTGTGTTCCTGTCCAAAATAACGGATCTCTGCTAGCAGCTGGCCGATACTAATGCAATTCTCCCTCTTGTCATTGAAGTCTGGAGACAAATTTTCCCCGACCACAAATCCAGCCATGTACTCTGACCTGAGCATGAGGAACATGAACTCATTACGCTGCCATTGAGTAATTTGATTTGTCTCTTGCTCACAACACAACAATTTCCCGCAAAACAGTTTAGCAGATTTGCACAGTCTGTAATGTAATCTTGTAATTTATGTTATATATGTCTTGTTTTCCTGGAACACGGCCTCGTTTAAAAATGACAATTCTAGTGAAGCACAGAAAGCCATAACTCACCTTGATGCAAATCAAGGAAAGGGGTGTCGTGCAACATCACATTGTACAAGTAAAGTTTTAAGTATCACAAATTAAGATTTTGTTTGATACTTGAAATCATGAATTATTGCTGTTTCCTATTTTAATTGTGCGATATATCACATTATAGCCTCTTTATGGGGTTCTTGAGTAACTAAATCTGAGTTGAAATAGACCATGAAACACCGGATGTGTGACTGAGATGAAGAATATCTACAGTGACAGTCTGGCGTCTCTTTCCAGTGACCATTGGGTCAGTGGCGGGATACTCTGGACAGGTCACCAGTCCATCACAGGGCTATTTCAATTATCTCTGGAGTCATCAAACTAATTGTAATGTCAGACAAAGATAACCTGAGTAAATACCAAATGCAGTTTTCAAATAATGAGGCTAAAAAGTTCATCAAAACCAACCTGGCTCTATGGTAAAGGTAAAGGTAATTTTATTTATATATCACATTTTCAGCAACAAGGCAATACAAAGTGCTTTACATGAATTAAAAGGAAATACACACAAAATAACAAACCAAAGGAAAGAGGAAAAGAAGAAAAAGCTAATAATGTTGATCCAAAGTAAATAAGCCAGATAAATAAACTACCTTTACCTTTACCTTGAACATCTCTAAAAACAATGCATAATACCCTGACAAAACACACATGTTCATCTCTGAGACACTCAAAAAAGAAAAGATTTTGGAGCGGCCTAGTCAGAGTTCAGATTTAAATACAATTAATATGCAGCTCCATTACCTTAGACGTCCTGGTCATCCCCTAATCTGACTAATTCTGTGAAGAAGAGTGGGCCAGAATTCATCGTCCACTCTCGTTGCCAATTATCTCAAATGCTTGAAAACTATTCATGTGACAGTAGCATAAGCAGTTACCAAGTTTCAGGGGACAAATACAAAAATGGGGTGTAAAGGTATGTAAACCTTATTTCTACCAGACAAAATATTAAAAAGAAGCACTGAAAAAGACAGATCTTTTGTGCTTTCTGAAACATGGGACTGAACAATAGTTCAAAGGCATACCTGACCATAAAAACGAAAACAAAATGTATCTATATGTTTATCTCTTGATTTTCTTCTTTTTACATTTTTAAGGTAAGGGATACAATTTCTACGAGATGAAGCTCTAAATAACTTGAGCCTTAGAATGATAAAATACATTCATATTTATTGAAAATGACACTCAGATGTACAAACTCACCATGGGTCTGCGGTTTTCCACCAGGTGGATGCCAACAATTCCCAGAAACGCTCCAAAACTGAGCTGAAGAAACAAAAGAAATGTTTGTGTTTGTAATTTAAAACCCACCGGGTCACCTTATAACCTTTTTTATATATATATAAAAAAATTGTTTCACTCACAGTGATGCCGGGGTAATATCCAGACACGGACACGTTGTCAGTGCGAGTGGCCGAGACGAGACCGATGGTGAGGACCACCAAAGCCAACGCCAGCAGAGACACGGTCACACACAGAGCCGTCTTCCTTCTGCGGACATAGAGACCTGAAAGCAGAATAAAACAGATAAAGACGGATGTCCAGATTTTGACATAAATGTGACTAAATATAGTGAAAATATTTCTGCACAAATCACAGAAAATAGATATATGACATGCATTTTAACCATTGATAAACATAATTTTATATTTTATACAACTAAAGCACCTAGTGTTGTTGTTACACATTAGTTTTCAATTGTACAAACTGTTATGCATGTGATTCACTGACTGTTGCATTTGATTCATCGTGCAAAAGCATTGAGATTTGACTCCTGCTACTTTTTAAAATCCTTTACTTGCTGACAACTTGCTGTATTAATTTTTTTTGCCACCTTTATAGAAATTATTGAGCATTTCCTTTCATTAAACAAACTTATAAAAGTGATTGCTCCTTCTTTACAGCAGGAAATAATCAAGAGGTGCCTCCCCAAGTATTTAGTTTATTCTGCTCCCTTTTTACACTTCAATAATTTAGAGTTTGAGTCTTCCCCAAACCTAAAGGTGCATTTGTTAACGCAACAGCAATATTAACTAGAAGAAGGCTGATGATCAGTTTCACGGGGAAAATGGAGAAACATGCTTAACAGTGTGAAGGATGCTGGTTTTTAAAGTTAAGTTTACCTGCAGAATCCAGAGTTTCTGTGGTTGTTTGCTGACTGCTCTGTTGTGTTTCGGGGTGCTGCATGTTGCTTCAGTCAGGATGAATTCAATCTAAAATAATAATTAAAAAAAAAACACAGTCCAGGTGGTTCCTCTTGTGCAGTCAACTAACACTAATTTGCTTCAAAATAGCGTCCTCATCCTGCGCGGAGTAACGCGACCGGTTCCTGTGTTTCCAATCTACAGAGCTGCAGGATGATCAGAGGAGGTTTCAGTCAGCTGACTCTATGAAAGGTCCGAAGGGTTCAACTTTACTTGTAGCCTGAGGGGAAGGGAGTTACACAGAGAGAGGAAGAAGAAGCCAATCAGCTCCCTGTGTCCCTCCAGTGGTGAATTATTCAAATATTTGTCTTACATAAGTTTTATACAGCTTCAGATGGATTGCTGTGGAAATTATTTACAGTTCTCAGTCTAATGATGCATAAAACTAGGCTTTATGAGGTTTTCATGATTATGGGAAAGAATAATTTAAATGAGTACAGCGCCCTCTACTGGAAAGCAATATATATATGTGAAGTGCTGAAGCTGTATTGACTGACAAACATCCCGTAACAAATACATTGAAACAAGAAAAGTTGAAATAAAAGTAACCTACATTCTTATTTACAGGCCTGATAAAAAAATAAATACGCTTTAAAAGAAATTCCTCCTTCTTTTCTTTTCTTTTCTTTTTTGCAGCATCTCACAATGAAAATTTCAATTATAATTCATCAGCCATCCATTGTTTCCAGTTTTATTTTTTCCAAAATCGCTGCAGTCATCCTTATCACCCCCAGAAAATATCACCCCCCAGAAATTAACCCTAACCCTAACCCGAAACTGAAAAATGTCTACCTCAGTTTTTCAGGCAATCAGATTGTTTGGGAATTTTTAATTTGTTATCCTTTACAATTCATTATCCTTGGGGTGTAAAAGTAATCTGACACAAATTCCCATTACTGTTAATGGGAATTAACAAAATGGGAAAAAGAAGAGAACATCCCTTTAAACAGAAGTAAATTTGTGTTGAGCTTTTAAAGTATTGAATGTGAGAGGACAACATAGCTACTGACCTAAACTTTACGGTCAGAGAAATAATGAAACACTTTTAAATATGTGCGAAACAGTAAAATGATACATAGGATTAACACACCTTCATAACAACCATTCAATTTAAGGTTTTTATTCACATATTTAAGAGGGATTTCAATAATATTTAACATATTCAAATAATTATTTACATATCTAATGATTGACACATTGTTACCGTTTTTGTTTCAGCAAAAAGAGAAGATTATGGTGGAATTAAAAAATGAATGAGTACTTTGTAAATGCATAAACTAGAATATTAAGCGTTAACCTCCTACATGACTAGCATGAAAAAATGTTAAACTAAAATAAAGGATTTATGAAACTAACAGCGACAAAAAGAAGAATCTTGTATGAATTGCAAGGGGTACAGATTAATTGAAAAACATCAAAACCACATTTGGATTAAATGCAAAATGGTGCATTTGTTTGCTTAACATCTTTGTAGAAGAAAACAAACTTTAAATCATGTTGGAAACTAATGTGGTACACTGGGGAAGCAGAATGATGAAAAATAGAAGAAATATGTGCAAGCTGAAAGCCATGCATTGGTATGAAAAATAAACACTGTGCTGCTTGACTTTTGCTTTTCATTTAGTCTCATAGCGACTGAAGAACTTCACATTTTTTTTAACTCCTAACTAGAACAGTTACATAAATCTGTATATTTTGCAAAAAAAAAACAAAAAAAAGAGAAATGTTTTTAAAGAAGCCTGATGAAATATCAAATACTTTGGCGAACTGTTGAGCAATTTCTTTCCCTGGAGTAAAATTATTAAAAAGCACAATAATCCTATAAATCTTTACATTATGCATTTCTTGAAATACAACAACAAAAAGAAGAATCATCGATGACATGAATTTTCCTTCACTGACTTCTTGCCTGAAAAGTGCTCAGTACTTGTGACAGTCCCTGTTCAATCACTCATATAGAGAAGAGAGGTTTCATGTCGAACTCTCAGCACAGCGTGCAGGTGGAGGACTTGGGCGGCTGCTCCAGGATGGATTCACGCCGCAGGTCGTTGGGCAGGGTGCCGCCGGGGCCCCACACGTTGAGCTCTCCGTAGATCCCGGTCTCTATCATCTCCTCCTGCCAGGGGATGGGGATGTTCCCTGTGGCAAACTCATCGAAAAATTCCTTGTCTACGTCTTCCAGAGCCACGCCTTTCACCGTGGAGAAGGCGCCGACGTTATCCAGGTCCTTGGCGTAGACCGTCTTAGAGTCTGGCACGAAAGGGGGAGGTAGGATTCCTGAAGGGGACAGAAGGTTAAAGAGTTTGTCTTAGATAGTTTGATGTTGGAGACATTGATGTTATAAGATGCACATCAGCAACAGGATATCTAATGTTCTAGTGTTTTACTTTAGTGAGCAACCCACTTAATATTTTACTCTAACAAAGGTAAAGCTTGTACATTAAAATGTTTCAACTGATTTAGTTGAGTCTACTTTTCAATAACACCAAGGCTTTTAGAACCATATTTGGACTTGTTGACGGTCCAAACAGGGATGGTCAAAGCTGTGGAAGCACTGGGAAATGATCAGAACCTTGTGAATTTTAAAACTTGGTAATAAAGTGGCACAATAACAGTTAAGTAGCTACAGCAAAAGTGTATCCACACTGTTTGAAGATCAACTGTCTGCATTTGTTTATATGGGAAAACACAGTGAACAGAATGATGAAGGTAAATTGTTTCTACATGTCTTTTATTTAAGATAAAACTTTACTGTATTAGTGTAACATGGAAAAGAAATCCAATGAACTACAAAATGGACTTCAACTCATAAGACCATTAGATGACATCTAGCTCAACTGTGTTTGGCACCAGCTGAGAAAATGTTTCAGTCTCCCCAATTAGAGATATGAAATTATATAAAACTCTTTCAAGAAAAAGGTTAAACACCTACAAGTCGATAATGGAATAATTTTGTGTACTTTTACCTCTCTTGCTTGTTTCTTTTTATTCTTTTTTCCCCCTGCCGTTTTCAGAGTTCCCTTCGCTGAAGGGTGGGCAGGGGATATGTTTAAAAACTTTTTTTAAATATAGAGCAGAAACGTCATTTTGGTGACACTAATAGCTTGTGTCTGGACATTTGTTTCTGTCACAAACTGACCTGCGTTCAGTTTCCTCCAGTTAATATCCTGGAAGAAGGGGTGAGCCCTCAGCTCGTCACACGAGCCGTCCTTGAACCCGAACCTGTTGTCCACCTCCTTGCACAGCAGACCCTCGCAGATGGACCGGGCGCTCTCGCTGAACTTTTCGGGATAGGTTACGGGATCGTTCAGAATCCGTTTCTTCACCACCTTGTTCTCCACCTGATGCGACAAAATCAAACCTCTGCTCAAACTCCAAAATCAAGAAGCCCCTTGTTTATTCACGCACCCTTTCTTTTCAATCAACCTTCTCTCCGCGACTCCTGAAAGGTCCCTTAGCAGCCAGGAACTCATAGAGTGTGACTCCCAGAGTGAAATAATCCACAGAGTAGTCGTACTCTTCGCCTTTAAGAAGCTCAGGAGCCATGAAACCTGAACAGGAGAATCAGAAGTTCTCAGTGTTTAAACTGGAGCATCAATTTAGATTTGTTGTAATGAATTAAATAATATTAAACGCCAAACATTTATGTTAGAAATATTTTGTTTAGTGTCTCAGTTGGCTAATGCTGTAGGAGGTCTGTTAATAAAAAATAAGCAATTTAATCTTGAACCTAATCATTTTCCTTGTAATTTAGTTTTCTTAATTTAAGATCATGTCTCTTTAAGGCCGTCATTAAGTCAAAATGAAAAAATGACAGACACAGACAGAGGTTCTTAACCAAATCAAAATCGTCTCATTAGGTATAAAAAGAAAAGTCTGCATGATAACCGGAGCGTTACAGGATCTGTTTTGTTTGTTTGTTTTTATATGAACGTTCAGTTTCATGCACTGAAAATTATGACAAAATTTTTAAAAACACAAAAACTGAAGCACCATCTTAGCTTTGCTCCTCCTTAGTTTTAATTCAAATACTTATTTCCAACCCTACATAAAAACACATTTTATCAATATGTATGCCAACTATCACTAAGATGTGCTTTATTATGTTATTGTTCTATAGGAGCAAGAGTAATTTTTATTTTAAAAAAATGTAAAACCTGATAACGTTAAGTTCAAATCCTCAAAATATAATCTGTGACATTAGATAAGGATTAACTGTATTGCTCTCACACATTCAGTTGCAGCCAAAAACCTTTGTTCAAAGAAGAATTTCTTAAGCTCACTGTGTAAATGTTTTGTCTGTACCTGGAGTCCCAGCGTAGCCCTTGATTTTGAGCTGATCATCTGCCAGCTCCACGGCGAGACCCAGATCAGAGATTCGTACGTTACCTGCGAGAAGAAAAAAAACAGCACAGAGATGCCAAGAGCTCACTCTCTAACAAACTTTATTTGCTATAAAAAATAACTATCAACTCTAAATGTAGTGTGACAAAACGAAACCATCTGTTTAGTGTGTTTTTGAATCTTTGTAAATCCAAGAGAAAAAGCTTAACTTTTCCCAGTTCAGCTCTCATTATGTGCTTGTAAGTATGCAGAAATGCGGTGCCTTGCAAAAGTTTTCATACTCCTTGAACTTTGTTGCTGCATTGAGTTTTATGTAGTGAAAGGTGGTAAAACACAAATGTACGTCACAAGTTTCAGATTTTTAATTATATAGAACAAACAAAAGTTAAAGCATGTGCATTTTTCTTCTGCGGCTCAACTTTGCTTTGCTCTGTCACATAAACCATTGAAGTAACATGACAGAATAACTCTACAAGTAAAAAGACTTCTGTTAGGTTATTGATATTTAACAATCTCGGGCAGATTTGAGTTATGAGATTTATTTGCAAGAAAGAATTTCACTTTCTACCCTTTTGCCATGTTTACAAAGCAATGGCACTTCATTTCCTATGAGTAAATGTTTTACATAACCAAAATCAACCTTGGGTTTTAGTCATTGGCTTAAACCTTTGGAAAATAAGGGGAAAACTAGCTTATGCTGATGAATTAGCTGCATTTAAAGTTTCTCCCTTTAGTTGAGTGCATGTGTTTCTGACCCTCATTGTCCAGCAGCACATTCTCTGGCTTCAGGTCTCTATAAATGATCCTCTTCTGGTGGAGGTGCTCCATGCCCTGGATAATCTGCGCCGCATAGTAACAGGCCCGTGGCTCATCAAAGCCTGGGTTGTTCTCATCCACATTGTAGATGTGATACCTGGAAGCAAAGTTATCGATCAGAGATAGGGAGGGAGATATTGTGTAATTTGAACTTCATGGAAGATGATATGAAACAAGAATAATAAAAAAGTGCAAAAGTGTTGATAGAAGTTCTAACCTCAGGTCTCCTCCATTCATGATGGTCATGACCAGACATAACTCGATTTTTGTCTGGAAGGCATAAGCCAAGGAGACAATGAACCTGCTGTGAACTCGGGCGAGGATCCTTTTCTCCACTATTGCCCCCTAGAGGCAGAAGAAGGTAGTAGACGTAAGTAAACCGTCCTGGCCATCTTCATTCACAGGCTTCTTACTAATCCCCAGTCTAGCTTTGAGGAAATGTTGTAGTTGTTCCTTCTACTATGTTGTAAGATTTCAAAGTTTCCCTGTAAGCCACCAGTTCAGTTGACTTAATCACACAGTGTGTTTTTCTCAGCTCTCAGTTTGTGCGCCATCTATAATTAAAAAGTTTTTTAAAAAGTAAAATTGTGAAAGACAAATGTATTTCTCTAACTTACTGGGTCTGGCAGTTGTATGTAGAGTATTTCGATATAGACTCAGTAAATATTAGTAAAGCCAGTTTAATCAAGCTTCCACTGAAAATTATAATTTATTTTTGGAGTAATTTGTAGAGACAGTGTGCCTGAAATTTGACTCCAGCACATAAACGATCTACATTTAACATAGCTAGAAAATCATTTTCCTTTGTATGATTGCAACTGGTACATTTGATATGTCTTTCTAATCCTACATGTCAGTAAATTTGAAGCTCTTTTAAGTTTATTACACCTTTATCTATACTGAACACAGCTTGCATCGCATCAACAATACACAATAGATTCAGAATCTCTTACCTCATAACCTTTTCTTTTCTTTAACCTTTTCTTGTTGAGCTTTTTGCAGGCATACAGTTTTCCTGTGCCTTTCATCTGACAGGCGGACACTTCCCCAAAACCACCTTTACCTAAAACACGGAAATCCAAAAACCAGTCCTCTCCCACCGGCTGCATCTCCAGCCACTTCCACTGCAGGAATCTCTTCAGATACATGCTCTCCAGGAAGAAAGTGTAGGGCACTTCTTTGAGGAAGTCCGTGACGCTGTCCATGGTCGCATTGAAAAGATCGTCGCCTGCTTCTTGGTGTTTCTCCTTGACCTTTGTGATGCCATTCTCCGGCAGAAAGGGGCAGTAATACTTGGCTTCGGGCTCCATGTACCGAGACAGGATCTTGCCAGCTTTACTGGCTCTGTCCTCGTCCTCAGCCATGTTATATTCCTCGATATCCTTCCAAAGACGGCAGGGGCCTTTATACTCGTTGTTGGAGTCCAAGAACTCCTGGAAAAGCCGTTTGCCGATGGGCTGCTCCATGCAGACAGTGTTGAAGCCCAGGTCCAAGGTTTCACGCAGACCTTCACAAACTGTGATGTGAGGCAGCTTCAGGCGGGAGCGGTACTTCTTGTCTCGGTTGATGGCTGGATTGGCAGTGCCATCAAAGCTCCCACGGGCAGAGATGTAGGCAGAGTTGGCCACCACTGTGGTCAAGCCACCAATATCCATGGTGATACAGAAAAAAAAAAATCTACTCAAAGAGGTTTTAGCTGAAAGTCTATAAAGGAGGAAGTCCAAAACAAGAAGGAGAAAGTAGGGATTTATTCTTCCCTTAGGGATTTTAGAGGCAAAGTTTATCAGCCACCTATCATCCGCTCACTGCAGAGACCTCAGTGAGGGGATCACCAAAGCTCACAGCTTCTTCTCGCCCCTTCACACACATGCAGACACATGCAGATCTGCCTGACTCATCACCTTTCTCCAAAGGGATTTATCCACTCCGTTATCTCTCTAATGCTACATCCTGTGCTTAGCCCATGTGCTCACTGCAAGAGACAAGGAGGTTGAAAACAAAGCAACGAAAAGACAAGGGAAACAAAAGAAGCAAGAATACATCAAAGTTCATTACCTTTCAGACAAAATAATATGCATTTTCATGATTTCCTCATACATTTGGTCAGAGCTTATTGCAGTTTCATAATGTAACTTAAGTCAGTATTTGTACAGGCTTTATAATGGTCTTAATGGTTTTCCTTTGGCTTTTGGTACTTTTTCCTCCAATTCTGTATACCTACCCTATTAAAAGTGTGTAAAAAATTAAGAAAGTGTGCAGGAGGAGAGCAGAAAAATAGGTTTAAAACCCTTTGTAGAATATATTAAATGTTTCTGTATTTCATATCTTAAGAAAACAGAAGAGGAGGAGATCCCAGACCAAGGACCTGACAGTGAGATCATTCTACATTTGATCGTTTACACGAGGTGATTCTTTAAATTCAGGAGGCTTGCCATGCCTCAGTAATACAAAAATCAAAGTTAAATGGCAAATATTCCTCTGACAAAGGTCAGATGCAGAAGCACTGACAGAGAAAGACAAAACACGGTCAACTTCTCAAAAACCTACATGTGATGAAGCCTATTGTAATAAATCTCTTTGCGACATTAAATCCTAAAACTCTCAGCATACTTAACTGAAAATAAATGTATAATTTCAGTCACTCCAAAACTGTCTAAATGCAAGAACATTTTTAGAACTGCTTTTATTCTGGCCAGATTTCAACCGATAGAATTTAAACATGTATTTTTTTAAAGTTTATTGAACATCCAATAAACACTGATTTGAATGGAGCAACATAGAAAAGTTTCACCTTAAAAAAATATTTTATCATCATTACTGTTACAGCTTACTGCTTTACTTTGTAGAATGTCCTAACGAACAATGCAACTATACTTGTAAAAGACAAACGAAATCCTATAAAAATACGGCCACACATGTGAAAATGTCTATCAGTGAGCTGTTAACCATCTCCTCCCACTAATAGGATGATGAAGTCTTTCAGAGATGTGCTGACAGCAAAGTTTGTAGGTTATCAGCTTATGCAGGTCTGCTCGCATGCTTGCACACACACACCACGACACGTGTGGAGCTGTCGCATTCACAGCTGAGCGTCACACCGATGTTAGACAGGGTTTCCACAACTCCTGGGAACCAGACGTTTAATGGGCCATCACGTGGATTTATGCATGTGAAGCTGCTCCATTACATGCTTCTGAAGTGCAAAACATGACAAAAAAAAAGTTCATTACAATTCATTTTTCTTCATTTGAGTTCTCTTTTGTTCAGTTCTCACGAAAAGTGCTAAATATTTTAATTATTTAAATCTTAAATTCGGAGCCTGAAATCAGGAATGTTGATTGTCGTTAATATTGTGAACCCAAAGATGAACATTTTAGTTATTCAGACAAACAAATGAAGTTCATAGTTCATTTTATTTTTACTAAAGATATATAAATCCAAGTAAGTTCAACACAAATGAAGATCTGAATAAAAAATGGAAATGACAGCAGAAATAAAATACAAAATTAAATTAAAAAACCCCTCAAACAAATGGAATATATGAAACTAATAAATATAAACAGTAATGTCTGATGGTGATACATATTAACATTGCACATGTTTTGATAAATTTACATTTCAGTGTAAAAGCTCTTCCTTTTAGTGCCGGGTGGAACAGGGCAAAGCAGGCACATCATTTTTGACATTCAGAGGATGAGTGCTGGCATTTTTTCTTCAGATAACACCAGTGAATAATAAATTATCAAACGTAATTCTACTGAAACATTTTCAATGTCTTTGTTGTCATTAGTGCAGTCTAACGTACCCGAAAAACAAGATTTCTGGGCAGATTTAGTCAGTTTTCCTGAAACTCTCAGTAAGAAAAGGATGAGATTAAACCAAAGTACCAAAGTTAATCAGCAGAGATCTTTGACTTCAGCCTGAGGCAAGGTCTGTGATCATTGATGCCTCAAATCACAACAGAGAAAGTCCAAACAGTAATGTCATAGCATCTATAAAGAAAAACTATAAATAGGCAAACATTTATATGGAGAACTGTTAAGATTTGGTCCATTGATTTTCAAAGTTAATGTGCAAAATGAGACAATATTGAGCTCAGCATGATAAAATGTAATAATGAACATACCGTAGAGACACGATTAACAGTCTAAGTATTAAAAAAAATCCTCCAGTGGAAATATTGTAAGAATTTCTCTTTTGTATTTACTATTACGATCAGCAGTAGTGTTGGATCAGAGAGAAATGGATTTGAAGCAGATTAAATCCATCTTTAAAAAAAAGTAAGACTTCATGAGATATTGCAACCAGCTCTAGTAAAGTCACAGAGGAATGGTTTTTTTCAGCCCTGATGTCGGTGTGGTCACGTGACCGTTTTGCGTTCGGGGCGAGGAACCCATTTGTGTGTCGTGATTCTCCACAGCAGCGGAGCCAGCAGCAAGCTGAGGGTGGTGACGCTGAGGACCAGCAGGTACACCTGAACAGAGACAGGTAGTTTTACTCTCAACATTCGCGGTTTACTTGTTAACATCGCTTTAAATGCTCGAAGGCTGACCTCCTTCATCTAGAGTGCATCTATACAGTGATCAACCACAGAAAAGAAATAAAACAAGCAAATCCATCCTTAACTTTAACTGTGATATAAATTTATCCTCTAACATTTACAAAGTTCTGCTTTTAGTCACTTTAATTGAGTAAAGACATGTATTATATGGCAAGACGTTTATATGTTAACATTTTAAGTACCAGCGAGACTTTTAAAGCTAATTAAATTCATAAAAACATAAGTATCACTTGGACTATACATATCTTCTAAATTTTTAATATATACTTTCAGGTGTCACATTTTACTGACTTTGTAGTTATTAACAGATTAGTACAAGTTCACACTTGAATACAAGTTGTAAAAGTTCAGCTCACACAGATTAAAACTGAAATAATTCATGTTTGTGAGTCATCAATGGCACATACTGTAAAACATAATTTAAAAAATGCATCAGCTGACATTATTTAAATGATGCAAAAGATAAAATTCTTGTGACAAATCTTGTTAAATACTGGCAGATTACATTATGCCTCAACATTAATATATTATTTTGCTGACAGAAACTAAGAAAAGCATAAAAATCATAAATGAAATGTAGTCTGCAAAGAAAAAAAAACTAATTGTGGTCATTTTCTAAGCACTAAAGTTGTTTTTGTTGTCTACACCTATCAGACAGAAAACTCAAAAAAAGCACAATGTTTTTTAAAGTTTCCTTTGAGCTGATTTGTTGGATGTTTCCTGTACAGACTGAGCTCTAGACTCACTCTCTGGCAGGAATTGACAATTTTCTGTTTAACTACTTACAGTTTTAGGATTAAAAATAACCCTAAATTGCCAACCTAAGCCTCTAAGAAATCATGAATCGGAACTGGCCGAGAAAAACCTGATGCAATTCTTCTAAACAGACCAAAATTTCATCCAGCTCATCACTCACTTCCCTGGAGATGATGCCGGCTCGACGTGCGCGGCTCCCCAAGACAAAGGAGAACTCGCTGACCTGAGCCAGACCAGCTGAGACGATCCACCGGATGTGTCGGGAACTCGGAGGCAAGATGGTGGACAGCACCAGCACAGCCATGACAAACTGGAGCAAAATGAGAGAAGTTAGGAGATGAGGAAACTTCCTCAGGACAGACTGAGAATAAAAACAAGGAATTGCTGAACCTTCATAATGACGAGTGTGAGCGTCAGCACCAGCAAGATGGTGAGCTCATACAACACAAATGTAGGGAACACGTGAAGACCTGCAGCATCAAACAGAAAAAGGAGGAGGATTCAGCACAGTCTACATGTGAAAATCATAAAAAAGTGAAGCAAATATCACAGAAAGACCATAATATTCAGCCTAACCAATAGAGGCAAAGAAGATGATGGCGAGAAAATCTCTGATTGGCTCGATGCACCCCATGACCTCGGTTGTGACCATGTGACCTTGCGATGACAGCAAAGCTCCAGCCAAGAAGCAGCCCAACTCCATGGAAACATCCAGAAACTCTGTGAGCTAAAATACCAAACAAATCAGCCTCTTAACTTCAAGTTGAAGATGGGACAAAAGAAGTCACACCAAATTTCTTTTAATCGTACCGTCAGCATGAAAAAGACAAACGCTGTCATCCCCAGTACCAGGATCTCCTTGTTGCCTTTGCTCTCAGAGTGAAGTTTCTTGTAATACGGACCAATCAGGAAGGATTTGAGCACCAAACAAAGCAAAAAAACAGCAGCCAGTGACACCAGGACCTGAGACAGGAGCTTCAGCACTCGCAGACCTCCAAACAGAAAGCTGGTTCGAACAGAGGAATCAAAACATTTACAGGACTGTAAGTTTGAGAAGGAGGAATTTATCATGAAGAAACAATAAATTACAACTTGCTTACCTGTCCAAGTCCCCGCTCTGTGCCTGGATCAGAGTGGGCATGACGGCAATGAAGAGGCCAAGCTGGACATCCTGCATCACCAACATCCCGAGGAGAACGCTGCTGTAGTCCAGGTCACCTGTCAAACACACACACCAGTGTTTAAAACATTGAATCAGTCAGTAACTAGAGGAAAGCATTTCTGATGCTTTCCTCTAGTTACTGATGATGTCAAACTTTCTCTATCAGCTTTGTGTCTCTACATTTTAAAGTCATCAGAAAAAAAACTAGAATATAATGAGAATTTTATTAGCTGTCCAAGTCAAAATCATCCATGTGACATATATTGTACCAGCTGCGAGAACAGAACCATAAAAGCTTAACTGTGTAACAGGATTTCCCAAATTCAAAGGATTTAAATACATCCTATGTTCATGGTCAACAGGTCATCCAACCCTTTGTTGCTAATTTCATATAAAAGTATGCAGAAAATTTTTAAAAAGACATTTCTACATACCTTCTCTTTCCACCCTGCTTCCTCCTGCCAGAAATCGTGACACCAGTGGAGTGCTGGACAGGGACAGACAGGTGGAGATGAAGACCGTCTGGGTGGGGCGAATATGGAGAAGCTGACCCGACAACAACCCGGCCGCCACCATCAGCAGGCTCAGGTAGAATGACCCCTGAACTGAGGTCTTCCATACCTAAACACACATAACAAAAGAAGAAGTCATCTTCTTTCAAACACCAAAACTGAGGACCAACAGTACTATTCTACTTTAAAGGAACTTTTTATAATATATTTCAATTACTCATTTAATGAGAACTTGTATTTGGGTTTATAAGAAGTATGTTATTTTCTATAATATTCCAATGTTATGGGCAAAAATTTCATTCTCTAGATACACAAAGCTGGTACAGATGTACTCTAAAGATCTTGGAGTTGTAATAGCACTAAAAGGTGGTGCTACAAAATTTTGACTCATATGGCTAAATGAAAATTTTTCAGCTTTTCAAATTTTTATTTAGAAAACAAATTAAAACAACTCCAAAATGTATTAATAAAACTACATTTTTCACTCTTGCATAAAATATTGACTTTTGATCTGAAGTTCATTATAATATATTTATATTACCAGATGACACAATGACTGCATGTCAATGTTATGACATAAAACTAACATTGCTGCAAATGGAGCATCTTGATTATCATTGTACAAGAATAATCAGCAGTAAGTAAAACAACTAAAGAAAGCAATCATCACCATCGGTTTTTGGTCCAAACTCTTTCTAATTTACCTTTCGAAGGCGCTCAGGTGAAAACTCCAGTCCCACCACAAAGAGAGTGAAGAACACACCCAACTCCCCCAGAGTCTCCACCTGAACTATGGACTGCAAGAAGAAAAGCCAGTTGTGATTTTTAGTTTAGTAAAAGTCATTGTTCTTTAAGCCACTGCAGTCGTGACGCACAGACACAAACCTTGATGCTGTTGAGTCCAGAAGGGCCGAGCAGGACCCCACAGATGATATATCCAAACATAGGCGGAAGACCCACCAGAGAGCAAATCCAACCACAAGGCAGAGAGAGCATCACCACTGAAACCAGGTCCTGTTGATAAATTCATTTAAATTAATGAATTTATTAAATTATTAAAGACTGATTTAAGACTGCATTTAATTAATGCAGTCTTTCTACTTCATCTACAGCCTGGATAAAGCCAGTATCATTAGAGAAGAAAGCAGCAACTAACCTTGATGAAGTGATGGTCTGCTCTGGGCATCGTGGAGTCTCGTGGTTTCGTCAGAACATACTGGTTATTCTGAGAGTCGATGAGCATGCTGAGCCCCAAGTCATCCTCCACCTCTTTCTGTTTGGATTTGTTCTTCGTTTTCCCTCCTTTTTCCTCATCCTCTTCCACTCTTAGCACTGCTTCGACATTCACTCCCTTCATCTACACGAAGTAGAGTGTATATGCACAACTATTGGTTCTGGGTATAACAATAACTGCGTGTACGTTCTCTGAAACTTAGCAGCCAAACTGAGCAGACCTGTTTGTTGTTGTCAAAGGCATGCTCTTCGATCTCCTCCTCTAGGCGGTCAGCTGCCTTTCTGACGTCCTCCAAAATCTCCTCCAAGATGGACAGAGTCTTGTTCTGGGCCAAAGCGCTCTTAAGAGCTTCTTGCTGATGCTTCTCTGCAGCCACCAGCTCCACGTACTCCTGTTCTTCCTGAAATATAACAACACAGCCCAACAAACACTCTAATTTACTGGCAAAAAGATTGAAGAATCAAAGTTCTTTTCATATAGCGAGTGGATGCTTAAAAAACTTAATCCACTTGATTGCAACACATTATTCTACTCAATTTCAGAAACACATATTTAAAGTCAACTTCAAACGAGCTCAGACTTTTTTGTTGAGGGCAAATCTGACACATTCTCTTTAATCTGATGATGCATTTTTGCTCATCTTTTGAGAAACATCGAAAAGGAAAACATGTGGACTAACCATACAGAAAAATAAACCTTTATTTCAACTTTCATCTGATTAAAAACATCTAAAACAAAATTATCTTTTCATGTTTCTGATGCAAAACGCTCATTAATATTGCAACTTCCAACACTAGTAATGTTCTACCTTATTTTGAAATGAGAAAAATGATCATATCTCGTTTTTTTACTGAGAGGACGGAGTTGTTTATATTAGGTTAACTCGCTCATTTTTTGCATTGATTACAAAGAAAATGTGGAATGTTGTTTTCACCTTTTATTTGACTAGTTATGCTGCTGCTTAGATGGCTGCCATACCGTTAGGAAAGTCAATCAGAAAAAATATGCATTTATTTGCAAGTAAAGGATCCATAAAACTCTGCAGATTTTACTTTACCTTTATGGCTGCCTCTCTGAGGGCCTCCAGCCTCTGTCTGCTGCTGTCCTTCATATTGACCACATCCTTGTAGTCTCCCTGCAGCACCCTCTGCAGGCCGTGCACCGCCTGGAACACCAGGTGCTCGCTCTCATTCAGCTCCTTCTGAAAAACCTCCAGAGTGTGAACCTAAATGCAAATGAGTAAAGATTAAAAAAAAGAAGAAAATCAGAAACTCTTTAACTAATGTAATTCTACATGATCTTAATGTGGTACGTTTCATGAATAGGATATCCAGATATGAATCTTAATATATATAAATTCAACATACAAGTCAAAAAGGCTATTTGGCCAGTTATAAACAAATAAAATAAGCCAATTAATAACATTTTTCATTTAATTTTCAGAAATAAAAATATTTATATCTAGAAATACATTTTCTTTTCTTTTTTTTTTTTTAGATTCTTGGACATTTGAAACATCAGTTAGCTAGAGATAATTTCATGTAATTGTGAAGTCATTCTACAGAAAAAGTTTTCCTAATAAACGCGCAGTTTTAATAAACAGGAAGTGCTAGAGCTCTGATTAAGTCATCTGAGTAAATGTAAACATTAAAACAACAGCAGAGATTTTTCACACATCTACAAGGAAAAAGCAGCTTCATCCATTGACTTAGAAATAAAGTTGTGGTTTCCATTTTTAACATGTTTTACCTAACTGACTTTAAGGTATGCTTACTTCTGCTATGAAATAATTGGGCATGTGATGTTTCAACATAGTGCCAAGCCCCTCCCTTGTATTGACTGTCTAACAGGTTATTATCTAGGCTTAACTCCTGCTTCGGTTGCTTATATACATGTGTGTTTAGTCTGCTTTGTTTTGCCATCCTTCCTCCTTCAGCCTTGACTAAAACAAAGACCAAGGAGCGTCGAAAACCTATGAGAACTAGCTGAACACATTTTAATTCCAATATTATTATGACTTCAACCAAAAAAAAAAAAAAAATGGACCATCCGGTGGTTAATAGAGTGATACCTGGAAGTGCTTCTCTGGCTCTGTAAGGCTTTGGTCTTTCCCAACAGCCGCCGCAGCAGCTGCCAGCTTGTTGATGGCCACATTCTTCTGCCGCAGCAGACCTGCCAGCCGCTTGCAGTTGTTGGTCACCCAGCTGTGGCCCTGCGCCGGCGCTTTGCTCCGATAGAGCTTGATGGCATGCCGGGCCACCTGCTCCTTTGGCAGCACAGCGAGTGCCTCAGTCAGGCCGAGGCACAGCAGCCAGCACAGAACCTGCATCCAAACTGCTTCACTACGGTGAGGAGTTTGAGGAGAAATGCAAGACCTAGGAGAGGGACAGAGCGGCACAGATTGCATAGTGCTGAAATAATTAGAAGCAAAATCCCACTCATCACACCGACAGTCGAAGCTTCATGTTTGCATCTGCTACAGATTGTGTTTTCAAATACAACCCAGATTTTTTACAGTTCATCCTACTTCAATTTAGATTTTAAAGGCTGCTTAGTAGAAACACATGATGTTCCTGAAATATCATATTCAGAGACTGTCGTACTTAATATAAGTTGCAATATTATATGTTGTATATTTGCAGGTGTTACAAATATACGGCAATAACAAAAGTATAAGTATTCCGTATCTTTAAATCAATTCCCATCATCAACTGCAACAGTAAAATTAGATACAGTTTGAGAAATTTTAAATAACACAAGTTTTTTGAGCATTTCTGACAATTCTTTAAGTGGGTGTTTTCAAAAGAACACAGAATGTGGACGTGTATCTCCTGTCACACCATAGTCACACTTTTTTTGAAGGTGTGGCTACAACAGAAATGATAGCAAACAGAGCAGTGATGTGACAGGACACCTTACCTGTTTACATTCCAGTGCTACCTGTCTTTCCAAGAATACCTAAATTGACAAATCAAGAAGAATACTAAACACCAAAGGCAGTTTATGATTATATTTATCAATTCAATTATTAGCATTTAGCTGAATGTATTAAACTCACAGATGATTTTACCTTCAACAGCATGAGTCAAGCTGAGATTTTCTAACTTTCAGAATCCCTCCTCTTCTCCTTCCTTCCTTCAATTGAACTGCTGCCACTTTACTGGAGTTGCTAGACATCAGGAGCACCGTTGTTCAGATCTGGACTGCAGACTGAAAAAACATCAGAGCACAAACATGTCACTTAAGGCTTTAGTAGTGTCATGTGCAATGAAACATATTATGAGTGTGAAGAGAAAAATACGCTGCAAAAACACATTTTCAACAATACTCCTCAAAATCTGATTTGATCTTTATCAAAGCTTTTTTATTTATTTTTTTTCACTTTTATTTACTTGCTTCCGGCTCACTAAATATGTGACAAGAAACCATAGCAGAAAACCTACTGCAATAAAACAAGTGAATATACTTCAGTCCTGGCAATATGTCAAGTATACAGGTTGTTAGCCACTCACAGAGCAACACAGAGACATACAGGACAAATCACACGTGCATTCCTACCTAGGGCCAATTATTCTAACGACATATTTTTCGACTGTGGAAGGAAGCAGGAGTACCCAGAAAAAACACATGGGGAGAACAAACTGCACCCAGGTTGGGATTTGAACTCAGGATCTTTTTGCTGCAAAGCAACAGTGACAACAGTTGATGGCATTATTTTTCACTAAACGCAGTGTTTTTCAGATACACTGAGATTTAAAAAAAAAATCCAAAACAGGGTCTTTTTGTGTTAGATAAAGCCCAGCCTTAAAATGTTAATTGTAGATTGGCTACAGCTGGACTGGATTGCAGATTCATTAAACTCAATTTAATTAGATATCTTTTTATTCAGTTAATAAAAATAGAACAAAAAATAGCTACTATTTTTTTGCGTTTTCAGACATTTAGATTGTGTCTATTCTAACTTTCTTAAAGCTTTGAATAAATGTCTTGATCATGGGATGACAATAAATGCTTTACATCATCTTTGACAAATATTCATGTGTTTCAAATTGTATTCAAAAATCCAATGTTGATATAGTAGGTGACACCTGAGTTTGCAAAGTGTCCTTTCAAACTTGAGGTCAGTCCCATCTAAGATTATTTAAATGACAATAAACGGACTGTTTCCACAGAATAAGAAATCCAAAATTTGAACACATATTTGTTTTCAAATAAATGTTTCACAAATCACTAACTACGTTTTTAAGTAATTCTTACTCAGCGTCCCTATTGTGACAATTATGGATATTATACTGCTGGAACTGGAGCTGGTGAAAAGGAGCCAAGATCCCCAATGAAATCAATGGATTTCAATGGACAGGAGGTCTTTAGTTTATTAATCAAACTTTAACGACAAAGTTAGCCAAGATATTAATAAGCAGATACACGCACACATTCAAACACACCATAGATATAAATTAGACATACCAGAAGACACAGCAGTCGGTAAAAACATCCATCAGGCTGGCGCGGTGTACGGATTATTAAAGAAAAGCTGTAACTATTAGGGAAGAGAGTCCTCGCTCTTGCCTCTCAGCAGAGGAAGAAGTGGACAAGAACAATCGTGTAGTTGTGCCGCACCGACAGAGACACCCCTCCCCTGCCACATAGCTAGAGCCAGCGTCGGCACAGGCGCTCCCTGCTCCTACTTCATGTTTACTCCGACCTCCTCCAGCCCTGCCGTTCGTGACGGTGTTCCGGGAGAAACACAGGGGGGGACCGACGGTGAGTTTAACCTGCCTCTGAGACAACTTCACGAACCCCCTGGGATAAAGTTGAGCTTTCTGGCCTGGAGTTTGTCAAATTCCAACAATTTGTTCTTTAAATATTTAACGTCGGAGCTGTCAGTCCAGCTCTAACCAGCTGGGTTCACCCTCTTCTTTCTCACGGTGACATAACGTTGTCGCTGCTAACACTTGCTTTGCTAATAATAGCAGACTAACCATACAATATTAGAAACAACTTATTTCGGTAAAGTACAATTTAAATGAACCTTAGCCAAAATAGCAGTTGTTTCTTTACGTTTCTAACATCAATTTCTCGTCGTAAGTTTGATGCAACCATCAGATTACTTCCGAAACATCTTTATCAGAGCTGGTATGGGAGTTGTAGTTTTTTTTAGGTGTGTCAGTTACTTCGCTGGTGACGTTCATGCCTTTTCAAACTGTGACAGCTGACGTCATTCTAATCCTTACACGACTTTTTTTTTTTAAATTAACAACACAATTTGAACTAAAACAACTCAGCTTTGCGTCAAATATGCTTTGGAGAGCAGAGTTTTAGAAGGAGGTGTTGTCGGGGGTGTTCGGCGCATTTACTAGACAGCAACAAAGTGCTTTGTTGCTAAGTGTTATTTATTATCGCATAAACATGTTTTGTAAGTTTCTAAAGTAAGTGGCCTGTTGACTTCTCCGGAACTACATTTCCCAGTATTTTTGGTCTGGTTCGTATTTCTTCTTGCGCATGCGCACTATGAGATCGTGGATATTAAGTTGGCCAAAACAGCTGGTGATAAAATGGTAGGTAATATTTTAAAAAGACAAACCGAGTGGGAGACAGAGAGTTGTAAAGCCCCCGTTCAACATGTCACCATACCAACAGTAGTTGTCACTAATGTTTACGGTGCAGCACCATGTGAGGGATCAGGCTGTCCTCAGCGTCGCGTTGCCAGTCAGTGTGATGTGAGAGTAATGGAAGGTCAGTTGCTGGTATTTTGAGATCGGACACCTGCACTCGCTCTACGTACCTTTCCCTTTTTGGTTGGTGGCCCGGCTGGGTTGCTGCTGCTGCTGCTTCTGCAGGTCAGGAGAGCCTGTGAGATCTGACGCCCCCTACCCAGGAAAATCTGGGTCACAGAGAACCTGCTGTTTGATCATCCCGTGGGTTAGTTCCACCGAGATGTGCAATCTGTTAGAGATTAACAAAACATGATGGGGTTATTTCTGTGCTGCTTTTTGAAAGTAATTTTTTTACAACTCTAACTTGATTTGAGTTTTAGGCATGCATTGCTAACAACACTTAAACATTCTCAGACTGAATAGTTTACTGTATGTTTAGATTTGAATAGAAATCAGATCTTTGCAAGCAACTGCACCAGGAACTTCAAATGCATGTCCACAGTAACACTGGGTGTTTATTATAATCATCATTTACTTTTTGTATATGGTTGTTCATTAATGCTCTTCTGATAGAACGGTCCAGATGTAGAAGAATCTGTGTCCCTGAGTTAAAACCAGTTTTGGTGTCCTACCCATACAATATCCTTTTACACATGCAAATTTACAAAAGATCTTTCAATGAATATGAAGTTTTAACTTACTGATCTATGTGTATTTTCTCTTCTTAAACAGTTTTGTAAAAAAAAAATAAAGATACTTTCTAGGGATGTTTTCTTTTAAACAAAAATTACGTGAAATTTTATAGTAACCATGCCAAATCAATATGTGGCAACGTAACGTAGTCACTGAAAAAACCTTCTGCATGAAGATTAAATTTAAAGCGGATGCGGACCATACCAAAATCTCATCCTCTTTCTAAAGTCTGGCACAGACAGTAAATATGTCTAAGTATTTATTTCCTTGTGTGTTTACTTGCCTGGCAGCACAAGTTGAAATCATCACAGAAGGACAAGGTTCGCCAGTTTATCTCTGTCACGCAAGCAGAGGACAGAACAGCTGTGCACTGCCTGACTCAGAATGACTGGAAACTAGAAGTCGCCATTGACAACTATTTCCAGAACCCAGACTTGTACTATAAAGAACCCATGAAAACCTCAGTGGACCGCAAGAAGCTTGAACAGCTCTACAACAGATACAAAGGCAAGTGTTAGGCAGACTCGCACACCATTTAGTCCCCTAAAAATCTGCACTTTTTCTCTCTGTTTGGCTAAGTTCCCTTTGTCTTCTTTGCAGACCCCCACGATGAGAACAAGATAGGCATCGATGGGATCCAGCAGTTCTGCGATGACTTAAATCTGGACCCAGCCAGCATAAGCATACTTGTAGTGGCTTGGAAGTTCAGAGCAGCCACGCAGTGCGAGTTTAGCAGGAAGGAGTTCTTCGATGGGATGGTGGAGCTCGGGTAAAAGCCACGTCAAAATTTTCAATATTTGACTCTGGGAATGAAGTTCTTATTATATGAACACCTTTAATATTTACAGTAATTTATCTTTGTTGCGCCATTCAGCTGTGACAGTCCAGAAAAACTCAAGGCCATCCTTCCCAGGCTAGAACAAGATCTGAAAGACAATGGAAAGTTCAAAGATTTCTACCAGTTTACGTTCAGCTTTGCCAAGAACCCAGGGCAGAAAGGTTTAGGTAAGCAGATGATGTTGGAAAATATCCCAAACTGTCACATTTTCTGTCAAAAACCTACAATACTTGCAAATATTTTTTTTCTTTCCAGAACTAGAAATGGCTGTGGCTTACTGGAATCTAGTTCTCACAGATCGATTCAAGTTCTTAGATCTATGGATCCGCTTCTTGCAAGTAAGTTTTGAAGATTTGCTTTTCCCCCCCCACAGTAGTAATTAAGGGTTTTGGAGTTTATGGGAGTGTTTTAGCTGTGCACTAGTACAAAACAGTTAATTTGACTGCATGGCTATAATTACATGGCACTTCTTCTCAAAAACATGTTTTCCACTTAAAAAAAGAAAAAAAAAATCCAATGGTAGGTGTTTGATGCAATCCACTGATTATTTCCCCACGCATAGTATATACTTCTTGTTTGGAAATGTTAACAAGACAGGGTTACCCTGTCCTGTCCCTGCCCTCTATTCAGGAGCATCACAAGCGCTCAATTCCTAAAGACACTTGGAACCTCCTCCTGGACTTTGGCAACATGATTGCAGATGATATGTCTAACTATGATGAAGAAGGTGAGTCTCGAATCACTACTAGAAAGATTGTTTTAGAAGGTGCTGTGACATCATTCATCTGTCTAATACAAGCTTTTTTGTAAAACTGTGGAGTAATTGAAGCCATATGGATGGATCCCTGGTACTAAAGGGTCATTATACACTTGAAGCCACCGTGTGAAAGAGCAAAGTAGTGCTGATACTTGTATTTGCAATAACACCTTGAAAATGTTCAGATTTAAAAAAGATGCTCATCTCAGATGATATAGATAACTTTGTTCACTAACCACAAACTTCAAAATATTTCATTGTTGTTGTTTTTTTTATAGTTGGTCAACATGTAATTGGACGAGAAATGTTTTAAAATTTGAAAAGTGTGATGCGCATACGCATTCAACCCTGGACACGTTTATCCCGAAATCTAATCTTGTGCAACTATTTGTCTTCAAAAGTCGCCTTGTTGGTAGAGTCCTCCTCTGTGTAGTCTATGTTTATACATTTGTTAGTCGCTTTTATTCAAAGCAACTGAGAAATTATTTATTCAATCTCAGTATAAACACAGATGTCCTCAGGGTGTTGGAGCACATGAGGACCTTTAACCGAAAAAGAAAGATTATGGCACTAACCAATGGCACGGCTACAAACGTACCAATAAATGGTGGTATATTTGAACTGGCAGGCAAGGGAAGAAGAGAATTATTCATAGAAAATAATAATAATTTATCATTCTATGTGAATATATTGAAGTTTGTGATATTTGTAAAATGTGAGAAAGTTCAAGAGGTATTTACAAGACACTGTATTTTTTAGTAATAGTATTTCACTTGTCAAACTGCTACTTTTAGATGTTAACTAATGTTATCCTTTTTGTCTTCTGCTCAGGTGCCTGGCCTGTGCTCATCGATGACTTTGTGGAGTTTGCTCGGCCAATTGTAGCAGGAAATAAACGCAACATGACGTAATATTTGCCACAGCTTCACCAAATGGAGGATGCCGTTTTCTTTCTTCCATTTTTTTCCTATTTATTAATGAGATTATGATACAGGTAGCCTAAAGAAACAGCTGCTAAGTAGGTTGGCCTGCAGAGTTTCAATAATTATTCTGCTGCTAAGAGGCCTTTGAAGAGGAAAAGAAAAACAGTGGGAAAAAACACCACCAAAAGAAGAGGGAAGTGTTTTGTTTTTACTTTCTGCTGTCGTGGAGAGATGCTGGAAATGTTTCATGAAACTGATGAGTAAACTGATACTCATCCCTTAAACTTGCAGTGGTGGTAGGTTTGAACTGCCACTGTGGACTCATTTAAAAGCACGCTCAGCAAAGCAGGCAGCCGGACTAAAATGGACTTTTATGCTCCTGCGGGTGTGAATGAAACATTGCGATAAGGTTTGGCTGTTCTGTCAGTTAGTATGAAGCTGTTTGATGTAGTCGAGGTTATCAAAATTTGAGAATATGTGTTTGCGTTTGTCGCTGTATGTTGTACGAGTGCGTTGGGTGGAGGTAAAATATGTTGCCTTCTGCACAAAAGCTGTTTTTTTTGGTTTGAGATGTCATATAGTCAACATTCACCTTCACCAAGTGAGAGTGAAAATGTTCAGATACACAATTTACATCCAGTCCGATGACTGGACGAAGCATCACGTTTTCTGATCTCAGCACCAGCATAAAGGTTGCTACAATGATTAAAATCCAGCTCTCATCAAAATGAGAATCTAGATGGTCAAAAATATATATTTGACATTGCTTGCACAAGACAGGTAATGGCATTTAGAATCTAATTGTTCACACTAAGCTTTTTCCATTTTCCATTTGGAAAATGGAAAAAGCTTTGCATAATTTATTGTTGGCGTTGCAGTGCCTAAGAGCTTGAATTTCAACCTGTATGTGGACTGTTTTCAGTTACCCAGGTGAAGCCTTGTCACCTCTTCAAACTGCACTGATATACACTTTTACAAGTACAGAGCTATTCAGTTTACATTACAGTAAGTTCAACTTTTTTTAAAATGTGGTTCGCACACCCAAGAGTGTTTTAAATGTACGTTTACACTGAGGTTTGCGCTGCCTCATAATCAAAAGGTCATTGGGCTGTTGGGCTGCCATCTAGTGGTGGTTGAGGATTGTAGCACTTTTAATTGTGCTATAGGCAAATTCTACATAAGACTAGTTTTGTTGTTGTTGTTGTTGTTTTTGTTTATAGCAGTTAGCGCAACACTGCATTATCATATTTACTGATGCATATGCTGAATGCAGCGTTACAGGATGCAGAGCTCAGGGACCAGCTATCTCTCTCAGCACTGTGTGTCGTCCTGTTCTTATATCAGAGCTCACCCAGTTCCATGTTTTACAGGTTACTGCTGCCACCATAACATAACCTTTGCCATACTTTGTCAATAAGGATTATGCATTATTTTATAGCAGAGCAGCTATGCACTGTAAAATAGTTACGTTTTAGGTTAAGTTCAAAATAGTTTGAGTGAAATTATAGATACTAGTCCAAATAATTGAGTTTATTCCACATTAAATCCAAATCAAGTGCCATATTTCTCATCACATCAGCTGAGCAAGAGTTGATCCAGTGAAACATTGTTTTAAAAAAACAAATGTAACTTATTTAGACCAGTCAGAAATATGAAACTGAAGATACGAAAACATCTGTTCGCAATCAGTACAATACGTATGTATTTTATGATACACATGTATTGTGCTCATGTGGTGGTCTATTGGTACGTTGTCTTTGTCAAATGTGTCACTGTTCCTGATGCACAATGTTCATTTAAACAGTGTTATTTTGGCTGTGAAAGAAAGCAGCTCTTAATGGATCAAAAGCATTTCTCAGTTGCATTGGTATTAATAAAAAAATGTCAATATAGTATGAATTTCTTTTTTCTTTTTGCTATTGATGTACATTGTCACTGCACTTGCACTATTTTGCCCAAAGTTTTCACTGATCTGCATTCACACATGCCATGTATGAAGTCAAGTGACTTCAGATTTTGGCTGACCCTTTGCAGCTTTCCGCATGGCTTAGAATCATGTGAATATGAATTTTTGAACATTCGTGCTTTTTTTTGAGGTCAGACGCTGATGTTGGACAAGAAGGCCTAGGTTACAGTGTCTGCTCGAATTCATCATTCATGTTTAGTTAAGAGCAGGACTGTGCTGGCCAATCAGGTTTTTCCACACCATACTCAGAAAGAGAGGGAATGTCCCCAAACTTTTCCAACAAATTTGGGAGCAATACATTGTCTGAAATAATTTGATATGCAGTAGCATGAAGCTTACCTTCCTGTGGAACTAAACCTATGGCCTAGCACACTTTGGATGTGTATTTTTAGATTTATGTTGTGTATAAAAGAGAGAGCCTAAACTGTCCGGTAAAACTGAGAACTTGCAGCTCAACTATTTTCCATGATCCTTAGTATATGAGCAACGTTGTTTGGAAAAATGTAAAACTGAACTGTGTGACTGTCTTGTGCTGTATGCAAACATTGCAGATCTAAAGCGACAGCAGGTGTCTATTCAGGTCAAACAAAGTTGGATGTAAATTACACAACAGCAGCAAATGTGACGGAGGAAAAAAATGTATTCCACATAATCACAGCTCTCTGGTATGCCAGCAGAGAGCTGCTCTGTTTGATACCAGTTGTCGCTTATCAAGTTGCATTTTTGCTACATATCGTCATCATCAGCTCTTACTAAAGCTATGTCTGAATATAAGCCTAGAACAAAGTACACCAACAGATATGCACATAAAAGGCATAGTACATGTATGTGCGAGACACAAAAGTAATTAAATTAGAATAATGTTGAATACACTGATACATAAATCAGTTGATTGGATTTAATTAGTTTTTTGAGGGTGAGCTGTTGTGTGTGAGGGTGCATTGTCCTCTCATGGGATAGGTGAGATGTCGATAAGCTCTAGCACCAGCTGCTGGACATGCTTGCACTCAGGCCCAGCGGCACATTAGCATCTCTTCCACCCTGTGTCCACCCCTGATTACCGCTCCAAAGCCCGTCATCCAGCGTTTAAGCTTTGGGACCACAGGGATTGCCTTTTTAGGAGATGCATGGACACAGCTGTCCAAGACAAAGAAGCTGAGGGTGATAAAGCAGTGCTATCATGTTTGTGTATGTGTGCGCCCAGCCTTGCTACTCAAAGTTAGTTTGGTAAACTGATAGGAGAACCTCAAAGATGGAAGGCAAGCAGAGCTGTGATGCAGCAGATATGGAGAAAATGGCTGGAAGGGTTTGAAATTCGAAAGATTTTTGGTCTCTCTTCATTGTCCCATTTACCGTTCACCTGTAGAAGGTGGAAAGAAGACCTGCAAGGAGATTCATTCAGGGGGGTATTATTATCTTAACTTGAGCTGGGTGTGCCATTAAGAGAAAAATCCGGCAGCATGGAGAAGTTTAAAGCAGCCATGGTTCTCGGTGCCGTTGGTGATGCTTTGGGCTACAGGAAGGGTCGCTGGGAAAGCTGCACGTCAGGCAAGAAGATCCAAGAGGAGCTGGCGTCTCTGGGGGGACTGGAGTCCCTGAAGCTGGACCCTGACAACTGGCCCCTGAGTGATGCAGTGCTGATGCACATGACCACAGCTGAAGCCCTCATAACAGGTATGTGAAGAATTAATTTCTACAAGGATGGTGGTATTTTTGTTTGTGTCAACACTGAGAAACTTGTAGCAGCTTTAAGTACAAAAATGTACTTAACCCTTCGCATGAAACCAGTGCTTTGCACGTTGTTAGAAACATCCAAGCACATTGGATTGGATTAAGGATACTTCAACTCACTCCTTTGAACATATAAATATACTTTACTACTGTTCTTATTTTGTTTTGTTTTAAATTTATTTTGCTTGTATATAATTTTGCTTATTTTTTATTACACTCCATTCAGCAAAGTCAAACTACGTTAGTTAGAACAATCTAGAAAGACTAAACTAAGTAAGACGCCATCATTCATCATTGCAACCGAGCATCAAAGTCTTTGCAAAAAAACATGACAGACTTGGGGAGATAACATGCTACCTCCCCTGTAGTATGTTACTGGACAGAGAATCCAAAAAGTCCAAAATAGACTACATTGGAAAAGTCGATCCTCTGAACAATGGTGGATCAGTGGCCTCTGTAATTTACTGGTATCATGTTTGGCTGTACATGCAGCCAATAGGTAGCCACAACAGTTCTGAGAAAAAATAGTGATGACATATTTCAAGATTAGGAATCCCTATTTAGCAACCATCCAGCTTGTAGAGACACCAGCTGGATAGACAACAATGTATAGAGAGTAATGCATCATGTTTTTGTTTTTAGTCATACCTTCCAACGTTCAGATTTATGAAATGTCATTTATGCTGAAACAATACAATCTTTTTTCTCATTTCTAGCTGATGAACAGTTTAACTTGATCAAAGAACAAATGAATCATCTCATCATTCATGCAGTTCTTTTGTACCGTTAAACGTGATGATGCAACTCAATGTTGAAATTAACTGACTATTTTCCAAATCACAAATGTGAACGGGTCAGCAACTTAGTATGTCTGCAGATTATTTCTTCCATGCAAAGATCACAGATACAATGTTCAAAGACAATTCAAAGTTTGCTGAAGTGACATTGTTTTTTGACCACAGGCATTCTGGTCCTAATCTGTGTTGTGGTGGAGTGGGGCTAAACTTAGCTCATTGCAGCCCCACTTATCTTTCTCTGCATGCCAGTCATGAATGACTCCTAACCACTGTGTGTATGTGTGTGTGTCCAGATTACTGGTGTCTGGAGGACTTGTACAGGGAGGTGGTGCGTCTCTATGTGGAAGCCATGGTCTCTCTCCAGGGACGAGCTCCTGATCCAGGCACCGTGGAGCCCTGTGTTCACCTTAAACCTCATAACGTCCTGCTCGCTTGGCATACACCTTTCAATGAAAAGGGTAGGTTAAGATTAAGATTTAGGAAGCTTTGTGTGATATAAACTAAACATAATACAGTAAAAAATGTATGTCCATCTCCAGGGTCTGGATTTGGAGCAGCAGCCAAAGCCATGTGTGTTGGTATGAGATACTGGCAGCCTGAGAGACTGGATAACTTGGTGGAGGTCAGCATTGAGATCGGCAGAATGACCCATAACCACCCAACAGGTGATGTGCTGGCAATTTCAAACTTCCAATGATCCAGCAATGATAGGCCAAATATTGTGTTGCTGTTTGACTGTTCGGTAGATCTACTTTTGTTGATTCTGTTTCCCAAAATCTTGATTGAACCTACCACATGAGCTGTTCATCCTGCTCCTTGGAACAGGTTAAGGACATAAGTTAGCTTTTATGCAGGTATGTTGGAGCAAGGACACAACTAAAAACTGCACTGCACAGACCTTCAGAGACAATGAGTCCTCTCTTATGAACTCTTCTTGTCCAGCTTCTTTTCTATGCATAACATAACCCTTTTAAAGACGCACAGGCCTACACAATTTCTCTACTTAGCATGAGCATGATTTACTTTTACACACTGTTTCAAAATCTACTCAAATATCCACTTGAAAACAAATCTTTTAATCTCAGTCGAACTAGACCAAAGCACATGGTTCCGTTTTATATTTGTAGTATCAGGAGAGCAAACGCTTTTTCCAACAAGCCTTGCAAATAGCCGATTTGCATATGGAAATGATTGTTATGGCGACCTGCAATAGACTGGCGACCTGTCCAGGGTGAACCCCGCCTCTCACCAGGAACGTTAGCTGGAGAGAGTACCTCTCCTGACCCCACTAGGGACAAGGGTGTTAGAGTATGGATGGATGGTAGTTAGTTAGTTAGTTAGTTAGTTAGTTAGTTAGTTAGTTAGTTAGTTAGTTAGTTAGTTAGTTAGTTAGTTAGTTAGTTAGTTAGTTAGTTAGTTAGTTAGTTAGTTAGTTAGTTATGGTGACTTGGTGAACCAGTTCTCTTTAGATACAGTTCTACTTACTGTATTATCCTCCTGTTTGTGTATCAAGACAAACCTGGATTGTACTCTAACCTTATTTGTCACAGTTCCAGCTGTACAAAACATTTTAAATTAGAACTACGACTGATACGATGAACATGTTTAGGCAACAAAGCCATTTTCTTATTGCCATGTCGTGACATATAACAATGACTGCAAATCTGCTCTACTTGAAAAGCAGTGCCCACTTGTCTTTCCCACTTTGATTAGTGGTTGATAGAAATTAGACTTTTTTTGTAACTTCATTCTTATACCTTATACAAAGAAGCCACAAATTGAAGGTTTTTGGAATCTGACCATAAAAAAAATAAATAAAAAAGTAAAAATGTAAAAAATAAAAAAATCATCAGGTAGATTTATGTAAATTAATAATTGTGAAGGTGCTGTAATATTCTTTTGTCTACAGTCTGAAGTGCCAAAGTCACTTTTGATGTCTCTCTCTTCTCTTGGCTTAAGGCTTCCTCGGCTCCCTGACAACAGCATTATTTGCATCCTTTGCAATCCAGGGGAAGCCTCTTGTGACTTGGGGCCGTGAGCTCATGGAGGTCATCCCCCGAGCAGAGGAGTACTGCAAGAAGACAATACGACACATGGCAGGTTGGACTCTGGCCCAGTCTAGATCTTTTTAAAGAACAAAACCTAAAACTTCTGCATGAAAAAGAGATAATCAATATATGTTATTATAAATTCTTGTGCATTTATGTAAAAAAAAAAAAAAAGAAGTGATCCCAGAAGTGCATTTTCTACATTTGTTTACACAGAATATCAGGAAAACTGGTTTTATTTTGAGGCTAAGTGGCAGTTTTACCTCGAAGAGCGAGAGATTGACAAGGACGGAAAAAACAAACCATCATTTCCTGATGGCTATGATGCAGAGGAGACTGATAAGGTATGTCATTTGGGGTTCTTTATTTCTCATACTATCAAATCAACGGATTACAACCCTTTACAGACACAGGCCCTTTTTTTCCCCTCAAAGCAGATGTACAAGCGTTGGAGTTCAGAGGGTCGGGCAGGGCGGAGAGGTCATGATGCTCCCATGATCGCCTACGATGCACTTCTGGCCTCAGGAAGCAACTGGGCAGAGCTGTGTAAACGAGCCATGTTTCATGGAGGTGAGAAACTTTGACTTACAGACCTGTACGTTTACAGAATTGTGCAGAAAAAAGCAAAACAATCTAAAATTTCTTTATTTTAGCTGACTTTAAATAACTTTAGTTGCGTTTTTAATTGACACAGTACAGTATTGTGAAGACAGAAGAACAATGTGAGTTAAGGCACTCTGTAAACATGTTGTTTTAGGTGAGAGTGAAGCCACGGGCCTCATCGCTGGCTGCCTCTATGGCCTCATGAACGGCCTGAGCCAGGTTCCTCAGAACCTACACCGGGATTTGGACAAAAGAGAACGGCTGGAGGAGTTGGGAGAAGCACTCTATAAAGCAGCTTCTGCAGAGAAATGCACAGAGAAGTAATCCTGATCTTCACTGAGCTGAACTCTACTGGCTGTCAGAGGAACTGAGCGCGACTCCTCACCTTGCCCAACACTCTCCTTTATTCCCTGACTAGTTTTATGAGTGATGCTGTCCTCTTCTCACCGCTCATTCCTTGCTCTCTTTGATTTTTTCTGTCCACTATCCACACATCTGTCAAAGGTTTTTATAAAAAGGTTTAATTACATCTCACTAAAGATGCGTAACTAAGAAAAATTAAAACAAAGGAATTAGCCGGACTTTTTTTCTTTGAATATCTTACTTATGATTCATATGTAATCAGTTTGTATAAATCCAGATACCATGCTGTTTGCTTAAAAGAACTGTTGTCTTGATTTGCCGGTGACAGAGTTGTGGGGAA
The DNA here is from genome assembly GCF_003331165.1 of Xiphophorus hellerii. NCBI lineage: Eukaryota > Metazoa > Chordata > Actinopteri > Cyprinodontiformes > Poeciliidae > Xiphophorus > Xiphophorus hellerii. The sequence goes on from NC_045675.1 coordinate 21,428,080, forward strand.
AGAAAAAACCTTCTGCTTTTTTAACTTTAGTAACTTGGAGGTGGGGGAAGGTAGATCTTTCTTTTCTCTGACTGATGCATTTTTTCTAAACCTAACTTTTATTAACATGAAGCACAAAGAGAAAATAATTAAGTCTAATCAGCTTACAGTTTGAGCAAGTGCTGTCGGTGAAGGCATGAGAAAACCTGCTTCTGCATAACTAATTTCCTTTTGAATCAAAAATTTTCAGAAAAAAATTCAAATATACAAGTTTAACTTTTTAACCTTTTACCTATCCTTAGTTTGATGGTGCAATTGGGATTGGTTTAAAATGAATAAAACTGTTAGGAATGTCGAGTTGTGATTATATTTCCCTGTACTAAAATTATCCCTGTACTGTGTTAAAGTATTTGCACGATACTCGTATTACAATTTTAAACCACAGAAATGTAAAAAATCTGTAAACAACAACAACTTTATTTTATGCATGCATCAGCCAGGATGGGATTCTCAGAGTGTAACACGGTGTGTAACAGGAGTGTAAATTTCAGTGGTCTCTTGGTAATTGGCCTACACGATTAGAATATTATTTTTGATGTTTTGCGCTTAATAGAGTTGAGCAAATTGATGGGATATACTGTATATACAGTATATATATATACGTACAGTACAGACCAAAAGTTTGGACACACCTTCTAATTAAAATGGGTTTTCTTTATTTTCATGACTATTTATAAGGCAAGAAATCCCACTTATTAACCTGACAGGGCACACCTATGAAGTGAAAACCATTTCAGGTGACTACCTCTTGAAGCTCATCAAGAAAATGCAGAGTGTGTGCAAAGCAGTAATCACAGCAAAAGGTTTTTACTTTGAAGAAACTAGAATATAAGGGGTATTTTCAGTTGTTTTACACTTTTTTGTTTAGTGCATATTTCCACATGTGTTATTCATAGTTTTGATGCCTTCAGTGTGAATCTACAATGTCAATAGTCATGAAAATAAAGGAAACTCATTGAATTAAAAGGTGTGTCCAAACTTTTGGTCTGTACTGTATATATATATATATATATATATATATATATATATATATATATATATATATATATATATATATATATATATATATAATTAAATATCCTAAAAAAGTTAGCCAGCAAAAAAAAAAAGTCAGTCAGCTGACCTGCAGTGTGCAACAACAGCTACTTTATGCTTCATACAGACGGAGAAGACTCCAGTCATTTTGACACTTTCCATTTCTTACACTGCAGGAACAGATTGACAGAAGAGCTTCGCGGTTTTTAAAGCATAACTTTTTAAAACCTTGGTATACTTTGATACTGGTAACCAGCCCACGCCTAATTAAAACAAATTGAACTGACTGTGCTTGCTTTTTTGATTTTCAAGCAAAGTTCTTTGTCTTGTTTGGCAGCTCCTTACCACAGTTCAAAGAACTGTAGTCTGGAACATTTGATCAGCTTCAAATGTGATCTAAATCCTAAATCCTTGCTTTTGCTGCGGTAATAAGAGAACTAATGAAATTGACAGTTCAAAGAGGGCAGAGATTTTCACTGACTGATTAACAAAGTTAATTGTAGCAGGTGAAGCCAGAAAATGTTCCTTTTAGAGTTTAGAGAAATTAAAACTGCTTTGCTCTAAAGGTCACTTCCCAAATTGCTGCTAAGGATGTTTCAAAAAGTCTTGCATGTCCTCTATTCTCCATAGACCAGATTGTTGGAAACCAGGAATCAGCCCCGATGTTGGTGCGTTGAGGAGGCTGCTTAGAGACCCCAAATGTCGACCAGTGCTCCGAGGGATTTTTGAGAGTCTCCTGCATTATCTAATGCACGATCTGCTCAAGAGGACGACCGATAACACAAGCATGGAGACGCCAGAGTCTAGCACCACATCACAAATTCACACAAGAAACACTGTCAAATCTGATTTGCAGAAGGCAAAAAAAACTCAGTTTCAGAAAGGCATCATAGCCGAAAGCAGTTCCAACACTTCTGAAAGGTGCAATGTCAATCAAAGTCAGTCAAAAGCAGAATTGCCATCTCGGCGCCTTACCACGTTCCAGCTTCTCCAATCTAAGTTTTTAAGGTCTTCGCCCAAACCTTTTAGCACCAATCAGAGGGCAGTAGGAATTCTGTCTACCAGCAGGGGCGTACAAGGTCAAGATAACCTTATTAAAAGCAGAAATCACAACATAGACACCAGGAACAAAAGACTAAAAAGACATGGTAGTGTGAAAGAAATTGTTGCCAAATTTGCCCTAGCTGTGCAAAAACAACAGGGATCTAAAACTTTGAAGGAAGAGCCGATCAAACATAGACGCATTGGAAGAGGAATCCTCCTAAATTCCTTAATGATGAGATTTGAAAACATAGCCATTGCATTTAAGAAAAGTGATCTATTTTTATCTCACAAGCAGGCTTGTGGGGGAGACAGGGTTGCATGTCAAATAAAAGAAAAAGTAGCTGGTGTTGAAAGAGGGAAACACCAGGTGACTGATCAAACATTCAACAAGCAGAACCCAGGGAAGAGCCAGCAGTGTAACTCTGTTGGGCAAGAATCAAAAAGTAATAAAATTATAAGCGAACAACAGCAAAAGCCATACATTTTAACTAAAGCAAATTCACACTCAGACGATAAGAGTCATCTGAGAGCAGCAGAGTCCTTGGATCAAGAGATTTGCTTTTCACTAAACCAAATGAAAGGTGAAGTTCATGATGTTGATATTGAGGATAAAGGTTCAGAACAATTCAGCCAAATCCCAGTCATAGAGGCTGAGCTTTTTCAAAAAGTTAAATTTGCAGAGATAGAAGTACTTCCTTTAATTTTTGTGACTGAATGGTCACTTCCACAGCCCTGCAAAGTTCTTCCTCAGGAGGAAATCCCAGTAAACTGGCAAAGAGCCACAGTTTTAATCTGCTCCCTTGCCAGGTCCAAATGTATAGATTCCTCTCCTGAACAATCTACGAGGGAAATTAAATCTGAGGTTTATGAAAACTGGGAACAGGACAAGATATCAGAGGAAACCCTAGGAAATCTGTTGGGAAACCTGGAATGTACTTCCAGGAATTTAGAAGGAGTTGAATCCAAAAAAACAGACAGCATAGCCGACTCGAAAACCAAGCCATATTCTTTGGAATATACCAATGCAGAGATCAATCTCCAAAGATCAAAGCATATTCAAGAAACGTTTTCCAGGTCTGTCATTCCATCTATTTACAGATTCTGTGGTGAAAATAATCAGATTGAGTCAACCCCACATCCCGAAACTATAACTCCTCTCTCTGAAAATCAGCTGTCATATTCATCTTTGATTCATCAAGGAAGTGATGTGTCTCGCTCAACGGAAGATATTGAAGACAAGGACAGATGTCCTCATGTCACTTGTCTTCCCGCTGTAACAACCAGAACATCAAAGTGTGGAGCTGAAGCAACACATAAAGAAGCCATTGAAGAAAGAAATGAAGATGGAAAACTATCAGAAAAAAATCATATTGGAAAGCCAGGAAATTGTAGCCATTTGGAAGAGATTGCTAACAAGGAGGCATTTGCAGACAGTGAGAGCGATAACGCAAAACAGAGGCCAAAGTACAAAACCATCAATTACGCAGATTCTTCAGTGAAACAAACATATAAGCCTAAAATAATACGATTTATGGACACCTTCACTTTCTAGGTTTAGTGACCCAAGTCAGAATCTGCTATAACTAAATAGTTACTGCTAATTTTGGCTTACCTTGTTGTTACATAGAGATCTTTGGGTTTTAAAAGAAGTGTGAAAGTGAAAAAAAATATTCAAAGTGAATAAATTTGTATGTGAAGCCTGAATAACAGAAAACTACCTCTACCTTTGCAGTTATATTTTGTGTAAATTAATGTTGTCAAGTAGAATTTTACGGTCTGTCGGGTATGTTGTTTTAAATACTGCATATCTTCTTCATGACACAGTATTGTCCAGCCTTGAGTATTCATGCTTTAAAAATAAAATAGCTAATTCCTGTTGGTATCTAAAACACACAGTGTAACAAGTATCTTTACAAGGCTGTTTACAAAGAAGACAGTGTTTTCTTTTGACCTTGTCTTATTACGTCTCTCATTCTTTTCCATGTGATGTTACAATATCGCAGCTACCAGACACTTCTCGGCTGAGCCTACACTGGTACAAAGTGAGACTTGTTCAGAGTAGATAAGCGCTTGCACCACAGAGCCAAACATGTCCACAGTTGGAAGTGAAGCTGGTGATACAAAACCCAACACCTGCAGGCAGGATCATGCCACCGTATGATAATCTGAATATCAACTTTTTCCTGCAGTTTTACTAGAGAACAACACAAAATGAGGACATAAAAATTTGAATTCTTAAAGATGTTTAATTCAAGAAGAAATTGTGGGGAAAATGCCTATTTATCTGTGTTAAAATGGAAGGATTTTGAGAGACTTTTCTCCACCTTTAATGTGACATTTAAATTGTATAGCTCAAATGAAAAAACAAACAAATTTGACAATGGGACAAATATAAAAAGTAATAAAGCTTCAAAACCTTGGTTACATAGCAAACATATATTTTACGGAGTCACCTTTTGACGTAATTTTTGCATTCAGTTTTCTCTGGTAAGAATCCGTCTACATCCCACTTCCTGCCTTGGCTGCAGTGTATACCCACTCAGCCTTCTCCAAATCTTTCTGACTAAAAACATTTGTTGTCCTCAGGCCTCTTCATGTAACCTCATATATTTTCTGTCCCCTTTAACTCTGGACTCTGTCTCATTCCAAACATTTTGTATTTCTTGTGGTTTCATCTGTTGATGTTAGCATATACTCACTGTGATGCTAATAAATAAATTCATTTTTACCTTCAGCCTAAGGTCAAAACAGAATGTTCAACAGTTATTTCATCCACCTAGACAGAAAAAAGCCAAATTTCATCTGAAAAAGGTGGAATTTGGCTTTTTTCATTATTTTTGCTGCATTTTAGTGCTTTTGGTAATATGCGATTGTCTGTTGAGAAGCGTGGCTTATTGTGATCGCATTATTATTATTTTTTTTAAATAACATTTTGTATTGTTCAAACTAGTAGATATTTTTTCCTGTCTGTTAAACAGATCACAGGCAATAAAACAAACCTAAATTAATAAGGACGCGTGTATTTTATTTTAGGAAGCTATTCTAAAAAGTATTAACAATTTTAGACCTGGTGAAGCGTGTGTTTGTATTTTCTTGCGAATATAAACGCAAGAAAATAGCAGGATTTCTACTTTGTTACGACATTAAAAGTAGAAATCGTAACAACAACAAAAACTTTCCACTTTTCCTCAAAGCCCCGTGAATGCATCCTGAGTCCCTTTTAAACACTCAGGAATCTCATAGTTACGACGCTGCCGTGAGTCCCGTGAAGGCAGCATTAGATCTGATTTAGTTTGTTTGTCCCTGATACAAATCCTCGGTTCAACTGCCCGGGCAGCAGGAGGGAGATTAATTGGATAAACGACCAGGAACATACGGTGGGTGGGACCGTTTTGGGGTTGGTTCTGGATATTTTCTTTGCTCTACAGAACAAGTTAGGTTAGCTCAGCGAGACCGAGGACAAGCGGGAGCAGGTGCTTGTGGATGGCGATTAAAAACAGAGGAAAACTCTCCAGATTCCCGACACGACTGACTGGGTAGACTGGGGCTGTATTGATAAAAATATAAGGGTGACTTAGTTTAGAGCTACTAATTTACCTGGAAGGGGCTTCGGGAATACTCCTTACGGATTTGGGGATTTTAGAGTAAGTTAATCTTAAGGGAGAGCGGCGTCCCGTCCCGATTCTCCGCACTCCAACATGGAGAAAGTGAGCCTCCAGGAGATCTCGCCTCAACTTAACTTTTGGTTTTGGTGAGGAAAACGCATCGACGCGCAAATGCTGGAGTCCTAGCTCAGTTTTCGTCGTTTTACTGGAGCGAAAGCGCCGATCAAAGACACACAATCCACCATGAACCAGAGTACGGCTAAAGACAGAGTGGACAGGTAAAGCTGACGGACCTAACGGTGTGATTCATCACCGTTAAACACGGTTAAAATGTTATTTTTTATCAGTGACAAACACTTCAAGAGTTACTAAGCCTTTCAGAAAAAAAACAAGAGCTGCAAGATTATTCTGGTCCTCACGTTCTGCATATTGGTGAAAATGTATGAATCTAGGTAATCTAGTAATTAGCCATTCACTAGTTACATTAATACGTTTGTAAAATAACGGTCGTTTCTTTGAGGCGCCCTCCTTCTTCATAGTTTTTAATATCAGTTTTGTTCTGAAAGCGTATGTTTAGACTGTAGTCTGTTAGCATTGAGGTATTATAGCTTTCAAACTCTTGTTAAATGTTTTATAATCATTTTAAGTTAAAGATTTACTCCATTGGGAAGCTGCCTCCTCATCTAACCTGTTATGTTGTAGGACTTTATTTGAACTTTATTCAGCACTAGATTAAAAGGACATTTCACTACTTTTTAAAATATCTAAAGTATGTTGATCTTTATTTGTTCATTTCCAGACAAACAGTAGTCCATATCAAGAATTAAAAATGAATTAAAAAAATGAATGGTTATGTGAAAAGGACATAGCCGTCACAAAACCAATAAACAATTATTCAGTTTTGCTAGACCTGCACTAGTTAAAAATCAAAAATATTCACACATTTCTGAATGCTCAAAACTAAAACATTCTCAATTTCAGTGTTTTTTTATGGCTGTATTGGCAAATGTAAAACTAGGTCTAAAGCCACAACACTTACACAAAGCAACACAAATTTAGATATTCTGAATTTTAAAAAATCAATATTCTGTGTATTATAATTCAGTTCAGAGTTTATTATTATAATTTGGTTTTGGGTGGGGCCTTATATTGGAGTTCACAAAAATAATTGAAAAATAGTTAGTCTAAATTTTAATGGGTTGACTTTTTTTCTTTTTGCGCTCTCTAATGCTTAACTGTACACTAAAAATGCATTTGGTGTAGGACACTTTTATTATTAAGGTTTGATCCCCCACAAAAAAATTACTTGCAGTGAAGATATGTTTTGCATTAAACACACATTTTATCTTTTTTTTTTTTTTTTTGTCACATTTTTACCATTCTCATTGAGCTTTAGCATCTTTTTCAGCATCGTTTTTAGCATATGGAACGTAACTAATTTAAACTTTCTTTAGGGTTTCCCTAATGGAAATACTCTATGTAAAGTATCTCATTTGCATCTGAGCAGGAACAATGCAGATTATTCTGATGACAGAAATGGCTACAACATTTATGCACTTTAAATGCAATCACTTAAAACATTAATAGCTGATACTGGTGTCTAGTTTGCTGCCTTATATAGGAACATTAAGTCAAATGTCCTTTTCAAACTATGGCTTTGTTTTGTTAAATGTCCACTCATAAATGTTAGACGCATTCTTCACATATTTATAGCTTCATTTTAATTAATTGTTTGGGTCATGTCTTGATTTTATGTTGCACTTCAGTTTGTGATTACACAGACTCAAAACAAACCCATCACATTTCTGAACTGATGGTCTGTTAATGCATTAGTTCCTCAGGAATGACTTTGCCCTTTGGGAAGGTTAAGCAGTAGGAAGATTAACATGTTACCTAAGGCATTAGCTGGAGCTACCTACACCCACACTTTGTCTTCTAGGAAAGGAAGATATGCCTGCCAGGCCTAAATTAGTACGATGTAATCAGTGGTTGTCTAATTATCACAAAGATCAATACTAGAATACTGGGACACTAGTGAAAGGACGACATTGGAACTAGTTCTGTTGATTGTACTGAGACAAGTTAAGCTTGACTACGGCCTGATGTAATTCTGATAACAATCCCTAACTTTGCTCTTGAAAATTAGTTTGAAACATTGTTCTTTTTGGCTCAGAATTGATCCGTATGGCTTCGAGCGCTCGGAGGACTTTGATTTTGAATCCTACGAGGAGCTCATGTCCGAGTATCTCATCATCTGCACCCGACGCTCCATCAAGTGGTCCAGACTGCTGAAAGATACCGGCAAGGTGCAAAGGAATGTAAAATGTAAGTGTGAAAACAACACACACCCATGTCCACAAATAAAGGAATGCCTACACCAAAACTCAAGCCAGATGTAAACGTTCTCCTTGTCGTTCAGTAAAGCGCTATGTACGCAAGGGGATCCCCAATGAGCACCGCACTTTTATCTGGATGACAGCCAGCGGGGCTCAAGAGCAGCTGGAGAAGAACCCAGGGTACTACCAGTCCATGCTGGTGACCCACAATGACTCCAAACTGGTGGAGACCATCAGAACAGGTCAGGCTTTAGCGGCTGCCTCTTCACTCTGAAATCCTTTCCTTTCTAGGGCTTGTGCCGAGAGGTGAACTGCCATCCCAAGCACACTTTTGGCTGCATTCACTCTTCCCTTAATTCAGATCAGTCCCTGCTGCTGAGAAACACACAGACACACACAGCATAATGTTGCTGCATTTTTTTTTCCACTTTAGGAAAGGCTTTAACCGCACTAGCTTTTCCTGGTTTCTCTGGCATGTGCTCCTTGGATCTCTTTAAATGGCATTGATTTTGTTTGTTTGACCAGAGATACGTTTTTTTTTTCTTCACCATCCTCAAGTTTTTTTGTAAGGATGAAAGAAACTTTATTAAAATACAGTTTTTAAAATGCTATTCTCTGCTTTAAAAGTAATCAATTTCCTGCTTGCGTTTAATTATACATCACTTTTATCCATATATGCACCCACAAACCTGTAGAAAGCACCATTACCACCAGCTTGTTTGTATCTTTCAGACTTGAACAGAACGTTTCCAGACAACGTCATGTTCCGCAAGTCTTCAGACCCGTGTCTGCAAAAATCTCTGTTCAATGTGCTGCTGGCCTATGGTTACCATAACCCATCTGTGGGCTACTGCCAGGTACTACTCACCTTCCTAATCCAAGCTGAAACAGATTTATATATATCTATATATACTTAAATTTGCAATAATTGCAGTTCAGAAAAATACGTCAACATCATTAAGTAGATCAGTCGCTACTATTGGTAAAAAAATATATTTCTATGCTGTTGCAAGTAGGTGTAGCAGAGTAACAGAAAACCAATAGACCTGACAGCCATGACATGGATTCTGTTGATTTGTTGAAACTGAATCAGGAGAGTTGTGATCAAAACAATTGCAGCAAAGTCGTTCTTTTCATGAAAAAACAGGTTGTCTTTATTTTTGGAGGAAGACGCCAGAAGTTTCACAAATATATGCTTGTTGTAGTTCTGAAAATCTAAGTGAAGTGTGCTGTCAGAAGTGTTGCTCAAGAAAACTTTCATTGAAAGGTTGTTTAGAAAGTCAAAAATAAGTGCAGAAAATGAAAGGCTGTCTTGCTAATTTGAGCTGAAATGCTTCAAAATGGGAAGCAGAAAGTCCTGGGTGAAAACTGAAAACTAGGATTCCAGCGACTTGAAGAAGAGCCAGAAATAATCAGCCATTCATCAGCTTCAGGGTGAGCAAATAAGATGCACAATTACCAATGAATGCTGTAACAACTGGGAAAAAGTAGGAAAACTAAATTGGACAACATATACGTTTTTTTCTAATTATTTAAAAGCAGAAACCTATGTTGGAATGCCTAGTATTTCAATCTAGAGTGCTTATACAGTGGGGAGAACAAGTATTTGATACACTGTTGATTTTTCAGGTTTTCCCACTTGCAAAGCATGTAGAAGACTGTAATTTTTATCATAGCTACTCTTCAACTGTGAGTGATGGAATCTAAAACAAAAATCCAGAAAAATACAATGTATGATTTTTAAATAATTAATTTCCATTTTATTGTGTGAAATAAGTATTTGATACACCAGAAAAACGAAACTTAATATTTGGTACAGAAACCTTTGTTTGCAATTACAGAGATCAGACGTTTCCTGTAGTTCTTGACCAGGTTTGCACACACTGCAGCAGGGATTTTGGCCCACTCCTCCATACAGATCTCCTCCAGAGCCTTCAGGTTTCGGGGCTGTCGCTGGGCCACACGGACTTTAAGCTCCCTCCAAAGATTTTCTATTGGATTCAGGTCTGGAGACTGGCTAGGCCACTCCAGGACCTTAAGATGTTTCCTACGGAGCCACTCTTTAGTTGCCCTGGCTGTGTGTTTTGGGTCGTTATCATGCTGGAAGACCCAGCCACGACCCATCTTCAGTGCTCTTACTGAGGGAAGGAGGTTGTTGGCCAAAATCTCACGATACATGGCCCCATCCATCCTTCCCACAATATGGTGCAGTCGTCCTGTCCCCTTTGCAGAAAAGCATCCCCAAAGAATGATGCTTCCACCGCCATGCTTCACGGTTGGGATGGTGTTCTTGGGGTTGTACTCATCATTCTTCTTCCTCCAAACATGACGAGTGGAGTTTAAACCAAAAAGTTCTATTTTTGTCTCATCAGACCACATGACCTTCTCCCATTCCTCCTCTGGATCATTCAGATGGTCATTTGCAAACATCAGACGGGCTTTGACATGCGTTGGCTTGAGGAAGGGCACCTTGCGTGCACTGCAGGATTTTAATCCTTGACGGCGTAGAGTGTTACTGATTGTTTTCTTTGAGACTGTGGTCCCAGCTCTATTCAGGTCATTGACCAGGTCCTGCCGTGTAGTTCTGGGCTCATTCCTCACCTTCCTCAAGATCAATGATGCTCCACGAGGTGAGATCTTGCATGGCGCCCCAGACCGAGGGAGATTTTCCGTTATTTTGTATTTCTTCCATTTTCTAATAATTGCACCAACTGTTGTTGCCTTCTCACCAAGCTGCTTGCCTATTGTCCTGTAGCCCATCCCAGCCTTGTGCAGGTCTACAATTTTATCCCTGATGTCCTTACACAGCTCTCTGGTCTTGGGCATTGTGGAGATGCTGGAGTCTGATTGATTGAGTGTGTGGACAGGTGTCTTTTATACAGGTAACAAGTTCAAACAGGTGCAATTAATACAGGTAATGAGTGGAGAACAGGAGGGCTTCTTAAAGAAGAACTAACATGTCTGTGAGAGCCAACATTCTTACTGGTTGATAGATGATCAAATACTTATTTCACACAATAAAATGGAAATTAATTATTTAAAAATCATACATTGTATTTTTCTGGATTTTTGTTTTAGATACCATCACTCACAGTTGAAGAGTAGCTATGATAAAAATTACAGTCTTCTACATGCTTTGCAAGTGGGAAAACCTGAAAAATCAACAGTGTATCAAATACTTGTTCTCCCCACTGTATACTATAGACCACAATTTCAAATAAAAATAAGACATTTTTTGGGAGTAGTTTTTATAGCATTTTATGTAAGTGTTCAGAAAGAGGCCGGTTGTGTCAGCTTAGTGTGCCTTTTTGTTTGTTTATTAGAATTTGAAAGGCAAATATCATTTACCAAAATGCAGCTGGCTTGAAATTCAAACAAGTCTTCAGAGTATAAACAGATTCCATTCATCCCGACTGAAACAGGTGTGGTTTCATTTGGGACGTTTGTGTGTGTTCCTGGTACACACACAGTGCTCTTTTTTTCTTTTCTTTTTGTCACGTTGTGCATTTTAAACCAGCAGGAACCAGTATAATGTAGCTATAGTTTGGAAACTCCCCGTCACACCTGGAGGGTTGCCATCATTTTCAGGACATGCAAATACTTTTTACATATTTTATAGTAAAGGCCAAATTGTCAGCATGGTAAAAGATTTTAGCAGATATTTTCATTTTTGTAATAGACTTTTAAATAGTCCTCCAAGTCAGAATGCTCTTCTGTATGATGAAATGTGTGAACGCTGTATTCAAGTCTTATTTTATTTTTTTATATCTGCAGGGCATGAACTTTATTGTTGGTTATTTACTGATTATCACTAAAGATGAAGAAAAGTCTTTCTGGCTGATGGATGCACTGATTGGGAGAATTTTGCCAGGTATGTTTGTGAATCAATTTTCTTGTCATCGTTCGTCTCTCTACTCTGGTCTGGTGATCAGACCCGACTAATCCTGATGATACTTTTTCTTACGTGGGGCAAAATAATTACAAAAAAAATCATTTTACAGTGGAAAAAAGTGTGGTACACGACACAGTACTCCTCTTTTAATATCTATAATTTTTTGTATTGTATTTAATTTCATAGTAGGTAGGACCGCATTTACCCTGTAACTTTTACACAAAGGCAGTCCTTTGTGCACCCAAATCACGTTTGTATTTATTTCTTGGCCAAATACAACAAATGTTTTCAGAGAGAGTGACCTAAATCCTGTTCTGATCTCTAAGAATAGACTTTTTTTTTTTTCTAACTCAAAAATAATTTGCAAACTGGATACCTCCGTTTTAAAGAGGCAAATGTGACAAACCTGTTCTAAATTTTGGCTCTGCTATAATTTGCATATCCTGTTCCTACAAAAAATAAATAAATAAATAAATCTTCCTGGTTTATTTGTGTAACTAAAATATTGCAGCTTAGTTTATCGTTCAGCAGGTAAAAGTTTGATATCCCACAAGTGCTTCTGAGTTGGCAATTTTTATTTATTTTTTGGTCCACGCAACAAAATGCTTTGAGTAACACACTCACTGTTTGGTCATAGACTACTACAGTCCTGCTATGCTGGGACTGAAGACGGACCAGGAGGTGCTGGGGGAGCTGGTGAAACTCAAAATCCCCCGAGTGTGGCAGGTGATGGTGAAACACAATGTGATGTGGACACTGGTGGTCTCTCGCTGGTTCATCTGTCTCTATATTGACATTCTGCCTGTGGAGGTGAGCATGTGTATATTTTTTAATACTTTGTATTACAACAATCAATATATTAAAAAAAAAATACTAGAGAGGAAAAAAATTGAATCAGGAAATGTACTGACATTTAAAAAAAAAAAAAGAAAAACATGTGGTTTGATGGTGTTTAGTAAAAGCAGCAAAATCTTTCCCTCAAGTCTCGTACTTTACATACACACAGTTGATTCTACCGGTTGGTTTTAGATGAAAATGCGGTTTTGTTTTATTCCTCAGTTCTGATAGTGAAGTTTCTCCTACATTACACAAGTTGTTGCCGTCTCCCTCCGTTTTGAGTTGAAACGATGTTGGCTCCGGTGTTTGTTCTCCAAATATGGGAGGAACTTTCACCAGGCAGTAACACATGGAGACGTTCACGCCGTTTTCTCAGAAGTAGATCTGAACACAAACACTGCACAGTAGTGCGACTTCTCACATATTCCTCCCTTATACTGATGTTTTGGGAGGAGAATATAGAACAAGGGAGCATTTGTAGAAAACTTAATTTGAAGGTGACTATTTTTTTTAATATAAAGAAAACTGATTCTTTTTCTTAACTAATTTTGATTTCTAACAGCATTCTGTTTTTGTAGTTAAATTACAGATTTTTAATTGTTTTCTTTTTTTTACATGAAGCATTACATTTTGGTTGTTTTTCCCTCAGACTGTTCTGCGGATTTGGGATTGCCTTTTCTATGAAGGTTCAAAAATCCTGTTCCGTGTAGCTCTTACACTGATCCATCACAACCAGGCTCTGATCGAACAGGCCAAATCCCTGCCAGACGTCTGCCAGGCCTTCAAAGAGATCACACAGGGACCATTTGTTGAAGATTGCCACCCTTTCATGCAGGTAAGAGGACGGTGGGCGGCAGCGCGTCCCATCTTTGCTCCTGAAGGAAGTAGTTTCACTAGAGACAAGCTCGCTCAGAATAAAGGAGTTGTTTGTTTTATTTCTGCTTCTGTAATCCCATAATCCTGGTGTTTCTCGCCTTTCCAAGAAAATCTTCACCGAACCAGGAAGTCTCTCCATGGCAACCCTGATTAAGCTCCGGGCGGCATGTCGTGGTCGAGTTGGTGAAGGAGAATTCTGACCTGGACTTCCCAGAACGTCCGCCGATGCATTCCAGAGGGTCGAGCTCCCAGCAGCTTGTTTACACCCGAGTCACTTTACACTGAACTTTGTCTTAAAGCATAAACCGAGACAATCAAAGCTGACATGTTGTGCTTTATGACCCGATGATTCCATTTCATGCCATGACGTTTGTCTTAAATGAAGTTTCAGATTTTTGCACCTTAATCCAGGATGGCAAAAGCTAAATAGAAAAACCTGAATGAAAACAATGTTGTTCCCTTAAAGCACAGCCAGGAATAAAATGTCCACTGTATTTCACATCTTTGTCAAAAATTTAAATAACACTAATTGTTGTTTTTAGGTGAAGAGTTGAATGATGAAATATATTGATTCAATATTTTTGTGGTGTTCATGTTAAACTAGTCATTTAAGTGAAACTGTCCATTACCAGAGATGTGGGCTTAGTTTATACACTGTATTTAAATCAAGTTACCATGGTGATCCAATACAAGCACAACCAAAACAGCTGCTGTCTGTGTTTTATATACCAGGAATCACTCCAACATAGACTCTAAATATTTTTATTACATTACAGGAAAATGCATAATAGAAAATAGAATTTTCCTTTAAAAAAAAAAATCTAAGCATTCTTATTTTTTTGTAAGACAGAAAAAAAAAAGATGGAAACCAATTCATTTGGTACTACATCAATAAGTTGTTACAGTAGAATGCTGTATAATTCTACTGTAACAACTCTGATTTAAATCTGAGTCATAAAAAAACAAGAAATCAATCCACCAAACAAGCATTTGTGTACCCAAAACATTTCACCAAACGGACATTAAGGTTAGATTTTTCTGGAATCCCATTCTTGAGTTCTTGGGAGGCAAGTTATCAAAGAGAAGAACCCAGAAGGAAAATAAAAGTGTAGTTTATTTTAGTAGAAACTGTCATTTTGACCAGATTAAATGTCAAAATGGAGAGGATTGCTTCCTGTGTTTAATACAGTTTTAACTCATACCCCCTGGTTCTTGCTTTAAATTTGAGAAGGTTCTCAAATTTCTGTATCGTTAAATAAATACGCAATTTACATCCAGAAAGGAGGGGAAACATTACATCAGCCTGAGAAATCTGAGAATCTCCCCTTGGCTGTGCTTCATTAGAGATTTCCCTTTTCATCAAGGATCATAAAGGAGAAAAAAAAATCCTCGACAGAATCTCTGGCATAAGATATTACAGTGGTTGATTCTCTTTTCTATCATAGATAATCACACAGCTACAAAAAAAAAAAAAAAGCGATTCAAGCGATGTGTCCACCTGTCAACATAAGCTCAGAGCTGAACAGTTGAGCGGACTTGCTCCTCACCAGCTTCAACGTGATAAACATCGTCTAAAGTCAGCAAGTAGTTCACGTTTTATCACCCGCACAAGAAGTCAAAGAAAAAAAAATATCCAGAGGACATGCAGAGAACAACTCACTCAAACTTTGACTTCACTTACTCCCACACTTTTTTCCCTCCTTTCTTCCAGCTCTCAGTCTGTAAGGTTCAAGTTAAACCGAGCGTCCGCTCAAATGGTCTGGTACCCAGCATGGCTCCTCTTCCTGCCTATTAGATAAGCGATGAGGATGATCAGCACCAGACCAGCCAGTGCTGCTCCAACGATGATGGGGATCAACATCTGGTCCTGGTCCAACTGGCATTCCTCCGCTGCACAGAGCAGGTTTACAAAATAAATAGAGTGCTTTGGATCTCAATTTCTTCAGTTCTGAAAATGGAAATTAAACCCCAACAATACCTGCTGCAAACTGGCTGGCTGTGACTCCAAACGGCTGCACCTGAAGTCTGAATGTGTTGAGAGAGAAAGCTGGGACCACGAGCAGAGTCTGCTCCGTGTTGCACATGTAGGAGCGTCCCAGCGTGCTCCGGAGGTAGTCCAAACTGGTGTTACTGGCTGAGAAAGGAGCTGGGAAGAGAACGCACCAGAAATTCGTCCAAGCAAACGTTAGCATTCAGAGCAAAGACACTCAAAACCAGCGACCTACCAGTCATGTCGGACCAGTTGGCCAACAGATTTATTCCACTCAGATGGTACTTGCTAGTTGTTGAGTTCTGCAAACAAGAAAACAATGCTCACCGCCTGTAATATTTGCACGTTAATGGAAATTGAGAGGAAATCCAGAAGTTACCATGGAGAAGGTAAAATTAAGAGTGGTGGTTTGTTGTGTTAAAACTAAGCTGGCAGTGGTGCCTCCACATGATCCTGATGTTGCCGTCAGATTGGGGTTCACGTTGACTAATTCCTGAACAGTCTGGCAATGAAGAAGACCATGTTTTTAATACCTTGTACTATAATGCTAAATGATAATGCGCGAGCTTCATGCTGACCTTATTTTGAGACTGAGAGACGTAGGAGACGTTGAGCTGCAGACCCATTTTGGCGAGGAGACAAACGGTACCGCTGCTGTTCGTCACAGAGAACACTCCGGTCTCTGGCGTTCCTGGTGGAGTTGGAGCTGGAGCCGCTGTTGTAGTTGGAGTAGGGGGCGCTGTGGTGGTGGTTTGATCTGCCGTACACACACTTTCTGTGACAAGACACAACAGATGCCTGGTCAGTTTTGATGCAATAATGAAAATTAAAAAAAGATTGTTTAAAAGTGATCCGGTAAGAAGACCTGCTGGGCTGAGGTCATTTCCTGGCATGTACGCCTCCAGCCTCATAGCAGAGAAGGTGACGGCAGCTCCTCCCGCTCTGATGGTGGTGGGGCTCGCACAGCGGTAGGTGGTGTTGATCGGAGCCCAGATCCCAACTGAGGAACTCACTACAGTCACTATGCCTATAGGACACAAGCATGCAGGCAGTGAATTAGTTATAAACATATAATGCAACAAAAACTCATTCAGAACCTCCCCTCAAAAAATGTAATCATCAAACTGTTATAATTATATCCTAATGATACCTATGTTTGCGTAATTGCTGCTATATTAAGAACCTTTGTGAATGTTTTTATTAGAGTGAGGTCTGAGTTTTTTCAGTTTGTCTCATACCATACTGTCACAACATAATGACAGCTTATGTAAAAAATATATATATTTTTATAAAAGTTAAATACTGTAGCTTTAAAACTGATAGTAAACTTGAGGCGGGACCACTTTAATGCACGTTCTCACCAGAGCCGTTAGACTGAGGGAACAGCGAAGTATCGCTCAGGTTGTACTGGAGCGTCAGGTTAGTGACGCTATAAAAACTCCCGTTGGTAGCGAAGCTGAGGCCGAGCGCGTGACCCGATCCAAACACCGCCACCAGCCACGGCGGGCGGCCTGCTGCTCCACACGAGCTACTTGCTGCGTCGACCGAGGTGGAGTCAGGCAGCGAGGTGGAAACGTTACTCTGAGGAGAGAAAACAAGCGAGTTCATAAGGTGATACAGTAAAGGATGTAATGCCAAGAAAAGGAGACGCTTTTCTGATTCTATGCAAGCAGAATATTGAGCGCTTACCGTGCTGTTGAAGGTGGTGTATGTGATGAAGAGTAATGCAGACAGCTCGGCTTTGATGCAGGTAGAGTTCCCTTCCTTCACCTCAAGAGTGACTGCCTGAGTGCAACCTGCAAATGAGGACACGGGAAATAAAAGGAACCGAAAACAACTATGTGACATGGAGATATTTTATATAAATTGTATAAAATTCAATTAAAAGACTCAGACATGTTTACTTATGTTGTTGTTTTTCATATAAGCACATTACTAATTTACATAAACCTGAGTTCTGAGTAAGAATATAAAGAATTACCACTACTGCTAGGAAATACAAATTCACTCACATTTTTCACAAATTTAAAAAACAATTACTAGAACTAACTTTTATTAAGCAATCACCAGCAGTATAAACCTTAATGGTATATTTCATGGGATTTAGATTATTTATTTATTTTTTTACAAAAGTGCGTCTTTTTTAGTGGAGCTCAGAATAGTTTATTGCAAATATTCCCAGTATGTTACAAATCATTTATTCTTAGTTACTGGTTCAATAACAATATTTTTCGCAGTTTCTTCATAGTCTTTGCACTTCGCTGCAAAGACTTCTGAACATTATATAAACATAATGTTCTATTTATAAGTTTTTTACACTACAGAAAAAAAAAGTTAAATTGGCAGGGCCCACTGCGACTCACTGCTGACATCTATCTATAAAAAGAAGAATGACAGTTCACAGAGACTGCCACTAGAGGTCGTAAGAAACGGGAAACATGGGGACAAAGAAGAATAAACTTAATCTCAAGCCTTTTTGCTTATTTTCTGTTTAAGATTGTGAAACAGAAATTCTCCTGCTGCTCCAAGTTTTTTCCAGAGCTATTTATGCAGACTTATACAAAGTAAGAATGTAGAAACTTACACACTTGCACAGAAAGCTGTTTATACGTTATTCATTCTGCGAAACCTGCCAAATTACTGTTCCCTGGCTGTGGGTGTGCGCAGTCCTGGTTTCAAACATTAACAGTGAACATCCTGAACCTGAATCACCACCAGTTAGCAGATTTGCATATTTACACAACATCTTCCAGTATTTTATAACACAGACTTTATTACAGCCTCCCCAAGAATCTATAAAAAAAAAAGAAATTAAAAACAAAATTATTAAGAAACTAGAATAAAAGTACTTAACAATAATTCGTTGCATTGTTTTTTTGTTGTTTATATATATATATATATATATATATTCTGCCTGAGTCATGATGCTATGCAGTTTTATTTATCAGACAGTCAGCTTCTCCTGATTTCTGTCAGCTGAAATGATCCAATTGTTGGGAGCAGTCTCAGTTTCAGGCGTCTCCCTACCTCTGCCAGTCGCTGCCTTTTTTTAAAAAGTGTCCCTCAGGTCACCTCTGGTCAAAGTGTAAACACGCAGCAGACAGCTTACACAACGCTACAATCCTTGTCATGAGGTAAGCTACAGTGTGTACAAAGTAAAAAGCAGCTGTTTTAATGTCAGACAGAAAGTTATCCCAGACTGCAGCTTGAGCACACCGGAAAATATTGGTGCAGGAATTCAACGATTCAGAAGAAAAACTGCAAACAGTCTGTGATTAAAAACTGCTAAGTTTATGTCTAAATAATGAACATCAAAAATAAAAATATTCAGCACCATTCAAGCTAGTAATGATCTGCTGTTTTTTCCC
This sequence comes from Xiphophorus hellerii, assembly GCF_003331165.1. NCBI lineage: Eukaryota > Metazoa > Chordata > Actinopteri > Cyprinodontiformes > Poeciliidae > Xiphophorus > Xiphophorus hellerii. The sequence continues at coordinate 21,447,102 of NC_045675.1, forward strand.
CTGGCGTCAGCAGCACTATGTGCCTGTGTGTTTGGCAGGACTTCACCAGTTCTAAACTAACACTGTCTATGGGCCCCTGCAGACCTCTGAGCAACACAAAGCCATTACGGCAGTCATGTGAAGCTCTCAGATGAAACAACAATGAGGCTTATCTGTTGGTCCACAACATTCACAGTACAAGGACTTTATATCAGCATCAAATGCAAAACAAAAAACACAAAGTATGGAGACTTCCTGAAACTACAGTACAGTCAGGATTTTCAGAGACAGGGAAAACCTTGAAAGGCTCTGAAATCGAAGATATTGATGCCTTTTTAGGGCAAAGTTTCCTTTAGTAGCTAATATTTACCATAAAGATTTCTAATTTATTTCACCAATGTTTATTCATTTAAGTATCTATCATATCTGCACCAATGTTATATCAATTTATTAGGAAAGAAATCTAAACTTTTAGGAGATTCAATAAATGGTCAATTTAACGCATCATCTCTACACGAGGTTATCACTTGAGACACTTTAAACTGACAGCATATCCTTTTAAAAACAAATTTACCAATGGACATATAAATCCATCAATTCAAATTACATATTTGCAAATTCTTGTAATTTACGGAAATTCCATATGTTGGAGGTTTAATTTACTGAACGACTAAATAAACATAAAAAAATTGTGCATAGGTCAAATTATTTTTCTCTGTGCATTTACTACGAGAATAAAAACAACGTGAAGTGCTAGATTTATTTGCATCTTATTAAGATAAAAAACTATATTTGATCAGCAGTGGTATTAGTTGTTTAATGTTGTGCTATTAATCTCAAAGTACTAACATTTTTATTTAGATTATTACCAGCCATGTACATGATGCAGCAGTTTTTCCACACTCAGTGACGGACATTTTAAACGTGATTCCAGAAGTTATTTAAAAGGGTTTCGGGTCGTGGGGTCCGTGTTGGTGGAAGGCCCCAGGGACATTTTGCAACCTTCACTGGTAGCTGAAGGAGGGGTCCAGCTTCCTCCGAGTCTGGCGTCTCAACTCCAGAACAGCGTCACAACTGTGACGTCGTTCAGGCTAACGGTGGTAGCATTTAGCGCAGCTTCTAACAGCAAAACACTCACCTAAAATCCCCAGACAGGCGATGAGAAGCGGGGCTAAGCTCTCCAGGACTTTCATCTTCGAAGTCGAGCCCATGCACAGGCTTCCTCCTTCGTCAAAAAGATGGAGAATTGCCCCCAGTGAGGGTTTGTTTCTCCACTGCAGGCGCAGGTGGCGCAGCTGCTGCTCCTGCACTTGCCTTCGCGGACCGTTAGCTGAAAGTGAAGCAACGGCGAGCGGTGATGCTGCTGCTCCGGTGGCTGTTTATCCGCTTGGCCGAAGATGGGAGAGCGCGGGGACGTTCAGCAGCTGTAAATCAGCTCCTGCGGACGGGAAAGCATCAAAAATCGTATCTAGATATCGATCTTATTTTAGTCGCGCAGTGTGATTAAACTGCGCCTGTCCTGAAAACTGGCAGCGTTCAGCGCGACCCAGTCACGTGAGCTCACCCACCCGTCCCTCCTCCCCCCGCTTCTTCTTCTTCTTCTGCTGCTGAGCTTATCAGGGCTCCAAAAACAAATTAATAAAAAATAAATAAATAAAAACACAAAAAAGTGCGCTGTTGATGTTGAGAAGTAAAACACAAATAGCAGAAAAGACTGACTATGACTTGGAATATAGTACAATAGCTGACACCTATTGAGAAAAATGAATAGAATTACTAAGAATAATACTTGTTAGTAATTTGAGCGTAATAAGGCGGGGTTGACGGTGTCGGCGTGCCTTATGTTTTTTCTTTCCTGTTTATTATTGCAACACAATCAGAAGAGCGTTATGAAAAGGTAATAGAAGTGTCTAATGCCTAGTTTTGTGCTGCAAGTGGCAGAGGGTCTGCACGGTTTGCCCTTTGCAAGCTGCAATGTACATGACTTGTGGTCAGTCAGCTGACACCCTCATCAATTCACGAGGCTGTGCAAAAGCCCAAAGGGAACAGGGAGGCTGCTTAAATGCTACTCTCCACCACTTAGCAGCTGCCTGGTACATTCTTACTGCATAGTTGAGTTTGTTTTAACTTTACACAGACTTCCTTGGATTACACTATGATTTTAGGCAACAGACTTTCATGATCACTTCAATGGAACCATAAAAACTGATTTAAAAACACTTTGTTTTCAATTTCACTTCAGTGAACTTGTGAAGTGAAATTCAGAAGTTCAATTGGTAAAACTAACTTGGGTAATAAATGTTTTTTCTGAATTTGAAAATTTAGTTGTCGCTCAAACTCAGATGTACAGTACAGACCAAAAGTTTGGACACACCTTCTAATTCAATGGGTTTTCTTTATTTTCATGACTATTTATAAGGCAATAAATCCCACTTATTAACCTGACAGGGCACACCTATGAAGTGAAAACCATTTCAGGTGACTACCTCTTGAAGCTCATCAAGAAAATGCAGAGTGTGTGCAAAGCAGTAATCACAGCAAAAGGTTGCTACTTTGAAGAAACTAGAATATAAGGGGTATTTTCAGTTGTTTTACACTTTTTTGTTTAGTGCATATTTCCACATGTGTTATTCATAGTTTTGATGCCTTCAGTGTGAATCTACAATGTCAATAGTCATGAAAATAAAGGAAACTCATTGAATTAAAAGGTGTGTCCAAACTTTTGGTCTGTACTGTATAAAAGCTTACCTAAAGATGTTAGGGAAAGAGAGTGAACCTAGACAATTTGCATCACCGTTATGATGTGCAATACTTCATGAATCAGGCAGATTTTCAGTTCTTGACTGTATTAACCAAAGAAATTTTACCCAAAGAGGAAGTTTTAAACCATTGTCAACAGTGAAAGAAAGTGGCGCAGGCAAGTTAGACTAATATAAGAAAATATTCCCACCAGATACGAGACATTATTTAACTCAATCATTAAATAATCATTTATTCAAATTCACTTTTTGCACTCACAGTCCGATCTACAAAAACATCAGCATGTGACATTGGACATTTTGGTCAAACGTAAAAGAAACTGAAAAGAAAAATACACAAATGGCTGGCCTGCATCTCATTTAGCTTTTGTGTAAAACACAACGAGCCCAACCACATCGGCCAACATTTTGCTCAAGACTCGGTTTCACACAGGCAGCTGCTTCTCTAACCAGTCAAGCAACCAAGCCAGTCAGGTTGACACTCAGTAGTTAGCACAACCAATTAAAGGGAGAACACCTCGAGAAAAGAAGAAGAAATAAAAATCCAAAAACTCGTGACAAACAAGCTGCAAAATACAAAGAGTGATTTGTAATGTGATGTAAGAAGGAAAACCCAATCTCTCTCAAAAAAAAACAAAAAACAAAGAAAGTGCTAGTTATTTTGAGTTGAATTTCGCACTAGCAGATTTGTTAGTCATAACCAACCATCAACAACCCAGTCCACATCTGCAGCCCAGTCTCAGAGTCCCATGAAGCATATTGCAGAATGGGGAACAGCGCAGCCAAGTCTCTTGTCTCTCTGGAGCTCTGCGTCTCCTGAACACTGCGTCCAGGATTGTGAAGGTGAAGGACAAGATGGGCACCAGAGGAGAGTCGGGTGGCTGAGGGGCTGTAATCCTGTGCAGTTGGGCCAGCTGTGCGTTCGCTGTGGGGAAACAGCACTGCAGCTACAGCGGCGTTCCCTCAGGCGACATAGTGATACTGGTTGGGAATCTCCTTGTCACGCTCCATGTAGTCTCTGTCTATGAGTGACTCGATCCGCTTCTTCAGGTCTCCCGGCTGCGCAGAGGTCAGCAAAAAAAGAAGAAACAATGAGATTTGGGTGTAAATGTAGGAAAGAATGAAACTGAAGACAAGTGATTTAACGCGTCACCTTGACAGGAAACTTGAGCTGGTTGTAGAGCTCTGATACCAGCAGGTTATGACTCAGGGTTTTCCTCATCTTCATAATGCGCACAACAGCTGCATCGATCTGATACTGCCTGTCCTGAAAGACGCGCTCTGTGGTGCTTACCTGCTCCTCGACCTGTAGGAAATATGACAAGTTAAAAAACAAACAAACAAACAGATTCCTCTGTTTAGAAAGGGATGTTAGTTGAAAGCTTGTGGTAAGTTAACAGCAAATAAAATGCATATTAAAAAAGAGAGAAAGTATTGAATTTACAAGTGCAGAAAAGAGAAATTTACCGTTTCCTTCATTTGAATCTGGTTGATCTTGATGCGGAACAGTTTGTGTTTAAAGTCATTGTTAAAATTGAAGCGATCTCCATCTTCCACGTCTTTCCCCCGAGGGTTCTTGTTGAGGACGCGAGCTTTCCCACAGGCCAGGGACTGCAGTGTTCGCCTGAGCTCTCCCTCCTCTGTGCAACACAACAAACAACAACAGTTAAAGCCTCAGGCGGCTCTCTTACATCTCTGTGGTTGCTGCATATTTTAAGACATGTGTAACCTATTCCGGTAGCAGCACGGGTCTCCTCCATGCTGAATTCCTCCCCTTCGTTGAACATGAGCAGCACCAGAGTTTGGAACAGGGAAACCTGCAGCTCCTTCTTGCCCTGTAGGACAAAACGGTTTCTGTAAAAGTAGGTCAAGTGATTGTCCATCTCAGAGCTCTGGTGAGATGTATCAAACTCTCACCTCTTTAAATTCTGCCTTCAGTACAGCATGGCCCAGTGTGGGCTGCCACTGCAGCTTCCTTCCACTGTGCTTCCCAAGGTAGAACAGCTTGAACACTTCCTGGAGTTTCACCATCTACCAAGAAGTTACAGCAGCAGCATGTGATTGGCTGGCCATGTTAAAGCCATGTGTTCTTGTTATTCTTACAGCACAGCCATTCTTACCTCTGATGGAAGGTGGACCTCCATAGGTGTGTATGAAGGCCAGTAGCCCATGGTGAGGATGTTTACAGTGAGTTCTATGTTGCTTGGCTCACTCTGGTTCTGCATATACTATATTTCAAAAATTAGACATGTAAATATGTCATTAGCACTGCAGTGCTTTTGAGTCCATGTGCTGGGATATTTCTGGTACCTGTTTGAACTGGATCATGATGTCTTTAGACAGCTCCATGTCCTTAAACATCCCCTCAAGCTTACTGGTGAAGGCTGCGCCACATTCTGAAAACGCACAAATATCACAGTTGACATGTCCCCATGCTCTACAAACACACACAGACTACTTTGGGATTTAGTAACTCAATTTATAATTTTGGCTTAATAAAACGGATGGTTACAGTGATACAGTATGTATTATTTTACAATTAAAACCTACCTTTTCTATTAAATTCTATACATACTACCTTACAAAAGTATTCATACGAATTGTGTGTTTTTTTTCACAACTTGAATGACTTTAATATTATATTTTTTGCAAACTGAAGAGTATTTGTATTTCAATTAAATTCACAAATGTCGTCTCGAGTTATTTTACAAAAAAAATATTTCAACAAGTTTGATCACTTGAATCAGTTGATTCAAGTTATTAAAGAAAGTAAGCTCAGTTAATTATTCAAATAGTTAAAAAAGTTTCCATCTAAGGAAACCCAGCAGATTGAAGTATATTTAATTATCTTAACAGCAGCAAATGTTTTTGGGTATGCTTTTACTGGTTTTGCAAATATAGACATTAATATTCTTACCCTTCTTTGCAAAAACACTTCAATCAGAATATTTAGAGAACATCGGTTTGTAAGTCCTTCCACAAATTCTGGACTCTGGATGGTCCAAAGAAAGACATGAATAGTTTTTGATTTAAGCTACAACATTGTAACTCTGAGGAACTTTATGGTTGCTTCTGTGATTAATGCTCTCCTTGCCCAGCCTGTCAGTTTAGGTCAACAGACTTTCTATTTGTAAAAAATAGATTTAGTTTTTCTTTTTTTCCCCCCCAATTCACAGCTATGCATTACAATAAAAATCTGCTGAATTGTGTGGCTGCAATGTGAAAAGTTGAGGAGTTACGAATATTTTTATATTGCACTATATATCCAGAAAAGCAATCAATAATAATTTACTAAGTTGAAAACAAGAAACTCACCATGTTTGAGTTTGGACAGCATGGACTTTTCAGCATCAACAGAGGCACTCTTACCAACCAGCAGACGCTTGGCCAAATCTTTCTTATAAAAAGCCTCAAACACGTCTTTTCCTGCATGGACGAAAGCAGTCTTTGTTACTTTAGAACAGGTCTGACAATCCCAGCGAAGCATGATGAAAAGGTTCATTCCTCATCCGTGTAAAATAACAGACCGTGTTATTTTACCGTGTTATAACTGTAACAGACCGTGAATGAAGCGGAAGATTATCATGATCTTGTCCAGGATTCTCTCCAGTTCCTCCTCTGTCGCCTCCTTGTTTCCAGCTCTTAACTTGGAGTCCACGTATTTAGCTGAACAAGAAGGAATAACCAGAAAGCATGTAATCATAGGCTGGAACTAATAAAGTATCAAAACTAAATGGGAGTTAATGAGGCTAAAAATGATTGTAAACGACTGTTATTCGCCTGACCTACCAATGAGTTCAGCAGGCTTGTTGGGTCTCTTGTTGATGAAGGTTTCAAAGGCCTCCTTCATGGCGTTGATGAACGCCTCATTGCGTGCAAAGCAGCTCTGCACAACATTGTCCATCTTGTCCTTGAAGTCCAAAAGATCTTGAACCATGTCCTTGTCCTTCTCTGGTGTGCAAACAATCTCCCCACCGAATGACTGCAACCAGAAGGTTTATTTAGGCTTTTCTGAGATGTAACAGGACTAAAACATACATCTCTAATATGTCATATATGTGTTTAACATAATTACCTTGATATAGTCCCTCCAAAACTGCAGCAGCGTGGGCAGTCCTGCTTTTACCTTACTGAAGAGCTGGTAGAGGAGGGCCAGCTCAGTAACACGGTTCTCATCTAGGAGATTGCTCAGACCTAACATAAAATGAACATCCACAGTAACTTTAAAGTCACAGCTTAAACTATTACATCTACTAAAACAAAAGCTGTTCACTTCCAGAGACTCAAAAATCGCTACGCATATTACGTTGATATTTCACATGAGCATTATGCTTTGGAAAAACTTTATTTTTTCACTAAATAGGAGAAAAAAAACAGTAACATTATATGGGACATGTAATCCTTCTTCTCTGGACATCCAGCTGTGTCTCATATAGAAGGAGAAATCTGGTATTTTTACCACACAACTATGCCACAGCTCGAAAGAAAGTGATTATATTTATTATGAGAAATTTAAATAAATTAAACAGACAAACCTTTTTGTAGAACTGCGTTCATATGCTCTCCTAAAAGTTGTTTCTCGACACAGCAGATAAGAGGCTTCCTGTGAAAAGATGAAAAGCAAAAAATACGAATAAATAAAAAATTTGACAAAAAGTGAGAATTTGAATAAGAAAAATACAATATATACATCTAAAATACACTAGTTATTTGGTTTAGAACAATACCTACATGTCATCTTCTTCTTACAAAGCAATCTCCCAGTTTAAAGATCACATACAGTTTTATACAAGTTCAAAATGTTTTATAAAATAAGCTTAAGGGGTTTAATATATGTTTTAATTAAGTTATGCCAATTCAACACCAACTCTTGCTCCCTTTCGTTTTATAATGCTATGTTTTACCTCCCATATTTTCACTCAAAAATGAACTTCTGTTTATACCTGAGGCTTTTGGACCTTATCACAGCAGTAAATCCATCTGAAATTTAAACCTGTTAACAGCCAGAAGCGAGGCAACTTGTAGACATTTTTTTTTTACCTCTTAGTTGAAAGTAGATAATTTCTTAGCCTAATGTGGAGACATGAGTGGTAGCAGCTCTACCAGAACTCACTCAATCTACAACTCTATCTGTAATGGAAGAAATGTTTTCCCAGCTACACTAATCAGGTTTACATGGCTGTGTCATTTTGTGCATGGGTTCAGCCTATTTAAGAAAGGAAATCTTAAATAAACTGAAACAAACTTTGGGAATTCTATTGTTTGTTTTCAGCCTGAGTGTCTCCTAAAGGCAAACGGAGGTAATAGATAGATGACTCAACAACAACGTTCTGAATCTTACTGAGTGCTCTGGTCGAGGTAGCTCACAATTCGATCATTCTCCTCTTCTAAACGGCGAGCTACGTGGTGCAAGTATTCAGGCACCTAAACACAAAAACAGCATAGACTAAGACACCGATGTTGAACTTGACCTCATAACCCCAGGATCTATTAGGAGTTTCTCTCACGTCTCTCTCCTGCATCAGCCGCTGTCCTTCAGCTGCATAGAGACGATTTGTTTCAGTCAAAAATCTCTCCTCAAAGGAGTCTTTGTAAACCTTTGAACAAAAGAAAAGTAAAACACAGTCTTTATGTGTAGAAAGATGACCCGCGCAGCCTGCTGCCTGTTACTATCGAATACCTGCAGGTCTGACAGCATGCCCAGCAGGCTCCGCAGCAGACTGCGATCCACAGTCTCTCCGTTTCGCTCCAGTTCTATCTGCTCCAAAATGCCTTCCACCGTTCGCTTCTGGACTGCACTGTCGCTCACAATGTGTGTGCGGAACAGCTCCAGCCCAGTATCCCTGCGGCGTACAAACCAGCATCAGCTTCCTGAATGCATCACTGGAAACACAACTGAGCCGACGGAACCTCACCAGATGGAGGGCAGCAGAGAGTTCTGAAGCACATATGTTCGATCCAGGAAGAGAAAAATGCTTCGGATCATTATCTAAAAAGAGGGGAATTATTATCTCGTCACCGATTAAGTGAACACTCTTGAACACTTTTGAAAGTTATAGGATTGAAGCTCATCTCTTACAGTTTGCCTGCAGTGGTCCTGCCAGCAGCGATTCATTCGCTTCAGGAAGGAAAGGTTGTCCATCGACTCTGTGAGCTCCAGGTTAAAGGTAAAACCACAAACAAGAACCATCACAACAACAACTTCTAATTTCACTGGGAAAAATGTCACTCATAAAGCTTTCACCTCTTAACTCCAAAATTATTTAGAAAACAAAACAGTCAAAACTTTCTCATTTTGTAGAGAAAGCAAAATGAGAAAGTTTTGACTGTAAAAGCTACAAATTCATCAGCGCAGTCGGCCAGTCAAATATTGCAACTGATAATCCAATCACCAAAAATCCTTGACGTCTCACCACTGTTGGGCTTCGTAAAGGTTTCTCCTGGTCTGGCTGATGAGGTTGTGGACAAATAAAAAGGATATTCTCTGAACTGATGAATCTGTGCCCGCACATGGTCCTCGCAAACCTGCCGCAGCTGCTTGTACAGCGTGGGGGAGACTTTGTACGAACACAGGTTCTCCACGGCCTTTTAGGCGTTTCAGCGAAACAGGAAAAAGACAAGAAACACATGAGAAAGTGAAGTCTTCACACACGACTTCAGCCTTCTCCAAAGGAGACGTATTCAAGCAACTTGAATATTTATGCAAAACTGATTTCCAGAGACAGAACCTGAGACAAAACTTTTCAGATTTGAGCTTAATGTTTAACTACACCGACCTGATAGAGCTCTTCCAGGTTGTACTTGATGGAGGTGCTGTTCTGGATGGCACCCACCGCATCTCGAAGCTTCAGCCACGTGTCTTCTGTGTAGTTCTCTGCTAGTTTTGGCCTATCTGTTGAAACACAACAATAGACAGGATCAAACAAGTTGCTGATATGATTAACAAAAACAGGGGAAAAAAATACTTTTTTCTACCAATCAAAGGTGAGGTGACAACTATTCATTCATTTAATGCCCCCAAACATTTAACAGCACTTTTTAAAAACATCGACTTAGACGTTTTAGTTCACTGATATATTATTAAGCTTTTATGTTTTAATGTTTGCACAGAAATCTCCAACCTTTATAAAGTATTTATTAAAGACCCATGTCAATTTTTATTGCTTTTTGATTTCAAAAGAACAACATTTTCCTACTAGCTGAGACTTTTTTTGAACGGCTGACAAACTGCAAGTAGAGTATTTTCTACAGCCGACACTTTGGACCCACAGAACATTTACCGGTAATAAAAACAAAACCAACATGGCGGAAATTTCAAAAAGTGTTTTTGGTTAAAATTGTTGTTTTTTTTCATTTGAGAACTTTTTGTTTTTGATATTTTAACAATTCTTATATTTTTTTCAACTTTTTGCAAAATCTGCATATTTTTCTCATTTGTAAGATACATATTTACAGATTTAAAGTTTAACGAGAAATTCAATTCTTTAAACACATGGATATATTCTGCTGCTGAAACATTAAAAAAAAAAACATGAGCAGGTCTGAGATTCTCACAATAACCCAGAGTAAAACTTTTTATGGTGTAACTTGTTCTTTTTATAATATTATGACTGTGAATAAATTCTGCAAAGCTGTAGAGAAGGCTTTTCCTTCTTTTAGCTAGCTTAAAGGTAGTGTGCAGGAACACGTGGGGGAGGGGCAGTGCTGGACTACTCTAGTCCTACAGCAGCCAGAAAAAATCTCTGATTACTCTGGCACTTTCTCCGTCTTCTCAATGAAATGATTTTTAAACCGTAGCTACAACAGGACTGAAAATATAAAATGTTTTAAAACCTTGTTACCTTGATACTGACAATTGGCCCATTTGAATTTAATATTGTAGTATACACCATGTGAAGGGTTTAAAAGTCACAATTACATTATTGCTTTATTGGAGTAAACATTTGCCCAGGGAAGTGGCCTACATAGTTATTGCACCATAAGTTGTATAGTTGTGATTTCACTCAGCTGAGATCCATAGATAGACAAATACACTTTTTAGTGAGCCTGCTTTACTAAGACACAGGGAACTCTGCATGAAAAGTGAGAATTTCAGGAGGAAATAACTAATTGCGTGAAAATATGAAGCACGTAAGACAACATAAAATTGCTGCATTATCTGAAAGTGTGAGCAAGTTGGTTGGTTTTAAAGTAGCAGGCGTTATTGTTATTTTTAAATAAAACAACAAAGAAAACCACTGTCACACATAATCTTCTGCAGCATGACTTGAGACCTCCATCCTCCCCTGTTGCTGTTGCTGTGGGGGTAAAAAGCACTACAGTGACAGTACCTTTGAAGTTTTTGATCACTAATTTCTTTGAGGCGCCTGTTTTTCCTGAAGTCCTGGCCATCCCGTTGGTGCTGTGCTCGGTCAAAGCCGAAAAACTGGCCCTCTTGTCCTGTCGGGTGTCCTCTGCCATTATCAGATTAGCGCTTTGGCTTACCGCTGTGTGCTTCAAAGTGTTTTTGCTACGTTACTGCTGGATTGTCCTGTTGCCTGTTTTGTCCGCTTTCAGCAATGCAGTCCCTTCGTTGAACTAAATTGTCTCTGGATGGCACCACAGGAAGTCTATTTAAAGTACATGATGTTGCAAAAACTTGAAAAACACAACGCTAGGTGAGCATAAAAAAAAGAAACTAGAGACAGCTAAGTAAACACATAGCTAGCTAACGGAGTGTTATCTAAAACTGCAGCACACTTTTCGTCCCATTCGCCACTTTTCTTTTTAGCTTTCAAGGCTACTCCATGTCAGTGCGGACTACATACGGATTTTAACTAGCTCAGTTAATGTGTTGGGCAAAAGAAAAGAGGAGCTCCAACGCGACTTAGTTAGCGTTGGCATGTTCGACTCATGTTGTTGGTAGCTGTCTTTACCATTTAGCTAGCTAGCATAACAAAATGGCTTTTCTCAGACGGGCTCCCTTGGACAGGTGCGTTCAAGAATGGCTCGGATATTCATATTTAATAAGGCTTGTCTGTACTTTGACAGTAGACTCTTGTAGATTCTAAATTTTTTATTCTACTTACTATACATACATGTATTAACTCAACATGTTCAGTCTCTCAAGAACTAAAGTGAAATAACAAGCACTTTAGTTCTTATTATTGTTACATGAAACTAAAAAACAGTACCCAACTGACATTGTGTGATATATGTATTTTTTTAATTGTGTTTATTATAACTTTAAAAGTACTCATAAACTATATGCTTTATATTTACAGTGGTAAGGAAGTATAAATATGACGTACTTAGAACCACTTGCTTCATTGATACTGCAAGTAGAGCTTTATATATATAAAAAAGTGTTGTTAACAAAATCAACTTGTTAGACTTGATCAAGTCTGATCAAATGTTAATTGTCTACAAGTTTTGTCTTTCTTTCGTTTTTTAAATAGTCTTTGCAGATTTCCTCCCCGATGGTCTTGAACGCACCTGCGTTCCACCTGCAGTCAGCGGAGGTTCAGATGGGAGGCTGTTTTACTTTGGATAGGAAGGACCCGAGCAGTAAAAACGGAAATTTTCCTCAGTGTGGCTCGGTGCCTTCTTGGACACCATGGCTAGATTGACGTGTATTTTTACAAACATCCCATGACGGCTGCCTCCAGAGCATTAGGGCTCGCCTTTTGGTGCTGATTCGGCCTGTCTGCAGCGGTAGGTATCGTGGCTGCTAACGCCGACAACTCCACCACAAACTCGGCAGGGAGTTGGTCCGCCGAGCATCAGACCAAGAGATGAGTGATCGACTGGATTCATGGCTTTTTTAAAATCTTTTTTTTTTTAAGCAGACACGCACATGAAACAGCAAACCAGCTTAGCTGTTTTGAACCCACACCGAATATCTTCCATTTCAGTCACATAATTGGAAATCCAAGAACTATATAAAAAAAAAATACTGTTAGCTTTAGCCTGGCTAGAACGGTGTAAGCTAATGGTAGCTTCACCAGTAAGATTCCCACGGATTTTTAAGAAAGCGAGGACCCATTTCAGTCTTCATTGAATGGTGTCAGCATGTAAACACAATACTCTGTTTTCTGACAGCTGGTTTTACCTCGGAGGGAAACTTTTCCTGCCGTTTTTGGGCGCTTGGTTTGGGAAGCTAACAGGCAGCTAAAGCCAATCCTGAAGCATGAAAGAGAAAGTCTCCAATTCCTTCCCTCTTTCTTTTCTCGAATACTTGCATACGTGCTTAAGAATCCGTACATGCCTATATTATATATATATATAATGCAAATGTCTATATATTAGTGATTTAACGGCCAGGAAGTACAGAGTCACGTGCTTCATGTACAGCTGTGTTGAAATCTGCAGTCATCGCCATGTGATGCCATGAGAAAACCGTTTCAGGAAGTATTGATCACTAGCATTGACTTCTGGAAAGATTAAGAACATTAACTCGACTTTATTTTAATTGCGATCAGATTGCATCAGATAATCTCAATAAACACAACTTGACCCTCAGGGAATATTTCGTTGTTCTCCTGGAAAAAAAAATATTCTAAAAGTAATGACAGCCAAAACGTAAACAGAAATATATCCCCCTGTGAAGGCTATAACTAGCGGTGGGAAATTGTTGTTTTGTCGTTATTGTAAAATTCTTCTAATCGTCATAGGATTTCTGAGTTGTTGTGACAGTGATCATCTTTACTTGATGATGTTTGCAGAACTCCTCTTCGCCCCCCAACCCCTCCAAAAAATATTTCAAAGCTTAGGTCAATGCGAGCAGCAACAAACAGCACTATCTTTAAAAAATATGATTACATTTGCTTGTTGTTTGCTGTTTAGCAATAGAACTGCATTACCTATGTACTAATGGGTCCATAAATAGTTTTTTATCCTAAGTGCAGTCCTTGTGTTTGTGGGCTTTGGGTGCAGGAAGGTGCAGTCCCGCCATGAAGTCTGTTGCTAAAAAAGACTGCCGTGGTTTCTTTTTATGACTTCCTATCATCATTTTTTTTTTATCTTCAGCAATCTAAATACCACAAGATATTAGGATAAACTCCATATTGACTTAAAAAGTTTATAAATCCCATTTGTATCTGTAATGGATAATTATTGATATTACACGATCTCAACAAGATTAGTAAGATTGTCTCCATTTATACTTCAAAGCATATGTTCCCATCCTTCATTGGATTTTGATTAAACACTAAAAGCACATCAAAGGACACTCTTGATTTAGACAGTGGGGAAATTTTGCAAATCGTATATAATGAACTAGTTTGAGTATTTCACCTGCCTGATGACCATTCAGAGCTGATTTGTTTGTCTTTTTTATTGCCGTTAGGGTAAATACTAATAAATGAATGTGTGTATTTATATCGTAAATCCCTTGCAGTGTTTAATACAGTGGATTAAATTGTAGAGAGTTTAAATTAACCAGGACTTGTACACAGTTAAGGGCGTACTTAATTTTTTATGGAGCTTTGTACATTAATTTTAATGTATAAAAGGTCTAAACGGACCTTTTGTACATTTCCAGGATTGAATGTATTTCTTGGAGAAATAATACTGTGAAATACTAACCCTTTTCTTACCGCTAGGTTAATTTTTTAAAGGGTCTGCCTGACAGTAACATTTATTTTCATTAAATTAACTACTACCTCTCTCCGTCCGTCTTTGTGCAGTTTTGCTGACGCCTGTCTTCTGCTGTTTAGTCTAGATGCCTTGGCCGAGATGAGTGTGAAGGCTTTTGAGCTTGTTCCCGCCGTGGAGCGCGACCTCCTCATGGGCGACAAGGCTCGCATCAACATCGAGTGCATCGAATGCTGCGGGAAACACTTGTACGTGGGCACCAACGACTGCTTCATCCACCACTTTCTCCTGGACGAGGTCACTTCCTCCAAAGGCAAGCTGAGCTACTCGACCCAGAAGCTGCTTCACAAATACCTCGGCCTCAAGAAACCTGTCGCCGAGCTGCGTGCCGCTTCCGCTCTGGAGCGTCTCATAGTGCTTTGCGATGGAATAGTGTTCCTCGTTGACATGGTGACTCTGGAGTCGGTTCCCTCGGCAGCTGGCGGTGGAGTCAAAATCCGAGGCGTGACCGCGTTCTGCGTCAACGAGAACCCCGTCAACGGGGACCCGTTCTGCGTGGAGATGGGCGTGCTGTCGTCCAAGAGGCGGACAGTTCAGGTTTACATGGTCTACGAGGACAGAGTGCAGTTGGTCAAAGAGGTGAATACTCCGGAGCAGCCATGCGCCGTCAGTATTGATGGGTACTTCCTGTGCTTGGCCCTCACAACGCAGTACATGATCCTTAACTACAACACAGGAGCTTCGCAGGACCTCTTTCCTTACAACAGCGAGGAGAGGAGACCCATTGTGAAGAGGATCAGCCGGGAGGAGTTCCTCCTCGCCGCTCCTGGCGGTCTCGGTGAGTTTATCGACGGTGGCTCAAAAAGTTGGGAGTTCTGCCGAGAACAAAAGCTGCTCATATCCACCTCCAAGAATCGGCTTTGCACCTTGTACTGAAGCTAATTTTTCTTTTGTTTTAGGTTGTAGAATTAGTTTGCGTAGACAGTCTTGTTTCTGTCTCCAGAAACAAAACTATTAAATGCTGTAAGTTACAATATTTGTTATGTAGTCAGTGATGAGTCCAGCTTTCCCAGTTGTATTTCTTTCTAAAGCTTGAAAGGTTTTAACTCTACCTTTTTGTGCTCAGTAAAGGTTTTTTTTTTTTTTTTCCCTCTCTTCATCCCGCCTCCAGGGATGTTCGCCAACTCAGAGGGAGCGTCTCAGCGGGCTCCCGTTAACTGGTCAGAGAGCGTGATTGCTGCCGCTGTGTGTTTTCCGTATGTGGTGGCTTTGGACGAAAACTTCGTCACCATCCACAGCATGTTGGACCAACAACTGAAACAGACTCTTTCATTCAGGGATGGACGCGTTCTGCAAGATTTTGAAGGTGTGCTCGCATCCTCTGGGTTTCACATGTGATCAAAAAATTTTCTGTGGTTAAAATACAGAGATGATAATTTTTTTACAGCCATTCAAATTATTGTCTTCTTAGCTATAGTGTTTCTGTTTAGTTTGTTAGTTTCATTGTCTTTCGCTCACATTAAGCTTCAGAAAGTCTAAAAGCTGCAATTCCCTTTGCAGGGCTCTATAAAAAATCTTAATATAAATTCTTCTTGTTTGCCAAATGTTGATTAGAAATAATAACAAAGTGATCTCATTTTAGAGCCGGACACTTTTTAAAGGTTGCTTTGAATAACAGTGGATTAAAGGGAGGATGAGACGACTGTTTTTTTCTTAAAACAAATACATGCGCTATCACAGACTGAGTGTGTGAGGGTTGTGTGTGTTTTAGGTAAAGTCATGCTGGCTTCCACTAAGTCTGTTTACGTCCTGGTTCCTCTGCCACTGGAGAGACAGATTCAAGACTTACTGGCCAGCCACAGAGTGGAGGAAGCACTGGTCTTAACCGAGGGAGCTCAGAGAAATATTCCCAAAGACAAGTTCCAGGTAAATATCAGCAGGTTGTTTTAATAGAAAGACAAAATACAAGGCCTAAAAGAACTATTGATGCCAGGCTGGTGGTATCTGAATGTCTTAGGGTACAAATGTGCCCAAAGAGAGACGGAAACTTTTAATCAACTTATGGTACTATAATTATAGGACACACACCAAATCCTGTTTGCACAGAAGGTAAAAACGACCTTCAGTTTGTCTGGATTTAAAGAAGCAAAATGTAAATAAACAAGCATCTCAAATGTTTGTTTCTATATACACCACCGGTGTGGACTTGTCATGAGACTTGAAGCAGAGTCAAACTCGAGTCAAAATGTGGACCTTTCTTTGTCTCTTATTTTTCTGTTGTTGTTGTTTTACACATCAAAAATGTTATGTCGGGGCGTGCCGTGGTGGCGTAGTGGTTAGAGCGACCAGTATTTGGAGGCCTTGAGTCCTCGACGCGGCCGTCGCGGGTTCGACTCCCGGACCCGACGACATTTGCCGCATGTCTTCCCCCCCTCTCCTTCCCCGTTTCCTGTCAGCCTACTATCATATAAGGGACACTAGAGCCCACAAAAGACACCCTGGAGGGGTATAAAAAAAAAAAAAAAATGTATGTCTTCAGAAATTTTAATGTACAGTAGTGAGACTTTTCTGGATAAATTAAACTTTTAGTCCTGTGCTGGTCTAAAAGTGTGGTTGAGGGGTTTAGGACATTTTTTAGTTTCCATACACCCTTGGAAAAAGGGGTTAGTGGAAATGTAGAATTTAATTTACTTTCACAAATGAAAAGGCAATCAAAAGAAACATATTTCTGGATGTAACATCTGGACTAAAATGATGGACAGAGGCAGCATGATGTCTTTATGGCATTTGAACTTGCATAGAGAATGAGTCAAAGCTCTTATGGTGATTAATGCCAATTAATCTTAATAGTTCATGCCAGCGAGGTGACTAAGTTATTTTCCTTTGCTTGATCATTAAATCTCGCAGAACAGAAAGATGTTTTAAAATCTTGGTATGAGGTTACTTGCTGTCAGCATGTATTTTTTGATATTTTGAAACTTTTTCTGTTGCTCTGAACAGCAAGAGGAAATTACTGATAAATATTTACTTAAGAATTTAGATATTTTAAATCATCGCTCTGTTATAAAATTACATATTTGGTCAATTACCTTGGTTAGGTTTGAAAAATTTCATGTACTTGGCGCACTTTGTAATTTCTGTAGTTAAATTTTTCTTTCCATTTTTCCCACTTTCTTCAGGTTTTGTACAGAAGAATCCTGCAGCAGGCAGGGTTCATAAAGTTTGGCCAGCTTCAGTTCCTGGAGGCTAAAGAACACTTTAGGTAACAGCTGGAGTTGCTTTTTCTTGACGTCTCAACCGTTTTCGAAACCCTTCACAAGAACCATCTGATTCTTGTGAATTTTTCTTCTCTTCTCGTGCGCTTCAATTTAATCATTTCTGTAAAGGTTTGCGTAATATAACCGGCTCATCTTGTCTCATTAAGGCTATCATGTCACTCCTATAATTGCTGACATTATTTTTTTTTTTCATATTTCAAAAACTGTTACAGATTTTAATAATTACCATTTTCAGTAATTTGACAAAAGCTGTGATGTTTTCGGAAACAAGTTGCTTATATTCTTTTCTACGTCTTTGTCATTTTCTTGACACCTCCAAAGAGGAACTTTATGTAATTTGATAAATGTGCCGGTCTTGTATGACAAATATTAGGGTTTTTTTTTTCTTTTGATATGTCATAAGAAATATCTTGAATTGCTCCAGGAAGGGTGAGCTGGATGTGCGGGAGCTCATCTCTCTCTACCCCTTGCTGCTACCGGCTTCCTCCTCGTTCATGCGCTGCCACCCTCCTCTTCACGAGTTTGCGGATCTCAACCATCTGGCACAGGGTGACCAAGAGAAAGTGCTGCGATGCAAGAAATTCCTCATCAGCTATTTAGGAGAGGTAACCGGGCTAAAATATCCTCGTAATCTAGCAGCGTGTTGCTTGGTTGCGTGGCTTTAATTTGCGTTTTTCCTCCTTCCGTTCAGGTTCGCAGCACAGACGTGGTGAACGGCTGCAGAGACGACGTGGACACGGCTCTGCTGAAGCTCTACGCCGAGCAGGATCACGACAGCCTGCTGGACCTGCTGGCCTCGGACAATTCCTGCGTGCTCACAGATAGCGTTCCGTGGCTGGAGAAGTATCACAAGTGTGTATGCTGCTGTGATTATTCATCTGGTTTAAAGTAGGGCTCAAGCGATTAATCGTGATGAGTCGATTGTTGGAGTAATCGTCAACTAATTAAGTAATCGATTAGTCGATAGCTGGAGTGTACAGACTCAAAAAAGACTGAAAGAACAACACAGTCCGAACAGAAATTAAGCCAAAACTGTACAGAAATATATACATTTTGCATTTAAGATAAAAAAATCTGTAAATATGTTCTACTCTACTACTACTACTACTACAGTGGCATAGTTTTAGCTTTAACTGGTTAATCCAAACATGAATCATCAGATTAGCCCGTCATTGTATTGATGTTAAGTCAAACAGAAAGGGCTGAGCTTTTCACATGTTGTTTGAAGTATTTTTTTAGCTGCAGATGATCAGGAGTGCACTAAAGAAACGTGCACTACTTTCTTATTTAAAAAAGGGGACAGAATTATTTGTTTACTTTTATCTTTCAATGTATTTCTAATATTGCACAAAATGAAACACAGGGGTTAAATGAAATATCTGCAGAATGTGCCTATTTTTTAGATCAAATTAATCCATAGAATAATCAATTACTAAAATAATAATTAGTTGCAGCCTGAGTTAAAAGATATAATTTGGTTGACATGGTGTCGGGGAGTTTTAACACGGACTGGAAAAAGGAAATGAAGCACAGAAAAACAAAACAGCAGCATTCTCCGTGCTGTACTGCATCCGACCAGCGTCCAGTCCATCCCACTGTCTGTCACTTTGTCCGTCCAGCTAACTTTTCCTTAGTTACTCGCTCTACCTCCCTGAATTTTCTTTTGTCAAGTTTATTTGTCCATACATCATCTGGTAGTCCATCTATCAATCAATATAATTGTTTTTCTATCTATTCATCCATCAATCCATCCATTTGATCATCCATCAGTTTGTCTATTCATCTATCCTTGCTGATTGTTTGGCTGTCCATCTCCGTTTTTTCCCCAAAGTGTGCATTAAACATAAACATAAGCTGTAAACTCTGTTGTCTTTTGTATTGAGGCTTTAAGAAATGGGTTAAAACTGGACTGAGAATTTCTGATGGTGATTTGGTCATAAGTGTGTGTTGGAACCCTGGCGAATGAAAAATGTAGATTCCTTATTAAAATGTCCGTTTCTTTACAGCAGATTAAGACACAAATATTACGCTGTGATTTCTTTATCAGCTCTATAAGAAGCGAGAACTTTCAATTGTTGTTCTCAGCGATTCTGTTTAAACTCTGAGCAAATTAGCATGTAGAGTTAGAATAGAGGATTACTGTGGGAATTGGTATGACTTTCATTAATTATTGCAGTGATGAAATTGACCAATTCCTAAAGGATTGTCTGAGGCGAGCCTTTGTTGGGTAAATACCGCTCATTGTCCCTTGTTGTTAATTAACTTCCTGATGAAGCTGTTAAATCCGTGTCCAGTTCAGCCAAGTCGGTTTAATTACTCGGCACAGAAATGTAATTATGTTTTTGAAGCTCGACTCAATCCGCTCTTTTATTTCTCTCAGATATTTTGCACTCGGGCTTCTCTATCATTTTAATGGTCAGGATGCAGCAGCGCTAAAGGTTTGTATTCCTAAAATTAAAAAAAAAAAAAATAGAACCTGCACCAGATCACTAACGTCCTCTCTTCTCTATGTTTTTTTTTTTTTTTTTTTTAGTTGTGGATTCGTGTTGTAGATGGAGAACTGCAGGACTCCACTAGATCCGATCTGTATGAGTACATTGTGGACTTTCTCTGCTGCTCTTCCAGTATGGAGATTGTGTGGAAGTATGCAGACTGGGCTTTGCGGAAGGATCCCACCGTAGGTTCCCCAAAAATGTAACTTTGATGTCTGATTTTTGGTGCAGCTTTGACCCAAATATTATCTTCTTCAACATTTGTTTCTGGGAAGATCCAACTTCCCACTTTCACGGCTACAGTATATTTATTCTCTTCCTCATTCATAATATTTGCTGCTTATTCTCTTCAGCGAACTGCCATATAATTGAAGGTGTTTTTTTAACAGAAAAAACAAAATGAGTTCACTTTTCTATTGCATACGGTTGTAAAATCTGCAAATAAAGTATTTAGGAACTTACACAGACCTTGCGGTTCTCTTCAAACAGCTGTTTTTGATAATTTTAAAGACTTTTTATTTGTTTTTTTTCTTAATAGACAGGTATTCGGATCTTTACTAAGAGGCCTGTCGGCAAAGATCGATCAGAGGTGAACCCAGATGAAGTCATCACCTACCTGGGGAAACACAGCCAGGCTCTGCTTCTCTACATGGAGCACCTTGTGTTGGAGAGAAAAATACAGGTTAGATGTAACCTTTATTTGGGGATGCAGTTGAAAAATGCAAGAAAATATCTTGAGCTTACAAGTCCCACAACCAGGACTTGTAAGCTCTTTGAATCAAATAAATGCGATCTGAATTCACAAATCCTGCAGCATAAGTCCTACTGCTTGTGAAAATTGGTGGTTGCATTGCTACCTAGCCAGACCCAACCACAGTCACAGGTCATCATGTTGTTATTTGGATGGATTTGACTATTTCTGGGGTCGTTTTTCCCTTCTTGTTGTGCAGAAAGAGAAGTTCCACACACACCTCGTTGTGTTGTACCTGGACAGGGTCATGCTGTTGCTGTCAGAGTCGCCGACTGATGAGGGGCAGCTGACCAGAGCCAGAGAGAAGCTTCAAGCCATGCTCAGGGAGTCCGACTTATACCGTGTGCAGTTTGTTTTAGGTAACGCAAACCATCCAGTGCAATAGGAATATTTCTTTTAGAGTCATTGAGGTCATTTTTCAGATTGAAGCTAATTTTTAAAAAATTCTGTTTAAACCCGGGTTAGGTAAAATGGAGAGCTGTGACAAGCTGCTGCTAGAGCGTGCGACACTACACGGGAAATTAGAGGAACACGACAAAGCGCTGCACATCCTGGTCCACAAACTCAGAGACTTCCCGTCCGCCGAGGCCTTCTGCATCTGGGCCTCGTCCAATCGAGATCCAGCATATCGACAGCAGCTGTTCCACCTCCTCCTGGGGGTCTATCTCGACGGCACTCCTCCTGGCAAAGGCCAAGCAGCTGGCGGCAAGATGGAGATGGCGGCCGTGGATCTGTTAAACAGGCACGGCGAGGTGTTCGATGCCGTCCGCGTCCTACGGATGCTTCCGGAGAGCTGGTCGCTGCAGCTGCTGAGGCCTTTCTTGAACCGAGCCGTCAGGGCCAGCATGCACGCCGGCCGGACCTCCCAGATCGCTTTGGGCCTCGCCCGCTCTGAGAACGTGCAGCTGCTGCATGACAGGGTGAGCAAACCTGCTTTCCTAAACCGTCCACTTATTTGTTCATGAATATATTGTTTTTGACCAAATGTTGGTTACGCTTTAATTGATGGAACAGCTAATTAAACCAGTGGGCTTTACAGACTGCTTTAATTATTAATAACTCTGCTTTGACTTTGTTGTTTCTTATGTGTTGGTAGGCGTTTTTGAATATTTTACCTTTTTTTAAAGCTAGGCCAGTTTCCACAGAAGTGTTTAACGGACAGAGATTGGGAATTAATTCAGGAGCATTAAGTGTCTTCTTAAAACGAAATCGTTTCTCATTTAAACAACA
The DNA here is from genome assembly GCF_003331165.1 of Xiphophorus hellerii. NCBI lineage: Eukaryota > Metazoa > Chordata > Actinopteri > Cyprinodontiformes > Poeciliidae > Xiphophorus > Xiphophorus hellerii. The sequence continues at coordinate 21,469,165 of NC_045675.1, forward strand.
ACAAAAAAAAATTTTGAACAAGATGCAAAACTCGCTGAAATGAGAAACTTTCTCATTTTAACAAAAAACTTTCTAGTTCAGCTAGTTTTGCATCTTATGAGATTTTCTTGCTTTAAAGAAAAACTTTCTCGTTTTAACAAGATGAGTTTTATGTCTCGTCATAACGAGAACATTGCTCATTTTAACGAGATGTGAAAATACGCTCTGACAGATTGCGAAGGTGTAAAGGGGTTCGCCATGACTTCCCTTCCTCTCACCGTGGCATCAAAAGATGCTACAACCTTTCTTATTTAAGAGAATATATTTTGGTTTGAATGAGATGTACAAATTTGATTTTTAACAAGTTTTTTTTGAAGTGGCGAAAACTCTTTTTAACGAGTTTTGCATGTCGTTATAACAAAGTTTTCTCATTAAAATGAAATACTGCTCCTGAATTTATTTTCAAGCTCTGGCAGTTTAATGCTTCCATAAGTTGGTTAGGTCAAACCTATATTTTAAATTCACTTTACTTTACTTGTTTATATTTTTATCATTAATAATAAAAATATAGATAAACTGAAGCACATAATCACAAAGTCTGATCAGACATTATTCTTGCTCCTTCTTATGGATAGTTGACACTCGATTTCGAAATATTGCAAAAAAAAGGTTTCAGCTTTGATTTGTTGTAACTCGTGTTTTCTTCCTCTACAGTTAAAAGAGCGGAGGAAACCCATTATTGTGTCGGAGAAGAAAGGGTGCCACCTGTGCCACAACACCTTCAGTGAGCCCAGCGTGGTCTGTCTGCCCGGAGGAGTACCTGTCCACGTCCACTGCGCCGCACAGAGAGTAAGAGACTCTCCCTCAAAGAGACAGTTAGCTAATAGCAGTAACCATACGTGAGACTAAACATTTCCCACTGCTGTCTGATGTGCGACCGGAGGCTGCAGTCTTGTTGGGAGAGCAAGAGGCACAGACGAGAATCCAGTTTCAGCTGTGGCGTGAACGCCACGAAGGAAGCCGGCTCAGTGCCACTGTGTTCAGCTGTTCGTTCATGTGCTCCACTGGTGCAGATTTAGAAATTCCAGCTCAGTTTCTTTCTGCATCTGTCCCGTCTTCACTCAAAAAGGTGAAACCCTGAATTAGATAAACAAATTTAACAACAGATTATTTTTTTTTCCCTTATTTTTAGTCCTGTTTCAAATATTTCTGAAGCATGGAATAATACCAAGACTCCTCCGGTTCTTGTCCAGTCAGTTTGTGTTATTCTGTCCTGACGTGCGCTCTGCACGCTAGGTTTTAATGTGAAATACTACCAAGGCACTTTCTTTGTGTGTGTCTTTTACTAGAGCTGGTGTCTCTGTTGCCGCCTCCCCGTCCTCCTCTACAACATCAGTCGTTTCTGTATCACAGTGTTTGAGATGGCAAGACTTTGATCCGGCCTATTGCTACATTTTGGTTATTATCCAAGTAAAAAACTTGGTGACCTATGGAGTCTATGAGGAAAAGACATGATGAGGTCTTATGGATCATTAGTGGAGAAATGTACATTTGAATACAGCTTCAGATGCAAATAAGGGAATTAAAAGAAAACTAAAACATGTACAATGAATTAAATGTTATACCCCCATTGAAAATATGGGGGAAAATCTTACTGTCTGGCTTTGACTAATAAAAAATGGTTTCCATTCCGCTTTCAGCTTCTGTTACACTGAAGATGCTTTTACAAATGAAGTGCACTCCACTTCAAATTAAATCAAATTTCACCTCGTTGTCAACAGCTGTGTCTTTGATCTCCAACCCACGACTCTCCCGCCTCAAGATGCCCAGCTGCCTCACAGAACCATGTTGTCATATGAAAAAAAAAAAATAGCAAAAGCTATTCAAAATTAACAGGTTTCATTTACTTTAATGCCATTTGTTAGTCGAATGAAATGCAGAGATGGATTGGGCAGAAAGCGACATAGACGGTGAATAATCATCTGTCCTCTGAAGATTACAGTTGAGTGTTGGAAAAATAGCTCTCAGCATCACATTGTTTTCTGTCATTAATCCTGAACAAACATCACAAAAGAAAGAGGAAAACGAAAGGCAATCTTGAACAACCTTCAAGTACGTTTAAGTGGGAACATGAATAATTAAGACATTTTTTCAGGGTTACCAACGGCAGTACAGAACAGGAGAACAACAAACAATTTTCCATGTAATTTCTTCAGGCTGGTGTACCTCGTGCAAATATGGACAAATAAAAATCATACCTAAGAAGGGACCGCTTGGCTGAACCTTCAGGTTAGATTTTGGAGGCTCTGCGTAATGCAAACATTAAATTTTACTCTTAAATCTCACACTAGAAGTATGATGCACGTTTAAATAATTTGCATAGCTGCAAAGCTCGCTGAAACGTGGCAAATGTTTAATTTTTTAAAAACCTAAGTCCCAATTAATTTGATTCAGACTAATGAATAGTCATTAATGAAGGCAATTTCTCCAGTTTTTATTACTATAATTGTTTTGGTGCAAGAAACGCGACTGTTTAATCTGCAAAAATAAATTTGGTCACACGATGGCAGTATTGGGTAACATTTTAAACGAAAGCAATGTGCAGGTCTTCAGAATGGCTACATCTAACAACATGAATATACATTTTAAATAACTATAAGTATGTTCTCTTCATTTATTACATGTCGCAGATATTATTTTGCACTGCAGAGAGTAACAGATGGTTATATTTGACTCGGATTGTTGACGGCAGACATTATCTAACAGCATCTGACACTCATAGAGGATGAATTTCTAATGAAAATGTGCCAGTGGTGCATATATCACCTAAACTTTTCTCTTTCATTGGAAATTGTGGGTAAAAAACAAAACAAAAAAGTTTCATCATGAACTGCTTTGATGGTCCAAGAACATACCTGAATGGCTTAATACATCTTAGCTTTCAAAGCTGCCTGCTTCAGAAGCCTGGAGTTATGGTTTTAACCTTTGTGCTGTGTAACCCCTGTGGAAAACGGAGAAATGGAGGTCAGCTGTTTTCTGTGAATTTCTTTACAGGCAAGGTACTTTGCTCTGTCATCAGAGCAAAGTCTCAACCTTCTTTCTAAATGCTGCGTATCTGTCGGATAACAATGAGGTGTGGCTTGGACGTCATAAATAATACTTCTTCAGTCTGGCAAGATGCATTTATGCAGCCAAACTGTGTGGACTTACTTCATCAGAGCCATATTACTTGTATAACATATTTGTCCTCAGAAAACCTTGCCAGAACGTGCATTAAATGAAAATGACACCAAAAGGCTGCTGCTATTAAAACTTCTGTCCAGTTCTGCATTTCTAAAGCTTTGTTGTCCAAAGAGTTTAACTGTAGCTTGTTGGAAAGGCCTCCGCACCATGACTTCAAATCATATAAAAAAGAAAATTCTGCAAAGTTGTATGAATAGTTGCAATTGTATTTTATAAATATGTGTATAGTGGTGTGTAAATACTGCATTTGTACGTGTTTGTTGCTTTCTAAATCGATGCCACTGTGGATGGAGTGTAAAAAAAAAAACTGCTAATCCGTCCCATTTTAATAAACATACGTTTCAGCTCCGACTCAAACTTTTGGTTGTACTTGTCTTCATTTCTGGTAGTTGGGCTTGACTATGCTTTCTTCTGGTAAGTTCTCTTATTAAACTCTGACCACTAAATCACAGGGTTGGATTAAGAGTCTCTTGAAAAGCGACATAGGATCCAAGAGCTCTACCAAAACAGACACAAAAATGTGAGTGAACATATTTCGCAAATGTTTTAAGTGAGTTCTGCTATGTTGCTACTTTCATGAATCATTCTTTAAAAATCATGGTCTTAAACTAATTGAGAAGAGAGGTTTTGTACATTAAAAACAGCATACATGTAAAGATTTTCACTATCAGTGTGTAACAAAAATGTTGCAGGACCAGAAATATTCAGTTGTGAAAACTGAATCACCAAAACAAAGACGACAGCTTTAATTTCATTCAGTGTCCCTGCAAACTCAATTTGTTTTTTCAAACTGAAGCTTTTGAATTGATTATTGTCAGAAAATGTAAACTTTTGGTAACAAAATGTCTTTTACCAGAGTATTCTGGGCAAGAAAGAAATCTACCTAAAATACCAATAGCTGGAACATGTGTACATGTGGAAAATGAAAAAGCAAAGCAAACATCACAGATGAAACCAGCAACAAAGATGTACAAAGTAAAAAGAGATCTATGTTGGGTCATCCTAATTAGCAGTATCATACATTAACACCCAGATGTTTGTGTATTTAAAACATTTAGCAATTGTTAAATGCCCTCAACGAGATGAGCTGCCTAGGATGGATTTCTGCTCGACTTCATTTTCATGTTTTGGTTCATCCACCCATCTGGATACAGATCTGCAGCTTTATGCTTCATGTGCGTTAAAATTATGGGGAAGCCATGTTGTTCTTTGCAAACTCTGTGCCATGTTTTAAGTTTTTCCTTCTGTTGTGGTCTTCCGTCCTTAATAATTGGCTGCGGTTGTATTTTAATCTTCTTCACCTATTTTATCATTACAAAAAAAAAACAAAAAAAAAAACTTTTTTCACTGATCTTTACCAACAAGCATGAGTGGGTGGTGATAAGTTAGGAATAAAGTAGAGCAACAGAAACATGGTAAATACCTTGACTTCATAAGCTCTATAAATTAATTTCATTGTTTAGACAATTAATGCTTTCGTCTTTATCTTGACGAAAGATAAAGATTCGTCTTTATCTTTCGTCAGTTCCTAGTAAAACCGCAGTAGTTGAACCATTGTTGCCTTGGAACACGCATTTGGGTGAAACTGCTCCCCCTTTCGACTGTTCACTGTAACTACAGCGCTCTGATCCGCACACCAACACAAACGCCATCTTTAGCCGACAAAGTGCTGTACTGAAGCAGAGTTGTGGATCGAAACTAGGTCAGGCGCCTGGAAAACTCGAAGACTTTTGGGGATCTCCCGTCGGAAGCCTCCTCGGTTGGTGTTCAGCAACGCCCGGCCACACCGCACTGTCGTATGGTCCAATGTGTTTGATCGCTCGGCCAGCCCGTACGCAGTTTTATTTTGTCGGTCCAGGTTGACGTTGAAAGTGATCCTCCGTAAATAAGCAACCGACGGTGGAGCTAAAAGCCAGGTGAGATAAACAGACGAAGCTAAAACTTGGAAATTAAATTTGTTTAAGTCGACTGGTTTTAGTCGCTAGTTACAACTTGCTAATAATTGTCAGCTTAACCCCCAGCGTGGTTAAATGTGGCTAAGCTAACTATTGATCTGTGTTTTTGTGCCGTTTTTAACGTCAGTCTTTTGACATTTATGCACATTTGTGCTAACTTAAAGCTGTTTTAGCCATCACTTTGATGTCAATAAATTTACAACATGTTAGTTTGACATCTGTGTTGATTGTTGAAAGAGAGGGAGGCGTGACCTATGAGTACAAATGTTTTCATTGTGAGCAAGAAAGACTGGGTCCGCACCATTTACAGTCCGGCGTACTTGGCGGCGCCACGAGTGGTGTGATGATCAAGGTTAAAGATAGCCCTTCAGTGTCGAGTGATTTAATTTACGGCCGAATGCAATATTTTTTCCAAAGCATTTGCAGGCCACTAACCGAATATGAACTGATGTGTTAATTATTGGATTGTTAATAAAATGATTGCGTTCTTCCAGAGCTCTGGATGTACATTAAACTCCCTCTTCTCATCCTTTCCCAGGATGAAACGAGGTCTCCAAGAGAATGAGCAGGAGGAAGGAGGAGGCCCTAGTCGGGGGTATCAGAAGAGTATCAAATGGTCAACTAAGCAGGATGGAGAGAAAGAACTGGAAGAGCAAGGAGTCAGCTGGGAGTGTTTGCCGCAGGAGATCCTGCTTCACATTTTCCAGTACCTCCCACTGCTGGACAGAGCTTTTGCTTCTCTGGTATTCTAAAAGCATTGATTACATGTCAATTATGCTCTTTATGGGACTGTGTGAAATGGCAATGTAGGGCTTCTCATTTAAATTATTATTGGCATTATTGCAAAAGTATTCACCCCCTTAAACCTTGTCCTGTTTTGGCAAGTTGTATTTGGACATGAGAGAAAGAAGACTTGAGAACCATGCTTTATTTTCCTTTCGCTTCTTAATTATCCACGACTTTGCTTTGGTCTTTCACATGAGATTCTAGTAAAATGAATTGGACAGCAAAACATAGAGGGGTATAAATACTTCTGCAAAGCACTTTACATTCAAGGGGTGGTGCTGAGTCAAACAGAACAGAACAGACAGTTTTATCAGTGAATTAAAGCCAGCATTCAGTTTCAGACTGACACCACCTCCACTCCTAGCTGATTTCTGAAAGTTAGAAGATTAATTGCCTCTAATTAATCATTAGCAGCTTGCTTGTAAATCTGGATTTGATTAGTTTTTCAGATGGAGACGTGATCACACCTTTATTTACTGGCTATGCTGTAGAGCAGAGCCAGTTCTGATGGTTAAGCATGTTTCATCATTTATGGCTTGGCAAACATTCTTTATTACCTTATCTTAAGGTGACTTAAGGTCACAATCTCAATTTAGCCACTCTTGTAGCTGGTGTTGGCTACACACATATCCTTCTTTTGACAGTCTTGTGGTGTAAAGGTCACAATGGTTGATGTTTCTCTCCCCCAGAGTCTCATTCTGTTATTTTACTACATATATATATTTTTAAATCACTCCATTTCTTATATGAAGTCTGTTGGGTAATTTCTCTAGGTGTGCCGGGGCTGGAATCAGGCCTTCCACATGCCAGAGCTGTGGCGCTGCTTTGAGTTTGAGCTGAACCAGCCGGCCAGCTCCTACCTGAAGGCCACGCACCCGGAGCTCATCAAGCAGATCATCAAAAAGCACTCCAACCACCTCCAGTACGTCAGCTTCAAGGTGAGACAGGCGGACGGTTTGTGTTTAAAAACTGAAGTGGATTCACCTCTTCCATATAAAAAGAGGGTTTAATTTTCTGCGTCGGACTCGCAGGTGGACAGCAGCAGAGAGTCTGCAGAGGCGGCGTGCAACATCCTCTCTCAGCTGGTGAATTGTTCTTTGAAAACCCTGGGACTCATATCCACAGCCAGGCCCAGCTTCATGGAGATGCCCAAGGTAACCCTGAAGGGCAGCGATAACTCAGCCGCCCAAACTTCAGATTTTTGATGAATGCATGAGATGAGGCTGTCCTGATTGATGCCGTGTGCCCACGGGAAGGTCTAAGGCCTGGAAAACTCTCAAGTTAACCGATCAAAATGTCACTTTTTGTGTTTATTTTCCATAACAGTTGATCTTTGAGAGGAGGTCACAGCTTGGATTTTTTTTTTAGGTTTTACTAAGTTTTTATGCTGGCCTGATTTAAAAGGAAACCTTAAAAGTTCAACAACTTTGATAAGCTTTGCAGGTCGAGTATTTTCACGAACAATGTTACATTCTGTTTCTAATGGATTCGGTTTGTTGGTTGACTGTGGCAAGTGTTCGGTCAATTAATTAATTAATAACTCAATCAAGCTATGTGGAGCAAGAGCCCTTCCTGGCCACACCCCTCTCAGCACACTTCCTGTCATTGGCCCCTCACTTAAACCATCAGTTATTTTTTGATATTTTTATTGTTTTATAAACCTAATTTAAGTTTGTGTGGAAAAACCTTGTAGACTTTGACCATTTATTACAATTCTGGACATGTAGTCTTAGGGCTGTGCCTCTAATGATGAACTAAGGAGCCACATTCATGTACCAAAGGAGGCAAGTAGAAATGCAGTAATTGTTCAAATGAAATAAAAAAAAAAGATGCAATAAAATTTGGAAAAACAAAGTTTTAAGAGTAACATTAGATTAACAGTTAAGGGTAATATTAGCTAAAACTAAAAATAGAATAATAAAACATAAGTGGATAAACTAAATAAGACAAATAATATATATAAAACTTACTTCATATAAAAGCAAGATTGACTATATAAAAGTTTATTTTGTTTTTAAAAGCAAAGGCAGATTTCTGTTATTCATTGTTGAAATTTTTATTAACTTTTTGTCAGTCAAGTCTCGTGAGTTATAAGTAGCACCTGAAATAATGACGCGAGCCTTAACCTTTCTTTGGGAATAACTTGTGATAATGCTCCAGTTATTTGACATTAGCTCACAATCAGTGTAGAACCTTGTGATGGGATCCGATTGGTCATTGGCAGGCCACGTTCTAAAGACATAGGATCCGTACTTGGATTCATAAAAGTGGATACTTTTGTAATTCAATTAGTTTCTGTTGGGTATAAAACTACTACCTCTGCTCTGACATAGCACATTTTGTTTTCCTTTTATTGTAATTGTTTCTAAGAATAAGCTGTTTTTGAGCGATTCCCTTGAAGGGGTTGCGGCTCTCTTACTGGGACATTTACTCAGCTGCCTTGTTTCCAGTCAAAATCTACAATGCCTCTCTTACAGTGTGTTTATAGTGTACACACTGTAGACTTTACTCAACAAATAGACATATTGTTGAGTAAATATACTTGAGTATATATTGAGTAAATATATTACTCAATATATTTGAGTAAAAAAAAAAAACCCCATACATTTATGTTTAAATGATCTTTTTTCAACCATTAAATTGAGAAGATTTTCATTTGTATTTTTGTGTAGAAAATTCTACTAAAACGGCACCATTACCATTGCGTTGGAACCAGATTGGTACAGTTATAATGGGGTTATGTCACCCTAGTTATCACTTTTTGTGCCATTAAATGTGTCTCTTTCTCTTTCCCTTCTACAGTCTCACTTCATCTCCGCTCTGACTGTTGTTTTCGTCAACTCCAAATCTCTGTCCTCCCTGAAAATCGACGACACCCCTGTGGATGATCCCTCCCTCAAAGTCCTGGTGGCCAACAACAGCGACACTCTCAAGCTGCTGAAAATGAGCAGCTGCCCTCATGTTTCACCTGCCGGTACTAACACAACACATGATTTATATCACGGCGGTTAATAACCGACTCATTATTCTTGAGAAGCTCATTTCTCACAAAGATAAATTCAGTTTAGTTCATCTAGGCTGCACCGATTCACAATAAAAGTCGACTCGGGGTGTTCTTCATATTACACAGATGGCATGTAGATGAAATCCATGCAGTCCAGATAAATATAATTGTATTAAATTTCATACAGTTTGGCTGCAAATACAAACACTAACTTCTGCCATCTCGTTCATTTAGTTTGTTACTTTATTATTTTAATTTCACATCCATGAGAAATTATTCTAGAAAATGGGTAAAAAAGCTTTCTATTACCTAAAGTACCTGATGTAGACGACTCACAAAAATAGCAAATTGCTGATTATGAACATGATTCCATATGGTAATGTGGAGAAAAAACGTAATTTAATATAAAATATATATATATATGTATAAAGTTTATTGCAAAAGTTATAATGTGCCGTTTTTTTATGTGATGACCAAAAATCTTAATATGTGGGGATTTTATGAGATGGACGAATACGAAATATCTTCTAATACTGAAGTGAAATAAAACTGATTCATATTTTGTTACAAATTAAATTCTGAAAATTCTGGTGCTTGTTAATATTCATCCTCCATAAATCAATACGACCTTTGCCTTGAGTCTAGCACATAAAATCGGAGCAACGTACATTGGAGGTTGTAGTTTTATTGTGATAAAATGTGAAAAACCTCAGGTTGTATAAGGCTGTTGTTTTTTTTGCGCCGTAGATCCCGACTCACTGTGCTCTCCTGTTTGCAGGCATCATGTGCGTGGCCGATCAGTGCCACGGCCTGAGAGAGCTGGCTCTGAACTACCACTTGCTGAGCGACGAACTCCTCATCGCGCTCTCCTCGGAGAAGCACGTTCACCTCGAGCACCTTCGCATCGACGTGGTCAGCGAGAACCCAGGCCAGCAGTTCCACACCATCAAGAAGAGCAGCTGGGACGCCATGGTGCGCCACTCCCCCAAATTCAACCTGGTGATGTACTTCTACCTCTACGAGGAGGAGTTCGACCCTTTCTTCCGCGACGAAATCCCCGTCACGCACCTGTACTTCGGCCGCTCCGTCAGCAAAGACGTGCTGGGCCGCGTCGGGCTCACCTGCCCGCGTCTGGTGGAGCTGGTGGTGTGCGCCAACGGACTGCGGCCTCTCGACGAGGAGCTCATCCGCATCGCCCAGCGCTGCACGCAGCTGTCCGCCATCGGCTTGGGGGAGTGCGAAGTGTCCTGCAGCGCCTTTGTGGAGTTCGTGAAGATGTGCGGAGACAGACTGAAGCAGCTGTCCATCATGGAGGAAGTGCTGGTTCCGGATCACCGTTACGAGCTGGACGACATTCACTGGGAGGTGTCGAAGCATTTGGGTCGGGTCTGGTTCCCTGACATGATGCCTACATGGTAGAGTTTGGTGAGGGGCTAATTTGTTTTTTGTTTGGATTTTTTTTGTGTGTACAGATTCTTATTTCTACTGGTACAACAGAAGAAGAAATTACATCTTTTTGATCTTATTTTGTTTTTAATTTGATGTAGCTGATGCATTTATATAATTTAATCACTCATATCATTTAGCATTTTCTTCCTCTGAGCCCTTCAGACCTGTTGTTGTTATTTACACATCAATTAGTAGCGTGAACTGATGGGTGTATCTGGAATCTGTTGGGAATTTGAGGAATTATGCTCAAGACAGAAGTTGCTCCACATCTGTGTTGCTGACATGCAGGCAGATGTTTTATCTAGAGTTGTAAACGTTGCACCACGTTTTTTCCTCTTTCGTGTATTGTACCACAAATTATCCTGTTGAAACTGTAAAGAAAAAGGTTAATATTTGAAAACATATACATGAAACAAACCCTAATTACAGACATTAATATGCGGTATACTTGTACATGCAACGTATAACTTTAATGCACTTTTTCTCTAATGAAGGTCCCCAAGCTTGGCAAAGTAAACCCATACAGCCGCAGAGGTAATTTCTTTCTGTTGTCACAAACTCTCTTTGTAGATTATTTGAATTTCTGCTTCCTTTTTTTTTTTAAAAGATTTATTTTATTTTTAACATTCTAAGTCTAATGAATAGTACGGATTATTTATTATATGAGGAGAAAATCCCTTTACCAAGAGAAACTATCAACACTACCATATAATGTGCTACTATAATACAAATGTCTATCTAAGAAGGATTTTCTATTTAGTTTTTGTAGTCTGTGTTGTAATATCTAATGTGTTTAATACTGGTATAGGAAATAAAAAAAGGAGACTGTATCACGAATCACTAAGATGTATGGATGTTGTTAAATTCCAGACATAAACATATTTAACTATTAATCCTGGTGATGCAGTCACTTAAATTTGTAATTAGGAAAAAAAGCAAATATTGTGGGTTTGAACCACTGAATTACAAGGTTACAATCATTTAATTACCTCCAATAAACAAAGTGAGAAGAATGAGTAGGTGTGGCTCCAGCTGAATGCTTCGCCAACTGATCACTGACTTTTGTTAAATTCTATTTTTTAAATTAAAATTTAATTTTTCTCAGTCCCATGATAATAATAATAATAAAACATGTTATTACTTGCACAATCACCCTTTCGTTGATATAAAATGATGCTGTTCCACATAGTGAAACAGAAAAATGTCACGTCCTGATCCGAATGAATACTGTTTAACCATTTTTCATTTAACATTGGTTGTGTATTATTATTATGTTAACTGTAGTTACATTTGTAAAAACTTCAAATTTGATAGCCTGCTGCTCTGTTAATAGACCCATCCTGTCTTTATGTGTTTTCTTCCCTTTTATGATTCATCCCGTTTGTTAGAAAACCAAATGAAAATACTTTCAAAACATTGTTTTTCCTGTTTGTAAATACACGCCATCTGCTGGTTAGTGTGGTTAACTGCATTTCTTTTCACCTGTGCATGAAGATGATTATTGTAATCTAAGCATGGGATGGAGAGCTGATCTTTCTTCTGAAACAGTTCAGCTGCTGTTAAGTTATATTTTCTCTTACTAAAGCTGTATAATACTGAGATTTATTTGAAAGTAACTTGTATTTTTTTTCCAAAGTTATACAATATTTTAGTTTATAGTCATTAAAAACGCTTGTTTAAAAAAACATTGTGTCTGGAATTGTTTTACATATATCTATGGCTGTTGAATTCGTATTTCTTTGCATTTACACCGAATACCCTACATATTTATATCGCGCATTTACAATATGCACAATATATTATATATAAATATTCCTACATACGCATTATTGTAATCTAATAATGTGTATGAACTATACTTCATATATTAATATGAAGTACAGTTTACTTCATATTTAGTGGGCACAATCTTTATATTAAACTGAACAGAAACAATTGTGATTCAGCTCCTATCTGTCTTAATTTAGTTTGTATTGAGCAGTTGTGAATGTAAATAATATTTATTAAGAGTATATTGAATACATGGTATAGGTTTAACATATATATACATTATGCATAATATTCATACGTCTTCACTATTATTTGATTAGTCTGTATGCTTTCTGACTATCGGGGCACTGCACCAGGGAGTAGTAACATGCTACACATCTCTGTTATCTGCTAGTAGTATTACATTACACATTACACAAGGTGAATCGAATAATAAGGAATACATCATTTTCAACTTTTCCCTAAATTAATAAAGAAAGGGTCAAATGTGGACATACTTCGGTGTTTAATACTCCCAAACACACTTCCAAATTGGCTCTGGCAATAATAAAGAAGGTCAATATGAATGCTTTCCGAAAACCCTGACATCAGCAACTATATGCTGAAAATTTATCAATTAACCTAGTTTTTACACACTGTGTTATATTTTGCATTATACTTTTCATATACAGACAGACAGACAGATAGATAGATAGATAGATAGATAGATAGATGGATAGATAGATAGATAGATAGATAGATAGACAGAATTTATTACAGACTCAACGTCCAAAGTACATAAAAAAGAAAACAAATACAATAAAAGAATAAAAACTACAATAAAAAAGGCTCCTAACCATTCAGGAGGCAGTCATGCTAATGTCTCCAAAGAACAGATGAGTATTTTCCTGCACTATATTTAACATTAATCAACAGTAGGATAATTCTACTATTAGACTCATTTAGATGACAAATAAATATATATTTTTAGAAAAGAAAAATGAACACCTGATTTGTTCATGAATCTTTAAAGGGATTTAATGCTGTAATTCTAGTGAAAATGAAAACACACAAATTGTAGTAGGTCCAGAAACACAGATAGCAATCACTATCTCAACTGGGTGGCCTATTGAAATTTTTCCCCCTCTGGGTTAATGATTAGCCTTCCATTTTCCGCATTAAAACTTTGTTTTAATTTCTTACTCAGCATGAAACATGAAGATTCTGGTTACTCTGAAGCCAGAAAACGTGCAACTTTCTGAGACTAACAGACATTTTTAACAGGTTATGGTGGTTGTTTAACACCTGTCGAAAACTGCATGTTTATTATGAGTTATCCACAATATTTGTTTTCATATATGTTATTTGACCTTTAAAAAGCAGACCCGTCTTTTTGTGCTCGCGGCCTACATTGGGTAAGCGACCCTCTGGTTCAGACTCTCGGACACTCCCCGCTGCTGCCTACTCCCGTCTCCTTGCGTCGGACGGGGACTTTCAAGTGGGCAAAACTTTGTAATTCTGAAAAAAGCCGAGCACAGCGTTTTGTAAGCCGTTTCCCCCTCAGACTGTGTTTAAGGAGGTGATGCTGGGGGTAGCTGGGATGACGGGCAGGTACGGACAGTTAAATCCTCAATGGAAACTCTGCTAGCGTTGCTAAAGCTAACGTCACGTTAGCTTGCCAACGTAACTAACCTCAGAACAAAGTAACCTCAGTTTAGTAAACTGGCTCAGCTACAAAGTAACTAGTTTGGAGTTATTTGTTTACCTATTTCTTTTTTCATTTCGGTTTCTTCAGAATTTGATTTCACAAGTGAAAAATGTGTCCAATCCCTAGCTTTTGCGAAGTTGCAATATTAGCATGGCAGTTGCTTGGCTGTTTTGGGTCTAGCCAGGTTTAGTGTTTGACATAAACATATTGTTACAATAGAGGCATTTTTACACGTTTTACTTGTGTGTAACAGCTTTTGGTGATATTAGTGTTGTTTTACTCATTTCATTGCGACAATTTTCTCAGCTAGAAATTTCACTCATTTCTAGCTTTTGATAATTAAAGGCTTGTAGATCAAGTACAACTCTATGCTCCTAATACGAGTTGAGAATGTAGCTGTCGTGGTGTTCGTTGGTACAGTTTTTTTGTTTAGATCTAAGCCTATATAACTGCACAAGTATACAAAATACAAAGCATAACTTGAGAAAATACAAAATGCATTTTTTCCCCAATTATTATGAGAGAAAAACAAACCAACATGGCCCTATAAGAATCGCCCCATGAAGCTCATAACTAATAAGTAATTGTCAGCTAAATGTAATTACTATTTTTTGCCACCCACTGTCATCAGGCTTTTGGAATAACTGGCAGTGATATTGAGTAAATGAGTTTTGTCCCATTCTTTGTTTTAATTAAGCACAGCTGAAGTTTTTTTTTTGCGAATAAACATCCTGTTTAAGGTAATGCCATAGTACCTTAGCTGAGCTTAAATCATGACTTTAACTAGGCCTATCTGAAACCCATTCATAGTTGGGAGTGGCATGCATGGCAGCTCCTGTCCTCAAGGACTGGTGTCCTGCTGGTTTTTGATGTCGCCAACACAGCTAACCCACTTTGTCCAACTACCTCCTCAGCCTGTCAGAAATCTGCAGAGGCTTGCTAATGAACCGTTATTTGATTTAGGTGTGTTGAACCAGGGAAATAACGAAAGCATGTAGGATACCAGCTTCAAGTCTGACTTTCTCTTTTGTTTTGACAGATCATAAACACTGACATTAAATAAAGCAAGTGAGGTGTCTGTTGTTGTTTGAGGTTATTTTGTGGTATGGAAGCACTCTTGAAGTAAATTCAGGAGGATGGCCACACCTAATTTCAGTAGGGTCATCCGACTCCTCTAAACATGGAGGAGTACTTTCAGCACTTCTCCACGTTTCCTTCATTCGTACATAAGGACTCTGATTGCGATTCACTGGATGTGTTGATTTTTGAGATCGTTTTTGCCTGCTTGACGTCGTCAGAAAGGTCCCGTCAAGCAATTTATTGATGCTATTGGTCAGGCAGTAATCAAAATACGGCTGGTGAGATTAAATGGATGAGTGCGATTAACATTTGTGACATTACAAGAAGAGTGGTTATGCTTACACACAGAGCCATCTTGGCTTGGAAAGCTCTTCTCTCATTAAATAAAATCACAGTTTGAAAGACTTATTTTTATTTTCTCAGGTTATCTGTGTCTATTAACAAATTGCCTTGTTTTGATACATTTATGTGGAACAAAATCAGAAGAAACCTGTAAGGGGGAGAAAGATTGATTTATTTATTTTTACATAGTCGTATGTTGACTTAACCAGCCATCAGTGCTTCTCTAACCTTACCAAATTAGGTGATGTCTTTGCAGTGACTAAGGGTGACTTTATTATTCCCGTTCCTCTCAATGACAAATATATCCAGCTTCAGATATGAGCTATGAGAGAAATGATAAACACCGGTCTCAGCCTGAACACCAAGGGGAGAAATGCACACGTATGTTTTTTTTTTCTCCTCCTGTAACAGCTTTGCGAATGCCCTGGTCAGCGCAGCCTGTGAGCGGTGTAAAAGTGGCTTTGCTCCAACTGAGAAAATCGTCAACAGTAATGGAGAGCTTTACCACGAGCAGTGCTTTGTCTGCGCCCAGTGTTTCCAGCAGTTTCCAGAAGGACTCTTCTATGAGGTAATGCATATCACATGATGGTGCTCTTTTGAATGTCACAAATCAACACAACACTGAGCCATAACTAGTGCACAGAAAATCGTTGACTTTCTTTTAGCAAATATTTTAAATGTTTCCCTTTTACAGTTTGAAGGCAGGAAATACTGTGAGCATGACTTCCAGATGCTCTTCGCACCTTGCTGCCACCAGTGTGGTGAGTGTTGACGGGCCTCAAATTTTAGTATTGACCATGTTTTGTGTGGATTCAGAAAACTAAATTGTTTGTAGCTTTCTGGGAAGAGGCAACTGGAATATTCTTTTAGGTTTGTAATCTATTCATATCAAAATTATAAGTGATAATACTAATTTAGTTGATAATACAGTTAAACTATTTGTTTTCATCAACATACCTTCTGACAGCTTAATTGTTGCCGTGTTTCTTTGTCTCATTTTAATTATGCGTTTTCGTCTTACGCCATGTGTGTCGAGTTGATTGTCGTATGATTTTTTTTTTTTTGTCTTCCAGGGGAGTTCATCATTGGACGTGTCATTAAGGCCATGAACAACAGTTGGCACCCTGACTGCTTCTGCTGCGATATTTGTCAGGCAGTACTTGCAGATGTGGGATTTGTCAAAAATGCTGGCAGGTTAGTAATCCCGGCTTTTTAGAGTCTAGCAAATAACAGCGTGGCAGCTTTTTGAACAGGTGGCGTCACTTGCCAAGCTTGTGACTCGCTTTGCATTTTAGCAAATAATGGAATTTTAAGCAGCTGTGATGGAGTGTGTCACAAAATCCGTAGAAATGTTTATTTTGGTTTTTGTTTCCCTCAGGCACTTGTGTCGTCCATGCCATAATCGGGAGAAGGCTCGGGGCCTAGGCAAGTATATCTGCCAGAAGTGCCATGCTATTATTGAAGAGCAGCCGCTGATCTTTAAGAATGATCCATATCACCCTGACCACTTCAACTGTAACAACTGCGGGTCGGTGCCAATACCTTCAGCTTATTCTCATATTTCCACACATTCTACTGCAGGGGTGCCCAAAATTGGTCCTCGAGGGCCGGCATCCTGCATGCTTTAGTTCTCTCCCTGGTGGTAGTAACAACCCTTTCAGCATATCAATGTTCTTCTTAGACCTTCTAATGAGACATTATTTGACCCAGGTGTGTTAAACCAGGGAGAGAACTAAAACATGTAGGTTGCCGGCTCTCGAGGACCGACTTTGGGCACCACTGTTCTACTGGTAGGATAGGGTCACAAGCCAGCAGTCTGTTTAAATTTTATTGATATTTCTTTTGTCCTAGAAAAGAGTTGACTGCTGATGCAAGAGAACTGAAAGGGGAGCTCTTCTGTTTGCCTTGCCATGATAAGATGGGTGTGCCAATCTGTGGCGCCTGCAGGAGGCCCATTGAGGGACGTGTGGTCAATGCCATGGGCAAGCAGTGGCATGTGGAGGTTTGTGAATGCTTCAGTCCTGGGTTTTCTTGGTAATATTTCTAACACTTCAATGCATTCATTACCTGTTAAATGGCTCATATTGTCTTTTTGTCTAAAAATGTGTTTTCTAATTTAAAAAACACACTATGTTAAAATATTTTGGCCAGAATGAAAGTAGCATAAATATAATCATGAAACTCAAATTAAAGATGAAAGAATTATTATTTTTTTCTCATTATTGATTATTATAATTTTGTGTCTCATTTGATTCTGACTTCAGATATTCTTCATAAACTTTCAGGCACAAAACCCTCTTTCCCCCTATCTATACAGATGGATATTATTTTGTCCAAATCATAAATACTTCCATGGTCTTATTCAGATCTCTCCTTAGGGCAGTCAGACTTGGGTAGAATATAAAAACATTCAATAAATTATGCATGTTGTCAAGATATATGAACTTGAAAATGAAGGAAAAGGTATTTGGACCCAAAACGCTCTAAGCTAGTTGGAGTGTTTCTGACTGGCCTGAGAGTTTGGACAAGACAAATTCTCCAGAGGTCAAGCAAGGCAGATCAAATGATGGATTCATCTGCCTGAAGGCTGCTGCATTTCATACTCTTTAAAGTATGAAATACTCTTTACTAACAGTGTTCAGCAGACGGTGTAATGCTGAAGATGTTAATTGGCAGCAAGTAGTTTTACATCGAACCACTTCAGAAATGTATATAACAGACATGAGGCTTTTTTAAAATTTTTTATTAGTTACACCATGAATACTTTGTATTATGGGATGCATTACGGGATGCATGGGTACACAACAAGAAGAGACTAAATACAAACTGCACTGTTTTTTGAAGTTTCAGACATTTTACCAGTAAACTTTCCCAACTATTTAACAGCCAGATTTACACCATGTTTACATGTTTAGATTGCAACCAGCATCTCTTCAGTATGATCAGTATTTGACTTTCATTAGAAATGCAAATCTTCCCCTTGGTAACAACTATTTTTTTACAGCACTTTGTTTGTGCCAAATGTGAGAAACCTTTCCTCGGTCACCGCCATTACGAGAGAAAAGGTTTGGCTTACTGTGAGACGCATTACAATCAGGTAAGAAGCTAAAACTTGGCTTTGAATGACACGACTAACATCACATTGCAGGTAGACAATGAAGGAATTTGTTTGCTTTCTCTCCTTGTTTCTCTGCTGTTAAGCTCTTTGGGGACGTGTGTTATCACTGCAACCGTGTGATTGAAGGCGATGGTGAGCATTGGTGTGATAAAACACATAATTAGGATCTTCTATGGTTCAGTAATTTAAAAAGTTCTGTGGTTCAGTAATAAACAAAGTGTTGCTTTATGTGACAGCAGCTGAATCTTCTGTTTTTTTTATTTTTTCTGCCCCCCCTCAGTTGTGTCTGCTCTCAACAAAGCCTGGTGTGTCAGTTGTTTCTCCTGCTCCACCTGCAACACCAAGCTCACTCTCAAGTAAGTCTTAATATGTTCATTGATGCAAACCACAAAATCTAGTCACATGCAACTCTTCCACCTCATGTTTGTTGTGCTCTTACTTTTCTTTAACACTTCTCACTATTAATAGGTGTGTTTTTTCGTGATTCTCCAACACTGCTTCTTTCTTATTTCCTGTTTTCCTCCTGTGTCTTCTTTTCCATGCCTCAATTGGTGTGTTTATGACAACTCAGAGATAAGTTTGTTGAAATTGACTTGAAACCAGTGTGTAAGCATTGCTATGAGCACTTGCCTGAGGAGCTGAAACGCAGACTTGCTCGGCGTGAACGTGACGCTAAAGATCGCAGGAAAAAGCCGGCAGTGTGCCTGTAGCTTCACCACTCCATCCATGGATTGGTGCTATCGCTGCCTTCCTTTCTTCCTGTGGTTGTCCTTCTTCTTTGGCTCTATCGCATGTCATTATTTCTTGTAATTTATTTTGTGGTTGTTTGTGTTGGTGGCATGAGTCTAAAACATGTACATGCATGTTAAATATAAGCAGAGCTCGATTGGCTGATTAAATTCAGATACCTGGTAATTATTTTAGTCGGTCAGACAGAAAAAGCTTGGTGCAACGTGTTGCATTCAGAGATTTGTAATGTAGTCAACAACATAACACCCAAAATACTCCAGTGGTTTTATTCCTGTTTTCCTCTTTGCAGGAACAAGTTTGTAGAGTTTGACATGAAGCCTGTTTGTAAAAAGTGTTATGAGAAGTTTCCGCTTGAGCTCAAGAAAAGGCTCAAGAAGCTGGCGGAGTCATTGGGACGGAAATGAGCTGCTGTCTGATAATCACCTGGACGGGCTCCTGCTGCGGTAAAATATCCAGGGAAGATTTTTATAGTAAAACATGAAGCCATTTTGGAGAAATTGAATAAAGGAAAAAGTTAGCTCTAGATCAATACCAGGAAAGTTGTAAGTGAAGGTTTATCAGGTTTGCTTGAATCCATCTGTTTACAAATCGACATTGACCCAAAAGGTGAAATTCATCGAAAAATATGCATTTATACAAATATATGCAACTATTTCACCTCATACCCATCTTTTTAAAAAAATGTTTTTGAGTTTTTATATTTTGTTTGTTTGTACATTCCTAAATTCTTATTTTTTTCCGTGGAGTGTTTCAATGTTTAAGTCTATTCTCCCTCTACTATTACCATGTTTGTTAGCTGTGTTAGTGTGCCTGCCAGAATATAGAGTTTAATTTGACTCTTAATTACACATGTGCCTTAAAAACAAGAGCAGTTTAAATGGGAATGGCTTCTATATTACAACTTCATTCAGTATAGCTGTCCTTGTGTTCGTCTTAGACTTATTTGTTGAATATGAAATCCTTTGACCCTTATGTCCTATGTCATTTTTCTAATTTTTAGAAAAATCTTCAAGTTTTCAAAATATTGTGTAAAATTAATATCCTTAATGAATATATATTCCGTATCAAATTGTGAAATTAATGACTGTGTAAAATTCATGCACCTAATATGGGTCTTGTTCTTATATTTCAAAATCTAATTATGTATGCTGTCTGAAATGTGGTTATGTATTTCAAATGCCTGGAGTAGTTGGATATCTCTGGATTAATTAACATTTAAAACATTCAAAGGTGAACGGCTAATAGGAAAGCAGAACTGTTTTTAGTTAGTATTTTAACTTGTTTGATGTGAAAATATCACTAACAAACCTTCTAATTGCTTTGATTATTTATAAACTTGAATGCGTTTTGAAATGACAGCCACACAAAATAAGTTTTTTGTGATAATTTTACTGTTGGAAGACTTTGTGTTTACATTTCAGTTGTGGGCTTGCATTTTATTAGATGGAATTGAAAATTACAGTTTATTGCATCTTATGTACAGTGCTGAGATGCTTCATTAAAGATCAATAAAGTATTCTGAACACATACTGTTGAACTTGAGTTTACAGGAGTTAATAAATCTGAGCTTATTATATATTTATTTCCTCCGCAACATAACTTCAATGCTTCATGGTGTTAAATTTCCCAGAGATTAAACCCGCAGCTGTAAGAAGAGTTTGTCTAATATCTTTGTTCTCATATAAATATTTATCTCCCTTGACATATTTTGCTTCATCACAGTCTTATTCATTTAATCTCATTATGTGATTCAAATTCATGAGTCCTTAAGTTCCACTTATGAATAAACCGCTTTGAATTAAAGTTTGAAAAATATCAGCTATAAATGACTTGCGTGGTAAACTCTGGAAACACACCTTTAGTGACTTGGTAAAGTTTAGTAGATAATCTTGCAAACTAAGACTGATTTTTGTTTTTACTTAAATGGTTATGAACTGTAATTACATTAAAAGCAACATAAACACTTCCAGTACTGGAAGTAGAATTCTACTGGAAGTGTCTTTGAGCTGCTGTAGTTCAGCTGTGAATTAATATATTTAAAAAAAAATGTTGCACTCTGGGACTTGAGTCCATATCCTGGAAGCCAGAACCAACAGTTGAGGTGTAATGAAAACATATCAAAACTCTTACAACACACCTGCTTATTAAAGCTATACAAACATGGAAAAGGATTTTTAAAAATTTTGGAGCACTCAGTGTACCTTAGCACATTCAATGTATTTAACTATGTTACAAAAGGCAACTGTTAACACAGGCTGGTGGTAGATGAGTAATTATTTCTTCACTACACACCGGAGGAGCTTGGACAGGTGGGTTTTGGCAGGTAATGGCAGCATGTTCTCGTCCTGTGGCCGTATGGGTGAGACGAAACTCAAGAAGTGCTGTTTGAAAGTTGCCCATTCACCAAATGTCATACCCAGGAGGGCTTTCAGATCTTCTGTGTCACCAAAGACCAGAGCAGAGCCATTGAGCTTATGTTTTTTCACTGTTTCCCTGTACGTACTGTCCAATTTCATCCTCTCCATCTGAAAAAAAATCAATATAAAACACAGTGTTGTCAGTGTGCCTGTTAGAAATGTTAGGTCAATGAGTAAGGCTGAGAAATGTTATAAAATATTTTATCAGCACTGAAAGTACACAAAAATGCATAAAGGAATGTGCAAAACTGCTACCACTGCAAAATCATAAAATGATGGAAAAATGTCCAACAAGATCTCTTTCTGACAAAATATCACTACAGATTTAAATCTGATAGTTAAAAAAAATAAAAAAGAAATCGAGAAAGCTTTAGAACAAAAATATCCAAGATATGCTGTAAGTGCATAAGTCATACAGACTAACTTTGTCTGAACTCACCTCTTCACATATGTCGTCTGTGGTCATTTTGATAAGACTTGTGACTGGAAGAGGAGCTATGTTTCTCATCCAACCAGAATTTTCCAGCCTGCTTGTCCCTCTGATAAGAGCCAGTTCCCTCCTGACTGACTGATCCAGATTCACCATTCCTACTTGAAAGATCTCCAGGTTCTTTAAGGTGAACTCAAACTCATCATCCTTGAGTAACGCTTCGAACACTTCAGGATCTCCATCCTGCTCGAGGAGGTCCTCGATGTGTGTCCGCATCACATAGAGCTCCTCCCTGGACTCGCTGAAGACCTCCCAAAGGGTCTTTGAATCATCAGAGCTCATGTTCTGTTGATCAATCGCTGCTCTCTGCTTTTCATCCTCCACACACTGGAGGATCCAGCTGAATCGACAGGGCCACTGGTTGGCTAGAACCACCCATGCTGCAGTGTGCTCTGGGTCAGGAAACTCTTTCTTCAGTAACTTCATGATTATGACCGTTACCCAGACAGAGCTGATCGTCCTCTTCATTGAGATGGCATCATCTAACATGTACTTGTTCAGCTTTCTTTCACCGTTGCTAAGTATTGTCTGAACCATTTTTTCCAATTCATCCTCTTTCATTTCTAAAGTATCTGAAAAGGACTCCGTTGATTCCCCAATTGCCACCACTATCGGCTCTATCACAGATGTCTTTCTCCTGTGTCTGTTCCACCTCAAGGGGCAATCTTCAGAGAATCCTGGAGTGTTGTTAAGGCTGTGAAACAACTTGCGCTTTAAATTTTCAGACATTGTTGGGACTGTGAAGGCCAGAGTGACTATGCGGTTCAGCAGTCCGTGAGCTCTGTCCTCTTTACAGATGGAGTTTTCTGCAAATTTCACCTTTTCTAACAAAACATTTGGATTTGCAGCCAGGATGGAGAGAACTGGGCTTTCCTCATCTGAGAGTAGAATATTGATGGCCCCTAGGACTGCAACAATTTTCTTGGGGGAGCAACGGTCCAGATGTGTAATTTTCAACACAATACGAATCCTCCTCCTTTCGAACACCTCCATGAACTTGATGAATTGAGTCAGAAACCACATTTCTTTCCTGACTTCATTCATGAATCCCAATCGTTTGCTGATCCGTTCGTTGTCCATTCCTTTCTTAATGTTATGAGCTTGGCTGAAGGCGAGGCTGTTGACCATCTGAAAGACAAACCTCAATCCTGTCGCTGCTGGGATTCCTAAGCATATAAAGACGGCGCCCTCAAGTAGCTCCACCTCAGTATGTTCAGTCCCCTGCCCCTCTGGGGACTGTATTTCAGGAAAACCCAAAACAAAAAAGACAACTAGGAGAACTACTGGGACAACAATGATGCCCACAAAGACAAACCACAGGGGGTAGCCTAAAATAATCTTGTATGCCCAGTTATTGATGCTGTCCTTCACCTCCTGAAGTGAAAAGAAGTAACCCAAGGAGAAAAAATGGTTACCAATCATTGCTGTGTA
This sequence comes from Xiphophorus hellerii, assembly GCF_003331165.1. Taxonomy (NCBI): domain Eukaryota; kingdom Metazoa; phylum Chordata; class Actinopteri; order Cyprinodontiformes; family Poeciliidae; genus Xiphophorus; species Xiphophorus hellerii. The sequence goes on from NC_045675.1 coordinate 21,492,666, forward strand.
CTGTGCATGTTACTAATATAAATGCATTATTTCTGTAAATTTAATCCCCATAATGCAGATCTCATGTTGACTTTGATCACATCCCCTTAAAGTGATTCTTAATTATCTTCAGCTTTCCCTCATGGAGGTTGGAATCATATTTGGACTCTCAATGTGGCCAGTCCCATCAATACAGCAGGTTAGATTTGATGATATTAAATGAGAAGACTCAGTTGAGTCAAATAACACTAAATCAAAAAAAACAAACAAACAGCACAGTATGTTAATGTATTGCACACTGAATAAGTAAAGAACTGAAAAGACACTCGCCGGATGGCTAACAAGGCATTTAAAGTGCTTTTCAGAATATTTTTCAATACTTTTTTGTTACCCACAAAAACACACACAACGTGAAAAGAATAACCACTAAAAATGTTTTTAAGGTAAAGAAAAGCCAACAAAAACTCACCTTTTCCTTTAGTTCATCCTCTTCATCATATTGAGTAACACGATAGAGTGCGAGTTGCAGTTTCCCAAAATTCATCTGCATGGCATTAAACAGTCGTATGGCTATCCCAGCCCATAGCATGTCACTGCCAGCAAAATGCCAAGCACTGAAATTCACATAAAGGAACCTGACGTTATGGTGATTCTGGTTCTCCGTAGTCCAGACTGGTGTGTAGAAGAGCAACCTCACAATGAGAACCAAGAAGTCTTTGACAGAATGTTTGACTGCACGGGGTTTTTGTCCTTTTTCAGATTTCTCCTCAATCCTCAAAGACTCCCGATTTGTGTACACTGAAAAACAACAATTACAATATTTACATTGAGGATGTAGGTAGTTTAGATCCATATGATCGTATTAGAAAATATGGATGAACAATATCATCATCATATCTTCTAAACTGATAAAAAAAGGCATCTGTGACCCAGTATTGGAAAAGCAGAATAAAAGATATATTTTAATATATTTTCTATGGATGATTTGTTTAATAACTCGTCTCAAGTAGAAACAAAGTTGGAAGAAAAACATATAAGGCACTATAATCAAAATTGCAATATTGTGCATCCAACCTCTAAAATCAAGGAATTGACATAATTCTCTGGTAAATCTTTAAAATTTTATAAATTTTACCTATATGGCTTCAAGTAAAATACACTTAAGCAAAGAACTAAATCCAATACTTGCTCCAGGAAAACAATCAGCCATTTGCCACAGGAGAAGGCAAAATAAATAAAATGAATGTTGGGTTCTGGAGTAGTTGTATTTGTCATCTGTCTTGCAGCATCTCCGAGTCCCATTATTCTGTGAATTGTATTATCTGAACTTGAAGCTTGATCTGAAATGTGCAATAAATCTGCCAAAGTAAAAAGAAAAATAATAATTCCTGTTGCAGCAGGACCTTCAGGGTACAGCAGCAACACTTTTCTTTTCCATGGAGGCCTGTCACCACTCAGACTTGTTGACATGAGTTGTCTTTGTAATATATTTCCAAACATTGAATCAACAAGGTGAATTCATATGTGCAGCCTGACTTAGCTTTTTTTGTGTACTTTGTTTATTCCTACAACTCTCCAGAATTTTGTTTACCATGCTTTTTAAAAGAAGCATCTTTTTTAAAAGATATAAGGATGACTTAGGTGACTCAGTAAAAAGCAAAAAAATGTCCCTTTTTAAATGCATCCAGTCAGTTTTTAAGAAGTTATTAAGACCTTTGGGTTTCACTGCATATGTTTGGACATAATATGTTGTAATATTTTGTCACCATAATATTATCATGGACAGGTGCAGTTTGCACAGTCAGCGTATCACAGTTTCACACGTCTCTGTCATGTTCACAGCTCACACAGCAGATAAGGAGACGGTGTCATAAACACTGCAAACATGCAAATCATCTGATGCAGAAAGTAGTCATCAGTGTCACACAGAGTAAACCTAGACAGGTATAAGTGGTTGTTTTAGAAACAATCTGCTTGTACTTTTCACACCATTTACCTCCTATTTGATCGAGAATCACATACAGTCGGTCTTGACAAGAAGAGTAGAGTCCCACTGTTGCTGGTGATGAAACCTTCGTTAGCGTCTTGGACAGAGCGTATGCATAGATATTATCTGAAAGCAGATTTATGTGAACAGTTAACGTGGCTAACTCATTATAATGCAGGTAATATTGCTATTGACTAAAGATATATTATTCTTTAAGTCTGTAGATGTGGAGGAGTTCTATTTCTAAACTCTGCAGATCTACATATTTCCTGGCAAAATTGTAAACTTTGATCTGAGAAACGTCTCATAAACTTGTAGAGGACCTCCATTGGGTTTCACTGTTCTCTGCATACACTCGCTTCACACTTCAGCCTTTTACACTTTATTACTCTTACAAACCTTGCACATTGAGAGACAGAAGTTGTTGCCTATTCTACTTTGCGGACAAGATCAAATGCAGTCAAATTATCTAATTATGCTCAAACATTATTTTACTCTAGCCACATGATTGGATTTAGGTCAGAACCATTCTAATCTGAATATGCTTCAATCTAAACCACTTCATTGAGATCTTGTAGAGTTTCATTGTCTAATTCTATGTTGTTTTGAAGCCTTAAACAGAGTTTATTCCTGTATTTAACTCTGTTCACTTCCCGATCAACCTCAACTGTCATCCATACATAATGATGCTGCCACCATCATGTTGAATTATAGTGAACATGTTCATTAAGGTGATGTGGAGTGTTGCTTTTTCTCCACAAATGTCTTTTTTTATGTTGGCCTGAAGGTTCAAGATTAATTCCTAACAATAATTTCCTTTTCCGCCACTGTTTTATACAGGGTAGACATTTAGACATGTATAAGCACATTCTCCCACCTGAGCTGTGGATGTCTGCATCCTCTCAGTTACCATGGGCCCCTTAGCTGAATGTGAATAATGCTCTCCTTGCCGGTCCGATCACTTAAGTGAATGGCTATGTCTGACTAAGTTGGTTTTCAATATTTTCCAATTATTATTAGATGGGTTGAACAGAGCTTGGTGAGATGTCTTAACCCAGATTAGAAGATTTCAAAAAGCAGCTGGTTGAACTGGATTTTATTTAGGAGGTAAAAAGGCTCAATGCGGATAAAAAAAACCTATGAATCCATTTTCTTCCTTCACACAGTTATTATTGGGACATGAAAGGATCACCTTCAAGCTCACCTTTGTAGCAGAGTATGGTTGATATTTGCCAAGTGAAATGTTTTCTGTACAGCTATTTCTGACTCAGAAATAGCTTTTGAGGTTTGAATAAAAAAATTTAAGAATTGATATCTGTTAAAACATTTTTATAGTATATATTTTTTCTACTCAAATGCAGGCGCATTGGTCCAGAGACTCATTACAACTGAAGTATCCCATGAAATTTGAACTGGAATGAACTAGAAACTGCTTTGTTTTTTAGCTGAAGCAATTTAAAATGTCGTAGTGTGCATCCATTTTTTATATTTAGGCATGCCTTTGTAGTAGAGAATTTGAGATAAAAAAAAAAATCTCAAATAGCAAAAAACAATACAGACATGTAAAAATATTCTGGCTAACTTTGGTGTTTGACCAAGAGATATTTATTACTTTTTCTCAACAATTTTCATTTAAATTGTTACAGAAAAAGAAATATTAAAAAATGTAAATGTTTGCCATCATGACGCTAGTAACAATGTTACCATTTACAGGATATCTGCAGTATATGTTCACTAGTTTATCAGACATTGCAAAAATTAAAAAGTGTGGGTATATTCTTAAATTTACCAAATTTTGAATGATTTATCTTGAGTTAAGATACACAGGATATATTATTTGCTAAGATGAATATTCATTGGCATATATATTTTCATTTAAGCTCTAAATGTTCAATTATTTTCAGGCACAGTCAGAGGTGGCCTTAGTAGATGTAACTACAGCAAGGTAAAGCACATCAGCTGTTTGGATGTGTGAAATTTCTTGGTAAAAACAACTGCAGTCTTGCAATGTTTTTACACAAATTGTGTCAGGAATTGCAGGAGCTGCTTAAGTATCATGAGACAGTTAGGGGGTATTGTGTCCTCTCCCATCTATCATTTAATTTGCTCAGTTGTGATTCTGTTGTCTTGAAATTTTCAGAAAGACAAGACTTGTGCAATAGCAGCTACTGAAAATGCCCTCAAACTCCTTCTTGTGTTTGCTCCTGCTACCTTTTTCCCCTCCAGACTTTCAAACACCTTATGGCTGCTGTTCATTAATTTAGCCCAGACAGGCACTGTTCCCATCAAACAGGATAGAAATCAGAGGCTGAACTCACACAGAGCCACCACTGATTCACATAATAATGTTTGCGAAGTGTGTTAGGGAGAACTCATTTGCACCCTGCAACAGAGTGAAAATAGAGTCCTTCTGGGGAGAAGGGAAGTTCTCTTCTACATGCACATTCATTTCTTGTGGAATAACTCACCTGTTGTTACCTCCTTCATGATGACTGTAGGATGGGACACACAGCTGTCAGAGAAAACACCTTTGATCTGTGAAAAATAAGAAACAGCAAGGCTCTCAGCTTGGGACACTTTGGAGACATTTCTGCAGCCATGTGTAATCTGTTTAGCTCCAGCTCTCTCCTCACTTCCCTCCTCTCACATCTCTTCCTCTCCTCAAACCTCTAAGGGACTAATACATGTCATTGCATTTATTTTTTATTGATCACTCGTAATATATAAAAGGCTTCTGGATAAATTTTATGAAGGATATTAATTGTTAATACAACATTTTTTGATGGTTTGTATGTTTCATGCTTATATACAGCTAATTGTAACTTTAATTCTGAGCAGAAAATGTATGGGGAGGCGTTTGTAATGTTAACAATACGGAATTATCAGCAACATTTAGGTTTATTTAGCCTATAATAGAGAGAAAAAAAGTGGGAGTTAATTTTTCAAAGTCCCATTTTCATCATGTTATCTATATATTTATAAATGTCAGAGTTTGAAACTGAAATTCATTTGTTCCTACATCATTCAGATTGTTGAGTAAAGTAAACATATAGTGTTTTGTCATGCTTCTGACAATCTGGTCTGATATGTTGATTTGTTTACTCGTATAGTTTGCAAACTAAATATTTAGGCTAAATAAAGCTAATATTTAAATTAAATATTATTTAGTTAAGAATCTTGATATTTAGTTTCTTTAAACTAAATATTTATTTACTAACTAAAAGTTTTAGTTCCAAACTAAATATGTAAACATTTTCAAACTAAATATGTAGATCCAAATTAAATATTTATTTTGCTAAGTAAATATTTAGCTCCAAATTAAATTTTAATTTTGCTAACTAAATATTTAGTTTCAAACTATACATTTAGGTTCCAAACTAAACATTTAATTTTCAACCTAACCATTTAGACTTGTACTTATTTTAATGCCATTGCTCAAAGACACGATAATGAATTTGGCAACAAAATGTCATTGCTTAGCTACCAGTGTACACAGGAAAAATATTGAAAAACTATAAACTTTTTTAAAATTAATACTAATATTATATTGCTAACTAAATATTAAGGTTTAGTTATCTGTGAGCTAAACAAATGATTAAATCTGTTTAGTTATTGGTTTAGTTGTAAACCCATAAACTAAATGAAGGGCGTTATTTAGCTCGGACCTCAATGTTTAGATACGTACTAATTTAGTTAACATGCAAATTTGCTTACCGATAAGCGGAACTGGAATATCACAATAAAAGCTGGGTTTTGCAGACCTCTATATAAACGTCGCTTATGGCGGTACTGACTCGCTCCAGTGGTCGCTCAACTAACGTATTTCCATATATATAACCGATTCTTACCCCCTTTACATGTCCAAATTGTAATTTAAAAAGATAGGACGTACCGTTTAGCGGTTATACAGACGTTTTGTCATGTTTCTATAGCAACAGTTTCTGCATCGACGTAACCCACTTCGGTCAAGCCACAACACTTCCGGTTCATGTTCGATTCAGTCCTTAGCTGCTAACTACGTTGTTTTTGTTTTTACACAAACAATATAATTAATTTTCATAGAAATCATTTTGTTTTACTAATGAATAAACAGGAAGTCTTAAAAGTTGGTAGGTCTAAAACAGAACTTGTTCAAATATTTTGGCCAGAATGAAAGTGATAGGTATTGTGAATTGAATTGAAGATGTAAGAATGTTGTTTTTTCATATTTAATTCTTATAATTTTTTTTGTCTGATTTGATTCTGACTTCAGATAATCTTCCTAAAACTGTCAGGCACAAAAATCTTTTTGTTTTCTCCTTTAAAAAAAAAAAAATAGATAGACCTGATTTTGTCCAAATCATAAATACTTCCTTGGTCTTATTCAGATCTCTCGGTAGGGCAGTCAGACTTGGGTAGAATATAAAAACATTCAATAAATTGTGCATGTTGTCAAGATATATGAACTTGAAAATGAAGGAAAAGGTATTTGGACCCAAAACGCTCTAAGCTAGTTGGAGTGTTTCTGACTGGCCTGAGAGTTTGGACAAGACAAATTCTCCAGAGGTCAAGCAAGGCAGATCAAATGATGGATTCATCTGACTGAAGGCTGCTGCATTTCATACTCTTTAAAGTATGAAATACTCTTTACTAACAGTGTTCAGCAGACGGTGTAATGCTGAAGATGTTAATTGGCAGCAAGTAGTTTTACATCGAACCACTTCAGAAATGTATATAACAGACATGAGGCTTTTTAAAATTTTTTTATTAGTTACACCATGAATACTTTGTATTATGGGATGCATTACGGGATGCATGGGTACACAACAAGAAGAGACTAAATACAAACTGCACTGTTTTTTGAAGTTTCAGACATTTTACCAGTAAACTTTCCCAACTATTTAACAGCCAGATTTACACCATGTTTACATGTTTAGATTGCAACCAGCATCTCTTCAGTATGTTCAGTATTTGACTTTCAGTAGAAATGCAAATCTTCCCCTTGGTAACAACTATTTTTTTACAGCCCTTTGTGCCAAATGTGAGAAACCTTTCCTGGGTCACCGCCATTACGAGAGAAAAGGTTTGGCTTACTGTGAGACGCATTACAATCAGGTAAGAAGCTAAAACTTGGCTTTGAATGACACGACTAACATCACATTGCAGGTAGACAATGAAGGAATTTGTTTGCTTTCTCTCCTTGTTTCTCTGCTGTTAAGCTCTTTGGGGACGTGTGTTATCACTGCAACCGTGTGATTGAAGGCGATGGTGAGCATCGGTGTGATAAAACACATACGGTAATTAGGATCTTCTATGGTTCAGTAATTTAAAAAGTTCTGTGGTTCAGTAATAAACAAAGTGTTGCTTTATGTGACAGCAGCTGAATCTTCTGTTTTTATTTATTTTTTCTGCCCCCCCTCAGTTGTGTCTGCTCTCAACAAAGCCTGGTGTGTCAGTTGTTTCTCCTGCTCCACCTGCAACACCAAGCTCACTCTCAAGTAAGTCTTAATATGTTCATTGATGCAAACCACAAAATCTAGTCACATGCAACTCTTCCACCTCATGTTTGTTGTGCTCTTACTTTTCTTTAACATTTTTCACGTGCCTTAAAACAAGAACAGTTTTAATGGGAATGGCTTCTATATTACAACTTGCATCTTCACTCAGAATAATGTCCGTGTTTGTAATTAACTGCTGAATATCAAATCCTTTGAGCTTTAATGCCTCTGTATTATTCAAATGACTAATTGTAATTTTTAGAAAAATCTTCAAGTCTTCAAAGTATTGCATAAAATTGGTATCATTAATGAATATAACAAATCAAATTGTGAAATTAACAGTGGTGTAAAATTCATGGGTTTTGTGTTATATTTCAAAATCTAATAATGTATGCTGTCTGAATGTGGTTATGTATTGTAAATGCCTAGAATTGTTGAATATTTCTGTATTAATTAACATAACATTCAAAGGTGGACGACTAAAAGGAAAGCAAACAGAACTGTTTTTTAGCTAGTATTTTAACTTGTTTGATGAAAATGTCACTAACAAACCCTCAAGTTGCTTTGATTATTTTTAAACTTGAGTGTGTTTTGAAATGACAGCCACACAAGATAAGGTTTCTGTGATAATTTTACTATTGGAACACTTTACTTACATTTCATTTGACTGGGCATTTAATTAGGATGGAATGAAAACATACAGTTTACTACATCTTATGGACAGTGTTGAGCTGCTTCATTAAAGATCAACATCTTAAGTTTAAAGGAATTAATAATCATGAGCTTATGATCAATCTTTTTTCCCCACAACATGACTTCAGTGCTCTGTGGTGTTAAGTGTCTTAGAGGTCATAATGTGACAGTTGTACTTATGACTGTACTCTTATGAATTAATGTTTGAAAATTTTGAGCTATAAATCTCCTGTGTGGTAAACACTAGAAACTCTTTAGTGATCTGGTAAAGTTTAGTAGATAATCAATTTCCATCGTTGCAAACTAAAATTGAATTTTTTTGTGTTTTTTTTTTTTAATTAAATGGTTATGAATTATAATTACATTAAAAGCTCCATGCATATGCTAAACACTTTAAGTAGAAGTCAAATCACTGACTAACATGCTTGAGCTGTAGTTCAGCTGTGAATTAATATATTTATACAGTGGGTGAAAAATGTTGCACTCTGGGACTTGAGTCCATATCCTGGAAGCCAGAACCAACAGTTGAGGTGTAATGAAAACATATTTCAACACTTGATCAAGACATCTGCTTATCAAAGCATTACAAACATGGAAAAGGGATAAAAAAAAGATTTGGAGCATTCAGTGTACCTTAGCACATTCAATATACAGTATTTAACTATGTTACTAAAGGCAACTGTTAACACAGGCTGGGGGTAGATGAGTAATTATGTCTTCACTACACACTGGAGGAACTTGGACAGGTGAATTTTGGCAGGTAATGGCAGCATGTTCTCGTCCGGTGAGACGAAACTCAAGAAGTGCTGTTTGAAAGTTGCCCATTCACCAAATGTCATACCCAGGAGGACTTTCAGATCTTCTGTGTCACCAAAGACCAGAGCAGAGCCATTGAGCTTATGTTTTTTCACTGTTTCCCTGTACGTACTGTCCAATTTCATCCTCTCCATCTGAAAAAAAATCAATATAAAACACAGTGTTGTTAGTGTGCCTGTTAGAAATGTTAGGTCAATGAGTAAGGCTGAGAAATGTTATAAAATATTTTATCACAAAATGAACAAAGAAATGTGCACAACTGTCACAGCAAAAACATAAAGTGATGGAAAAATGTCCAACAAGATCTCTTTCTGAAAAACTGTCACAACAATTTTAAATCTGAAGGTTTTTAAAAAATTAACTAGAAAGATCTAGACAGATCTTTAAAGAACAATCTAGAACAAAAATATCCAATGGAAATAAATGAATTAATATCCAAGATATGCTATAAGTGCATAGGTCATACAGACTAACTTTGTCTGAACTCACCTCTTCACATATGTCGTCTGTGGTCATTTTGATAAGACTTGTGACTGGAAGAGGAGCTATGTTTCTCATCCAACCAGAATTTTCCAGCCTGCTTGTCCCTCTGATAAGAGCCAGTTCCCTCTTGACTGACTGATCCAGATTCACCATCCCTACCTGAAAGATCTCCAGGTTCTTTAAGGTGAACTCAAACTCATCATCCTTGAGTAACGCTTCGAACACTTCAGGATCTCCATCCTGCTCGAGGAGGTCCTCGATGTGTGTCCGCATCACATAGAGCTCCTCCCTGGACTCGCTGAAGACCTCCCAAAGGGTCTTTGAATCATCAGAGCTCATGTTCTGTTGATCAATCGCTGCTCTCTGCTTTTCATCCTCCACACACTGGAGGATCCAGCTGAATCGACAGGGCCACTGGTTGGCTAGAACCACCCATGCTGCAGTGTGCTCTGGGTCAGGAAACTCTTTCTTCAGTAACTTCATGATTATGACCGTTACCCAGACAGAGCTGATCGTCCTCTTCATTGAGATGGCATCATCTAACATGTACTTGTTCAGCTTTTTTTCACCGTTGCTAAGTATTGTCTGAACCATTGTTTCCAATTTATCCTCCTTCACACCTAAAGTATCTCTATTTGTGTTGATCAGAGGATTTGACTCCTTTAATTCCTCAATTGCCACCACAGACAGATCTATTGAAGATGTCGTTCTCCTGTCTCTGTTCCATCTTAAAAAGGAATCTTCAGAGATGCCTGGAGTGTTGTTAAGACTGTTAAATAAGCTGCGCTTTGAATTTTCACACATTGGTGGGACTGTGAAGGCCAGAGTGACTATGCGGTTCAGCAGTGCGTGAGCTCTGTCCTCTTTACAGAAGCAGTTTTCTGCAAATTTCACTTTTTTTAACAGAACATTTGGATTTACAGCCAGGATGGAAAGAACTGGGCTTTCCTCATCTGAGAGTAAAATATTGATGGCCTCCAGGACTCCAACAATTTTCTTGGGGGAGCAACGGTCCAGATTAGTAATTTTCAACACAATACGAATCCTCCTCCTTTCAAAAACCTCCATGAACTTGATGAATTGAGTCAGAAACCACATTTCTTTCCTGACTTCATTCATGAATCCCAATTGGTTGCTGATCCGTTCACTGTCCATTCCTCGTTTAATGTTCTGTTCTTGACTGAAAATGAGGTTCTTGACCATCTGAAAGGCAAACCTGAGTAATGTTACTGCTGGGACTCCTAAGGATGCAATAGCAAAGCCCTCCAGTAGATTCATCTCACTGTTTGCTTCAGTCTCCAGCTCCTCTGGTTTTATTTCACCATTAGGAAAAACCCAAACAAAAAAGACCACTACGAGAACTACTGGGACAACAATGATGAACAGTAGGAAAAACCACAGGGGACAGCAGCAAACCTTCTTGGATATCCAGTTATTGGGGATGTCCTTCACCTCCTGAAGTGAAAAAAGTAACCCAAGAAGAAAAAATGGTTATCAACCACTGCTGTGGTTTAGGGACATGTGTCTACATAAAAAATGCTGACTTTCTATCAGTTTGTTGCCCACTTTTTGTTTGGAAACCACTAAGTACCTGGAAGATAGCTTGGTAAAATAAATGCATCGTTCCTGCAGATTTAATCCCTATAGTGCAAATGTCGAATTTGATCTCAACATGAGATCAATATTTAATGAGTAGATTCAGTTGAGTAAAATTATTGTTAATTTTTGGAAAAAGCCAGTGGACAGCAGGTTAATGTCTTACACATTAAACAAGAGAAGTACCAAAAAGACACCAACTGGCTGTCCAACAAGGCATTTGAAGTCCCTTGCAGAATATTTCTCAGTGATTTCTTGTATTACCTACAAAAACACACATAACCTCTAAATATGTTCTTAAGGTAAAGAAAAGCCAACAAAAAACTCACCTTTGCCTTAACTTCATCCCTTTTATCATATTGAGTAACACGATAGAGTGCGAGTTGCAGTTTCCCAAAATTCATCTGCATGGCATTAAACAATCGTATGGCTATCCCAGCCCATAGCATGTCACTGCCAGCAAAATGCCAAGCACTGAAATTCACATAAAGGAACCTGACGTTATGGTGATTCTGGTTCTCCGTAGTCCAGACTGGTGTGTAGAAGAGCAACCTCACAATGAGAACCAAGAAGTCTTTGACAGAATGTTTGACTGCACGGGGTTTTTGTCCTTTTTCAGATTTCTCCTCAATCCTCAAAGACTCCCGATTTGTGTACACTGAAAAACAACAATTACAATATTTACATTGAGGATGTAGGTAGTTTAGATCCAAATGATCGTATTAGAAAATATGGATGAACAATATCATCATCATATCTTCTGCACTGATAAAAAAAGGCATCTGTGACCCAGTATTGGAAAAGCAGAATAAAAAATATATTTTAATATATTTTCTATGGATGATTTGTTTAATAACTCGTCTCAAGCAGAAACAAAGTCGGAAAAAACGTAAAAAGCATTATAATCAAAAATGTAATATTATGCATCCAACCTCTAAAATCAAGGTATTGAGATAATTCTCTGGTAAATATTTAACATTTTATAGACTTTACCTGTATGGCTTCAAGTAAAATACACTTAAACAAAGAACTAAATCCAATACTTGCTCCAGGAAAACAATCATTGTCTCAGAGCCTCATTATTCTGTGAATTTTATTATCTGAACTTGAAGCTTGATATGAAATGTGCAATAAATCTGCCAAAGTAAAAAGAAAAATAATAATTCCTGTTGCAGCAGGACCTTCAGGGTACAGCAGCAATACTTTTCTTTTCCATGGAGGCCTGTCACCACTCAGACTTGTTGACATGAGTTGTCTTTGTAATATATTTCCAAACATTGAATCAACAAGGTGAATTCATATGTGCAGCCTGACTTATCTTTTTTGTGTACTTTGTTTATTCCTATAACTCTCCAGAATTTTGTTTACCATGCTTTTTAAAAGAAGCATCTTTTTTAAAAGATATAAGGATGACTTAGGTGACTCAGTAAAAAGCAAAAAAATGTCCCTTTTTAAATGCATCCAGTCAGTTTTTAAGAAGTTATTAAGACCTTTGGGTTTCACTGCATATGTTTGGACATAATATGTTGTAATATTCTGTCACCATAATATTATCATGGACAGGTGCAGTTTGCACAGTCAGCGCATCATAGTTTCACACGTCTCTGTCATGTTCACAGCTCACACAGCAGATAAGGAGACGGTGTCATAAACACTGCAAACATGCAAATCATCTGATGCAGAAAGTAGTCATCAGTGTCACACAGAGTAAACCCAGACAGGTATAAGTGGTTGTTTTAGAAACAATCTGCTTGTACTTTTCACACCATTTACCTCCTATTTGATCGAGAATCACATACAGTCGGTCTTGACAAGAAGAGTAGAGTCCCACTGTTGCTGGTGATGAAACCTTCGTTAGCGTCTTGGACAGAGCGTATGCATAGATATTATCTGAAAGCAGATTTATGTGAACAGTTAACGTGGCTAACTCATTATAATGCAGGTAATATTGCTATTGACTAAAGATATATTATTCTTTAAGTCTGTAGATGTGGAGGTGTTCTATTTGTAAGCTCTGCAGATCTACATATTTCCTGGCACAATTGTAAACTTTGGTCCAAGAAACGTCTCATAAACTTGTAGAGGACCTTCATTGGGTTTCACTGTTCTCTGCATTCACTCGCTTCATACTTCAGCGTTTTACACTTTATTACTCTTACAAACCTTGCACATTGAGAGACAGAAGTTGTTGCCTATTCTACTTTGCAGACAAGATCAAATGCAGTCAAATTATCTAATTATGCTCAAACATTATTTTACTCTAGCCACATGATTGGATTTAGGTCAAGCCTTTGACAGAACCATTCTAATCTGAATATGCTTCGATCTAAACCACTTCATTGAGATCTTGTAGAGTTTCATTGTCTAACTGGATGTTGTTTTGAAGCCTTAAACAGAGTTTCATCCTTAATACCATTCATTTTCTGATCAACCCCAACTGTCATCCCCACAAAATGATGCTGTCACCATCATGTTGACTATTGTGAACATGTTTATTAAAGTAATGTGCAGAAATGAAAATTTCTGCAATCACTATATTAATAAGAGTGTTAATATGTACATGATATCTGCAGTACATTTTCTTCTGAACTTAAATTCTGTAAGAGACGCTGGTTTATGGCTGCATAGAGATGCAGTTGGTAGCACTGCAGCAGCAAGAAGATCCTGGATCTGAATCCCAGCATGTTCTCCCTGTGCATGCATGGGTTCTCTGAGGGTAGTCTGGCTTTTTCCCACAGTACAAAAACATGACTGTAATGTCAATTGGTTTCTCTGAATTCTCCTTACGCATGTGTGTGTATGGCTGTTTGCCCAGTGACTGGTCACCACTGGAGATAGCCACCAAAGCCCTTAGCGACCCCACAAAGATCAGCATGTTAAATAATAGATGGACACGGGTTTATCAGACATTCCAAAATTAAAAAGTGTGGATATATTCTTAAATTTACCAAAATTTGAATGATTTATCTTGAGTTAAGATACATAGCATATATTATTTAAGATGAATAAGATAGACTTAGACTTAGACTGACTTTATTGTCATTTTGCATGCACAGGGTGTATACAGAACGAAATTTCGTTGCATACGGCTCAGGACAATGTTGTGAGGTTCCAATGTTGTGTTTCGGAACCTGGTGGACCTGCACCGGATGCTGCGGAACCTCTTTCCAGAGGGCAGCAGGGAGAACAGTCCATGGTGGGGGTGTGAGGGGTCACTGACGATGTTTCGGCCTCGGGACATGCAGTTCTGGGATGAAATGTCCTGAATGGAGGGAAGGGGGGCCCCGATGATCCTCTCTGCTGTCCGCACCACTCTCCTCACGTTCTTCCAGTCGGAGGCGCTGCAGCCTCCACACCACACAGAGAGGCAGCTGGTCAGAATGCTCTCTATGGTGCTTCTGTAGAACGTCTTGAGGATGGGCGGGGGCAGGTGTGCTCTTCTCATCCTCCGCAGGAAATACAAGCGTTTCTGTGCCCTCTTGACCAGATGAATATTCATTGGCATATACATTTTCATTAAAGCTCTAAATGTGTAATTACTTTTCAGGCACAGTCAGAGGGAGACTTAGTAGATGTAACTACAGCAAGGTAAAGCACATCAGCTGTTTGGATGTGTGACATTTCTTGGTAAAAACAACTGCAGTCTTGCAATGTTTTTACACCAATTGTGTCAGGAATTGCAGGAGCTGCTTAAGTATCATGAGACCGATAGGGGGTATTGTGTCCTCTCCCATCTATCATTTAATTTGCTCAGTTGTGATTCTGTTGTCTTGAAATTTTCAGAAAGACAAGACTTGTGCAATAGCAGCTACTGAAAATGCTCTCAAACTCCTTGTGTTTGCTCCTTCTACCTTTACCCCTCCAGACTTTCAAACACCTTATGGCTGCTGTTCATTAATTTAGTCCAGACAGGCACTGTTCCCATCAAACAGGATAGAAATCAGAAGCTGAACTCACACAGAGCCACCACTGATTCACATAATAATGTTTGCGAAGTGTTAGGGAGAACTCATTTGCACCCTGCAACAGAGTGAAAATAGAGTCCTTCTGGGGAGAAGGGAAGTACTCTTCTACATGCACATTCATTTCTTGTGGAATAACTCACCTGTTGTTGCCTCCTTCATGATGACTGTAGGATGGGACACACAGCTGTCAGAGAAAACACCTTTGATCTGTGAAAAATAAGAAACAGCAAGGCTCTCAGCTTGGGACACTTTGGAGACATTTCTGCAGCCATGTGTAATCTGTTTAGCTCCAGCTCTCTCCTCACTTCCCTCCTCTCACATCTCTTCCTCTCCTCAAACCTCTAAGGGACTAATACATGTCATTGCATTTATTTTTTATTGATCATTCATAAAGGTTTAATGCTGTATTTATGAAGGATATTGTTAATACAATATTTACTAGTAGCTTATATTTCGTATGTTTAAAAACAAGTCACGGTGTATTTAATTCTGAAAAATGGGCTTTATGTTTATTTACCTGCTTTAAATGTACCCTAACATAGCCATTCAACAATTATGTCGAAGCTTTTGAACATTTATGGCTGTAGAACAAAAGATTTATTAACATTTACAGCTATTTAAATTGACATTGTTTGCATTCATAAAGCATTATTGCCAAAACTTTTAATAGGCTTCGTTTTCTGATGTTCGGGGACCAATAAAATGTTAATATATTCCTTTTAAACCTATAAACTAATCAGCTGGCATTTACTACAATATCATCTATGTTCCTAATTCTGTAAAGGGCTGACAACACGTTACTGAACTCTGCAATTACTTGCACTGGAGTCTTAGTGTGAAAAAAAAAAATCCACAAAAGAACCATCATTATGTATTTGCAGTTATAACTTGATGCTGAAGATTTCTGCACCATTTCTTTCATCTTCATCTATGTTTCGGATTCATCCTGGTAGAACAGCTTTGATCAAATTCTGTTAAAGAATCCTACTGGGCTGACTCGGCCAAAACAGAAAGTGAGTTATTCCCTTTTTAACAACTGTGCCGTTAATTTAGTTCAGAGCTTTGGGTAGTCCGTGTGGTTCCCAGTTCTGCGGTTTCTTTGTTCTCATCCTCGTCATCTCCTCACGCAGGTTACCTTTGCTAATCTATATCATGGGCGTAGGTTTGGGTATGGACGGTCGTGACATGTCACGACCAATATTCAAGGGATATAAAATAGTCCCGACCAATTTTTGCCATATAAATAAAAAAAAAAGAACATATGTATTTTTTAACAAAAACAAAATAAATAAACGAAAATCTACATTGATTAGTTTAATATTTCAATATACTACGCAGTGGTAGCATTCATTTTAAATGCTGGTGAGTTGGCGAGTAAGTTGTAAGGTCCACCTAAAACGTAGACCAAACCTACGCCCTTGATCTATATGAATATGAATTTCCCGAGTTTCGTTTTGACTTCCTGGTTTCTCATCTGCTCCGTTGATGCTGGACAAACTTCCACGGCTAGCTCCATCCAGTCCCTCTGCTGCTGCGATACTTGTCCGACCTCCAACCCCTCCACTCGGCTGCCTTCATCTTGGTACTCACCCGAAAAAACGGTTCTGCACCTCGACACCAATCTGTGCCGCAGACTCACCCACTGGATTCTAACACCAAACACCTGCAGCGAGTCAAGACTGTTGCTACCTGGCGCCCTCATGAGGACGACCGCACGAACTGCAACAAAGGGTTAAACATGCAGACACCTCTCTGGTCCAATCAGAAATTGCCTTTTTCCCCCCCAGGTTCTTTTACAAAATTCTTTTTTTTTTTTTTTTCCCCCAGTTTGAAGTGATCTTAGAAGAGAATCGTGATCATGAAAAGTTTCAATCTGGCTTTAAAAAGTTTCACAGCACTAAACCTGCTATCCTAAAGTTTTCAATGACCTGGTTATAACTGTTTTTGAAAATCCCTGCTCTTTGAGGTCTAAGAGCCTTGTTTGACATTGGATTATTGCATCCTTTTATCAAGGCTTGAGCATTGCGTGGGGTTGGAAGAAATTGTGCTACATTGGTTTAAGTCTTTAATGGGGGGAAAAAAAGCTTCCCAATCCAGGTAGATGCATAGTCTTCAGCTGCAACACTTGTTACTTGGGGAGTTCTGCAATGATTCATTCAAGGGCCAGTCTTTTTTCCCCTTATGTTACACCTAGGAACTATTTCTATGAAATATCTCTTTCCACTGCATTGTTGATGGCATTCAACACTATCTGCCCATTTACAAAAAACAGTTCTGTGATATCATTATTGGAATGTCTTGCTGATATAAAGACATGAACAACCCTGTTATGTCAACTAATAGCAATAGTTAATGATTGCTATTCACTTCACCTTCTTCCTTTAGCAACATATTTTCTAACCTTGTCAGAACTTGCCTGAGAGATTCAAATAGACCGCATAGCTCTTGCTCGCAGACTTGAAAGTTCTGCTGAAGTTTGTTTACATTTCATGGTCTGAGCTCTGATCAAAGTGGACAAACCATACTTTTAAATCTTCTGTATAACTTAATCCTATGACTTCAGGATAGACACATGATTTCAATCCAACAGGCTTACCTGAATGATAGGGTTGGTCTTTTCTTCAGGTCATCTCATATCAATGCTTTTAAAACACTACAAACCACAGAAAGCCAGCTGCAGGTAGAAGTAAAAGGTGTGGCAATCATGACGGATTTTATAACACGAAAAGGAAAAGGGGTGGGGGGAGGAAAAGGTGTCTGGTAACTACAGGCTTTGTATAGGCTTAACGCTTTCCAGGAAGTGAGGTCATGATAAAGATTGAATTACGCCATGCCTTACAATTAAAGCTGTACATTATCTTTTGTCCTTTTCTCAGCTGGTATTTTTGCCTACTTCACCATTTCACCATTCACAGAATAGGGGTCTGTGGTGTTGGGCAGTGCCCGAAACCATCAAACCGTAGAAAATCTCCTATTCTTCAAACAGCTTCTGGCAACAACTGTCCAACATTTTCTGTCTGTGGAAAAATGGAACAAATGAGTGATTTTTAAAAATTTTTTTAACTTCGGAGTTGTTGGGTCTGCATGATTCATGAGCCACATTTTCTTACTTTGGGAGTCCCTCAGGTGGAGATTGACTGGATCGTTTTGCTCGGCGTAATCTGACATGTGAAACAGTTAAGATGCCAAAACAGCAGCACCAAAGCTTTTCTTTTTCTTTTTTTTTTTTGCCTAAAGTAGAATTTGTTTTGACACAACTGGTTAGTCAAGCTTTCAAAAACAAGCCAAAGGCCTAATTTCCCTTGACATATTTACTTTATTTTCTTTAGCATTTATTTATTTATTTCCATGAGGTTAGCCCTGCTGGGTTGTCACAGCATGGTCTGCAGCAGAACTCGTTCACGCATTATGCAAATCATTTCAAAGTGGGTGCTTCAAACTTACAAAAGAGCATCATTCTACATTAAATGCAGGTCATAAACGAGATGGCAGTCATTATTATGCTGTACATTTTCACATCTTTGCAGAAAGTATGTGCCATTTCATGCATTGTCTAGTGTGTTTAAAGCACATTTCACAAAAAAATGCTAAAGGCAAAAGTGAAGTCTCAAATCACTAGACAAAACTGACACTATGTACATTTAACATTTAACAAGCAAATGATGGACATAACTAGATCCTTTTTTTTCGTGAAAGTAATCCTACCGATTGGTGTCATTTATGTTGATAACTTTAATCCCAGCCCTCAAAGAGTAAAAGGCTAAATCTTTAGGCAATTTGCAAAAGTTTAATTAATGTATTTAATTAGTACTAAAAACGCTGGGCCTGAGGGTGACTGATTATTTTTACTTTCTGCAGGAAGTTGATTGTTCAACTACTTTAATTAACTTGATTGTCATAGAAAAAAAGTAAGATTGTGTCTGACAGACAGTTCTCACTTATTGCTTGGCCAGAAGTCTTTTGCAGATGAATACAGAATAAACTGGATATCATCACCCAGTCGGCACACCTTCAACACACCTTGCCCTCTCACCTAATAGACTTTGTGATTAAGGTGAATAAATTCTCTTAGATGACTAATCCAAGATAAGCATCAAACAGAGACAAAGTCTTGCTCAACACTGTGGAAAACTCAGAAGATTTGCTCCCTAAAATACGGGGAAATTAAACTAACGTAGTCATATGTCAGGTTCGTGGAACAGGCAGCTGTAATTGTGAGAGGTGGGGGCTCACTGGTCAATTTGCATGAGCTGATGGGTAAACAGGTCTGAGGATGTGAGGCTTTTTAAAGTCCTATTGGAATCCAACAGAGGGTGCTAAAGCATTGTACATGAAAACAGGATGGTGACATTTGATCAGCAGCCCTTCATGTATCTTCTCTGTTTAGTATGGGGGAGCAGGCCTGACACTAAAGGAGGCATTTGAAAATCGGGTGCGGCTGAAGAATTAGGATGTGCTGGACTTATTTAAGGAAAGTGGTGATAGTCATTTATTGTACAGTTTACACGACAGTTTTAAACCGCCTTTTGCTTCTTTATGTTTTCCCTTCCAATAGCCAGATTTTCATGCAATCTTTCAAATAGTCAGCCTCAATGGCATAAGGTTAGCTTCATCTTTTGTCTTTGTCCTTTTTTTTTTCTTGGTTATGTACTTAAACTTGAGGGAGATAGAAAAACGGAGTACATAAATGAAGTGTAAAGTCTAACTGCCCAGAGCAGATGATTTGTATCTTAACGTTATCCTATAAAGGAAGACAGGAAGATGCATCATCTTTCAGCTAATCATCCACTATGCGGCGAGTTTTAATATAGTAGCTCTTTGGGAATGAACTTATGGGCACTAAAATTTCATTATGGCTGTCAAACAGTGTTTTGCTTTTGCCGAGTTAAAGAAATTGGAACAAATTGTGTTGCTGTGATGGACTGCTGCTAATAAAATGCCTAAATATCAAATTTAATACATGCTTCTGCTGAGTTGACTCTAAGTGAGGAGCTTTTCATGCCTGAATGATTCATAGGTCAGTTAGGTGACTTAGCAAACAACAACAACAATGAGAAGAAAAGAACATCTCTCTAAAAATGGTCAGGTACTGAACAGAATGGAATAATAATGTACAAAGTGAAAAATAACTTTGGAATGCCCCAAATATGTTGATTCTAAATATTGAGGAGCCAGTAATGAATGAAGATTCGTCTGTGTATCTTCTCACCCACCCACCTTCAATAAACAGAAACTTAACCATCCTGTGCAGCTGTCTTTGATGGGCTAACCATAACCACAAACATAACCCAGTCATCTCTGACTATAGCCTTAACCTTACCACAGTACGCCTTTGACTTTTAAGGACAGCAGAAATTAGACATCCTCATTATTTAAGGAATGAAATCCTACATGGGTTCCAACTTGGTCCAGAAGAGGGAACAAAGCCAGTGCCTAGTATCACTTCTTTACTTTTACTCTTTTTTTCCATGCTTCTTAAGAGTTGACAAGCTTGAGTATCGACACAGAGCCTTACACAAGCTTGGCCCTGAGCCTGCTTGCCTGGCCTAATTGGCCTCAGGACCTCTTGTTGGTGTGAGCTATTGATCAGTCTCGGTGCAGATGCTGCTAAGTCACAGGCAGAGGACAGAGAAATGGCCCGATATAGTGAAAGTAAGCGCTGCAAAATCTGGGCATGATGTCTTAAGCCTTGTCATTCGCTGTGCAGAGCTGCACGGCGAGCAAAGATGATAAGGTCCTCACCTCGAAGCACAGGGGTCCACATTCTTGCCACAAGCTGATTCAGACTCACTGATTGTCCTTTATTGTTACCACAGGGCTGATGGTGCCAACAAATGGAGGTTTCTGAATGCTGTGACCTCCACAGATCTATAGACAGCATCTGCTTTAACAATCCCACCAGAGACAACGAGATGAAACCCCACCAACACTTGCAAAACCCGCTTTTTTCTTCGAAAACCTCTGCAGCAAATATTAGGAGGAAGAAAAAAAAAGGCGGCAATGAGATTGCCACTGAAGAGCCCTTGTGGAGCAGGGGTGAGAGGAATGGTGATGCATGCTGATCTTGTATCTATCAGTACAAACATCCTATACGCCATTATTTTTTTGTCTGCACCTTCAACCTTTTTTCTATTCACATTCAGGACCTGGATCACATCATTTCGTTCTCATATTTTCCCATTTTGACTTCTTCTACCTCGTTGTCTCCCCTCAAAGTCATTTCAATGTAAATAGTGCCTGTGCTTATCTGCCTCTTAAGCCTCCTTCATCATTCCGTAAGACTTTTTCAATTCTCAGAAAAGCTCATAAAAGAAACATGCATATGTTTATGAGGCCTGCCACGCAATATGTCCTCCACAACCTCATAAAACACATTCTTCTTTATGTGGAGCCCAAATTTCTATTCTCTGCAGCATGTGAAGGCTACATTCCCATATGGTAATGCATTTATGATGCATGACAAGGCTCGCAATTCTCAATCTCCTCTGCAGCACAGCGCAAGTAACCAGAACTGTCCAAAAGCCATAGCCGTAACATCGCTGATCATTATACATTTTTCTTTCTGTGCTCTCGTCTCTCTGTATTCCTCCCCACGTCTCCTTGCAATCCACTTTCATCCCGTTGGTGCGAGAGCGCAGCCACCAGGTGCACACAGAGCTCTTCGCTGGGTGGTGGTGTTGGAGTGAATGTCCACTCCTGGACCTTTTCAGCGGCACTGAAAACCTACACGCATGTGTGCACACATTCACGGCAACCTGCTGATCCCGCCGCCTGTTTTATTGTCAATATCAGTCGGCTCAGGGGCTGTAGAGGTTGACGGCTGTTGACAGGGGCTGGATTGTGGCGGTAAAGACGATGGCAGCTCTCGTAGAGATAGAATGGCTGTATCTTGAGACCTCTTGGAGGGTGTTATTAGGCTGTTATGAAATCTGCCCCCTATCAGAGGTAAGAGGGAGGATATAGGCAAGATGCACTACAAAATACAAGTGTTGACTCTCTGCTTTCCTCCTATGGCTTCGTCTTATCTCCACCTCCAATTCATTCTCTTGCGCACACACATTTCTCCTGAGAGTCTTAACACCTATACTCAAGTTTTTCAATCAGCATAGCCTGCAGCCTCCCCTGCACACTTGTGAGTAGGAAAGGCAGGCTAACAGTTTCAAGGTATTACCAAGGTTGTAAAAGTTGTGGTTTCAAAGCCACACACAAAAAAACATGTTAACCCTCCAATGGTTTAAAGTCCTTTTGATGAAATGGAGTGACCAGGCTGTATGGAGAACAGAGGTTTCTACATTTTTCTCTTGCTAACAAAAAAGAGAAATTCATCTGTTTCGGGATATCTTTGCAAAAATCCCAGAGTCAAGCTGTGAGCAACATACTGCTAAGCAGCTGAATGGAGGCTCTACCCATGCACAAATCTTGACTGATTAAGCAAATACTCTATTACTATTACTCTATAAAGATCAGAACTACAAAAGCTATAAAATTCTACACAATAAGCCGTTGAAAACTTGTACATGTTAATCTTATACTTTTACTTATGTGTATGTATCCAAATCAAAATGACAAAGTAAACATTAGCAATTCTAAACTAACTATTTAACTATATTTCGACTACTATATTGTTAGGAATAATTGTTGTTCAAAGTACTTAGATTACAATATTAATTTTTGACTTTTAACTCTTGAGGTCATACTGTGATGTTGTAAAGCCTTAGTATTCTCAAGACAGTCTGTTGTTGACATGAACAAAATAACTCACTGTCCTTGACGGCATCTGACTGGGGGGTAGCATGAAGTTATGTTAAGAAGTTATGTTATTTGTACCACAAATGTGGTAAGATAAAGGATTGCTGCTCTTGAGTTGTCCTGGTACATCGGCTTGCTGCATAGAAGGTGTCAAGATGGTCTTAGAAGAAGGAGGAAGGGAGTCTGGGATGAAAGATAGGTTTGCTAGTAAACCCGTCACACCATGGGCTTCGCCAAAATAGGTTAAATAGGGTCCCGGTTCTGTTCAACTGCTTGCAATTAATAGTAGAGAATGGTCAATGACAAACCTGCACATAGTTAAGGTGAATTTCATTGCAGTATCATAACCCAAAACCCAAAAATGTAAAAAAAAAAAGTTTTTAACTTGAGAATATTCATTAAGTTCAAATGATAAATAAATACCAATCACAGTACTGCACTTATTTGGTACCGCTGCTATTAATACTGTCTACATCATCGTATAGCCAGTAGAAAAGCACTTTGTTTCTTCTATCACATTTTACAAGGTTAATGCATATCTTTAGGAAGAGATAGATTAGGAGAGAGAGAAAGGGAGAGAAAAAGGGAGATAGCAAGAGAGAGAGAGAGAAAAATATTTCACTATTCCTTTTTGCAAAAATCTTTCTTGACCATTCCAAGTCCTTCAGATTACCTTGCAGAGTTAGGAAAAGATTTAGACCTGGGAATTGGTCTGTGTCTGTTTGGCCACAAGTTTCAGTGGTCTTAACCTTTTTATTTATTGGTGTTTTGGTAGATATGGTAATGTTTTGGCATGTAGCTTTACGTTTTTATGTTTGTGTCACATCATTTTATACCCCAGTGAAAAGACAAGTTGTGCTTTGCTAATTAAAAGTTCCGCTACATATCTGTTATGTTGCTCAATGACAAATACCCACCCATCCATCCATCACTTGTCCGTACCCCTCACAAAGCCACACAGAGACAAATGGGGCAGACAACCATCCAAAGTCATACTTACTTTCAATTTGGACAGCGCAGTTAACATAAGTCATTGGGAGAAAAAGTAAATGAGGATAGAAAAGCAGAGCTGGCCCACTCCATGGCATTTATTTTTAAGATTAATTTTAAACTATTATGTTTTTTTTACACAACCAAACTTCTGATATGTTTAACATCCAAACACAAAAATTACAGCTAAAAGTCATTTATTACTCTTTATTGGCAACTTGAGGAAATTCTTATGATCTTTTCTTTATTTTTCTGTTTGTTTTTTATGTTTTGCTTCTGGGTTGTTTGTTTTTTCAGCTGTGGGATGGCTTTCCTTTTCTTTGGTCTGAAGTCATTGATGTTTCCCATTATGTTTTGGCGTGCTCTTATGGAACAATATTTCATGAACGTGTTTCTGCTACAAATTTCCTGTGCAGCACAAATCATGTGTGGTTTTTTTAAGTGCATTTTTAGATAATAATGTGCTCTGACATTGATAAATTTATCACATTTATTTGATTTAAAAACATCAACGCTCTCTGGATGGAGTCGAGGTACAGGGTCATTGTGGGCCAGGGTGGTTAGGGTTGGGCTGTTGGGCTGCACCCCAGAATAGAGGGGACCACCTCATGGGTTCAGGTCATGGTTGCCTTTGGTGGTGTCATTACCTGGACGTGGGAGTATAGCGTGCATACAGGAGATGTAAGTGTGTGTACAACATTAATTCTTGTGTGTGTTTACTTAAGGTGTGTGGGGGTGCGTGTCTGAGTGCGTGCGCATGAGGGTTGGAACATATGACTGTGTCTGTGTTGGGTCGCGCTGGGAAAGCAGAAAGTCATGGAGTGCTAATTAAAACCTCACACAAACTCAAACTTAAAAACGTGCATATAAAAAAAACGCGGTTCATTACATTTGATTCATTCAATTTGTTACAGGTGATAATAAGTTTGCATTTGCTTTCAACATGTAATTTTTAATTTGACTCCCAAGCACACACACGAATAAATGTTCTCAAATTAAATATTCTCAATTGAGAAGTTAACTTCATTCCAATTTTTATATGGTAATATGCTGCTGCTGTAATGCATTTATTTCAAGAACTCTTAAACATATTCATCGGGGAGTCATTTTTTTCTTTTATTGTGACTCCTAATTTGTATGAACTCATCCAATAATCTAGATTCTTTTAGACCTGTGTAACCTTTCATTTTTATTGGATACTGATTTGAAATGCCTTTTGCTCATGCTTGAACTCAACTTAAAAATAAATGGTGCAATAAACATAATTTGTTGCAGTGTCATGGATGTCTAGTTCAAAATAAGAGCAATTACCTGTAACATTAACTACAAAAAGTTCCTAAAAATTCTTTTTGTTCTATAAAAATATTTTTTTTCAGTATTTTTCTTATTATTTTCAAACATCCAAGCTGTGACAAAGGCAAAACATAGACACATGCTTATATTATTCACTGCGAAAATGAATCAAGGATTTGAGACAAGAATCTTTTTGGAAGCCTCTTCTCAACTGGCTCCGTCAGCTGTGAGAGAGGCCGCTCTAATCCATTGTTACTTGTTGGATAAATTTGCATAATTCCACTATTGTTGCATCTCAAATCTTCCTCCATCGCCCTCTTTACCAAACCAAAGAAAGGGGGGGAAAAAAAAAAAAAGAGACAACACTCTCAAACCTCTGCTACTTGTTGCTTTGGCAACACGGCCCCGGAAAAGCGAATAGAAGTACAGTGAGGCAGGAATAAGAGAGCTTGGCAGAAGAGAAAGGACTCAGTGGTGCACGGGTGTGGAGATGAAGAGGGTTTGAGGATGGAGATATGATGAACAGCGAGCAGAAAAAATAGGAGGGGAAAAGACGCGGCAAAGAAAGAGGGAAGACGGAGCGAGAGAAGAGGGGAAACTAGTGTTCAGTGAATGGAACATAGAGCAATTTTCTGTTGCTTAAAAAGTCATTTATCTGTGTCGACAGTCTATTAGTCATGTATTCGAGTGTAACCCCCCTTCCTCCCTCCTGGTCTACCCCCGTTCACACCCTCAGTGTGTGTTTGTGCACAAATGTGTAACATTTTATGTGTTATGTGTCTGCACAGTATGTATGATGAGACTGTACTCTCACACTCCCGGGATCAGAGCTGCAGGCAAGAGAGGTAGTTTTTAAATTGCACAGATAAGATCAATATGTAGTTAAGGGTGGAGCTGAGCCTTTTAGAGTTAACATTGTGCTGTCTTGTATTAGCCCTACAGAGGGTGAAGTAAATTATTCTTTGGGAGGGGATGTAGAGAACTCACATTTCAAAGTAAGAAGTGTTTTGGAAAATCATGTTTCTGTTCAGTTATTTGATTTCTAAATAAAATGACCTAAATCTATACAGCACATATATTTAAACTGCTTTGCAATATTCTCTCATCTATTTTTCGATCCACTGTTGTCTTCCATTTTCACTCAACTAATTTCATCAGAGGAGAAAGAGTCACGTCAAGTGCGCCTTTGAGTCATTTTCTCTGAATGCTGTCGAGCTCCCATGCATGAGATGGTCGGACATTATTTTGCTTAAAACACGGTCATCACTGTTCATTATTCCTAACCTCGTGATTATTGTAAGAATTGGCTTGGTGATGGAGGTAGCACACGGGATGGCATGCATGGACAAATAATATTCAGCCCCCTAAGCATGGAAATTCACAGGTCCTGCTTGGAAGAACAAAATGAGCTAGTTTTGAAGAATGCAAATGCAAAAGTGACAAAGAACAATACAATAATAATAATAATAGTAAAAAGATCCTAAACATATCATCCATAACATGATTTATGTATAAAAGTAAAGTTTAAAACAGGCTAAAGAACACACTGTTTGAGATTTATAACAGCAATTTCATCTTTCTATCCATTTATTTATCTATGCTCTCTGGCCAGTTTATTAGGCCGACCTGTTCAGTAGCTCTGATTGTATGACAGCCTTGCTTCTGTTGCTGCGGCTACAATGGATCTCAACACCATCAGTGGTGAGATGCATTGTGTGAATGATGGATGAATGACAGAATGCCATGCAAAGAGCGTTGGCATCCTCTGGACTTGATAAAGTGCCATACAAATATATAAAGGCCATTTACTAATTTCAGATGTCAGAAACCCAAGTTGTCAAAGGTTGAGTTCCTACAGTTTTACATGCTTGTCACACCTGACTCAAATTAGTTGACCATTAGCAGAACTCTGTAGAGCTTGACTGTATTCTGAGGTGAGATTTATCAATTAATTCAGGTGCAAGACCGGGGACATATTTAATTGTTGCAGGACACTGGCCATTGGGTACTGAAGTTTCTGATTCCTGCTTTGGAGACGATAAAACACCATAAAAAATAATAAAAAATTGTGGGAGCCTAAAACCCAAAGACCTGTGAATCATTACAGTGGTGAAGTTGAATGGCTGAAGAATAAGAAAGAAAAGGAAAGTGACTTTGAATGTTCAATTGCTGTGTCAGCTGGGTTAATCAAACTACAGTATTTCAGAAACTGTTGATGTACTGGAACTTTCTCGCATCATCAGCAGAAAAACCTTTAACCTTGAAGCAAATGGACTATAGCAGCTGAAAGCCACAGCAGGTGCCATTCCTGCTCCAAACTTTAGTCTCTGTTTTAGGTACGAATCTATCATTTCTACTGACAGATCGATCACAAAGATTTTCACACCAACTAAGATTTAACAGCATGATTGGTGAAGATTAAAAACAACTGGCTGAGGGGGAACACCGCCACCCTTTTATTTTTCTTCTTGTTCTCAGGGCATTGATTGCAGGAGAGATAGCAGTTTGTTCACCTTGATCTCTTACCTGGAATCCTAACCTGCTCTGGAGCAGCAGCTACCATGATAATTAACCCAGAAGAATTAACAGATCTTAAGGCAACAGGGGTTTCAACCAGGTAAACTGTAACTATAATGACAAGTAAGTGAATAGGGTTAGATACATTTCTAAAATGTAAAAACATAGACATTTGTAAGAAGCTATGAATAAATACAGTGGCTGACTAATGAGGTGCATTGACTTAAATGAAGAAGCTTTCTGTAAAATACTAATATTTTACAGAAATATCAGTATTTTACAGTAACAGTATATATCAATTAGTTATATACTAACTGATACAATCTGTTAGTATATTTACACAAAGATTAAAGGGGCAGTATTATGTAAAATTGACTTTTTTGAGCTTTACATCATGTTATATAGTCTCTCCTCCAAAACATACCTGAGGTGTTGCTTTGATTCTTTTATGCATGTTTGAGAATCTTTTAATCTCCCATGGCAATCTCTCAGCTGTGCAAAATGCCTGAGTGAACCTAGCTTTTTCCAACCTTCCACCTCACACAGCAACCTGCGACTTCCCCACTCAGCTACTTTTGACTAGCCAGCAGCAGTTAGCAAACACACGGTGGAACTGCACATCTGTCGAGCTCATAATGCACACTACTTCTCAGTGATACGCTGGTTAAAGGATTCATAGAGGAACAATGTTGTGATGACTTCTTGAAGGTGGAATTTCAGAAAGAGCAGGAGTTTTTAAAGAAACAGAGGTTCAATTTTGAGGAGTTGCATTAGGAAATTCAATTACCGGTATATATATATGTAGTATTTTTAAAACTGAAGGTAACATAGTTACTTGATTGACTGAATGTCATGTAAAGTGCTTTGGACTTGATAAAGTGCCATATATATATCTATCTATCTATCTATCTATCTATCTATATATATATATATATATATATATATATATATATATATATATATATATATATATATATATATATATATATATATATATATATATATATATCTAAAGGCCATTTACTAATTTCAGATGTCTGAAACTCAAATTCTCAAAGGCTGGGTTCCTACAGTACTATAAAATGACACTACTTTTTATTTTGGAGAAATTAATATTGTGGGAAGGTGAACCACCAGCTTCCCACAGGTGGGTGTAGGGAAATCCAGGTCCACAATAGGATGTGATTTGCAGGTGAAGATGAGGAGCAGAGGGTCTTACTGTTAATGAAGATGACACATGTCTGTGGAGGAGGTAAGTGAGTGCTCTGAGGCTGAGGCTGCAAGAGCAAGGTGAGCATTCAGCTAGTGAATGTTTCTCTTTGTTTATTTCGTGGCTAGATGGTGATGGAGAGTGATGGAAGGTTTGACAGGCAGGCAGAGCTTGATCCCCCCCAAGGCAGAGCTTTGGGGTTTCAAAGATTCCTCCAGAGTCAAAGACAGGATCAAAGATAGGAGGAGTTTGAAAAACCCTCAGACTCCTCCTGTTCACGTAGGAGTTGTCTGCGAAGTGGAAGGGGGACAAGGAGGAAGCCGGAGGGAATGTTGAAGCAGCGAGAGGTAATGAGGGGCTGGAACCTGGAACTCAAGAGCAGATTCTCAACAGAAACCACATGCAAAGAAGGACAACGAGGTGCAAAGTAAATACTGGGTCAGGTAAGTTCAGCAAGTGTTATCTACAGGTCTGATTACTATTTGTAGTGATGGAATCATCTTGTGTCTGTTTAATTGAAGCTGCTCCTCCTCCTGGTTGCCACCTGATGAACTCCAATCCTGCTTATCGCACCCTGCAAAAGGAGAAAGTAGGACAAACACGCCCACACACACGCCTCCACAACCCACATACAACTCAGAAAACTCAACATGAACATGTGGTGAAAAATCAGAACTTCCAAATCATCCATCCATCCATTAACTGGCAGGCTTAACCCTAGTGGGGTCTTGAGGGGTCAAGCTCTGCTTGAATTGCCTGTTAACCACCTATATCCAGCGGTCAACAGGCGAGAGGCAGGGTACACTCTGCACAGGTCACCAGTCCATCACAAGGACTTCCAAATCAACTGGATTTAATTGCTGTATTCTATAAGATGTTGAAACAATAGTGCTTAAAAAAGTTTTTCTTTTTTTTTCTCATCACTAAGAGCTATGCTGTTGCACAAATACAATAATTATATTAAATCTGGAAACAGGATTGACACACCAGATGCCTGGTTTACAAGAACAAACCCTCGTTGTTTCATAATCACTTACAGTAGGAGCCTCTGGCTTCTCAGAAAGACATGCGAAGTGAATGTTGGGGCACCGGCTGCTGCAATATGAAAGGCCAAGAATAAATGCCTGACATTCTGGTGTGTTACACATGAACAGATGACAGCCTGGTACATACATGAATTTGAATTGAATTTAAGTCCAGTTTAGGACTAACATGTTCACCCACCCATCCATCATTGCTCTGGCGTGTCTTCCAGGTGGGATGCCTCTGAAGTGTTCTCTGGAAGGCATCTGGCTTCACATGTACCTTTTCAGCTGTTGCCTCATAATTTGGAAGAGCAATGAATCTATTCTAAACTCCTCCTTGGCCAAACTCCTCAGTGTGCCCTCAATGACTCCACTCTGATGGAAATGTGTTGAGTTATTTAGACCTAAGAAATCTGATTGACTTTCAGTGTGGAACTGCAAAAGTATTTCTTATTACTTAAGGTTTTTACATTCCAACAACAAACTTCTATGTTTGTTATTATGAATTTATTTGGTAGAGCCTCAGAAAGGAGTGTATAACTGAGAAATGAAAGAACATTACAAAGAAAAATCGGAAAAGTGTGTATGCTTGTGAGAAAACTATTTATGTTCTACCCCTTTACAACTAATAACATCCAGCGACACCAGTTGTCTTCAGAAGTTATACCTAGTAAGAAAGAAAAGTGTGTTACTGTGGGATTACAGTTGTTCAATGAAGGCCTCAATGGTTGTTGAACACTGCAGAGGAAGTTGTGGAAAAGCTTAAAACAACAAAACAACAAAAAAATATGTTATATGGTTATGCGTTAAGCTTTGAGCTTTTCATGGATCTACGCTCAATCCATCCTCTAAGACAATTGAAAGAATAAGACACAAATGTAAACTTACCAGGACATGGACAGCTACCTAAACTTACAATCTAAGCAATCAGAAAATCAACCAACAGGTGTGTGGAGTTGCAAAGATCAGTAGTTGTTGGAGAATCTTTTGACAGGATAACCTCATGCCTCTACTAATCCAGCCAGTGTTAAGAAGTGGTCCATTAGAAGTCCTATAGATGACCACATGAACACATGAATACATGTGAAAAAAGATAATCTGATCAAATGAGACTGAATACAACCAAACAAATAAAACATGGTGGTGGCAGCATTATGCTGTGGGGGTGTTAGCTTTGTGAAGATTATTGATGTTACGTTAGGTAGTTAAATCTGTGACCAAGAAAACCCCCTGATACACTGAAACACACCAGAAACAAATTGGACTCATTTAAATCAATATTTTTGCTTGATTACTTTCAGTTTTCTTAGTCAAAGTAAAGAGCCAGATAAACACTTTTAATAAATTTGTAGCTTATACTTGCTTATCCTTATAGTTGAACATTATGATAATGTGCTGCATCCTGAAATAAGAGATACGACCAAAAATAATTGGAAGCTCTTTCAGCAAACCATTGGTAATGGATCATTTAAACAGAAACAGATTAGCAGCTAAAAAAAGCTCTTATAATATAGGTAGAAAGTGCCAAAGTGGTTTATAATGATAAAAAATAATCAGAAGTGAGTGTTTCTTGGCCCAAGCTTAGAAGCCACACATGTTAACTGTAGCATGTGGTGAAAACCCCACCGTGTCATGTCCTCTGACTCCCCTGTTGCCTGTCTCTCTTTGAGCTTTCTAACTTTCTTAATAAGCATGTCCTGCTGTAATCACCATGATATATTAAGCATAATCAGGTGTGCTAATGAGGTCGTAATTATAATAATTCACGCATTAATTAGCTAATATTTCTCTGTCAGCGCATAACTTTAACCAGCCAACATAATTTGTAATGGCGGAACCAAAATCACACACACCTGTGCCAGGGAAAAATGGAAGCAGCACTGCCTTTGTGAGGCTTTGGTAAAGAATCATGGTTACGGTTCATTCATCATCTAATGATCATAGTGACACTCTTGCAAAAATGTGTATTGAATGCAATCGTCATGCTGGAATTTAGGAGTCAAAATTTATTAGGTACTGGGTACAAGGAAATTATCTGTGATATATTCTTTGCAGTATAAAATGTGCTCCATATTAATTTCTGTTTAAGCGGGATACTGAAGTTTTTGGATAAATGTGATGTCAGTGTTCTAATTAGATGTTTCCACTCTTCCCAGATGGTGGATAAACACTTAATTGTATGTTTTAACCATGGCAAAGTTATGTTATTACCATCCTCTGGTGTTCATGGGTTAATGTTTATCCCACCCAGCATGAACGTAAGTTACTGTTTGCTCCTTTCTACCCATTATGTCTTGATTGGTCTAACCACTGCATCTGGGTGGGGTAGACTCCACCTTCACATCATGGCATCTTACAGACTGATGGAATCAGACAGTGGTTTTCTCTTAACTGGATCAAATTTTATGCAGATTAATATTTGCCAATGTGCTGAAAAAAATATTGTTCAGCCATTCACGCTCGTTACGACTGGCGTCATATGGTTGATTATGCAAATCTGAGTGTGACCAACACTGATTGGCTCTTGAAGACCACAGACGGCGGATTGGTGGCCTGTCAGAGATGACGGCTATATAAGACACTGACGCAGACTTTCTGCCATCCACCCTCTGCCTCTCCCAAGCGGCCACACTGTTTGTTGTTTCTGGTAAACAGCCTTCCTTGCAGAAGTTCAGTTTATTGGAGTGAACTGCCTTTTATTTTTGCTCTTTTCTCATGTTTAGCTTATTAAGGGAGGTAGATTTTTGTCATTTTATTTACTTTCAAATAGGTAAGTTTTGGTGAATATTTCATCCTTTAGATAAATATATTTATAAGATGTTCAAAACTGTGTGTGTTGGCTGCTTGAGATCTGAGGAGGATGGATCCTTCATGCTATGATCTGGCCACCCAGAGGCAGGTCTTAAAATGCTACAGAACTCAACATGACCATTAAAAGTTAGCAATAGATACATTACCTGGAATTAATTTAATATTGATTTCTTACTCTTGAAATGTTTATGTATTTTCTAGAAATGAAAGATAAATACTGAGATATTCTATTGTGTTTTAAAATTTGGAAAAAAACCTGAAAAAGTCCCTTGGAGGTGTGTCTTGATGAAGTTAATCAATATAATTGAGAGCAACTGTTTAAAATTTTTTCCAATAGCTGTGTCCCCTCACAGATAATCCCCTTTATCTTGTTGTTGCTAAAACACAATATTCTGTGTCTGAAACTATATTGTTCCTGTTCCATTTTTGCTTTCAAAGTAAGCTGTTTTCTCATAAGCTCTTTTTGGTGCCATTTATTCCCATTTCTTTCACAGGCAATGGCCATGTGAGGTGGACAAAGGTTGCATGGCCCCTCTGACTGATCTTCTGCGATAGAGCAAATTTACACAACAAACTGTGGCACATTTATTTCTCACACATTTTTTTCTCAGAACCAGCATTGACTTCTTCTGAAATTTGAGCAACAGCAGCTCACCAGTTGGCCATCTGGGCATTGGAAGCTGGTCAGAAAATGACTGGACAGAATACTGGATGAAAAAGTTTATAACATCCAAGAACATTAAATATGTGTCAGAAAGCCTGGAGAACTATTGATCGTTCACTTTTAAAAGTGCATAAGAAAGTTGGGTTCCTTGGAAGCAATTTTATATAAAGCGATTAAACCCATGCATACCATATTTGTAACTGTCTCTGTCTTCCACATAAAGTCTATCGTTTCTAATTAAAATACAGAACATTTGTCATTCAGTAAATAAACATGTTTTCAGGAGAGTACACAGAGTACAAAGGGAGCAAGAATCACTTGTGACATCTGATGTGCTCCTTTTTCAGCAACGTCTCACATTCAGACACTAATCCCTGCAAACTGGCCAGCACAACGACAGCCCCAAAGCGTTGGCCAACACACGGACATGATTTGGTTTTCATGTGGGCCTTGCCTTTGGGAGAAGCTCAACCGGAAAATCAATTTCTCATAATTACGAGAGAGAATTAATGTCCATAATTCACTGAGCGGAGCTATAAGACACAGACTGTGAAAGGCCTGATAAGCCTTTGCAGCGCTGTCGATTGAAACTATTGATTAGGTGTTTACATACATTTCATAACTCCTCTGTTTTGTATAGTATGGATACCAGGGGGTTGACAATAAACTCCAAGGCCCTAAGAAAGGGAGAAAGGTGTAGTCGCTTGTGGTTTTCTCAATTTGTTTTCACCTGGGACAGAAAAATCCATGGTTCAAAAATGTAAATCCTGAAACATCAATATTGAGCTATGACTCAATCTCCTCGGAGCAGTAACTATAATCAGATTAGATTTTTCCAGTTACATTTTTTAATCTCATCTCATTACAGAATCAAAGGTTTGCATTCAAAATGTCTGCAGCAAACATCAGTTCCATGTTTATTCATGTGAGCCCTGAGCCAAACCGAATGGGCCATCGATCAACACTCTTCAGACAGCCATGTCTGTCTTCTCTGTCCTCTTTTTTTTCATGTTGCCCAACACCTTTTACCTCCACCAGAGAGCAGAGTGCGTTTACTGATGCACAAAGCCACAAAGGGACTCCACAGAAAACAAGCGCTGCCACCCCACAACTCTCGCTGTTGCTGTCATGGATCATCAAGAATTCATTGTCATTACTTCCCCTGTTACACTCAATAATAGAGCAGACAGGGGTGCTAGTTTTGATTGGTAGTTAAGACACATTGTGCCCAGAACACCTGCTGACTGATAATTGTGCGAACTTTGCAAGACCGATACAATCATGCTTTGTTGCTATGCTGCGTGCTCACTGACACGCGTGCAGTCGGTCACGGTTAGAAAGACGGACACGCACACACATGAGCGCGCCGTAATGGGCCAGTGTGTGGTTTAAATTCCCTTTGATGCTGTGGATACCCCCTGCAGTTCACCATATTACTCTGCACAGATCAAACAGGTTGTTCTTGTAAGAAAAAGGGACATGATGACAAGACCATGGCTCACTATTGAGCTCGTCCCAATGCTGGGCTTTTTATCCAAATAGAAATTGCTTCCTCTCCTTTTTGTCGGCTTCTATTTAGTCTGTTTTTGTGGCTTATTTTTTCCCCCCTCTTTTTATACCTTTTTGTCTAAAAATCAAACCCTCATTTTCCTTTTTCCTTTCTTCTCTTGGATGGCTTGAATATGTTTTCTATCCCTCCGCCTCTCTCTTGTGTCCGATTTCCCTGCAAATCTTCCTGTTTGTGCTTTGTACACGTCCGTGTTTTTCTTGCCATTTGTTTTGTTCTCACTAACTGACATCCCCTGCCAGTCTCTTTTTGAGACACCTAAAGCCTGTCGCAGCATGCCCCTCCATCATCGCTGGCCATCCAGACGATGTCAGCGTGAGTCGCAGTTCACAGATGATAATGACCTGGGCGAGCTGTTCCATAAGTAGGGAGGCACCAGGCTCCCTCTCACCTACGATCTAGTGGATGTGTGCCTGTGCATGTCTATCTCAGGATACTTGGAAATGTGCATTTTTACAAATTCGTCATTAGCCGAACAGAGAGTCTGTAATACAAAAAAATACACAATTTTACCTGCAATTCTACCTGTGTTGATTTTTGTGACTGAAGTGGAGATTTGCATGGTGATGTCTGTGCATGAACCTATTGGTATGGGCAGTGTGACATGATCTTGAGTGTGATCTGTGTTCAGCGCATCCCAATCAGCCCCTCCCATCCTATAGTTCCTCAGCTGCCTCCAAAGCCCCTGTAACCTTTCTCCTGCACATCCATCTGTCAATCATGCTCATTGCAGCATAGCAACATGGGGACACTGAGTTCAACATCTACCAGACTGTCTCACTTTAAACAAGAACAAACCAAAATCACTTTCCCGTCATTTCTGAGCTGAACCTTCACTGTGATATTAATAATCGCAACAAACACATCAGGTAAGACCTAGTGACTAAAAAAGGGTTTTGAGAAACAAGACACAAACACCTCATATTGCTCTGCCTGCTAATCATTTTTCCCACCTTCCTTGCACAGCTCATTGCAAAAATGTCTTCAAGAATGGTAAATATGTTTTTATGTTTGACTTCCAAAAATCTAAGTTTTTTTTGCAACCTTCTTCCTTGAACTTTTATTCCTTTTTTGCTATTTTTTTTGTCCCAACTTTGTACTTTTCTTTATGAAAAAGGATGGATGAAATAAGTATATTTCCTCAGTATTTAGTAGCAATGCCTTTGAATTGTATGTTGTCAAACATTTTGATATTTTTACACAAGTTTCTCACAACAGTTTGCTTCGCTTGAGTTTTGGTCCATTCCTCCAAAACTAAGTAAGGTCAGAGCTGGTGGAACTGGATTTGGTTTTAAGGCCTCTTCGGTTGCACACGCCTTTCCTGATCTGCCCCAAAATTCTCTGAAGGATAGAGATCAGGCCTTTACAATGACCAGGTAAAAACATTGATTTTGTTGTCCTTAAGCCACTTTTGTAATTGTTTGAACAAACAAACGTGGCACCTTCAAGCATCTGGAAATTGTTCCCAATGATGAACCAGACTTGTGTAGCTCTACTTATCCCTTCCTGATATCTTGGCTGATTTCTTTTGCCTTTCCCATCATGTCAAGCAAGAAAGCATTGTGTTCAAGGTGTGAAACATGCACAGTAATTATTCTGTATGTAAACGTCTGATGTTGAAACAAATATCTGACATGCTCTCTCTCTCATTAACGTGACATTTAGTAAATAGAGATATTTACTAAATATTTAGTATTTCTAACTTACCAAAAAGTTTGGTGTGATTTAACTTCAGACATAATGGATGACTCAAATCTTTTTCACAGATTTATTTGAATGGGACAGATTTTAAAGACTGTTCAGATAAACATATTTTTCCTAAAAATGAAGGTCACATATACCTGAGGTGTCCAGGAGATTATTTTGATTGTACAAAATTATTAGGACTTTGCTTTTTAAAGTCCTGCTTGTTTATAGTCACTTTCTACGTTATTAGGCACACTTGTTTAATTGCTTGTTTAGCCATTTAGACATAGAAGTGATGAAGATGTTTTAAACCAAGCAAGATGAATTAGGTAACTTTGAATGCTAGCTGCTGGTAATAGACAAACTGGTCTTAGTATTACAGAAACTGATGATCGTCTGGGTTTTCACATAGAGGTGGTTTGAGGTAGTAAGGTCAGAACATGGCGTCAACAACATGAAAACATTGGTCCATGTTGCCTTGTTCTGGTTTGAGTTGAAGAGCAACGGAGTTGGGAACATTTTGCTGGTACACTTAGGGTCCCTTATAACTAAGTCAACATTATTTAAATACCACAGCCTACCAGAGTATTGTTGCTTGCCATGCTTATTACTTTATGACCACATCCCATCACATAGTGTATGTGAGTGGCCTTCACAGTCAGCATGTCTCAATCTGTGGGATGTGGTGGAAAGGCAGATTGGTGTATGCAAGGATTTACATCTGACAAATTTGCTGCAGTCACATAATGGCATCAAGTCAACAAGGACTAAAATTTTCGACATCCTCTTGAATCTATGCTAAAACAATTAAAGCATTCCTGAAAGGAATGCTTTAATTACAGCATTAAAGCATTATTGTAATACAATACAATAATATGTATTGTATTACATACAATACATATTATTGTATGTAATACAATAATATTACATGATATATAAAACTAGGTACATCCTAAAAGATATTATGTAGAACTTTTGAATGTAAAGAGGTTTTTTTTAAAATTTTTTTTACTATCACTGAAGATGGCCAGTGAAAATTTGAGTACAAAAGAAAACATTTTCAACCCCAAATCCCAGTATGTTTGAGGAAACTTATTGAGGGTTTTTCCGTTAAAAGCTTGTTCCCTTACTCCTCCTGTTCAGCATGTAGTTCTTCATCTAATGGTGTCTCTAAGCTTCAGAAGTGGTGCTAGCTGGTGCATCTCACAACTGGGAGATTGGACCGGTTGCTGTTTGACAATTTCTGTAACTATTTGACATCGGAAATTTGAAAAGCATTGACAATGTTTGCAGAGGTGGGAAAATCCATTGTGTGTTTTCGTCATCTGAAGCTGTTTTAGTATCCTCTCTCAACTTTTTACTTCAGGGACATTCGACTGAGAATAACACCATGAGTTTCCATTTAGTAGACACCCCCAGGAAACTTGGGTCCACATTCCAACAAGCTATTGTGAAGTGACATACAAGCGACAAGGAAGCAGACAGACGCAGAAATCAGAACAGAAATTAAAAGTTTAAGGTTTTGGGGGAAAAAAATCTGTATGGATAGTCAATTTATAGCAGACCTTTAATGAAACAAGATTCCATGTGGAAGCATTGACAAAACCAATTTGAAAGTTAATGGGACTTTCAATGCCAGTTTCTAAAAGTATAACATATTACATGCAATTGTACTTAAATCAGTTTTTGATTGAATGCATTTGATTTTAAGCAGTCTACGATTCCTTTGTAACATAAGCTTATAAAATTACTCTGACATCTTTATTGCTTCTCCCATCAAATTTCCAGACTTGTAATATTCATAGTTTCAAACAGTGCTTTTTCAATTTGAGCCTTTCAATGATAGATCATGTTCTCTGTAAAACTGCAACACTTCAGACGGAGTCTAACCAGTTTTGCAAGTAATTGTCTTGATTTATCCAAACGTCTTAAAAATTAAAGCAATACATAACTCAAGTTTTTAGGATAATGAATAGTGTTTATTAGTTTAAAGCAGAGCCTTGCACCATCTTGCATCATGTATGGTACAATATGGGGCATCAATTGCATGCAATACACTGAAATAACAAACGATGCTGTTCTGAGACAGGAGTGTGTTGTTGGCACACCTTGGATGCTCGTGCAGCAATTGATGACAAAGTCATTAATTAATGGGCTTACAGGGTTCCCTGTTCTGTCACTGTCTTGAATCAATTCACTGTAGAAAGGGTAGACTTCTTCCTCACAAACAACCATTTCTATCTTGCAAGAGAGCCTTGTGCAGAGATCAGCCTGCAATCAATTAACTATCTGTGTCATTACAGGATTAGTTCTATCCACAGCATGGTCCCAAACATTTGGAAGAGTGCCAAATAATGGGCAGGTAATAGAGCACTGGCTGGATACCCTCGGGGAGGATTAGTGGTTCATGTCCCATATTAAGTTAAACACTGGAGAATACCAACAAGAATGTCAACAAAGTGCACTGTAAGAGAACCTTAACATGAGCAGTTACAGAAGTTTGCTTTCATATATTAAGTATACACATGATTTTTGAATTTTAACTGGTCAGATCAGAAAAAAAAAAGGGAAAAACATAGCAAAACCTTTATTATGACACCTAATCCTGCATATCACGCTGAACACACTATCCTCATAGTGACTCATGGCATAATTTGAGACATAGGTGGAGGCTCACACTCCAGCAAACAACACCAAAACACACAGCGCTATAATGGAATGGTTTCATGCATCTGAGTGGCCCGGTCAAAGTCCAGACAGAAATCCAAATGGGAATTTGTGGCAAGGCTTAAAAGTTCTCCATCTGTGCTATGAGCTTGAGTTATTTTGAAGAACTGGAATCTCAGGGAAAATGTTTCTAAATGTGTATATCTTACCACAGATGTAATTGCAGTATGAACTGTTCCTACAAAGTATTTAATCGAGGATGCTGAAAACCAAAGCGCACCACAAATTTCAGATTTTACTTTACACAAACTGAAAACAGGGTTACTAAAACAATGTGCTATCTTCTTTTCACCTCTCTATGTGCGCTACTTTGTGTTGATCCATCACATAAAATCCCAACAAAATACACTGAAGTTTGAAGATGTAATGTCACAAAATGTGAAAAAGTTCTTGCCAGGTACTGCTGATCCTGTGCAGCTGATGTCAGATGATCATGTGAACTACAGTATGTATACATGCATGGCAATTGGAGAATAAAATGTTCTTTGCCTTCCCCTTATTGCCAAAGTGCAAGTCTAGACAAATGTAATTTCACACCAACATCCTATGATTTAAAGGGAAAATCAAGAACCTGGTTTTTACTCTAGAATTTATGTCTCATTTTCTAGCTGCACCTTTGATAAACTCAAGTCATCATTATGTGCGTTTGTGGACAAGTTTGCTGAAACATTTTTGTTGAAATGTTGGTTTGAGCCAGCTGGGCAATTTCAAATTTAAAATAAACAGATCCAACATTAATCCAGATGTAAATTACTTTGACTGTTCAGAACTTATTTCGAGTAGGCTACACATGCACACATTTGAACTATGTTAAAAAAAACAAAAAAAAACAAGACTGTAAGTCAAGAGCTTCCAGCCACCCTCTTACCATCCGTCAGGTTGTTCTAGCATCAACAGAACCTACTTTTAAATATCTGTGCTGGTAAAACCAAGATTTTAAAAATCATGTGTCTGCTGACATCCAGGCAAGCTAAGTTGCCAAATCCTTCAATTACACAGACTTAAGGGCTTTTGGACAAAACTTACTGAAGAAACCTGAAGGCAGATTGTGCAGGTCTGTCACGGCAAAATGCTAAACCAGTGCCTTCCATTACTTTCTAAATGTTAAGAATAACTGGAAATCTCCACAAAAATAGATTTTGGCTCTTTTCCAGTTTTTGCCTCAGAGAAACAACACTACATGTGCTAAACCTACCTGTGACTACCGCCTTCTACCCAGCTGTCCAACTTAGCAACCAGGATTTGAAAGGGAAGCAAAGATACAAAACATTAACTTATATGTTAGTTGCATTCTTACCAAAATTTTTATTGCTTTTATGCCATTAATTGGGAGCTCCTGCTGCATGCCGCTGACAATACGGAGAATAGCTGACTTGCTTTGTGAGGAAATGCACACAGAATTTCATCCTACCCAGAATCTCAGATGATTTCCTTTTATATTATTGGTAGGACACGGCTGAAGGAGATTCTTACTCAGGCCACCATTCATGCGAGAACATACACTGATATTATCATAAGTTGAGAAGTGCTCAAAGTGATATAATCTTCTCATTGTTTGGTTTGATTGTTCTGTTGCCCCCAAGACATGTCAAAATCAACAAGTAAGAATTGTAATATTTTCATCAGTCGTACAGCTTGTGACAGTTGCATTTAACCCAAAGGAGCTTTAGTGCAGTCAGGCATGGCTTAGAAAACTTTCCTTTGTAACTTTTTAATAATCCATGACGGACCATGAAGGGACTCATACCCTCTCCACCATTTGTATAGGTAAAACTGTCTGGGGTGAAATAGAAAAATAAAAAAATGTCAGTGAGAGCAGTGAATATTTATAAGAGAGAGACTCATTGAAATGCACTGTCACTCTGCACTGTCATAGACAGATGGATAGAAGCCAGGAAACAGACGCCTTCATAAAAACTAAAAAGCAGCTTTTAAGGATCGCCCGTTGAGAATGATATTTGTCCTACTCCATCTCTGAACTTAAATAAGCCCATTGCTCTCAATAGTTCATCATTATCCAGCCTGCTGATGCTTGAGCTTGACTGATTGTTCATAAAACATGCATGACCCTCATGATTTATTGTGAGGGAACATCCAATAAATTGTTTTAGATGGCTTATTACAACAACGTTACTGGCCTGGCATATTAAATTATTTGCAATCCTGTAAATCTCTGAGGTGATTTGAAAAGAACCCATTAACGACGTCACGGTGACATTTCTGCACGCTCTTCCTGCAACATAACTATTTCTGTCACAGCTCTTTTTAATCACAAGGAAATTTTGTCATCAATCACTTTCCATTAGAACTTTAATAAGACAGAGACAGAATCGGGGGAGATGCATCTGGAGGAATCTGCTGGGTTGGGAGGATAGGTTTATGAATATCATCAGGTTCACAATGATTAATGTTACTCGTTTATAAATACATGAATTCAGCCATCTTATTACAGAACACAATTGTATAATCAAAGTAAGCACAGTGAAAAAATAGGATAAAGAAATTAAACTTAGAAAATCAATGTAATTTTTTACACAATATTGCATTTTACAGATTTAAGGCAGAATCTGTTCAAGAAAATAATAACTTATTAAATCAAGAAGAAAATTTGAAAAACTTTGGTTGTTATAGAGTTTATTTCAGTCAATAATGGTGCTGCTTCATCCATCATCCCATTTCTCCTGTGCTATATAAGTGTTTAAACTGTTCCTAACTTCCATATACTTTGCAGGCTTTCTAAACTTTTAAAGTTTTTTCATGGATGTACTCAAACTGAAACTGATGCTTTATTGAGGCACCTGCTGATTCACTTTCATCGTAGAGTGTACTTGAGTTCACACCTGCCATTTCATTATAGTTGAAATAAATTTCGTGCTTTACTTTTAAACATTTACACCATTTACATATTCATGCATTCATATAGTTTATTCAGATTCTGTTGTGTGTGCATGACAGCAGTCTTTAGATCAGGGGTCTCAAACTCCAGTCCTCGAGGGCCGCAGTCCTGCAGTTTTTAGATGTGCCACAGGTACAAAACACTGGAATGAAATGACTTAATGACCTCCTCCTTGTGTAGATCAGTTTTCCAGAGCCTTAATGACCTAATTATTCTGTTCAGGTGTGGTGCAGCAGAGGCACATCTAAAAGTTGCAGGACTGCGGCCCTCGAGGACTGGAGTTTGAGACCCCTGCTTTAGATTAAGGTGTTGGGTTGCAAGAATTTTCTTCCAAAGAAAACCATCAGGCCTGGATAAAGTCTCTAAAAATCCTGATGGAGAAAGTCTCATAATGTGATGAAAGCTTTTATTTCTCACCAACAAAACTAACAATGAAACATGGTGGGGGCAGCATTTCTTCCTCAGGGTTCATTTTAGATGAAGCTGAGATTTATGACCAAGTGGAGAAAATACTAAACAGTTCCAAATATCAGTCGGGTTTGATCCAAAATCTTTAGGCGTCTGCTAAAAAGTTGAAGATAAAGACATATTTAAACTTTCAGCATCACAGAGAGGAAATAGTATATCAATAGCAATCCCCCTTAAGAAAGCTATTAAAGTTTTGCAACAGTGTCCTGAACCAAATCTAACAGAGAAACTGTGGTTGCTCACTTGAATAGTCTGTGGGCAAAACATGTTCTCTCTATATGAGAGATTTGGAGAAGTTTTGTGAGGTAGAGACAGCAAATATTACAAACATTCTGATATGAGAGTGTGCACACCTTATTTGTAATGATTTGCTTTTCTGTTAAATTGTGCAGAGTGACAGCGACATTATGTATAGCAAATTGTTTGAAATTGTTTATCATGGTTTATTTTTTTAAAATGACAAAAGCCAGTTTAACAGGAGCGTATACACTTTCCAGAACCGC
This sequence comes from Xiphophorus hellerii, assembly GCF_003331165.1. Taxonomy (NCBI): domain Eukaryota; kingdom Metazoa; phylum Chordata; class Actinopteri; order Cyprinodontiformes; family Poeciliidae; genus Xiphophorus; species Xiphophorus hellerii. Next base: position 21,535,768 of record NC_045675.1, read on the forward strand.
TGCATTAATATCGAGATAAAGTCATAAAAACAGATTTCTAAGCTTCTGTCATTGAAATAGGTGAAAAGACTCCACGGCTCATACAAAAGCTCTGAAAGACCTTCAGAAAACCTGAAGAGTTGTATTAAAAGATAAAAAAAAAACTCCCACTCATTGGTTGCAGAAAGTAAAGAAATGACAAATGACTCAAGACTTTGGCACAAGAGTTGCATCTGCATTGAAAACCAAAGCTCAGTGAGAATGTAGATTTTGATATAAAAGCACAAGCATAGAGTTGACCATGCGTTTAAGGTTTAGTGACCCTCCTTCACCTTTCTCTGAGTCCCACGGGTGAAGTGATGAGACAGGAGCAAGAGAAAAAGAAGCCAGAGGGGACGGTCACCCTGCAGCCTGCGACCTTCAGGTCCCAGGGGGACACGAGTCCGACTTGAAGAATAAAGTTGAAGGACTGCGTGACTTTCATAGCAGAACAACCGACTTTATCAATGCAGCAGACCTCCTGAATGCAGGGGTTTATTTGAGGTCTTAAGATAATAGAATGTGTCATTCGAATTACATTTTCATGCAACATTTTCAAGTGATGTGCAAATATCTCATCATCGTTGATAAAAAATGTTTCCCTCTGATGTGAAGCAAACTGATTTGGGGTGGCTGGAGTGAACAGGCACTGCTGCAGCTGCACAGGAGACTGTTCTAAAAAGCCTGCCAGCTTTGAAGGTCCGCCGAGTTTTCACACACTTTATCCAACTCAAGCCTCGAAATCAAATGGATTTATTTTATTTAAGACACGTGGTCAAGTATTGCTTTAGGATCTGGTTCCAACATCTCATTTATTTGAACTGCAATTTCATTTGATTTGAGCTCATTAATCCACATTAAGATTCAAGTGTTGCAGCGAAATGTGGCTTCTGGAGGCACGGACATGAAAAGGGCCACAGATGAAGGGAGCAGAGCCACGCAGAGACTGCTGTGTACTACCTGCAACTGCTGCGTTTGATCCATACCCCACGCCTTTGAAGTGTGAAGGTCTTTGTGGCGGGCCAAATAGGGAGTCTCACTATGCATGTTGGGAGAAAAAATTAAAAAAATAAAAAACCCACCACACCTGCACAGAAGTGATGTCATCATCCACATAGACACACGCCCCCCCCCCCCCCCCCCCCCCACACACACACACCCCGATGCACTAATGTGCAGATTTAGTTGCAAGTGCATCTGTCACTCGGCCAAAATACTGATTTTATTTGTTTACCTGTATTTATATCTTTGTTTTGATGTTGCTGTTTTTATTGCTCAGTTTTATGATGCGTTTTAGATTGCTCTTATAGCCGTGCTTGGTTTTATTTATATGCTCTTATCTTGAAATGTGGTTGTTGTCTAAGCCGGTGTTAATGTGTACTTTCATGCTTTCCTGCCATTGCCTGCACCTTTGGTTTTCTTATTTGAAAAACAATGGGACCACATGTTTTTCTCCAAAGTCGTGAAAAAGCTTCCTCGCCTTCTTGTGCACAACCCCCTGCCAAAGCACATTAATAAATGGTGTTTATACCTTCCTCATTTTCAATCTTGTTTATGTTAAAAGCACATCTGATTTATATTGGAATGCGTTGCCATATTTTATCAGATTTCATCCAGGTTATGTCTTTACGCTGAATAATGTGATGAATAATTGCAGCTTAGAGGAGAAACATCTAGAACATGAAAAGACAAGACAAGAAGCAAGTCTGAGAAGTGTGACCGGCGAACGTGTGCTGAAGAGGAAATAAAAAGGATGAACAAGGGGAGAGAAGTTGGAGCAGACAGAAAGAGCCTGACCTGTGGGCTCCTTTGGGGTTGGCTGTGTCGTGTTTGTCTGCCAGAGCTGATTGTGTCCTTTTCTGATAAAGCTGGCGATTCTTCAAGATATGCAGCAACTTGTTTTAGAAGGGTTTCAGTAACACTAATAATAACAGTAATACCACAATATAAAATACCTCCTGAAGCACTCGTGTTATTTTGAAGAACTGAGCAGACATCTAACATCCATCATGTGCTGAACAAATAACTACATGTAAAGCTGTCAGCAGTCAATCATTGTTTATCACAGCTATTTGCTGCACTGCTCTGTCTGTCAAGCTCTCTTTTAGAAGACTTTGACATGAAATAAGCAATAACACACAGAGCTGCACAGTGTAGCGGTGAGCACAGCAAGAAGGTCCTCATATGTTTTCTGTGTGTAGTTTTGCACGATTTATCTGTGCAGCCTTTGCATGAATGATGACCTGGGCGAGCCCCTCCTTTGCCCCCTGTTTGTCTTCAGAACTAGAGTAAGGCTTTTCCTGATCACAAACTCTACTTTAAAGAAAGGAAACTTGTTCAAGGTAGAAGTTATTATTTTTTAACCTTGTGGTGCCACCATGGATAGAGTGACATACCACCTCTATTAATCCCTCCCACTGGAGGTTTTCTCCTGATTCTTTTGGTACTCCTCCCAGAGTCTAATAACATGGATGTTATGTCATATGCTGATTCCGAATTGACTTTTGCAATATTTCCAGAGCAGCACCTCTTCATGTTCCTGCTGAAAAGTGGCAGTTCAAAGCTGGTTCCCATCCTTTCACACCAGATAGTGCAGTAGTCCGTGTCCACTTCTGTGAACTGCAGAGTTTTATCCTTCTGCCTGAAATAAAACAAAAAAGAAAACTGTTTTCGTACTTTTACTTAAAGGGCATTTTTGGGGACAATGTGGGAACTGTTTTAATTCTGACTTTAATAGTCATGACATTTTGTTTTTTTTCTCTCCTTCAGCCATTACAATAAATCATTTCACTCACCTTTAAGTCTGCAACTCTGTAGTTGCCCTATGTTGCTCTCCGCCTTGACCAAAAAAAAGACTAAAATTCAATTCCGCTTAATTTCTTAAACAGCAACGCACACAGTTGAAATCTCAGATATGGGAAAATAAATAGAGAAATGTTTCCATCACCTCAAAATGGTAAATGACTGACTTCAAACTTTACCTGAGACTATCCTGTCTTCATAGAGGATGGAATATCTGAAAATGTAATGCAAATATTCATCTTATCAGATGGCACTATGTACGGTTAGGAAAAAAGAAAAGAAATAAATGTACTGTTCAATCCAAATGACATGACTTTAAAAAGTAATATTCTCACCGGAACTCAGTCGTGGTTTTCATCATCCTTCTCTTTTAGATGAATTAAAAAACTATGATTTTTATTTATCCAAGATGTTACTACAAAAGTACTAATAGCAAAAAAAATTAAGATCTTCATGTTGGTGCCAATTTGCTCATTGTATAGCAACCACCGTTCTAATTGCTGGGATAAGCTCGTGATGAATACACATATTCAGCTGTTTCATTTCAGATCTCACTTGAACTGTGTCTTGGCAGCACAAAGCTTTTGTTTCTTAATGTTGATCAAATTTCGAGATGGTTTTATATATTTTCCTCTTCAAAAATAAATAACCTCTACACCACACAAAACCAATGTATTCAAACAGAAAGTCTCTGAGAAACTGAAGATTTTGATTGATGATCTTTGCCATACTTTTATTGAACAAATCAAATCAGGACTCTTCTGAATTTAAGCAATTAATCTTTCTGACCAGTCTTTCATCCATTTCATACCTGTCAGGAAGCCATTTTGCATCCATCTCATTTTATTTCAGTCAGTGTTGTTCCTAATTTTTTTTAGATACATGTATTTTACTTGCATAAGCTATTTTCTCCAAGGCTGTTATGTTAGGGTTAGTTCCTCTCTTAGTCAGCTTTCTTAAAGTTGCATTCTACGTCTTTCTTAATGCTGTATTTTAATTCAATCAGTGTTGTCACTTCTTTTTTAGAGACATTTTTACCTGCCTAGGCTATTTTCTCCAAAGCTGTTATGTCAGGCTAGTCCCTCTTCTTGTCAGCTTTCTTAATGTTGCATATGTGCAGGTATATTAGTGAGGTGAATGAACAGAAATGAACTGCATAACACTCCATCTACAGCTTGTGTAAACTGATAAATTGAAATATAATTGAAAAGTTGAATTATTTCAATAACTCACTCAAAAATGGAAAACTGGAAAAGGAAAACTGTATCAGAAATAATTTTTTTCACATTTTTTGCCTGCTTGCCAGCCAGCCAGCCAGCCAGCCAGCCAGCCATTTCCTTTAGTGCAAATTTGAAAACAAAAGGCCATCGAAAGAAAGACAAGGGAAAAGTAGTACTTTTTTGGACATCAAGAAGACAAATGATAGGAAATTCAAATAAATACTATGTTAGTCAGGCTTTTTAAAAATTTCTTTTTCAATTCGATCTGTTGTGCCCAAGTCTAAACAATGCTAAGAGTAACAGCACAAGTTTAAATCAGCACAAGTTTTACAAAAAATTCTTAAATGAGTTATAATCAGTGTGACTTTAAAAATAGGTTTTGGGTTTTGCAAACTCCCAGGAACCTGTAATCAACGTCAGCTCTAATTATATAATATATACAGTATATATTAGCTTTCTTTTTTTTAAATTCTTTTCTATCTCTTTTTCTATAAGGTTATTCACACAAGAAGTTTTGAACTTTCACTTTGCAACACTTTAAATAAATACTTGTTGATATAGTCAATTGGAAAATGATTAAATTTATAGATTGAAAACACACTAAAAAGTGCAATGCTTCGTTACGTGGAAAATATTTTTCATAGTTTGTTTCATTTAAAATAAAATCGGTGGAGTTTTACTTCCAGGACTTCTGCATATCGACCGGCAGGCTGATACTGCTCAAGTCTGTACAACTGCAGATACCATTTGTGATGCAGCAAGAGAACCCATTGCTGACCAGAGACAGAAAGCGCATTTTATACTCACTCTGTCTGAAGTGGATGACATTTTGTCCTTGGTAGATGAAGAAATGTCCAATAACTAAGTGATATGATTTCCCAGTGGACCTTCAGCTCTGGACTAATATTTTTTGCCATACACACACTTCGACTTGTCTTTTTCCTTTCAATTTGTTAAAGGTCCAGTTTGGGGGGCTTGTGTACCCTCCTTTGAGTTCCCATTTCCTGTCAATTGCGCTTTTAAGAAGTACTTTTTTGGCCCAAACTGCACATCTAGAGGTACTCTACGGGTGCTCTTAAAAAGTGAACAAGTCAATCACTTCACTAACTGTCTTTCTGAATTACTGTAATTTTGAGAAAGCCACTTTGATGCTTCTGCGGATTTTGCTGTGCCAAGTCATGTTCTGCAGTAACAGGAAGTAATCCGCAACTAATTGATTTATTAAAAAAGATGAACTTGCTCTGACATAATATAACATGCAAATCCCTTATTATACCATGCAGATTGATATTTCTTGCCTATTGTACTTAAGAGCTTCACACATAATATTAGAAATGTAGAAGAGATGCATGATGCAACAGAAACACAACTATTTGATGACAGAAAAAGTCTCAAGCTTTTAACAAAAGGTGAAGTAAAGACACAATCTTCAGGTGGATTTTCTGGCTTTTTGCAGATTCAGGGTATGGTTTGCTTTGTGTGTGGCGCTTTCGTGGTGATGAATCTTGGCTGTAAATTAGGCAGATACAAATATACTTTGTGGGTTATAAAGAAATGAAAGAGATTTAAGAGATTTAATTCAGCACTACATTGCTGTCTGTGACCAGCTGTTACTAAATAAATCACAATGAAGCCTGCTGAATTTCAATTAGGTGTGCAAAGTTTTCCAAAATAAGGCGCTGTTTGTTCTGAAGACTACAGTCATTTTCCCTCTGCACTGCAAAACATGACACCACAATAGTTTCTTTTTATCTTCTGTAAAACCAAGGACAAGACAAAAAAAAAAAAAAAACACCGAAAATTGAACTTAACTTGATCTCCCATCCCAAAGCAATCTTTGGTCTGAATACTAAGAAATGTCTTCTCCATGGTTGACTGCTTTTATCAACATACTATATGTTTCACATAAACAGAGCATTGGACTGTAAAATAGGATATCTAATCGGGCTCTTCAGTAAAAAGCTTCCTGTTGTGAAGTTAACTGTCAGACGACAGAAAACAACAAGGGGAGGAGATGAGCGTTGAGGAATAACAGGAAACCTTGGGAGCTGAGGATCTGTCAATCACATTCTGGGCTCTCCCGGTTTAATTTCTCTTTCCCATGCACTTGTCTAAACCTCCTCCTCATCAGCTGTCACAGGGTGCCAGCTAGATGTCACTTTTACTCTGCATCCCTAGCTCACGACAGAGGAACTGAAGGTCAAATCACTAACAGCGAACTCAGCGTATAATGGGACCGAACATAAACCCTTGATAGCCTTAAAATGCACTCAACAGCTGAGTCGTTTCAGTGAATTGATCATGTTTATCAGAGTCTGCTGCACATCCTGCACAGCCCCTTTTAATCATTACGTATAATGTAGAGGAAGATAAGCTTTATGGGAATTTACTTCTTGTTGACACTGTAGCATAAATAGGCAGCGCAGGTGAGATATGACAAGAGCTGTGCCACACTTTATCTGGTTATGAATAATACAAGGAATGGTCTAAGCCATAATAACTGTGCAACCTTGTTTAAGCAGTTGTACTTGTTATGATGTGGACTTTGGGTCTGTCAGTTTTTCTAAGGTAGGTCAACAGATGCCCAGGATTACTTTACAGGGGCAGCATTATATAAAATTGACATAACTTCACGTCATGCTTTAATGTTATTCCCTCATCAAAAACATACTTGTATTGTTTTTGATGAGTGTTGCCTTGATATGTTCATGCATGTTTAAGGAATCCTTGAATCTCCTGTGGCAACCATTCATGGTATCTAAATGCTTGCCCCCACCAAGCTGTTGTGTTGCCTTTACAGCACAACTCCTTCTACAAAAGTGCTAGAGCAAGGGGATTAGCAAACACCTGGTGGAACTGCATGTCTGCTGAGCTCATCATACAAACTACTTCTCAGTGAAACACTGGTAAAAATGATCTTAGAGGCTTAATTCTTATGTGTTGAAGGCAGTATAGGAACGAGCAGGAGCATCTTAAAGAGACAGAGACCCAGTTTCAAGGCATTAAATTGTGTCTTTTAAGTTATTTTTAATGCAGCATTTTTACATTACACTGCAGCTAACATAGTAACTTGATTGTGCTATAAAATGGCACTATATGCCTGAAAAGTGTAAAATACTGCCTCTTTAAGTATAGCACTGGTGCATTTTCATAACAAAACCCAATGAATGTGCGTAAAAAGGTTGCTAATTGTGACAAAGCTGCAGAAAATTTTCTGAAAACCACCTTTGGCCCACTCTTGCTGAATATGTCTGTGATTTTCTGTGCTGTGAGGAGTCATTACGGACATTCTGGCTGCACTCAACTTTGGTTTCAGCAACATTTTCACCACAAACACAGAAACATCAGTCTTCATTCAGACTTGTTCCTTCAGTTTCAGTAAAAAGACAGAAACCATGTCACCGCCACGCAAATGCTTTTTGGCGGGCAAGAATATGACAACCACAATCATACCCCATCAAGTAACATTTATTGTTGCAGTCATTTATTAAATCCCAGTGATGTGGCGGTCTCTGATGTACTCCTATTATGACCAATGATAAAATGATTCTAATAATGGATTTTGGATTTAGATGGGAAGCTCAATGAGAACAAGCTGCATATAACTGACATTATAGTGAGACATCTGTAATCATCCAGGCAAAGTGAGAGAGAGAGGATGTGTATGTGTGCCATTTCTTGTTCAGCGTGGGTGAGAGTGTGCATTTGAGAGTAGGGTCACACTTTGTGCAATATCAGAAAAGCAATATTTCTTCAAACTGAGCCGTGTTGAAAAGAAGAAAATCACAGCAGGAAGAAAGGGATTGAAGGATCTTGCCTTTACAGTCATTTGTTTTCTGTACTGCAACTATCTTCTTGATGCGCATATTTGAATATTCAGATTGAATTATTTCTGTAGTGCTGAGATGGCAGCTCATTGTGAAGAGAGTGAATTCAAGTTGTGCATATCATATCAAATGTGACCATTCACTAAAGCCCTTAATGGTCGATTAGCCCATTAACTTGACTCTCTGTTCTCTGGTGTGGCAAAAATCACCCAAGAATGTTCATTTTTAATGTCAAAATATAAAAATATAGGTGTAAGCCCCATAAACTATGCTGATCTGTCTGCATGTTTAATGTGTTTGTTTTGTCAATTCTTAGAATGTCCTGTAGAGGGCACTAGACCCACATTTCTCCTGTGTCGGTACGAGAAGAAGAGTAAAGAGAGGGGAGAAGAAAAAGAAATGGCAGACTATGCAGACTAAGCACATTTCAGCAGAAATAGAGAAGTTACTACTCATAAGTGCTGCTGGGATACGAAAGAAATCTGTTTATTTTGAACTGGATAATGTACATTCTGTTCTGGGATTTCTCCAGTGAGTCTTGTTAAGGGAGGAAAGTTATTATGTTAGCTTAAGTTTTGGAAAAGCATGGCTCTCCTTTTCCTCCTGTTAGCCGGGTCGAGCGGGGTTCTCCGTGAGCGTCCTGCAACCGCGTGCTGCTAAAAACGAAACAACAACAAAACGTGTTGACGTCACAGATCACGGAGTTTTAATCTCATACAAAGCAATCGATCACAAAGTTGCAGAGATACAGAGATATGCATTTTCTCATGAAAATAAAAACACACAAGGGAAGACAAACGAACACAGAGACAGACAAAGGCGCCCAACGTGGAGTAAAAAGATGGAAAAAACTCTCCCTTCTCCGGTGTTGACCTGAAACTATAAACCAAAAGGGTGTTTCCCTATTTAATATATGCAAAAAAAAGGCGTTCTGTTGTTTTGACCAATCAGAGACCTGGTTCAGCCTCGAAGGTGCTCTGTTTTTTGTCCAAGCAAATCGGAGGGAAACCCCCAGTCCTGCACGAATATCCCCCGCACCGAAGTCCTGTTATAAATCTCGCCGACTCTCCTGGAGTTTCTTCCTACCACATTCCAGCTGCCGTTTCCATGGAGATGCTAATTTTATGGCTTTTGTATGCTCTTAAACAAACAGTTGAAGGCGTCTGCTTGTCTCCTCGGGCCTCTTTCGAAAGGTCACCCAAAGCCTGTTTTTTCAAATACGAGTGATTAACACATGTGGGAAGATTAAGTGTATTTTAGCATTAAATAATCATTTTCCTTAGCAGTCTGTTGTTTTATTTTCAGTTGCTTACTTACGCAGAATGGCTACCTAGCTGGAGCTAACGTTGCTCAGTTTTTTCGAACTGGAAAAAAACCAACCGGAGTATAAAATGTCGCTCTGTTTTTTTTTTTTCTTTTTTGGACGACCGATACCTGAACGAGCCAGTGGAGGTCCAGAAGCAGGAGGGTTCCGCCGCCATCTTTGTGACTCGGACTGAAGCCTGGAAAGACGGAGGGACTGGTGCTGCTGGATATTTTGCGTGGACAACAGATAAGCTTATTGAACAAAAAGGGGGCCTCCAGTCCTTTAATTTTTTTAAAATTCCAGAAACTATTTGTTCATGAACATTTTCAAAACTGACAACTTATGTGCACATTGACTGAACTGACTGAACTGTTATATTGAAGGACTAAATGGAATATGTAATTTCTTTGTTGAAATAAGCTTTAAAGCTACTGTTAAAAAAACTACCCTCAATTTTCTATATATTAATTTGATATTTTTATATAAGGGTGGACAATTTAAGTTTTATACATTAATTTTATTAAGGTAATTAGTGCTACCTGGATTATTATTTTTTTGTGGGGAAAGAAAAATAAACTTGAGTTGTTAAAACTTGTATGCTTATCATCCTCCTGTGTGACCCTAGAACAAAAGTAACTTTCCTACTGAATTTATTGCTAATTAAATTAAGTAGTGGTTACATAGGTAATATCATCTTTAAATGCATTTGTCAACTGGAGGGTGAATAAATTTCACGCTGACACAGAGGCAGAGTTACCCGATCACGTAAGAACAGCAAATTCTGGTTTTCATCTTGACAAATATTGGAAACATAAGAAATGAATATATAAGCTACGTTTATTCAACCAAAAGTGTCTACCTGATTACAGAGATGAAAATACATTTTTTCAGATTGGTTCATGTTGGTCAAAACATCTCATTTAACTCAATTATCAAATAAATTTGCCGGGACCAAGGTCTGCAGAACCATGAGGCAGAGGGAGCCCTGGCAGCTGGAGACCACAATGCTGTCATTAAAGAAACAGAAATTGACGATACAGTGTGTGCAAGCACACAGACAATTGGATAATGGAAAATTTTAAAACAGGTCTAAACCTGTAATTCTGCAAAGCACTGTCAGGGTGGACATGATCTCACAACAGAAGCAGTGATGGCTGTTTCACACAGAAAAAGTTGGCAGTATCTAAGCTCTCAAATCATAAAGGGACAGCTATACTGGTTTTTCAGTACTTATATCCTACTGACATGCATCTCTAGTTTTGTGATGCACCGTGGGTCGCAAAGTCACAAAGTTGGGGCTATTAATAGGGTGTGGACAGTCCTGGACACAATCATAAGTGGGAGCTTTTAAGATGTTAAGTAGCAAAATTGTTAATTACAACAAAGACCACGTCAGATCACTGTCTGTCACGAGGAATAACTGACTGTGTGATATATGTTTTATTGTTGCAGATACATTTGTATTTAAATAATTGTCCAAAGAAATCTTGGTAGTAGTTTTAAGTGTTAGTAAAAAAATATTCACATAAAATGCTACAATTTCATGTGAATATACAGTATATACATTTTTAAACTAGAGTTGGTTTATCACCATTCAAGTCTTCCTTTTTCCTTTGCTCTGCTCTGACAAGATGGAAAACCGATCTCTGCTATGTTAGAAATGCAGCATGTAACTTTTGTTAAAAAAAAAACAAACAAAAAAACCCTCCTCCTGACTCTGATTGGTTGTTTCTGACCACAAATGTTGCATTTCTTCAGATGGCAGAAGTAGCACTGGGAGGAGGTAAAAAAAGCTTAATTTTCTAACATATTATCCTTCTAATATTATACTACCAGGATATAGTGATAGTTTTAACAAATATGTGAAAAACACACTTTTTATAAAAGTTATATACTGCAGCTTTAAGCAGGAGGTGGTCATGACCTCTAATCAGAATCTCACTTTAGCAAATAAAAATAACTTGAACTATGCCTTTCCAGCTGCTCGCTCTTCTAGGTGCTAAGTAATCATGATTTAAATATTTTACTCTACTGATTATGCTTGAAGACTACGTGGATCCCGCTGTTGATCATGGAATATCCATCCAATGGTTACTTTTAGCGTGACAATGATGTTCAGAGCATTTTAGATAGACTTTTTAATTGTGACAATTGCTTCATTTTACTCATTTATGTTCAAAGTCATCAGATCTCAGTCCAATTAAAAAGTTCTACAGGGCTTTTTAAAAAACTGACCTATACAAGGTTCCTCTTGTAAGGAATTAAATAGAGAACAGAATTATCAACACCTCTAAAAGAAAAAGGTATTTCACCCCAGAATGATAAAAATGACAAAATCTTTAATATCTTCTCTGAAAATGCAACTAAAGAAATCAGGGCTAAGAGAGCTGTTGGACTCATGCCCATGTACAGTGTTGTCTTTTACCACTTATATCCAAACAGTTAGATGAGAAAATTATTACATAGCGTCTGTAGAGAACAAGGTTGAAAGAAAAACAGCTGAGAAGTAGTGATTTAACGTAATTGCCAGCGGATTTTATTACTGTATATGCTGTAACTCTCAGGGACTTGTTGAAAAATATAACAAACTAATCTGTAGTAAGGAAGAATCAAGGCTGCACTTTATCTTGAAAATGAAGCCTCGAAGCAACTTTTCTGGCTTGGAATGAGATGTCAATCAAGCAGTTATAGCCCTGAGTGCTGGCTGAGCATCCAGTAATTCACTTCAAGGCTGTGTTGAGAGCAAATGTGTGTTAAGTACATATATTTTCTCTGTATTATATCTTGCGCGTACCTATTCATTACCATCATCACAGTTATTTCCATCAACTGCTTTCATTTTCCAAATTATTGTCATGGCTGTGACTGATTGCATTCAAATGTACTAAAGGCTCAGTACAGGCTTTAAAAGCTCCCAGCAGGTGGTCTTGCTGCAGCACATGCTGTGTTTGAACTGCTTTCTAAGGACTTGGTAAGGCAAAAGGAAATAATTTTAGTTCGTACCAAAATTGTAAGGGTTTCTATCTGAATGAATGTGTCCTTTTATTGGAAAAGCAAGAGTGTTTTTCTTGCAGTTATTTTTTTGATACTCTGCTGAAATCGTCTTGAACAAACATGATATTTGGGAAGCAACAAGGTGGTTACTGTGGCCTTATGTTAGTAGTCACGAGCATGTTGCTGTGTGGCTGACTAAAAAAAATTAATATATTAAAATGGAAAATATATTTTTTAATAGCTTAAAAAATATATTTTTAAGTTATTTAATAGTTTGAGGCTTCTTTTGATGTACTTATGCTGCTCTTACGTGATACGTTGATACATGGTACCAGTTCAGGGTATATGCAAAGCAGCTTTAGAGTACTGACTGATACAGAGTGACGATGAGTGTAATGTGGATATTTTTAAAGTTTTCAAGAAATATTAGGAAAGCTTTTTTATTATATCTGAGAGACTTTTAATGGATGAAAAGCAGCATGATCAGCTGCTCGGGCGACAGCCAGCTGACTGAGGGATTTCTGAGAATAACTTGATGTGATGTGTTAGGAGGGTGGGCAGCAGAGCCAAACCCAAAGGACTGATTATTTATAGTTCAGCTGATTTCCAAGTACACTTGTTGTATGTACACCTGTTCTGGATATCACTGTTATTTGGACCTTGTTTTTTGCCTTTTAATTTTTCAGGTGCTGCTTAGCAACAGGCACCCGCCGGCTGCTTATTTCAGCTTTCTAACTGAGGAGCTGAGGATTTTTAAAGGGAAAATACTGAGGGTCTAACTATGTGTCCTATTTAACACACTTTCCTGTTAACTCTGCTTAACTCAATTCCCGGCAACAATCCACAAATCTTATATTTAAAAAAATGAGTAAAAACGCAAAACATATTTTCATTTTAGGCATACCCAGAAGACAGCAGTGATTTTACCTGTTGCACATTTGCAAAGTTTTCACTCTTCTTCAAGTTTGAATTGTAATACATTCTACAATTTAAAGACGTCTTTCTATAATGTCTGTAGAATAAAGGGGATTCAAGTAGTTTAGCAACTTTATTGGCAACGGTACAATTTATAGTTCTGTTGCAGAATATAGAAAACACAAGAACAGCATAACGTCGTTGGTCACAATTGGCTTTTATGTTGGACATAGCAAGTCTATTACATAAAAGCAATCACATTTCATATTTCAACTGGTTCATACTTCCCTTGACCTTGAATTTCATGCCATTAAGTTTGTTTTTATCAGAAGTAATTAAACCATATTTATTCTATTTACCAAATAATATTTCTTATCCAGCTCACCATGCAAACAGATTATAAACTACTTTGACTGGGTTTATCTCTGTAAAGCTATAGTGCAATTACTGTTGCATCAAATTTTGGCTCAAAAATACAAAAATAATACCTGGAAAGCAAATGTGAGTAAGCATTTTTGCATGCCTAGCTAAATATCCCTACAAATATCAAGCTTTTTTTGCTATTATCTCTTGTGTATATATATATATTGATCCTACCACTTTGCTTTGTAATTCCCACCACTGGGTTCTGTATTTTAATTTGCTGGTTGTGATTGCTTGTTTTTCAATGAATACTCTGATCGGAAGAAAAAGACCTGCCTGTCATTGGCTGGTAGTGTGGTTCATTCACATTCACTTTGTCAAACTGCAAGCATCAGAGTTGAGAGTGAACATCTCTTGAGCAGATAGAGCAAGAGTTTGGCAGAGCTGAGTAACATATTCAGTGAGAGTCTGTGAGATTTAAAAGCACACACCACAAATTATTGCTTGTTCACATAATTCGCTCACATCACCTTCACTGTGAGCTCACTTCGGTGGCACAAATATAACTAGACAACAGTGTTTGAGGCCAAGAACCAGCTCTGTTCACTAGTATTGAAGCCGCAGAACATTTTACATTCATCAAAGCAACACAAACATTGAAAATCGCTGAACCCCGTCAAAAATAATTATTTTATTTCTCAAAATTGCTGCCAGATTGCAAAAATCAACAATCAAAACACTCCCACAACATTCAAAGCATTATCTACTGGAAGAATAAGCTATTTTTTTCTTCCTGCAACAGTATCACAGGAGAAACACCAGATTGCATACAAATAAGACAAATGTGTGAAGACACATTATACATGCTGAAGATTTAGTTTCAGATGTTATTTTTTCATTGTATTTCTTTGCTTCTGTTTTAAAGTTGTAACAGTCCCACTGTTTTTATCTTTTCCCCTTTTACCAAAAATGATTTGCTTGTTTTTGTAAACTAAATTGGAATATATCTTAGTCACAAGATATTGTATTATGATTATTTGTTACAACTTAAAAAAATGCAAAAGCTCTTCATCCATTTCTCAAAAGGAGGCATTAACTTTTTTCCCCAGAAGTTTTAAAGTGCCATCTTCCATTCTAGTTTTACTTTTGTATACAGAGTTCAAAAGAACCCATCCTTCATTGCTGTTGTGAGTACAGGGGGGTAAAACAGTGGAGGGGAGCAGTGAGCCCGTCTGTTTAGATGTTTACCTTCTTCATTTTAATGCACAAGGTGTGTGTGAAATATGACAAGGATTGGGTGGTGCGGACGTGTTTGGATATGTTCATGCTTCTGTGTGTGTTCTAACCGAGGGGAAGCAAAGGGAGAGGCAGAGGATGAACATGCTTTATGACAGTAGTAAAATTCTCCATGGTCCGTCTGCTTGGGAAGAGCCAAGGGCAGAATGTTTATGGCTCCCAAACATTATAAACTACCCCTGTGCATTTACCTCAAGCTGCTGTGTTTGGCCAGCCATGTCCTTCTGTGGCAGAATGGGCTACTGAGTGGTGTGTCTCTTCATGAATACTAACTATACCTGTGTTTCACTATCATTAAATGTATCTTTGCCATTTCCAGCTGCAGCTCGTACTCTTGTGAAGTCTGGAGTATTGAGGTCTGATTTCATGTGGTGAATATCAACTGGTACAGCATCCAAACTGGTGTGTTAGTTTAATCAAAGCATGTCTCCTTCATAACTCACACATTTAAATAGACAAACAAGTCTAAGTAAGTTCTAATAATTGGGAACAGTATTAAGAAATGCCTCACATAGTGTCTGGGCAAAGGTTATCTGACGGACTGCTATGACCTACAAGACGAGGGTCATCTCTCAATAAACACAGCTTGTTTAGTTCATGCTGACCCCGTATGTAGGACCCGAAGAAATCTGTTTTATTTATTCATTTTTAAAAATTCTGTTTGTTTAGTTGTGTTTTTAGAATGGTGCTATTCTTGTTCAATGCAGAAAATATTTGCTCTCATGTTTGATGTATAAAATATTGGCAAGACATTTCAAAAGGAATAAATATGAACAAATTTGAATAAGGAAAAAAAACCAATGCAATGTGTGTTTTAAGAACATTTCAGTTTTTATTTAAATTAATTTTGAAAAAATTGTTTACTGGTTTTACTCTATTGAATAATGATAAGCTTACTAATGTGTTTTACTTTAGATTCAAAACTATTTTGTGTGATTCAAATATTAGCATGTTTACATATTTATAGGCATTAGCTTGATGCCTATGTATATATTCTATGCTGAATCTTTAGGAATTGAAGATTTTTAGAGTGCAGCATTCTCTCCTGTTTGCTTTTCTTGACACATCTTTAATTTCTCTCATACATTAACTTTGCAGTGGTTGAAGTGGCTGATAGAGGCAGAACACTTCAGTCAAAGAACGAGAGGCTAAAGTTCTTCTAATTACGTATATTTGTCAAATCCATTCATTTAGCAACTTATTGTTCATCTATTTCAGATGAATACTTAAAGTAATGCATATTTGAATCTGTATGTGAGGTCTGTGAACAGAGGGAAATAAAGACAATAAGTATAAATTGTGTAAATTTAACTGCTAAATAAGCAACAGCACACACTTGTAACAAATACATCAGAAATTATTCACAACAAATGGCCAACAGTGAAATAATATGTACATAATCCACCATTATGCATAACAGCAGGATATAATGTGGTGCAATTTATAGTCACAGGAGGCAACACCGTGGTAACAGGAAATGAATAATCCACCTCACTACATTCAGATGCAAACAATAATACCATGTGACTTCAATTGACAGTACACATCAATGCAGTTTAATTCACCAATTTACTTCTTTACTTTTACAGAACTAGAGAAAATATAGTTAGAAGAGTAGATAATTATTAGTTAACTTGCTCACATGAATGCACAAAATCACTAACCGGATCACGTCTTGATGATGTCTTGATGTGAAAGAGTTAGCGAAACATTTTGGTTTGGTTGTTTTAGTCTGCACCTTCGTGCAACTGTTGTGTTCACATTTAGAAAAACAAACTTCACCAAGGGGCGAAACCAAGCAGGCAGTTTAATGAACACATCAAGTATTAGTAGTCTAAACTTGCCTTGAGGCCAATTTGCAATGGGAGACACAGCAAGGAGATCAATGTAGTTTGAAAATCACTTGTGGTTTGTGAACCATCCATACATTGCCGGTCAACATTCATGTCCTCTGATTGGTGTATATGGTTTTGCCAAAAGGGTTGAAAATGATGCATACACCTTTTTGTCTGGTTATTGGCGCTGACATCCTGCAAAACATTAAAAAGTTCTTTCCTCTGGTACAGTTGAGAATTTTTAACGAGATCTGTGCCCTTTTTGGTGTTTTCCTGAATTGAAAAATAAGGAGCAGGAACTAAGGAAGCTCTTGTAGCTGTTATCAACAATAATACTGATTTGATGGACTAAAACATCCCTAATGAAGCAAATTAACAAAAAAAGTGGGGATTAACAATTGCTTTGATGTGGAAACAAAAGAGGAATGAATCAAGAGGTTATCAGTAATATTCAGTAATTTCTGTGCCTCAAGACCATTTAACGCTTGATTCAGAGTCTATTGACACCGATCAGAGTTGAAAAAGTTTTATGCTTTTGTGTAGAAAGTAAACCCTATCTTACTAATACTTTGTGTAATTTCTGTTTCTCATGTAACACTTACTGATGTAATTGGTGCTTAAAAGATAAAGCGTCTGTCCATCAGCTGGAGAGTAAGAGCGTTGCTGCTCCTTCAGTCCACATGGTGAAGTCCTTCCGGCCAGGCTGCCGAACTCCACATTCCCACTGATGTGCTCACTGGTGTGAGTGTGAAAAATGTGCTACTTGTTTATGAAAAGGATGTATCATGTGAAGGCTTTGGAGTGATCATTAAGCCTCCAGACATTTTATAAATGCGGTTCATTTAACTCTTGCCTCGTAGGTCCGTCTCAGCTAGTGGTGGATTGTAACTAAGTACATTTATAGAAGCACTTGTAAGGAGTAATTAATCCACAATAAAAATAGCCCTAGACTGCAACCCTCTTAAAAAAAACTATTAAGCTGTTAACACTTAAAGTGCTTAAACCTAGCAGTATTAGAAATATTCCAGAAATATTCTAATACTGTCTGATATACGGTGTTCGGTGTTTTGTGCTTAATTTGTTCAATAAAGACCAGAAATACAGTCTGTAAATGCATTCCAGTTACTTCTTTACCACTGCTCCTAGCCGGTTTAATCAGCTCCATATTAATTTGGCATTTCATCCCCTGGTCAAGATGCTCATCACTTATAATACATAAAGGCTGGTTCACTTGGTGTAAACAGATGATATATTAATATCAGAGACATCCAGTAGCTCCAAAAAAGCCAAATCTGTCCATTTATAAAATCAAACCACAGAATCCATTGTCTATGACTATGAATTGCATAAGTTTTCATATCTTTTCAAACTCTTATGTTATCAGGCTGCAGCATGGAAAATTAGTCCCACCTGGCCTTTGAAGCAAAAGAGACCCTCTCTTCATAGATGCGCATGATGTACTTTACCCACTAAGACCTGCTGCACAGAGGCACTCCATCTGAATCCTAACACCATTTTACACTCAGACTCTGAAAGCTCCTGTCAAGGGATATAAGATTTATTTGCCTGTAATTGCCTAATTTTGCCTTTCCTGCAGGCTCAGAGGGAGCTACAGCCCACCAGTAGACAGTCTAACCTTGCCTACTGAGAAACAGTCCAAGGATGTAATACTGTCAGCGTCACAAAGTCCTCGCTGGTGATTTATCATCAATGCCTCCCTCGCTTCCTTCCTTCCCTGCCTCCCTCCTTCTGCGCTTTACTTCTCCCCACCTTCTGCTTGAACAAACAGCGACTTGTTACGGCTTCGCTCACTGAACTGTGCGGAGTGTTTACGCTGCATCGCAAAGCATGGATCTGTTGATAGAGGTAACTTGGAACTAACATAAGAAGAGAGATGTCTTGAATGACTGCAACACACTCTGGATGGGCTGTTTGTCGGGATCAATAGAGCAGTCTGAACAAGCAAGCAAAGGAAGTGCCTTTGTTGTTCCAGGGTGGTTTCAGGTCAATGATTATGAATGTTTACTCTTGTGAGGCTCTGGAAATGAAAGCACTTGTGGGGTGATCTGCAGTTTCAAGGCTTTATAGCAGTCCTATACTAGTGGTATTGTGATGTTTTGCAATCAGAAATGCAGAATTGTTCTTTTTTTTTTTAGAGGGCCTTGGATTATTTTAACTTTAATGCACCAAATTTAATGCAACATGATCACACACTTTAAGTGTTGATGGACCATTTTTCACCATGGCACCATTTTGAACAAAATCTGTCTCTTGCAAACATAGATTTTGACTTATTCTGTATATTGCTCATGCAGTTTTAGGATGCATTGGTTGTCATGGTTTACCTATCAGATTATATGCTTTGCATTTATGCATTATGCCATTTGTAGCTTGTTAGTAACAAACTACAAAGGTTTTGTTCTGGGTTATGTCTGCACCCTGCAAAGAAAGGAGAACAGTTTATTGGGGCTCCTACTCATTTTTCAGAAATTCACTGTCATGACATATTCAGTTTGTAAGTGGATAGGTATTTAATGTGAAATCCGGAAAATACAAATTCTTGAAAGAGAGAAACAAGGAAGCAGAAGACAGGAAAGGAACAGCAAATAATACAGGACACTAGGACAATGAAGGAATAAAGAACAGAAAAAAAACACAGAGAAGCATTAAAAGATACAAAAAACAAATGAAAAGAAAGTCTATTGGGCAAGACATAAGGACATGAGAAAAGAAGGAAGAAATTGTTAATTTGAGGAAAAATTGAAGGTAAAGACACAAGGAAACAGGAATAATAAATGAAGAAAGACATAAGGCAGCTGAGAACACAAGGTTGTTTCTGGCGTGGGAAATTTGCTTGGCTATAAATAATTTTTGCTCAAATGTGAATTATTGTAGACATAGAACAAATTATGGGAGCATTCACAGCTTAAGTGTGAAGTATGGTTGTAAAAATAGAATACTC
The DNA here is from genome assembly GCF_003331165.1 of Xiphophorus hellerii. NCBI lineage: Eukaryota > Metazoa > Chordata > Actinopteri > Cyprinodontiformes > Poeciliidae > Xiphophorus > Xiphophorus hellerii. The sequence continues at coordinate 21,555,306 of NC_045675.1, forward strand.
TAATGGTATAATGCATAAATGTAAAGCTAATAATCTGGTTTGTAGACATCATGATGTGCTAGTTGTTAATGCTAATCAGACTGTGAGAGGATGAATCTAACAACAAGCCCCTCAACAGCATGTGATATTATTCCCCCCCCCCAAATAAATTAATCCTTTGAATAAAGAGATCAGTTTTAATAGATTGTACTTTAATAAAAAGAATATTACAGGCCTCCATAATAACAGTGTGAGTGATGCAGCAGACATTGCTCACATTAAACATTTTGATTTCTTGTGGCTGGGAAACCGCAGGCTCCACTAATGATATTAATAATGACTCTGTTCCATGCGTGTGTCCCAGTGGGCCATTACCAGTGAGCAAACATACACACAACCAGATTGCCGGAAGAGACATTAACATTGGATACATTGTTTTTTAGCTTTATTAATTACATATTTGCCTGACAAACGGTCTGCAGTGAAAAAACATGCTTTAGACCTGTGTGCACTCATGAAACACCCACGCTTATCTCTTTTAACGACATGTCTTTCTAGGATCTGGTACAAATGTATACATTGTGTGCAATTAACTCACCTCACTGCTGCCAAAGTAAAGAACGTTTCACCTTTATAGATCACATTCTCCACAGTGCTTCTGAATTAAACCCTCCATACATTTCTTTAACTTTGTCTCACCTAGGGATTGTGTGAGGGATGAGGCCTTTCTCAACAGTCAAGATGTTGAAGTCATTGTGAACCACAGACAGGTTGCCCCGCAATTATAGAGCCTTAAAGAGATGGATCCAGCTTTTTGAAGTGAGGTTTTCTGAAGTTGCCTTCAATGATAAGTGCACATGTAGCAGACAGTTATAACACCAGGAATATTTATATCCAGAGGCTACAAGACTGCATTGCTTTTTTGTTTTTCGCATGTTTCTGTATTCCAAGCATAGCATGCACAGAAGCTTGTTGCCTAAATGTTGCAAGGAGAAGTTTTTCTCTACAAAAAGTATACTTTCAGATGAAATACTAATGATTGAGTTTATTAAGTCAAGATTGCAATGTTTTATTGGTTGACATAATCCATCAACAAGCTCACATAATTCTGACTGAACCTTTGTTTTTCTACAAGGTTGTGAGGACTTTATTTCTGTCAGGTACAGGAATAATTATGAATAAATTAACAGAACCTCACTTCAGGAAATTCAAATAATGCACATGAATAACTTTAATGTTACTAAATGAAATGGTAAAGGGATTAATTGGAGCCAATTGAATCCTACTCATGGAGGAGTAAACATACGCCTTTGATTTATAATGGTACTCTAGGGAGAGCAATGCTCTTAAAGCCTTCTCAAGCAGTTTTAACTGATAAATCAGAATAAATTGTCAATGTTTAAGTTCTAAAATACATATTAAAGCAACCACAGGTGGCCAGGGTTATTGATCTCACTGATTTTAAGTTTGGCTGAAGTATGTGTGCTACTGCAGGAGACACATCTTTCATGCTTCAATTATTGAAGATTTATAGAATATTAGAAATTTTTATGCCAGTTTCGGAGTTTATCAGCTATAAAATTGTCTTAAATCGTATCTTTACACTGATGGGTAAAACCACAATTAGAGCTCTTCCTTTACTCTTTTTTTCTACTCTTGAATATGGCAAAGACAACAAAACACAGCATTCAAATAAGGCAGATGTGTGTTATGATCTTCACAAATAAAGACATGGATACAAGAAAATAACTACTGGCCTAAACTTGCCTACTCCTACAGTAAGAGCAATAATTAAAAAGTTTAAAACAAGTGAAACTGTAACTAACAATGCTGCACCAATACCCACACATCCACAGTGATGAGGACAGTCATGAAGATAAAAATAAATCTTAAAATCTCACAAGTAATGAAGTAAACAGTGACCTCTTGGTATTACCAAGTTTTTGCAAAAGTATTTATCATGAACTATTTTTGCACATTATTGCTAGGAGTTCCAGTAACTGTGACAACACATTTTAATCTGAAATTGATAAACTTGTTCAACCACCAGACTTTCAATACAGAATAAATTTCAATGGGAGAAATTACGTACAGTTCACAATCCTCAAAGGATACCTGATTGGGTTACCGGCCATAGCAGGATCAACACAAACACTCACTAGATCACAGGTGTCAAACTCCAGTCCTCGAGGGCCGCTGTCCTGCAGTTTTTAGATGTGCCACAGATACAAAACTCTGGAATGAAATGGCTTAATTACCTCCTCCTTGTGTAGATCAGTCCTCCAGAGCCTTGCTAATGACCTAATTATTCTATTCAGGTGTGGTGCAGCAGAGGCACATCTAAAAGTTGCAGGACAGCGGCCCTTGAGGACTGGAGTTTGAGACCCCTGCTTAGATAATCAATGGATGGTCAGGTTGGAGTCACTTATCCTAAATGTCTTTGGACTCTTGGAAAACCCGCAAACAACCCACACATGGTAGGAAAACCCATAATCATGTTATTTAAAGAATTAATCTATCATATTGGATCATGGTGCTGAAAAACCATTTTGAAAGTGTCCAGCTGAGTTGAAATCTGATACTAAAGGTCTCCTGCTGTGTTGATTTGCCATCATAGGATTCTAACTAAACATGTGTGACACAATCAAAGTGGGCACAAATTGGTACATGAAGTACATAAATACTATTTTTTTTAAAATTTTAACTTAATTTTTATTTGGTTTTCCTTATTTTCCATGTCCTTTGGGAATTACTTTGTAGTAGTTGTTAAAAGCAAACATTCCCTGCATAACTTACCACTTTCTATTCTTATGAGCCTTTGTGACCTTGCACATTCTGCTGGATGCAGTAGGTCAGCCAACCACATAGGTCTAATTAGCAAGAATATCTGAAAACACGCATCCTGGTCTTCAGGGTCTCAATATTATTATGTGCTTGCAATTTTTTCCTTTATAGTTCAACTACAAGTTTTTGGGTCAGATCAAATGTAATTTTAAATGCCCTTTGAATGCAATGAGAGAAGGACTGTGTACACTTTATGTTGTACACTGTGTGTGTGTAATAATATGCACTTTTTGCAGTTGTGTGTCACCCCTCATCGTAGTTCATAGTGGGTACGTGTTTGACTGCTTTTTGAGGTGAACCAGGGTCATAATATTCCTGGATTAACTTCAACCCCCTCAGTCCATACTGAGGCTTTCAGTTGATTGCAAGGTGTAATAAATGTGTAGATCACAGAATTAAATCACTTGAAAGGAGATCTGAAACAGATGGAAACAAAGTCCCTTAAATGATTTTTCTTAATGAGGCTTGCCAGGTTTATGGAAAAATGATGTTAATTAATAAGGAAAAGAATAAATGCTATATTTGTGTACTTTATGCTACTTTATGTATCTAGTTTGCACTGAGATATTAGTAGAATTAATGAAGTAGGAAAAATTACCATCTGAATCATGTTTGTAGTGAATAATCTCTAATTGGATCCCATTTTATATTTTGGCAAATATGCCACATAATTAATTAAAAGTTAACAAAACACTTTAAAACGTGAATAAATTTATGACACTGTTGCACTCATCATTTTCAGCTGAAGTGGTTTGTATATTTTATTTTTAAATATAGAAAAGAAAGTCAGGCTGCCTAATATGTTGTACTGTAAATACGCTGGTATGCTTTAGCATCAGTGCTTTAATGCTATTTGTTTTGGAACAATTATTTAAAAAAAGTCTGTGTGGAAAAAAAATAGCTCAAATAGTTTTGGTTTAAACACAAAGTGACTCAATCTGTTACCATACAGCCTATGTAGAAGATTACATTTTATCAGAAATTTTAATAATTATAATGATCTGGCTGGAATATTTCAGAAAAGCAACTTTTGGGATGGGTGTCACTTTTGATGTATCAACAGCACCTGCTGTATTTGTTGCCTTATTGTGAACTGAGGCATTTTGGGCTTGTTTTTGCAACAAAATGTTACTTGGAAATATTGGCAGCTTAGCTGTTTGTCTGGGCTCATAGTCAAAATGTGGTTGGTCTTCACAGCTTTGTTTTAGTTCACCTGCTTAATACAGAGAAAACAAAAACAGCCAGACAAAGTGAAATGAAATAAAAGCTGCCAATTGTGACTAAATGCTGCCTGGCTCATGTATTTGCTGAAACTGTTGTCTGCATCTCTCCTGTCCATCCCAAAGTCTAAATCCACAATGACACCAAGCATAACTTAAGTAATTGAAAGAGAGAGGAAGGAGAACTGATCTCGAAAAAGACATTGCAAGGAATCTTACTTTAACCAGACATTAACATGAGTTTTGAATACCTATAGCGCTCTGAAAAAATGGGGGCATCAGGCATTTGAGCTGCCGTATAAGTTTTACGAAGTTTTTACTTTTATACTTGTCTTGAGAAGTTAGGAGACCTGCCACTAAAGGAGGGACATCCAGAGGCACTTGGATTGGCAATGGCCTTTCAAAAACCCTAAATGTTCCTGAAAGCTTTCAGTTTATTTGAAAAGATATGTTATATTAATCCCACAGGAAATTGTGGGATTAATATAACAATTTTAATAAATTAAATTAAAGTAGTTTTTCAGACTTATGTCTTATATTATTAAAAAAAAGTACTTTTATTTTAGTAAGGGTACACAGACTGATGGTCTCAAGCCTTTATTTTTGTTAAGTAAGATGATTTTTGTAGATGGGGACGGTGTGAACAGGAAAGATCTCCTGTAGCATTCTGAAGGACAGTGAATCTGAAAAGGCCTCTCACTGAAGGAACTTTGCTGTTGTATTACACATAAATGAAAAGGATGCTTGGTTTTGTTCTTTGTTTTTCATTTTATGGCACATCTTTGTTTGCACATTAATCTTGAGAGGAGTCCTCAGAACAGAGCCAGTCTTTTTTTATCAGCTTTTTTAAATGACTTGCTCTGATGCTGCTACACCAACAGATGATGGCAGAATAGATTCCGATACAGACTTACAGAAAATATACCGCTTCTTTCTGCAAACACTGAAGGACCAAAGCTTCAGTACAGTCTGCCCATTCCCCTCTTGGCGTGACTGTAGCGGCTCCAGTCCATTCTGTTGTGGATGAACGCCAAAGTCCCCTGATGGGAACAATGTACGACATATCCCTGTTACCCTGCAATATATAGGCAGCTCCTTTGCTTTTTTCACTTTTAGGATGAAGTGATTGTTATCACACCATGTCACAAAGCAGACCACTGGTTCTCTGTACTCTGTTGTCCATCTCTGAAACACACAACTGGAGTCAACTGGGTAATTCTGCAGATGACAGGACTTTGACTGAAAGACTGAGGCGTAGTGAGTAAAAATGAATGGTGGAAGTACCATTCCCTGAGGTGCTCCTGTGCTGCTCACCACCTGGTTCAGTCACACAACACTTCTGTCTCACAAAGTGTCATATATGTGTGTCTTGAGGATAAATTGCACTGGAGAAATGTGTATATATATATAAATTAAACAAATTTGCTTTTAAAGTTACAATGTACAGTAGTTCTTTAAGTTTATTGTGATAAAGAGCTTATAAAGACATGCGCAAGCCTAACCACTCAAAATAATAAATAATGAAAATTCTGAAATATGTTTACACAATAACAAAAAAAAGGAAATAAAAATGAGGATCTACATGGATAGTCTCAATTTACTCTGGACAACAAACTGGTACACTGTTACAGAGGGAACAGGTATTGGGCTGAAGGAACCTGGGATAATTGAAGAAATATAAAAAAAAAAAATGTTTAAAATCAATTGATATTAATTGATCAATTGCTGTTAAGGAGCAAGTTTGGGTTTGTTTAATGCTGTAGCCAGCTACAAAAAATTCTGTTGAACCATTAATAGCTTCAACTGCTAGCCCAGACTACATGAGGAGTTTTTTTTTTTTTCATAAATTCATTTAATTTTTCCACAAATTAAATTGGTCTTAGGAGTCTTTCCATTACTGTCAATGATGCGTCACCAAATCCGGTTGCTGTGGAATATTTTATTTTTTATTTTTGTCCTCAGGAACACTGCCCTGCATGTTTTAAATGTTTCCTTGCCTCGACACACCTAATTTAAATTAATGGGTCATTAACAAGTTTCTGCTGAGCTTGATGACATGCTGAGGTGGTAATTCATTCAGTCATTTGAATCCTGTGGAGCAGAATGTCTAAAACACGCAGGGCAGTGGGTCCTGAAGACTCTGCATTGCACTAAACAGGCACACACTTATTTTCTTTTGCCAAGATCAAAATGTTTTCTTAAATTAATGACAAATACAATACATGTCATAATGAGCACTTTGTGTTTTTTTTATTGAAACCCTTTAGGACTGATAGATTGTTAATGAGATACGTTGATGTGTTTTAAACAGCTTTTTTTCTACAATGAAAACATGCCACCCACGCCTCTGTTCATTGTATCATACCATCAAATGGAAACGGAGCAAGTCTGGTGCTTTATAAGTGTGGAAGCTGACACGAGTTCTGAAGGTTTTACACACTAATCACTTTGACATGTTGACCTCTTGACAAAAACAACAAAACCAAAACTAACTAACCGATAAGAAATGATCAACTGGTGTTCTCGATTCATCACTTGAAAGAGGAGTAGCTAGTTTGAATTTCTCTACATTTTTATTTTTCTAACACTCAGAATAAGTCTGTGGGTTGATGACATGAATTATGTTGGAGACAAAAAAGGAAAACATAACTTTGAGTAAGTATAAGTTAACTTTTTGCTTTTTAGGATTTTATCTCCCATATTTGATTTGTAGTGAGATAAACAGAAAACCTTTATAAAAAAATTTTAAGAGAGAAAAATCTGTTTACTGTAGTTATTAATAGCTATTTCCTTTAACCGATTCGGTGTCGGCTAAAGGAAAACAGTTGGCCATTAGTAACAGAGGTTTTACGCTGGCCAGATTTATTTCTTACACATTTTTAAAATCTCTTTAGAGCCCCAACCCTTACATTATTTAAGATTTAATTAAGTTTTGCATAAACATGCAAAGCTTTTGTATGCACTGAACTTCAGTAACGTCCTCCTTTGGAATATAATTTCCGTCTCTGATGCAGAAATCCATATCTGCACTTTGTGAAAACATCTGAGACTCTGCAGAGTTTTTTTAAGTTGCTTGTTGCTTCTGTGAGTTCTGCAAAGCGCTTCATCTCGTCGAGAGCTTCTGTGAGACCTCAGGCAAAGTCTGAAAGCTCATTCCTATCACCTCCATCTAATCTCCAGTGTCCATGCCCTGCAGATACTCAAAAGGCAGCTTGGTGGCTCAAAAACTAAACTTTATTTTGAAACAAAACCTGAGGTTCAGGAAGCTTTTAATATATCTAAAACTCTGTGTTCATATAACTTATTTTGTACTCCCAGGCAAATGTATCCAAGTAGAAATAAATTTGCAAATATGTGACGAACAGCATCCTTTTTTCTGACTGTTAGAAAGTGTTGCTTCTATAAAAAGTCAGCCACTGAGGCTGCTGGCAGAGTTAACACCTTTTGAATTCAAACCGATCTACTTTGAGATCAGGCTTCGGGACATTTTGTTTCGTTCAAAACTGAACCCAGCTATTTATCATAATGCTAGACTCTAAATATATTTGGCAGACAATACTGTTTTAAAGAATATTGCCTTTTAGCCATTTAACTTGTCAGACTTGCTTCAAGAATGCATAGCCCCTAAAAGTACTTTAAAACTTACATAAAACATTGCTGAACACCAGAGCAGAGACCTTGTGTTGAATTGAACGAAATATCTTTTTTGCAAAAAGATGCTCAGAGTGATAATAATAATAAAAAAATCAATGAACTGAAGGTGTTTCCCATGAAAATGAAAATAAAAAGCTATTCACAAAGCAGGTTAACCCTTGAAAGAGTTTCCAAGGGAATAAAGCATTATGAGCAGGTAGGAGTTCTTTGATCAAAGAGTTTCTTTTGTAAAGGTTAGGTAGGTAGAAAAGAAAAGAAGAGAAAATATTTATTTCAAACAATGTAAGAATGTGAGTTTTAAAACCTCTAAAGATTGAAAAGGATAATATTCATCATTGACCCTTTTATGTGCCAAAAATATTGAATAGTTCACATATACCTTAAGTTTTAAAGTGAATATATTTCAAATTTTACACTTTTAAGAATGAAAACTTGAATGGGTGGGAGGTAATTGTATAATATGCAACAACACTGTTAATACCTTAAAGAGGCAGTGTTATTTATCTTCCCAGCATATATTGCCATTTTACAGCCCAAACAAGGAACTAAATTATCGTTAGTTGTTATAAAAATGTTGTATACACCAAAAATAACTTAAAAGAAATTTGACTTTGCAATTTGATGCCTTGAAATCGGCCTCTGTCTCTCTTTGTGACACTCCGCTTTCAGCATGGCACCACAACAAAGCTTCTCCGTTATGCCATTTACAACCGTTCCTAGGAGCGTTTGACTCAGAGGCAGTTTCCATGATGAGCTCAGCAGACTTGCAGCTCCACCAGGTGTTTGCTAATTGCTGCTTCAACTTGTCTGAAACAGCTGTGGGGCAGAAACTCGGCTGGAGACCGCAGCTCCAAGGAGGAGCTTTATGAAAAAAGGCGCTGCTTTGAATTAGTAGGCGTTTAGGCACCCCCAAATGGCTGCTACGGTGGATTCAAGGATTTCCCAAACATGTATGAAAGAATGAAAGCAACACTCCAGGTATGTTTTTAATGAGGGAATGACATGATATGAAGCTCAAAAAAGTTGATTTTAGATAATGTTCCCCTTTAAAAGCCAAGATCTTATTAAAAATGAACATTTTGATAGTTTAAAAGTGACTGTTATTGCAAATGTAGGCAAAACGGAGCGTTTTTTTTTTTTTCAGGCAAAATTTCACTCATTGTACTTTCTGCCAATAAAAGCAATAAATATGAGTAAGAGAAGACATTTTTGGAAATCAGTTATTAGAAAATACACATTATGTAAGCAACAGGATAGGTCAACTATGAACATAAATTAATTTATTGTAACCCGACTGAAATGAATTTATTTCTACATCTTGTTCAAGGCAAACTAGAACATCCCAAAAATAAATACAAGCAGAATATATTGGAATAAGCACATAAATCTTTGTGATGCTCAGTGTGATTTTTTTTCAAAATAAGAATCCTAATTGATTCTTAAGTCCTGTAATCCAGATAGAGCAACAGACAACTCTATATAAAACTGAGATGGATGTGATTTTGTACTGTGTTCCTAATGAGGATGACAGTAAGAAAAAAATGCCCTGAATGATATTGCTGGCATGGTCAGAGAGCTCAGATAGTGGTACATTTTGACGTCCTATTAGACAAACAGATCCATCTCATAAACAGATATAGAAAGTCTATTTAGTCTAATCATGTGTAATCCAATCAGAGTTGTGGAATAACATTTTGAAAATTGGTAAAATGAGACACTCACCATAGCATGATACAGTAGACAATTCTATCAAAGAAAAAAAATCTCTGTGAAAGTTAAAGCCCTTAGTTGGTCTTTAATCACTTTCATACTGTTTCCCTTGTTCAGACTCTAACTAAAATCAAATGCTTTCCTAAAAGGAATCTTAAAACTTTCTGAATGAAACCCCTGGTACTCATTCTGAGATTCATGTTGGTTAATCAACACTCTGTTTATTGTGACTGTGAAGTGGATTAGTGTTTGCACATTTCACATTGTATGACTAATGTCCAAAATGCTCTCTCTCTCTCTGTTTCTGTCTCTCTTTCTTTCTCTCATCCTCTTTTGTAAAAGTGCCAGCGTGATTTTAATCATGGCTATGATTTGTAATGTTAATGACTACATGCTAACTTAAAAAGCTTAAAGTTCCAGATGCATTTGTGCAAAAGAGATTTGTCATTTTAGCAGGCAAAGCCTTTTAACTTGGACAAGAAAGCCTCTTGCTGTGGGCTGCATAAGTTGAACGCCAGCCATGTCTGGGAGCATTTATCACAAGGAAAGACATTTTAAACTGTGTTCAGCCACTCCAGGATTTTAAAGTTGAATCCTTCAATACATATTACCTTTCTCAGAGTGGAATACGACATGCATCTATGGGAATGGAAGAAAGAGTTGTGTGATTGGGCACAGCATGTCTCTTTACGTTCACCATGAAGCAAGGCGATTCAAAGTGGTTATAATGACAGCCCAAACGGGGAGCCTTGTCTGGGAATGAAGATAAGGCCGGGCTGTAAGTGTGTGTGCTGGGGTACAAGGAGGGTTACATGGGAACAGACGGGAAGGCGAGCAGGCAAGACAGATGGACAGAGAGCGGGGACAGAGACAGATGGAGGTAAAGAGGAGGAGGAGAGAGAGATTGCATAATAACACCAAAATGGCCATGATTGCTCACTGTGGCATACTTCAAAGCATGGCACCCATCACAATTTATCTCTTCCCCTTTCTCTTTTTTAATCAAACTTTTTACTCATTCCCTGTCTTCTCCCTCTGTTTCACAGGAAACACATTTATTTTCCGAACACTTTAACGAGAACAGCCACATAATGCAGATTAAAAATAGTGAAAGAAAAAAGACTTGACAAAAAGTTTTTTTATTCTTCTTAAACTTCAACTATTAAAACCAAAAGGCCACACTGCGCTAAATGAGGGAGAACACTTAGATAAAAGGTCTTTAATTTATCAGTGAGTGTGCTTATTGCTGGAGCAAACTGTGGACTGTTTTGTGAACATGAAAGGGAAAATGCGTCTCTAAAACTGTGTGAAAATTTGTGTTGCAGTGTAAGGGTAGTTGTGTAAGCAAGCTGACTTTGGAGTAGAAATGTTGTCTGTGTGTGTGCAATAGAAAGCCCTCTTCCCACTTTCATTAGGATTGCACCATAACATTAAAAATCAAAACAGATCACAGGTGTTCTTGACAGGGACTATCAGTGGTGCATCCAGAATACACTCCACTCCATCATCGGGCATGAGAGATCATATGCATAAATCTCTTGTGCTTGCACCTTGATGAGACTGCCACTATTAACATAGTGGCAGCATGCCTGTGTCCTTCGTTCATTGTGGAAGTGCTTGATAGTTTCAATGCAAGTCTAACCAGGATGTTAGGTCCAAGAGCATTATACCATAGTTACTATATATTTACATTCACATCAGTGCCAATGCTTACTAAAGTTATTAAAGCTCTCACAAAGACCTCACTGAGGAACTGCAATGAATATTCCACAATCTCCGTACCAATAAATAACATTTCATGGCCAAGGAATGCTTGTACAAAAACATTGGAAGAGTCAGCCACTCCAGTCACCTCCAAACTGGTTCTTTGTGGGGGAGAAGTTTTGACATTTTTAAGTTGTAAACCATAGTTTAAATGCAAATGGTATTTGCCACATAGTCAAAAAGACATCTTAGCTTTTCATTTGGTAATAAAAAGGGACTATGGGAAGATGAAAAAGTGTAAGCAATTGTTTTTTAGACTCAACTTAATTTTTTACAGAAATAAGCATAACAAATCTACTTGATTAAGTTAGAATTATAAATGTATCAATATCTCACATAAGTAGTGAAGTAGCTTATTGGTTAGGCTGTCAATTCATTATGTGATGAGTAGAGTCACATTTGACTCAGAACAAATTACTACTGTCATCAGGTGAGGAGGGTGGGAGTATTTTCTCCAGCATAAAAAACATCAGCACAGGCGCCCCACTCCTTTTCTTCTCTCTGTACACAAATGACTGCACCTCAGCGAAGCAGTCTGTGAAATTTCTTAAATCCTACTATGATTCCTTTTGGTTCCTAGGAATGACTCTTCCTGGTGACCTGGCGTGATCCTCTCACAGAGATCTGTCCTAACTTCGTCTACCACTTTGACCCATCCACAAAGCAGAATAGGTCTAATCTGTAATGAACAATCATCAAGGCCTCCGATCAGGACTCTAGGATCAGGAAAAGAGTTACTAATGTCTTTGCAGACCCAACATGTCCTGGACACAAGCTGCTTAGACTTTTCCTTCAGGTCTGCTGAGAAGTCACAGGCATATTGCTATTTGCATAAATGAGCAGCCACAGAAACCGTTTCTTATCCCAGGCTGTGTCTCTGACGAATATGCAAAAATTTTTTATGTTTTTAGGTATTGTTGTATCAGGTTCCAGTCTGTTGGTAACTTTAACCTTTCATTAATTACTATCATCTCTGGATGTCCTATCAAGCTTAAAATGTGACTTTTGATTGCCCTAACACCTGTGATGTTATCTACTGCATCTAGCCAATCACTTCAAATAAAACCAACAGGCCTTTGTCAGATTCTCTGCACATCATCGGAGTGATGCAGTTTTGTTTAAAATAAAATGTTACACACTTTAAATAAGATTGTATGGAATAACTTGACACTTATTCTTTAGGTGATTGTGTAACAAATATAAAATATGCAAATAGAATTTCATGTTATTTTCTAAAAATGCTAGACAGCCACACATACGCACTATGAGCCAATATTGGATAACCCAGAATAGCAACTGTTTTGATAATAGTAACTGTCATGTCCCCAAGCAAAGCTCCTGAAGATGCATGACTCCTTCGCAGAGAGATAAATATTAAGACTTTGCAGCAATCTATTGTAACACTGAAGGGTTAATGAGCATATGAAATGTCCTTGTTATGCATCTTAATGTAATGAAAATGGCAGATATAATCGTATTTAACATATTGCGTAATATTTCACCTCTACAATTGAATCTTAGAGGCTTGAATTTGTGAACACAGCAGTCCTGTACAACATAGTAATTAAAATAAAGTCTAAACCACTTATCTCTTCATGATGAATTAAAAAAGTAATCTCTGCAAAATAAATGCTTAGAATTACAACCAAAAGTTCCTTCATAGACCTTGTTTTGTATTCTGTAACCAAATGTCTTGACTGGTCAGGACTTCATCCCTCACCGGACATTGATACTGTGGCAAAAAAAAAAGCTCCTGATAGTTTCAGGCAGAGTCTGAGAGAAGCTGTGCAAGGCCTGGTGTTGAGTGGTCAGGGCAAAGGCTGGGGCTGGACCTATAGGTGGATATTATAATTCATTCAGCTCTGCACACTGGCCAGGGATAAGCTCACCTCAAGGTCAGGGAGCTGTGAGTGGAATACTCATTGGGAAGTCTGGGCTTATTTTTCACATCTCTGCAGATTCCTCTCTATCTCTTCACAAATGAGGGAAGATTGTGTGATGTGTGGTGAAGCCAGTGTGTCTTAGAAATATTGCCAAGAATTGGAAATCTGCCCATTTTAGTTGTTTTTCTATTGTGAAAGCAGTCTAAATTGGCCAAATTAATTGAATTTTACTCTCGTACATATTTCAATTTTCTGTTTAACTGCAAGTAATTTTCACTCCTAATTTATATAAACATATTTCAATTCTCAAGATTTCTGGGTATGAAGGCAATTTTTGTGTCGAAATACTCTTCCTGCAATATTTTTTCAGTAGACGTCAAGTGCCTCACAGGCAATTTAGCATTTTATATGAACATTGAATGATACAATGTGAACAATGCTCAACAATGTAAGCCCAACACATTCATGGTGACATTATACCCACATGAAGAAATTCTCAGAGAGAGAAATAAAAGGAGATCCCAGGGAGAACTAGCAAATGTTCTTTACCTCACTCAGGTAAGGTGATGCATAAACACTATATTATATGTTGATAAAAATAAAACAAAAAAACAAAGTGATGCTGTTTATATTTAATCTTGTTTATTTTAATGTGGCTGATGAGAGCTACCCAGGTGAAAAAGGTCCGGGCAGAATACAGAAAAGGTCTGCTGCTTTAGTACTTTAGTGGTATGAGCATATTTACCTGATGGAGCTAAATTCAAGAGATTTTTAAAAGAAAACCTGTCATAAAAGTCTTAGCATTTACCTTTAAAAGTTATCTCTGAAAAAAACAAACAAAAAAAAAACAAACAAAAAACCCACATATATACAGTATATACAGTATTTTGCCTTAACCAACAGGTTGGAAAACAATCTTAAAATCATGCAAATTTTATCACATACATTTTACAATAGATTAACAGTCAGAGTACCCACTGAATGGCAACAAGACCCCTGACACAAATAATGCAGTGCATGAGCAACTTAAAAACAGATCAACTCAGTTGTGGAGGAATTGCTGTGCAATAAATGAAGTGATGTATAAAGAGACTTTGTCAAACTAAATCTTCATGTCTAAAGGAAAGGAAAGGAAAGAAATAAATCACTGTCACAGAAAACTGAAATCCAGGAGCAGAAATGCGAATTTGAGTGAGTAGTTTGTTATTCAGTTTTGGGGTAAAAAGAGCTTTTTTTTGTGATGATTTGGAAAACAGTAGGTTAGATAAACCGTGCCAATTTATAGTTATTGTGTTTGTACGCCTAACCATCCACTAAGTTACACTACAACTCTGTGAAGTGTTTCAAGGTTTAATGCTTCCTATGAAAAATCATCATAAAATGGATTTTTTTTAGGAAGTAACCAGTCTTTAACCTATCTAAAAATTATTCTTGTGCTATTTTGATCAATGATGATTTGAAAAGTGTGGCATGCATTTCTATTTAGCCCCCTTAACTCTTTTACCTCTAAAGAAAATCTTATGCAACTGATTAAATTTATTACCACCAGAGTTTAATTTTAACCTGGTTTCTGTCCAGATTTCAAAATTCAAAGCCCAAATTTTCTTTGGTTGGTTGCAATAATCTCTGTCTAGACCAACATATATCCATTTATAATGAATTATTTATACAATGGCTCCATCAACTAATGGTGGGAACCATGCTGAGTGTTTTGCCACTCGGGGTGCACATACACAATGCACAACTCAGAAAAATGATGCAACTACTCTGTAATCACTTCTTATCTACTTTTTTCTATGTGAAGTCCTACTGATCACACTGAATCTTTTACCGTTCTATTTTGATTTATTATCAACCTCTTGCTGAGATTATATTTACTTTTCCTCTTAATTGAAAATTGCTTTTTCTCCTGTAGCTTTCATATATTGTCAACAAATAAACGCTGATATTTTTCAAGATAATTGAGTTACTTGAACAATTACTGATGACGGAGTTGAAAAGATTGAGAACTCTGCATTTAAAGTGTGAGATAGATAATGACAGATGTCATAGTCTATCAGAAGTTTCAGCTTTTTAACAGGATGCTCAGAAAGTTTCTGGGTTCTTGACAATGACCATCACTGAGTGGATGAAAATACTTTATCTTTGCCAGAGTGAGTCAGAGCCTTACTGGGAAAAAGAGGAATTAATCATAGACTGATCCAGTTGTTCTGTTATAACTGGTACTGGTGAGCTCTACCTAAGGACAGTTCACTCCGCAGGTTGGTCTTAAAAATAGCCAGTGATATTTTTATTATTATAGCCACAAATTCAGGAAGATGGAAGAGTCAAAATGTCCTGCCCAAAGATGCAGGCCCAATAGCCCATGCAAAGTACAACAGTAAAGATTCCCTCGTCTCGTCTCGTGTTTGACAACAGCACACTACAGCCCATCAGGGATCGCACTTTGGCTGAAGTATATTGACAGCATAGTGACAGCTCATGGGATCTGACAACGAATGGGCTGAAAATATTTGTAGCCATGTCCATGGAGCACTGGGTACAGGAAAAAATTTAATGTGGTCTCAGCCTGTGGTCTCAAAAAACTGGGATTTCCATTTTTCAAAGAAAACTATGGCCAAGCATAATGTCAGTGAAATGACATTCCTTTGTTCTGATAACATAAAAAAAATGCTGCATATTTGAGTGAACTTAACCAAATTTGCTCTGGGATTTTTTTATTTAAAAACAGCAACAACAAAAAAAACATAGTCCTAATATTTCAATAAAAGAGCTGTTGTTCCCCACCAAGCAGCAATGCAACTTTTGCGCATTGGGAATAGGCCTGATGAACTTAGCATCAAAATGTGTCTGGCTGTGGATGTCACGCTCGACTAGAGCTCGGCATGTTCAAAAGGAGGGTACATGGAGCAGAGGTCAGCTCATGGGAGAGAAGGTTTACCAAAGCTGACAGTCATTTGTAGGAAATAATACAACAGTATGTTCTTTTCCCTCAAAAAGAACACTGGTTTGAAACCAGAGAAGATCAGGCTTTTTTGACTGGCTGAGCAAATGTGCAAGTGGAGCCGTTCTGCATGAAGCTGCTGAAATGTGAACGTGTGACAGCCACTGTCTGTTGATGAAGTAGATGATGAATGAGCGCATTCATAACATCTCACATAACAGCATATGACTGACCAAAGCCAAAGAACAAATCAGGCTTATTTCTATTTTTAAACCATTTTGCCCCCATCCAAAATTTTGCTATGTTTTTAAAATCTGGGGATAAAGTGGTTTAGTTATTTGTAGGAATGTAACATGTAATTCTGAGAAACCTAAGAGCCAGTACCCAACACTCAGCCAGGACAAGGAAGAAGTTTCAAAAGATTTATTAGATAAGTCAATTGGATGGTGGTGGCTGCTTGGATCAGGTTACACTGGCGGGTCAGGAACACACAAAGAGAAATAAGCGATGTGATTGGATGAGAACCAGGATGCAAGACAGGGGGTTAAAAAGAAAAAAGTTGTGGCAGAATCGCCTGATCATCTTGTGCAACAGCTAGCAGAGAAATTTAGGGTTGCTGCATCAGGTTGAGTCTGGTTAAACCCAGCCACCAATTCTAGGCTTTTTTTTTGTTCAGAGGGTCTTGGCTCTTGGCGATTGCTTCCTGCAGCCATGGACTGTGTTGAGATATAAATTTTGGCCAGTTACTAAATTTTGGCCATGGTATATGTAATTGCATCAGATCGGCACTCTGAAGCTATTAAAGATTGCCTGCACTATAAGCAACCATCCTCCATTGCAAAGAGAGAAGTGCAGAGTCTAACTAGATGGGTGTTAATGTTAATTCAATATTTGGAAGCGTGACCAAAATGGACTGAATGGCTTTGTTCACTTCCTCCACTGTCTAAAAGAACAAGCAGACTGCAGCTCTAAAATAGCACTGAAAATCCACATCATCGTTCACAACTTCTCCTTCTGTTAGCTGATGGACTCGGTAGATATTCTACTGGATGAATTCAAGTAAATGGGAGAAAGCCCAGACTCTCTGCAAAGCGAGAGCTTAATTGAGCAGAATTGCACAAGAAGGCAACGACCAGGCCACATCAGGTCACAGTTGGCTGCAGAAGCAAGCACTTCCTTTTAGCTGCAGTCAACATCAGTGAAACTATACTGGAAAAAAAAAACAACAAGAAAACAAAAAACTTCACATCTGTTATGATTTATTTGTGCATGAAAATAATGTCCATTGAAGCTCATGACTAGCATGAATATAAAATATTTAATCAAAACTGTGCCTGATGATGATAATGAAAGTATTACATATTTAAACTTCATAGTTGCATTTATCATCTTTGCTCTTTTATGATTGAGATTAGTTTGTTTCTGGCATTTTTATGATTTCCTTTAATAAATTATTTATGACTATTAAACAGATAACTGATCATATTCAATATGCATACTCGATATTGTTGTGTAATTATTCACAACAGGACAGTGTTTATCTGTATTCTTTGTTTTTGGAGACTCAAATCTTGATTACTTGCAAGGTTATCATGTAATTGTTTGTCACTGTGTATGTGTTGTGTGTCTAAAGTGTGTGAAGAAGACCACCTGCTGCTGATATAGTTACCTATTTTGTTTAAGAAAGTAATTTGGCTTTAATCCACTGCTTTAATTTTGTACCCCACTGATTACAATTCCCCTCCTACAGTGTTACTCTGGAGAAGAGGATGATGTGTATAAAAGACTGAGCTGAGGAAGCTTTCTTTGTTCTGAATTCATTTTGGTACACAAGCTGGAAGGTTTGTTTGGCAAATGTGGAAGTAATGTGGCTCATAGCTTACGTTTAGCTGAGAAAGGAAATTTTACAAATATAATTTTAGGAGAATAGATAGCCTCCTTTTACAATTAGGATTTGTGTTGGTCATTATGACTCCCATGCCCCTTCCTACAAAACAAGAATGACACAAACATTTTGTAGTTAATACTTTATTTGAGGCCACCTTCAATTAAAACACATTTAAAACAATTATTTCTTTTCCCAATTCAATTGTCCTACGCTTAATGCCATCTCATAATTAGACATGAACTGATGTTTCCTTGGGGTATAAATCTGTTGTGACACATTTAGCAAGCAACAGGTTATAAGAAAGACATTTAACTTTGCTGACCTTCATAAGTCTGGAAATGGCCACAACAAAGTAGCTACTGGTGTAAACTTTTCTGTATCTCCAATATGTCCAACTATTACAAACAGGGCAGGTTGGCTAACCTACACAGCAACTTAGTAGCAGATCAATGACTATGAAATTAATTAAATTGAATTGTGTTATCTTTAATTTCCAAACATGTTTTTGTGACTTTGTTAGGTTTCAAGCTCCAAATGAGCCAAACTGAGCAGTGGTATCATTTCTATTTCTCTGTAATGTATCTACCAGGTGGTCACCCTCCCAAATCAAATACATCTCTGTCGGCTTGAATCACACATTTTATCTTAAGCTATTTATTTGTTTGACATATTTAAAACTATGAATTAATCGCTGAATTAACCTTGACATTCATCTAACACATACTGTATTCAAATCATCTCAAACCTAGTCTATTAAAAAATATTAATACATTATTTTTTTGTTTAAAAATACTCATACATTTTGTTTAATAAAATAATGGCTACAATTATCACTATGTCAAGGCTATAGATGGTGGTCAGAGTAAAATGGGTTTGCAAAATCTTTGCAAATAATATGGAATGACTCATTTTCGAAAGTAATGTTTTGAAAAGCAACAAATTGATTTGAACATTTTCTATTCATCGTTAGTGCTCAGTTCCACCACTCAGACAATTATCACATTGTGGATAAACATGCTGTTTCAAATACAGCCGTTCTGTTGTTTGAAAGATTTTTGCTCATTTTTCTACGAAAGATTTGCAGCTTCGGAGAATGCTCAGTCTATCTTCCATGCAGGGCTATTTTGAGATGTACTGACGATGTTTGAGCTAGGAGCTACAACTGGATCATTCATGATATATTTACAACCCTAGAAAAAAGAGCTTTTTGAATCTTGCTTTGAAATAAATAGTTTTGTGTCTTTTTTGAGATTTATCCTCCTTTCTGGGTAGATGTGAATTTCCTGACCTTTTGAATAAAGGTGATAAAAAGTCTACTGCTTTTGTATGTCAAATGACCATTAATAGGAAAGTTTGACAGCATGCTTACGTTTGTGAAGCTAAAAATATCAGAAATTTATGTTGGAAAAATATTTCTTATTCTAATATGTAAAGCTGAAATATTTCAAAATGTTAGTCATCATATGCCAAGGGGACAGCAGGAGAATATTGCTTGTTGTACCATTGTTGCAGCAACATTTTTTCATGAAAACCGAGGAAATGGTATACTCCTCTTAACTGCTTTTTATTCATGATTCCACAAATCATGAATCTATTAGCAGTTTCCAACATTTCCGCCAGTATTTAATAATTTTTGAGGTGCAAAATAGTGCTGCAAAATCACATTTGATGAGCAAATGATAGCAGAAAAAATAAATCACGCCAAGAACCGAGATGCTTTGATAAGTTGTTTGGTGAATGCTGGCTAGATTAGAGCTGACAGTCTCCTTGGTGGAATGCAGCTTATAACAGCTATCCAGCTGTGCTGCTAAAATCTTCACCACAAGTTTTCTGTTCTGGTTTTTGAAGCATGAATTAGTTGTGAAGAAAATATCTTTCTTCACATGAAATAAAACCAGAAGTCTTTCAGATGTTTGAAAACATACTTCTTCAGAAACTAAAATAAAACTAAAACGTTTTGCTTCCAGTGATTTTTGACATTTTAAGCTTTGTTGTTTGGTGTGAACATAAGTGTCAGCTCTTTGCTGAAATTTAGGTGAAACTCAAAAGTCCATGCATCTTTTGTCTGATCACATGCAATGTCAGCCCTTCGCAGCCTCTTACTCTCTTCACAGCTGATTTATCTGAAGCTCAGAATTTGCCATAAATACACATCAAGTACAGAAGACATGACAAATTCTACTGCAAAGTGAAATGTCAGTTTTCCCAGATCGGCAACACAGAGATGTAAGTGTGCCTGGGGAGTAATAGATTATGCATTTGTACCGTGCTGAGCATGTCCAAAGTTGACATGTCTTAAAAAGGAGGAGAAAGTGACTCCACATGTCCACTAGGGGACTGAATGTCTCATGCAGAGTTGTGCTGTCAGTTTTAAGTGTAGCAGGCTTTGTTGATCTCTTTATAAGTGTTTTGTCTTTGTTTGATTAATCAATCAAAATCAGATGTTGTCTAGATTTCTAATGTTGTTTAAATATTTTTGTTTCATTAACTGTGACAGGAAAATCATCTTATCTGTTCCCTTAAATTGACAGTTCCATGGCTACGGGCCTGCAGGCATGGCTGTAAGTAATAAAAGACTGCTGAAAGACAAAAATAAAGAAAACATGTTTTAGGTTACCATACTATGCATCTTCTCTTCAGAAAATCCTAAATTAGCAATAAAAGAATATCTTGGCTTGTCTCCTACAATCATTTTGCATGTGATCCCAATGACAATAAAACAGTGCTATTATTCCATCTTCCTGGCCTATTTAGTAAAACAGACAAATACATCTAGCACGTACATGTACAATTTGTTTGTGTTGAAACTCTTTGTTCTTCATGACTTGTAAATTGTTAAAGGTGCAGCAACAAACAACCAAATATTGGGTAATATGATGCAACAGTGATGCAGAAAACTCCCATCATTTTAGATGCTGAAGCTTTAACAGTGTTGTTCCTGTTATATTTCCTGATGCGCAACACAAAACTGGCCTCATAAATAAAACAATAGAGCTGACTCTTTGTTCAAACACTTCACTTGACATACGCCTCCATTTTTCTGACAGAGGCCTTACATGGCTGTGTAAATAATGATGTTTGGAAATAAAAATGGAGGGGCATGACAGTGTGTTTCTAGCCCAGTGGTGTAACTTTTTAGACGTGACCACAATTTCAACAATGCAGTTACCAATTGGAAAATGTTTGGATTTCTTATAATTTAGGCACATATAGACCTCCGTTTTTTTTAATTTGTTTGAAAAACCCTATTAATACAATTACACACCATAGTCACTTGCCAGATATGTAAGTGAGATATGTAGCCCAGAATTTTGTGCACATTTTTCAAAAAAGTTTAGATCATCCAATTCAAATCAGAAATATTTTAATAATCCCTGAGGGAAACTAAATGTTGTTGTAACTCATTTAATTTTCCTCATTTGTCTTCAAAGATCCTTTCATGCTCTTTGGCTCTGATGTCACCAAGTCTCAGTCCATGATTTTTTTTTGCCAGCTTTTGGTGAGTACAAATATTCACCAGAATGACCTCGTAACTAGCCCCAGATCTCATCACAGAACACTTTGCACAGGACAAAGGAGCAAATTAAAAAGTGTGAAAGGATACTCTAATTATCATCTGTGTTATGCAGTTTGGGCCCTGTGTAGCCCTGCTCTGCAGACCTGTGGCTAATTCCCTCATCAGCTTTTCTTCTGTGAAATAGGATTTGTGTGTCAGGAAGGCTAATACAGGTTTGACCATTCAGTTGCAGAGCTGGGAGATGGTTTGCTGTATGCAAATGTGCCAACCCTGCAGATGAAATCTGGTCTCAGTGTTGGTTAAGTTTTCATTTCAGAGGTCATTATGTAGTAAGACATTTCTTTGTCATAAGTGAGTCCTTAAAAATG
Organism: Xiphophorus hellerii; assembly: GCF_003331165.1. Lineage (NCBI taxonomy): Eukaryota > Metazoa > Chordata > Actinopteri > Cyprinodontiformes > Poeciliidae > Xiphophorus > Xiphophorus hellerii. Next base: position 21,577,077 of record NC_045675.1, read on the forward strand.
CCTGTTTAACCCTAATTATTACAGATCAATCTGTTTATTTGAGAAAACCAAGTTGTTGTCAGATGAATTAGGTTGTTTACATATTTTGCTCTTCAATAACACATGCTACTACAAATAGTTTGGAAGACATTCATGCGAAACATGAAAGTGAAAAAATTTAATTCAAAAAACTTTTTGAAAAAACATTTGGACTGAATGCAATACAAAATGAATTTGGATGCGAAAAAGTCTAATTACCGGATTGAATCCGTTCAGTCATGATTGCTTCTTGCAACAAGGACGAGTCTAAAACTGTCACGGTATAAAAATGCACTTTCAACACATTAATTTGATGCAACACACAACTATTGGCTGGTAATAGTCAGAAATATCCATGTCATAATTGATGTGGCAGTGACACTGAAAAGCCTTTTACTCATACAAATTAATAGCTAGCCATCCGTGCTGGCTCTGGCTGAAAACACTGTATTGATTTCTGGCTTATTGATGCAAAAATTCCTTCAGTGTTTTAGTGTGCAGTTAAAGCCCATCTTATAATGACTAGGTCACTTTGAACCTGTGCTGATTACAGGGTAACTGGAATTTTTGAGATACTTTTGATTGTGAAAATGCAGTTTGTAGAAATGCAAAGCTCCCAGTCAGAAATTGCGGCCCTCTGGCCCCAATCAGAGCCAGGGGGAAGATCTTAGCGTTTTTAATCAACGTGTGCTAATGGCGGAAAAAACAACTTTCCATTACAGGAAAACTGTTAGCATGGCCACCGTCTTCGGTAATCATGCTAACTAGCTGGACTGCTAACAGGGAGAAGCTGTAGGCAGAGACCAGGAGGGGATCTAAGGAGGAGAAGGCTATGAGCAGCGTGTACACAAGCTTAATTGACAGCTTGTGTACACGCTGTCAATTAATCAGAGCCATGGAAAGCAATCCTTTCCATGGCTCTGATTGCTTGTGTCTAGTTCACAGATTATCTGCCTCATACCATAATGTAACAACATAGTGATAGTTTCAACAAATAGTTAGATAGTACTGCAACTTTTAGATACAACATGTATTCATAGACGAATCATTTTGGTTTAATAACAGGAAATGTTAAAGTCACTTAGGACTGAAACAGATGACAAAAAGTGAGCCTAAATACAGCTAAACACTTCAGCTAGTAGTTTGGCAATGAAAGCAATGAGAAATATTTTAATCGTAATCTTTGTTGAAACACTTATACCCGCACTATCAATGAAAAGCAAGCATACTGACATTGATTCAAATAAAAAATATTCATGTCATTCAGTTATTAATTTCACTACCCAGTGATGGGAAGTTTGACTTTTTTCAGCACGAAGGCTCTTAGTTTATTATAGCTATCTAGACTCATAAATTAGCGTAACATTCATACTTGGCAAATATGATTATTTTTATAGGTTAATAAATCCTTTAGCATTTAGTGTTTTTTATGACAAGCCTTATATTTGACTAATTTTATTCTTTTGATTAATATTTTTGATCAAAGATATATTAAGATATTTTTAACAAAAAAACAAATAAAAAACCACCCTGTTCAAATTGACTAAACAGAACCTTAACAGAAACAGAATCAAAATCACTAACCACACTGCATCTTCGGTGTGGGTTGGCATTCAAAACAATCGAAAGCTTCAGCTTTGATGGGCTGAGGCGGTCTCACCTCCTAGTTAGTATTTGCCCTGTTTTTGAGAACAGTCTCTCAGAAAGAGACAAGCCGCCATGCTGCCAATCAAAACAAAGTTCTGCTGTGAGCAGCGTGGAGCCAGTGAGTGAGAACTGAACAGCGAAAAGAAAAAGACGAGAGTCGGCTCTTCTGATTCACCGCATAACCCATGAGAACTGCAACAGCTGTGCAATAGCACAGTTGGCTGAGCTGTGTTAAAAATAGTGTGTATTTCAAATACGCAGTATTATCAAATTATCAAAAACTGCATTTGATAATTCCATGTCTTTCACTCAGATAGCAAGTTTAAGCTTCGGAGTGTAGAGAGCAAACTTTTGGACAGTTTGCTTGTTTACAGACTTTCCAAAGGAGAGTACGAGATGAGAATGGGTAATGGGTGAAAAGGATTTAGGGTAGGCGTTTAGTAATGATGGTGGAAATGCAGCTTAGGTTCTTTTCCTTTCTCGTCCTACGTAGTTGCTTTTTTTTACTGCTGTTTATCCACCTCACATTCTGTGGTAGATTTTCAGAAGGTGGGATTACAGAGGCTTTATAGAGTCAGATCTGACAACAGTAATACTAGTAATTAGATCTTTCTGGAAAAAGATGATTAAAGGGGTATGAACAAATACCGTTCTACAGAACCGTATGTCTTTTTTATGTACTTAAGAGTCAGTGAAATCTAATATCTTCTGAAAAGTCTGAACTGCATCTCAGTGCATTCCTTCTGGAAATAAGATGTGTGCTATAAATGAGATTAGAAAAACAAAAGCTTCCTTTTACAGGGTTTGATTTTATTTGTTTTTACATAATGTAACTTAATCTCCTAAACTCAATCAATCAATCAATCAATCAATAGTTTCTTCACTTTTCATAAAGACTACTGTAATACATTTAGCACTGGGGTTAAACAAATAAATAAAAATAAAACCATTAAACAGAGAGAAACCTAAATCAAGCAATTACAGAGAAAATAGAACAGAAAAACAGTTGTGTAGTTAAAGACACTGGAAATATATACATAAATTCATGATTGTGACCAGTGGCAGTGGCCTAGCAAGCTTTTCAAAAGTTTAAGGAATGTGGGTCCTCTGGAATAGGCACTTTTAAAACAGTCAGGGAGGGTAGTATCATTTATATTAGATATGACTTTTACTCTAAATGCCTCTGTGTTACAAAGACAGACAGGAGGTGGTTGGGGAGAGGAAGCAGGTAGCCTCAGGGCAGAAACAGTGGGTCCAGAGACTCTGGGCAGTGGCAGTAAGGCATTGTTCAAAAAGCGAGGGTGTTGAATTTTATCTCCCAAGAGTGCAACGGCAGTGACCAGCAACACAGAGAAGCCAAAAGGAACTGTGTTCTCACCCTCCTCACCACTGACTTGTAGAACAACTCAAACGTATGTCCCGTGCAGGAATTCTGCCACAACCCCGTCGTTGAGGGATATATCAGGCAAGGGTGAACAGCAGAGTTTAGTGAAGACCTCTGTGGCATGTGGAAGATCAAACTGCAGCTTTATGTCACCAAAAATAAGTAGCTGGTCCTGGATTTCTGCTGTGCATGGCCTCCTTCAGAACCCATGATATTGGGGGAAAAGGTAGCGAAGATGTTTCTTTCTTGCATGTCTGCATATGAACATGAAACTAGTCATCTGTTGGGAATCAGAATTTACATCACTGCTTTGCCTATGTAATAAGGAATAATTATGATTAATAATTTAATATTAATTAGTTTATTAATAAAGTTAAAGTTTCTTTAGTTGGATTGGGGAACCATTTCCAGTATCTCTGGAATCATAAGTCAAACCTTTCAGTCTCTCGTGAAGGAATGAATTCAAAGATAGTTCTGTACTATTATGGGCCATACAGCTTAATAAAGCAGCTTTAAGGAAAAAGGAATATGAGTTTTCTTATTTTAGAGTGTCTGGTTCCATTAAGACATGCCATTTCAAATGTGGAGTCTGTCTTTTAAAAATGTATTTTACTGTAGAGCTGCGGACATCATATGTTTTCATCCATTCACGAAGAATGATCCAATTTGACAAACCTAACTCATAAAATAAATATGGAAACGAAAAAAAAAAAAAATCAAATACGACAAAAGTCTGAAATAATAGCCAAAATATCAGGTGCAAATGGATAAAAACATACTTTTTAATATGTAAAATCAAAATGAAAGTAGTAAACGGTAAAAAAATATAAATTGTAGATAGACTGTTGTAATTTCATTTTCTCATGTTCCCTCAGATATTCAGGAAGCCAGAAAGCTGCACAGGCGATCACACAGTAATCCAGGTTCAATTCAAAGTTAAAAAAATAGTTGAACTAGTAGTATTGGTAATGGCCTAATTTCTATTGTTACCTTATGTAGCTTATTTAAGAGCCTTGACTAATAACAATTTTATGTTACTTTTGTAAATCTATGCGTCACACATACTGACACAAAAATAGGACACAGTACAAAAAACCTGCCTACTGGGAAGGGATTAGCTGGGTGAATTAAAGCACAGAATGTGAGTAGCATCCAGTTCTCTGTGCTCTGTTTTTGCTTCATGTTGGGTCTTACACAGCCTTCATTTGTTAATTGTGTGTTTAGAGGTGTGATTCAATGATGCCACTTTGGCTTTCAAGGCCACATTTCCAAGGCCATTTATGTTGATTTGTCTCACAAGAGCCGCAATTAAGGAACACCCTTCATTGGCAGTTTGACTTACATCCACTTAACTGCAGTATCTGCTCTTCTGTCACCCCACTGTTGCTTTAGATTTGTCAACGTAAGGCCATCAGTGCCAAGGAGAAAGAAAAGAATGGGGGAACAAGACCTGTGAATTAAGAGTGTAATCATCAATATCCAGAAGCACTGACTCATCCTGTGCTATACAACGAATGGGCTGCCTTTTTCTCTTAGAAAGTTAATTTTAGGTTGCCCTTGTCCCTTTCTGATCAAAAAAGAAAACCCATTAAACCTGTAGCTTGACTCCAACTTACACAGTTATTTGTCCAGCAGAAGCAGATGTGTTTAAAGTTAAAATGGAGCAAATGAAAATGGGGAAACTGTAAATATTAACCTTCTTGTAGATAATTCATATTGAAACCTACATGGCAAAATAGCTAGTAAAAAGATTGTTGAAACAAGTAAATGAGGGGTCACTTTCTGAACTCAAAAGGAGATGGTGTCTATGTAAATACTGCTGTTTAACATTTTCCTTACTAATGCAACACTGAAAGTCTCATCAGCCCCTGTTGGGCAGGCTGCTGAGGTCAGCATCCACTACACGACAGGTCCCGCTGCCCGTCTCCTTTCGGGGCACGACATTACCATATAAATTCTGTTAATGACCTTGTCATTTACACAACTTAATTACCAGGGATGTGTCCCTTGAACATCTTCCCATATGAATTATACATCAGGAAGGTGGTTTCAGATGAGAGCTGCAGGAGGGACTAAAGTTATGCCTGCTCAGAAGATTACTTTAGTTACAAAGCCAGCAAAACAAATGTAAGGCCACTGATAGGAAAACTGTGTTTGGGTTTTGCCTAAACATAATTTTAAAGCAACATATTTGCAAAAAAAAGAATTGTAAATACAAGATTTTTGGGATGTGACTTTTGTTCCCTCAGGAAGGAATTATTGAGTCACAGATCATTATCTTAAAAAACAGTTAAATTGTAACTAATGTGAGGGAGACACTGAGAGGCAAGGCCTAGTGTGAGGATGCATGGGGGGCGTAAGCAGCACTTAAGCCCTTTTGCTGCTAACTAATAAACTTTGTTGCTTTATTTAGTAAGTTTTTTCCTGTGTTATTGGAGTATTCAGCTGTTTAGACACCGTACTGCCATGCCAGCACTGATTCAGTTTAGGCAAAAATATTGCAGAGCTAAAATTTATACAAAAATGTCACACAAAAATTTTGTTCAAATCCTTATTTAGATAGCATCCTAAATAATCTATTTATACAGTCAATTTTAGGGGTTAGTTGAGCCTCATTACCAACACTTTCAGTACGGTTTTCCTTTTTTGAAATGCTCTGTTACATTCATGCCAAATGTAACAGAGCACAAATTTTCTAAAATGCTTTGGAAGTCGAGAACTGTTTTAACAATCAAAGACATTACATCATTAGTATTACACTCTATAAGTAATAGAAAGTTTTGTTCAGCTCACAGTGACCACATACCTATTGGAAAACAGCTGTTTTTCTCCAAGTTTTTTTTTTTCTTTTGAGAGCGAAGGCTTTTCCTCAACAAGTTAAATTTATTAAAAATTCATTCTGATTTAAAAAAAGTAAAACAAACACCTATGAGAGATGCCCTCAGAAGCTAAAATTAAACTGTGGTATTCTCAAAGACCTCTTTTTACATTAGGCTCAATCTGCTGCTGTCCACATGTGTCGAACCCAGCAAGAAAGGGCCAGATGTTTGCATTATGTGACATGAGGATGATTTTGATTAAAGCAGAATTATATGTTCCACATGATTTAGAGATCCACTGAAATTTCCCTCCAGATTCCAAGACTGTTTTTTGGGTAGGATTTAGAGCTCTTTAGATCTCGGCATGCAGATAGGAGACTCTTAAATAGAGAGGATGGAACAGTAAATCTCATGTCAGCTTTAAATGAGACAGTCTATCAGTCTTGTGGGATCTCCTAATCACTGCCTTTTATTTTGAACCATTCAACCTAACTCTTTTCATGACAAAAATGTCTTAAATCTATTTAATTTTATTCGATGTATCTTTCTAAGACAGTAAGATATTTTGGGAAGATAGCTCGGATGCAGTGCTTCAATCATTAAACCCTTTCATTTAAAATCTGAATATGTTATTTGTCTGAGCATATAGTTTTCATTAAACTGCTTTCTTTTGACAAATATAATATCTGCCGTATTTCTGGAAGTGTTTGCAAATTCTGGTAAGATAGTAAATGTTACATTAAATCCACATTGTTTACCTAATCAAAGAAAAAAGAGATATTTACTGCAAACAGTGGATTATTTTTCATTTGCTACCAACAAAAGAAGAATCAAGATAAATGTGGAAGAAACACCTTGCAGTTTTGTTCTATTCATTTTATGAAAAGCCCACAGAGAAAAAAATGATTATACACGGCATTGTGCTTCAGCTGCTACCAGTAAAGGAACCTTGACTTTTGAAAAGGATTAACATCAATAATAGGAAAACATCAGGTGCAATTTTATTTTTGAGAAAAAAATTGTTTGATGATCATTCATAATTCATCCTTAACTTTCCACGAATCTATTGTCATCCAAGAACAGTAAATTGACACTTAAAAAGTCAAATGCACAATTAATAAATTTTCAGCAACTTCATTTCAGTCTGTGTCCAAAGCAATGAAATTGAGAGAGCAGCAAAATTATTGGAAATCAGAGTATATTTATTCAGGTCCTCTTCCCAATCTGTGGAAGATAAAAGGGACAGCTTTCACTCACCCGAATCTCAATATAAATCTTCATATTATCACATGTTTTAATCCATATCTGCTCTGCAAGAGGTAATTTGCTTACATGTAAGAATGTTGGTACGAAAGTCAAGCATAAAATTCACAAAAAGTTTCTCTTTGTATATGATTAAGTTGAATAGTTCAATCAATCATTTTCCTTTTTTGTCTTTTTTATCAGAGGGAAAAAATTCCCAGATCTGGAGAGATCCCATGCATACATAGGTAGAGCATAAAAACTCTTAGTTGGGATTTAAACCCAGGATATTTCCTTGAGAGACAAGAAAAAAAAAACTCATCTTAAGCTTTGATTTCCAAAAGGTTCATTTTCATGATCAGAAAAATAGGTGTGACGAACCACGATTAAGAAAAATCTGAAATTCACAGAGAAAGATTCACTTGAACATTGAAAATAAAAATAGAAAATTGTACCTTAAACTACAAGTGGGGATGTACTGCCTGCAGGATAGCAAGATGGGTAAAAAAAAAAAAAAGTGTGACTGTAATGGCTAAAATCAGAGAGGATATCCCCTTATGTCTTCCCCCAACAGTGCTGCCTGTGGGGGTCCTGGATGGCTGAGAGCTCAGACCTGATAATGCGCAGAGCTGACTTGACCACTCTCTGAGCTTTGTAGTCGAGAGCATTACATCTCCCTTCCCAATCTGTGATACAGCCAGACAGAATGCTCTCGATGGGGTTTCTGTAAAAGTCGGTAAGTGTTTTGGAGACCATTCTGAAACTCCACAGCTGCTAAAGAAAGAGGAAGCTCTTTCTCGTTGCTTTTATGATCACATGTTCCCTGCTCAGATTTCTTACCAATGTTCATCTCTAATAAGAGAGCACACTGTGCAAAAAGCTCTCTTGGTTTTTAAGATAGTTTGAGTCATGCACTTTGTGAACCAAATCATGAAAGTTTTAAATTGTGTTTTTGTGTACAAGGTCTTTGTTAGAGTACGTAGCTTCTCATTTAGTTCAGGGGATTTTCTGAAGGAGCATAACTGAAGTGCAGATCAACCATGCAATTAAAATTGATTTTTTTAGGGGAATACATTTTTCAGAAGTGAAAAGTCTAGTTTCCTGAGGAATGGGAGGGCAATCATTATCTTTGCAATTTGACAAAAATTTAAAAATGTACAAGCTGTGTTTTGTAATCAGCTCTATTAGAAGCTCTATTCCAACTTTCAATGACAATGAAACCTCCATGACACAAATCCTACATTTCAAAGTACATCTCATAAAGTCAGGATCAGTGACAAGCCTGGGGATCATTACAATTATTTTGAGATATCATTTGGGGAACAAGAATGTCTTTTTAAGAGGTAATTCATTTAACTGATGATGACACCTCTCAGTTCAGACCAAATTATTCAAAAGACTGATTGCCATTGCCACTGGGGAGGTTAACACTTATGGAGGGTGTTGGTTTAAAACTGAGCTCTGCTGGCTTTAAAAACCTTCTTTGTTCAGAAACAAGACCAGAATTGATCATGCTTATTTTTGTCTTAATGACACGTTATAGCCAGTACATGTTTAAATAAAAATAATAAATAAAAATGCTTTGATTTACTTTAATGCTTAGTGCTTGAAATAAATAAAATGTGTATCCTCTGCTGCCAACTTGGTTATTATTCTGACTGCATAGCACTCTTCTTTTAACATGTATGACAGAGTTTGACGTTTCTTCTTTGGGTTTGAAAGAAAGGTTGACTGGTTCCCCAGATGCATAGAACTTACTGGTGAAAAGGTCACACCACTCTAAATAGTCAATGTATCCAGAGCCATTCCCATGATAAAACTGCTGATAACTCTGTAAAATAAAATCTATCTTTCCCTGTGATGCATTGGTGTTTCACCGCCACTGGCGTTAATTCATTACACAAGAACCAGGCAGAGATTACAGCTTTGTATTCCTTGACAATGTCACACCGGCCTGCTCCATCCAGATAATTATGAGTCGAGAGCTGCGGCCTCAGAATGAGAAAGCTCTCTGAGCTCATCTCATTCTTCTGAATGGGCCTCTGTCTGATACTGACAATGAGTGACCTTGTGCTTGGAAAATCGCGCTGAATTAACCATGGAGCAGATATCACTTATAAAGCCCGGCTGCTTTCCTCTTGAGGGGCCTAGAGTCATCTTTCAAAAGTGAATCAACTTAACTGCCTAAATTAACCCCCTCCCTCATCTCCCATCCTATGTGCCACACAACACAGAGATCCTAATGTTTTTTACACCACATCCTTTTCGGCGATGCGATAGAAACTGGAAAGGGTGCGATTGTCATCAGTATGGATAATTGATTCTGAAACTGCGGTGGTTATTATTGAGACATTAGGGTATAATCTTTGCAAATTCTGAAGATAGAAATGCTATAATGCTTGACTTGTTCTTAACCCCTGCTGTCAGTTCTTGATTTATTTTACGTGCAATGGTTTTGTAACATTTGTGTTTGTATTTCAAATGTTTTCATCAGTGAAGAGCAAAAATATTCAGAGCTAAAAAAAAAATAACAGTGTTTTTGATGAATATTAATAAGCTGTATAGATTAAACCTTGTCAGCAGAGTTCTTGTAACTCTAACCTCGCTGTCATACATCAGTGTGGGAGTAATAAGCACCCTCTGAGGTTCAACTTTTCCCCAAAACAATTTTGTTTGTATGAGAAATAGGTTTTAGGTATAATAAACACAGCAAGTGAAAAATTTTCTTAAAACTGAATACATTTCCTTGAGATTTTTTATCAAAAGAGAGTTATAAAATGCAAAACAAGATTTGGGCCTCATAACATTGAGCAGCAATGCTTCAGTGCTTTACCATTCTGTACACGGCATTGTCCATTAACAGGGTTTGCTGATTGGAGCACATCTGTTGGTACCCCATCTCCAAACCAGCCTTCCCCTCAGCCTCTGCTTCATCTTCTTCAAGCTCAACCTCGGGGGTCACAATGTAAAAATCACTAAACTAGAGATTGTATACAAGGTTGCATGCCGTTATGAAAAATAAAAAAAAATGTTTTATTTTATTATTTTGTTTTTACTGATGCACTGGTAGTTTAATATATATATAAACATAAGTAATATGTGCTGTGATTATAGCCAGTACACAAAATAATTTGCAAATCAATATTGGAAAATGTTCCACTGTATTCTACATTTGAAAATGTACTATGGTTGGTATACTCTAGTAGCTCACCAGGCATTCAGTGTCTGAAAGTATCCACAAATTGATGATATTTAATTTCTGAAAGCTTGCAGATTGAATAATGATATCTTAACCTACATATGATTATCTCTGCACCTGAGACATAAAACATAGCAGCTACAGCAGAAAACATGGTTGCTAGGTGACAAGAATGCGAGACCATCCAAATTCACAGCCGCTCACTTCCGGTTTTTGCTATAGATAAATAACCCAGCCTACGTTGACTGGGAAGGCCGTGCCCTTCGAAGGACACACCCCCATTTGGGCACCTCTGTTGTCTTTCAACGCTCAGTGTGACGTTTGATGGATCTTCCCAGTGATCCATGCATAATGGTTGTAATTTTTGAGCTTCAAGCTCGAAGATTTGTACTCATAAAATTGTCTTTTGTGCATGTTGCAAAGTTACAACTTTGTGACTTGTATTTGTAACTTCTAAACTTGTATTCTCACCCATAAGGCCTCTAATTTCACATGCATGTATGAGTTGGAAAAACGAGAAACTAATACAAATCACAAATCTATGCACATTTATTGATTTAAGTTTACAAATTTAGACTCTTACACATACATATTTTATTGACATCAACCGTGCCACATAACGGATGACAGAGGAGACGAGAGTGTGTGGCATGTTTTTTTTTTTCATTCGGTTGGTACACTGAACAACTATTCATAGTAATCTCTCTTGCTGTCAGAACTAACTTCCCAGTAAAAGGGTTTTACGTGGAGCTCAAAAGTAATGTGCACCAGACTATATCCCCATGAGTTCATCCATGCTCCTGAAGTTTCCAGCTTGGTGTGTGAGCACACTTCAAGGACTCATGAGAGGAGGTAATCTCCCTTCAAGAGACCTCTCCATCTATACAGAGAAATGATTTTGTTTTGAATGTATCCTGTTGCACAATCATGAAAACAAAATGAGAATAGTCTTGCCTCATACTGCCTTTTGTGTATCAAGAAAGTTGGAGCTCAAACAGGAGCATATGTCTGTGTTACTGAGTTTAGATTGCTGAGTGCAGTCTCTGAACTCCCTCGCTGAGACAGCATTACCTTGCTAGATGTGATTGTGGCCACCTATGAGTTGTCAATGATGTTCAATGTGAGATGTAACAACTCTTTTTGCTTTTTGTTTGATTTGCAGTTGAGATCTGGACCTTGGGTTTTCCCTACAAATGTTCAGAGATCTGCAGTAGTAGATGCCAGAGCCATCTGGATAACTTGATAAGAATCCTGCAACAGCTGAATGATACTTTTGTTCTCTCCAACTCTCTGCCACCCCTTTAATTGTTCGTGCTTTAACTACTTTCACTGCTTTCTAGCTCAGAAAAAAAGAAAATAATCCAAATCAGCACAGCCCACGTTTTACATGCTGACCGTTTATGACAAGCTGATTGAGGCTGCTTAATGAAACCTGCTTGAACAAAATACAAATTGAGCTAATATTATTGCTCAATTGAACAGTCAATAACAACTGTGGTCATTAATTTGTTTGTTTATTGTTTCTCTGTATTTCTTTTGTTTGGTCATGTGTGAAAAATTCAAACATCTCACTCCAAGTCAAGTAATTACTCTTCACAGTCGCAGATTTAATGGAATTATTTTCTCATATGTTTCTCTGTGGGTGTGTGTGTGTGTGTGTGAGTGTGTGTCCAATGCCTGCTGCAGTGTGACACATGTCTTTTTTTATTTTAAAGCAGGATAAACTTAAGAAGTCATCGCTTTTTAATCAAAATCACAAGTGAAGCGCTTGTAAAAACATTTTTGAAATGTATACTTTAAGATAATTTTGCAGTAAGTTTAAGCTTACATTGAGGGGCTGCACGATGGTGCGGCTGGTTGTACTTTTGCATTGCAGCATCCTGGGTTTAATTTCTGGCATGGGGTCTTTCTGTATGGAGTTTGGATGCTCTCTTTTTACATGCGTGGATTCTCTTGGGGGTATGTTAGCGTATTCCTCTGTCCAAAAACATGACTCTTGGGTTAATTAGCCTCTGAAAGTTCTTAGGTGTGAGAGTATGGATGGTTGTTTGCCCTGTGTGTCTCTATGTTGCCCAGTAATCGACTGGTGACCTGCCCAGGATGTACCCTGCCTTTGACCACTGGAGATTGGTACCAGTGGTACTAATAGCAACTCTCCAAGGGTAAGTGGATTGATGGTTCAAATAGGATGTATATGCTGCTCAAGATAGCCGGATTACTGCACCTGTGATAATGGAAGAGAAACAACCTAACATTACAGGAAAACTGTTAATCTCTCATCATCGGTAGCCATCGGTGCTTAGTGGCTTGAGCTGTCATCGTAGGCACCACCTTAGGGAGGAGCAATAGCACCAAAGAGAGTGCCATACATGCTGAGCTCATGTATGTGCTCAGCACATACATGAGCATAATTGACACTACTGAGACATTCCTCCTGCCTCCGATTGGTCATTTCTGTCTGGTCAGTGGTGTATTTCTGCAGATGGCAGTAGGACCACTGGGAGGAGCCGAAGGAGCTTGATTATTTTTGACATATTATCTGTCTCATTTTATCCTGTCAGGGCTGGTGACAGTTTAAACAAAGTATGTGGAAAACATGTTTTAACATTTTAATAAAAGTTACTTACTTGCAGCTTTAATGAGAGGATGTTACCCAGCATGACATACTCTGCGTGCGAGGAAAGCCGTGATCAAGAGACAAAGCTGTTTTCTAGACTTAATGTGTGCAGGTTTGTTCACCAGCCTGGTTTAATCATTGCCGTTTGAACTAGGATAAAAACAATACATAGCATTCTGACAGATGAGTATGGGATTGATTACAGTGGACACTTAATTAGTAATCTATTGCTTTTTGTTTATCCAAATATATCAAAGTACAGATGCCCATATCTCTTAGTCCATGGCTACTAGGTTGAAATAGAAACTGTTGGGTGCTGTGGTGGTGCAGAGGTAAAGCACAGCCTATGTATGGAGGCCTTGGTCCTCCTCAACACAGCTGTCACGAGTTCAAATCCTGGTCTTCCCCCTCTCATTACCCATTTTGCTCTCCAATCACTCTTATTAAAGGCCAATAAAACATAAAAGAAAGAATCTGTTTATTTTGCCATCATGTACAGAGAGAATAATGGAGCAAAGAGTGCAAGAAATTGTCTAGAACAAAGGGCATTCTAGAGAATGACAAATGAAGAAATTTGCTAAAGATGAGAACCCTCTCAGTGTATTCTACAAACTTGTAAAATTTAATAGAAGATGACATATGATGGTTTAACATCATTCACAGCAACCTTGAAAAAAGACCCTCAAACTGATGAAAGATAGCAGAGCAAGGGGCTGAGACAGAAGGGTCAACTCACTAGAGTAACCAAAAGTAAGTGGCCCATAAAGTGGTGATCCAACATGTTAGACGGAAAAGAAAAAAACCCAAAAAACATACTGATTAAAATTACTACCTAATAAAATATCACAGATACATTTAGCAGTTTCGAAATGTAACCTAAGTATAATTAGACTGGAGAGCACTTTACAGTTTCCATCTGGCATAAATCACATCCTGCCAACTTTGATGCAGATCATAAATATAGAGCTTCATTCATTTAGAGAAAAAAGGTGGAATGCCATCCAGCTAGGGATTATGCTGCACCTTAAATGGGATTGGGAAAACAATTAAGTTGTATAGAAATGTAATTTCAGGGTTGAGCGTGCAGGTGTACTTTGCATGCAACCTTCCATGTTAAATGCACTTCCTCTGAGTGAATTAGATGATAACTAAGCAACGTCTGCTTTGTTTGTTTCAAGGTAATAATCTAAGTTTTCCCTCTAAAATCTGAAGAGTGCAGCTGTGTGCTCACGTGAAAAAAAAAACCATTTTATAATTATGCATGTGGGTGAATTCAACAGGTAAGGAGAAGCAGTTTTCACTTCCTGTCATCTCTATAACTCAAGAATATCGACCTCCTAACTCAGCTGAGTTAATCCACATAACTGCCTGGAGCACACAAACAACTGAGGTGGAACCATCTTCTCACTCATCATGTGTGGCCACCCACAGCCTAACTCTTTAGATTTGTGGAATGCTGTTACCGTATTTTGAGTTCTTTTAATTTTATTGACCATGTACATACACATGTGGACGATATATGTGCATACACAGAACAGGTGTTGCTGCATTTTTCTCTGAATAATGATGGACAGCATGAATTTACCCACAACTACACAACTTGTCTAAGTTGTATTCACTTTGCGGTAACACATCCAAAAGTACAAAAAAATTCTAATTTCCAAGGTCAAGCTTTTCATTTGCAAAACAAGTAATTCTTAAAATAGATATGGTATGCACCAACTTATTCTGCTCTCAGTAGCTTTAATGAACAAAGCATGAATATGTTTTGCATCATTATTCACACCTGGGCTACAGCACTCAGGGGCTAACATCTGCACCATACAGTGAATTTTATTTTTTTTTGCACTCTATGGAAAACATCAAGACAGGGCTGCCAGCATCAAGAGAACCTAATTTTTTCTCTGCTTTCTGCTTTGTTGCCTGCTTAACAAAACAGGTGATGTGAAAAAAGTAGCTTTTTTCCACATCTGAGAACTGCTGCTAATTTTCACGCTCGGTTTGTGGAACCAAAACAGCTTTGAGTATGAATGTGAAAGTACAGAAAACTGATTAGTAGCACCTAAAAATAATAAAAACCTGGATCCCACACTGTTTTACAAGCAGGTAGATTTTGCTCTAACAAATGTCACATGCATTCATGTTTGACAGCAATAAGTGAAAAGACAAGCCTTCCGGTTGTAATCAAAGTCAATTATTTTGTTGAGGATGTCAGTCTGTTCCCTGTAAACGAAGACATTCAAAGAAATTGAGCACTCAGGGAATTTTATAGAAGCCCTCACAAAGGGCAGGCATGGAGTTACTGTCTGAATGAGAAATTGGATTGCTTTGTGTTTCTCCCAAGGCTTGTGTACCAAAAACTTCAAAAATATGAGAGTGGTGATAAATAAGGCTGGTCCTAAACTGCTTCTTTTAGGTAACTAAAGAAAGAAAGTCTTCATAAAACACATTGGTAATCTTGCTGTAAGATGTTTTATTCATTCATTTGACCCATCGGCAGCTTACTAAGGCAACATCAAAGATAGATACAAACATGCAATAAATGAAACAGAATTCAAACAAGTTGCAGGGTTTTAATGGTATATTGCACAAATTAGCTATGCCCTTTCAGAGATACATCGTGTGCCATGAATTACAAGAATAACCGTCTTTTGTGCTAAAAATCACATCTTACTGTGGCTGCAAATCATTACAATAGGCTTCCAAGCCTGATGTGTAGCCTTTGTTCAATTATTGTTTTGATATGCCACAAAAAACAGTGTTGTATCTCAAATAATAAGAACAACACACCATTGTTACCTGCACACTTATTCTTTTTAAATTTTTTTCTTATAACTTTATAAAATTAGACTGAAATATTGTGTGCCTGGTTGCTCAGATCATTCTGTTCCACCTACATAAATTGCTGAGGCCTTCTGTCATTGGCATTTAATATTGTGCCCAAGCCCAAGATGCTTAGGTTTTATTTTATATTTCATTTTGACAGAGAAATTTAAGTAAGTTAAATGGCAGTATGAGAAGTCTGGAGAACATTTAAAGGTCATGTTAACAAACTACTTAGTACAGAGAACAGCATTCATTAGCAACCCCTTGACCTGACGCTTAAGAACCAAAAATGCATTATTCAAGCCTGGTGAACAACACAGAATGACTTTATTTTCTGAAGAGCAAGCCACTTACACTATTCCCATGGTCTGTATTAGTATAAATTGACATTGTAATAAATTTGTTTTACATAGTTAAGATGTAAATTTGACTGTGTTGAGTATTTATTTTGATGTTGTCCTTTTTGGCCTTTTGGTCAATATTAAGAAATCAGCAATGGAACTTAACTTGTTTGTTGTTTTTCTTTACATGCTATTCTTTGTTGTGTGCTGGTATTGTCTTCCCCACCTGTCTCCTTGTTATGGAGACACTGCTACTTGTTTCTTCCACTACAGGAAGTCTCCTCGATGTGGCCCCACCACCTGCAGAAAGCAGTGTTGGAATCTGGTACTGTACAAGTTGGGTGAAAGTGAAGGAAGAGGCCTTTCCAAGCATCATAATTTGGCTTTAGGGACATGGAATGTCATCTCTCTGGAGGGTAAAGAGCCAGAGCGCTTGTACAAGTTTGAGCCATTTGGTGGCTCCATTTGGAAATTTTCCAAATATATCTAACTGAGAGGAGACTCCGGCAAAGAGCCAGAACTTGTTGAAGAGATTATGTGTCCCATTTGGCTTGGGAATGTTTTTGGATCCCCCAAGAAGATGAGCTGGAAGATGACACTGGATGTGTGGGGTGGCCTCTGTGACCAGATCTCAGAAAAGCTGAAGACAATGGATGGATCTCACATCATATGTGATCCTCTCAGTCTCAAAGGTATGTAGGATTTGAAATAGCAATACCACCTAATTTTCCTAAAACGTCCTGCACAATGGTGTATGTTTGTAAATTCAGTAATCACTGACCTAGAAATTCATATTTCACAGTTTATTTTTTCTTTCTGAAAAAATGAAATTGTTCAACACTTGTTTTTATTGGCAGCATTTACATCATAGGTTATGTCCATCATAACTATTTGGAATGCCAAATTGTAGTTTTGTACAATGTGCTTACATCAATGCCTGCAGTTTACTCACATAATATTTTTTTACACATTGACAAACCATAATTTTCAGAACATACCACTTAAATTCTGGGTACAAAAGGAGGGTTTTTGTTCATAAACATCTAATAGAGCAGTGAATCCTCAGCTTACACTGGATATAAATGTCTAAAAAAACCACACAATTGCTGCTCTTTGTGATATAAAAAGAGGAAAATATTCAGATCTTTCTCCACCTTTAATGTGACATCTCTTGTGAATTATTTTATTGAAAAAATGCTCTTGGTGGGAGTATTAATAATGATAAATCAAAAACTGATACAACCGGTTTGCCGAGGTGTGAACATTCTTAAACCAATACTTTGCTGAACCAGCTTTTGATTTAATTCAACCATTCAGCTATAGCATTCAGCTATATCATCAGTTATAGTGAATCTGACTAACTGTAAATAAAGTTGACATTTGCTCATTTGTAATCTTTGGCTTGATGTTTCTCCATAATTGTTCAAAAGGCAGAGCATAGTCCAAGAGGTTGCCAAGACAACAACATTGACAGAGCTGCAGGGACATAAAGGTTGTTTCAGGTTTTTACTTTTTTATTTTTCCTTCTTGCAGATTTGGTTATTTGTTAATTGAATTGTTTATAATAAGCAACAAATAAGGTAGAAAAAGTTATTAAATGATTGAGCATGGCCAATTTTTTTGTTACAAAAACCTCACATTTTAATTAATATCTGTAAATATTTTTGGTTGTTTGAGTTGGTTTGGGGTTTTGTTAAATTCTCTGTTCCTTAGTTCCTTTTCTATGATGAGATCAAGTTTGTTTCTGTTTTAGTTTAGTTCAGTCCTTCCTTAGTAATTTTTGTTTATTATGTTTCTTTCTTATGTCATATGTCTAGTTGTTCTTTGTTACTCTACTTTAAATATGTCTCTTTGGTCTAGTTATTATTTAGTGTTATATTTATTTTCTAGTCCCCTGTGTACTCTCCCTTGCCACCTGTGCCACTTTCTCTCTCTTTCTGCTCAATCTGCTTTCTTCTGGCTCCACTCACACCTGCAACCCGTTTCTAATCAGCCATCTGGTCCTTGTTCAGTAATCAACCTCCCCAGTATGTATAAAACTCATTCTCAGTTCCTCCTTGCTGGTTCCCCCTGATTAACCCTGTTTATTCCCTGTTTTAACCTGTTTCTTCCCTGTATCTCCATGTTTGTGTTTAGAACATTTGTTCTGAAACAAATGTTCTATATTGGAGTATATATATACTCCAATTATATATATATATATATATATATATATATATATATATATGGTTGGACTGAGCAATTCTATATAAAAGTACATTCATATTTTTCTGACAATTTATTTGATCATAGCTTTAGCGCAATTGCTATTCTTAATAATTCTGTTTTTTGTTTTTTTTTAGTTAGACATGAGACAAGTGTTTCCAGCTTTTCAGGTTTAAATAGTGTGTGAAAAAAAATATATAAATGCCTTTTACTTTTTAAAATTAAATTTAAAGGGAGTTTTATTTTTTTAAGAAGCCAAAAGGGTGTGTGGAAGATAATCAATTCCAGATCCATGAAGAGGTTTCAGCAAATGCTAAAAATCTGGCCCCCTGACTACACTTTTAGAAAACGTAGCCATGTTTCTCACCTTCATAATGCACAAGGTTAGAAGGTCACAGTGGAATTTCCATTTCTGTAAGCTTTAAGACAGTGGCAACATAGGGAAAGGAATCCACACCAATTACTTTGATTCCCAATGGACCTCTTAAATTCAACTAGATAAAAATGTGATGAATTGTGTGTGGGTGTGTGTGTGTGTGGGAGGTGAGGGGGGTTAAATTGATGACATCTTCTTACATACCTGCAGGTTACTTACTTCATGAATGGTACTAGATTTCAGTTTAAATAAACTTTAGAAAAACGCAAGACTACAAACACTGAAAATGTTACTTTCCGGAAAGATTAACTGTGTTTTCTTCCACTTAATTTGTATCTGTTTAGGATGTTCATCAACAGATTTTGCAATAACTTACATAACAATGATATGAGTGATTAGAAATAGGTGATAATGGTGCTGAAATGTTCTAAGCTTAATATAGAGCCCTTTGAGAATAAAACAAATCCCCAACTGAATTTATAAACAGAAAGTGTAATTTAAATATTGCTTCATTTCTTTCTTGTGTTGAATTATTTATGACGGGGGTTACAGACAGATCAAGCAATACACTCAATGTCATCCTAATATAAACTGCAGAGAGAGGCAACCACCAAATATCCACAGAAAAATAAACAGTTAGTATGCATAATGTTGCTAGTGTTGCGGGTGAGTAACTTTCCTGTGTAAACTGAATGAGCATGGCAGGGTAAAAAATAAAATAAAAAGCAACAACAAAACCCATTTAATTTAAAGTAACATGGCACAAGGGAGAGATGTTACATATTCTTCAAAGCTTTGAGTGAAAGCTGCAATAGAGGCATTAAAAGTATCTGGTACATGACATTTTGTCAGCAGATTTTGTCAGATTGTCCTAAGGGAGTCTTTTTGTGATCATCTCAGTTAGAAAGCTGTGAAGCTATCTCATAGCAGGATCAATAGTTTTTTGTGAAACCTTGCTTGCGTGTTTATATTTAAACTTTCCATGGAGCTGCATTTTTTTTAAAGAGTCTTACCAAAGGTTCAAGGATAAGCAGTGGAGAAAAAATATATTAATTATTGAAATGATCTAATTTTTCCCCAACTTTTCTGCTCTCTAAGGATCCTTTTCTTCAAGTAGTTTTCAGCACACAGAGACACAAATCAGGCATGTTTTGAAGTTTATTATGTTATTAGGGCACACCAACTGACCTTGATGTTTCCTTGGAACATTTAACCAACCCCAAGGTGGCTATTACTGTGATGAATATTCGGCACTGCTGACAGCACCATGGCTTATTTATTTACCCAGCGAGAGGTAGCTCGCTACCTCACCATGACCTCACGCTGTGTCTTTCTCCCTCATTTGTCAACTTACACCTCCTCTGGTGGCCATGTGGCGCCATCGAAGAGAGGGGTGTGAACGTAACGTATAACTGAGCGATGTAGCTGTAATGCACACGAGATACAAATAAACAAAAGTAGAATGCTGATGTGGCTAATTATTCTCAAACCTCTTAATCCTTCAGCTTCGTTTCACTTTTCATGTTTGCCAGCATGAGGTGTTGATGGATTTGGGTCCTTTTTAACTGTATTTCCCTGGATGAAAAACACTCAAACACCCATAATAACTTCAAAATAGCAGACATCTAAACTCTTCGTGTGGGACTCACAGTAGGATCAATTAATTGTGTATCTTTTTATGCTAAAGGTAATAATTACATGCAGTTAGTTTTTGGAATAAACTACAGCAACCTCCATCCTTGTAGAAGTGTGAAAAAACAAACAAAAAAAACAACATTAAGCAACATAACAGGTGGATAGCTGGATTTTAAACAAAGTATGCATTCTTGTTGGTTGTGCAGGACGTTTTCTTATTTTCAAAGAGCAATAGTTGAGCCTCTGTTTGCAGCCATTTTCATGTGTGAGTGTAAACATTGAATTGAGAGAACACCCAGAAGCATTGGATTCAATATGACAAGACTCCCTAAAACAAAGGAGCTCAAAATAGACAGGAGAGACCCAGAGTAAATTATCATTATATAAGAATAATTTTGCACAAAAATGTAATGATCATGTTTTATAAAACCCAAATATCTATTCTTACCTGTTCAACAAAGAATAATTTAAACTTTAGATCACCTGCACTGCCTTTAGCTCCATGTAATAAAGGCAGGTTACTTAAACATCCGGGTCTCCTGTTAAGTTTCAGAAACTGTTTTTTTCACCTGTTTGTTTCCTTTTCTTATTTAATTTTCATTGGACACCTTTGTTTTTTAAATTCCTGTTTTACATAGCCCTGCGATGGACTGACGATCTGTCCAGGTCGTACCCCGCTGTTGCCCGTTGATTGCTGGAGATAGGCACCAGTTCCCCTAGCAATCCCACTACGTATAAATATGTAAGATACTGGAAAAATGGATGTATATATATATATATAAGTGAACTGAGGCACATCTCAGTTCAGAAAAATGTAACAAAATGAACGAGTTTCAATAATGTGATCACATTCTTTGCTCATTTAAAGTTTCATAACTGAATGGATGAGTTTCATGGAAGGGTAAAGAAATTAACACAAGCAAGCCTGTAAGGCTCATTTGCAATTATAAACAGCATGTAGCCTTAATTAAGTACTGACACTTTTTGTGAATAACTCAAAAGGTGCAGTACATAATAAACAGTGATGATTTGCTAAAAATACATTTTTACAGACTTCAGTTTGTTCTTCTTCTTGAAGGTTTGCTTAATTTTTGTACCTTTTGAAAAAATGTCATTACTTCAATAACCTCACAGGTAATATGAATTTCTTTTTAGCGCATAAAATCTTCACTTATTTACATGTTATTTACAAGACACAGAATTTTACACGTGGAAGGTTCACATTAAATGAGTGTATTTAAAAATAATTTTAAAAAGTTTACTTGCCTTTTCTTCCACACTTATGATTTTAATCTTGTCGTAGAAAACAAACAGAAAGTACATCAAATAAAAAAAAGACTTGTTAAAATACAAGCTCTTAATGTGCTGGAGTAAAATAAATCTGAAAAGGATCAAAGTTTTCAGGGTTTATGAAGAGTTGTATCCAAAGAGGCATTGAAACTTTTTTTTCCTTTAGGGGTTTTTAGTTTTCAGTTCTAACAAGCCCTTCAATCCACTTTTGTCTCCATGGTAAATGTTCTTTATACAGATCCTCTTTAGGCAGGAGTGAAGTGCTGATAAGTCTCTCATCTTTCTTTACTGATCTCTATAGGGAGCTTTAAGGCAGAGACAGCTAAGCTAACATATTAAACTGAGATGATGCAGGGCATGTCTTCTTTACTGCCTCTACAATCTATGTAAAATGTGATAAGGACAGTTGAGTATAGGTTTTTTTTAAGTGCTGATGTTCCTTTTTGGATACGGGGGTGGTGTCATTTGTCCATGACAACTCTATGGGGATGCCTGTCCCATAACGTCGGACTATACAGCACTGGAGATGAAGTGACAAGGGACATATTCGGTGTTCTTCCACAGGTCTGTTTATATGCAATGAGATGTCTTATTTATTTTATGGATTAGGTTGCTTTTGGTGGAAAAGTTTCAAACCATCAGTTTAAACAGCAAGTGACTTTGAACACAGCCTGCCTCCTTCAAAACCAGACTGTAAGGCATTGAACGCAGATTTTCTCAGGGTGGTTGGTTGACCTTTACAACCTTGAGCTGATCTTTTCCACATGGGATACTAATTCATGATCAATAAACAATCAGAAGCCTGTCTCCATGCTTTGGCCATCAAACATGTTTTCATAGAAAGCAATCACTTTGCAAATCATTGTTTTATTTGCCTTCATATAACCTTAACGTCACCCACATCAAGGTTTCAGGTTGCTTGTGTAAAATCCATTTAATTAACCTTTCAGCAGTTTATGCATTTTTATTGGGTTGAAGGAGGTCCATTGTATCGATTATTTTGCTTATATACTGGCACCGTGCATAAGCTGGATGATGTGTAAAACTAAACTGTTTTTAAACTATTTTTAATTAGAGTAATTACTTTAAGATCTTCTGATAATTGTCTTTTGATTTTATAAGTTTGTAAAGCATCTTAACAATGCTACAGTTTTTTGTGAACCCATTTCAACTGCAGAATCTCGGAGGACAACAAGTAAAAGAGATCAGTCAAGCAATCCCTTAAAGATGAACCCTGTTGTAGATATTTTAATATTTGGCATTCACATAAAAACTGAGCAGCACATGACATTCTGCTCTAATCTTGCTGCTGCAGAGTAGGATTCATGGATTGCTAAATCAAAGAATGTCTGAGCTGAAACCAGGCTCAAAATGTCATGTTCCTGCAATAGAGACATAATAAAAGGATTCAGTGTTCTTCCAGGCCTTTCTCTAGATTGCTTCTCAAGAGCATAAAACTGATCCATGTCAATTACTTTGAGCTTCAAAATGCCAACAGCAAATATAAAAAAAGCCAGGACATCTAGTGGCTTGATTAATTTTTTTGATTGAAACTTCAAAAGTTGAAGATTTATGATTCCTTCCTTAAACTCTGCAAGGAAGAAAATAGGAATCTCTTTTAATAATAGACATCTCCCAAAAGGTATCTTCTTTTGAATTAAATAAAACTATGCTGTACTTGCTATTCTACTCATTTGGTGACACAATCATGTTCTTTGTAGTTTAGGTCTGACTTTAATCTTCTGAGATTAAAAGTTAGATTTCTGAGAAAAATGTCAGAATTCTTTTTTTTTTTAATGGCCTTAGTCATCTTTATAAAGGACAATGACGCATAGCATGCAGTCGATTTAGTCACAAAGAGACTTAAAGATAAAACAAAAAATCTATGTTCTGAAGTGGCAATGAAAAAGCCCTTCTTTCCATTCCAAAAAAAAAATAAAAAAAAAATGTGGGCAGATCTGAAAGATTTTGTGGCCTTAAAACCTTAGACCCCATTCACATGGAGACAATTTTCAGTGTATCCTGAAAAGCTTTTTGTCATTTAGGCTGTGTATCCACACACATTCGGAGTCTTGGGAGATCAGAAATGATCATTTTTGGTTGTAGGGTGGATACATTTCAGAATCCATTTCCATGTTTGTATGTCATGACGTCAAAGCCCCATCTCTGTCCAGTATGTGCCTCACTCACAAATAGCAAATATGGCGTCATTCTGTGTTTCTTGTGTTGTTCTCCGGTAATGTTACAGCGCTGCTGTTTGGCCTGGCGTACCTACTGCATCATTTTCTGTGACGCTGCATCCTGTCATGCCAGAGCACATTTTTCTTAATCATCATGATACATATTTTGTCAGGTAGGTAACATAATATCATTCCCAGATCAGGCTACTTTATTGTGACATTGTTTAATATAAATTTATACATCACTCATGGAAATATTGATTATCATGTAACAGAAGTCAGACATAACCGCTCAAAATATAAGACACAATAAATCAAAATATAACTTTGTAGACAACTGCTTTATGAAGTTATATTTTTATTTTTATGTAAGTGCATTTTCGACTGTCTGTGTGTTTGATTCAGAGAAAAGATGAGATGATGCCAGGGGCCATCGTCAGCACCACGAAAGGCAAGTCACCTCTAT
This sequence comes from Xiphophorus hellerii, assembly GCF_003331165.1. Lineage (NCBI taxonomy): Eukaryota > Metazoa > Chordata > Actinopteri > Cyprinodontiformes > Poeciliidae > Xiphophorus > Xiphophorus hellerii. Next base: position 21,601,322 of record NC_045675.1, read on the forward strand.
CAGATCTTAAATTTTGCTTTATTTTTGATCAAAACTATAGAAAGAAAAAACAAACACACACACACACACCCCGGCATACTTTTAAAACACAAAACAACACGTTTAGAAAAATCGGATGTTGTTCAATACATTGAAAAAGCCTATTTAAATATTAACCTCACAAAGCACAGGCAGCTTCTTACTGAGTCTGCCAATTGATTTCTGCTTTATATGTTTAAATTAAAAGCCAAGAGGGATCGTTACTTTTGCTATAAATCGTTTGGAATCAGGATAATTTACAGAGAAGTGTGTCAAGGTTAACAAATCAGTGTGTTGTTCCTATAATTCTCACACACAACATAAAAAAGCATGTGAAAAAAAATGTTTCACTGCTTTTATATTTTGTTTGTATTTTTAAAGAAAAAAACATGATATTGTAATTTCAGTCACACACTGAGGTCAAATTTGGAAGGAAGATATGTTATTCTGAATAAAAGACGGCCCAGATTAAAAGACTTGATGAAAATTTAGGTTGGACGTCTTTATGCTAAAAGACTGTTTTTAGTAACACCCTTCTTTACAGTTTCATTTGAAGTAAGCCAGTCTGTAGAACAAGATGTTTTGAGTCTGTCTTTTGAGCCTTTTCTCCTTAATGTTTTTCAGGCTAGGTTTTGTACCAAATATATTGACCTAAATATTCACTTTATGAACATACAGCAACACTCACACAGTCTGTCAGAGGGATAGGGGGAGAGGAACTCATTAATATGTAAATTCAACCACTCCTCCAACATCTGTAGCATGAATGTAGTAAACGGAGGCATTTTATCAAAATTTGATATGCAAATTGTCGTAAAACTGCTGCTTCAAAATTACTTAAAAACTTTAAGAGACAAGTTTGTTGTTCAAAGTTCTCATTTAAAACACAAGCTGAAGAAATGGCACAATTTAAAACCCTGTATGCATAAAAACTGAGACTGTATTTCATATTTTTTCCATATATTCCTTTTCAATTGCTATGACCCTCTTCTCATTTTTTGATAGCAGTTCAGTGCGACTTGCTCCATTTATAAGAAACTCTTTACCAAGCTGCCGAAACTCAATAAATTATTCTGTCAGATTGCTGCATTTGAATTTCAGCTCCCTCTTCTCTCACTTTCAGATATCTTCTCCTCAGTGCCAAGCTTTCGCTCTCTCCACCATTGCAGCGCTTTCTTAGTCTCACATTCACTCGCTCTCCTGCTTCACACAAATTCCAATTTTTCATGGCAGGCAGCAGGTAATATCCAAAGGTACTTAAACATAGTTTGATAGTTGGTGTGGCCAAAAGTGAAGGCTGGATTGCTCCAAAATAGCATCAAAAAACCTTAGTAATGGTAGGCAGGGGAAAACAGGACGACTGGTTCCATTTCAAATCGAGTCGGTGTGGAAACTTATTGGCAAACACATTACTTTAAGTCTCCTTTTCTCAATCAATTCACTGGAAAGCTAAAAACCAATCTGGAGCATGACAGCTCCCACGAGGCCTGATTGATGAGTCAGAGTGGGAATGTGCATATCCAAGCAAGGTTTGGTTTATATGTCCTCAAATTCCATTGGGTGGAAAATGTGGATTGAGTGAGGCCGTCATGGATTTGGCATCGCTAACTTTGGGGCAGATTGCAGAAAGTGAATTGATGTTCAGTGGAGGGAATGTGACAGTTCATCTGAAGGAAGAATGAAAGTGAGAGGAAAAAAACAAACAGGAAGATCTGTTTAAAGACTGACAGTGCCACGAGCATGAATGACCTACAGGATATAAGGACTGATTAATGTTGCGTCATTGTTTTATTGTCATGAAGTCCTTCCTTTCTCATGCAGACACATTGAATGAGATCATTGATCAGTTTATTTTATGAAACATAGGTTGAGAGTGGAGTAGGCACATAAAGGTATTTATAAAAAAGACAAAGATGGTTTTCAAGAAATCAGTGCTATAGGTATTTTAGAGAGTGGAAAAGAAAGTGCTTTTATTTCCTTTTACTTATCTGTATTTCAGATTGGTGTACAACATTCTTTATTTGTTTAAATGAAATATATTGCTTTGCAAACCTATTCATCTTGAACCTTTTCATGTTCTGTCACATTACAGCCACAAATTGTATACATATGACACTATTTCCTAACTTGCCTCAGATGCTGGGTTTAAACAGAAATTTTGTTCAAGTCCTGTAATCTCTTTAAAGTATATCTAATGCTTTTTATGTGCCCAGTTGTGAAAGCTCCATGCATACTGAGATCAATGCGATGAGATTCAAAGTGTTAGTGACTGTTAGTTGTGCAATTAACAGTCAGATTATTTATTTGTGGTGTCCCTGTTTCATTTCATTAATGTTTTAATAGTAAAGAATCAGCTGACCAAATGGGAATTACATTTCAGTGCTCCATGAGCGCTCCCAAGCTTTCAAATAATAAACTAAATAAATCAGTTGTAAGTTTCACTTTCAATTTCAACCATTGAAATCTTAAGGCAAGTAGTTATATACATATTACGGTGTAATCCGAACTGTTTTTATTCTGTAATTTCTGCGACATTCCAATCACATTTCGATTGATTATGTTAATTTTAAGATGATGTAGCTGTGATGTATTCTGTATTCCAGTTTTACATGACATGTGAGGACTGCAGCATTCATGTGGTGGAATATTTCTACATGTTCAAAGAATCTGCTGTAGGCTGATTATATCTTCCAATCAAATTGCACATGCTGCTCTGCAAAATGTGTAGGAACGCTACGTAAAAGCACAATTTGCTTCAGGACACACTACCAAAATTGCCAAAGAAGGCATTCTTGTTGTATTTCCATTAGTTAACGTTAGCTTCTCGTTGGGCTGTACATTATCCAAAGATTTGAAACATAAAGAGAGCATAAAAGGTAATCCACCCAAAAATACAGAGTGAGTTCATTAATCAGAGAAGCAGTAAATAAAAACTTGGCAATTCTGGGAGAGCTGCTGAGATCCAACACTCGGGTGAGAGAATTTGTTTTTACTGGACCTTTATGAAAAAGTAGCAAGAAGAATGTGAAACATGTTGGTTCCTGCATTACGCTGTGGGCATACTTTTTTTCCCCACAGGGATAAGGAAGATGGTGAGAGTTGATGGGAAGATGGATGAGGCTTAATACAGGGAACAGCTGGAAGAAAATCTTTAAGGATGAAAAAGAATTGAGAGTGGGGTTGATGTTCACCGTCTTGCACGCCAGCAACTCTAAAAGGAGCTGCAGTGAAATGGCTTTGATCAAAGCATAATAATGTTTTAGAATGGCCTTGTAAAAACTCAGACCTAAAAAGAAAAATATAAATCTATGGTGAGGCTTAAAAAAAATGCAGTTTACAACCCATTTTCATGTTGTAAGATTCAATAGTGGCTAATTGGCAAAGACGAATAGACAAAATTTTCAATCTCTGGACTTGCAAAAGCAGATAGAGATGTAACATCAAAAAGTTTTGCAGCGGAAGTAATTATTCAGAGAAGTTAATATAGGATGAGATTTTTTTCTTTGCTTGAAGGGGCATTTTATTTAAACAAAGAGAAAAATGTAAGATGAGATTAGTTTTGTGAGAATACCAAATATTGGGGAGTATTTCATTTACATAATTGTTAACTTATGTAGGAACAATCTTTTCTCTTTCTGTCATATACATCAGACATAGCAGTACGGCAAGGAAAGGGGTTGTGTGGTTAATTCAGTTGTGTACGTATGGAGCGATGGAGAGAAAAGAAGAGAGATAAGAAGTGCTAAATTGTGTGAGCAGAAAAGATGCTTTGCTGCCAATATTTTTAATCAATATTTCATTATTTTTATTTTATATTCTATAAATATCCCAAATATTTGACATGCAGTGGCCTCTTTAATTGTGTCTGTATCTCCAGCTTGCTACAGTGACCTCAGATATTTTTGTTTGACAGTTTTCACCTACTTTTCAAACATGCTAAATATAGATGCAAAAACAGCACCTGCAATCTTCAGGTTTAATAAATCACATTGTGGGTGATAAGTCACCTACCTAGTCATTAATTATGTATATCCTCCTCTCAGTATTTAGCCCTGTCTGATTGTCAACATATGTTTTGCATATTCCTGCAAAACGTATGCAAAGCTAGAAAAGCTAAATGTTTTCTGCCTACTTTTCTCCTCATTTTTCTATACACAATCTGTTTGAATGTTGTTTGTAGTTTAGGTTACATATCCAGCACCTATTTGCAAGTGTTACACTAAATACAAATGCAGGCCACACTTTTCAGATTTGCTGTTAAAAGGAAAAACAATACACTTGTGGAATTATTTTTTATTGGTTCGTCACATAAAATCTATCTGTTATCATTTATGGTTGTAACTAGGAAAAAAAAAAACAGACTTTGAATTCTTTTACAAAAAATTTAATTTGAGGATTGAACAGAATATTTTACAAACTCCTATTCATGAATTAGTACCTGAGCTTAAAGACAGGTCATATCTCACTTGTGTGCCAACAGTGCCACTGGCATTGCTACAACTCTTACTGTAAGCAAATGAAGTCCTGCCAAGTATCAAGGACAGCGGGTGTATTGGCAGATGTGGGCACAGCCAAAAAAAAGAACATGTCTGCTTTTGCTAACTGTTGTATCTATTCAAGCAGTGTAGGTGTAATGGAGAAGCAGAGTACGGTTTGTTGAGCCCCTTATGGGAGACAAATGGAGCTGGACGGGAACATGATTTTATGTGTTAACAATTTAGAACCTGACAAAAAGGCTTTCAGCCTTACTGGAAATTCCTCAGGTTCCCTAATTAAGACACTAAATACCGAATGTTTTTCAAAACCCATTTTTGGTTTCAGCTCAACAAAGACTTGAAGGGTTTGACAAAACATACCAACTTTTAAAAAAAAAAATTAATCTAGTTAAACACCAAGGAAGGTTATACTTACAGTTAGTTTTTTGACTCATAATAGATTGCACTATAAAACACAGATCCACTTACGGGCCTGAATTTATTAATCACTGTTTAGCAGACCTGCTGTAAGTTCTGTATCAATGAGAAAGATGCCCTCTTTCTCATTGTTCTTTTACAGAAGTATGGCAATAATCTGGGTGTAATGAATAATTGAAAAAAGTACATTTGTGTGCAGGTAAGCCTGCTGTAGAAAGTGGAGGAGTGACTGCACTAATCAGTGGGAGGTCCTCAGGGATTGTGCTGCTGGGGCAAGGACTTCTGAATGAGAGAAAGCCAAAAACAAAGGGCAGACTGACAGGAAGGGGAAAGGAAGAAAAACCTAAAACAATGTATTTAAAAAAACACTGGCATGAAAGTCTAAATAATGAAATGATAGTGCAAGCAAGGGAGAACGTCAGAGGCAGAGGGAGATAACAAAATTGAAAGACAAAGAAGCAGCGTGGAGGCACATTTCATGGATGGCATCTTAAGTGAGAGGTGTGAGCATAAGGACTGAATAATGAAACAAAGATTCGGTATTAGGTATGCCAGGTAGGTCTTTGTTGGAGGGCTCTTAGAAATATTTAAAAAGGTTAGTGTATGAATAAACATAGCTCATCAAGGTCCTTTAACACAGAGAGAAGAAAGAGGTCCTAATGAATAATAAAGAGTCAGTGTGACAGCAGAGCTAGCCTTGCGCTCTGAAGCCATCCCCCCACATCCACCCCCACACCCATAACACAGTAATGGAACACTTCCTACAGGACTTTCTAGCACAAAGGACAAAGGCATAATCATTAAAATGGGGAGCGGGGAGGAGTCAATATCGCAAAGAGCAGTTGTTTTTCATTGTGCAGGCTACAGATGGACTGCATATTAGGATCTTGGTGTTCCCATTAGAGATTCCACTGACACATGTTCGCACAGCCCTATTCAACTGCTCCCAAGGTCTCTGTTACATTTCTGTCACACTCATGTAGGACACTGAAACAGTGAGAAGAACAGAGACGGAGATATGAAGGAGCCTCTGTTGACTCTGAGGAGGTGGTTCTTGCATACTTTTATGAGCCATTATTCACATAATGAAATGGATTGTGACATGCATCTTAATTGTTCACTGTTGCACAGAAGTAACACAGAAGTGAATTTGTCAGTGGCAATCAGTGTAGTTACTGCATCATGGTTTGGTATACTAAAGGGAGCCAATTTATAGCAACGTTTCAGAGGGTTATTTTCCCAGTTGTTAGCTGACGCAACATATTTTCAGTCTGGCCTTCTACAGGTTAAATTCAACCTTCTAAAACTTAGAAATACCTGCTGGCTTACATTACTGAAGCCAGGAAAACTGACTATTTGTTAAAATATAATGAATGTAGCTCACACAAACAAACAAAAACAGAGGTGAAAACAAACTTTATAAAAATGGTGCTCTGGTCAGGATTTTAGTGAAAGATCCTTAACTTTTAGATGCAGGATTAACCTTTACATACATTTTTGTTTAATGATCAAACATATTCATATTGACAGTGCTTCTACTCAAAAATACTGTCTACTGAGTTCAGTAATTTCAAAAACTATAGCGTCTGATGTGAGCGTCCTCTGAAAGGTGACTATGGCGATGGGATAGCTCAGTCATTAATGAGGAAGTTACAGACGCATATTTGGATGTCTTCAGCATTTCTTCCAGGGGCAATGATCTCCCCATTAGGGCGTTTGCAGAAATGAAACCAAAATGTGAACTAGGGTTTTGAATACCCATATTATCCCGTGTGTCATATTTTCAAGTGCCTCAGTCTGTGATTGGGTCTTCCAAGGCAAATCTTTAGTAGAATAGTGTTCACACTGATAGCATAGTAGTGATTCTAGGATTCTAAGATGGTGACGCCATCCCTTATTAGATAGACTGGTTCATAGTAAGAAAAACCACAGCTGAGAGAAAGTTCACAGACGAGTGCCTGGTGTTTGAGTCTTAGGTATGAGGACTCACCCAGGCCGAACCTGAAAGACTAACGGGACCCCCTCCATGTGGGCTGAAAGGATTTACTGAAGGATTGACTCTCAGGTGTGTCAGATGGTATCAGAGGGTAAGAGCCTGAAAATGCTAATTGGGACCTGTCATAGCAATGAATGGAGCCAGTCAAACTAACATATATAAGTTCACTCCAGTTCAGGTTTATTACTTGGGAGTCAGGATCAAATCTTATGCCCGTCATTAAACATAGCACAATATATTTGACTAACAGCAATCAGTCACCCAATGTTCCTTTGGTTCTGGTGCTACACTCATAGTTCCCCACTGTGTGGCAGGAAAGACCCCTGAGAATGATCATTAAGTGTATGAGCAACATAAGCACACAGAGAAAAGGAAGCTGTTATAGAGAGGAGCTGCCATAAATCAGACAGTACTTGTTGTAGCTGCTAAAGATAACCAGAACGGAAAAACAACACAATGGGTGTAATGGGCTTTAAGGGTGAAAGGATTGTGGTTAAAACAGGCCATTTACTATCTCATCTGACCAAAGCACATAGTTCCTGTTTCTGTCCCAGTAGAGTTTAGCAAACATTACATATTTACATTACTGATAGTGGGACAGAAAATAAAAAAATCTGGCCTCAGATGAACAGATGAATGTTTCATGGCGCTAATGGTAGTTATGGACTTAGTTAAGCCAAGATGTTTGTTTCTGGTCTACATTAGGAGCAATTGTTTGTGACTGAAAGAAATATGACCATGTATCAGATCATATGAACACTGAAGTGAAGCACAAAGTCATGGATTACTAATTGAAAGCTCCTAGAGAGTTTGATCAACTTAAAAAAGTATAGTATAAGTAAATGAAGGTCTAATTTATTGGACTGTTTGTGATACCAATAATTATGCCATCAATATCCATTATTCAACACAGTCATCCTGGTGGAGTCACAAGGGGTGCTGGTGCCTACATCCAGCAGTCAAAGGCTGAAAGGCGGGGTTCATTCTGGACAGGTCGCAAGTCCATCACAGTATGCCATCAATAAATTTGTTGAAAACAATTATTTACAATTATTTTTTTCCTAAGGCTTCTACACATCTTTACCAGGGTTGCCAAAAGTGTCAACTTCTGTGACCATGTCTGCAAAATCTCATTTGCTGCTACGTAGATGATAATGCAATTTATTCACAAGATGTAAAAAGAAAGTTGTTTGTATGAACTTGTTCTTACACTGGTTCTTGTTACTTGAAAAGTGTGAATATAATATGTTGTGCTTTTCAATCCAGTCAGACATCAATGCATTTAAAAGCCTTCAGACTTTGGTTCATGCATTTATTTTCAGTGTATAAATATATTTACAAAATTTACTTGATTTTGAAGTCTGTTGTCTGCCTGTACTTTATAGCAACATTCACTTGTTATAATCTAACTTAACCACCTGAAGGGTGGAAAATATGCTGAATGTTTTACTCCTATTGGATGGACCAGACATGAAAATGACAACTGCACTATGTCTGTAGGCAAAGGTGTTCAAAAAAAGTTTAGAGATATAGTTGTGGCATATGTTTGGAAAAATGTGTCTGGAAACACAAATTAATTTAGGATTAGAAGGTTTCAGCCTCTTGGAAAGCAGCAAGGTGCCACAGCTGAAGCCATTTGAGCGAATAGAGGAAATTCAGTTTTAGTTGACCTGCATGTTCTGTGGAGTCTATGAATCACTTCCAGCCTGAGGGGTGATCTTCCTGAATATGTGGTTGTTTATCCATTGCCAAAGGTGCCCTTGACAGTCTTCAGTGCTCATACAGTATTTCTTTCTCCTCTCACCTGACAGGAGTGTTAACCTTGCAACAGAGAAAAAACCTAGGAAGGGTACAAAGGGTGAAACAAGGATGTTCAAAAAATAAAAGCAAATCAACGACGCACTATATTTGTTTTTCTTTCTACCTCCTGACATATTGGCGGATAGGTTTCATGAGGTAGCGACAGTGAAAACAGTGCGTCTTCATCAGACACTAATGTACAATTCCAATGAATGGGAATACATCGTGGATGACAGCCAGAATTTATATTTAATGACTTGCTGAGGTGCAGCGAGAGATTGGTTTAGTGAGCCTTCTCTCCCAGTTTCTCACTGCAGTTCTGCGACTCTATCACTCTCTGTCACAAATCTCATTCTCTCCTGCACCCACTTGGATTTCATGCAAATTTTTGTCGTTGTGCTTCAAGAAAGGTGCGTTCTCCAAGTGACGAAGTCGGGGAAGTGGAATCACTTTAACCGAGTCAGGTCTTCCTCGGTTGGGGATGCATTTCTCACTGCCATTGTTTATCGGTTTGCTACACTCCAGAAATTGAAGCCAAAATTATGTTTTATTTCTGAATGTGCAACTGCTTGTTTTTACTTTACGTAAAACAAATGTGCTGAATGAAAATAAATCTAACTTCTAATTACTACTTTATTGAAACTCTGTTACATGTTTGGATAGCCGTAAACCAAGTCTTTCATCACTGTTCGTACAAGCCAACATCAGTCTTATTATCTTGCTAATATAAATTAGAGCATTCTTTAAAAGCATGGCAGATGGTGCTGTGTCTAATAAGAAATGGCTTCCTGAACTATTTATTTAACAGTATCTTTACCTTGTTAACACAGTGTTAGGCAGGATTTTTCTGTTTCTAATAATAACTGGCAGAAAAGTAGTCATAACCATCCTCATACACCACAGAGTCAGCCCCACTCAAATAATATTTTCAAATGTTTGTTTCTTCCTAAAAGTCTTTTTGGTACCCATTCTCATATGATTTGCCTTCACCACAGTTATTCTGGATTGGATAGCCTGCAATTTTAGACATGATCAACTCACCACTGGATAGAGACACAGTATTAACTCTCTGGACGTCTTGCATCAATCTGATGCCAAAAGATGAACTGAGCTGGACTAGAACATCAGTACTAGTACAACATTTACCATCAATTCTAGCAGGTAGAGTTATAGACAATTGTACATAAAGAAGCTGTTGAAAGAGAGAACAAATTTAATTTAATTTACATAAAAAGACACGATGCAAAAAAATTATAGTGTCAACTTGTGTATAGTTTAAAACAGTTCACTCTTGAAAATGAGACCCCATGTCTGAATTAGATTCATCTCTATAAATAGAGATAAAGTAAAGAAAGTTAAATGAAAACAAAATTTGACACAAAGAATCTCATACCATACAGGGCGACTGTGGCTCTTTGGTAGAGTTGTCGTCTTGCGATCGGAAGGTTGTAGGTCCGATTCCAGCTTCCTCCTGCCACATGTCGATGTTCCTCTGGGCAAGGCACTTAACCCCAAATTGCCTACCAATCTGCGTATCAGTGTATAAATGTGTGTGTGTTTGTGAGTGCGACTGGGTGAATGTGACTCTAGTGTGAAGCGCTTTGAGTGGTCAAAATGACTGTGAAAGCGCTATATAAGTTCAGTCCATTTACCATTTACCATTTACCATCACAGAATAGTGACTCAAACATCCACAATGTGACATTAATAACATTGCCTGATTTCACACTATGCTTTGCTGTAAAACTGAGGTTTGACAATTAATTGGCCGCTGGAGGGCACAATAATAGCTTTGAAACGCAATTGCTTCACTTAAAAAAATGCCATTAAAACAGTGACATCACAGCAAAACAAGGCGCCTATCCAAATGCAGCAAAACATTGAATTCCACACTATTCATCTTAATATACATGCATTAATTAGAACGAGAGTGAGTCAAAAACAGAAGACATGCTTCTATGTCATGATACCACTTGCCAGCAGTTATGGATAGAAAACAGTGTGACAGAAGCTTTTGGGTGATCACAAGGTGGGGCCTTTAGCTTGGGTTCAGTATTAGATGCAAACCATTAGATTAGATCTTGTCAGTCTCACAAATTTGTGGGAATGTAAAATGGAAATATGTGTATGCGTGTCTTTTTTCTGTCTAAATGAGCAGTGTTTAATTTAATATATACCTGCCAACACATTCACAGCTCTGTTACCTCAGAGGTGCATTCTGATGGTTATTCGTAAAGAAATTTAAAGTCCTGTCCCTTAGTACTCAAGTGTTACTCTATGAATACTGTGAGAAAGTCATTGATAGCATATCAAATTGTAGTTATCTTGGCAAAGTGTTATATAATCTCGCAACAAGAATTTTGATTCTGTCATATGTCCTGTTAGTAAGAATTACTAGTTGGACATGTGCCTCATTATCACACATTCTCACACAACTCTGTATGTTGTTTGCAAATATGAATTCTGCATACCTGCTCATTGCTAAAATGAACTGTCTACAATCCACAGTAGCTAATCTCTTCAGTCTTTTGCTAATATATCCATTACATGAGTGATGCTTCCATAAGCCAGCCCGAGTCGGTAAATAATTCTGGTTAATTAAAGCCAAGACATCCGTCTTTGCCACAGCTTTGTGTGCAGGCTCTGCGAAAAGCGTGTTCTATTAATAAAACAGTGGTTATCACTGCTTTTGATGTAGTTTCAAACATGTTAATTAGACTGCAGTTTTCAAATGGAAATTAATAGCCAATAATTCATCAGAAGGTGGGAAATGAATTTTTTTTTCTTGAATGGATTGATGGAGAAGCCATCACCCAGAGAGGCTGAATTAAACAGACACTGTATTTGCAAGATGTTTGAGCTCTAATTTTCACCAAAGGAAATTGCATGTTAATGACATGTGGATGCAAAACAAAAAGCTGAATCTGAGCAAACTTAAAAAAAAAAATCATTTTGGAAAAAAAAAATTTAATGCATGAAGTGTCTGTGATAGACTGGAGACTTTTCCAGGGTGTACCCTGCCTCTCGCAAGGTGACTGCTGGAAGTTAGCACCAGCACCGCTTGAGACTCCACCAAGGATAAGCATGTTGGATAATGGATGGATGGATGCATAAAAAGTGCCAAATATTTTGTATGATTTGTATCTCTGCAGTGTAGACTGTTTAAAAACAGATGGTAAAAAAAATTGCTTATACTTGATCATGACTAATCTGTCAAGACTTTTACAAGAAAACATTAACATAAGAAGAATGACAAAAATCTCAGTTTTGAGAACATAAAATTGTCTATCTCTTTTAAATGTTTCTAATATAGGGCCTATTCAACATACCAGTACCAACAATATTTTTTCCCACTAAAAAGGTTTATTAATTAGTACTGTCTGGATATTTTTGTATCAATACAAAATAAAGTAATATTATGACTCAAATTTTTTTGCATAATTTTTACCTTGTTTACAAGTTTACTAAAAATGTTTAAGGGACTGATTGTTATTTCTTTAACATGCTACCTCAACTGAAATGAAAGACTAATGGCTGCACACCCATAAGAGCCACAATCCATTAACATAGATGGTTATGGATGTATAGTTTAATAAAAACCAACACTTTGTCACATCTGACACAATATAAACTTGTTTTGAGCTCTTATAATACATTTTTATTATGTAAAACATATGGTCGTAAGAAAATAAATTCCACATTCATTCTTTTTATATCCACTGTGGCTGTTCAATCTAACAATCACAACAGAACCTGTTAAAAACAGTGTGGACGGTTTTTTTTTTTTGTGAAGCCCTCAAAATCCCTTTTAAATGTAGATTCCAAAGAGCTTTCATATAAAAGGAAAGTCTTATTATGAAACAATATCTCTGTGTGTGACTGCAATCAGCAATCAGCAATTTGAAAATGTCAGTATATCTTCAAATTAGAAGCCATTTTTTCATGCTGACGACATTCTCCACAGGGAAGATGCTGCTAATGGAGTTTTGGGCAGAATGCCTTTGTAATAGTTATGCAAACATCTTGTAAAGTGGTAAAAGCTATTCACTTTCCCTTTAAGACAGCCTGCAAGCTGCCACTTAAGAATTATGCTTTAGTATTTTCCAAGATGTAACAAAAGGTGGAGAAAAAGCTCGGTTTTTATCAAATATTTTGTAAGCTGATGAGTTTCTTTAGATGTGAAGCTACAAATTGATCAACAATTCAGTGTTTGAAACAGACAATAGCAGGGGTTTTCCAACCTGAATAATTTAGCAATTCTGTTGATAAATTCTTGTTGGACTCTTGACACTGGAGATAAAGCATTCTTACTATGTGTAACTTCAACTTTATTCTGCTGTGAAAATAATATTCAGTCATACAGATTTTTGGTTTGTCAAAGAACAAAACTAAACCCCCTTAAAAAACAATCACTGACGAACAGCTAAGGATGATCATGAAGAGTAACAAAAAGCACAGCATCTGACCAAGGCACCCAGAAGTACTTTAAAACTATGACCACATGGGAGACACTGATAATCTCAAGGAGGTAATCCTAAACCAGAAGCCATATTTAAATGGTTGCTAACAGTTGGAGAGCAGCATTAGTAGCCTTGCAATAGAGATAGTGAATAGTGTTAAGTTCCACAAACTACAGATGTCTGATACCGTGGGATTATGAATCAAACCTAGCAAAGACTGCATTTTTAGAGTAAATAAGTGAAATAAGCATAGCTTTGGATGGTACAATGCAGATCTATGACTGAGAGTGAGTTCAATCCATTCATTCTCAGCAGGATACGCAGCTGCAATTTCAAACAGAACAACATTGAAAACAAAACCACCAAACTGACACAGAGCTATTATAACATAAACCTGTTCAGCTGCTTATAAATATGCATAATCAGCCAGGCACATTGCAGGTCAATGCATTTTGGCATTTAGACATTCTCAAGAAGATCTGTTGATTTTCAAAGTGAACATCGGGAATGGAATTTTGATTTAAGTAAATTTTATATTTCTTGGTGATAGATGAGCTGGTCTTAGTATTTTGGAAGTTGGTGATCTGCTGAATACGCAAAAAAAGCCCCCCCCAAAAAACACAATATTCACAATGCAAAACACGACAAACCTTACAGTAGATTGGCTACAGAAGCAAAAGACTAAATGGATATCAGACATGATAGCCAACAACTGGAAATGGTCTATAACTCAGGTCGACTAAGTGGACAGTAACAGATTGGAAAAATATCACCTGCTCTGGTGACTTGATTTCAGCAGCAGCGTTTAAGTGGCAAGGTCAAAATTTGAAGGTCTGTGCACCATCCAGGCCTCATTAGATCATTTGAGCATTATTACTTATTTGTATGCTATTTTTAATACTATGAAATGACAATACCCTGATGTGTTTTGAATTTCAGGAGTTGTTTTCAAACTGCTGGCCTAGATAAAAAGGTCAGCATAAGGCATTTGTTTATGGCACACTTAAGAGGAAAAAAATGACAAAACCCTGAATGAGTAAACAACATAAAAATAAATTTACAGGTAGATGTTGAATACATTGGCACTTATGTTTTTTTGTAAATTCATATAAATAAAAAATAGATTGAGGACAAAAGAAAGGGGGAAGTGAGGGTCAGCAAATTTAGCAAGGTGCCCATTACGTTGCTATTACCTATCAACCTTTGATATATTTAAGCACACTCTCCTATAAGAGGATAAATGACCTATACAATAAAGAGACATGTGTGAATAGTCAATCACATTTAGCTGACCTTCAAAATGAACCAGTAATGAACCATCGCATATTTTCTGCTGCCTTACATCAGGAAGTAAGGATAGCTCAGTATGAAGTAAGTATTTTTACAAACTACTGTCTGGTCTGATAGAACAAGGTGAGGTCTAGCACATCACTGTTTACAATGCTCATCAGAGGTGATTCAGAATTAGGTATACTCTGTGCTACTTTCAACAAATTATTCACGGGAATGTACATGCATCATTCCTTCCAGTATAATATCGAGTTTAACGTCTGCCATCCTTCCAAATATTCACATTTATGTTAGGCAGAGCAGTCGGGACACTTTTTCGAGCATTGACTAATGGCCATCAGTTGTCTGTCTGCATCTCACAGGTACATATTTGTTTTTTTTTTTTGTTAAACTTTGTTTATCACATAGTTGACTCATTATCTTAAAAATAATGATTTCCATTTTCTCAAGAACACAGGACAATTATTGAGAACTCAGTTCCTGTCGTAGCTGGAGGAGCAATAGCTGAAGGCATAGTCAAGGCACCAAGTGAGGTTAAAAATCTCATTCTTCTGTGCTTCAGTTCACATCTACCTAAATCAAGCCTGATGGTAGATGTAACAGCTAAAGATATCAGGCCATCTCTGTGTGCCATCTGACATTTTCATCTTTAATCAGTTGCTGATATTGTCAAGATGCCATCTCCGCATGTATTGTACTCGTGATCTCAGATAATCAGAAGAGGAAATGCTTTTGTTTTCTTTTGATTACAAAAATAATTACCCTCTTATCTGAACAAAATGAACTATGTTGTCTTAAGATAATGAGATACTTAACTTTTGATCTCCAGAGAACTGCATTGAAAAGTAAATTCAAGTAATGACATTCACAGCTGCTGCAGTACTGGACCAAATCTTCAGATGCTTTTTTTAACAGGACAAAGATTGGAAAATTCTTGATTTTATTGGTCTGGGATAAGTTTTTTTTTTTTGTTGTAATTTTTGTCTGGCTTTTGTGCAGCTCTCCAGAAATGTTAACAAATCATTCATTCATTCATTCAGATTCAAATCATTTAATGTGAAAACTAACATTTTCACATCAAATGCATGTGATCTAGTCTGCCTGTAACAGAATTGCTGCAGGTTATGAATTCAACTTTTTGAATTTCAAATATTTATCAAAATGTGTCAAAATATTCAATTTAGTATTCTATGCGCCCATTATCTTCCGCTTATTCAGGATCGGGTCAAGGGGACAGCATCCTAAGCAGTGAAGAACACACTTCCCTCTTTCCAGTCATTTGGGAAATCCCAAGGCGTTCCCAGACCAGCCACGAAACATAATTTCTCCAGGGTGTCTTCATCTGGGTCTTCTCTTGGTGCGACGTACCCAGAACACCATTTTTTGATGTAGTGGTTTTCTCTGTTTTGACTGCATCATCACTCCAAGATTCTGAATGCAAGACTGTTCAAAGGCTTATAGTAGGTGATTTATTCTTTTGTTATGGTGTAGGTCTACTCCATGGAAAGTTACCCAAAAGGTGACATTAGGGCAGAGTTTGAGGTATGCAATCTTGTGACTTGGAAAAACTTTTTTTTTGTTTTACTATACTCAGGAATGAGTTGCAATACAGAGTTACTGTTAACTTTTCACTGGCAGCAAGGCACTCTGAAACATTATTGCTTCTGTAGAAGCTGTCATCATCCCACACAATTATGTAGTATTGGAAGTACGGTCTTATTAAACATCTATTGTGTTTCGATGTCAGGTCTCTAAATTGTCTTTTAGACAAGCAAGAAAAGGCAGACGCTTTAAGGCCTATTGTATGAAAAGGAACGCACTCTAATATTACCACCCTGCAGCTGCTTGGTTGTCCAGTGAGACGGCCAGATTAAACCTGCCAGGGTATGTTTGTGTTTTATCTTTCAGAAAATATTCATTTACTGTCACATGGCAGGTAATTTTCCACGCTGTCAGAATGAGTCTCAGAGGTTAAAGAAAGCAATTGATCATTATGCAAACTGTAACCAACAACACATTTGCCTGAACAAATGAGAAAAGCTTGATTAAAAAAAAAAAAAAAATCAAATGATTTCTATTGTGTTTTTGATGCTTGAATTAAAAAACAAGGTGTAAAAACACATGTTTTACAATGAAGGAAGAAAATAGTGCTGTCAATACAATCAATTTTAATTTTAGACCTCACTATTGACTAGCTTTCACAACATAAGTGCCAATAGTGACTCAAAAATGTATTATTATTATTATTATTATTATTATTATTATTATGTCTTCATCAAACAAAATTAAGTTTAATTTAGAATTCCCACCTCTGTTGCTTAAACCGTCGCAGCCATATTGGCCCAAAGTGAAGATAAAATAATGCTTTTCCATATACTGTTAACAAAGAAACATCACAGCACCTGCTGGCTCAGAAGCTAGTTTGCAAAATTTGTTGACACTTCTCATGTTTCCGTCATATTTGTGTAAACAAGTTTTTAGCCTAACTAAGTGAAGCTTATGTTTGGGTGTTGAAGGCCTCGTCCCAATTGATGCACAAAACTGTTTTGCCAAGGGGCTTTGACAGTTTCTTCCATTCTAGTGACACTCACAATATAAGTGTTTTTTCAAGGCTGACAGCTACTGCTAAATGGCTATCAGATGCTTTATGATAGTCTGGTTGGGGAAATGTTTTTGTTACATTGTTATATGTACAATAAAAAATGATGAACTATCTGTATGTTTTTTTAGAAAACATTTGCTAGTTTATTACAAGAGAAAGCCAAAAGAGCTGCAAACTGCTCTCTAATGAACCGTCCACCCTCACGCTGTTTTATCTTATGATTGCTTCATTTAACTCAGACACCGTCTCTATTGCCCTCTAACCTTTAATGTCCAAGGATGATACTGGTAAATTGCCCCCATCCTGCCCTGTATCTGTCACCCACAAGACCTGACTGTGTTTTTCACTTAATTTACCTTTGAGCTACTCTGCCAGATCAGGAGGGCCAATGACTAAAACAGAGGCACACGCACACCTACAAGGTGGCACATCTTGGGATTAAAGCAGGCAAATGTTTCTTGCATTTTGACAGTGTGTTTTTAATTTCCCCTGCTATCACAGGCTTGTTCAAGTGCAGACCTATGTCTAGCATGACCTATCACTGCCATATGGTCACAGTTCCCAGGCTGACTATGTATGGACCTCTTGGCACTGAAAGAGTCATTTAACCTTTGTTCTGTTAAAGGAAAGGAAGATTCTGCTAAATTAAGGTCTCATTGTACTCTGTGCTCTCTAGTCTCTCATTGCTTACTGCCTCCTGTTTTAACTGTCACATTGTTGACACTCCTGCTGAGGGTCTTTTCTGTTTTTTGGTGTTATGTACACCAAATTATACCTGAGACAATAGACACTATTGCGCAGCAGCACATTCTCATTTCCGGCTTGTCACATAAAGACACTTGGTCATGAGTCCTTGGCATAACTTTCCAATGCACAAAATGGCCCTCAGGTGTAATTTTTCAATGTGAAGGGAAGTCTTTTAGACTTAAATAGAAGTCCCTGAATGTCTGAAATAGATGCCCTAGGAATGCAGTAAAATGTTCTTTGCCTGTGAGGTTACCCCAGAAAGTGTAGCTGAAGCTTGTTGTAGATCAATATAATTAAAAGCAAATGTGGATAAAAACATAAAAAGATATATTTTATTCCTCAGTTATTAATATACATTACCTATATGTTTTATATTATTATATATTATTATTTTAAATTATTTTAAGTCCATCATTTGTACTAAAATCTGAGTGACAAATACATCCAAGTATATGTGCTAGTTGAATCAGTATAACTTACTGTGATATATATTTTGTGATGTAGTTTTTGACCCACATACACACACAGAACATCTTTGTCATTAAGGCAGAGTTAATTATAAAGGTATTCATCACAGCAGTACTTAAGGTCTGCTCTGCTTATTCTTTTGCAGTGTGGCTGCATCCACCTCTCACCTAAAAGCTACACTGCTGTCAGCTCCCATCGCTGCTGCCAATGTTTTAAACTCAACTGACTGCAGATTTAGCCTGATTGTGTAATGCAAAGGAGTATTAAATGAGTGAATTTTAAAATGCATTCGGAGTCCTTATTCTGCCTAATGAAGGATCAGGATTTTAAAAAAGTTGCATTAGTTAAAATTTAATATATATTTTTCTTTTCAGATACTTAAGTTCAAATTTGGACATGTGCTTAATACTAGATCCATAAAGGATATTTGGGTTTAGCAGTAGGATATTTTTTTTGCCACAATAGGAGACTATTTGGGCTATGAATAACAATAAATAATTGCTTAAGGCAATTATTAAAACAACCAATAGTTTAGATCAAAATTACTAAATGAGGACATCTTCTTGGTGATCAAGAAATTATCACCCTTCTGAAAAATAAATATACTGAATATATAACATTTTGGCATACTTGAAAATACTTGAAGCCAAACTAATAATCAGGAGGATTATTTAACTTCCATCCATCCATTTTCCGAATACCCTTGTCCCTAGTGGGGTCAGGAGGTGCTGGTGAATATCTCCAGCTAACGAGAGGCGAGAGGCGGGGTCACCCTGGACAGGTCGCCAGTCTGTCGCAGGGCGGATTATTTAACTTGAAGTTTATTATTTTGGAACAACTAATTTTGTGCTTAATGTATTTTTAATGCAATTAAATTGTAGAAAAGCACAAGTTGAAGTGTACCAAGTGTACTGTCACATGTTTTTTGGAACATCTAAAGGTACACTTTGTACACTTTAAATATAAGGCTTTTAATGTAAGATAAACATGCTTAATTGGTATTTTAAGTATACTGTTTTTGTGATCGAATTACATTTAAAATATATTTAGAATGCCTTCTAAATATATGAGCGTTATAAATTTTCTATATTAGAAGTGTGATCACAGTTAAACTCCAGTTAAACTTTTGGTTTATTTTAATTGCTAATGAAGTACACTTTTTAGTTACTTAATGTCTTTTATTATTCTTTGCCACTTTGTACATTACATGCTTCACTACACACTACAGTACCTCAAACATATCAGGCTACCAGAACACAGAAGGATCAATCACAACACGCTTTCCAGGTGAAACAAATTACTTTGTGTATTCAATATATTCACATTTTCAAGAGTACAGTACATTGCCAATATACTATCACAGAATTGTACAAACTGTCTGTAAATTATAGGTATATCTCATGGCGTATTGATGAGATATACTATGTATATACCATTACTATGAGATATTCTATATCTCATGGTAATGAGATAAAATATGAGTACTGACATTATTTAATCAACAAACTTAGCTAGTAACCAGTGATGGAAATAACAGTGTTAAATGACAAATGCAGACTGTCTCACTGATTTTCACACTCTGTACTTATGTGTGGGTGAACTGCAGCGCAACCAATCAAATACGCAGATTAACAAAAAAAAAAAATAATAATAATAATAAAAAAACACATGATCTATTATTTACATTTAACATATAATTGCAGCAGTGTTTAAAAATATTGCTCAACAGGGCCTGAAATTCCAAGTTTCAAACTTGACTTAACTGTCTTGACATGAGACTTGAATTGGGACTTAAGACATACTTGAGACTTACTGGAGACTTACTGGAGGCTTGCTGGAGACTTGCAAAACAATGACTTGGTCCCACCTCTGGGTCCAACAGATGGATCAGTGAATCCTTACAGTCTGATTCAAGCTGCACCATGCTCATCATCAGAACAAACCTATCCATATGGTGCTACTCACCTGCTATCATGCTGCAATAATGACTGAAGGGAAGAGATTGCATGCTCCAAGCTATTCATTAAAGGTTTTAATTATTTGCTGTGAAACTCACTGTTTCAGTCTGCTGCTGCATATCAGGTGGTCTGGTAAGTTTAGATTCATTCCTAAAGCTTTTATTAGAGTCATATGTAGATCCATGTGCACTTAGGATAACAGCCACACACTCCATGGCCTGCAACTCAGACACAAATAATCCTATCTCTGAAAACTTATGTTCAGGTGTTAGAGAAAAGTGGCAATATGGAATTACTATCTTACTATCTTGGTGTGCTTGGCACAAATCAAGTTCTTCATCACACTTGTGTGACATTTCCTCATGTTAGTGTGTCTAAGTCACACTAACATGAGGCTCATTGTTTTGTTCCATGCCTTTGAACACTTCTTGAAAGTTACAGAGCTGCTCACAGGGACTGCTGACAGCATTCCAAGAGGAACAGCCCCCTGCCCAGCCTCTGATGAAGGGTCTTTGCATTTTAAATTATAGTTATTTTCATTATGCCCTTATTTTAATTCAATCTAATTATGCAAATTAATTGAGAAGGGATGACTGACATGTTAATAAACATGTTGCATCCTTGGTCAAGGGAAAGACAATAACTGTGGAATATATAATATTTATATACTAATCTAGTTTACAGCTATCACTTCTTTACCAGGTTTCTTTAGTTAGTGTTTCCTCTTCTATAAATGTTGCTTGCTGAACTTTGATGAAGGAGCGCTCTTTAGTATGCAGCAGCTTCAATTTCCAAGAAGTAACAAATAGCAAGTAAGAGATCTTAACAACCCAGTCAAAAAGCTTGGAAAGTGATGAGATTGACATAGATTACTTGCATGCCTCTTGAACACATGAGGATGTCTTTAGGTGCATTATATTTGCAATCAGATGTTGCAACACATCCTCAGTTAGTGTTAGTTGTTCATGGTTTTGTTTTTCTTTACCAGAATTCATCAACAAAAAGTACAACTGAACTCATTGACATTTAAGTGATGAATAAATCTAAAATGGTCTGTTTTCACTTCAGCAAAGCAGCAGAGCAGACCACTTGGGACAAGAACAAGGACCTCTCAGCCTATTTAATATTTAATAATAAACACAATAATCCAGGATTCCCAAAGCAAATAAAAAGCACAATCTGCTCTAACAAAATGTAATGCCTGTTTGGATTCTGTTTTTAATTTGCTTAGTTTATTGGAAACTCAATCAATCCATTCTGCTTTTCAGAATAGATTGATTCCATTCTGATTTTTTTTTTTTACAGAAGCTGTGATATAATGTTGATAACATAATTCAAACTGTTTATTTTTCAATGCCATTTTGGATTAGTAATAATAGCTCCAATAATAGCTATTGTTGTTGGCATATAAATTTCATTAACATTTTTGGGGTATTTATTTACAAGATAATAAAAGATGATTGTCAGCCATGCTCTGCAAGAGAAAAGCAATTGGGCCCAGGCTTAATTTTTTTTTAATGCTTGCAATAAAGTGGACATTTTGAAAAAAAAAAGAAAAAAGCTAATTAACTTAATCACAATGACATAATTTGGCATGCTTGGGTTGACCCAATCTGTATGCCTCTAATTCTGAATTGAAACTTTGGAACAGGTGGGGAAACTCTTTGAACAGAATACAAATCTGTTTTTGACAAAAACACAGGACTCAATAAATACTTGGAGAAATTAGTTGGTACACATTTCATAGAACACACACAGAATAAACAAAGTTTGTTTGAATCTTAAATAGTTTATTCCACATGTAAAACAAATTCAGAGTTGCTTTGCATATTGATTAGGTTCAATATTTTATTAAATTGAACTGATAAACTTGGAATGAACAAAACAGATGGTACCATTAATTTAGTTATTTGTGACAGCATCCTTTGAACAATCATTGCCAACAAACAATTTCTGTACTTCACAATGTAATCTGCATTTCCGGCCTATGGTTTTGTCAACTCTTCATGAGCCAACGATCCAAGCTGGCTCATGAAAACGAAATCTTTCAAGTCTGAAAGGTTTCATCTCCCAAATGCAAATTTTAAATCTGTCCTTATGATCTTGTTAAATCATGGTTACTAATAGATAGTACAATACTTGGTTGAGAGATTTTAGATGTATATTTTGCAGCACTTTCCAAGCTATGCAATAGGTTTTGCTCCAGGACTATATTGTGTGCTCCACATTGTGCAATGCATCCAACTGATTTGCTACAAAATTAAGCTAAGCCCTTTCCATTTTCCACACTAGGTAAAATGGTTTGTTTTCTTAAGATCCCTGAGCAATCAAAGAGATAGTATGACAACAAATCTCTAGTTTTTTCTCAGTTTTGGAGATTGTCAATATGCCTTCTGGTGAATTTTGTTTTGGTATTTTTGTGTTTCTGTTAGTAGAACTTTATGTAGGGGGGGCACAGCAGAGACTGGAGACAGGGCCGGTCAGGAGACTGATTTTTTTCCTTGAGTAAACAAAAGTTTACTGAATCTATTAATTTGCTTCACACATTTTTATTTTTTGAGAGGTAACTAGAAAAGAGAATGAAATTTTGCAACTCTGCTGTTAACAAGAATAGGAAGGTAAAAATACAATAGTATTCTCAAGTGATCTGGTATTTTTTATCTCTTTAAATCACTGAAAACATGTTAGTTATGTATTTGACTGTTTTTTAAGTAGGAATTTTCTGCTGTAGGCAGAAAAGCTTTGATGATAACTTCAAAAACACCCGTTAAAGCTAAAACAATATCTGACTTAATACCAGCAGTACGGCTGATCCTTTTTCAAAGCTGACACTTCTTGTCTGGTGCACTACTGTAGCAGCACAATGTGGGGTAATAATTTCCCACTGTGAGGTTTTTATTGACAAAATGAAAGCAGACAATTTTCAGATTTTTCAGGGGTCACCTAAAATGTGTTTTTTTCATTCATCTTGAACATTTGACTGCTGGTAAGCAAGATAAAATAATCCTCTCACAAGCTGTTGTGCTTTCAGCATTTCACACCCAGTGTTGCCGCAGCAGAGTAGGCTTGCCCACTCCACACCTGCATACACATGGACTTGGCAGATGATTTATGTCAGATGCCTTTCCTGATGCAAACCTCCAGATTCTCTTCCCCAAGGAAGGAGCAGGATTCAAACCAGGAACCTCCAGGGCCGTGGCCATTTGTTCAACCACCCAAACCACTGCCAACCCCAATCCACTTAAGACAAAAATTATTCAATTTCAATTAAGATGGACTCAACTACTGATGCCACAAATTAGGCTTCATCTGATTATATGTAGGTGCAACTGTGAACAGTACAAGAAATTATGCACGATCATGGCAGAGGTTCCTAGGATCTGTCTGTTGGTATGTAACTATGGAAACAGACACACACAAAAAAGTTAGTTAACCTGAAAATCAGTGTCTTCAGAAATATATCTCCAAAATACCATTAAATAACAAAACCAGCCACGAGCTGCTATTGTTTTAAAGGCAGTTGCCATCAACAACCCTACATCAACCCCTGAGAAATTAGGTGGATACAGAAGATTTAGAAACACAGCCTTCCCTCACATGTATTTGATAGATAAAAAATGCTACTTCCATGAGTGTGTATTATATTAATTCCAGAACAAAAAGTGCTGCTTGAAACCAATGTTGTGTTCAGATTTTCTCATTATTTCTATGAATGCTATTTTTTTTAAATAGCAACAATAATACTTCCTTAAGAAAGTCTTTATCCCCAGAAACATTAAGAATTTTATTTATTTTTAATTTTTTTTCCCCTCACTAAGCACAAGGGGACAAAAAATCAGCTTTTTGGTTCTGATCCGGGTGGTGCAGTTGGTAGCACTGTTGCCTTGCAGCAAGAGGGTCCTGGGTTTGAATCCCAGACCAGTTTGCATGTTATCCCTGTGCATGTGTGGGTTCTCTTCGGGTTCTTCGGCTTCCTCCCACAGTCCTAAAACCTGACTGGTTGATTGATCTCTCTAAATTCTCCTTAGGTGCATGCAAGATTGTTTATCTGTCTTCGAGTTGCCCTGTGATGGACTGACGACCTGTCCTGGGTGAGCCCACCTCTTGCCCGAATGACCGAAGATAGGCACCAGCACACCTGGTGACCCCACTAGAGCTAAGGGTGTAAGATAATGGATGGATGGTTCTGTTCTTCCTCCTACCTTTTGTAGTTCAAATGTACCATATACCAAACATGTTTATCTCACACAAATAAACTTGCTTTGTGAAACATACTTTCCAAATCTTTGGGCATTGATTTACAACATTAAAGCACCTGAAAAACAAATATGTTACCAATTTAAATCAGAGCAGGGTAAACACTGTTGAAAAACATGATTTGATTTACAAGTCAGGCTCATGAATGTCAGTGTCAGGTATTAAACTTCCCACCAAGAAAGGCTTTGAAATATAAGTATGCCAGTCTGTTTTGTGTGTAATACATTTTCTATCCCATTGCAAATTCTGCCCCAGGCTTACTTGAGCTCTCAGTCTTCTAAAATTAATTTTGCTTGTTTTGAAGGTATAGGAGAAAACTCGGGGTGGTAAAGCACTGTGCATACTGTTAGAGATGTTTACCATCTTTTAAAGTCATACCAAGCTATCGTCTTTTGAAAATTCTCTACAAGGTCACCCGTGAAATGGTATTCATCTCATTCCGTCACTGGAGCATTCACTTCTTGGCATGGGACATAAACTGTGTGTGACACCGAGCACATTTCATTTTGTGGTGCGAGTACAAAAAAGGGGCTTTCGCATATCACATCACTACTTTCTCTAAATCTGCAATGACAACTGAAAAGCACATAAACATGTGCCCACACACCAACATGTCATCAAGGTATAATGCATTCACGAACAAATACTCGTGCACCCAAGTGTACATGCATTCACAAGCCTCCCACTCACCTGCCCACATGTAAAACAACAATTAAAAAGACACCAAAACCAACATACCAAATGTACCAAAACTCAGTTCAATTACTTTCCATCCACTTCTCTACAGAGAGTTAGTGATTCTGACATTTTAGCAAATCACCCCTTATCCACACTTTATGATTTCAAGTAGAAACAAAGCTAAATCATCTTATTATAGCTTAGTAAAATCTGTTACATTTAGTTTTTAGCTCTAATTTTACTGTTGAAATTAGGTATTCACACAGACTGTTTACAAATAGGAACATATAGCAATTTATCCTTACTATGAGACTTCTATTAAAATTGTATTATTAAACTAATTTGTATTTTCTAAATGTCATAATAATGACAGAGGGAATAATTTTTTTCTTAGATATTCTTATAATTACTTTCTCCAAGTTTACTTTCAACAAGATTATTGTAGAAAGATTTGGGAAAGGTCAAATGAAGATGTCACAGTTTTGTAAGATTCTAAAACACATAATTTATTTACAGCACTCAAGTCAAATGGAGGCACTTAATACTGTGACACAGTTGGAAAATGAAAATGAATTAGCCATTCAGAAAGAGAACTGTAAACTTCCATAAGTATGCTTTGTTTAGCTGGAACACCGTACTATAGTCTTTTGGAGGCAGAAATTTAGCCCAAGTGTGTAAAATAACATTGAGTGAAAAACTATAGGCAAAGAGGCATTGAGAGGGGAGGTGTGCTCTCCAGAACAAATCTGATTTTGAAGCAAAACCTTATAAGAATTGTGTGATTGATAATTCCAATGCATGCAGTGCTCCAGCTTGCTAAATCCTCGACAGATTTTTCAAACCTGACCAGGGGTCTCATTTATTATGCTTGTGTACGCTCAAAGCGGGGGGTTATGTCTAATTCTGTGCAAAGGTTGTGATCTATAAAACACAAACTTGATGGGAAAATATGCAGTCCCTCATGCCAACTCCAAGGCATGCATGCTGTATGCGCTTGTTTTGGAGACAGGGACAAATACTGACACAGATAGTGATTTAGAGAATTGAAACCACACTGCATCATGATGCCCTCAGACCTTTAATTACATATCAAACTTTAACCATAGATCGACTTTATCGTGAGCATTCAAAAACCCAGTGTGATATATTCTTGCACTGGTGAGCCATAACTACACATGGGGACCTTTCAAATAAACAAAGACCCATGATGCAGTATCAATGATAAACCAAAGTCTGCACCATATTTAACTGTTTTCTCGCCTTCACTTTTCTCTCCTCAATTTCTCTCTACCAAAGATTAATTCACAGTGATTGTTGTAAACGTCTAAATACCTTTATGACACTCATGTGTAATGCAGTGCTCTGGATGCATTGTCACTGCTAGAAGACATAAAGAAGAGAATCAAGGAAACATGTTCTCAGATCTTCTAGTCCATGATGACTGGCTTAGGAGCCAAATTAGACTCTGTAGAGCACATGTGCCAAACTCAAGGTCTGGGGGCCAAATCTGTCCCACCATAGCTTTTCATGAGGCCCTCTAGACTCCAAAAAACTTCCAAGATGAAAGTTGAATGCTTATTTTATTTTATTTTTTATCAAAGCCATTTTTGTCTGTATGCTGTCAAATTACATCAGTGTGAAAATATTAAAATATTTTATCTGTTTGTTAATTTGTACTTTTATCAATACATTCTGCCACAATCAACCCTTTGAGGACATGTGTGATCTCGATATGGTCCAAAATGAAAATGAGTTTGACACCCCTGTCCTAGAGGATCGGTGTTGGATCTGTCTGCTGAATTGGGTCCAGTATCCAAGACTCCCAGAACCACACCATTCATGTCCAATTGCAGGTGTTAACCGCTCTAGGGTTCCTGGCAACCAGCTCTTACCACCACAAATTAGTAGACAGGAATGGGTTTGAATGAATAAACAATTAATTAACTCCTTGCCCAAAGCCACTTTAAAGAACATCGCTCTGTGAAGTTATCCATACGTCTGGGATATCAAGGTCAGTGCAAAGCATAATATTGCCAGCCATCCTGGATGGTATTGTTAACATGACCGGTAAATAACACTGAGTGGAGTCAGATTTTAGTGCATTTAGGTGAGTTTTGATCCTTTGTAGTTTATCGACCACTGAAAAGTTTGCCTGACTGCCTCAAATTTTCACAGAAGGTAAAAATCTGGCATATAATTATGCAAACTTTCACACATTAACATGTAATGCAAAAATCGGCTCATTGTTATTTGAGTCATAGTCAGACCGATTCTCTAGCTGTTGTAAAGTGAGATTTACATGGGATCTGAGAACTTCCACACTCATGTAGCTGAGTTTCTTGACATTTTCATAAAATCTGTCAGTCTGTCTTATGTAGCAATCGAAGTGTGAAAACAATAGCATTAAATGAATAGTAAAACATAATGGTTTCCACTGACATTAAAATTAAAGGCTGACGCTAAATATATGAAAGTTATCTGTAGCACCATCTCTCTTATTATATGGTGCCACATAGAAATGTTCAATCTACTAGTTGTGCAAAAGCAATCAATATCATCTGTAATGTGTTCAATCAGTCCTGTAGCACACACCAATGAAAACTGAATGGCTGTCCCCCTCACTTTACACTTACTCTGATCAGCAACTACCCTGAGTACCAGTGCTGCACAGATTGGACGTCTGCTCTGGTTGGTTTTTAACTTGTGCTGTATGTTTGATATTTTTCTACAATTCCTGTAAAATGTGAACAGCCTGAAATGGTTACAAAGAAAGTTTGATCAGCAGGAGACTGGTCTGCATTTGGAGTTGTGCCGCTGGTCAGCACTGGGCCCAGCTTGCCATTTATTTAACTTGACGCATTTCAACATCACCTGGGGAGCGAGGTCGTGGCTGCGCACCCACACCCAAACGCTCGCATGCAAGTATGCAGGCATTGACTGAAGTTAGGCTTCACTCTCAGAACTGCTCATTGCATGATTGGACATCCCTGCTGCTTTTCTCAAGGAAAGCAACTTCTTTTTAAATCCTGAAGGGCGACATGTTTTTAATTATTGACATTCTGGTGAAGATTACCATTTTGTGCCGCATGACCCTGTAGACATGAGTGGCAGTTGGCAGACTGTGGAGGAGGACGGCTGGCTGGGGGACGGTAATTTTTCAGGGACAAAGAGCCCACTGAGGAGGTGGAGGAATGGGCTGGGGAGGTGGAGGTTCAGTGATTCACATGCAGTGCAGGAGGCCTCTCTGTATTACCCCCACCCCTCCCCTAAATCCCGGGAGGGCAAGGGGGGATTGATGAAACGAGAAGGAAGGCCTAATTAAAGGCTCTCAGCTCAAACGCATTGATGTATTACATCTATTATGCCACAGTTCGATAGGTCTGCCAGGCCGGGGCTGCAGCGGCTACTGAGTCCCGCCAAACAAACTGAATAAATAATAGCAGCTGAGAGGGAGAAAGGGAGAGAGGGAGAGATAAGTTCAACAGGCAAAGTTGTGATAAAGCCTTCTATAGCCATATTCATACCCCGCAGGCTCTGAGATTGATATTATGTGTGAAAAACATCATTTGCAGTCCATACACCAGAAGTAGCAAGTGGAAAATGAAAGGTATAAAACAGCATTAGGAGCCAAAGCCAATCATTTAGGGATTGCTTTATTGATACAAACTTCAGCATGTTTTATTTATTAACAATAACTATAGATTAAGGGATTGAAAATGTGCTGTTAAGTACAAACTGGTGACAAATTATGGGCAAAATCAACACTCGGTTTCTTAGTGAGCCTCCAGAGGCGTTGGAGTGTGCCCCAACATTGATTGTCGAAGTCCCCTCTGGTAAAAAGTGTTTTCTAACCCAACAGTCACAAATCTCCCAGCTGGGTTGAGATCTGGTGACTGCAGAGACATCATATGATTTACATAATTTTCATGCTCATCAAACCGTGCCGTTATCACATGTGCCTTGTGGATGGTGTCATCCTGGAACAGACCAACCGCTTCAGAGAAATTTGGGATTATAACTATCCCTCAGGAGAAAACTTTGTATTTATTTCAAATTATTCCAAAATTGCTCCACACAATTTAACAGACTGATCTTGTCACTACATGGATTGAAGGTCCGGGTCCCTTTTTAGTGTTTTACTTGTTTGTTGAGCAAAAACATTTTCAATAATTACGATTTTTTAATTTCAAATTAAGGTCAGTTTAATCAACACCAATGCTGTGTTGATTAATGTGGAACCTTGCTTGGATAGTTCATTATACTAATTGTCTAGCACATGTCTGGCCCTGAGATCAGAGGTTAACAACACCTTCTCAGCTGCTTAAAAAATATTAGCAGACCTAGTAATAGAGGGGAGGGTTGAATTATTCTTTTAGGTTCATTAAGGAGGCTTCTCTTGAGCAGAATGCCTGTGTTGAGATGTGCAGGTGACAAATGTGCTTATGTTAAATAAGGTGGATGGAGGTGCAGTGCAGAGAAAATGAAAAATCATTAAATTGAGTTTTATGTAAATGTAGGGTTGTAGGAGAGTTAAGCAACATACAGTGAACAGAAGGTGCTTTTAAAAGAAACATATTCAGTACTGTGCAAAACTTTAACACCACATCTAATTTCTTCACACTTTGTATAGGAGGAACAAAACTTGCATATAAAAAATAAGAATCATGAACACATTGGTTTTTAGTTCTGTGGCCTTGCAGCAAGAACATCCTGAGATAAAATCTTGGACATTTTCCTTGTGCATGTATGGACTCTTTCCAGGTACTCTGGTTTCTCTCCCACAGTCCAGTAGCACACCTGTTCAGGTAACACAGCATGTTTTGACAGCAGATAGACACTAGCTTTTGTTGAGGCCCAGATAAGATCTGTTTACTCGTAAAAAATGTAATATAATCATCTCACACATACATGAAGGTAGCATAATTTTTTTTCCACAGAACAATTTTGCATTATTTTTGTCCACTTGGAATAGAATACACATGAGAATCAAAATATTCAACTTCAATGACAAAGTTTAAGTTTTTGTTCATCTGAGCTTTGCTTTCTCCTTGAAACCATCTTCCTGTCCAAAAAAAAAAAAACTTTAAAGTTTGATCTTTACTAAGCACAATTTTTATTTTCAGATATAACAAACAGAGATTGTTTATTCCAAACTTTTAAATAATGTATTTAGTTTTCTTAAGTCTATTTCAGGGCTCCTACACAGTCTTAAAATATTTAAATCTATAGAACTGCATTTGACATTTTGCAGGTCTGGAGCAGTATGGGGAAAAACAAAACCACATATAGACAAAGAAAAATTCTTTTTATGCTCCTCTCTATTGTTAAAAAATAGCTGAGAATGCTCAAACATTAAACAACTAAAAAAGAAAATAGGTGTTCAGATGAATTTTATATAAAATATTGACATAGCCTGTTGGTTTGCACCTAGTCAATCAGTATGTTTTGTGAATAACTGAGTGAGAACTAAAAGCCACGTTTGATCACAGAGCTTCACAGCTGGCATTTCTGTCAATGGAAAGCAGATGAAATAATTTGGTTTTCACAGTAACAAACTTAAAATTCTGTGCAAAAACATAAGAATAAGAATTATCATAAAATGCCCCCAAATTATTGGAAAACTCGATAATTGCGATATGTGAAAACAACTTGGAATTTTGAAATGGAAATTAGTAAGAACCCTTCATTATGTTGCATTTGTGCACTAATTTTAAACATCTAGTTGATTGACTTTGTAAATCTTTCATTAAAACAAGTTCTATTCCTTTTGATTCTATAAGCTTAAAGTTTCTGTTTTGAAAATAGGTGCAAAGTAAGAAAACAAAGGCCTGTTAATTCCCATCATTTATTACAGCTCATAATTTTCACTGCAGTTTTACTTGCCATAGTAAAAGGAGGCTTTAACCAGAATAGAAACAAATTATCAGGGAACAAATCTACCACAGAAACAGGCACTGTTAAGGAGGTCATGCTTTTATCCATCCATCTAGAACATTTTGATGGTGGTTTTTGGGGAAAGTCTCTGCCAAATTGGTTGATTCTTTTTACCATTATAATAAAACCTCGTTAGTTAAAATTTGTCTACAGCTCATATTTACTATTCACTTTAACTGTAGCAGATTTTACACTTGCAATGTTTGTAAAGATAGAGGAAATAACCCATCCAGTCACAGTGGTATTTCAGGGTTTAGTATGGCCACAAATAAAACAACCACAAACCCTCTCAACTTCAAGTAAGAAACAAACAAACAAAAAAAAAACTTGTAATAGCAGCTTTTCTACTATGTGCTTAGTGCTCTGGAAGGACAGCCTTTATTTATTCAAATCTGAGCGCTGCAGACCCTCTCTGACTTTGAAGTGATCTTAGGTCCAAATCAGGGTGATAGCACTCCTTAAATAATAAACATTAAATTGCAATCCTGACCATAGCTCTGTCTCCTCTCCTTTTTTCTTGCTTCCAGAGAGACAAAACAAAAAGACAGCATCGGCAAATTCAATTTAGATTTTGTTGCAGGTATTTTTGTTTTTGGCTGCATACTTTGCAGGGAATTTACATAAGTTGGAGAGTGTTATAGCTGTGTTATAGTTTTATTGGTTTGTCTCTTACACTGAGGGGATGAGAAAGGTACACACTCTGTGCATTCAATGAAGTTATGGCTAAGAAACTGCACATATACCCCAGTTTAAGAAAACATACCAGAT
This sequence comes from Xiphophorus hellerii, assembly GCF_003331165.1. Classification (NCBI taxonomy): domain Eukaryota; kingdom Metazoa; phylum Chordata; class Actinopteri; order Cyprinodontiformes; family Poeciliidae; genus Xiphophorus; species Xiphophorus hellerii. The sequence goes on from NC_045675.1 coordinate 21,633,211, forward strand.
ATTGCCTGGGGAAATCAATAAACTTTAAAAAAAATAAGTTTGAAGGAAGAACCTTTCAGGATTTTATTATCATAAGGTCACACATATATTAACATTACCAAAATGCTGTGTTCTTCAATTAGCAGGTTTGCAAATATTGCATGAAAAACTCATTATCCGAGTGCAGGAGCTCTTAAAGGAGAAGCAGCATTCAGCTTCTATGCACCAGAAATCTGGAACAAACTTCTAGAAAGACAGCTGAAACACTGAGTTCCTTTAAATCAAGGCTAAAAACCACCTGCTCAGAGTTGGTATTTGAACCATAATTAACGGAACATTGATCAGTACATTTGACGTGTATTGATGATTTTGATAATGGCACTTGTCAACATGTAATGTTTTTCAGTTGTTGATTATGTTGTTTTTATGACTTCTCATTTTTGCTTCCGCCTTTAGTTTCCAATAAACACTCAACTTTATCACCCCTTCCTTTGAGTTTCACAGAGAGTTTAGGAAGAGAGAAAAGCCTCACCGTGCTTACCAGAATGAATAGATATTTATAAAATAATCAAGCAGACTAAAACATGACATTTTTATTGTTAGTATTTAAATATTGAAGCTTAATAAAGCAGTTTACCTTTCAGGTGAAATGTGGTGCATAGAAGCCGAATCCTGCTTTTCTATGTTGCTTCTCCTCAAGTGTTTATGATGTGAAACACTTTGAACTGCTTCCTTGCTGAAATGTGCTACACAAATAAACCGATTAGTGATTTCCTCTATGGTGAGATTTTAATATTACATTGTCGACATAAACAATCCATTAGTTTTCATAGGCACCATAAAATTTGACAACTTGAAGTTTTTCACAGTGTTTTTGTTCACAATTTAGTTGTTTTTTCTTGATATTAATGAACATATGTATAATTGTTTTATCTTTCTCTTAACAGGTATTGTGTCGTTACAGCAGAACAATATTCCTGTTTTCGCCACGCTGGGCCATTTGAGGCCGGTGTCCACTCAGACTTGAAATGGAAAATACCACATGTGACTGGTTTTAAATCTGACTATTTGAATTAATTTTTTTAGGAATATAATTGGTTTGCGAAAATTTGGATTCAGATGATTTGTATAAATTTTATATGAACACAATCTCTTGTCTCATGCTTGTAAGACGTGCCTGTAGATTACTTTTTGTTATAAATTGCCTCTTCCAAAACTCACTTGAATTAAACTGTATTATGTCTATGACCTTCTTCAAAAGTGTCCGCCTTTCCTCACTGATATAAACTACAGTCTGTGAGTGGTGTACACCCTTAGACACTGACCTTTGTCAGTATGTCTAGACTTTGACATCAACATTTCCTGGAAGTTATTATCCAGCAGGCACAGCAAATTTTACCTTGAAGAACTGAGCTGTCAAAAAGCGTAGCATTTGCCAGTAGGGGTTGTTAAAGAAAGCCCCAGGAACAACAGTTTGGTTTTACAGGATTGGAATGTGGCTGAAATATTTTACTAAGTCAAGACCTACAAGTTACCCTGTAAAGTAACCACAAAAGTAAAACCATTAATGAGAAAATTTAGCAGAATTAAACTGCAAAAAAGCAGCTGACAACTATCATTAATCCAGAAATTGCCATCAAACTCACACAACATTGCTTGCTTTTCTGCATGTGAGGAAAGAAGATTTTTTTCTTATTATATATCCCAAAAATAACACAAGTTTCCCTTCCTGAGGATGTGTGGTGAGCCCATAAAGCTCACATGAAGACAATAAGCCCAGCAAACATGAATGACATGAGCTGGATTCTGTCCCTGTGCATCCAGCATCCAGCTACATCGAGAGTAGGATATAAAAAGCAGGACAGTGACAAATTCACTGGTGCTTTTTTGGCTTTGGCAGCATGGAAAAAGAATTTTGCGTGCGGGGGTGTGCGTGTAGGGGTGTATGTGTAAATATATGTCTTTGCTTGCTGAGCACACGGAGGAGCAGATCTGCGAGACAAGCTCGAGCAGTTGCCTTCACAGCAGTGGTGAGATTGGAAGCAAGTGATTTTTGAGCCAGTGTGACTGATGGCGTCTGTTAGCAGCGAAGGCCGCAGAGAGGATGTCTTGTAGAGGCGGCGAGAGGAAGCCGAGGCTTCCGGAGCGACGCCGCGCTCAGAGAGTCTGCTGAAATGACAGGACAAGCAGGGCCAGTGTTTCCATTCACAGTCCTCTCAACCCTCTGACACTTTTCTCGCTTCCACCTCTCACTTATTATGACGCCCCTTAACACTCCACGCGTTCCATGTCTGCCTTCTTCTATCACCTCCTTAACATGCTGCCTCTGTCACAAACAGACGACAGACCTCACAGTCAACAGTCGACGAAAAATTTCTGTCCTATACAGGTAACGCTCATATGTAAAAAAATTCGAAAGGCATTCTTTCCTCCTTAGGAAATGCTGTTGTCTTTAACTTCTAATTAGATTTCAGATAAAAGAATTGTTTTCCATTTACAAATCAGAATGCTACCGCATGCATTTGTTAAAAAACAGTGGTTGGCTGATATTGATTGTCAGTGTTTTGCAGCTTCATTAAACACTAATGATCATACTGGGGATACAAAGGAGAAGATAGGTATTTAACACACGATTTTTGCAAAGCAAACATATTCCTATAACGTTGCAAAATTCACACTAAAATTGAAGCCACTTCACTGCTTTCAATCAACTAAAAGCGGAAAAGGACACCACTTGATCACAGAAGAAAATGGCGATCTGGAAATTTGCAGGTTGCAAAGGCTCTTCAAAAAGATCCTTGCTTTTACCCATCATGAGATGCTTCTTGTGCCATTAGCTTGGAATAAACCAAATGATAAAATTTTCACAGAGATTGTTTTCTAAATATGAATGTTTTTCTTGGCTTTCTCTAACTTTTTGTGATTGGCAATTGATTTCCCCCACTTTATACGTTACATCAAAATTGTTCTGGAAAAAAGGGAAAATGTTTAAGTATATATATATATATATATATATATATATATATATATATATATATATATATGCAACTCTTTGGCAGCTTTTCTTAAACTTTTTAAAAAATGTCCCTTACTTGAGGTGTGCATCACCACATGTTAAGCTGTCAAATAATTTTTTGAGGAACACTGATAAGCGGAAGAGTGGCAGTTATGGAAAAACATCAAAACTATTTCCCATCGGGAGTGCTGCTGCAGCTGGTGTCATAATACAACACATGGCACATCCCTGCCTGCTGAAGATTTGCTTCAGTGGAGTATCTGACATCTCCACAACTATTGCCTTAATTGATGTTGTTAAGTGTGCACCCGCCATCTCTGAATTGTAAGTACCTGCCGTAATGTAGTGTAAAATTATTATTCCAGCATCAAGAAACAACCGTAATTTGCAGCTGTGAGTTCTGTTGCATGTTAATTTTGCAAATGCACTGTTGTTTAGGAGCAAGTAAATGGAAAGTATTCCACTGTTTCCCACCATAAAACATTAACAGCCTCACCTGTTAGGTTTAGGCTCATTTTATTTTGACTTGATGAAATCTATTCAGTACAGATTTTTCTGTTCTCAAATGTTACCTCATTTAAATTCTTCAGTAGCCTCATGTCTAAAAATCCAATGTGAACTTTTCAATGTCAGTTTATTGATAGTATGTTAACCTTCAAAACAGAAGCCTTTCATCACAGAGGACAGGTGTAGGAAGGGAATGATAGAGAGAAATGGACTATTAAAAATAGGTTAAGCTTGTCTCTGCACTATTTCTAACAGGCTCGGTTTGTTCCCCGCGGGCTCTCAGTGATTTGGAGTGTGACCCTGACCCTTTGCTTCTTTACAAAGGCGAGAACGCTTGCACACACACACACCCCCCCACACACGCAAACACACGCATTTACAAAGACGTTCTGAACACCGGAGTGCACTTCAAAAAGACTAAATCATATTGAATGTTCTTGTTGTCTCCACTGGACCTGCAGGGGGATTTGTGGAGCCTTTATTATTTCACTGTAAAGAACAATGAATTTAGTATCACAGGCAGACTGAAGACATTTAGATGAGAGACAGGTGTTACCTCTTGGAGCTGCCTGACATGACCTCAATCTCCAGGACCTTGTCAAACACAGAGAAATGAAATAACTATAGATAACGACTAAAATATGGGCATGTTATTAAGTTCAATTGATATTCCCTGTAAGTCTGAGGTACAACAGGGCACTGAGGAACTGAAAATATAGCAAATCATTTCAATTATGAATCATAAGTTCTCACATTGTGTCTTTGCAGTTTCCCCCCAGCGAACAGTAAAACGCAAACTTGAAATTCAAATCACTTTGATTTGCCCTCATATCTAACTCCAACTGGTGTTTCATGCTTAAATATTAATCCAAACACTGTTTTATCTTCAATGTTAATGATAGTAGTAGTTCAAGTTTTTGGAGTAAAAAAGACAGACAATGTCACAGAACCTCTTCTGTTATTACGAGGTGCTTGGGTATTTTTGGCATAATTTGATTTAATCCTCCAGTGGTCTTAGCGTGACACTCAGAAGGAGTGCGGCAAATGTCACTGTCGGACAGCAGGAAGGTGGGGGGTTGTCCCTTCAGACCATCAGTTCCCCAAACAATACCAAACAAAAACCTCATAAAACCTTTTGGGGTCAAATGACCCCATCTCTTAAGACTGTGGGAGGGTTAAAAAAATACTTTCTAGAAACTCCCCTTTTAAAATCCAAACGTCACATTGGATTCATCATTAGGCTTTGAGTCACACTATTTCCTGTTATTTTGTTTTGTTTAAGAAACATTTCTAAAATAAAAAATATGGTCTCCAGAGCTGACCGAGAGAAAATTATTTATGCGTTTATACCATTTTTTACTTGCCTGGACAAATCTTCAATTTCACATCTACAATTAATACAGAACGCAGCAGCCAGACTTCTCACCGAATCCAGTAAATTCAGTTATGTCACTGTGGTTCAATATTCACTAGACCGACTCCCAGTGGATTTTAGATCCAGTTCAAAGTTCTTGTGCTGATGAACTGAGCTTTAAATGGCTAGGCAGCTGATTATCTTTGTCAGCTTTTAACTAAATACTCTGCTGCTCCTGGCCTTCGTTCCCAAACGACAATCTCTTAGTTGTTCCATGTACGCGGGTGAAAACTAAAGGAGACATGGCCTTTCAGTCAGAGGCCCCAAAGCTGTGGAACAGTTTTCCCCTGCAGCTTCATTTTTTCTGATTTTATGGAGGTTTTCATGTAGGAGCTGAAATTGCTTGTTTTCCCAGGCTTTCGTTTTATCGAGTTTCTAATGCTCGTTTTACTCTTTAGTTTAAGGTTGATTTTATTGTACAGCGCTTTATAATTTTATGTTTGTGAAAAGCATTTTATAAATAAACTTTACTCTCTTCTCTTACTCGTTTTTGGTTGATTGCGAGCTCCGTCTTTGCACAGCGGCTTTGAAGATAACTTTGCCGTTACTTTTCAGCCCACCGTAAATAAATATCCTTGTGTAGATGGATAAGTAGGTTAATACTCAAGATGGACATTAAAAATGGAACAGTGCAGGAGCAAATGAGTTTTACTCTTCAAACTCATGAAAGCCTGAAGATCTGAAATCTTCCCAAAGTTAACACTCGAACCAAAACATTTCCAGCGGAATGTCATATTAATATTGATGATACAGTTTACTATGACTTAAACCAAGTTTGTGAGTGAACTGGGAAACATCAGACTGCTTTTCAATATAGTCTGACAGAACAAACATGTAAAGCGGAACTTTTATTCTGGGTATAATTTTTTATTTTTTTTTACAGAGGTTGTGATGGTGTAAAATTTACTGATAGTACACTTGATACAAACTGGAAAGTCTTTACCCCGCTAAGCAGTTTTAATTTTAAGATTTGTAGAAGCAACTGCTAAAGAGGGCACATTAACTACATTTAATGTGAAGAGATAAAGACTAGTTCATTTTGAGCCACTCTTTCCCTTGTCTCTGTTTATGATCTCAGTCAACCTGACAGTGTTTGTCAAATATTTTCTTCATTTTTGCCTTGTTTAATGAGGACACATAAAGAACAGAACACTTTTAAAGACTGTTAGACATATTGTCAGTTTTCATCTTCATGTTCACTGGGTGTTATTTCCCTCACTAACAACCATTTGATTTACTCTGCAAATTGCTATAACATATATATATATATATATATATATATATATATATATATATATATATATATATATATATATATATATATATATAATATAGTGTAACAAAGTAATGTTAGACTGTATGTTTCATCTTTCAGTCTTCAATTTGCACTTGATGAGACAAAATGTTGTACTGTAAATTAGCTACACTCTACAACATTAGCTCCATGCTGACCTTTTCATGGGCTGCTACGCAGATGTGGCAACTACAATTAACACACATCCAACCTCTCTGACTTGATCATCCTTCAAGACAGATCTTTAACCTAATACCTCCTGTAAAATGAGATGTTACCAGCTTCAGCAAAGGAAACAGTCTGGTCATTGTAAGTACACAAACAAGTCCAGAAATTGAGTAAATCTATAATCACAGCATATTACAAAAAAAGGAATTAATATTGTTGTCACATCTCTTGTTCAAATTTTAAAGAAAAAACTGAAAATTACATTTGTGAGTTGAACAATGTGTATCAGTCATGGTCAATACCAATCATTTCATGCAACAGAAGTGGAGTTTTAATAGGAAAAGCTTGACATTTTGAATTTCAAATGTTATTCTCTTACACAGTTGGAATTGAAAGAAAATCTGTCAATATGTTTTCAGCTTGGTTTATGTGCTCTACATTGTGTGCAGCTAACAAGCTTTCTTATAAGTAGTTGTGTCTTGGAATGAAAAAAAAAAAAAGTGTATTAATATATTGCTTAACACATGCAGGCTAATGACTAAATTTTGTAAATATATCTATTCTGTCTATTGTGTCTCTCTGTTCTCCACACCAGCAGTGGTCAACACTGTTCAAATTATTTTTATCGTCTTACCTCCACACACTGGTTAGGTGCGGTTGTCTGCACAGCAGGACACAAAGATGCTGCTCATGCAAAATGGGGAAACATTGGAATAACATGAAAAAATTCAGCAGGCCACAGGAAAGCAAATGCAAATCATGAGTCTGTGGGTGTATGGTTATCCCCACAGTACCAAACTTCCAGCGCTAATGATGTAACTCTTTGCTCACTGAAAAATTCAGATTTTAAAACTTGTATGTGCAATTTCAGTTGACATCTGGTTAAAGTTTTTTTTTTTTTAACCAAATTAACGATGAGATGGATGTCACCAAAGTCATGCTGCAATCAGATTTGAATGATTCAGAAGATTATGGTTGGGGTGAAAGCTTCCAAATGGGTTTGATACGGACTCGTCGAATAATTACAGGAATACATTTGCACTCCATCAACACATATTTTTGTTTTTGTGCCAGGGTAATCTAAAAGATAAAAGGCCCAATTACAAATCAACTAAGAATAAGTGAAATCCTACCAGCAGAGAAGACAGAGCTCAGCAGACTGAAAGCAAAAGACAGATGGCATGCAGACTCTCCATCAGTGTTGCTCTGCAGAGTGTAACATGCTTTTTGTTTGTGTGCTTTTGCTAATATGTGTGTCCAGCACACAGAAAGGGTTCTTGCTTCATCATGTAATTTGATTTCAGATCTTTCACACCCACAGACAGCCTGCTGAAACTAGATGTAACTATGAGGTTTGGGTGATAAATATGTGGACTACCACTGCTATTACTTGATTTTACCTTCATAATAACATTATTTAGGTGTCTGGAGTCAAAACTTGTAAATGTATGATTGCTGTGCTGTTGCTCTGCACAGCACAGAAAGCCATCATTTACTCTGTTATCAATGCATGAGCTTTGCAAATGCAAACAGTTGGGTCAACAATTTGATGCTGTAAAATCCCCTTCACATGTCCATTTAATGAGGGACTGGAACAGTAGAGCTCCACTTTGCTTCTGCCCACGGGGTGATCTGCATGACAAATAGGAGGATCCAGCAAAGTTGTCACTGGTATTGCTCTCCAATTGTATTTCTCCCTAATGAAGAATTCCTATATAACTAGAAACCACATTTTCAGGCTTTAAACTGTAATTTAAATGGGCGAAATGGCCAATTTGGATGCTCACTTGTATGACCTTTCCCAGACCCAGTGCTATGCAAAAGTTTAAAGTCATTTCTAGTGTCAGACTTAACAAAACACATAAAGCAAATACCCAGTGTCTGAAGGTCACCATTTTAAGTGATGGAGAAAAGAAACCCAGCAAACACCTGGCAGAGGACCTGGCACACTGTTCCTCAGCTGATTGGTCTGTTCACTGTACTGAGTTTTCAGTTCATATATCTTTGGTAATATCAGTATTATTTACTGTCTTTGGTAAAAATACTATTTCAAGTGTGTCCAATTGTTGTTTGTCAATTTTCCGAGATGCCGCATAACAACAAAGTGCAAATAATACTTTTTTCCTGACAGACTGTATAGATCCAATGTCCTGTAAAAATCATTCTTTGCTAAATTGTCTGTTCTATGTAAACAAAACACTTGAATTTAGGGACTCGAATGTTGAATGATGGCTTAAGCAAACAAACACAAAATGGTTAGGAACTGAACTTTTTTTTTAAGCTCAGCTTGAGCTTACAAAAATTGTTTTGCATGTCAGTCAGCAATTATCATTGCTACTACCAAGTGAAAGGTTTGTTAACAATGATTTATTAACAATCTTTATTATCTCTTCAATGTTAAAATACACCTACAATTAATGAATTTTCATCTCTTTAATTAGGCTGACTGATTCTTCTTCTGTTGTAATGTGTTTGTGAGTTTTTTTCTTGTTTTTTTTTCTCTCATATTTGAAATAAATTCAACTTTGGCACAGTTTTTTTTTTTTTAACTTTTCCTTGATTTGTTTTTGATTCCATTGGAAACAGTCACCGGTTGCATCTTTTTTATTCACAGAATAAAAGAAAGCTCATAACAGTAACAGTAACAAGTAATTTATTGTGAAACTGTTGGTGGATAAAAATGAAAGTAGTTTCTTACATCAGGTGAGAGAGACCAAGCAGCACCTGACACATCAAGCTGAAAACCAAGCAGCAAAGGGAACTTGACCCCCGAAAAATCTGTTCAACTCCACAGGTAGCAATGTCGGTTCAACAGCCTGTGTTTGACATCCTTGATAACCAAAAATTATACTGGCTGATGGGTGATAAACTCCACTACTCTTATTACTGCTTTGAGATTAAATTCAGATATACAGCAGCATTGAGATGCAAGTTTTGCAGTGAACCTGCCACAAAGACAAAGACATAGTGGTGTCTTACTCAATGCATATGTTCTTGAAGCTGTAAATGATCCATAAGAATGGAAAAGAAGTAGTGTAGTTTGCAGTTAAGCTGTAAGACCTGCTAATGGGTTTGCTGTGCAGTCTCAGTCTCCATGCACATCACATTCTCACTTGGTCAGCTGGCAGGCTCCTCAGCGGTTAGTCATGCATGTTTTTTTTTCCCACACCCTTATCTTTTTGAGAGAGGCTATTGTTGTATTGAGCTGTTATGTGAAAAGGGCACAAACAAAAACCCAGGAAAGCAATTGTTTACCATGCATTTTCAGACATCAAACTCTTGCATTGACCTTCATGCAAACTTATGTCCACTCAACTTCATTTATGGATGGCAGGTTGCTGATGCCTGTATGACATATTTGTATATTTGATTTATACTGCCATGCTCTTGACACATTATTTATTGTGTCAGGTGGAGGTTTCTGAGATAGACGGTGTTAAGGAGAGTTTGCACGGAACTTACACAAGAGAAAGAGGATATTTACAACTATTAGCCCCAACAAAAGCATTGTGCTGTACATGCTCAGGATAGATGCACCCAACGGTCACACACCTACAGCATGCGGTAGATCTGACCCTTAATCCAAATTTAGGTGTTCCATTTGGTCTTTGCTAAGGTTTTTCTATTGACGGATAAACAGTTTATCCCTTCTCGTAAATTTTCTAAACAAGAATCCAAGTTCTCATTAAACAGTTTTAACTGTCTTCTCAATACAGTGTCCTCACAACCTCTTTCCGATAATGGCTGTCGTGGGAGCTACATCACAGCTACCGCCTGCCTATCTGTTGTGTAAGGGCTCTCTGAGGTATTGAAATATGTGATGGGGCCTTGTGCAGGGACTGTTGATGAAAATGCATGAGAGAGGTTTTGTCCTTCACTTATCAAACTTAGTACATTGAACTGTGTGCTGAATCACAGGAGTGGGAGCTCAAATGTTTATCAGCTTAGAATTTAATCTGGCCACGGGAAGAAAACGTTAAACGTTTCCCTTTGTTCATTTGTGAAACCAACTTTCTAGTATAAAGACTGCTTTCACAGGTTTTATATAATTTGGTAGGGCTCAGTTCGGTCAACATCCTTTCTTCCACTGTACAAGCAAGTGTGAAGTTCATCAGTTAAATGTATAACATTAACAGCTTTAAATTTACATTGGCTAACATGCATAACAAATGGAAAGAGGTGTCATTTATATTTAAATTGTATGACTGCAGCTGTTGAAACATCTTTTCAACATTTCTTCTTGTGCTTGGTGGGTCCTTAAGAACAGCATTGCTCTAATACATCATACCATCGCGATAATGCTCTCCAATTATCTTGAGTCCATTCAGGGAATTAAATGGGGAAAAGGGACAAAGATCAGGCTGTCCTCATGAGTGCAAAGCTGTCAAACCACAGTGCTAAGCACTCTTATGTCTTTGAAGTGAGTTCAAAAGGCAAGGGCTGTGATTCAAAACTCTTTTCAGTCAACTGTTAATGTGTCCTAAAATTATGGCACCTCCACTCATTTCAGCATGACCTCTGGAAGCAAAATGTCTTTTCATTTTAAGGTCCACTAATGGTACCATTTAGGACCAGTTCTTCTTATCATGTAATCAACTGATTCTTACACACTTTAAAGCAATAGGAGTTTTTGTGTTGATTTTCCAGAATAAAAGTGTTTCACTGATGTTTGGATAAGGGTAAGTATTTAAACCTTAAAAAATTGTAAAATATTTTTAAAAAATCTATGCAATGAAATGTCCCTTTTAGTGTTCCTAATACCAGAAATCTTAAGCAGCTTTTAGCTTATGTCATATTAGATTATGACGGTGCAGCTTATCTTTACCTCAATCAATTTCAGTGGATAAAGTGGGAAAGACAACAATGCAATTTAATCTCTGACAAAGAAAATGGATGTTTGTTTGGTGTAAATCACTAGAGTTGACACATGCTTTCTTTCCACAGTCTCTCTGGAAATAACTGCAGATAAAAGGAAGTCATAAAGAACTTTGAAGATGGGAACTTGAATTATTTTCTGTCTTTTTTAAGTTATTGGAAATGCAAGCGTACAAGACCGTTATTACTGTACCCCAACTTATATGAAAGTTGAAAGCAGAGCTGCAGAGTTCTTCCTGTGATATTTCTTATTTCACTATTTTGCATGTTTAGGAAGCGATAAAGTAAGTTATGAATAGGAATAAATTCATATACACACTAATGTGTCAAACCTTGAAGAAGTCTTATTCAGTTGAAAGGTTGCAAAGACGTATTTGTGTAAAGACAGCCTCGCTTATTATGGATTACGTTGGAATAAAATATTTTTGGCATTCTTCTTGGTCTCTATTCTTCAAATATATTAGTTACAATCTGTAAAATTTATTTTGTTCACCGGTTGAATAACATGGCATAGTGCTCTGATACTCATTAATCAGGACCTCATAAAGTCTCCTTCCCTGAAACGTTTGGCACCAAGTGAGTTCCATACCCTATAATCATTCCAAAAGCCTTTCCTGATCAGGTGAGAACTCGACCAAATTAACCAGCCGTATTCAGTACTGAAAAATGTTTTTGTGTTGTTAATTTTCTTAAATTTTGTGTAAGATTTCTATAAGGATTTAATTGTTTTTTTACACTTTGGATGTGTGCGCATGCTGCAAAATATTAAGACAATATGCATTAATATTGGGAAATGTGGCAATAATCGTGTAATTTGTCATAAGTAAACACATAGATTAAAAGTATTAACATGTCGCTGTTTTAGGTTTATAGAAAACATAGACCCCAGATAATGAGGAATCTTTCCAACCTTTAAAAAACAAACAAAAAAACTATATGATTCTGTGGAAAAAGTTGCTTCTGACCAATATTTGCAGTTTAGTCAATATAGCAGTTAACATCTAGTTTCTTAATCACTTGATTGTCTTTCCACCTGCTTCCTTCATGAATCTTTTCTTGCACATCAAACAAGTGTCACTAAACAAATTAGTCATGGAAAATCTGCTTACAGGGTATTTAAAAAGTTATTGTCCACTTATGACAATCTAGGTAGTTTTTCTCGATATTTATGTGTGGAGTGATATTGAGATAATATACATTTCATTTAGTCCTTTACACTTTTTGTCTAACACAGGTTTGAAAGTAATACATTGTAGACAAACCCTCAGAATGTAAACCTTGTACCAAAAATGAAAGCCTACCAGTCCTTGATGGATCTCCATGTAATTATTAAAAATGATCTTTTGTGTGTTTCCATGGCTTAATCAATACTGTACATCTTAATGTGATGAATAATACATTTACTTCTTAATGACAATGCCTATTTTCTTGTTCGTTATTAATTTAAGTCTGGATTAATTTTATTTTAAAGAAATCACAATCCTAAAATTCTGAAGAAGTCTCCTTGCTTCTTTATCAAAAATAATTCATCCTTTAAATAGATTTTTGGTAGAATGTGAGACTCACTGGTTTATGAATGTTGACATAATTTAATGTACATAGTCTAATTATGCTACCTATTAAAAAAGAAAGAAAGAAACAAAAAAAAAACACTAGCTCTGATACTGTAATTTTGTTATTTTTTTCTATGAATTGAAAATCCAGTGATAGAATTATTCTGTCAACCTTCAAACTAGGAAATGTAGATTTTGATAAATTTTTATGCAGGTATCAAGCCATAAATGGCCAAACACATCATTGTTCTCCCAAATACATTCATAAAACTTTTTGCATCGTAGCCGGTAAAAAAAAATGTAAATACACCATAAAGAAATAATCACACTTCATTAGATAATGCAAAATGTTATTAACTTGTAAGAGTAGCAATATTCTTCACATTCGAAGGTATACACCCACACTGACTGCATGAACAGAAGCCATAAACATGCATTAAGCTAATCAGTGCAGTGCAAAATGAGAAAAATGAGAAGGGATAAAGAGATGGCAATATGGACTGGGAAAGCCCATCCAGGACATCACAACCACTTAATGAAGTCCATGGCTGCTAAACAATTAATACAAACCCACACTTTATTAAATATGCAATAAAGACTATTATGGCTGAGTGTGGAAATAACAGCCATTCTAGCAAGCATTAAAGTGTCTAGCTCCATTTGAGGCTCATTTATGGAACCTCTCCCATTAAGTCTACATTAATACTGCAGGCACAGTTGAAGGGCATTGGAAAGTACTCATCTAAATATTAAAGATGGCTGTCACAAGAAAAATATGTTGTCAGCAGGCTGAAGAATTAGGGCTATGTAAATTTCATCACATCCCCTCACTTAATGACAAAGCAGAGATCAAAATGTCACTAAGGACAAAAAAGCTCCCCATATCTGATTTAAACAAAGTCAGACACAAGATTATTATTTAATGACTATGTTCTAGGTGAAGACACACACACAGGGGAAACCTCATACACTTGTTTTGTTAATTCTATATTATTAAACTCTTATCTTATATGTGCATCCAAATCCACAACACTTTTTTAAAGCTTTTTTAAAGTATTCAGGAAATCTTAGTGAGTGAAATTAAAGAGGAAGCGTGTGCATGCATGACCTTATGAATGAACTCTGCACTTCCAGTTTTCACCTGGAGAAGCCTGGAAGCACTGAGAGAATGAAACCATGGTGTTTGATTTCTCCAGTGCTCTACTCTCGTGCAGAACACATTTTGACAATTCCTTCAATAAAAAGGCATTTTTTTGTTAAAGCTTTCCTAAAGTATTCAGGATTTTTTTAAAAGATAAAGATGAAGCTTGTGCACTTGTGACCTCATGAATGAACTTTCCACCTTCAGTTTGGCTGGAAGAACTTATTTTCAACATGAACACACTGTCCATTCACTGATTTTTCCGATATTGAAACAAAAAAAGCATTGATAGTCCAATGTGGGTGAGTAATGAATGTTTACTTTGTACAGTGATGTGAAGAAAGTGGTGGCCCCCTATTGATTTGCATTTGTCACATTTAAGTGTTTCAGAACATCAAACCAGTCTAAATATTAGTCTAAAACAACACAAGTGATCACAAAATGCATTTTTTAAATGAAGTGTTTATTGTTAAGGGAGAGAAAATCCAAAACCTACACAATCTTCTTTCTAACTTGTTATACTGCAGTCAAAAGTGTCCTATTTCAATTATCTATTCCTGTAACCAGTAGTACAACTGTTGGTCCTTTTGCCTTATAAAGAAAACACTGGGATTGCATCGTAGCTGGCAATTTTCTTGATGGAGTTCTCCCTGTGCATGTGTGGACTAGAAAACAAATTGATCTCTTAAGAGATTTTAGAGAGGCATACTAATAAGATGTCAAACTTCTGAAAAGTATGATGGTGTGCAGATTTTGTAAACATCTTTTTCTTATTTTAGTTTTCCTTGCAGCTGCAGACAGTAATGTTTACTCCTTGGTTCATGTACATCAGCATGAATTAACGCATCAGGGAGAAGAAAAAGACATAAGTTGCATCTGACTACAAGGGTGAATTCACACCAACCCTGTTTAGCACACTTTAATCGAATTCTTGTCTGCTTGTCTAGAAAGTCTGGTTTGTTTGGGGAGGTGTGAATGCACAATTGAACTCTGAGGCGGACCAAACAGAGAAAAGAAACCAAGGCCTCGGTTTGAAAAAAGTGAACTCTGGTGCAATTTGAATGCGTGTGTGAATGCATGTGTGAAGGCAATGGCACCGGAGACCGCTCCAAAAGCAAGAAGTGAACCATATCAGGGCATTCACTAGCAATAGGGAGAGAAATGTCTCATGGTCTTTCACCAAAGACAAAAGAGAATTCCTACAACTCCAACAATTTGACCCTATTTTTTTTTTTTTCTTCCATTTTGTGAAGAAAGAAGCTCATGTCTTTGTCCCAACAGGAGTTTTGACATTACAGTCTTTCCAGGAGTTGAAGACCTCACCTGCTGGTAATGTCTACGTCTCATTCATTGCATCCACTGCAGTTTGTCTTTCAGCCTGGCATCGGAGTGGATGAGGCCATCATCTATTTTCTGCACCGATCTCTGACCCACCTGAAGAAACCTGGAAGCACTGTGAGGAACATGTTGTTTGATTTCTCCAGTTTTGGAGCTCTCAGGAGTGAACCATCATCTGTCCCATTGGATACGGGACTACTCGCCCACAGTCAAAGTGGATACTGTGCTGTTTCTCCAACAGGCTGGTCTGCAATATGGGAGGCTTGTAGGGAACAGTGTAATCACTGTTCCTCTTCATTCTTTAAAATGTAGATTTCTCCATCAACTCCTCACTCTGCCACCTACAAATGTTCTCAAATGACACTTAAAGTACTCTGTAAAATAAACAATATACATTTTTTGGTTTGTTTTGCTTTATCCTTGTATTGTACTGAATAAAGTTATTTATTATACACTTCAAATTGGTTCACATTTATAACTATATTGTATATATATTATTTTTGAGTGCCTTTTAAATGGGAAAGATAAGTTCCAAATTAGGTCAGTTTTTGATTGCTGGATGTAGACATCAAAAGGATGTGGACATCAAAAGCATTTTTTCCATGTGTGGATGCCAGTTCTTTTCAAGTTCATCAATGCACTTCTCCTTTGGTCTGACATTATCATTAAAATGTAACATGAACTCAAATCATAATTATCATCACTACGTGTTCACAGCACGTCTTCTAGTGGGAGTATATCACTGGAACTGCCATAAGTAATGGCTGCAAAGTATAATTGAGTTTGATCATTGATCTTCATCTTTCACCATCACTTAGACTTTTCCTGGAAGAAGAGGAAATGTAGAACTCATCGTTCAATATTCAAAAAGAAGAATTCCAATTTACTCGACGTGACCAACTCTAAAACACTCGAGACCCTCAAGGGCCAGATACACAACTATTTATATTAAATACTTTTTTACTCAATACTAGAACACTCTCACAATTACCCTGACAAAAACTTCCCAGTTGAGCTAATTTATTTTAAGACGTAGAAGCAAAATACAACAAAAAGGTTCAGAAAAAAAACAAAAAACAAAAGCATGAGCTTGAGATATTAGGAGGATGTGAAACAATTAGTTTCTGTTTTGTACTTTAAGGTTTAGACACAGTTCAAAGGTAAATTTCATGGGCCCAGCAGAACAAAAGCAAAAAGGATGTGATTTATGGGGTTCAGATTTATGCACAAACAGAATACATTCCTACAACATTGTTCAGCCCCCGTCTCCTCCCAAAAAAAAACAAAATAATTGATCTATTATAATTTCATTAAATTACACAAAATACAAACTAAGCGTAGCAAAACATTTGTGAGTATTTGTGTAAATGGGTAGCTCATATAGATTGAGACACAGTGATGTACTGTTTTAAACTTAAGGCATCTTTAATTTTCCTCACGGAAAATTACAGTGATGCAGTAATGAAGGAGGGAAAAAGTCTACTATTAACAAGAAGGGAAAAAATAAAGATTTGTCAAGATTAGTCCTTACAAATTGAAGGTTAATTATTTTCAGTGAAAAATAAAGCCTTGACGTCCTCTGTTTAAATGAATAGATTTTTTTCAGCCTGTCCTCGTCTGAGTTTTATCTGCTGCTCACTTTGTGAGAAATAAAAGGGAACACATTTTAGGAAGTCCTTTAATACAGATGTTAATACAGATGTAAAAAAATAACTCATGGGTCTATGTTTCCTAAGACACGCAGCCAAAAGATTTTTCTCAGGGTTCACATGACAGACATAACATCAGCAGCTGATTTTTTTTTTCACCGACTGAAATAATAACACTAATGGATTTACAAAGAGATAAATGACCAGCAGCTGAAATGGAGTCGTTTTAATTAACTTAGTTTTTTTTCAAATAAAACTAAAAATTTGTACTGCAGTTTTATTTCACAATATATATGAAAATGTATCTAAAGCAGTATTAATTCAAAAATAAAGATAATGTAATTGCTCCACTGGACATGTGAACAATGGTTTAGTATTAAAATGATTTAATGCCTTTGCTAAATGCCAGGAATAAAGAACAAGACAAAAAAACAACTTTTCTTTTAGAGCTCAGCATGTGCACATCAGCTGCCACCTAGTAGGGCACTGCTTGTTAGTTGATCATGTGGAAATGTGCATATGAAGCCAAACCTCTTGGTGCATGTGTTTCCTGCACAATAACATAAAAAGCAAAAGAATCACAGACATCACCTTCTATGAGCCCCTTTTAAATGTTAAAGCTTTTCAAATAAAATCCACAAAGGATACACCTGTGTATTATCACCTATAGCTCCTCTGCTTCACATGCATCACAGCTATTGAGACATCCTTCAAGATTTCGCACTGTGATCAATTTCCAGGTCACAGGCAGGAGGACGGATGAGAAAGGAGATGAGGGGGCAAGAAACAGGGAACAGATGAAAAGAGCCTGTTGTGTGCACCTTAGGTTTGCATCAGTCCCAGCTGCTCTGCATCTCTTTGATTAATCCCCAGCTGCTGCTGCTGAATGCTCCAGAGTATTTAAAGCAAAGACACCTTTCTTTCCACTTTCTCAATTTGTCTGATTGTTTTAACAACTGTGCAATAGACTAAATTTTCAAGTTATGCATGCAGCTTTCGTCTTTGAGGTTTTTCCACTCCTTTTTAGTCCCCCTGGCATTGGCCAGCTCCTTCTGTAGTCTATCAATTTCCAACCTGTGTGTCTCAGTTACCCTGTGGTTTTTCACTGGCCAATGTTCTCAAAATTCAGATATGAACTCTTCAGTTGCCCACAGTTTTTCCCAGCAGTGTGCTTGTTCTTCCTTGTCTTTAGAAAACTGCCTGCTGATCCTTTACTGTTTAGCGCCAAACTCATCTATTTCAAAGCTCCTCAGTGCCGACAGTTAAGTCCAGTTAATATAATCACTTCCAATGGACTTCTGGCTTCTGGAAAAATTAAATTAAAAACTGGAGCACTATGCTCATTGACAAGTTCATTTTGTGAGGTTTCATTTAGTACAATTAAAGTTCACTTATTTTTAGTTTGACAATCTTTTGACCTTCCTCTGTATGTAAACTAGCTAAAAATATCACTTTATATAATTTTTTAAAAACTATATCCAATTTTAAAGCTGGAGTATCTAACTGAACCTTCTAAGACCCAAGCCCTTGCATCACAAGCATTATTAATTTATCTTTGCTATCTGGGCTGATTAGGAACTAATTATTGCAAAAACAATGAATTATCTTTTCACTCAATGTAGTTTCTGAGAAAAATGATGTATACATATGAAGACAGTTTTAAATGTCAATAGAACACAGTAAAATCACAATTGAATAATGATATAAATTTTGTATTTAGTGCTTGTAATCACCAGCACATTTCCTGAATTCAAAAACAAAATGATAAACAACAATTGTGCCTTTTGAGCAATATGGCTGATTTTAAGTTCTGTTAACAGCTGCAGGAATGCATATGTCCGTAACAAAAATAATAATAATAAAAAAACCTTCTCAACATTTTGATTGCTTCAGTTCTAACTGTTAAATAAAATTTCTGAACATGCCATGAAACATTTCAAGGGACATTTCAAAGGAAAAAACATCCAAGGGACTTGCACAGCAAATGGCCTCAACAAGTCTATGTGTGAAAGGCTGTGTAACAGTTCCAATCTGCCTGTAAGCAGAGGAACACCTTGCATGTAAAACATTGCACTCCGGTCTTCCCTGGGCAGCCTTTTACTTTGCAGTGCGCTGAATTTTTCAAGTTTACTGCCTCTGGCAGATGGGCATTAGACCTCCTTCAGTCTGAGGCGGGGGATACTACATGCACGTGGCGCTTTTTCCCTTGGACTAAGACGTCTGGGTCATCTTCCTGCTCTGAAAAGTCAGAGATGGTGTTGTCACGCTGAGCCAAAGAGCTTGGCCACTTCCATCTGAAGTGCAAGAAACTACATGATGTTCCTCCTTGGTGTGCCACCTACAGTGATCTTGGCGGTGCAGTAGCCAGCTGTTGGCTAAAGCCAGATCCGCAAAGACTTTGGATGGATGTGAAGAACCGATCAAAGTAAACCTTTGCATTAGGATGCAGAGTCTGAGACTGACGACCTACTACCAACCCTTCCAAGCCCAGATCATTTGGTTCTTCAACGTACTCAAGGAGTGCATCTGCATCTTGAAAAATGTCAAAGTCTAGCACAATCCCATCTGACGTTGCACAAACAGTTTATCATGCCAACTGGGTTTGTCGACATCTACAAGCTCCTTTGAATGGAATCATCTGTTCAACAATACAAACACATTCTGGTTGAGCCTGAGATCTGCAGCCTTTCAGAATGCGGTTCAGAAATGGCATCACCTTCCAAAATTTATCTCACTCTCTCAGATCCTTTGGAACACCATCATCAATCAGCACTTTGAGTGATTGCCTCAGTTTGAAAAATATGTCACGTGTGAACTTTTCAGTGATGGCAAAGAATCTCTTAGGCTTTGGACCAGTACATTCTGATTGCAGGATATGGTACACAAGACATCAAAATACAGGCATAAAAAACAAAAGATAAATCTCATCAGTTGATGTGTTTAGTGGGTCCACACTTCTAGGCAGTGATGAAGCATTAGATCAATTTGCAATAATTTTCATCAAATCTTTGTCAATATACCGTTCTATGTAACCGGATACAGTGTGAGCACATCTCCTCAGAGTAAAAGGCTGCTCAGGCATGTTTCTGTCCAAGACACCACACACAACTTGAAGTTTTGTTGTCACACGGATAGGTTCATGCCTGTGGACTCTCATCCACTTTACTAGAAGACCTGGTGGTCGGCATGTTACAGGGGGTTGGCTCTAAAGCTATGGAAAAGAAATAGCAGGCAACAGCTAAGCTAACCAGTAGTGGTTTGACTTGAAAGGGGAGGTAGCTTACAGCAAGAAAATTGATACTCTTAGGCTGCTAACATACTACCTTACAGTGAGTCGGCTTTTTTTTTTGTATTTTTACCAGAGAGCAGCTGTTCGCTGTGATACCGAACAAAACAACCCCAACCCAAGCGCCTGGCGATCAAGCTTGTGTGTATGTCTGTGGACAGTTTAGCTGGGCTCAGAGAATGATAACAGTACCTTCACGAGAGCTGGTTGGAACTTCTGCTCCTTGCAAGAGAAGAGGTTTTTGAATAAAATGTCAGTGTAGCATTAACCCTCTACGGTGCAGCATCAGCTCTATGTATAGGGGGCTGATGCTGCACTACCCTCTCTGATGCTGACAGGCTTAGCTCCAGCCAATCCTGGCTGGTGTAATGTGATAGGAGCTTCTGATGAGGTTGTGCCAGGGGCATTCCCATTGTGAGACATGAAACAAATGCTATGAAAGAGAAACTATCTCAGATCATGCTTTATTAATAACAAGCACCCGCCTTATAGGCAATGTAAAAAAAAAAAGTCCCATAAAAGAATAAATAATATTGTAGAAAATGGATGGATTTGGATTATTTTGGTTAAGTAGCCACCCTGTGAGTCCAAAAAACATTTGTCAGATTGTATTTCTTCAAAACAAGTCTACATGTAGGATTTCTTCATCTTCTCATGTTTTTGCATGGTGCTCTTTGTTCCTTCATCAGCACCTCCTGAATGCAAGATACTATCAGTGCTGTCCAATCAGCAAGGTCACAAGTCTTGGCTGCACCTGATTGTCTACTGCCAGGTCTTGTGGAGCTTGGCAGTCTGTTACAGCTGACAACATTTATGTCACAAAATGCAACTTTTGCCATTGAGAGCAAGCAATTTGCTTCTGAAGATGAAAAAAAAATCTATCCTGTATCACTCTGCTGGCAGCTCTCACTGTCAGTCTAATGCTGCTATCCACGGTGGCCCAGAAGGGTCAACATAAAGCCACAATACAAATACAAGGCGTTAACTACTATAGGGAATACGATCCGATAACTAAATATTTCAGTCCAGCTTTGACTTCAAACACCTAAGTAATGTCTACACAAACAGATTGTACAGAATACTATGTGTCAACCTGGTTAAATGGTTACACCAACAACAATGTATTTTTCCCCTGGGTTTTATATTCAAAGCAGCCATATTAAATTTAGAGTTGGCTGGAATCTCAACTTTGTTTTTAGTTGTTTTTCTATTTTTAATTTTTTGTTACTGAAATAATGAATGTCTGACGTTAAAGTTCAAAAATTAT
This sequence comes from Xiphophorus hellerii, assembly GCF_003331165.1. Lineage (NCBI taxonomy): Eukaryota > Metazoa > Chordata > Actinopteri > Cyprinodontiformes > Poeciliidae > Xiphophorus > Xiphophorus hellerii. Next base: position 21,654,698 of record NC_045675.1, read on the forward strand.
ACATCCTATATGCCAAACACATGGCGGTGGTGCCTATTTCCAGCAGTCATGGATAGATTGTCATTTCGTCACATGGAAACAGAGACACTCTGGACAAATAACCTTAAACATGCACATGTAAACGCACACACACCCATATCTAAGACCAATTTAGAGATTCCAATTGAACATTCATGTTTTTGGACTGTGGGAAGAAGCCAGCATACCCACAAGCAGACCTCTCAAACTATAATAAGAAAGACTCAAACTGGAATTTGAATACAAGATCTTTTTGCTGCAAGTCAGCACTGATACCAACAGGGAACCTTGGGCATCCTCACCAAAAGAGACATTAGATTGTAATATGTGAAACTGGTGATGTATTCAAACTTTAGCATGGTCAGGAAATCTACCAGGAAGTTCCAACTAGTAATTTACTAATGAGAAATGGAAACCAATAAAAAAATCTGAGGATGAAGCGTTGCAGTCAAAGTCAGAATCTGTTGTCTCAAGAAATTGTGAAGTCTAATCAATATTTTCAGCTTAACATTTATAACATTTATGTTAGGATAAGAGTTTCCATCCGGTATTTTTCTTTCTTTCTTTTTTTACGTATTTCTAATGGACTGGCATTTGGCAATTCGGTGCATTAATCACGGCTACAGTCACAGGCTTTTTGTCACTGCAAAATACATTTGAACATTTATTCATGTTTTTATTCTTATTTGTCATCAAGCAATAACTAAATGCAAAAGCACATCCGAGTTGTTTCACTTTTCTGTACTAACAGACTGCAGTGTTAAATAATGAGTGAACTTATCAGTTATAAATAAGGTGAAACCTTTAGCTGAATCATTTGAGATTTGATCAATGATGTATGCTCTGAGCACTGTTGGGAACCAGTTTACTAAAAAGAGAACATAGTGTCTTATTACCGCAGTCTTACCTTCTGCCACTGTCACATAATAGTGTAATCTGTCGAGAGGTGGAGAGAGTAATATGGCCACATCTCTCAGGAGGTTTCAAAATACTGGTCCTCTGAAATCCCAAAATTGGACTGATTTCATGGCGCATCACCCCAGATATGCCAATGGAGCGTGAAATTGAGTCACTCAATGTGGAAAAATGAAGAAAAAAATGTTCGTTTTTTTTTCTTTTCCATTCCTCTGCAGAGAAGCGTGTAGAGATCCTTTTTTTTATTTCACCCATATGCAGGCACTGCTTTGGTTTTTCATTTCCAAATCAACTGAGTGAAACAAACCTTTATATTATTGACAAAAACAACCATTTTACATGAAGGAAGTACCCTTTCACAGCTAATCAGCAAATACATGACAATGAATAATGGTGTTCCCAAGGCATGCTGGCAAAAAAAGATATCATGTTTGATGGATGGATTTGATATTAGAGGTAAGCTTTCTGCAACAGGTGTGATTAAACTTGAATGTTCAGTTGTGACTTCTCATAAACCAAATGACATAACTTCCTTGCAATGTGACAACAAGCAAAAAATGACACACATACGTTTTTCAAAGATATGTTTCCTTTAGTGAGTGACTCCTGACAGAGCAGTGCATTGCAGTCCTGATGGTGCCTGGAAATAGTTTTGCAGCACCACCAACGCTGTGATATTTACCTTATTTTTAACTCCTACATGGTGTTGCTAAAATTATTCTGTGATTCGATTCGAGTGTACAGAATTTACAACCTGTTTGTAGTAGGTATAATGTCAGAAGCAGGATATTTTATGTGGAGTACAAAAACATGTAAAATTCATATTTAGAAAGAACTAGTTCATAAAAAATCATGCTCTTAATTTTGGTGGGAAATCTTTCCTGCAAACATTGTATCAGGAAACCACCCACTTCATGCATTCATGTCATAGACCCTATACACTCTCATTTAAATATTTTAAAATATCACCATCTGCTGTTTTCTTTTTTCTTTTTCATATGATAGGCGATTTTTGGATGGAAATTCACTACTTCGCTTCTATCTGCTCCAGCCAATGTTTACATTATTTCCGCATTTCCCTCTACTAAAACAACAAGCAAAAACTGACTTAAATGTCACAAATTGAAATCTCACTGTCGAACTGGCTTGCCTGCAGTACACGGGGTCATTACATGAAGCTACAGTTGGTAAAAACTGAATATGTTAGTACTTGACATTTTGAATGTATTTTATTGTTTCAGAGTAAAATCACATCCACACAAGTGGGAGTACATTTGTGTGTGTGTGTGTGTATACACACACGTTCTTTTAAAAAGACTTAAGTACTGAAAAAATGTAACCAATAAGGTGTATTTACTTCTTTTTCCACAAATCAATTCTCAACAAGTCATCTTTGACAGATATTCTCACCGTTTTCACAATCAAAACTAAGGAAGTTGTAGGGGTTGGAAAATATCAATAATCATACACTCATATAGTCACATACAGTGACACATGCCTTGCATGAATTAAATCTTCCTCAGTAATGTAAAGAAATGAAATGTGCACATAAATCTGTGTGCGAAACATCAGCCTTTGTGAAAATTAATTTAATAAGGACTGAAAAATAAGAATTCTTTTTTTTTGTTTGTTTTCATATGCAAGGCAGTAAACTTCATGTAAAAGTCAAACTGTGTTTTCACACCGTGTGTAATTACGAGTGTGAATTTTGACCCCATCTTTATATCACAAATGGATTGGGTGCTGACAGCTCAATCTGGTAATCAAACTGTCAAATCAAAGGGCAGGCGATTTTGTTCCCTTCAACTCCGCTGCAGGTCGTGAAGGTGAAATTTGCAGGGATGCAGTAATTGTTTTTGGGAGTGCAGTTGATATCCAAAGTCAGATCTAATAGATTTCAGATCATTTAAAAAGAAACTTAATTAGGAATATAAACAAGGCAGCAAATGCAAATCAGAGATTACAAATGACTCAAAGACAAACAGGAGAAAGAAATATAATCTCTATTTTGATCCAGTGGGAAACATAAAACGATACATCATCCTGCACTGAATCATACCTTGGAGTGGGATCACTTTCTTTTATCTGTGGATCTTTTAAAGTAATGTAGTATTGAGGCAATGTCCTGGTCCTGGTTTGTATGATGGATTGCAGATTTTAATGTTTTGATATATTTATTCAGAATAACCACAGCTTGAGGTGACAGTGTAAAATGGCTTAGCTTTGACAGCAAAAATATTTGAATGAGATCAGACAGAATCTCTAATAACCCCTTTTGTTATTTTCTGCAGCTTTTATAAAATATATAAATGTCATATGATGATTTTATTGGATGGTAGGTTCCAAGTCAATTTTTTCTTCACTTTTTCTTTCATACAGGACAGTAAGGACATTTGTATCGTTTTCTTAAACACATTTGTGATAGTATGGGGTGATAGTATGGGTGCAGCCATAGATACAGTTATAGTATAAGACTTTCCCATAGATATCATACAATCCCTCAATTCATCATCAAATGCCATAATCAATCAAGTCAAGGACTGAACTTAGGTCAAGCACAGTGCCCAAAGCAATCTCCATTCATCAGACCTAACCTTGGAATGGCCATCTTCTCAACTGCTTTTTTCCAGTGACACGTTTAATGCATAAGAGACGTAACATTAGCTCTGTGACGGACTGAGACCGGATCACGGCTCAAAGATTAAAGGATGGCATTTGTTATATGTGGAGTGTGGTACTTTTAAATACAGTGTGGTAGCCAAGACAACTAGTTGAAAACCTGCTCTTTGAAAGATTCAGTTTTTGTTGCAGACTGGAAAAATGTTTTGCAATTACCCTAAAATGTTTTAGAACTTAGAAACTATAACTAAACATAAGTAAGAACAACCCAAACATTGAGAAATGGAAAAAGCAAAACAATTTGAAATGAAGGATGTGTAGTATAGAATCTATCCGTTCCAAGCCCATCAAAAGAACTAAATATAAGACAAAAACTCGCAGAGTCTTTGTAGGCGCAATTTGAGCAGCTTTAACTGATTCTTTCCCCGTCTGCCCCGGCCAGATTCAGTTCCATTAGCAGATCTTGTGCGACTCTGTTTTTTCGGAATCACTTCAGGGATAGTACAAGCCATGGGCTGTGTGCAACCCATGGCTTGGGACTACGATTTGATTGAAAGTAGACTGCATTTGTTGATTTACATCACTGCCTATTCCAAAAAACCCCAACATTTCAACCACCGCAGTAAACTGACAGAACCACAGTCTACCATAGAGCTGCTCAGTGTGGAGGAGCATAAGTATGACTCGAATCAGAATGACTGGGATTTTGCTGCTCTGCAAGCAACATGGTTCTCTGTAGAACAGGAACGCAATTAAGAAGTGAGGAAACTGTGCAGCTCTTGTCAAGGTTCTGTCGGAATTAATCTTGCGCAGGCTGGTGTGAAACATTGGAACTACATAATATTAGTTTGGCTTTACACTGATTTTATTGTTGTTTTAGTTCAAATAAAGTGCAGGTTCTCCAAAGCAAAACAAACAGAAAATAAATGATGCAAAAAAAAATGCAGTGAATGTGGTGAACATCCAGGACTGCACTCAAACTGAGCTTTCACAGGTTTTCTGCAATACATCACAACCAGAAGGTATTCTGAAAAAGTTTGTGATACATATAGAAGTTCTACATTTTTAATCAAGTCTGTTGTTAAAAAGTTTAAATAAATTGCATGTTCTCCAAAGCCTGCACTTTATTTAAGTGCAGGTTTTTCACTTCTACATTGTTAATCAAGTCTGTTGTTTTGCAAGTTATTGTGTATCAGATAACACACGTACAAAAGAATTTGAGGGAAATGGTGCAATTCTTCTTGGTGAGCAAATTTAAAAGCAGATAGGAAAATTGATTTTCCTGTACTGAGCTACGAGACAAGCTGTAGACAATCAAATCAACCAACTTCAGGTCCAATGTAAAAATTTGATATTGGATTCTGTAATGCTGAAAAATAAGTCTATTCCAAATGTTTACTTGAATTAGAGGGAGGGGAAAGCAACTTGTTTGAGTAAAAAGGTTTTCAATTTTTAGTGAAAACTTTCAAATCCATAATAAATTAGTCTTTTCTCTGTTCTGTGTTATTCTCTGAGGGCACTGGAACTCCTTAAAAACCAAACACTGGAGTAGCAATACATTATATCTGCCACTGAAACCTCTCTAATTTACATTACTCTGCTCAGTGTGGGGACCCCTTAAAATAGATACCAACAGATGGTCACAGCAGACAACTTGGCCTCTTTCAGCAAAAGAGTGGAAAAAATTATGAAAAACATGATGATTTCATTGCTGTTATTTGGCAAAGAGAAAATGGCAAATGTTCCTGTGGGTCGTGTTAGATTTTAGTAGCATGTTTGGGTCAGGGGTGTCGATTATTGACAAAAACATCGTACAATTTTATTCATCTTCATGTGTCAGAGCTATGACTATTTTATGATGAAGGAATATATCTTTTTGACAAGCAATGCCATTGCATCAATGTTTACTGGCTTGCTTAATACTGCTCCTATTACTGAGACAGTATTGTCATCGTTTTATAAATATAGGCTTATACAGCAAAGTAAATGTGTCTGTTATGGTGTTAAGAGCAAATATTGCCTTTAAAATGCATGAATACTTGACATGTGATATAAATGGAGTATTTAGGGTTATGCATCCAGGAATGAAAAGCCCTTGACCATGAGCCTTCATCTTTTCCCAGTGTTTTAACTTGACTTTTAACATTTTACACACTCGGTCACTGTTTCATAATAACTGCCATATAAAAGTTGTGATCCAGTGACAAGGTTGAACATAATGAGATTCTTCTTGTGGATTTATTGCAGCTGACAGGAGTTTTTACTCTGGCTAGACACAGTTTGGTGACCTCCACTTAAAGATTTAATTTAAACCTAAAAAACAGGAACAAGATAATTCTCCCTTATTCTTTAACATTAATCAGTAATTTCATCCACTACATGACGTGTTTTGTTGTTCTCCTGTTCTTTACATCTGACTTACACATAGACATGAAGTGAATTTTTAGTATTTATTTGGATGTTTTTAATTCCCAAAATACTGAATGAAATGTAAAACCCTGAGGTAGATAATTGCTTCTATGTGAAGTTAAATTTAGTATCTATAATTCATGTCCTTATCACTTCTTCAAGGACAGATTAGAGATATTAGATTAGAGTATTCTAGTGATGTTGTAATTTTTTTTCTTATTTTTTTTTACTTCATCTGTAAAGAAATGGGTCACTTTTTGGTGTCTTTTAAATTACAGTTGCAAAAGTTGGATTTCTCTGTTCTCTTACCAACACCGACTCGTGAGCTGACTTCTCCAAAATGAATCCAAATAACTCAATATTTTTTTCTGATTGGAGAAACAATTTCTATTGGTTTTATTGAATACTAACATTTTATAGATTACAAAACATATTCTTTTTTAACCTTGCACATTCAACCTCAGAAGCAGTTTTCCCATCCTGAATGAAATATTTATTTATTTTTGTGAAAGATGTAGACAATATTTTTGGTCTTGTGCCCCTATGTAAATGGTTTTGAACATAAACAACAAAAAAGCACACCTAAATATATATATATATATATTTCAGGTGTACATAGAATTTCAAGGAGATAATCTAATCAGTGATTATCCTTCTAGTGAGAATTTCTGAATTTCTTTGAAAGCCTTATCAGCTTGCAACTCTTATCTGTGTGACTCTATTGATTGTTCGATGCTCTAACCAACGTGTATATGGAACGGCACTCAAAGAACAGGAAGGCACTGCTTGTATCTACAGTACAGATACCCGTGTGTCATCTCTGAAGTACAGATGGGAATCAGCTGTCTGTCTCGTCCTTTTGTTATATGCTATTTCTCTTTTCTTCAAGCTGCCTACAGGCAAGGACCTAATGAGGTCGGAAAGAAGCTTCTTAAATGTGGACGAGACTAGGAAATTCACTTCTATTGTCCAATTGAGAATACTTAAAAGAATGACTAAAATTTTATAACTTATCATCATCTTTAATAAATCAAATGTCCATCGTTTTCTGAATTGCAGATGACACGTTCCTTCTGTGACTCTTAATCTTATAAGCATATTACAGAGAATGTGCCTGAGCCAATTACACATGATGAGAAAAGGATGTCTGAGTTCTGTCTTGTCGCATTACAAATCTAATACTTCACACGAATCATTTACATGTGACCCCTGTCTCACCTCCTAAGTTTTGCTATCTGAGGTTCACTGTCCCCTGATGCTATGACACGTCACTAAACTTATTACATTTCCACATGACAGACTAATGTTTAGAGAAGTTAATTTATGAATCTGTCATACATTGCATGCATTCGGTGGGAGACAGAGAACCATGTAAACTCGGGCATTAGAAGAACATTTTATAATAACTTAGCAGATGGAGGTGTGCAAACAGAAATATGACAGACAGTCAAGGGACAGACATTTCTGGCAATCAGTCTGCATTCCAGAAAGTATGGACTTTTTGGCATCTTAAAGAGGATTACTGATGTTCAAACAAGAATATTAATATTTTAAAAGCCCTCTCTCTTTTACTACTGCTAGCTATTCACCAAATAGCAGGTTAAATGATCAATCATGTCTACCATTAAATAAATCATGAACAGTTTTTCTTCTTGAAATTGGCTTATTTCAAGTGGATTTGTTGAATGTGGTTGCTTAAAAAAATCCTTGTGTGAACTGCTTCCACTTCATTTGCTCAATCAAGAGGTACATTTATTGCACTTGAAGCCGTAATCCCAGTGATCACAAAAGCTCCCATCTCTCTGCACTCCCCTATCATATTGTCAACATATCTGATATTGACCAAGTGCTCTTTCATTTCCCACAATCCAGAGGTCTACTCAAACCACCAGAATGGGTGCGCTCTGGTTACAGTTGCAATATAGGCCAGGATAAAAGAGCTAAAATAAATACACATCTAATACAATTATAGTCCATTATTTCTGAATTGTTTATCAAAATAACTTGAGATTTTGAAAGCAGCAGACCCTATCAAAGCAATTATTTCCTCGGGCTTGCCACACTTGACATGACAATGCAGGAAAACCAATATCATTTTACTCCTCAGCTACTACAATTAATAATAGTCTCTCTGGAACGCATGCCTGAAGAGTACTCTGCCCCATAGGGGACAAGCAGATGTAATTATTCTTCTTAATTAGTGGTCTAAAAGTATAGCTGATTAAGTTGTGAGATGGGACTTTGACTAATTCAATTTGGGCCACACTCAGAACCAGTTTGAAAGCATCACTGAAAATAACAATTCCTGCTGCGCAGCCAAGAATAAAACACCCAGACTTTTAGATTTCACCTCTGAGATTAAAGTAGGCGATCAGGCTGTTCATCAGCCACAGTTACACAGCTAAATTTGGCTATGAGACATGATAAGGTTTTGGCTTGTTTAGTGGAATGTCACCATTGTAATTCAGACCTGGCCAACCACCATCACACCTTATGTTGCTGTGTAATTATTTGATTAGCATCTCTCAGAAAAGGCCTTTAATTTCTATTAGATTTAATAAAAAACAGGGTGATTAATCAATTTGAAAGCTCACTGTTTATCAGCTCTGGCTGAACATGCCTATGTGACTGAACTTATAAAGGGTAAGCAAAATCATCATTCAGAGAATGATTTTCAAATATTCTCTCTGTTGGATATCCATACTGCTTTTGACTAAATGTAGGATTTTGTTCTAATGAACAGAGATGCACCAGTCAAAACTTGGGACTAATGTTGAGTATTTGTACAGCTGTGACACGAGAATACAGATTTTGACCTGTCCAATTTCCTCCTTAAGAACTATAATGTAGGAAGATAGGAAAAAAAGCTTTCAAAATATTCTTGCTGTGAATAGTGCCTAATTATTTGTCTTGTGAGACAAATAGTAATTACTCTGTTTTTCAGAGTAATTACTGAAAAACAAGGCTTTACTATTTTTTTTAAAATATGGACAAATTGATTGTGGAGTTTACATTTTAAATTGTTGTTAGCATTAAATATTAGAAATAAGCACCACGTGTATCTAATATGTAATATAGATTATTATCTTATTGAAACTCTGAGTTTTATAAAAGCCTGCAATATTTGAAATCCAAACGTAACTATGCCATCCAGCCTCTGCTTTTAGTCTTGCTTTCTCTTTGTCTTACAGTTTGAATGAACCACAAATCCATATCTTGACATGGCACATTAAATTATAGACAGAAGGTTAAGACCAAGACAGTTATAGTTATAGTTTACTCACATAAAGGTTATGGTAAGGCAATACAACAAGACAACACTTTGAAGCAATTGTGTCACTTTATTGTAGAATCTAAGCATAACAATACTTGGTTGGCCCATGGTGAATAAGGCTAAAATTAAACTTTTTAATGAATGCTGCAATCAGTTCTGCTTGATAACACTTCCTGATTCTTTTTAAGGTTAAACTACTTTGTTAGAAAAAACAATTTGATTAGTACAAAGTTAATAATGATTCCTAAATTACATTGTTGCCACAATGCCGTCGTCATATCAAAGCATGCTTTTTGTACTCATTAACAAACTATCTTTCCCAGGGTATGTAGAAAAGAAATCAGCTGTTAAAATGTTTGAGTTTACAAAGTTAGAGTCTCATAGTACTCAGTGAGTTCTGTTACTGTTGCTTTGAAAGTATGTATACTTAATATTTTTTATTATGGTGGTGGATTTATTAATCATCCACCACAATTTTCAAATCATGTCTAAACTGTCTGATAACAATAAAACAGAAATAAAGCACATTTTGCCAAGCTATGCTGTATGTGCAGGAGAGATGATTTTGAACATCCATGGTTTCATTTGCAGCACTTTCTGATGCTTTGAGTGGTTGAATCTTATTTACAGAAATTCAGTAGAATGCGCTCTCAGATCACAGTGTCATCTGCAGAGTCTACATAATGCTGTCTGTACTGCTGCTTGTTGACTCACAGTTTTGTAACTCCAGAGGATGCATAGTTCATTTTGCACAATCCTCCTAAAACTTTACTGGAACTGATGGCAGAATGAGATTTTTGTCCTGCTGTCTGTGCTCTGTGTATCATGTTTGCTAAAAGTCTGAGCAAAACAGCTTGCCACATTACTGACAGTGTTTTGTGTGCGTGTATATATATATATATATATATATATATATATATATATATATATATATATATATATATATATATATATATATATATATATAAATATACAGTATATGCAGTATATATACATATATATAGCTTAGTTTCTCATTAGTATTATCAATTAAGTAAAGATGCACTGGTTTGTCACCATGTCTAGTTGAGAAGTTTACAGGTTTAGGTATCAACAACAATAGTTTTCTTTGTCAGTTCATGGTTTTTGATGAAATCAAAATTGCATAAACCTTCCACCTTTACTCACAGATGTAGCAAGACACTGATGAGTCCCTAAATGTAAAAAAATAATAAAAATAAAACGAGTAGCAGAAGTCTGCAAGTAAAAAAACATAAAGTTAGGGAAAAGAAAAGTTATTCTCATATGTGTTATGCACTTTCATTTCAGGAAATTGCTTTAAGCCAAATGTATGAAGGTTAAGAATATATTATACATTGGAGTGTAACTTTGAAAAAGGTAAACAATTTGTGATTCATTCTGAAGTTCTCAATTCAAGGCGAGATACCTGCCAATACCTTTCATTGAGTTGTAAGAAGTGGACCTTCATTCATCCAGATCGAATATTGTCAGGAACATTTGACATGATTTTTGTATGCTTGGTAACACGGTTGCACAATATATCACAGACGTATTGCGATCACACAAACAACTATGTAATTTGCATATTGCAAAGAAGTAGCTAGACAGCGAAAGTGTTGGATAACTATTTAAGCACCAGGCAATCCGGGTCAAAGCAGAATAAGCTTTAAAATGTAAAGTAGTGGTAAGGTAGCTAAGTCCCTGAGATACTTCAACTAAGTTGTTTTAGAGAAAAATGGCACGTAGCAAGTTCATCAATAAAACAATATTTTTGAGGTGGAAATAATTATTTTATTCAGTAGCAGGTTTAGAGTAGCTTTTAATTGGGGTCTGTTGGCTATAAAACAACAAAAGGTGTCGCCACATTGTTCATTTATATATGTACATTTATATTTTACAACTCTTATTAGCAATGCAGCATTAGTCAATATCATTGCATATTACATGCCTTTGGCGCAACCATATTTATAATACCTACTTGTAATTAATAGTTACCATTTTTTTTTAGCTAATTCTGTTTTTTTAAGACTCACATTTAACTGTAATTTTGGTTTATATTTTATCAGATTTTGCACACCACCAGTATAATTTTCAAACTAACATCCATGCTGTTTCTTTGTCTGGTGTTAATCTTTTTGACCATCTGTGGTCACTGGAATACCTTGGTTTTTATTAGCAGTGAATAAGCAGAAATGAAAACAGACAAAAACAATAGCCTCCTTGATCAAAGGTTACATCAATAGAGACAGGGATCAGCAGAGTGCTCAGCTGTAATGAAGATGGACTGCAGATAGCTTCAGGGAGCTGTGATTTTATTGAAGTCATTGTGACTCTCCAATATCTCCTTTTCTTAGGAATGAATGATTCGACTTTTAACATCTAGATGGCAGTTCTATCAAAAGCAAACTGGTTTCATCCACATTTTGTCTTCTCTTGCATCTCTTCCAAATCGGGTAAAAATAAGGGCTAGTATTGTAGGGTGCAGATTTGGTCTTTTCTCCTTTTATTGTTAATGAATTAGATGGCTGGCACAGAGCATGGCATGGTCATTTGGCCTTTGTGATCTTCCAGACAGGCACCATTAACAGCCAAATGCCCTTCTACCCTCCATTCATTTATGTGCTGAAACTCACCCTCACCTTCCCTGCGCTGCCCTGCTACAGAGGGTGAAAGTCATGGACCCGATCACAGGTTAATCTTTTAATGTTTCAGGGAGGACAGGCAGGAAATGCTGTGAAGGCGATGTAGGAAAACGGGTGAGACCATGAAAAACATCTTGAGGTCTGGCTGTGCTGTCTGCCCTGTCCTTGTCAACGCTTCAAAAAACTGTGATATTTGTTTTTATTGATCATATTTCTACTCAGCAAACTGAAATCAGGATGATAAATGTACAATTTTGCTTTTTAACATACACTGGAAAATGATTGGCACAGTAGTTAAACTTGTTTTTAAAGGGCAGTAACCAAAAAATTATCAGTGAGGCCAAAAACTGATGAAAATCAGAACCCTAATGTTAAGGATATAGAAAAGAAAAAAACTTACCTCTGATATCAGTGTCTGTGTTCAGAATCAAAATTCAATTTCCACCACATATTACAAAAAACATACCATGCCAAATAAGAACAACAAAATAAAATTGACCAAAATAAGATTTACAACATGCACTTATGTCATGGTATATTTTAGATTAAGCAAAATGCATAGCTATGTTTTAGGAAGACTGACACAACACTGTACATCGATGTAGTGGGTTTAAATGTCTGGAAGTATGTGCTAATGGTACTTTTCAGAGAGTTGTGTAATATTTTAAAGTGATACTAGAATTTTTGGCAAGCACGACTACATCTTAACACCCACGGTAAAGCTTAATACAAAAGAAAAAATATTTTCTGGCTGAATTTTCCAATTATGAACTGTGCTCCAACTCTGTAAAATAAAAAAAGAAAGATTTTTCTTTAAGCTAATATCTTCTATAATATGCCATAAGATTCATCCTCTAAATGTGGTGTGGCTTTAACAATTTTTTTTTCCATTTTACACTGGTTTGCTACTCTAATTAATTCTTCATTTACGTGGCTAATTAAACAAGTTCCTATGAATACTGCCAAGAAACCTTTGGTGGTTGTAAGGTGAATATAATGATTTGACCTTCGGCTAAACATTTTAATTAAACAATAAGGAGGAATGCTTTCTTTGTCGATGAAAGAAATGAAAGAAGGACAGAATGTTACTGCTCTGGATCATGTTTAATGTTTCTAATGCCTACTTTGTCTGACCTTAGACCTTTCCTTATCTTTCTCTTTCAATCTGGATAGGGCATGTGCACAGAATAAAACAGGATGTTTCTATTGACTCATACGGTTTATGCTTCTCTCATCTGTCACAGATGTTTCTCCTCCACCTTACCGACATGGCAAAAAACAGTCTGTGGTTCTTCACTCCCTCTGCAGGGGCCCTTGCTGACCCCCAAGCAGTAATTTTAGACTTCATGTCAGCTGTGCCGGAGAGCCAGCCAGCACTAATTCAAGGTCATCCCAGTTTTTATTAATCTGTTTTGGAGAATGCAAGCCAGTCTGCTCTCAGGCACCACGCCATGTTTGAGAAAGCTGGAACATTTCATTATGATCTTTTTGTGATCACCATTTTAATGTTAACCGTATGTTTTTTGCCTTAGCTCTGGTTTGCGATGCAAAAAACCAATCTCACTGCTTATTAAAAATCACTGATAAAAAGCATGAATTAAAGACGCATTGAAAAAGGATATTTTAAAATGGTATAATTAATATTCCTTAAAATAATTAACATGAAAGATTTTGCAGCTTATTAAAAACAAAAACCACATCTATCATAAAAGTTAGAGTTGTCAAGAAAACACTAATTTGATGGCATGAGTTTAAAAATGGTACGTTTAATAGAAAACTTACAGTAAAAAGGAGATTCCTGGATTTCTGACTTGGCTGGAAAAACTAGATGACCTATCTACTTTTACTATTGGCCTCTGCTGGCCCTGTTTAAGCAAGAGCAAAAGATGCTCCAGCTTCAGCTGTGGCCCCATATTTCTAGGGGTCACATCTGCAAAGGTGGGGCTGGCTTTTCCTGGTACCGACCTTCGGGATGTCTGGAGGCTCTTCACTTTGGACTCAGAATCGGGTGGCAAGCATAACAGAAGTCACTGAATGATGCTGACTAAAGCAAACCTTTGTGGAGTTTATGCACAAACTCCACACAAAAATAAGAATAAAGGTCAGCATACCGAGAGGTAAAAAGCAAGATTTATTTAGGTTTTTCACAGTTGAAGCCCCACATGCTGATCTTGATTGGATAAACATTTGAGGTCAACTGCAAGAAGACTTGCAAAAATTCTTATAGGAAAGTCCAATGTCTTTCCTGATGGCTGAATAATATTGTTGAGTCCTTAAAGTTACAATATTTTGAAAACCCAGCTTATTTTCAGGAAGAAAAACAGTCATTGTGTCAGCTGAGCCAGCAGAATAAGCTGAACACCTAGTTCTAGTCCTCTCTAGAGACAATAGTCCCTAGAGAGGAAAGTGCAAAACTCAGAGGCTTGTTCATGCTACTGTAATGCAAATTAAACTTACAAGGACAAACTAATATGACAGAAATGGCAGCAAATCTGGGGTTAGTAGAATAAAACAGGACAGGGTCAAAGGTCTTCCTGCCATCCGGAGTTGGGTAGAGGTGCCAGTTATCAGCCACATTCCTGTAGGCAGTCATGTTCGACATGTTGGTGTAAATGCTGTCAGGTTGTCACAAACTGCTCATTGTCACACTGTGTCAGAAAATGAAGTGTGTCTGTGAAATCTGTTCAGACAGCTTTGGTGTTGCTAACCATCCCAAACGCATCACTCTTCGGCATACACAGTGGTCGCTGTGTAAACCTCTGATGTGATCTCATGAAGCCACGTCAAACAGAGTGCTTACCTATTTTTGTTAGTACCAATGCTTACACTGTATTCAAGTCTAAGATTCACACTAACCCTATTGCAGCAGATTACAAAAATAAAATTATGTTTTAGGAAGCAGCAAGTAAAACATGCATTATAGTTTGTTTTTTTTTACCTGTTAGCAATACATAAATATCATGTTGAATTACATAGACATGTTTTACCTGTAAAATGTATTTAGATTCATAATTGATGTGCAGTTCCAAGGAGATTATTTCTGTTTTGACAGCTTATGATGTTTGTTTTTGCTAACACTCCAAGTAGAACAACATTTTTATTAAGTTATTCCCCAGTGGGGCTGTGCATCAGACTGTTTTTATTTATTTAAAATGTTGTTTCTGAATGACTGATGTGGGCTTGTTGCTCCTGCAAAGCTGAGCACTGTTAAACTTCACACACAACTTGTGGAGATCGATTTCCTTTTCCCCCACTTCCAAGGGATCACATCATTAGATTTGCCTGGTTAGGTGACACCTACACGTCTGACGGGTGATGGATGTTTTATATATAGAGACCAAATGAAATCCCCCTTTCCCGTCCCCCAACTCCCCATACACACGCACAACATGCACACACACATTCCTCCCCATCCAACATGCACAGACTCTGATGTTCTTCCTATCATCTTCCATCAGAGAGGCAAGATAACCTCAGAGCCAATGACAAACTTTGACAAATGGCTTGTCTCCAAGCACCTGCGAGAAGATGGAACTGACAGACTCTTTCACCTTTCCTCTTCCTCCAAGCCTTGGGCTGTGCCAAGCAGCCATAAGTGATATACTGTAGGACATGGCTGGGTGTAAGTCATGCGCCTTCCGTTTCCTCCAGATTGTAAGGGTCTCCATCTATCATTGTCATTCACCCCCCCTCTCTCTCTTTGCCTCTGTCCATCTCATCCTGTCTGTCTGTCCTATGAGCCTTGCCACTTTACTTATTTACCCAAAGGTCAATCGTCCATTCTTCCATCTCCAATGTTTCCCCGTTTTGCCATTGGAGCAGTCTGCAGATATCTATAGCACTGTACAGATGGCTGGTAATCTGCCCTAGGGTCATTATGAATCCTGGCCAGGACCCTGACCGATGGCTACTCTCCCCCGTCTGTTAGTCCATCTTTGCAAACGTAGCCTAACATGAGCAATTCATCTCAATTTCCAGACATTTGGTGTTTTTGGCAAATATCTCTCACTTATTCTGCCCTGAAAATCCATGTCCCAGTCCATGTGTTACACTCATGCAAAGAAAGATGAACATTGACTTAGTTGTTGATGTACAATGCATACACCAATAAAGCAAGAGAAAATAAAAATGTGGTAAGGGCATCTGCAATGCCACTCTGGAAAATTAATATTTTTGAATGAAATTGCACATAGAAAAAAATGTTCAAACATATTGATGGTTCAGTTTAACTGTAGCAAAAATCAGGCTGGAATCCTTTATAAATATCTTACAAGGGGTCCCTCTTTTCTTCCCAAAGCTTTCTGTTTTTTATCCTCCCACCCTAAAGGGGGTTGTCTGCTGTTTTCTACCATGTGCTGTGTCCCTCAGCCAATCACAACTATTTGCTGTCGTTACCTAGCATCCTCTGGTTGTCTCCACTCATCTTACGTTGTTCATCACCCTGCGACATAGCTGACCTTCAGCAGGCACTGTTTCCATTAGTCTGGGAAATTTTGTGCACCAGATAAGCTTTTTTTTGACATACTGATGTAGAAACTCCACTGAATGTATTCATCATACTAAATCAGCTGGTGGAAATCATGGAATGAGTTAGAGATCAGTAATCAGATCAAGTCAAATGATTACTGGTTTTAACAACATCGAGAGCAGTTGTTGTAGTTTGTGTTGAACAATGTTCAGACTATATGAACATACATATTTTTTAGTCGAGCTGTTTTGATGATTTTCATTTTACTCTTGGAAAGAAAGGGACTAGTACAGGGAGAGAAAACTTTATCAGTTCCTGAAAAAAAAGACTCTTGTAGTATCAAAGAGCAAAACTGTCTCATTCAAATGCTTCTTTATATCGAGATGGACAATGATTTGAGCACGACTCAAGGTTCATATGGTAGTGAAAGACTAAGGAGGAGAATTGTAACATTGTATGTGTTAGACAGCAGAATGCTGAGGTCACCTTCTTGGTTCAACATATATAGCTTCCTTCAGTTTTCTCTCAAACCTTTTGTGTTTCATGTCCACATGCACCTCACCATCTTCAAAGGGATGTTCTTTCTTTCTGAAATTTACGAGGAAAGATTAGGTTTGACATGAGAAACCGTCTGTTCTTATTTTGTGAATTGCACTTGTAAAATTGTGTACCTTCCCCTATATGAAAGAGCTCAGCACTGGACCCACACACTCACACAACACTGGCTAGCTTCTGTTTGAGACTGTCGGAGAAAATCCTTTTAAAAGTTTTTGGCAGCCCTGTCACCTAAGCCAAAGTGTGTTTGTGTTTTGTTTTAGGATATCTTCACTACACACAGAACATTAATGGCAGCCAATCAGCAATGATAGCATACATTCATAAATAATGAATGTGCTTAATCAACTAAAGTTAATCCATATTGGCTTACCAGAAAAAAGGTACACATTTATTCAATGCAAAAAAAAAACAACAAAAAAACAATTTAGGTTAAAGTTTGTGTTCAAGGCAATAAAGATAACATCTAAATACGCTAAAGCTGTTGTAAATAATTATTTTAGTAACTGAGTAATCTATCAATTACTCTGGCAAATAATGGAGTAATCAAAAAAAGTTAAATATTGGTAAATACTGCCATAGCAGAAATGTTAATATTGGATACCAACATTTTCCTATTTGTGCACCTCTAGCAATTACTTTTCTGTTGTTTAAAAAATTAACCCGTAACAATAACAGCTCATTTTTTAAGTTAAGCTAGACAAAAATAATTTAATAGGTGAACTGTCATTTTGCCCAGCCATCTTTAACTTTTGTGTCTATGTAGGATAGGGGCTTTGGGCAACATAAATAATCACGGTGCATTAATATTAAAACATACTTTAGCAAAGCTTCATGGCAAAACTAATTTGCCTTGAGAAATTTATTAATTAATGTATTAGAATCATTCGAGGAAACGTGACAGCCTTAGAATATACAGACAATACATCAAGTTGTCCTGTTTTGTGTTAAGTTTATTTTTATATTGTGTTTGTGTTATAACACTATGTATTATTTGCAAAACGGATGCAGAGTTTACCTCTGCTGCTAAGAAGCAGATGACATTGTCCGCTGTAGTTGTAAAGTTGCAAAAGAGGGACAGGGTAATTCCAGTAAGGGGAGGAGGAGAAGCAGGTGAGTGCAGCAGAAATGACAGAAAAAATGGCACAGGTGCAGCATGCAGGATTGAGTTATTAGGTCTTTCTTTAGGGTTATGTTAACCTCACACAATCAAATTATTGTGGTCCAAAACTTGGCTCTTTGACATCCAAAAATACTCTAAAATGTATTGATTTCCCTTCTTGATGTAACACGTCTGCATAACTTAGGAGGTTGTTGTTTTTTTGTTTCCTAATATTTGCCTTCATTTTTGCAACCTTGTTAAAGCTTTTTAAACTGATTTTTTAAATCTGAACTTAATCTGTAACTACATACACACACTGTAGTTTTGCGTATTGACAAAGATGTAGAGTAAAATAAAAAAAATCAGTTTTAAAATTATGGTTTTGCTTTCATCTATTGTGTGATTGGATAAAAAGCCACTCCAAACCAAGCTCCCAGAATGAATTTCAACCCCAGGCCTCCACTACACCCATGTTTACTCTTGGTTTACTGTTCACTCCTTGCTCCATATAGGCTAGTCTTCATGCATACAGTACGTTCCTCTGTGGGTTTAATGATAAGATATGACAATTATGTTCGTCATCCTTGGTTGTATTTTATTTAGCTGACCTGATTTCCTTTTGGATCATTTTGGAAATTTTGGAATTATTTGCTTTTTCTTGTATTTTGTTAACTATTTTTGTGAAAGTTAAGAACAGAATAGTATTTTATATCTTAGTCATTCTGCCCTACTGCTTGTACTTTTTCAGACATGTTGACAAAATCCATGGAGGATGAACTGACAATTACTTCCAAAAAAATATGTAGTTTGAAAGCAAGATCTTACCAATTGTTGTGCAAGATGTTTAAGAGCATTTATCAATTATTCTATTACCTTGGTACTATTGCTCTTTTTTAGAGAATTTATCTGCAGCAAGTATGATACAATTACAAATACTAACTAGTTTGGAAATATAGCAAAGGGTGGAATTGAAGAGCTCTGACAACCCTCCCTCTTGACTCAGGTTGATTGTGTTTTTTGATCTACTTTTCCTGGGTAACCACATTTGCAGTGTTGTCATGTTTGTGTTCTGCTATAACCACTGCAAATGTTGGTAATTAAATGGTAGCTTTGAGCAGCTAAATTTACCTTGTATTTTTCTTTCCATGAATTACAACATTTGTACCCTTTCAGTCAACAGTTGAATTGCATCATGGATAACCATTTGGTTGCTTTGTATTCAAGCATTTAGGAGAATCATGACCTGGCTGAAAGAGAATCTACAATTTCATAATACCCATGTAATGCGGTTTACAAAAGGACAATTTCTCTTCGTGGAGTGCTGTCCAAATACTGGGATATATTTAATGTCATGTAAAAAGAAAGATGCATTATATTTTAGAAAGAAAACAATGTCTTTCAGACTATGTTGGAGTCCATATAGAATAACCACTAAACCAATTCAATCCACATTGGCTATTTTTTTTTCTGCTGCACTAAAAGAAAAATACGTTTTGGTGGGAGTTTCGCAGGCAGATTTATCACTTTGCTGATAAGGATAAAGCTTCACCTCTTTTAAAAATTATTTTTAGCTTTTGCAACATAGAGCAACATTCCTAGAAAAGTGTTTTTGTCTGTTTAAAAGTCAAGAGATTCTGTGGACCTTGGGAGAGAGAACTGGTTGTGTCATTCTCAGCATGGATGAGAGAGGATGTAGGACTGACCACAGAAGTGGTATAAGCCCAATGAACAGATGACCCAGTGATAAGACACTTTAATTAGTGTTTCTCTGTGCATGGAGTGGCATTTTTGGCAAGACTCTGAGAAAACATTTTACTTAGCAGTTTGTTGCTGCTGGTGAATCACATATTTTAATCTCATCTTTGCCGTGAGTCATTTTCTATTTGATTAGCTTTCTTAAATAGTCAAAGTACCGCTATAGCCACTTTTAATAGCGATAAAGAATTAACAGTAATGTGTCGACTTTAAATGTATTAAATTGACAGTAATTACATGAGCTATGCAGTGTAACATTTATTCTAAATTTCCATTCTTTTTATAGCTTTTTGAGAAAATAAAAACAAGCCCTGTCTTAAAAAAAAAGAAGAAAAAAAAAGAAACTGTCTCTTTTTTGTGTCAAGGACAGTGTGAGAAAGTAAAATGTGTTTATACTGTTTTTTCTGTGATTCTTCAGGGCAATATGTTTTAAGGGTTTACATCTTTTTTGTCTTACAATATGTCCTCCTCTTGTACAACTGAAGAAACTTCTCTCATGATCAGTCCAAAATTGCAAAAGGCAAGGTTGTGACTTCTGGATCCAACTGCCTATCCTTCCTCCAAGCAGGCGCATGATCTTAATGCAGAAAGACAAAGCAAACAGCTTTACTTACATTTGAGCCAGAATGTGTAAGCAAGCCTGGCCTTTTGTTTTATTTTTCCCCCCATTTTTACCTCTATAGGAAATGCATTTCAGAAAATACAGTTTTTTACTTTTAAACGATGAGATAATTTTTTTACTGGGGGAAGAAAGGCTTTAGCCGCTTAACCTCTCACGGCAAGCTAAGCAAAGTTGGTGGCATAAATAAAGTTATGTTCACATTGTAGATTGAATTGACCCAAATTAGATCTTTTTTTTTTTTTTTTACCAATGTCCAACCTGTATCTGATCTTTTCATGACAATCTGAACAACACAGATCAGATTTTTACAAATGCAACCCAGGCCACTTCGTCTTAATCCGATACATATCCTATCTTTTCAAATGTGACCCGTGTCTGACATATGGTCTTTGATACTCGACAAATGTCACCATTCAGATGCACAGAAGTGGAAAGAAAAACAACAACCATGTCAAATGATAATGACGATTAAGTTGATAATGTGCTGGACAACAACTATAAAATTGCAAGATATTCTCCACCTTTACCATCCATGTTTACTTCTGCAAATGTTGAGAACGTAACGTTATTTCATCCTCTACTGCACATGCAGGATACTTTTAAGTTGCTTGCGGGAAATCACATGCAAGTCACATATATTTGGAAATGTGACCGACCACACAAAAAAAATCAGATTTCACAAACAAATTGGAACTCAGCATTAAGGCGAGCAGTGTGAATGTAGCCTAAGACCAAACACTAATCAATAATCAATAATATCAACAATTATGAAGCTATATAGTTTCAAAACCTGGGATTTACTTTTCATAACATAAATTAAAAAAACATATATTGCAACATCAACCCAGGAAGTAAGAATACAGTTTATTACTAACACTAACAGTACTTCTTACGACACTCGTTTTGCAGAAGCAATAATACTTTTTATTACCTCTACATTTTGGGAAAGACAAATAAAATATATCTTGTAAACAAAAACAGATTTTCTGACTTATCAGGTTACTACACATACACACTCACACCTATATAAGTCTGTCATGCACATATGCAGATACTCATATGCGTGTCTTGAACAAATGTGTTGAACAAATGTCTTTTCTTGCTGCTTAGTTTGAGATGCTGTGAGTCACTGTTGATAATCATACAGCACTAATTTTTGTATGCTTTACAGGACAGCAGCAACCTTTTGAATGTGTTTCGCTGAACGACGGCTCCAGCACAGATGAGAACTGCGACAAAGTTTTGTTAGCAGCATAATTCAGAACCTGGTATCAGCTAATGCAAGGTACCTGTCATTATCTAAAACCCCAGATTTCCCTTGAGGTACGTTCAAAGCGGCAGCGCTCTCCCAGGCTTGCTTTCTCTATCTCTCTATCTTTCTTCACCCCCCACTCAGATGCCTCTACATTACACACTATAATTCATTTTAAGAAACAGTGATGCGATTGTTAAGCTATGCAGCGTTCTGAAGTGAATGAACAGCGCATTTCAAATCTCCAGGGATCTTGTTTGTTATCTGTGTACGTTGTTAGAGGTATGTGTTCATAAGGCTATTATAAACTCAAAGCTTGTTGGGGTGAGTGTGTATTTTTGTGCTGGGGTGCACGCTTGTGTGTGTCTAGATACGCGTGTCTGGGATAAGAGACCTTTTCCACTCAGTATTCCTAAAACTAATCAATAATGATTAGTAAGTTGTGGCTTAAAATATGGATTCTATTCTTAACACAAAAGCCCCCAGAAGACCTCCTGCTGTAAATGATTAAAGAAAAATTCTGACACCTCACATTAGGGTGATTGTTAAAGGTTCAGAGACCAGCTATTTTCTGAGCAGGCTGTAATATGCTTCTATTTAGGATGCTGTTTTTCTTTCCCTCTTGTATCCCCTCTCTCCCTCTGTGATCCATATCATTGTTCCCTGGAGAGGTAAGAAAGGTGACAAACAAACCTATTCATCATCAGCCGGTTCTCCTGGCTAAACTGTTATCTGAGCTGAACTCTCTAAACTTTTCCCAGTGGCCTATTGTTTACGGCTGCATCCTCTAAATTTACACCCACCGCTTGTTTTATGAAGTGTCCATGGAGGGTAAGAAAAGCAGATAGAGGCCTGATGTCAGCATATTTCCCTGTCCGGCATCTAAACTGTGATATATGGTTAAACGAAGTTTCTGTTTGAGGTCTCCTTCTCATTTAT
Source organism: Xiphophorus hellerii (assembly GCF_003331165.1). NCBI lineage: Eukaryota > Metazoa > Chordata > Actinopteri > Cyprinodontiformes > Poeciliidae > Xiphophorus > Xiphophorus hellerii. The sequence goes on from NC_045675.1 coordinate 21,677,268, forward strand.
TTATTTATTTATTTTTTTACATGGTGCTATTGTTTTATGCCACTTTGTTTTAGAAATACAGCATCATCACATTACTGAGTTCTCTGTGGAGGGCTTAGGGTAAATGATTGGAGGTTATTCACAGTGCTACAATGAGAAGCAGTGATTTGGAGGACAGAGTAGAGAGAGAGAGAAAGAAAAGTGCAATGCCTTTACTCTATATTGGCCCCTGAGATAAACAGTATTATTATATCAACCCTGCACAAACCCCTAAATTCAGTGTAATGAAGCTGCTGTCTAACACCTGCTATTTAGGGTTAGCACATAATGTGTAATTGTCTTTTTCTTATTTTTACTTCTTACCACTGACTCAGATAAATTATTCTGTTTACACCACTGAAGTCAAATATTTGCATATGCCATATAAAAAGACACAAAAATGTATCTTATTTATGCAGACAATCATACATGGATGGAAGCAAGCTACTACAGTGTAGCCACAGCTGCCCCAGGGCTGTCTGTCAGAAGCGACAGAGGTTGAAAGATTTTAGTTTTTTATTTTGTAGAATTGCTTTTAGAAATTGTACAACTTGGAACAGGTTCTTCCTTGTCCTTCAAAAAAAATTTATCTCGCTGGCTTGCTAGAATTTTGGCCCATTCCTCCTGACAAAACTGGTGTTACTGAGTCAGGTTTGTAAATTCTTACTCATATGCGCCTTCCTGAGCACCCCTGAATGGATGCCATGAGAGATTAATGTATTCCTTAAACAATCATTAATGAGTAAAACAACACTGTTTATCATTAGTTAATGATGTTATAACATGATACAAAGCTACTCACCAAAGCCCACTTAACTCTGAAAAAAGAAATAAATTACATTCATTTTGTTGTGAATAATTAACTTTCTAAGTAATTTGTCAGCATGCTTGAGGTCACTGTCCATTTTGAATCTTTTGTGTCCAAGCTTAACCGTCTTGGCTGATGTCTTGAGATGTTGCTTCAGATGTGTTCAGATTATGCCACTTCCTCATGTGCTCTTAAATTTTGTACAAATATTGGCCTTTCAGCTAATATTTTTACTGGAGACTTCTTGTAGTGAATAATCATTTTCTCTTACCTGCTTCAGTCAATATCTTCACAAAAGGCTTTGCATTTTGCTCTAGAGTTGATGCACACTTCACATAAAATATGTGATAGGCCACAGGAAAAGGAGAGCACTCAAGCATAAACAGAGAAAAAGCAAAAAATAGATTCATTTCTGGGAAAATAAGGAATTATGGTTTTTGTGGATATACTAGTTGAAGTATAACCACCAAAACTATACTTGCTGGATATACTGGGAGATTTTAAGCAATCTCCCAGTGCTTTAAATAGCAGCTTCTGAGGTTTTAAGCTTTTGAATCAGAAGAAGATGAAGCGGAAGAATGAGACTACAATACTTTGGAAAACATTCTGAGTTTCCAGGTGCAGCTAGCTGAAGATGAGGAAGATGAAGAATTAGATTTGCAACGGACGAACTTCAAGTCTGGGGCATCCGGATGGTTTTCTTTGATAAAAATGGCAGAGTTTTCATCATTTTTCAGGGGACCAATAGACATACTTAAATTGACTGTGCGATGCCTGGAAAACAACAGGCTTTATTTTATGTGACGTGCTCCTCAAGCTGCAGCCAAGTAGATGGTTTTTATCCATTCATAGATGGAACAGATAGCAAGCTGCTCCACAGCGCAGCAGCTGATGATTACAAGATGCTTTACGGACAAACTGTGAAATAAGTTTCCTTCATGCAGCCCCGGTCAAAACAACTGGGTAACGGAGTGCACCGTGCACAAAGCTGGGACATGAATTTGTGTTTCTGCAGTTCTACTCTCTTATTGATGTATTGGCTGCTTTGTTAAGAATTTCCGATGATATCACTCAAGGAAGCCGAGTGTTACCATTTAGCTCAGATGTTGTGAATTAACTTGTAGAAGCTTACAAAGCTGTGACATCATTAATTCACACATTTTTCAAAGCCATTGTAGTTTTAGAGCATGCAGAGTTAGGAGTTATAAGAAAGTATTAAAACATTGTGTACACAATCCTGATTCTTACATTTAGGATAAAGTTCTTACTGAAGGAATTGGCCTACATTAGAACAGGTTTCGCAGGCATTGGAGTAAAAATTACGGCAAGTCTTTTTGTACATTTAATGTAAACATTGTGTTTTAGCTGTGCATCAGACATCCCATTCACAGCGCCAACATTAAGAATAGTTTGCTGGAAAATCAGATAATTTTTTCACACATGAAACTAAAATGTTTCTAAACAATCGTAGCTCTGCAAATGGCTAACAAGAACTGACAAATTTTTACAATAACATACCTTTAAACAAGGCATTGGGATCATAGCTACTGTCATCAGGTCTTTGGTAATCAAAGTCGAAACTGTCATAGAGAAGAATTGAATTAATTACATTTTTGCTCCCTCTGAGTGACAAGATTCCATTATGCTCTTGGTCAGGCTCTCCACAAATCACATTACAGCCAGATGTCTCCATGTGTTTTTCTGAAACATTTTCTGAAACATAAGCAGTGGTGTGACTGAATGATTCATTGCAAGCTAAAGCATAATATGATATATGGAAAGGAATATCCCACCAATTCCAAAAACCCATTAACAAGTAGATCTGATTTTTCCTCATTTAATATACCTTCATATATTGTATACCATAGCCATGAATCCAAACACTGTTGTGCATTTTTGTGTTCCCTGTACTTTCATGTATATTTGTGTATTAGGCTTAAAAGTTTAAAATAACTAGCATAAATGACGCAAATTTAATCAATGCAGTGAATCAAAGATTATTGTTGTTTAGTTTTAGCCATCTCACACCTGAAACAAAGTAAAGGAAACCCAATCTAAAATCCTATTTAGTTTTTGGTAACTGTAACTAAACCAAATGAAGGTGTTTTGCAAACCCTGACAAAAACATTGCTTCCCACCAAAGTCCACAAATGTTTGTAATTGCAAGTAAATCTTGCAATTACTTGTAATCTTGCAAGTAATTGCAAGATTACTTGCAATTTTGCCATCCCTTTTTTTGGATAACATATTGAAAAGTATCTTGACAACCACTCAACAAACTCACTATTGACTTGTCTGCTCATTTGTCTTTTTTCAACTGTTTTTGACTACTGCTGAGGCCTTCACAGAACAGCTGTACTTAAATTCAATTCCCATTTCACTGGAGGGAAACCCAATTTACTGCTTTAGTGACTCCAGTCATTTCAACTGGATTTTATTTAGTGTATTCAGGTAAAGGAGGCTTAATGTAAATGCTTCCCATAGTTTTCAGGTTTTTACTTGTAAATAATTGTCAGTGTTTCCTTTTTCTTCCAACTTGCAGCTATGTAATTTGTATTGTTGCATCAGACAAAATGCCAATGAAATACACTGAAGTTTGTGGCTTTAATGAGAGTATTAGTATTGCATTAATATTCTACTGTATAGTAGAATAGTACTACTATTCTACTAGTATACTATAATATACTGTATATACTATACAGTATATTCTACTGTATAGTAGAATATTAATACAAGATTGAAACCTAAATCTGCTCCATTTATTGCTTTAGCAGTATCACATGAAACTAGAAGCAAGTGCAAAGCAATCACAGATCCATGTTGTATTTGCCAAAGATGTGTTTTTCCTCTCATTATAATTCTGCTATATTTCTGTCATGCTGTAATGAATTCAGTCATCTTCATGACCTTATCCATCAGAAAACTGCCAGACATAAAAAAAAAGACACTGCTGAAAATTTTAACACACTTCTTTTTCATCTGCATCTTTCCATCTGTTATTTCTTGCTTCCTTCTTTTAAAGCACCAATGCACTAAATACCTCTGGAGTATCAGACGTGATGAGCTCAACCATCTAAAATGGTATTTTACTATGAATGTGCCAGCTGCTGCTACAGTAAATACTCGCAGGACTTGTTTAATATGTCTCTCCAGATGTTTTTGAAGGGACAGCAGCACATTAGCAAATCTTTATCTTATTATCCAGAAGTGAAACATCACATTGTTTCTAGGTCAACGAAGAAGTAAAGCACTATATTCACAACTTCCTAGATCTGTAAAGTTTTTGCTTGTCTCTTCATTTTCAAAAACCCTAAATATTTTCACATTGAATGTATGCTGGACTGTCATTCTCTGTGCCTGTCAATGCTGAAAGGTTGTTAACTCCAGAGATGCAGCGTCTGTGTTTTTTTAAAAGGTTGCTCTGCATACGCAACTGCTTTGCAGGGCTTATACCTTGTGGCAAGCTTTCTGCTGATGTCGTAGTATTGCAGACAGATGCAGGGGTTACTCAACTCAAACAGGGTCAACATCTCCCCTGTGGTGCTTTAGTGTCCAGCCACCACGAGGGAGTAGGGAGGCAGAAAAAACAGCAACAGCATGTGCTGGTGTGTTTGTGTGCAGCGGATCAAGGTAACACATTGCGCGGAGGCCTTGTTGACATGGCTCTTTTGCAATTATTAGCCAAAACACATGCTTTAGAGAAAACACAATTTGCAGCTATTAAATGTACAAAACTGTAACAGAGCATTTTCCATACAGTATAAAATGACATGAAATTGTGTGCATGCCCCTCCAGAGAGCCAGTGTGCAGCAGTTGGTGTTGTTGGAGCCTGACCTTTTGCTGACAGGGTTGGAGAGGGAAAAAAAAAAGTGCAGTCCCCAGCTGCTATGACACACTCATGCCCACAAGCTTTTACAAGGGCTATTCAGCCTGTGGGAAACAGCAGGGGGCAGGGCGAAGGGCTCCAGATGTGTGAATACCCCTTAGTGATGCATCAACGGCGGCCTCTGATGACATGACCTACCCTTTGGGTAGGACACTTCTGCACTGGTGGCTTTGGATGGTGCTGCAAAGAATTTTTTGAGAATATCTCTCCTGCAACTCTTCATCTTAATCATGATTGGATGTATTTGTGTGGCTTAGGATGAATATAGTATATACTGTAGTTCTGAGGCACAAGTTAGTTTATCACAGTGAGGTTCTCAAGACCAGTTTGACTATTAGTAGTGCTCGGTATCTTATGAAAGACAGTACTCCATTAGAGATGGAGATTGGTTTTTAAACGCTATCAGTATAGAGTACACTGTTTAATCTGAGGAGATTTATGGAAGGCAATCACCCAAGTAAAAATTGTAGATGCCATTTATCAGGTGGAGTGGAAATTGCAGCCATAATTTTCACAACTGGACACAGATGAGACCTTATAACCACATAAACCCCCCTTCAGGTCCCCAAGCTCGTTTTTAATGTTCCTTCGCTGTGTTAGTGTGACCAGGAGGTGGGACTGGCTGACTAGCTATTCACCCCTTTCCCAGACATCTGCATATCTCTTTTTTTCAAAGTGTTACAATGTGAAAGTATCTAATCTATGCACAGGGACACAGGCTGGTGGGTTGCTGTAATAAAACCCTGAGCGAGATGGCACAGCTGCTCATTTTTCTGTTTTTTGTAAACTATTGGCAAATCGTAAATATGTTGGTTTTTTATACCACAAATGCATCCCTGGTGTTTCATCACAAACGGAAGATGTAAGATTACTTATTTTTGTACACACGCAGAGTACACAAAATAAATACCTGGTGTTTTTCATTCTTTTTTTGATTAAGTGAAAAGTGACTATGGAAGAGTATGAAAGTTAGAGATGTGTTGCGGTGAGGTTCCTTCTTTCCCAACCCTTTCAAAATCCTTGTTTGCCGCCATTGTGTCTGCCCACTGATGAATAACCACATCACACAAAAAATGGATGTTTCAAGTAAAAGCACCCTGAAAATGCGGTTTAGAACAGCACAGCAGATGAAATAGGCTGTAAAATGGACCATCCATCATATGTCTAACGAAAAGTGACACATGAGGAAGGGGTTTAAGGCACTTTTCATTAGGCTTCTGCAGCCCTGGCTATCCAGATCACAAGACTAAATAATGACCTCTGCACCAAAAGTGTTTTCAAACGAATAGGAGACAGAAGACATACTGTAGTCCGTACTCTCTCCATCTTATCCACAGACCCTCTCTCTCTCTGCAGGAAATAAAATGCCATCTATTTTCTCTCTGCTTGTCTGCCTGTTCTTTATATAAATCCCGGCTCTTTGGCCAAAGACAGTGAATGATATAGATTGTTCTTGGAAATGTGCAGAAGCACAGGTCTGGAAAAGAATTTCCACAAAATGTCCCCTGTGCTTGAAATGTATTGAAAAGCATTCCCTCAAAAATTATTTTTTGATTGTGGAAAAGGAATTAGTTTGATTAATCCACCAGGAAACAACAGGGCTCCATGTGTGCTGATATATAATTACGATGAAGTGACAGAGTATTAACTAAATATGCAAAATATCGAAACAAACTTAGTATGAGCTGATTGCAGTTTCTGCACATTAAATAACTTAACCACCTGCCCTGTTTAAATCCTGGATGGATTTGTTGTAGATCAGAGAGAAATGAATCTTGGTTGACAACCTTAGCAGCTGCTTATTCTTGATCAATCTTTAGGCATAATCTTCTTGAGAGTTAGGTTAGGTTAATAAAATACTGCAAACAAGCCAACAATACTGATTAATTTAACAGCCAGACAGGCACATTAAAACAGAGTTTGCTTTCCCTTATTAAATTATCCATCACAACTTGTCCTTAAGAGTCCAATTATTTTACTGCTTTGTGTTTTTAATGTTATTATTGTCAACTATGGTTCTTACGGCCTAATTCTAAATATTAATCATCCATCGTTCATCCAATGATGACCTCTGCACATACACGCATACACACACCCACACCCACGCACACACCCACCCCCGCACATACCCACAATATCCAGTTGGATATTGGAATATATATTCCTGTTAACAACTTATCTGTTTTAAGCAGCTTCTTTAGTATATTTTGTTCAGTCACACCATGAAAGAAATTAATGTTTGTCAAGTGTTCCTTGTGTGACTGATTTTAATACTAAAACGTAAAGACTAGAGCAATGTTTGAATTGCTCACACTCAAAAGATATATGAAATGATTCAAGTACATTTTGTGTAGGTTTCTCTAAGTGAGGATGACAAATTTTATGAATATATTTGCACTTGTGTCACTTCAACAAAATTTGAAAAAAGACATTTTAGCTTGTACAAGATATTTTGTCGTCTTTCCCTGTTTGATACAGCTATTCAAACCCGTGGCTACAACTGTCATAAGCTGTTTGTCCACTAGATAACCTTTAACTGGTCCTGTCCCAGTCCGCTCTGGCCATCTCTTTTACCAGACAATACCCTTTTTCTTAGTGGCACCAAAAGCTGCGCCAGGCTGTGTATTGCGCACAAGTGACTTGATTGACAGTAGACTGCACTCGTGGGTTGGCCCGTGATTTACGTCACTGCAATCTCCAAACAACATTTCAACCGCCGAAGTGGACCGGCAGACATGCCGTCTGCTATCAGAGAGCTGCACAGTGTGGAGGAGCGTAATTATGACTTTAATCTTGAGCAACGCCAGGAGCACATTCGTCAACTTTTGGAGTGGAATGATCATTATTTCACAGCCCTGCAAGCAGCCCGTCTCTCAGAACAACAGGCATGCAATGAAGAACTTAAAAACTGTTCTGTTGGAGCTATAGTTTTGTGCCGACCAGAGTGAAACTCCAGGACTACATAATATTAGTTTGATGTGCTGTGCATTTTATTCTTCATTTAGAATTTTCTTTTAAATAAAGTTCATGCTTGGAAATTGATTTCTGTCTTTTGACTGCACTACCTACTGTAAATCCAAAAGGTTGCAAATTCCTAACATAAAGTGAAATATCAGGGTTTAGTTGAGTTAATCAAATCTCCAACTTTGAGGTTCTTGATTGAGACGCCACAAACATTATCAGAGAAACAACTACAACTCTTCTGTATGCACAGCTCTCCCAAAATGGAAGATTAGGAATGGAGAATTGTCTTTCTACTCTGAACTACTATTCATCAAGTAAATCTAATCCATAGACTGAAAGGAATGTTTTCAAACTCAGAGCCCATAGTTATTTATAGCTGATACAGTTTTTAGTTATTTATTATACTAGGCCCAATTCAGTGTAGTTGGTATAGTACACCAACTAGTTGTTATCAACTCAAAAACTCAAAGTTCTTGAGTTGGTAATAACAGACATCCATGTATACAAAGGAAGGTAGTAAAATGTATATTTTTATTATGTGCTCCCTTCATGAAATTACGTCCTGTAGATTATGTGGGATGTTTTTTTTTTGTTTGTTTTTTTTTGTAGATGACCGAGATGCTGATTGTAATAGGTCTAAGTTGTGTTCTCTTATTTGGCTCCTGTGTAGTCCATAAATGCTCAGTGTGCCCTCGCCACTGCAATGTCTTCAATATAATAGGGGTCAATTACAATCTCATTTTCCACTTTCTGTAGGGGGCTTAAGACCTCTTTTCCTACACGGGTTTGTTCAGCCTCTGACAGAGCCACATAGATCTTAGTGAATCTATGTGGCTAAATTTTAAAAAAATCTAGCTAAATAAAAAAAAATATTTAGGTGTTTTAAATATCTCACTCATTAAGAGTTTTGGATTCTAGTTTGTTTGTCTATACGGAGCTACCCTGCACATCAGAAGTCTATGGTTGTTTTGTTTTACAAAGAAAAAATAAACTCTTATCCATTGATCTGCAGGTCATGTAAACTCAGTTGTACTGTTTTAGGGTTGCACTGTTCAGTTGTTAATACAAATAGCGCATTGGTCATCCACCTTGAAAACAGCTAAATTTTTTTGTCTTTCTTTTTCCTTTCACAGTTTTCTGTTTTACCTAGAGTGTTCCTAAAAATTAGAGAAACCTTCCAATGAACAACAGCTGTATGTACATAAATGTCTTCTTGAAGTGAGAGGAGATTGATTCAGAATGGTTCAGAAAAATACAAATTAACTTAAGAAAGACCACCTCTTAATGCATCTGGTCTGAACATACAACATGTGGAAGCTTGAAGCAGATGGGCTATAGAAGCATACGAACAAAATTAGTGCCATTTCATCAGCTGAAAACAGAAAACTAGAATATAGTTTGTACACAATTGCCAAAATTGGACAATAACAGTGACAAAATTTTGTCAAGTCTTTTGAAGCTCAAATTCAGCTTGAATCTAAACATGACACTTAAAAACATTAATCCACCCTTCAATTCAGACTGAGTGTGGTGGTTTAATAGTTTGGGAGATATTTTATTTGCACACTTTAGACCAATTAGTGTCAATTAGACAGCATTTAAGTGCCACTGCCTACCTGAGTATTGTTGGTGACTGTACCCTCCCTTTATGACCAAAATGTACCTGCCTTCTGATGGATACTTTAAGCAGAACAATGCACCATGTCACAAAACTCAAATAATATCAACCTCTTTTGTACTGAAATGGCTCCCATAATTGCCAGATCTCAGTCCAATAAACCCCGGTCCTCGGAGCCCACTGTGCTGCCTGTTTTGGATGTCTCCCTGTTGCTGTCAACCTGACTTGAATGAATGTATAATTAACAGGCCGATGAGGGTCCTGATTGCAAGCTGAGGAGGTAATGCAACCATTTGAATGGTCTGCCTTGTACTAAGTAGGACAGGAAGGAAATATGTTAATATTTATATGGATAAAATTAATATACATGAAAACATAATCCTGATGGGCCCAAGCAGAATTGAGTCAGTGTTTCTTCAGCATAATGAAACCCCACCCTTGCATTCACTGATATGAGAACTATGCAAGCCTTTTGTCTTCAAAGCACTTATCAAATATGTCAGTGAGACGGTGAATCAGTTGTGCTGGAGCAGGGAGATATCTACAACAGGCAGTGTACTTTACCTTGATAACCCAGGGCGGATTATCAACAGAGTGACCTTGTTATTTGGTTAATACGTATTGCATGATCCAGTAACATCAATATGAACCAAAATCTCTGGGAAATGTTTCCAACACCTAGAAACATTTCCTAGGTTACAACTTCCATGAAGAATCCAGGTTGCAAGAAACAGGTAAGGTGTCCCTTATTCATTAAGTTTTAGACTGAAAGGTACTGGAAGACATATTTCCAACGATGAAAGGAACAATGTAAGAGAAAGGTAAACAAATTGATGAATCAAGATTTTGAAACTGTGTTAAATAATAATTTTAATTATGCTTTTTTGCACAGAATGATCGCAACTAACAAAAACAAGTCTAGCAATGAGTGGAGACAAGCTACCTGACTTAAATGAAGTGGATATTACTTTGTGATGAGAGTGATGGGGATTGGGTGTGTCAGGTAGATTGTCAGGGAGGTGGTAGCCACGCCTGCAGGAGCATAGGGGGCAAGAGGCACACAAAGAGCACAAACACACTCTCACGCACACCCCCAGTGAAGAGGAGAACAAATGCGCAGACAACTCCATCTGCCAGAACTAAAAAAATCACAGGGAAACCTTTATGTCCATGCTGAGCAACCACAAATTAGTTTTCACCATCAGAAATACCAAAATAAAATAAAAAAAATATAAGGTGCATTGAAAATTTAGCTAAATTACATACATTTTAGGTATATTGCATTCCTTACATCTCTCTCTCTCTCTCTACACACACATGTGTAGGCGTGTGTATGCATGTGTATATATGGGTATATATGTATATGTGTGTGTGTGTATGAAAAGGTTTTTTTCAAGGTCACAATTTTCAGTTTTGTGAGATGAGCTGGTGGATGTCAGAGACAAGCTGACGATTCTTCACTCACTGATTTATGAAATGAAGTAGACTAATTACAAACGGAATAAATGAACTGTGGAGAACGTGGAACATTTGCATTTAGCTTTTAAAAAGAAAAGACAATGCTGCTCGTGTGAGCTTGGGTGCACACATACGTTTCACTGGGAAGTGCAAGGGAATATGCATGATATTTCTTGCATCCTCTTTGTCTTACCCTGATCCATTTCAGGTCCAGTGTCAGTTTGATTTATGTGGCGCTACACTTGCATCTCCCTACAATGTCAGCCCTATGAAAAATATATGCAGCTGTTCATATAATGTGTGATGATATCAATGCTCTGACGAATGCCTTCAGTTCGATCTCCTTAAATAAGATGACTTCTATCCTAGTCATACCACCAGCCATTAGCAAGCCAAGCAGCATGCCTGGAATGTTAATAGGATTAGCATTAGCATTTCATTCAGGGCTCCTACCTGTCTAGAATTACGGCTTTGATCTGATCACACAGAGAATGGATGGAAAGCTTTTAACAAGGGGCTAACATGTGTCTTCGCTCCTTCTGGTACTAAGTAGGACAGGAAAGAGAGATGTTAATATTTATATGGTTAAAATTTATACACGTGAAAACATAATCCTGATGGGTCCATGCAGACAAAAAAATGAGCCAGTGTTTCTTCTGTAAGATAATGTTATTTCTGCATAAAGAAACCACACCTTCACATGCACTGACACGAGAACTACGCAATCCTTTTGTTTTCAAAGCACTTATCAAACATGTCAATGAGAAGGTGACTTTGAAGTTAGGTAAGCATTTGCCTGGATTTGGTGGTAAAGAGGAACATCAGGCGTCTCACATTCATATTATGTACATTTAATCACTGAAGCATAGAGGAGAACATATTCGCAGGTAGGAGTAAACTCAATGTAAATAAAAGATGAAAGCTTTTTTCTGAAAGTGAACAATTGATGTAGCTCTGACCAGCAGCTAAAGCTACATACATTAGTCATGAGATTAACTGCTGCTCTCAGGCAGAATACTTAGCTGAAAAGAACTTGAATTGGTCTAAGCATTTTCAATTGGCTGTTAAGACAAATAGCTTGGGGTGGGCAGTGAGGTCTGGAAACTTGTGTGCAGTGTCTCTTGTCAGGCATTTTGCAAACTGGCACTTGTCTAAACAGGACAATGTGAGCAGTTCCAAGGTGAGACTTTAGGTCAGTTGTCACATGAAATGACAGTAGGGAGTTAGATGAAGCCATGGAAAGGCTTGATCACTGGATGTAGCCAGGGCAACTTCTGTCACTGTAAATGACAATTTGCCTTAGCTAATATGTAAAAAGGAAAACAGTCCGGCTGCTTTAAAGGAAGTCTAGGAGTATTTGGTTAAAGGAAAATATGCAGGTGGTAGGTCAATTAGACAGCAAAAGTGACTGAAGTCTGTGTCTTTTTTTAAAGAAAGTGGCTTTACCTTGCTGCAGGCACATAGTCTTGGCAGAATCCCCCTCACATGCAGGGTGATTGCCAGATGTCAGTGTCCGGAGACTGTGGTAACTTGAGCAAAACTGACAGTAACGCTCCCAGCCCTGCTTCGTACTGAAAAGCCATGGCTACTTCTGGCCTCTTTTTAGAGTTAGGCTTATTCAACTTTCTATAGGCCTGCTGTCAGCATTAATATTTACTCATTTAAATGTGATCACTGCAGACAATTATGATAGTGTCTACATATATGTCAGGATTGTCTATTCACTTGCTACAAGAGAAAATTATGAGTTGAAGTAAAATATCACTTTTTTTATTTTTTTTTACATTTTTAGTCACTGTTATAACCATGGCATCTAAAGTAAATATGACATAATATGAACAACCGAAGAAATAAGTAAATGGGCTTTTTTCACATTTATATAAATTTTTCCATATAAACTTTATAAATAATAAAGTACATTATAATATAAGTAATATTGGCTTAAGGATTAAAAGAGAATATAAACTAAAAGCAATTGTTTGAGTACATCAACAAAAAGCAGCTCTTCTCTTAATCAAATTTAGTTCACATGAATTCACTCTTGTTGATTTTAAAAGGAAATTAGAGGTTTTTCTAAATCATTATCTAAGTTGCTTAAAACAGCCACTAAAAATGGCTGTCTTAGTTGAATGGCCCAAAATATGTTGTTTTAAACATTTTGAGGATAAATAAATGTGTGATTTTCGCCCCACTAAATACATATTTGCAAATAAAAGGTTGAATTTAAAATTTCAATTTGAGATTTTGCTACTGCAATATAAGATTAATTTATTTTAAAACTTCTTACTCACTTCAACTGTAACAATGTGTTGGTTGTGGTTTTTTGGTTAGCCTCTTGTGTTCCCACGGTTCTCCCTTTTCAGTTCAACAACAATCTAAAACTGGAATTATAGTTGTCTTGGTTACTATAACAAATTCATGAAACACTATAACAAAGTTTCTGACAATATTTGCTTTCATATCTTTTTGACATATCAAGCATATCTTTTATTTTCTAACCTATTTTAATGACTATTTTCAGTGCTCTGAGCTTCTTTAGACTGGCATTTGAGATTTGACTTGAACAGTAAAGGCTTACATTTTTTAACTTCATGCTGGATTTGTGGATTTTCTCATATATTTTTCCTCTATATCCTCAAATATATCCTGAGGGTTTAAAAGTTTTATTGTATCTTGAATAATTTTTATCTAATTGCTGTAATATAATGATGTATTTTCTTGAGTCACATTGAAATATGATTGAAATGCATAAATAGTAAATATACAGCAATGCCAATCCTACTCCTTGATAAGTCTGAGTGTGCCCTTGTTAACTTTCTCCAATTAATGCAAATGCAAGTATTTAAAATTAGTTGTGATGACTGGATATCTGAATGCAGGATTTTATAAACATAACAACTGTTTTGACCATTTTCCAAGGAAAGAAGCTTTTGTTAACACTTCCATTTCCCTTTTTGCTTTTTTATTGTTATTATTATTTTACACTTTAGCTCATACCATGCGCTAGGATGCAAACGGTGCATCTTTTCACACACACACTCGACATATCACATAGCACACATTTACTATCCCACTTTGTCTTTTGTCACTCCATCTCCCACATGGGGAAGACACTCTGTCTTCACTCTCCTTAATCTCATGCCTGCTGATGAGGGCTTGAGAGAACAGTGGAGGGGTAGGGGAGGTGGGATGATTTGACCTGCAGGTGTTTCCCCGTGAGCACAAAGACCTCTCCACAGGTCGATAATGCACACACTAATGGCTGCAAAGTGACTGGCTAGGAATGAGAAATAGCCCTCATCAGTTAGGGTAATGGTGTCCCTGGGCCCTCTCAGCCCATTCACGGGGAATACTGTCAGATTTGCAAGCTTTCTGTGTGTACCTGCTCATTTTAATTACAGACACCAGCGGACAGTCTTGTGTTTCATAGGACCAACCCGTTGGTCGTATATCATCCTTATGATGGTTGCAGCAATGGGTGAGAATTAAGAAAATGAGAGGAAAACTATATATGCCGACACATCTTAGAGGCTTACTAATTCATTGAATTTTTGCAACATCTATGAGGATTCTTGTCCTTGTTAAAACTTCAGAAGAGTGATGAGTTGGCTCTTTGTTTCAGGCCAAGTCCTCTTGTGTATATCTTAAAGAATTTGCAATGCATGATATAGTTTGAGCACGTACCACAAGATTAACAGCTAAGCACAACCTTATTCATCTTCTCTCCTCCAAAATCATTCCATGCAAGTTAGCATCCACTGGGTTTCAAAGAATCGCTGGCGTTCATCTATCAGCAAAGAGGCTCATAGTTGAAGATGGATAAAAGAACAATGTGTTTAAAAAATGTGCTTGATTCTCAAACAGATGCCACATTTTTTACATTGTCCTGCTGACTACTGCAGCAGAGCCACAAATCAATGCTGATGAAAAGTATGTTTTTTTTCCCCCTCTCTCTTTGATCGTCTCTTAAAAATTGCTGCGGTTTAATTTTAAGGAATTTTTTAGATACCTTCAAACTGACTTGGTCATGAGTGAATGGAACCAACCGAGCGTAATTTCAATAAAACTGCTCACCTTCTCCAACCCTTCATAAACTTCAGATTGCCAACAGACATTCACAGCTTGGTGTTGTTCTAAAGATGGCTTCACAGGTTGAGCTCATCTCTGCACATGTGATAAGATGTTGTCTATTTCCGTGAGCCATCTTATTTTTGGCACCAGGGCCAGATGCTCCGTTTACATAAGACGCTGCTCAGGAAGAAGGAACAATGATTCCTTTGTTGTATATGTACAGCATATATGTATATCTGTGTGTGTTTGTGAAGAAACTGTCCCACACACTGCCCACAGTTGGGGACTTAGTGGCTTGGTGAGTCAGATAATTGAATGACTCAGCTGTGACGATTCAGGCAGTCAGGTTGAAGATGAATCTCTGCTCTACTTACAAAGAGATGATGTCAAATGGAGAAAGAACAGGTTTGCTTTGCATTTAGCAAACAATATTAACAGAATCACTCTGTGCATTCAACAATTAATTTTTTGAATGCATGATGTTTTAGGGCAACGAATGATTGTTTTCTTATGGTCTCCATTAAGAAAAAGCAGATGCAATGGAAATCAATCACTGGTAAGTGCCCTGCACAACCCACCACACATGATAAGAAATACCACAAGTTCATGGAAGGTGGTGCTAAAAAATAAAGAGTCATATGGAGTTTGAAGCCTAATGAAGGGAGTTGCACTCATGTACTGATAGTCTTGAAACTAAATTAGAATTCAGATCAATACATAATTTTCTCTGGTTTAATTGCACTTATTTAATTTGCATGACTTTAAGTAGATTTTGCTGCTTTTAATTATGCCTAGCCGTAAACATTCGATATGCACTTCAGTTTAATTGATGAGGAGTGGTACATATTGCAGCTGCACATCCGTTTTAGCACGGAAATTACATATTCAAAATCCAATGTCTACCAAAATTACTAAAACAATTAATCAGTTGGTCTTTTTCTACACTAGGCATCCTGCTGATTAATCTTACATTTATGGACAATTACCATGTTATTACCCTACAGACTACTGTGGCTGTATGTTGAGAATCATCTCTACAAATCTGCTATTTGAATTGTTATTTTGAAGAATATGTGATCTTAAGTGGGCCTTAGAGTGACCAGATGTGATGTGTAAAATAGGATCAGTAAACAAGATGCAGGCACTATTGAAGAACTACTTTTTTTTTGGTTTTGTTACCCTGATCATGCAGTGTTATTATGTAAAGCTAACCATGAATTGATAATGTGTTGCTTTATTGCTGCACCATAGCCCAGAAGTAAAATAAGCAATTGTCATACTTAAAGCAGTACCCCATAGTTTAAAGCCCTCTCCACCTCCTGCCTCTTTAAGAGGGCTTTGTGGCTTATTAAAGGAAACACCTGTGAATTATGTTTCCTCTGATGCTGAAACACTCATATCAGCTATATTTGCAGGACCTAAAAGCTCCAAAATGGTCATTTAGCTGTAAGGTGTGCAATACCAATGTTCCTTGTAGGACCCCTGGTTTATTGGAAGCTCCTATGGGTCGTATTTAAGGGTATAAACAAGCAACCTATAAGATCGGGGGAGTGGAGGACTTGTGAATGAGTTTTCATGCATTCACTCGTCCTTGAATGTTTGCAGGAATGACACAGAAAATAATGCATTTAGACTATGTTTTATATATATATATATGTAACCAGGTGAAAAATGGGTACATGCCAAAAATGTATTTTGTAAACCATGTTTTGCTTTTTTTCACCGACTGATTGTAATTCTTGTTTTTGTCAGCATGTGGTGCTGTTGTTACAGAGAGGTCTACAATTGCCGGAAGTAGAAAAAACCTCTTGTTTATGTACCGTGGCACTCTAACTGGTAAAACGGAAGAGAAGGACATTTTTTGAGCCGAGACCTGTTGGAGAAGACGACTCTATGGCCACATGAGCAAAGAATCCAGGTGTTCGGTAATTAATGTTTGAACTGAATTATCTTCCGTGGACAAAGCTACAGAGGTGATGCTAATATTATGTTTTTTTGTTTGTCCTCTTTTAGTGGTGCCACTGCCGTTTGTTATATGCCGTCGTTAGATTTCAGCTTTTATGTGAAGCTGCGTTGCTACTCTGTTGAGTGCTAACAGCATTGTTAGCCCGCCAATTCACTGAAGCTAAGGCTAACTACTGATGAAATACGGGTCATTCATTTCTCCATATATTGAACCTCATTCTTTTCATATTTTGCAACTCAGAGGGAAAAAGTGTTTTTTTGAAAATAAAGAACCCCTTTTATTTGAAACTCCGTGTGCTGTATTAATCCCGGCTTATATATATATATATATATATATACCCACAACAATTCAAAGTGTCAAACCCTACGTGAAAATGTTCACATTACTGGTCTGCTTACCTGTATCAAAACCTGAAGGAGATAGGTCAGTTTTAAATCAAACAACTAAAAAATTCACTGAGAACATCCAAGAGTAAGAAACTGCTTTTGGCACTTTCTTTGATGCCCGCTGAGTCAGAGCTGCTGAGAGTGTTGTTTTTTTTCAGGTCTTGATAACCCAGTTTGCAAAGGCAAAGTCAAGGAAGGAGAACTTGTCAATTGTGTGTATTTCCACATCCCTAGCTCTCTTTGATGTGATGCTTCATGTATATAGCAGTTTCATAAGATCCTCTCAAAAGGCATGTTGTCTGTATGTAGTCCTATTAGCATTTTTTGAAGCAATAGAAACCTGCTGTCAGGTTTGATGGATGGTTTTGGCAGTTACACGGTGCTTCATTTTCAGAGTGCTGGCCATCTTGGAACACCAGATGGTCTTGTGTGTTGCATTGTGCGTACATTACATGGCATCGCTGTACCAAGGGTTTTGTTGTGATTTAGCTAAGATATTCTACAGACTTGTGGAATGTAAGCTGATAAAAACATGCTAAAAATTTAACAAATAATGAAATTGGTCTACAATTACCATTTCCTTTGTACTAGTGTTTCTAAATCCACAAACTGTCTTGTGTTATTGTTGCATTGGCAATCAATGGTGGAAAATGTGATTATATTCTATTTTTCCCTTTTTAAACTTTTTCTCTAAAACTGCATTTTTTTAAAACTTTTTATCACATTAAAATAGATTGAATGTAATTCTTCACCATAGCCTCTCTAGTACATTTGAATTTATGGATATGCAAATAGGCACTACTGTACCTCTATCTCCATTACCGACCCGACAGCAGCTGCTCAACCTCAGTTCTGCTCAGACACTCAACCCCTCGCCTTGGCCACATCATCAAACAACTACTAATGTGATAGCACATGTTGGATAAAACTGGCTCCTGATTACGGCGTGATCCATCAGTCTGTCTGTCTATCTGTCTGAGTTGTAAGGTGTTATATGAGGTGATTCCATTTTCGTTTGATTCATGAATGATGATTGAATGAAACCATTTGGATTCATGAAGATAATTACACAGAACCATTACAAGTATGAAAGATGTGATGACCTGACATGGTATTTAACACAGTCTCCTGCTTGTGTGTGATGGTTAATAGAGAGTTCTAACTATATTCCCGGAGGAAAATATCCATAATGCATGTATGGAAAGATGCTGTTATACTGATCACATTAGGAAATACTTTTCCAATTCTCTACTTACATTCATTTTCTTTGAATAGTTACACTTTCATTATTTCATACAAATCCAACACAATATGATTCTCTCTTGTGTGTCTAATCCACATTTGACTTTATTAGAAATACAGACATTTCCCTTCAGCTCCAAAACAGCCCATTAATAGAAAACGATCAGCCACACATGGCTCTGCATTTTTAGAGGGATACATCCATGAAATTGGATCTGCGTCTCACACTTTCATCCCAGCCCATTGTTAATATTCTATATCATCTGCACAGTCTGTGCACCATATCCTATACTGTTTAGTGGTCTTGGAAGAAAGAACAACATTCCTTCTTATAAATTACATAATTAAATTATATGTTACAATAATGTGCTTTAAAGTGCTCATTTTAGTGAGCCGTTTCTAAAGCAGGGATTTCCTCCTTGATTGCATTTATGTATCTATAACTGCAGCTACTATATTTGAAATAATAGCTTTTATGTGATGTATATCTGTATATTACAACAGCAGGCTGTGGGAACAAATGCACAAGCGGGACAGACTGAGAGGAGAGCTGAAGACAGATTCAGGATTTAACACCTGGGTTACATATGCATGTGCAATCAAGGGTATAAACGGTACATTTGATGGAAACTTGCTATGTAAGCTATCTGAAGGAAATGACAAAGAAACTTTGACAGGTATTATACCTAACTTTTGTGCCGTGAAGGTTATCTATACTTTTCATTATTTCTTAGCATTTGATTTCAACTTAGGCAAAACATTGCAAAGAGTGGTTTCTGTTTGTGTCAGCCTCAGATATAATTTTTAGATTCCTATATTCCAGTTTATGTCAGTATATTAAAAGTTTATGTCAAAAATGTTGAACTTGTAAAAGCTGCCTCATGGAAAAAATCTGAAAAGTAATCAGCAGAAAATAGTGCCCCATAGCATTTTGTTCTGGCTAATTCAGACAAACTAAAAAATTTAAGATGATTAATGCATTTGAAGTTTTAAACTGTATGCCAGTGGTGGATGATCATGTCTACGGTTTGACTGAAGTTTCTTTTTTTCTCTCTCACTGGGTGTGTAGTTTGCATCTATGTATTTGTGGGTTAGATAATTTCTTACTACATTTTTGTTGTTGCAGTAATTTTTGAATAAAAGGCAAACATCTTCTTTTGCTATACAATTCTTATAGCCAATTCAGAATGCTCAAAGGTTTTCCGTTCCTTTGCAACTCATGCAAAAATCAATAAGGCTACACAGTGCTATTAAGTTTTTTAACTGTGAACACTGAGCTTTTAAAAAAATAAATAAATAAATAACCTCCTTAGCAACACTCCAAAAAAAGTGAAATAGACCAGCTTTATTTAACACACATAGCTAGTAGTTAACTCCCACATGACTGCCATACATATTTTTAAAATAGATTCAGCAATAGATCAGACACATTCCTCATAGACTGTGGTGCTTACTTTACTTTTCATTGAGGCAACACTTTTCTAATCTGTTTTGTTTAAAGTGTTGTCTCAGTTTTGCGTTCTTAAAAACACACCTATTGTAAGCTAAAAAAAAGGCCATGATGCTGCATGATTCTTCCCCAAAGTAATCAGACTTTTTTGGTTAGACCTTGATTTCTTCTGCATTCAGGTTAATAAGGCATTAAGATAACTGCCAAGGTTGGCAGTAGGTCTGGCTTTCTGCTGCTGTAGCCCATCTGCTTCACATTTTGCTGTGCATTCAGAAATGACATTCAGCATGCTTTGGTTCTAATGAGTGGTTCTTTGAGCTACTGTTGCCTTTCTGTCACCACAGGCCACTCTGTTAATTCGCCTATAATTTCAGAGACATTAACCATGATGTCTTTGTTCACACAATTGGATGTAATTTGTTTTTGGACCATCCTCTGTAAATCTAAGAGAGGCTTGTGTGTGACAAATGTCATAGATCATTAGTTTAGTTTCTTTTTTTTAAAGATATTTTTAGAGATAGGTAAAGGAAGGTACATAGCAAATGGGCCAAGACTGGGAATCAAACCCATGACAACCGCATGGATTACAGCTGAGCCCATGTTTTATTGAGATCATATCTGTGGATATTGTGGGCTTTGAGTGAAAAATAAAAATATTCTATTAAATATTTTTAAATAAATAAACATATTACTTGCAGACATTTGAAAAAAAAGTATAAATTTATATTAAAAAACATCATGGATTTTTTTCCCCCGACTTTTTTGTTCTTGTTTTTATTTGCACAAGTTGTTATTTGTCCATTACACTGGGGTTGGAAAAGATTGTTTTAAAAATATTGTTATATTTTTTTCAAACTTGTATCTACACAATAATAGTAGTCAGCCATAATTACAAACTGTTTTCAAAAATTTACACAATGGAGGTAATGGAAAAAATAAGTAATATCTTGGAAATAAAGATATGTTTCCATAAAGAATAGACATGAAAGGCATGTCTCCCATCTCTATTATTTACATGGTGACTAAACAGGCGGCCAATTACATGCTGTGTCAAACTGTCAATCATTGTGAAGTAATTCATAGAAATAAAACAGTAAAGTGTCACAATGATTTTATCAGGTGCTGAGGACAGAGAAAAGATGTTGCTCAAGCACCAATTAATGGAAGGATATGTGCTGCTAAGGAGGAATGCAGTCAATGTTGACTCCGAAAATCGAGGAAGATGGAATGAAAACCAATCTACAATGCTGTATTTTCTTCACCTCTTTAATCTTCCCATATTGCTGAGAAAACATGCAGTTTAACCTACAAAAAAAAAACATCTTTCACTGCTATACTTATGTAGGTCTATTGCACTTTACATTAGTGAAGGCTGCAGGTTTTTTAGAGATGTGTGGAGAAGCTTGCTGGGGAGAAAAAAAAGAAGAGAAAAAACTCAGAACGACGCAACAATACTGTCAAAACCTAGACAGAAAGAGTTCTTGGTCAAAGACGATGTCTTCGGAGAGACCATGGTGAATTATTAACTAAGCTGTTTCCTGGACAGTTGCAAGTTCAGAAAAGGAAATAAATTAACATTGACAATAGTTTTGATCTCTCTAACTCATTTAACTGGTTTTGTTCCGAATCAGCTTCAACCTGATGGTTTTTTCTTTTCTCTGCATTCTGTCAGTGTCTTTTCATCGACTCACTGCTTGCTGTTCACCCTGTTGTGTGTGACTCACTGACTTAGTCCATTGTTTTATCTGCTGGTCATATCTACTCTCACTGCCCTTCAGCATGTATCTGATCACTGACTTTAGGTGAATATACTACTCCATTTACGCTCTCATAATTTTCTGATACTCCTTCTCAGTACATCTGCTGACTACTTACATCCATCTGTTGGCTGCTAGCTGTGCTTCAGTTCTTTAGAAGTGTTTGAAATTCATTCAGAGGTTGGCAGGTGCACTTATTATAGCAATCAAGACTGTTTGTTTGCAGTAATTTACACATGTAGAAACCGTTTGGATCGTTGTCAGTCCGTGAGTCTTGTTGCTTTCATTTGCAACTGTCCTGATCAGCTGTCGAAATAAGCTCATCTTTTTCCACTTAAGTCACTATTGCCTGTGTGTGTCTGACTGATGAGTGAGCTGTGTGGTTCAAAAGATGAAGTAGGAAAAGATCAAAAGCTCTGTTTTTTGAAAAAGCATCCCAGCCATGATAACTCTCTCCCTGTGTGAATAAGAGAAACAATGAAAGAGCAAGAAGTGTGAGGAAAAAAAGTGTACTAGCTATGAGAACATGGGCTTGGTGGAGGGTGTATGTATGCAGGCGTGTAGGGGTGTATTTTCTCATGTGCTGCCGCGGTTGAGTTTATGTCCTAATGCTGTGCAGCATCATGATTTTCTCCAGTGTACCCTGTTTACTTTGTTCTTCCATCTTTCCTGTACTTTGCTGGCTGCTCTCTCATCTGGCAGCATTCCAAGAAGAACAGCTTCCAATATTAGTGTGCTCAAATGCACACAGACACCCAGGCTTTCACATACTCTATACACACACACATCCTTTGAAATTGATCCTTAGACAATATTACTAAGTCTGGTGAATGTGAAATTGGCTTGGGCGCAGATATCCTAAAATTGTGGCACTGCCAATGAAAGTTTCTTCATTTCTTTTCCAACTTCTTGAACCAATGTAACATAACAGTGCTGTACTAATTTTGATACTAGAAAGAAAACATATCGCTAAATCTGTCATTGCTTGAACAATGACAAATCAACAAACCAGTTATGAACTGTCAAAAGGGAGGATTCATAACATAAAGCAAGCACATACCTCTAAATCTTTCAAACTTAAAAAAACCAAACATATTTTGTTATTTGCATAAACTTTCATGGAGGTAAAAATATCACTTTTAGCTTTATATTCTGTTTTCAATGAAACAGCATATGATTTTATGCTTATAGGTAAACTTGTCTAGGATTGAGTGATTTAGTGAGTGTGGGGTTTCTTCTTGTAGTTCTCCTTTACAGATTCTGTTCTGTAGTTTATCCTATTCAAAATCATGTTGTGTTGGAGCCTGTTACAAAATGTATAACATACAATATGTAATTGACATTATAGACAGAAACGCATCTGTGTATCAGCACTATTCCTTTATTTTAAATAATCTTGACATCAGATGAACAATAGTAGCATGTCCCTTCATTCTTGAAGGAACATTTTAAGGTGCTTTATTTAGAAAGCAAGTAAAGCCAAATTCTCATTAAAATCATTAAAAAATAGTAAACAAACCCTTAAAAAATAGATAAATAAAAATGAACAAAGTTTGTGCGACAAAACAATTAGTTAATGAAATGAACAGGCTATAGATTTATTTTTTTAAGTTGCTGCTTGCTTGAAATTCCTTGGGTTTAAGTTGCTTTGTTTTGAAGTCACAACAGGCAGACTGTTGACCTATTAATCCTCTTTTCTTGCACTACTGCCTTCACGTCAAAAAAACATGCATCAGTCATTGAAAATTATTTTGCAAAAATATTTATTTATTACAGTTATTTGGTTAAATGTACAGTGTGTCATTTACTTGGGTCAAATGTTAGTAGTGTTAATTATGAAACTAATATTTAAGTCAGTAAAACAGTCATTCTAAGCATAATGAAACAAGAACTGTGTGGACAAGAACATGAGGGTTGTGTCAATCATATTATGTTTGTCAACCAAAGCCCAACAAGCATTACTGTGAATAATGTCTGTAAAAGACTCACAAAATCAACCATACATTTTCAATGTGGATGTTGAATATAAAACATAACGCACTGCACAAACAACTTCCATATAGTGTATTTGTACTTACAAAAAACAAAACAGGTTAATAATGATTATAACAGAATCTGTCTTATTTACACAAAATGGTATTCACATTGTTAGATGACCAAAATGTACGGTTCCATTAATGCAGACTGCACTGCTCTGCACTCTGTGCCAAAACCTCCCTCAAGCCCTGTGCAATCACTTATTCTGTTTACTCTTGGGATAAAAAGACAGTTTGCAGAAGGCTCATGGTTAGTCACTGTTATAATGAACTGTAAGACGCATAAGTCAGCAATATAAATATATTTTGTGTTCAGTGGATTCTTTGAAATGCTCTTCCAGTTTTGTTCATAAATATGAGGCCCCAAAGTCTTTGAGGAAACAATTGTAAAACTTTTATATAACAACTGTTAAGGGCATTAATCATCCTCTTTAATCCCCTGTTGTGCACACACTGATAGGAATCATGTCCTTTCCCAAGTAATAAAAGTGATGCCCTCTGTGCTCTTTTTAGGCCTATGGGAGTCGATTTGACACTGGGATAGAATGAATTGTTTCTCTGCCTGTTATTTTAAAACCAATGAAAAGAGAAAATCAACTTTTCCCTTTTTTATAAACCCAAACAAATTTGCTTCCATGAATCTTATTTCGTAAGACTGATTTGTGTGTGTGTGTATGTTTTATCATTTCTCACCTTGAAAGGCAGGTCAGTTTTCCAACAAGCACTGATTGCTCCTTATGGACACCGAAGCCCAGGCTCTACCATCCTGTAATGTTTAGGTGAATCCCTGCTTGGGCACACCTGAATCCAATGAATGACTCAGTACTAGACTTTTGCAAAAGGTGTTGATGAAGAAATTTAGTCATTTGATTCAGTTGTGTTGGAGTTGGTATGCAATAAAAAGTTACAGGATGGTTGCTCTCGAACACTGGAGTCAGACGCCAGTGATCTATGGTGCCTTACTTTTTTTTGTACTTAGTAAACATCTATAAGTTTCACAGCTTTTTCAGATGGTATTTCAAATGACATTGACCCCCCCTAGAGCAAAATCAAGGCATGAGACATAAGCAAACTGGTGGAGCACTGTAGCTATTTACAGAGGCCTGGTTTCTGAAATATAAAAAGTTTATCAGAAACATTAAATGAAATTGGTTTTGTAAATCACTTGCTATTGGGAAACCACCCCCAAAACGAATCTGCTTCCTAAACTGACAAACTTTCTGCAGAAATCCGAATATAAGAGAGTACTGTTGTTGTCAAAAGGTACCTAAAAATTACAGCAACTGGCCCATTTAAACCAGAGAAAAAAATGGAGCGTTTTTGATCTGTGGCATCTGTCTACAAGCACTCTACAATCAAATGACTAGAAAGTCAGCAGATAAAAAGAGACTCACTTTAATCAAGAGAAGCCTCAAAAGAGAGTGATTTGATCGTAGTAGGCTGTGATCTTTACTGGTACTATCTGTACAAGTAAGAAAATAGGCAAACTAGAAAGCCCTGGCGAAGGTTGAAGGGTATTACATGGTCAAAAATATGTTAGTGGACAAAATGTAATGCAAAATAAACCTCGCGCCACTAGCATCAGGCGGTTTTTTGGTTGCATCAAAATTGGTTTATTTCGTAAAACTGCAAAGGACAAACTTTTTCGCATCACACCAATCATGTGACCAACAACCGGACGTTACCATGAAGAAGAAGACAATATAAAGTGGTAGGAAGACGATGGCTCGGCATGTATTTTAATGGCTTATCATAAGCTTTTTTGTGTGATTTTAATTGTGTTTCCTATTTAATGGAAGCACCGCAATCACGGAATTGTGTTTTTCCAATATTAGCAGAATATTGACAAAGTTATACGCACATTTGTAATGGAAGCATATCTACTGAAGTTTGCCTTGTCCTGTGAATCTTCTGTTGTTTTCCTCAATTTTTTTATGTGACCAAATGGCACACCTTATTGTTACTGCACTTGCAGGCTGATTAGCTCTGGTATCTAGCAGATGAAACCCATTTACTTGTACAATAGAAATTCTTCTCACTGTTTTAGTACTCAGTTTTTTTCAACAAATAAAGGAAGCATGAGAATAAAAAACTGTGGAGCTGCTATGATTTTTCTGTGGGTGATTGCCTACTTTGCCTAAATGCTAAGTCCACTGTTGGTTTGTCACTCAGTCTTACTGGTGTCTAGGTTCCAAGTTAGAAAGTAGGACAGCTAACTGGTAGAAATATTTTTCTCATTCAGCCAGCAGACGTCTGAACTTAACAATATAAACAAGCTATTTTATATGCAAGTGATTTCTCTATTGATTGTTTTGAGAATGTTTCAGTGCAGATACAAATTGTGCAAAATTATTGACCTGCTTTTGTTTGTTTGGTGTACCTAATATATGCAGCAGACACATGTATCTGCACCACTCTTATATCTGAGTTGGGATGTTTCCTGCTACATGTTGGCCAGCCAATTTATAAGAATTTCCAATGGGCATATTTAACAATGTGAACAAAGAGCCAAGGAATGTGGAATGCAGCACTAGTTAGAAACTACTGGCAGAGATTTTTACATTTTTTTCTTTATGTCTTCAAGTTCTTTTTTTTTCAGGTTGGCAGAAAGATAGAACAGACAGTAAAAAGGTACAACTTTGATTTTGTATTCCAGTTTGTCTCTGACGTACAGCACAGTTGTTGTTGTTTTTTGAACGGTTTTCTCATTCATTTAATTTGCGTCAATAAGACACTACACTGTGTCAATGCATGGATTAATGTGAGGAACAAGCGCATTTCTAAACCTTGCTGTTGTTCAATAAATTTTAAAGTGCATAGGGTATTTCAAACAAAGTCTGAAAAATGTTGCAAACCGTGCGCATTGCAAATTGAAAAAAGCTTATCAGAGCTATAGAACAGCACAAGAAATTGATACTAACACTCCCCAGAGCACTTTGTCAAGGCTGCAGTGACAGCAAGGCAGCACAGTCCTGTTTGCTTTATGATCTAAATAGGAATAACTTTTGCAATGCACACTGTATAACAATGCACTAGTCTTAAAGCAGAGGAAAACACTTAAAACATGCTCTTTATGTTGTTATTCAGAAAAGACAATGTAGGATACTGTATATGTGTATATCATATACACACACAAACACAGTGCAGGTAACTTGTAAGGTTTTAAAGCTTTGTATATGCAAATTTCTTAATCTTAAACTGCCAGGAAGGATATGCAATGAACCTCCCTTCCCCGTTTATATTAAGCATGAAACATTGACAAAACCGAGATATAGGTGCTATGCTTGGAACTTTATCAGCAATGCACCTTGAACTAAAATGAATGAAATCCCTCAGTTGTGGCCTGAGGGTCTGAAAAACAATCTGGACCTCACAGGTGACAGACCATGGATAAATAATGTAAATACTTATAGACAACCTTTTATTGAAGTTTTTTTTGTGTGTGAGGGGACTATGAATGACTGTAGTGAGCAGTAAAGTGCCGTCACTGCACAGAGTGAGAGGCCCTCTGTGACATTTGTCCATGAGACTGACTAGCCTTCCAAATGAAGCGTATAACCTTTATGAAATGATAATCAATCATGCTTCATCTTTTTTTCCCAGCATGAGAAGTTCAACCACAACAAACACTGTAGTAATAACTTACTTGGAGAAGAAAATAGACATTTGCAATATTGTGTACTTTATGTCAGATTGGAATATTACATATAAAGACTATAAACAGTGAAGCTCAAAATGTGTAGATTTTCAATTTTCCACTATTAAATGAAGCAAGATGAAACATGTTCAATCTGATGTTGGTTAGAAAAATAATTTGAATTAGTCTAGCTTTTGTTGATGAAAAACATGAATAAGTTCCTTATGATTGGGGGTAAAATATAGCACAAAAATTGCATATTGTGTCCTTACCTTTAGAAAATTGTCATGAACAGTATTTTTGTTTAATTTCTGCACTGAAAACTCCCCCCCGAGTCTACTGCCTGAACCCTATGAGTCCAAGATCCGCACACTTACTTGAACCTAGATTAAACCATTGGAGGTTGACCTAACCTCGCTCCAGTGTGTCCTGCACTGAGTCAAACAAAAGAAAACATGACAGTGGTAGCCTTGAGTATAACGCGTAGCTTAAATTGACCTAAAACTGTAGTTTAAAAGTTAAAATTTTAGGAAGAAAGGTTGGAAAGGAATTTACATTTTAATTAAGAGCATTTGGAAAAGACAGGGTGACATGAAAATCATCATCAATCTTGTTTTTAAAACTGACATAGTGTCTTGAGCCATCTATTCTGTCAGATTTTAACAGCAATGATTTAATTAGTTCATTTGCAAATGAAACTAAAGAGTAGAATAATTAATCATGTCTGCTCCAACAGCGATAAATAAAATGTCAGTCACAACTCCTTTTAAAACAACTCCATGATAGACTTTTTGTTTGGACTGGTTCTACCTAGTAACTCTGTGTCAACTACATTAGCAGGTCATTAGACCCCCATCCCAACTGTACAGCTTGACAAAGCTTCACCCCTAAATTGGCACATTCAAATTTAATCAGATCAAACTAAGTGTATTAAACAAGCTATGCACCACAGGTGCTACAGCACAAATTGAACACAAAAGTACTGGATGGGATGTAGAGTAAGCAATTCATTACAAAAAGATAATTGATGGTGAGTGGTACCAAGGTTAGAGTTTCCTGAACTGACTTGATAGACTTGTTAGCCTGTAGGTAGAGATACACAGGATGGAGATGCAATGGAGTTTGGCAGGCTGTCAAAGTTTGGTGTTTGTGTTCAGTAGATGGAGGATGGACAGACTTCATAAACTGATGAGACAGGAAACCAAGTGTACAAGAAGGGTGAACCCATTGTATGAACAGTAAATACAGACAAAAGAGCTTGGTTAAACCTAAACTAAGATTATTTTGCAGTGGCATTAACATTCTCCCATTTTTGAGAGTTGATAAGATAACTAGGACTGGATATAATGCTGAGTAGATACTGTATATAGCCTAAGGTTTCTGACTAATAAAACAAATGTTTCAACAAGAAGCAGCTCTTCAGCAAAAAGGAAGAGGCAGACAGTGAGTATCATAAGAGCAAGAGACAAACAAGTCAAAAATACAATAAAGAAGACTTAAGTAAGATATACTTTTAGATTAAATAACATTTATCCATGATTTATGAACTACAGTTTTATTTTCTCCCTTCCAGGGGGTCTTTTGTGGGCTCTAGTGTCCCTTATATGAAAGTAGGCTGACAGGAAAGGGGGAAGGAAAGGGGGGAAGGACATGTTGCAAATATCGCCGGGTCCAGGAATCGAACCCGCAACAGTCGAGTCGAGGACTCAAAACCTCCAAACATGGGTTGTGCTATCCCCTACGCCACCACAGCATGCCCCAAAACTGCAGTTTTCTTTAATAAAATATTGGTGAGGTAATTTGTTCATATTTGTTACCATTTCAGTTTGTTTGAAGAGAAAATTTAAGAAAAATGTGACAGTTTTCTGGTAAAAAAAAAAAGGTGTTTTTATAGTTGTGTAATTCTTTACTAAGACAGTAAAGTAGTTGGTTTTTAGTCAATCTTTCTTTGTATTTGCAGCCACTACACTGCAAATATAGCAAACATTGGAGGGTTTGGTGAGCTTAAGATACCTAGTTGAATGATCTTTAAAAGTTTTTTAAGGTTGTCTTGACTCTAATGGCCTTTACTTGAGAGTGGTCAGACAGGAAAGTTTGTAATGAGATAGGATGAAGACATGCTGCAAAGGTCATCAGGCTGGGACTCATATTTGTGATGGCCACGTTGAGGACTAAGGCCTCAGTGTATGAGACGTGCTTTACCCTTACACCACTGCAGTTATCCCAGTGGAATGAATTTAGCAAATTTTGTCATTAGTCATCACCAAATTCTTTTAGATTTATGTTACTCCTCAGTTCTTGGTGATGAGCACCACACAATAGACAAAACCAAACATTTGGGCATTGTCAGCTTCAATAAAATCTACTAAATGCTTTCTCAGTCTTCATCTCTTCTCCCTACGTTATCCTCTTTCTCAGTTTGGTCCAAGCAGATGGCCACCAACAGCCTGGTTATGTTCAAGATTCGTCCAGTAAACTTTTTCTCTAAAAGGCATAATCAAAAGTGACTTTACCTCATATAACATGCCCTATTAATATTTAAGTTGTAATTTACCAACTTAAAAAAAAAAAAACGTTTTAAGTAAAAGTTTACTGTAACATTAGCTGGTAAATAAAAGCCTGTGGGCAATTATTGCTTGTGTGTCACATTTTTGAAGTTATAAAATGATTACTCTGACATTTATTCTGAATTGGTGCGATATAATTAAACCTAATGCAATTCATTTAACTTAATATGCTAACACATTCACGTTGACAGCTCTTACATACATATACATATATATTTATGTATATAAATTCCAGTCAGTCTAAATCAGTCTGCACAGGTTATAGTCCCTCCACAGGGTGAGTCCGTACAAACTCCTGAGAGGAGGTAAAGACTGGAGTCTGCAAGTGTGTTAAGGGAAAAAACCCAAATGTCACAGCCGAACAAACATGGTTGAATTTCTTGAGGGGGATGTGGACCCAATCAGGTAGTAGGAGCTGATCCCCTACCCAACTACAAAAGCATGTTGTTAACAGTCTACAAAAAGAGAGGCTGGCACATAGCAACTGCTATATTTGTAGCTATGCATTATGAATAGAAATGCACACAGCAAAAGGCATAGTGCAAACTATCACTTAAGCAATTGCATAGTGATAAAAAAAAAAATCATAAAAAAAAAGACTTGGATATTTTAGATTAAAGTAAAATAAGCAATAAAGGGCATTTTCGAAACAAAATAATTAAGTTCTTAATTTAAAGAACTGACATGTTTTAATGCAATATTTTATTTATTTATTTATATATATAAGTTATTTATTATAAATGCTTAATGTTTATTTGCACAATCCAGCTGAAACATTAAAATTTTCAATTATTTGTATTTAAGAACATTTTAAAATTCACCTTACCTTTAATGTTCTATCTTGTCATAATTCTGCCCGTTGCTGCTGTTTATTTTGCCACTATGATATAAAATGACTCCTACTTAACATTAGTAGCTTTATTAAAATAAACCATGCTATTTTGATTTATGTAAAATTTTAATTACATTTTGTTCACTGCCAGTGCAGATTAGCCATTTATAAAACAAATGACACAAATGTTTTGCCTTCTTTCCAACGAGCTGACAGACACATAATTTAGATATCATTAAACACTGTAAAAATCTACTGTGTATACATGCATTATAAAAACATAAGCAATTAAAAAAAAAGTTTTTATTAGATGAGTCTTGTTGACTATAAAAATCATCTCAATTATATAATAATTACCTTTTAAGCAAAACCTCTTTTAGTCTCTCATGAACACAATTGTAAAAGGTCAGCTAGTCTGCTTGTATATTATTGCTCGCCATTTAGTTTTATCATTAAGCGAGAGATAACTGGACAATCTCATTTGTGTTTACTAAGTCAAATCAACATATTCTTCTGTGTTCCCTGGATGTTTTTGAAGAAAAGCTTCACAGGAAACCAGTTCCAACAAGAAAGGACATGTCATCCTGAGCTATTTTATTGAGGGCAAAGATCCCATTCGTACTACAATAGTGAGAACCAATTTCAATTCCTCAAAAAGGTCTTTGGTTATAAATTATGCTGCTCACAACGGGAAAAAAATTCTCAAGGTATACTTAGGAATAACAAATGAACCATCCATTTAGATAAATGGACTTACTAGTAAATTCCTCTCCACATAATTGTACTGGAACACTTATTGTTACACTGACTTGTTGAATAGGATTTAGCTTTGCCTCTGGAGATACCACTGATTTAAATGAACCCTGTTGAGTGCCTGTCTTCATTTGTTTTAGACAAAAGTTGTTCTGATGCCAGGTCATTTTAACTTTCTTTTTTTCATAACATTCTGTGAACTAATGGCAGCTTAGTTTATTCAGATGTAGAGCTTCAGTGGGACTGATTTTACTGCTCAAGGCTAGCGTGCAGGCTAAATAATTCATGAACCTAATTTGCAGTTCGGAAATGTTCACACACACTAATACCATCAGCCTTGTTTGGAGACATGAGGCAGGATGCTTTTATTAAATCCACTCGAACTTTTTTTAGTTTTTTTTGTTTACTTTTTTTTTCAGTTGTTTCACATTACAATGCCTGTTGCAAAACAATCTTCATTGGTTCATGTTTTCAACATGCAGACAAACATCTAAAGTGCCATACAGGACTTTCTACAATTTAGTTACAAAATAAAATTAAGTCTAAATACATGTACTTTAAGTTTGTAATTTTCTAACCTGGGAAGTGATTTTTGTGAATATTTTGCTGGATGCAAAGACTAAGAGGGAGGAAAGAGGTTTGTAACACACTTTATGTTGGTGTAAAAATGACAGTGAAAAGGGCTTCTCACAAATCATGCGACATATACAGATCCAATGTTTTTTAGCAACAAAGTTTGATCATTTTGATCCACTTATTCTGGTCATGGGGCATCACCTTAAGCAAATACAGACCTCTTCCTCTTTCTAGCTACCAATTTCAACTCATCAAGGGGAAACAAAATTCTCAATGGTTCCGCCTTTAGGCCTCCTCACAGTTGGACATTTTGTAAACACTTCCCTAGAAAGGCCTTGAGAAGGCATTCCCAGCAGATGCCACACACTGCCTCAAAAGATTCCAGAAAATTGGTTCCAGAACCCATGCTGTTTACACAAGTAGCCAAGCTATATCTAGCGGATGTCTCTTGACCTCCCGGACAAGCTCTTTCATCACCAGCAAGATAATGGCTCGCTTGTTTTGGCAACCAGGAATTAAACCTCCAAGGCAGGAGGTTTAATTGCTGGACTACTCCAAGGCAGTGGTCAGAGGAAGAAGCCTCTGACCACTGCTCCATCCAAAAGACATGTACCAGTTAGCTTAGATATAAAGTGAAACCACTGACTTTACAGTTTTAACAGGAACACCTATTGACAATATAGCTGAAGCAGCACCTTATTGATTTCATTTGAACAGGTCTAAGTTACTGTAGCAGTAACGTAGGTCAAATTCAGTGTTGTACACCATATACATGGTTATGAACGCATTCTTTGTTTTAAGAAGTCTTTACAGAGGTTTAAAAAATTCCTGGTCTTTACCATTTTTTAAACTACAGAATAATTCCACCAGTGAGGTATAGAGTGTCACTGTAACCTCTGAACTTGTGTGGAAGGAAAAGGATACAAAGTTGTGGAATTATTTTGAACAATAAAATCTTAAAAATATACTTATCAGAACTGCCATTTATTTCAGTTAATAATGCAACAATTGTGCTTCACTTTGCAATTACACACTTCTTTGTTATAAATAGTTCCTGGTATAAATAGTTATAGTAATTTTAATTCTTGACTATGATGTAATCAAATAGCAAGCTCATAAGGTACGGTTTTGCAAGACACTATGTATAGTTGCATGTTTGTAGCTCTTCAATCCTCATTATTATTACCATTGCTGCTGTGTTGGACTTAAGTAGCCATGTGTGAGGAAATGCTTTGTCGAAGCTGAGTACAGAAGAAACACACCATGTGCTCTGAACTGCAGATTTTCCCCAGAATGCTCCAGTGTTCCACCGTTGTACATTCTGGTCAGCCAGCTAACAAGAAAATCATATAATTTCCTTCAAGGCCACTTTCTATTTGTTGAGCAGTTGTCGTCATGCTTCACTGATTGGCATAACTATTTTAAAGTGCTGATATCAGTGCTGTTGCTGGCTAAGAGGAAATTCATTAATCACCAAACCATCTCATTTGTATTCTACTATGGCCCTTTTGCACGTTGTACAGCTGCACCCACGAGCTGTAAAATAACTGGTGCACTTAAAAATGCCCACACACTCCACCCTGGTGCACTTTACTGGGTTAAAAAGAGCCCTTTTAGTTTCGTCACACTGCATTTTTCAGCATTTAATGTTTATTTATTTATTGAAGAAATGCTGGTCGTCATTGAAGAATACATTATTTTATTTCAAATAAAATGGTTACAGTTATCTGACTCTTTTAAATAGGTCAGCAATATGTAAAAGTGTCTCAGGAAACATTTGCTCAAAAAGACAGGAAAATGCTGTCGAAAATGGCTGTGAGTGATCAAAAATGTATTTTTATATAGGTATGTGCTCCTTAAAACTACAAGAGCAAAAAAAGAAAGGTAAAGAATTTTTCATACTGTCAACTGGAGGTGAGGTTAGTTACTAAATGATGGTGTTTTTCAACATTTTCAAACCACATCTTGCTGATAATTACCAAAATGTACATACTTGTATGTAAAGTGTATCTGAATGTATACCCAATATTATTTCAACCTGCAGCTCTAACGCAGACCAAGAATTGTTTGGCAAAACTGTTAGACACAAGAATTTAAAATTAAAAAGAAATATGTAGACAGAAGTAGATCTTGTTAGGTTTAGGACAAGTACTTTGATTGACAGGAGATTTACATGTAAAACTAATGAAAACAATGACCATGTTTGACTGATAAAGACAAGAATTGGAAAACTGTAAATGCTGAATTTTATCGTTGGACAAAAGGTTTAGACTTGACAGGATCTGAAGATGAGTTCTTACTGTTCCTTTTTGAATGGAACAATAAAAGAGTAATTTTCTGTGAGTGAGTGAACGGTGTTAATGTAAAAAAAATCTATTGAATTAGTTCTACAACAAGAAAGCAGAAAGTATCCTGAATTAATTTAGCTCTTGTGCGAAGTATTTTTGATCTGATCATCAAACTGCCATTCAAATAAAGGTAGAACAAATAACACTATGGAACTGTCTCAGTCTCAAAGACGTCCTCCTGAAGTTCATGTTGTTAAAAGTTTAAAGAATGAGCTTCATGAATGTGTAACTGTTGAAATAATCACGGCAGTTTTTAGAGCCGGAGGGTCATTTACTATTCAAAATTATAGATACAAAACGTGATTCGATGCAATAAAGTGTGATAAGCATACTTTTCAATAGTGTGGTGTCAACTAAAGTCTTTAATTACAGTAAATATCTTTTGAATGCCTTGTGGCTGAGTGGGTCGAATGCAGTGAAGGTAATGCAGTGAAGGGAATTATTTAAAAAAAAATCATTATAGCAGTTTGGTGAATGAGATGCTGTCTCTAAAAACTAACAAACTACAGTTTGTTAGTTTTGCTATTAAAAAAGAAACAATATTGTAAGAGGTTTTCAAACAAAGTGTTGCCTTGTAATGAGGACCGTGTAATATTCGTTACACTCATGTTCCCTGTGTCCTTGTGACACTTAAAGGTTCTCTTAACATTTGCTCATGCAACACAAGTCCTGTTTAATCCAGCTCTTCCTTGTGTGTGATGTTCTAAATTGCAGAACAAATCCTGTGTGTGTTTTATGTGATGCACTGAGTAAGAGAACTCTTAAAATATCATTTCTAGCATACATGGCCACAAACAGCCTAAGCAAGAGAACATGCATCAGAATGATGGAAAAACTCTTAACCTGAGCGGGTTTTCTTCTCCGTTGTTGTTGTTGTTGGGTTGTTTCAATAGACTCATAATTAGCTGTGTGAACAGGTGTAACATACTGTATGTACGTCTGTGACAAAATCTGGACAATGCCAAAAAATACATCTCTTTAAGCTTGATACATTTGAAATGCACTGAATAAAATACCATAGTGTCTACCGTTATTTATAGTCACTCATGACTATAATTTCTAGACTTCCAATTAAATATCAGGGAAGCTTGATTTATAAATGAACATGCATTTTTGGACAAAAAAAAAATCCAAAAATGTACAGTTGCAGTTTAACTCAGGAAGAGACAAACTGTAAATATTCTGGATATTAGGAATGACTTTTTCTCAGTATATTGCAGTCAGTTTTATTAGATGCCTTTTATATCTGACCCTGACAATTAGCAAAGTAGTACATTTAACATCTGTACTCATCTGTAATATAAAGATTACTTTTACCTTTCACACAGCAATTGATGGGGACCGAAAACAGTAGTGAAAAGGTATTTAAGATAGATATTCTTTAATATTTCATGCTTTAATGGTTCTTCCTTGATTTGACAGCAGGATTTTCCATAGTCATTGCATCGGGTAGTCATGAGGAAAACAGCTATTCTGTCAAACTTGTCCATATTATAAGCCAGAGCAATAATTTCAAGCTTGCAACACTTGGAACTGTGACAAACAAGTTTGGATGACCCACATTTTTCGTGGCACCAGCTACTGTATGGAGACTGGTAAAGAAGATACAAATCTACAAAGCTCCAATGATTTATTACTTCCATATATTTTAGGGATTTACATTTACCTCTTTAGTCCATTCATACTGCAATCATGCTGTTACTGTGACATTTGTACAATTTCTTTGTATTGCTGCAAATCCTGCAATGTTGCAATGAACAGCAATTACCAAAACTTCATTTTTTGTGCCGAGTTATTTCAGCAAATCAATTCACATTATATGCAAAAATAACATGTTTAAGGCATTTATAAAAACACAATACGTAGGAATAAAATATTACATTAGATCAATAAAAAACATTTTAATACAGAAATGTGGGCTGATATCTGCTGTAAAAGTGGTATTTTCAAAAGGTGCCTTTAATCTGACAATCCAGCTTCTTCAAAATGCATATTCTAATTTATTGAATAAGACCGTGTATGTTAGCTTACTGTCCCATCCCAAAGGGGACATATAAATGAATTCCTGAAAACCTGAGCTAGTAATGTAATGATTACTGAGATTAGATTAATGGTGAAAAGCCATTAGAGACAAAGTCCTCCTACTTCAACACTTTATCTGTGTGCTGTACTGTTACGTACATGATACTTAAAATGACATACAATCTGTAATATTACAGACTTTCCTGGAATGATTTAATTTGAACATTTTGTTAGAGTGCAGAAACTCTTAAAAATATATTTAAATGTAAAAGTTTCCATTTCAGTTTAAGGACAGTTATTTGGCATAATCAATTTCTGCATTAATGGACACAAACAGTACATTAAACATTTCAATTTTTTAAGGAATACAGTAAAACTTTCATAAGCTTGTGGTAATGCTTTGCAAAACCTTCCAGGGAACACACTGCAGTTTGAGTTTTATGTAATAACTGAATGCTCGGAAGGAACTGACTTCCTTTCAATGGTGAAAGGGAAAAAAACATCCATTACCTTTATTTCAAACCAGATGCAATGATGAACCTATTGTCTCAGAGGCAAATCATTTAACCTCCCTTTACCCTCTCACCGTAGTTTGTCATTGCACAGTCATGAGTTGGCTGCATTAGAGGATAGCTCGAGGGATGAATGTCAAATGAAAGTCAATGGACAGAAATGAATAAAGATAGCAGTTCAAGATGAGTTTCCTACAATAGAGTTTGTGATTAGAAGGAATTATAAAGCACATGACAATCGTGGACATAATCACATGGAAAATACAGGGAATGATGATGAAGAGAAAGGAGAAAGAAGACAAACGAATGAAACATTTGCAGAGGAAAACTTTCTAGCTCATTATGACAATGTTGAGCAGATATTCTGAGCGCATAGCAATAAACACTGAAAGGCTTTCATTCCATTGTTACATTACGACACTTTCGTTCCCAGTTATCAGCTTTGATGGAGATGATGTTGAATTATGCTATCATGACAACAGAAAAATTATATTCTTAACAAATGAAAGTACGTAAGTTGAAACCCTAAGCATGAAATGTGAACCCAGAGAATACATGGAGGATAATGTACTCTATGTAAAAAGAAATATCATTAACATTTACAGTATATTGTCAAGTAAATGTTGGGCTGTGGTACTCTTTTACGACAGATATATTGATTAATATATTGAAATAAAATTCATACCAGCCGAGCTTATCTGATGATCAAATTGTGTACACTATAGTGTCAAATGATTAGTAAACTCTTGTTGGAGTATTAATATTCCTGTAATGTTGCACCAAAACACAATAGCTCGATGGGGTTGCATTTTGTTTGTGTGTGTATGTGTAAAAACGTCAACTTTAAAATGTCAATAAAAAAGAGAAAATTTGCATGCAATGTCATGTTTTAGATAGAAATTTCTTGGTCATTTTCCTTTTTTTAAGACAAGTTGGTTTTTATCATTTAAATTGTACAACTTACCATGCTGTTTCAAGAAGGGCAGCATCAGCAACAAACAATTATCAGTCCACTCAGTGAAGAGAAGCTGTAGGAGAATGAACACATTAATCATTGTTATCCTGTCTCCAACTAGTATCAGTTCACAAGAGCATGTGGGCTGAATTAATGTGAGTAGTGCTGTGGGTGTACTGTATTTGTGGTAAGAGATCCACAATGTATTAAATGAGCAGTTTCAGAAGAGAAGAGGTGCAACATTCTCGGTATGCATTTAAAGATTATTTTTGTTTACTCTGTATGTTATTTTGATAACTAGGCTTAACTTTAAAAAAATAGAAAAAGGGAGTTTTGGGAGGTTGTTAAATGAAAACAAACTTGTGAATTATTCATCATCATCATAGCAATGATGCAATAGGATCATGCAAAGGAAAATACCCTTGGTTAGAATCTCAGCGCCCTCACATCTCACATCCTGGTGTATCAGAAAACTGGAATGGGATCAGTAGCTACCCGAAAGAGTTGAGGAGAAGCCTGAGGCTATACTTTTAAGAGAAACCAAAGTGTTGTCTGAAACCACTCCAACAGGCATAGCCTTTGATATTTAATGTTTAGAGTTTCTTTATTTTTCTATCATCCATCTTGCATCATCATTATCTTTTTTCTAAGAGAATTTTGATTTTTACAAAAAAAATGTATGCCTGGTGTTGTCTTACTTCTGGATTACTCAGACTTGACAGTATCAGACTTAGCAGGCAAGTGCATAAATCAGCATTTTCATCAAAATCATAACCAAATTTTACAAAAAAGTAATCACAAATTTTGCCATCATGTATTGTGTCAGAAAAAATACAAACAAATCCTTCTGGCACATCTTGATATTCAATCTCTTGAGTTTTGGAATGTGAATTTTCTTATAATTATTAATAAGAAGATGAAGAAGTGAATATTCATCCATTCATCCATCCATTATGTATACCTGCTTATCTTTACGGAATTGTGAGGGGATATTGCACCTATTGGTTATTGAGAGAGAGATAGGCTTTTATCAAAAGCATACTTATGGCATACTTTTGTAAAAAATGAAAACATGTCAGACTTAAACAGCAAGGTGTAAATACTAATCTTCAGATATGTTTTCTGATGTTTGGTAGTGTGACACTTAATCTCTCTGTGCTTTGTACACCTATAATTTCACTCTGATCAAAGACAAGAGCACTGAGTGAACTATTCACCACATTACTGGAAAACTAACAAATATCGCTCACCAAAACGATTTTCATCTCAAAATGTGGATTTCTTCTGTAGCTCAGTCATGAACAGTGGTTAAAAAATCCACCTTTTGGAAACAGTGTTTTTATGTAAGAAAAAAAGAAACTGATAGGATACAAATAGAAACTATCCATTGGTTGTACTCACATAAAGTTGATATTGTTCTTAATTTGTCACCTCCATATGGAGGCTTGGGAACTATAAACTATATAAATACAAAACACAAATTGTTATTAATGGGAGGGTACAACTATGTTGTCCAACCTGTTGTCTAGTGACTATTATCAAAATAATAAAGCTAAGATTTACACTTAATCCAACGACTGTTCATATCGCTCCACTTAATTATGACAGAAAATTAATCTTGTTTTCAAAAAAATCTTTCAATCATATGAATCAAACCTTATTGAAATTCTTCCTCCCAAGTGCAGCTAATTATTCCATTTTCTATTTTCCAACGTTGAGAATAAACCTTCCTGTATGTTATGAAAATGTTAGAATAAAGGGCCTTGATTACTCTGTATGTGTAGGAAATAATAGCAAGATGTGAATTCAAAGTTATTAAAGGGACGTAAAGAGAGGCATTACAAATAAATGAAAGAACAGCTCATGTGATAGGTGTCACATAAAATGTGATGGAATATTAGCTGTATACATGTATTTAATTGTATGAACTCACATTACCTTCAAGGTCTTTGCTGCTTTATGTAGTAGTCTGTATTCAAAAGCTCACAATGGCTCTAAGATACAGATTCAGCATTTATTGTGTCATTAAAATGTATATGCTATGGGCAAGGTCACTTGTTTTTAAATATTGCTTCAAAGAGGTCATGAAAAACTCTCAGTCAGGGTCATTAAAATTTAATCAAGTCCCAATTCTTACAGGCACCACAAAAATGTAATTAACCCCTACATACAGCCACATAAATAGCCACAACACAAATGTGATGCCGTTATGAATCTTTTCATTTGAGTTGTTTGTAATGGGAGATTCCTGCCTTAGGTAAGTTGTGGTCATGACCATGGGCTTGAGGTAAATATGTGTATTAATATTCAGACTGTCATTGCCAGAGTAAAATATGTTGGTCATTTTTATTGTTGATCAGATTCTTAATGAAAACCTACACAATCAAATCAGTTCCAGATAATTACTATTGAATGTGTGTTTTTGTTTGTTTTCTTTTTTTACTGACATTTCTTTAATTTCGTCCAAAAAAAGATATTATAATAGAGATTTGTGCAGATAGTGGATTTACCCATCACATTCACACTTCAGGTCGATCCGTCTAGTTTCAATTAGGTCTAAAAAATGAAGAATGCTGTGGCAAGGTGTGGGAGTGAAACAAGCACTGCTCTGAATCTCTTCTATGGCCTGCTGATCATGTTCACACTCATCATCTATGGGAACTCCTACCTCCGAAGCTTCACTCCCATATTCAAACATGTGCACCGAATAATTTCATGTTGAGATTTGTGCAACAATAACAACCTAAAATGTTGGGGGTGGGGGGGTTCTCTAGATAGTGAAATGTGGGAATAAATAATCAGAAAGTGACCAACCATCACATAATTTTGTTTATATGTAATTATTTTTATCACTCCTTTCTTTCTCCTTTAGTTGTTGTTTTGACCCTTATTAGGACCAGAATATAAGAGATTAGGAAGCCTGATTAAACAACGACAACAACAAAAAAACTCTCAGTGACTGCCTGCCCATAAACATTATTTAAATGAGTCACATGAATAAATTTTCTTACAAGAAACTACTACTACTACTACTACTACTGGAAAATTACTTTCCAGTGTTCAAAGCCAGTAAATGTTTGGTACAAAATCTCCGGTGGCAACCAGCTCCAAGAAAAATGATAAAAGTACAAAGTGGTGATGGAGCAAAATGAACAACACCCAAAACTGAATCCCTTCCCTGTGGAGTTTTAGAAAATCATCTGCATCATCAGCAGTCACTAATCTCTAAAACCCTAATCTCACAAATATACTTGATCTGAGAATAATCTTTAACTGCAACTGTTAAACCAGTGTATTGATCCTCCTCAAATCTTCTTCTGTCCAGCTGCATTTTAGAAATTAGGACATTCAGAGATGATCCCTAAAACTAAGGCCGCTTCACTAATACTGGGGTAGGTGCCTCTGTTAGATGCAAAACAACTTCAAAGTGTAAGACCTTAGAAAAGGGATACTAATAGACAATGTTGGCTCTGTGATTTGTGGGACAGGATTTGTTTTGTTTGGGCTTGATAGCTACAAAAACAATCTGATTAGTGACAAGGGGACTTTCCCCATTGTCTTAAAATTATTAGGATTTTTTTTGTTTCATTTGTATTCTTTATATTTTTTATCTTGTAACTGACCCATTGCATTTTTACCCAGTTCCTGTTACTGCATTTCTGCAGATATTGCTCTGTGTTTTTTGTGAGCTTTGAATGGGTCTTTGGTGTACTTTTAGAATAATCTTTCCTACACTCACTGTTATCCTTTGCTGTATTTTCTACAGTTAAATACCACAAAATGTCCAGTAAAACTACCATAAGACATCTTTACAAGTAGTTACTGTAATT
Organism: Xiphophorus hellerii; assembly: GCF_003331165.1. NCBI lineage: Eukaryota > Metazoa > Chordata > Actinopteri > Cyprinodontiformes > Poeciliidae > Xiphophorus > Xiphophorus hellerii. Next base: position 21,718,961 of record NC_045675.1, read on the forward strand.
TGCATTGCATTATGGGTATAGTACATAGTATTACAGTAACTTACTGTATGTTTTGAATTTGCAGTAATTTACTGTTTACACATTACAGTAGTGGTGCTGTACTTATAATATACAGTAAGAATTATATTTGATTCCCAACGGTCATCATACACTGTTAGCCTTTGCTGTATTTTTTACAGTTAAATACCACAAAATGCCCAGTAAAACTACCATAAATAGGGTGACCATATTTTCAGTTGGGAAAACCAGGACACGTTGTAGCGAGGGGGGGGGGTCTGAAAGCGGGGAAACTCTTTTGTAAATAGTAGGTAAACATAGATTTGCGCTTTCGTATGTTGTTGGCGTACTGACAGCCACGCTATCTATCTTCTGATTAAGAACAGGGCTGCCCGCACTGACGCGGCTCAGGGATTACGTCACACGCAGGGCCGTGCGCAGTGCCCTAGTGCCTGTAAATATAATGGTCCAATGAAGGTAATTTAAAAAACAGGACATTTCCTCACTTTCTAAAAAAAACCCGGGACGCCCGGGACAGGACGTGAAATACGGACATGTCCCGGGAAATACGGACGTTTGGTCACCCTACCATAAGACATCTTTACAAGTAGTTACTGTAGTTTGCATTGCATTATGGGTATAGTACATAGTATTACAGTAACTTACTGTATGTTTTGAATTTGCAGTAATTTACTGTTTACACATTACAGTAGTGGTACTGTACTTATAATATACAGTAAGAATTATATTTGATTTCCAACGGTCATCATAGCTGCTTCATCGTGGTTCCCTGTTTCTGTATTTTTACTCCTTTAGTGGTTAACATATTTTTAAGGCAGAAAGAGAGCATGTACTTTTGTTTTTTCACATCCTAGCTAACATTAATATGCAGTTTATCTAGCTACGTCATCAAGCGTGGCTTCGCTTCCAACTGTTTTCTGATGACGTTTGTTTTAAACTCCGAAGCTTTTTCTCTCCAAGTGCAAGTGCAGCTCTGTCTCCGTGCTGTGGGCTCACACTGCTTCAGCTCTTCAAGACAGGTAAAAAAACACTTCTTAGAAAACTGTTTGAAGCCAAAACCTAGTCTGGAAATGTACATTTTAGAATGGAGTTAACGTAGCTTATAGCATCATGCTATAATGCTAAACTTAGCATTATAGCATGAGCTGGTTTGTGCTGGTTAGCCTGGTAACATAACGTTACCTTTACGTTACTAACTCTGGTGTTTTATATAACTGGCATATTGCAACCTTATAAGTTACGTGTCTGTAAATGAGGTGAAAGATAGGAAAATATGATGGTTATTTTTTGAGCTGGTTCGGAATTAACGTTAGCTAAGGTGCTAATTTTACCGTTGAAGGTTTTAGCTTGACTTTTACCGCTTAATCTTCCTCGGGCGGCTTTGGGTTGAGATAAGCTCAGTGCTGAGTGTCTGTTAGCATTGTTGCTACATCCTTTGTCGAACAATATAACCTTAACTGATAATTGATCCCCCCCACCCCCTTCTCTTTTTTTTTTTTTTACATCTAATGACTGTTCATTTGTTTAAACCATGATCTTGCAAATGTTAAAAGTGCAGATTAGCTACGTAGGTCAGCAAGGATGAATTTCTAACTTTGTTCTTTTTTTTCCTTTTCTTCAGATGACTTTTTTTTTTAACTCCCAAGCTTTTTCCCTCCAAGTGGCTGTGCAGTTCTGTCCTGCTGACTGCTAACATAGCTTCATCTCTTCAAAAGACAAGACAACAGGTAAAAAGACAGCTCTTCAAACATATTTGAAGCCACAAAATAGTCTGGAAATGTAGAGGAGCAGCTAACCTAATCTATAACTTTGAGCTTGCTACAGCTGGTTAGCCTGCTAAAGTACCATTACATCTCCAACATAGTGTATAAGAGTCTGTAAATGAGGACAAAGGTGAAAAACATTAAAGTAGTTTCTGTTATTTTTTGAGTTGGTTCAGCCACAGTGGCAGGTGGACAAAAAAGTTAATTTCCAACCCTGGTTACACATAAGGACTGTTCACATGTTTAAACCATGCTCCTGTAAATTTAAAGTTAAGTCAGTACTAACAGGTGCAACTATGTACAGGTGTAAATTCTGCAGCATTTGTACTTCAGAATTTACAGAATTTTGTAGTCATGTGAAGAAACATCAACACACAGCTAATTATCGGTTTGCATGTGGAATAGAGCAATGTCCTGCTTCCTTCAGAACATTTTCTGCATTCAGGTCCCACATGCACAGGAGTCACCACCATTGCAGAAGTCAGACTGAACACTTGTGGAATGTAATGCTTTAAAAAATGCATTTAGCCCCACAAACTGTCATTCACATCCGCTGTTTCAGAGTGGTAGCAGGATGTAGGGGTAAAATCTAGTCCAGTCTCCGGGATGAGGTTCTCAAAAACCTGTTGTAATCTGGGTGAACTGGCCCTTTAAATATAAATTACTACCAGTAATTCATATTTAAGAGAGTATTCCTTTTATGTTTTAAAGGTATCTTCCACCAAGATGTCTGTTGAAATGGAAATGACCTTACCCACTACACCAAGGGTAATCATGCTTGGTAAGAGGAATATTTTCTATCACTATAATTTTTTCGTAGCAATGTATGTAATTGTTATGGTAGTCTGTACTTTTACTCACTAGCGTTAGCCTGACAAGGGTTTGTCTATTTTAGGAAATAGCTTGATGTCTGCAACCCGGTGGATGGTCAGTATGGAGGAGAAGGTATTTTTCCAGCCTGAGCAACTACATGACTTTGCCAGCGTCCTTGCTGTCTTTTTTGGGTCATATTATGTCTTCAATCTGGAGTATCAGGTGTCAGCATCCACCACGGTGGAGATGATACAACGGTAAGTACTCTACATCAAGCCATTTATGAATTAAATTTAATGACAGTTTGACTGATGATGAAGAACCATAGCTGATTGCTGTATTGTACGTCTTCATTAAAAAATACAATTAATATATTTTATTTCTGTTAAAAGATTCTTTGTGAGGATCAATCCAGATGTTGGTACCAAATGCACAGCCAAAGTCGGTACAAGCCGCAAGACGGGAAGTCTTGTCAAGAGGAAAGTAGTCAGTGTCAACTCCCAGATCACCACCTTCTTCCAACAACTTGCTGAATTTGAGTGGAGGACTTCCAACTAGGTAAGTATTTTACCAAATGTAAATGTTTATTATTTTGTTGTCTTTTCCTCCTATCTTGCATGCTCTGACTTTACTTTAGCCTTTTTAATCTGATTTTAATGATTATTTATAAATGGCATGTGATTCCTACACAATAGCCCTTTAGAGTAGCCTACATCTTTTCTGTGTCCGTGGTAAAAAGTGGATGTCGCTGCATCCCTTAATAAATCACAGAAATGTCTAAGTGTGTAGTCGTTTAAGTGTGGTGTATTTTTATACTATGCAGTTTTCAGTTTATTAGGCACACCTTTGCAGTAATCCGTCAGCACCAACAAAATGACTGAAATCTTTTGAATTACTGAAGACTGACTGACTGGTTTTGGCATAAACAATCCAAAAACCTGAAGTGAAGCCAGTCCTGCTCATTCTTTATGCAGCTTCTATTATCACTTCAGTCCAATTGATTTTTTTTTTTAAACAAATTATCAACTTAATGCTGCTTTATGACAAAGATTTTATGCATGTGAACATTGTCACTTCAGCTTAATTTGTCAACTTCCTGTCGATTTGAAAATGTAGATAACTTCCTGACCATCTCATGACCTCCCACATTGTCTGTCTTATTCTTTACAGTTCAGCTTCCACAAGATGGATCCCACTGATTTTGTTTGACGAATGGAATAAAAGTTCTTCTGATGTAGGAAATGTGTTCTATGGTTTTGTTGTTTTACAGCACATTATATTGTATTGTGACATTGTTTTTTATGACATTGCGAATATGTAAATGGATTTTATTTCTACAAATCTGCTGAAAATAAATACCTGTTATTCACAGTACTTGGACTAAAATTTCTTTTATGAAAATTTTCGGTTTATGGTAAAATATTCTTATCTTAAAGAAATGTAAACTTTAATTTGCAGTAAAACTCTGACATTATGTTGTGAAACAAGTTTACAGTAGACCAGCTTTACTATAAAATACAATTACTGTATTATACTAGAAACTACATTTACAGTAATGCAGTTATAACTGTAAAGCACACTCACAGTAAAAATTAACTGTGAAATATCATAACAGTAAAGGTACTGTAGAATGGTAATTACAGTAACTTACTGGCAACACTGTTGCCAGTAAGGGTACTGTTGCCTTACTGGCAACAGTGCCCTTACTGGCAACAGTGTTGCCAGTAAGAGTACTGTAGAATGGTAATTACAGTAACTTACTGGCAACACTGTTGCCAGTAAGAGTACTGTAGAATGGTAATTACAGTAACTTACTGGCAACACTGTTGCCAGTAAGGGTACTGTAGAATGGTAATTACAGTAACTTACTGGCAACACTGTTGCCAGTAAAGGTACTGTAGAATGGTAAATACAGTAACTTGCTGGCAACAGTGTTGCCAGTAAGTTACTGTAAAATTACAATAAAAGGTCTAACAGTGTAGGAGCAGCCTGGGAAGGCTCTGCACTGTTCCATTTCACCTCAAGTTTTGAATAAAAGTTCTCACTAATATATTTCTAAGACCTTTCATAATCTGTTCTTGATTATTCTTTTAGATCATTGCATAATATGTTGCCTTTTAAGACTTTTTAGGCTACTTCAGATTGTCTGACTCTTTCAATTTAGATGATCTCTTGATTCTAATGAACTGGCATTGATCAGACCTTGGTGTGGCCAATGAAATGGGAAAAAAACCCCAAAAAACAAAAACATTGCTTGATCACAGGTTAGTCACGATTTACGAATGGAGGCAAACAATGCTTTAACACATAGGGTCAAGTTGGATTTCACAACATTTTTTAAATTACAGAATGGATTATAGAAATAAATGTTAAAGATAACTTTATTTCTTTCTTGGAACTACAGTCGATCATATTTCTTGATCACATTTATTGTAACGTTTACTGTGCTTTTGGTTTTATGATTTGAACTAGAGGTGTTCCTTGTGACTTTGCAATTTCAGCGACTAAAGTATTCTCCCTTTACTTGAGTGCAACTCCCTTTGGTACAAACATTTGATTTTAAATGTGTGACATTTTCCCTCTCACCTTTCAAAGCAATTTCTGGGAAAGCTAACAACAAACAAAAATTACACAAATATTCACTGCTGAACATATACTAATTTTGTTTAGCTGTGGGCTACTAATTTAAATCTATTAGATTATCCTAACACCGACTGATGCAGCAGTTTGTTTTGTTGCAGTGACTCACCAACTAGGGAATTCTCTTTTATGATTCAGGTGTAGGCGACGCTTTTAAGCACTCAGCAGCATGTCCTCTCATCGCTGTGTCTTACCCGTGTCCAACTGTGATATGTGGTTGGGCCTGTTAACCATGCTGCGCCAAAATGCTTATTTGATGAAGGCGTTGCTCTCATTAACCTTTTTTTTTCCCAAGGTGTGATGTTTTGACATGCAGGCCACCAGATGATGTTCAGTCAGGTAGGTCCAACTTTTTTCAGGAATTAGTCATATTGTCTAACCTATGATAACCTCATCTGTGTTTTTTCGCTTAAATTTTGCCTATGTGTTTTACAATCTTTGTCTTATGGGTTGCTTTACTTCGGATCATTAATTAAATATTTTCCTTTATCTTGCTTGTTGTTCTTTTTGTTTGTTTTGTCTCAAATGACTGACAAATTAGCAAATAAACTTTAGCTTCTTCCTGCACCTTTTCAAACTTGATGACAGTTTTATTTTTATGTTTGATTATTATTATGATTTTTTGTTTTGTTTTCTTCTTCTTAATTTTTTTTGTGTCAATTTAAGTGTTCCAGTTAAAAAACAAATATTTCAATTTACCCAACATGTTGACAAAACAGGAAACATTTAGTCTGATTTTATGTCAGTGCCAAAATGTGTCAAAAAAGCACATTCTTCCTTTCATAGTGTACATACTGTAGGTATCATGTTTAAACTGTATGCATACCACACATCTGTGTTGGTATGTCAAGTAAAATCGCAATAAAATGTGTTTAAAATGTTGGTTTTAACTTCATATTGTGAAAAACTACAAAGCATAGTAATACTGTCACAAGTGACTTAAAACATAATGTGGGAATTTTAGAACACAGCTGTTATTGGAACTGCTATGAGGTACTTTCTGTACTTTCTGTTGAAAAATGCTCAGATAAGCAAGTAAGACACAAAATTGAGCTAAAGAAACTGAAAAACTGGATACTGACACTATCACAAGCCTGCCTATTTTTTCTACGCAAGTGACTCAACACATTGATTTCATCAAAACAAGATGGCAAGCGAGTACATTCTGAGCCTGAATTGGTTCGCAGAGCGTCGCCAGACAAATTTGTCAGTGTGCAGGAATCTCTACATGCTCATGCAACCAAATCCAGGGGAAAGAGAAAGAGTGATGCGTGGCCTCGCTCAGTCTCTATTGATCTTCTCCCTAGATGAGGGCAAGGTGAAGGACAAAGTCATCAAATGAATATCAGGAAGACGGCTGAAAGTGGTGGAGGATGATGACAGATAGGGGTAAAGTGTTGCAGGAGGTGAAGCAAGTGGTGATTGTGCAAAATAACAGAGGGAGATGTGAAACAGCAAATGCAGAGGGAAAATAGTCATCTTAAAATAAAACATCACAATCCTAGATGAAATGTGACAGGAAAGTGTTTTGGTCAAATCTCCATGTTCACCACTGGTTTAAGTTATAAAGTTTCCTATCTTTAAGTCCAAACAGGTGTTATTAAACCCACTGCTCCACCTGAACATCTACACCAACAAAAGTGGACTTTATTGATGGTAAAGGCTCATCTTTACTCTCCAGAGTGTCGGGGCATCAACGAAAGTACATCACAGAAAGGAAGCAGTCAACTTCAGCTCCACATTGACAATAAATCTAAGGGTGACGGGGCCTTGTAGGATATGTGAAAAAACCTTGTTCTCGCTGATGAGAAAGGTACGTGATGCAAAAGGACATTCCATCTAAAACAGGCTTCTGTCAATACAGAATTGCAAGAGATGGAGCAGCAGGAGAAGGGAGAGAAGGAAAGGAGGAGTGGATATGAGAAGAACAGATGAGCAGTTGTCTTGACAGCAGAATTATTTTCTGTAAAGCTGTCGACACGACTTGGAGAACACAGTTGGGTTAAAGAAGGGATTTAAAAAGGTATGGGGAGCTGTACAATTGAGAAACAGGCTGAGGTGTAGAAAAATAAAATTTTAAGAAATGAGTAACTGCAGGAGAAATCACTCTTATTGCAGATATAACAAGGTTGAAAGGCTGCTGGGAATAACCTGCACAATGAATTTCTTTTGCTTTGAGCTCTGCAGGCAATCCAAGACTTTCCTGACCTCTTCATGTCTTACCTGGCTATTGTATTTGTTATAGTGTTCAAAGCCATTTCTACTAGCTGTTTCTCTTTGCCAAAGCCTGGCAAACATATATTAAAAGTAAATTGATAATAAATTCTGTAATATTTACACTTTGATCAGTAATTTGATAATTAAACAACCACAGATGAAGTTACAGAAAGATAAATCTAGAAGCAAAGTAAATGTTACAATAAACATTCAGCAAGGCAAAATTGTCAGATTTTCTATTTTGAGGAAAAAAAAGTAATCTAATTAAAATTTTATGTTTTATGAATCAGAAAATAAAGAAATGCAACAAAATATCATCAAATGTATTTGTCTAATTTGTCCAAAACACTCACTGCTTGTTGATTATAAGGGTTCTGACAATTTTTACTTTCTTCTTCTTTTTCTTATATTTTTTAAAGCAGTACTGTTTGCAAGAAACACAACTAGTTTAAATGAAGCAGTGCGGCTGAGTTTTGGGTCAATATAGCAGTCACTAAATATTTGCTGTAGTCAAAATCATTCTTAAAATATGTGCCCTGTGCACTACATTTTTTAACAAAAACTTTGTAGAACTTTTGAACCAAAATGCAACCAACATGTCAAAGGATAGTTTTATTGCGTCTGAGATATTTCAATAGTTATTGTAAAATATGATACTGCTTTACTCCAATTGCAAATCCATCCATCCATCCATCCATCTTCTTCCGCTTATCCGGGGTCGGGTCGCGGGGGTAGCAGCTTCAGAAGGGAGGCCCAGACTTCCCTCTCCCCAGCCACTTCTTCTAGCTCCTCCGGGGGAATCCCGAGGCGTTCCCAGGCCAGCCGAGAGACATAGTCCCTCCAGCGTGTCCTGGGTCTTCCCCGGGGCCTCCTCCCGGTGGGACGTGCCCGGAACACCTCACCAGGGAGGCGTCTAGGAGGCATCCTGACCAGATGCCCGAGCCACCTCAACTGGCTCCTCTCGATGTGAAGGAGCAGCGGCTCTACTCTGAGTCCCTCCCGGATGACTGAGCTTCTCACCCTATCTCTAAGGGAGAGCCCAGCCACCCTACGGAGAAAACCCATTTCGGCCGCTTGTATCCGCGATCTCGTTCTTTCGGTCATGACCCAAAGCTCATGACCATAGATGAGGGTGGGAACGTAGATCGACCGGTAAATCGAGAGCTTCGCTTTTTGGCTCAGCTCTCTCTTCACCACGACGGACCGGTACAGCGCCCGCTTGACAGCAGACGCTGCGCCAATCCGCCTGTCGATCTCCCGCTCCCTTCTTCCCCCATTCGTGAACAAGATCCCGAGATACTTAAACTCCTCCACTTGGGGCAGGACACCCCCCCTGACCCGGAGAAGGCACTCTACCCTTTTCCGGCTCAAGACCATGGCCTCGGATTTGGAGGCACTGATCCTCATCCCTGCCGCGTCACACTCGGCTGCGAACCGCTCCAGCGAGAGCTGCAGATCACGATCTGATGAAGCCAAAAGGACCACATCGTCTGCAAAAAGCAGAGATGAGATCCTAAGGCCACCAAATCGGATCCCCTCAACACCTTGGCTGCGCCTAGAAATTCTGTCCATGAAAGTGATGAACAGAATCGGTGACAAAGGGCAGCCCTGGCGGAGTCCAACTCTCACCGGAAACGAGCCCGACTTACTGCCGGCAATGCGGACCAGACTCTGACACCGGTCATACAGGGACCTGACAGCCCGTATCAAAGGGCCCGGTACCCCATACTCCCGGAGAACCCCCCACAGGGCTCCCCGAGGGACACGGTCGAACGCCTTCTCCAGGTCCACAAAACACATGTAGACTGGTTGGGCGAACTCCCATGCACCCTCCAGGACCCTGCCGAGGGTGTAGAGCTGGTCCAGCGTTCCACGACCAGGACGAAAACCACACTGCTCTTCCTGAATCCGAGGTTCGACTATCCGACGGACCCTCCTCTCCAGGACCCCTGAATAGACCTTGCCAGGGAGGCTTAAGAGTGTGACCCCTCTATAATTGGAGCACACCCTCCGGTCCCCCTTTTTGAACAGGGGGACCACCACCCCAGTCTGCCAATCCAGGGGAACTGCCCCCGATGTCCATGCGACATTGCAGAGTCGCGTCAACCAACACAACCCTACAACATCCAGAGCCTTAAGGAACTCCGGGCGGATCTCATCCACCCCCGGGGCCCTGCCACCGAGGAGCTTTTTAACCACCTCGGCGACCTCGTCCCCAGAGATTGGAGAGCCCAACCCAGAGTCCCCAGGCTCCGCTTCCTCAGTGGAAGGCATGTTGGTGGGATTGAGGAGGTCTTCGAAGTACTCTGCCCACCGGCCCACAACGTCCCGAGTAGAGGTCAGCAGCACACCATCCCCACTATAAACAGTGTTGGTGCTGCACCGCTTCCCCCCCCTGAGACGCCGGATGGTGGACCAGAATCGCCTCGAAGCCGTACGGAAGTCTTTCTCCATGGCCTCTCCAAACTCCTCCCACGCCCGGGTTTTTGCCTCAGCAACCGCCCGAGCCGCATGCCGCTTCGCCCGCCGGTACCCATCAGCTGCTTCCGGAGTCCCACAGGCCAAAAAGGCCCGATAGGACTCCTTCTTCAGCCTGACGGCATCCCTCACCGAAGGTGTCCACCAGCGGGTTCGAGGGTTGCCGCCGCGACAGGCACCGACAACCTTGCGGCCACAGCTCCGATCGGCCGCCTCGACAATGGAGGCACGGAACACGGTCCACTCAGACTCCATGTCCCCCACCTCCCCCGGGACGTGTTCGAAGTTTTGCCGGAGATGGGAGTTAAAGCTCCGTCTCACAGGGGAATCCCCCAATTGCAAATCATCTGTTGATATGTGCTTTGAAATGTTGAATAAGTGTCATTATTAAAAAGTTATATGTGCATGAGACAGCATTCAGCAAATCCAAAGATGGAATGCATTTACTGTAATTTACATGTTGTGTTGAAGTCAAGCAATGCAATTTGGGTACAGATGTACAGGTTGGTGGAAAGAAATCGTCTGCACAGTACATTGCAGACAATCAGAATATCCAATTAAACATTTGATTATCAGCTTATGTCAGAATTCAGTTTCTGATTGGTCAAACACTAGTGACACACAGTTTTTACCTTTTTGGGTTTGTTTGATACTCTATATCATGGTGGATTCCATAATGTGTGGGTCTATAAATTTGAAGTTAGATCTAAATAATTTCATAACCTCATGGAGACTTCATTATGTGCTAAAATCCTTGAACTAACTAAGTGTACTTCTTTTTATTATGAGTTTATATATAATGTCTTATGACTTTTTTAATACTGTTTCTGGCAACAGAAACAAAGGAACTGCAACATATAGTACACCAAACATCAGGATTCTTATCTAAATTAAGTAGTTAAAATAATTACTTGAAAGGACATGGGAAGTTGTTTATGAATTAAACTTCATCCAAAAACTCTCCAAAGTGCTCCTTTTTGTGAACCTTTCCAGCAGAAAGATGGTGAGAAGCAGATTCTCCACCTTGGAACCATTTTCCAGCAGTCATGTCACAAAGCTCCCTGGGCATCCTGTGATTTGTAATTACAAGGTTTGATTAAAGTGACCCTAGTGGGTTACCGTTTATAAAAAACTTGAAATCCAATTACTAAACCGTTGATGCCTTTCCTGTCACATTGTGAATCTGCAATAAATATCTGGGAAGAGACACACAACAATTTATTCCAGAGGTAAGAGGTGAACAAAACGTGGTTCATTTTTATGCATCTCCAAAATCATCATGTATGCACTCAAAATACATACTAATAGTGCCTGGAACTTGGGTTGTTTGAGTTTGTTTTGGGTTTTGTTATTTGTGTTCCTTAGTTTCTTATATCTATTAATTATTCCCTCTTTCTATTTTCATTTCAACTCCTTTTTAGTAATTCTAGTTATGTTTATTTCTTGTCTCTAGTCTTTTCTTTCTTTGTCTAGTTATTTTGTTAGATTTATTTCCTAGGTCCCAGTGTACTCTCACATGCCCCCTGTGCAACCTTTCTCCCTCTCTTTTTCTCGCTCTCTTCAGATTGCCTCCACTCTCTCCCCACACCTGCGATCAGTTAGCTCATCAGCCCAGGCCCAGGTTTGAGCATTCAACCTCCCAGTACTTAAGCACTTCTTTCTCAGTCACTCCTTGCTGGTTCCTTCCAATATTTTCCAGTTTTACCCTGTGTTCTCCTCGTGTCTCCTTATTGGATTTTTCCCCTTGGATTTATGGTTTGTGTTCTGCCCTGGCTCCCTGTGGTTTTTGTAAGTTTTGTTCCTTCTTTTCATTAAATATCTTCATCTACTCCACGCCTCTGCAGTTCTGCATTTGGGTCCACCACTCACCAATTATGACAAATAGGGTAATAAAAGCAGGATTTTATCATCTTCTGCCATAGTGAAACCGCTGCATTACCCCTTTTAAGCAAGAAGAGACAGAATAAAGCCATTCTCTTCACAAAGCAATATGGAAGTAAGGAAATGGCAGCCAACACTTCTACTTCTCAATAAATCTCAAAATGTTGATCCTTTAACTTTTTATCACATCCTGCACTACATGCAGTTTCAACAGCCTCTCAGTTTGGTGTCAGGCTGACTTGCCCTAATTTATATAATGAACCCCTTTCCTCTGTTGGTATAGCTAATACATCCACATTAAAATTTACATATCACCATTAAGGACTAAATTAATTGTGGAGCTTTTACACCACAGATTTAATTTTGAAAAGATGTGTGTTTTGTTAGTTGACGCTATCTTTCTTAGTCTTGAGGAGTAATTAGATTATCACTCAACTGATGGGGTTCCATCACATTACTTCACATTTACTGAACCACAGCAAACACACAACCACACACACATACAGTATGTTTTTCTATACTTACTGGGACTTTGCATTGACTTCAATTCATTCTTTTATTCATTTCTGTAGCCTTAACCTGAACATTGGGCTGAATAAGGAGCAGTCAGTCCCCAAAACATAATATGTGTTAGGAAAATGGATTTCACAATGTATTAAATGCAATTCCTCTCCATATCCCAACCCACATCACCACATACAAACAAATATAAACAAAGCCTCTACATTTTTCTTAAGCAGAAGTTGCATTCAGAAGCAGTAGGACAGAATGTCCAACAGCCAAAACAAGCCACATAAATCTTAGTAATTTATCTGTAAAAAGGCTGCACATGAGGTTATGTTGCTAACGTTGTTCAATTTATTTGATGATTGTTGAAAAACTTTCATAGAAGCCCTTAGTTGTGCTCAGTTTGATGCTTTGACCAAGCAGGAACAAAAGGATGCCAGAAGAAAAAGAACATTTAAAACAGAGCGACATGTTCTGTTACTTTAAGACGATAGAACCATATGTTGATGAGTCACCCTAACCTTCAGGTTTATATGATGTAAACTTTAACAACTAGGTGAAACCATTAAATAAGGAATGATTGTAACTGTTGTCTATTTATATTTTCAACAGCATATTTTAAAAGTAAATCTAGTCAGAGTCACAGAGCTAAAGATTCCTTTTGTTTCCACGAATGCAACAAAGATCTTCCACACACTGAATGTACAGTTCTGTGCAACGACATTTTTAACATTTGCATTTTTCATGTTAGAACCTAGAGATCAGGGCTGTTCATCAGGTTTTCATGTGAGATCCTTCAGTCAGTTTAGGTGTCAAAAGTTTGCACTACTTTGTGCTGCTCTGTGGAAAAAATCCTGTTAATATCATCATCATCATCATCATCCTCATCATCATGATCTCTTTATTCCAGACTCATAAGAAGGTCCATGTGCTTTACGGAAAATATATTTCAGTTTGTTTTATAATGTGATAAGACGTGAAAAAGGAATGAGGGAGCTGAGAACTTTTGCATGGCACTGCACTAACTAAATATTTCTGTATTCAAAATTCTGCTTAAGAGAGAAACCATGCTGAAAATGTCAATCTCCCTTTTACATGATTGTATCAAAAGATTATCTAAAGCTTTCTAGGGAATATTCAGTAAAGATTTTACATTTACGTCAGGAAATGGGGGCAAGGTCACTGAGACGATAATGAAGAGCCACAATGCAAGAAGAAAAATCTTTGGCTAAAAGGCCGGTGCTTGGAGATAAAACTTTAAAGCAAGATTGTATTTCAAGCAAAGAAAAGAAGGAACACTCGTGATCAAGAAACTATAATCTGATCTCTTTAGAAGCAGAGAAGAATCAGGGATTGAACCGCATTTCTCTTTGCCAGGCTTTAGGGTCTGATCCGAGTATGTAACTTATTCAGGACATCATCCCTGCTTCACAGCTGGCTTCCAAAACAATCTATCTTCAAACATCCGTCATTCTCTCACGCCTTTTCATGCTATTCTGCACAAACAAGTGAAAGGAAAAGCTGGGGAGAGGGGAGTAACACATTAGAATGAGAGATTAGGAAGATGTTATCTACATCTGTGCATACCCCTATCCAAACTATTAATCAAAGTTTCATTTTCTCCTTCATCATGAGGACTGCTAAGTCCTTTAGGAGATGAGAGAATTACTACGTCCTTACCTCTGTAAGCTCTTCATTTCTGCAGATTTAAAACAGCATTGTGTCAAAGCTCACAACGGGCCGGCAGCCTCACTTTGTTCTAAAAGCATTAGTCTCCTAATCTCTTCGTTTTTGTGTGTGGTAACAGGAACGTTGAAACGAAGCCACAACCGCTCAAAGTTGAAATGGTGAATAAATCAAATCTGCTCAAGCAGATTATACATGTGGCAAGATTAGGGCAAACGACATATCAGTAAGGGTCCACTTTTGCTTGTTTCTCAAAAGAGTGAGTTTTATTGTAATTTCGTTTGAACTTCCCAAACAACTCTTAGTATTTAATGATTCCTGGGCAGTGGGTGCTGTTGGTGCACTGATAAACAGGTGCTGCTTCCATTCTCTTCCCACTTTTTAAACAGAACAAATCCAGAGAGGCTGTTTTCAGTTTAATTATTAAACCCATCTTAGCTGGAGTGAATCTATAAACCTGCTGTGTTATTTCTACAATGCATCGCTTTTGTTAACGACGTTTGCACCATTCTGTGTGTGAGCCAATAATTGCCAATAGCAATAATGCTGGTTGGGAGCACCTTGAAAGTGATTGTTTTAGTTACAAAGTGTGATATGACTCTGTTTACATGTCAGTTCCACAGACAAGGACAATTACCTCTATTGTCCGGGTCCATATGGGGCAGTTAGTCGACCAATTACAAACAAGCGTCCCTGTCCTAGATCTTGAAGGATAATAGAGACAGTAATTATGATGTGTTCATTTTAATGTGCTTTTATTGACAAGCATAGTAGCAGTCCAGCCTTTGCCACCCGCCCTCCCCACTCCCAATTGTAACTGCTTGTGAAAGCAGCTTTGCAACTCAATTAGCTTTGACATTGTATTTGACTCTAATAGATCCAGGTAAAAGTCAAGAAATACTACGCAGTGTAGCAGTTTTAAATAGACCACACTGAATAAAAGAATAGCATTTCTATTTTTGTGTTATTGATTGATACTTCATATTTTTTTACATTTGTGAGACATTCATCAGCATCCCTCAATGAAGAATTATAATATTAGTCCAAGATATGGAGCCAAGGCTTTTCATTTACCTTTTCCCCTCCTTGCTTATGCTTCCTATTAACCTCTTTATTGAGACTATTATTGAGCTGGAACTCTCTTTATCACTGCACTTCACTCTGGACAGTAAGTCTTTAACAATCCTTTTATAATGCATTTTTTTCTTCTGTGTCCTTTTCTTGTCCTTTAGATCTTTTTAGTTTTATTACTTGGTCTTTATACTAGGAATGTCTTTCTCCCCTCACTTCCATCCTTTTTCTTTCCTCTGTCTTCCTCTGACACTTTAGGTCATGGTCGGCCTTTATAACCATGTGCCTTAAATGCTGTTTAACCTTATCTCTGCCCATTTTATGGCTTCTTTATGAATGATGACATAAAACCCTCAGCACTGTCCCGCAGCTCCTGCAACAAAGCAGCTCAGTTTTTCTTTCTAACTATGCTCCTGCTTCCTCTTCTAAAAGGTGCACTTGGCACGCAGTACATCATGTAGCAATCCCACTTCTCAACATACAGGTACGCACATTACAGCCGAGTTGCTGACAAATAGAGACAAGGATGGCCAGTCACATGATTCAGCCAGCCCACGTCCCATGTGCTCTCTCTCAAAGGACACTGACGTCATGTGCAGAACCAGAGCTGGTGCAATGACTGTGTCAATGTCACCTTATGTTCTGCTTAGCTGTTAGCATCGTGTGATACTGCTCTCACCATCACTAGACCCACCGCCTAGAGTGTGGCAAGGTGGAAGCAGCAGAGTGGGTGACAACTCATCCTAAACCACCACTGCTGGAGCTAACGATGTGCATCCTATAGTGGCATGAGTGTTAGTCTATTTGTGTGCGGCTATTCACATGTTGAGTGCTTGTGTGCCGTTGCCTCTGTGGGTGTCATTTTTAATGTGTTTTCATTTAGTCTTGCAGTAAAGACATTGTCCATTAACCTCTTAATATAATTCTAACCTATTTTAACCCTGCAGTAAAGGTGAGATCACAAGAATAACCTAAATAATGAACAGACAATGTTTAGCACCTCTTCTTACTCCATTGTATGAATGCCATCTATTTGGTACTGTGTGCCATATTAGAGAACCTGTTCAAAATTATTTAGCTGAAAGGAGAAGGATCTGTGTATGTTCAGGGACAGTTATGACTTCATGGATATTATCAGTGTGTCTTAAATGAGAAAATCTACATATTTACAGTTCATTGCAGGGAAAGATGGGAAATGATGACTCATTACTGTCTGGGCTTCATACATTTTAGTTTATGAAAACACATGAATTGCATCCACAAAAGCATAAAGTCTATTGCAGCTTATGTTTATAACAAGAATATTATAAACATAAGTTCATTATGTATCAATATATGATTTACATACTGTATATCAAACATGTTTCTTTCTTAACTCACTGCTGTTAAGTTTGGACAAAAACATGTAAAACTATGAAAATTCCGATCTTTAATATAGAAAAGACTGACCAAAGTTCTTCCAAAAAAAAATAAAGTTTCTTATACTTTATTTTCATAAGTGTAAGTGTAAACTTATACTTTATACTGACAACACACATTTTTTTGTTCTATAAATGCCTGGTGTGTAGAATCAGTTTGAGAGAAAAAAATAGGTGAATGAAATACACCTGAATTATCAGCCTGTACCTTTTTGGTCACTTTGGGGTTTGTTTTTTTATATTTGGACAGTTTTTTATTATTTATTTTGTTGTTGTTTTATTGGATATGACCAAAGCTGTTTAATGGAAAAAAAAAGAAATAATAATAATAATAATGTGCTTACATATGATTATTTAAATTTATTCTATGTAATTTTTTTCTCTTTTTTTACTTCTAACACAGCAAGAGCCAAGTGCTTATGAAAATAAAGTGCTTATTCACTTTATTGGCAAGAGCACATCTTACATCACAAAGAAACCGATTTCCTTGCTAACGTCACACTGTGGCATAACAATGCTTTTAGGAATATTGTTAAGTGATCATATGTTTGCTCAACTCCATGAGCACAGGCGAGAGAGGAAGAAATAAGTAGTGCCTGTACTAACGCTTTACTGTTGTGGAAATACCAAATAGCATCAGCGGAAAACCTTCGAGCCACTGTCAAAATTATCTTTCTCAGCGAGTCCCCATAGCGTTGTAGGGTGGTATGAACAGCCTGTGGGCTGGACTCTCAGTGGTAGCTCTGCTTGGAACTTCGACAAATTGTCTCATCACAAAGTTGCAAAATTGTTGTGGTGCAGATGCTGAATAAATAAGTACATCAACAGCATCAAAGTAAAAAATAAAAATAAAAAAACTGATCTGGCACAGTGCCTAAGCTTCTTTTTCCTCGTGTCTATTTATTTATGCTTTGTCATATGCAGTTGCCAGGATACGACTCCTGTAATACACGGTCCTAATTGTTTTGACTGAGTAACAAGTTGTTTATTATAGGCACCTTGTTCTGTGTTGTTATTCGAGTCATGCAAAAGCCCGGTGGATTAATTTGAGTGTGTATGTGTGTGTTTTGGGTGAGCTTTTTTTGTGGGTGGGAGTTTAAGGGGGGCCAAAGGGGTTTGTGATGTCGAGATGAATGCCAAGCTATGGTGAAAGAGAGCATTTCTTCTAATTTATTCCAGTTTATGCCTCTTAACTTCTATCAGCTATTGTTGAATTTGCAAAAGAATGTAGAATATCTGTGTCTAAGTAAAGTACTTACTTAGACACAGTATTTTTTTGGTATGACACAAGTACAGTACATATTTAACAACATTTATTTTACACTACTTAAAATGTCTGAAGTCTTGACATGCGAATTCTTAAAAATATTCATGATGAAAGTTATGTTGGAGTTAACTGTGGCAATGCACCATTGTGTGCTAAATTTGTACTTATTTTACACAATCTGCAGGGCTGATCAGATTAAACCATTATATTTTTAACGTTTACATAATGTAGTTGAAGATACGGCAAGTATGTTACAGCAGCAGTGTTAGTCCTGGTAATTTGATATACTACAATTGAAAGTGCTTGTCAATGACAACAAATGAACCCATAACCACCATCATAATTAACAGTGGAGTGTAAAGTTTAAGTACAGTATTACTGCCAGAGATGAAACATGACAACCAGGCTACTCAAAAGATTACTACCCAGTGGAAAGTCTTTCCTGTGAATTTTAAAGGAACCTTAGAGGAGAGATACCCTTTCATATAAAGTCTAAATGCAAAAGGACTAGTGCCTTTCTCTAACATTCATTGTGGGTGAAATGGTAAATGGTCTGTACTTGTGTAATGCTTTATCAAGTCCAGAGGACCCCAAAGCACTTCACCCATTCACACACACATTTACACATTGATGACGGTAAGCTACTCCATTGTACTTGGCCTAGGGCAGCCTGATAGAAGCAAGGCTGCCATGTGCTGGAACCGCCAGGCCCTCTGACCACCACCAGAGACAAGGGTGAGTGAAGTGCCTTGCCCGAGGTCACAACAACTGGTTACAGGACAGGTTTGACCTGTAACTTGTTAGTTGCAGGAAGAACTTCCACCTCTTGAGCCAGCGTTATGAAGTTTGGTCCACCCTGGACATTTGGGTCCTTTTGAACAGGCCATAATCATTTTGCACTTTTTTGTATTATGAAAACTTTAACATGAACATCGACAACTGAGGCCATATAGTCTGAGCCTGTAGCTTTGTTTTTCAGTTGGCCTAGACCTGGGGTGTCCAAAGTCAGTCCTCAAGGGTCAGTATCCTGCATGTTTTAGTTCTCTCCCTGGTTCAACACACCTGGATCAAATGATGGCTCATAAGAAGTCCTCTGCAAAACATTGACATGTCGAGGAGGTAGTAACTACCACCAGGGACAGAACCGAAACCTGCAGGATATGCTGGTGACTAAGTATTGCATGATCTCCCAACAGATAGAAAATTGCAGACTTCTGCCCAGGTCCCTCTTGAAAATGAAATCCAGATCTCAATGGGGTTTACCTGGTTAAATAAAGAAAATTTAAAAAATATATATTTGGCATCCTTCACTCACTGCTTTTTTAATTGTTCCCATTTTTGATTTACTCTTTGTAGAGTCATGGTCTTTAAACTGTACATGTTTTTAAGGTCTCCTTATTAGTTAATCAAGCTTAGTGTCACCAACAGCAACTGGATGTTTCTTGCCCTTTGAATTCACATTGAATTAGACATAAAAAGATAGTTACCTTTTCATTATAACCACTTTTTTATTTTATGTCAGCTAAATACAGATGGGGGCTAAAACATCAAGCATTCTCGTAAAGTCTAATGAAAACCAAGTGTCTTCATCAAGGTCTTAACTCAAGGCATGTAAGAGAATAAAGCTCAAACAGGATTTACTTAACTTTTTATTGTCATATTAAAATTATTTCTTTGATTAATTTACTAGCAGATTCATTTGAAAAATTTATAATCTTTTGACAGCCTTTATTTATAGTCTTTTTAATTAACCTACAGGCTACCAGTAATTATAGCAATATTATCATCATTAAATTGCCATTATATTAATTTGCTTCTATTAAGCTCAGTTCAGATAATCGCTAAAGGAAGAAAAAAAAAGAGCGACTTTTTTCTGGCTCTGCAACACTTGTAATAATGATCACGGTGTTTCTCAAACCCTGGAAATAACACAAGAGGCTTGCTTACAGAGGTAGATTATTGTCTGGTCACAATTCAGAATTAATGATTGTGGGAGTGTCCGGTTCTGCATCCAAGATTTCCAAACTGCACTGATATTCATCCACAGGCACAACCAGATAATTTTAATAATGACCAAATCAGACTGCCAGGAGAAGCACATTAGCAAAGAGTCACAAACAAATGGACATGTTCATAATCAGGAGTCTGTAATACAAACAAGACACAGCTGTTGCTCACTGCAATAACAATAACACGGGTCACAAAAGTATGAACCTGATTCACCCTACGCCATTGGGTCTGTTTTGTGAAATAACTTCTGATTTTGCCAATTTGTTTTTCAAAGGTTTTAATGTTCTAAGATCTAATTTTATATACAACTCCCTCCATACGTATTAGCTCTTTTGCAAAGGATGTGTTAAAAGCCCTAAAATTAATTCATCTTTAATTGCCGTGTTGTCACCCTGAAAGTTTTTGAAAAATTCTACCGTTTAGTTTGAGGAAATGTATTGAGAGGATGAGAAACATGCACAAAAAGAAATTGTATTGTATTTTTTAAAATAAAATCACAAATACAACATTTTATGATAACTTATAGAATATGTAAAGGTCAAGGGTCAGCAGCCTTTAGAATAGAAATAACCTCTGTTTGACTGCACACTTGTAGACCCTATCTCACCCTTAAAATGAAAAGAGAAACAGCAGGATTTATTATAATTATATATTTTAAAAATGTTATCTTCCGATGTTAGAGAATTCCTACTTATGTTATATCTAATTTATAGTTTTAGAATAAAATAAATATCCACTATTTACATCAAAGGATAAAATACACTTATTAAGACTGAATTAGGGCAATCTATCACTTCTAAACTTCTAAACCAGCCTTTCCTTCTTGCTCTTCATATAAATAGTTATCCATTGCTCTGTCATTAATTATCAGTTATTAAGTGTCACTGTGAACAAGCTAAAGGGCCACATGTTGCAAACCCCGGGCATAGGCCTTAAGTTTTCTCCTATAACATTTCACAAAGTTGGAGCATTCAGAATGATGGATCTTTGTCCATTCTTCTCAGCAAAACCGTAGGTGTAAAGAGTTCAGAGCGCTGATCTTCTCTTATGCACTCCACTGTTTTTTGTAGGATTTAGGTAAGGGGGACTAAGACAGATATCAAAGAAGATTAATTTTCTGTCTTGTGAACCATTTCTTAATTGATTCAATTGTATGTCTTTGGCCATTGTTCAACCTATTTTCAGTTTCTTTCAAATGTGAAGTGTCCATGATACCATAACAAGCTTCCAAGGGGCTTTGGAAGAGACACAGTCTGTTATCAAAGATCCTCTGTCATAATAGCATAATAGCAGGCTTGAGTTGTTTTTTTATTCAACCCATGTTTCATACACACCCAGCTAGAGAGCCAGCTGCTGTAAGACCCAATGGTCTCATCTGATCAAAGCCCATAGTTTATGTTTGTAATGGTTGGAAAGAAAATGTAACTCCTTGGCTTTTCCCTAACATGCTAATTACTTTGGCATGCTGATGGCAACAACCTTAATAGGTTGTCGTAAAAACTCTGTAACCCCAAAGTATCGCTGTTTTCTGCACTTCTCCAATAGTGAATTTTAGAGATTTTTAAAATTTTATTTTTACGTTTCTTGGCATCCTGCTGAAGATTCAAAGTTCCAAGATGATCTCAATCTTCAGCCTTGATTGTTACAGTTCCAGGTTTATCAAGCTTGTTAATTATTGCTCTGCGTTAATATGTGGATGTTTTAAGGTAGCTGATTTCTTGATTTACAAAAATCAGCAAATGTATGCTTTTCTGGCATGATGTTCTTTTGTCCTTGCTATTTTGAATGTTCCACTACAGGGAAATAGGAAGCCACGTATCATTATGTACAATGTCTGTATAAATGAGAAACATATTTAGTTACATGGTCCATCACAGGTTGGAAGCACATAATACAGTAATATTACAGAATCTAAACCAACAAGCTGCATCAATGTTACAAATAAATTTGAAACAACAGTAAAATGCAGAATCAAAGAAACAAACCAAAGTCTAAAATTAAAAGGATTCATATTCTATATAATTCAAGAATTGGTAATGAGACTGATCTAAATCTTGATTTTTTTTTTTCATGATTTTTATGTTGTTCTTGCTGACATGTGTTCAGAGATGAACGGTGTGATGTGACAAGTGCAGTTGCACTAACTCATTGTTGTGTTTTACCATTGTTTTATGACATCAAGTGCAGTGTAAAAAGGTTTAGTTGAGATTCAAAAAAAAAAGGGCAGCCTTTGTGGAAAAAAATATTTCATCAAACCCAAAAGACAAACCAAAAGAATTGAAAAACACAACGTTCAAATTGATGGTGTAATCGTAACAAATCTCCAAACATACTGTAATACAGTCTTGACTTTGTGGAAAAAGTAAAACAGAATTAGCTTGGAAGCAACTCGGCTAACAATGGAGAGGATTAGACAAAGAATGAGTGAAAAACTAGATTCTATGTACTGCAAAGAACACAGCAGACAAAGACAAAATCTAAGTAAATTAAATCTACCATGCATCAGGTTTTGTGCTAAGTAACTCAGTGCTGAAGCTTGTGAAAACATAATTAGTTATACAGGATAAAAAAAACAGCCACCAACTGTTAGAGCTTACCAGAACTGAGAGAGAATTATAATGTTCTCTCTTCGACACTGACTGGTGAAAAATGAAAAAAAAAATCATGGATAAAATGAAAGACATGAACTGACAAGAGCTACATGATCCTTAATTTTTGTCACACACAGTCAGGAATTAATTTTTTGAAACTAAAATGTGCCAAATGTCTATTATAGTCATATTTTGAATTTAGAATTCATTCTGCATCCACTTTATGATTTTTTTCTACATACGGCTTTCAAGACGCATCTGCTTTAAATTTCTGCTGCCGTACTAAAGCTCTGGTCAAAATATTTGGAAAAACCTGACATGCAGTCTTAATTTTTTATTTTGTTGCTGTTTTTCCTGTTCTTTGCCCACCAAATGCAGAAATCCCAGTGGTAAAAAAAAAAGCTTTGCAGTGATGTTTTAGAATGAATTGTTCAGTGAAGCTACTGGAAATGTTTCCAATTTAAAACATGTCATATGCAAGTTATTTCACTTGTTTATTTGTGGTATCTCCATTTTAAATTAGCCTCTACATAAAACATCTTAACTTGAGGGATGTTGATTTTTTTCCTCTACTGAAGAAAATGTTGTTTCTGCTGGCTGCTTCACATCTCTTTAAATTTACCCCCTATCTAAGATTGGAAAATTAACAAAGTTGATTATTTTAATTAAATAAAAGTATTTACGTTGAGTATGTACGTAGTTTATTACTTTAATCTAAAAAAAAATCTACGGGTCACCACAAATACTGGGACTAAACAAGGTACACAGTAGATACTTGGTAGATGTATTACATGGTTTTCAGTGTTTCCATAGCTGTAACAGGTAGTTATCTTTTACTTTAGGTTCGCTAAAAAACTATGGAGGAACTTCAGAAGTCTCCAAATTGGAGTCAACCTGTGTGCACGTTTTTTTTTTTTTTTTTTCAGAATTTGTAATTTTATAATTAATTCCCCAAAAATTATTCTGATGATGTGATTATTAATTTATTCTTAGGTAATCAAACACTAGGTCATAAAGCTGTGTTGACTGGCCAATGATCCTGAATTTCTAAAGCCCTTCAGACTGGATGAAGCAGCAACAAAGCCACTTCAGTCAGCATGCATCCATTTCTGGATTCCTCTTTCATCTCTCTCTCAAAATTAAAACTAAGTAATGACATTCATTGCCGTGGGCTACTTAAAGACATTGAAGTCACAGAGGAGATTGAAACAACTTTACATACATTGTTGTGCCAATAGAAAATTACTTCCTGTTTATACTTGTCAGTCAATTTGAGCATGAGGGAGGCAAGTGTGAGTTTTGCATGCAAATACCTTTGCCCGGGCTCCAGGAAAGCATCCAGTTTATTTAGAATGCAACTCAGACTCTGTGGAATGTACACAAACATGAAGTTATGGTTGATGAGCTGAGCACTGTCCTTCAATTGAATCCGAGCCAGCCAGCATGTGACAGGATTACCAACTTTGCCCTTTCCAAGTCAGACCCTTTGTTCTTTTAGGTAACTTTGCAAAGCTGATCCCTTTTAATGTCTTTCTAAAATATTTTCACGAAGGCAGAGCAAATGTAAAAAGGAAAAACACACCTGTTAAAAAGACAGTGATGAATGATTATAAATATTTTTCCAGATTTAAAGAGACAAATGAAATCATCTGCACAATTTAAATGAAAAAATAAAAATGTCTGCTGAAAACACAGAAGTATATATTTAAAACTGCCACAATGTGCACACTCCTAAACTATTACTTTGTTGAAGAAGTAGTTCAGTATCCCACATCTTGACTTGGCAACATTTCTCCAATCTACCCTGTAAAAGTTCACCTTTCAGGTTGTGAAGAGATTTCTTGTGAACAACTCTTCTCAGGTAAATTTTCCCTTTTTTCAGATATGCCCATATTGCTTCCTATCAGAAACAAACTTTTAAAGTTAAATATAATCTGCCATGTGAATTAATAATTTTCAGCTTATTTGTATATATAAACCAAAGACATTTTTAACTGGTAATTTGTTATTATTTGCCTGGAATGTCCTCCTCAGGCTGGCAACCAGGTTGGTCAAACACACTAGTGTCATGTATCTCATGTTTTCATAAGTTTTTGTCTCACGTCAGCCAGTAAGGTTGTGTATATGACACTCTGCCCAAACTGATCCCACAACTATTGAGAAGTAAAGGTCCTGGAGTCAGGACTTGGGTTCTGTAGGGTTGAGTGTTGTGATCTTGATGGATAGAGATTTGTCCATAAGGGTTAAGAGATGTAATTTCAATTGGTGGCAGAATCTACAAACCTACTGCAGCTTTATTACTGTTTACATTTGTCTGTCTCACTTTCTCTTTCAGTTGACATATGCAGGATGTGTTATGGTAGAAAAAGTTCAGAAATTATTGTCAAGTTTTTTTTACAACACACACCCTGGGAATCTATAAAGGGCAAGTAAACTTTTAATATCCACAACAGTTTTCTTTCACTGATGCTTGAAATATTAAGAAACCAATTACACAGACATTAATCTGTTTTTAGGGAATAAGCCTGAACATTACGTTTTTCATTAAAAAGACTAAAACTTTGATCAAATAGATCTTTGTTAAAGAGTTGTATTATTTAAGTTATTATTAAAGATAAAAATGCAATTGATTTGTCACAAATTTTTGAATGTATCCAGCTAAATGATTTTAGGATTATTTCGGAGTGGAATTTATGCTTTGCAGCAATGAGTAAAAATTTTCCTTTTCTTTCTTTCTTTCCAAGGTCCATAAACCTTCCGTTCATGACACACAGTTTCAGAGGTTTTGTTAAATTCAGCCTTGAGCCAGTGGTACCATAATTTTCAATAAGACAGTTTTCAATGTATCTTTTCAATTACTAATTTTTTCTTTGAACCTGTGATTCATGATTATTTTATGATTGAAAAGAAATTACCTTGCTTTTATTTGTTTGGAAATGAGTTAAATACTGTTCATTGCTGGTGTTAATTTCCCACAAGAAGACTGCAGATTTCTTGTTTATATTTTTCAAACGCTTGCTTCAATGTTTTCCTATTGCCACTTCTGAGTTTTCATTATGGTAAGGTTTGGTCTCTAGTGTTAAAAATGTAACCTCCTTCCATGAGCACGCTGGAAAAATAATTTCTTCTAAAATTGTTCTACATTTTTTCTTCTGTCATAGCCATTATATTAGCTCCACTCCCTTTTCTGACTGCTGAAACATCCCCACACAATAATGCTGCCATCTTCAAATTTGACTGTAGGGATGCTATTAATGAGCTGATCCCCAGTGTCTGGTTTCTTGCACACATGCGGTTGGGAAGTTTGGCTAAGTAGCTCAGTAATTGTTTCACCAGACCAGGGGACGTTACTTCTCACAGTCGATGAGTCATTAGTAATCCTGGCAAGTTGTCAGCACTGTTTCTTGTCACTGTGAATCCCAAATTTGATAGGATTTTGAAAAATTCAAGCATGGTCTAAATAACTATTGTAACTGGAAGAGGTAGTTGACAAGTTGTGATTTTTGCTGCTTGAGTTTGGATCAAAATCAAAAAGAGCCCAACAGATGTGTACAGATGCTTGACTAAAACTGAATTGTCACACAGTTGTTGAATTTGGTACAAGAGCTGAAAAAGGGAAAAGATTGATCAGTTTTAAAAATTTTTACATTCACAGTGCAGTTCTAACATGTAAATTTTGTTTCTTTAAACTCACTCAGATTCGTAGTATTAGTGACAACTGTATTGAAAACTATTAAAGATTTGCTCTGCTAATTGTGTCCTGCATATAGGTTATGCTATAATTTGTGAAATACGATCATTTAAATATGAGTTATATTTTTAAGTATCAACATGTTGATTATTGCAGGAATATCTTGTTTACTTAAACATTGTTTACTGTGACGTTACTGCAGCAGTTCCTTGGAATCACTTGAGTTCTATTTTACAAGGTCTTTCAGGCTTCTTCTGCATTTGATCATATTTTTCTTTATGAAGCTTTTACCAAATTATGAATTTTAAAATCAATCACATTTATTAGCTTTATTGGCTGTGGTTAGGTCACAGCAGTAACAGATTCATGATGTAAATCCACCCATCAGTCTCACTGGCAATACTTTCCAACTCATTCTGAGGGACCCAAGACGTTCCCAGGCCAGAAGGGTTATACAGTCCCTCCAACGTGTCTGCTATGGGGCTTCCTCCTCCCAGACCTGAAAAACCTCCAAAGAGAGGTGCTCATGCTGATCAGATGCCCTTTTGATGTGGATATATAGGGACTTTACTTCAAGCCTCCCCCGGATGAAGGAACCGCTTCACTATATTCCCAAGGCTAAGCTAGGCCAGCCTACAGAGGACATTCATTTCGCCGGCTAGTATCCAGGATCTCATATCAGCTGTAATTCCTATCTCATCACAGTAGGTGAGGGTTGGAACCTAGACAGACAATAAATTGAGAACTTTGTTGTTTTTTTCTAAGATTTTTTTATGATCACAACAGGCTGGAGAAGCACCTGCATTAAAGCTGATGAGGCCCTGTCAGTCTGTTCCATCCTACCATCACTCATAAAAGTCAAGATACTTGAAGTGCTTTATGTCACTCCAACATTTTTAGTTGAGAACAATGGCCTTGCTACAAACCGAGCTGGGCCTGTGGATATGCGTTCACTCCGTAGTAGAGCCGGGCTGCTGAAGTAGAGCCAGTGGAAAAGGGGTAATAGTAAAACCTACTTGTCACTCATTTGCTTCAGTGCCAAATGGAGGTCATGAGCAGAAGATTCAACCACATCATCTGCAAAATGGAAATATATGACCATGAGGTTCCTAAAGCAGACAAATTCATCTGCATGACTTTGAATCACAAACAGGATCTGGACAGCGCTTACTGGGAATATATCGTAAAATATTTAAATTATATTATCTCCTCTATTGATTGTATTCTGTTCTCTACACCTAAAGTACATGTGAAAACATAGAACTTTACAAGATAAGAAATATTGATTTTAAGTTTGCTATATGACAAAGAATAAAAACAACACCAAACAAAACTCTGCATAATATCAAACTTTTTCTAAGCGAAGGGTAATCCAGTGAGAGCCTAGATGAGCTAAAGAACATCCTTGCAGCAGGCCACTTCTGACTTTGAAAGCGACATGGAGATTACAGCAATCCAAACACCTGCCCTCTCAATGTGGGGAGGGACAAACATAAATCAGCGGAGGTCTTTTTTTAAGATGCTTTTTTCCAGTTCTACCATAGACAACCGTTTTTAATGGCATGAAACCAGAGAGTGTGTATTTCTGCT
Source organism: Xiphophorus hellerii (assembly GCF_003331165.1). Classification (NCBI taxonomy): domain Eukaryota; kingdom Metazoa; phylum Chordata; class Actinopteri; order Cyprinodontiformes; family Poeciliidae; genus Xiphophorus; species Xiphophorus hellerii. The sequence goes on from NC_045675.1 coordinate 21,746,602, forward strand.
CTCCAGTTTCTTTTGTTGTAAGCCCTCTAAACCTTCAGAAAATGTGGTGGTTGGTGAAGAGTTTTACAGTCCAAACAAAAAGGCAAGGAGCAATGAATGACAGCTGGTGGGGGTCTGTCACAACAGACTAAAGCTTGACCACTTGTGCGCTCAGGTTTTATGTGGGTTCTTCTAGGATTCAAACCCCTCACTGAGCAGCTCCAGATAATCACATCAAGATGAGAAATTTCTAAAATGGGTTATATTGATATGTATGCAGTATTACATCACTGGCCAAGTTTATAAATGCATTGTGGCAATGGTACAATAGTTTGCTTTTAAGTGGTTTATAAATCATTTTTGAAACAAATGATATCATTTAGTAGGTTTAGGCTTGGTTTCTGACAGACCAATGTGTTGTACTGAAACAACTTTCAGCCAGTTTCCCAAAGGGAAGTCAAAGTTGATTTTTTCAAACCTAAACATTTGTTTAAATTAATACAAGTTTCATAAATAAAACCTTCTACTTTTTTCAGTGGCTTTATGGCCTAATCTAACTGTTCCTAAATTTGTTGTAGGCCAGTGATTATATTTAGTCATAAACATTAAACTGCCCAGGAGAAAGCTGGGAGACTAAAGTGTTTTAGTCCAACACTTTAATGCATAAAGTGTTGGACTAAAAATGTCCTTAGCTTTAGCCAGAGTCTGAGTTGCTGACTCACACTAATTGGAGCTTCTTTAATGAGAAGTTCTAGTGTTTGTAAGTGGTTGTGTCAAGAAAGGAAAAAGCTGATTGGAAAGTCAATGGTTATGGCTGTTCACCTCTCTGGGCTTTGTTCTTCATCACCATTGTCGTATACAGTGTTAATGGTCCAGTCCGCATTATTCTCAGACATCAAAGAAGAGACTCATTTTCTGACTCTTTAGCGAAGACCTGATGAAACAGAAGCTGAAGAGGAGCATGTGCCTTTTTCGAGTGAGAGAGGGAATGATGTTGTCGAGGGATAATGTGTTTTTGTTGCTAAGAAACTGTCTGCAAATCAGAAGGAGAGAAAATGATCAACATTATAACACTTTATAGGATCTTGTACAATTGGAAAGGATTCTTAGAGGACTCTGTAGAACTAAGTTGTGCATGAGTGAATGAAATAAAGGTGTACTCTGTTGAAGGTTGTGATCACTTTGAAACATAAGAAATTGTTAAAATGGAAAAGAGATTGCTGTTGGGTTCAGCTGAAAAAACAAACAAAAAAAACACTTGTTTGGTTATCATTTTGTCTACATAGAAAGTTGTAAAAGTATTTGCATTGCCTTTAATCAATAACAACTGGAAAATCATTAGTTTAGTCTGGATTTCTTATTTATTACGTTATGTTTTCATCATCTAAAACTGTTTGAATTGCCTTGTTCCTGGAATGTGCTACACAAATAAACTTGACGACAATGATTAATGATGATGACGATGAAGATGTCACTGACTGACTTTTACAGTCTTTTAACAACAGATGAGATCAGTCTGATTGAGTGCCATGTATATAAGGATGGCAGCATCAGGTGACATTCTAGAAATGAACACAGTTCTAAAACAACATACGTCTAAAGATTCGGTGCAGACACACAAACTGTTCTGTAAGAGAGTGCGAGCAACTGAAGTTACATTTGGGCAGCCATGTGAAGTTCAGTGAATAACAGAGTGACCTGTGCCCTTTTTGGTTAATCAAACACCAAATACCCTTTCCCAGTTTTTGATTTTTTTTGAGAATTTACAGCAAATAGTGACAGACCCTAGGTACTATGGCATTAACTGAGGATCCAAAATATCAATAAATTTGCAAAAATGAAAATATGTTACATAGAAAGTTTGTTGTAATATATTGTGTGAAGACAGGTATGATAGTACCATTATGACTGCAATTCATTATAATAGAATAATTGAATAAAAAGTTTAGCATAGTGTGAAGTCTGTGCACTGATACTATATTGAATGTTCATGCTACCATACTTGTGTGCCAGATAATATAGCAGTTTGCTATAGCGTTAGTATAAATGCTTTTTGGACTATTAATTTGAGATGAAAGTATGGTGTTACTAGATGACTCTGGAACAAAGCTCCCAGAGACATTCCATGTTTAGAAAGTAAAACATCTCAATGGATTTCTGACTGTTTTTTGTGGAGAAAGACTTGCATAATCTGCCACCAAAGATCTTCAGGGAGATTCATCCAAATACCCGTTTGAGGGACTTTTGCTTGGTTTTACTTACACATATGTCAGCAAATTCCTAACATAAAATAGTCCTGTGCAACTATTCGGGTGATATCATAACCCTTGTTACTCATGATGAACTGATGTTTGAGCTGTTGCTGTTTTGCATGTTTCCAAAGTAATCCCTCCTGTTATGAACTGTGCATTCATAGTTGTTTTAAAAGTCAGTTTTTTATTATGTTGATTATAAACTTAGAACTTCCTAAAAATATTTCCATTTTTAACTTGCCATGGACATATTCATTTTGTTCTGATGGGGGGAAACAGACTCGGACAGAATTTGAGTGGCTAATCTTGGCACAAGCTCATTACAATATATATCATGACAGTTCATAAAAAGTCATTTGATTTTGTTTTTTTTGAGACGGGAGAAAGGGGGTGTCTGTTTCAGTGACATCAAAGACAAAGCAAACGAATATTCTTTCATTCTGGTCACCAGAGGGCCATCTCCTATAATTAAGAATTTAAAATGGATGGTTAACTCTGATTAAAGTAATTACTGTTAACAATATCATTGTCTTTCGCTATTAATCTTTAAGGCAGTTCTATAGATAAAGTCTGCTATGATTTAGTAACTCCAAAAACATCAATAAAACATATCTGCCATATAAGGAACTGTTATGTGCAGGAACATTAATGATGCAAGAGAAACCAAATATTTATGTACACTCTGAATCAGAAATACAATACACACAGAACCTTTTTCTCTCATCATTTGTAATTAAATCAGACAAAATTTTTAATTTCTTAGGTCAGCCAGGCTTACCTAATTTTTTTTTCTGTATGATAGAATAATAGGGGACATATTTTCATGGGCTATTTTGTAACTATATTCCAACTCAAAAGATTACCTTATCCATTATCCATGCACAAAACTCCCAAATGTTTGTGGATATTTTGACTAGTTACTTGGAAAGAAATTATGTAACTGAATGAGGAGGCTTGTAACTCTTTTGCTCAAACATCTTTTATGTTCTGTCCACAAATTTATGTGAAGCTGAGATAATGGACTTATGACGGAAATCCCAAAATAGTGATTTGCTAACATCTTAGACTGGCTATTGCCTTCCTACACTATTCTGCTCGATTCAAATCTCACTTAAAACACAATCTGTCTAAGATTGTGCTTAAAGCACTACCGGAGAGAGACTCGGATTCTCTACGGTAGAATTCCTACCAGGTCGATCAGCAAACAGAAGGAGAAGTTGTGAACGATATTGATTTTCCTTGCTGTTTTACAATCGTAGTTTCAGCAATGGCAGCATAGGAAATGCACAAAGCTGTTCAGTCCGTGTTGGTCACGCTTCCAAATACTGAATAAACATTAACAGCCGCCTCGATCAGATTGGCACTTCCCTTTTTGAATTGACAGATAGTTGTTTACAGTGCAGGCAATTTCTGGTAAACTTCCTGGCGGCAATCTGGCACTTTAGATACATCAAACATTAGGGATCAGCTATAATTTCAACCTCAACAGAGTTCATGATTCCAGGAAGCAATTGTTTCTTGATAGTCGAGAACCCAGACCCTGTTTACTACGCAAAGTGTAGAGCAAGGGGCTGGTATTGACCAGGCTCCGTCCTCATTCCAATTTGTAACTAGTGATGAAAAGCAACTTGATTACTGATTGCTGGTTATTCCTTGAAAATGTAACTTAGTTATTTAACTGACTACTAGATCTTAAAAGCAATCAAGTTACATTACAAGTTACTTTATTAGTACTTACACAGCCCCCAACACCGCAACATAAAATTGACAATCAGGGCAAGACGACTGGATTCAAGGACAGCACTTCTTCTATTCCTTTCTGTCTGACTAACTTCTTCAATTCTGCTCAAGTTACTGGTTGTGTACTGAAAATCAGGTTTTGTTGTTTGGGTGGATGGGGGTCCTCCTGCATTTTAGTCCCAGCTCTCTGCTTCAGTGGGACTTGCTCTGTCATTTTGACTGTGCCATGCTGAGACTCCAGGTGCTTCTTTAAATTTGATGAAATATTTTTGAAGCCAGATAGTTTGATAGGTTAGAAGGCTATTATTGTAGGACTAAAAGATTCTGTGCAGGTTTTATAAATTGATTTCAGACAGTAAAAAACCCCAACAACAACAACAAAAGAAAATGAATTGTAAAAGAAAAAAAAGGTTTACAATAAATATCAATCCACATTAACTGACAAACCTTAAAACATAGTAAAATACAATTCATTTGTTGAAAAGTTATTTTTTCACGTAATAATGTAAATTGGCATTTTATTAAACTACAGAAAAATCACTCCTTTTTCTGTTTTCTGTATTTTTAAGAGTGTAACAATTGCACTTTACCAGCAAAGAGGGAACAACAAACCTTAATATTGTCATCATTAGCTGATGCAAACTAAAAACGATGCTTGAATTTCCAGCTAAAAAATGTGTATGTCTCTCCTCCCTCCATTGTCCATTGCATTGTGTTTCTGTGTTTGATATGATGTAAAGCACTTTGAAATGCCTTGCTGCTGAAATGTGCTATACAAATAAAATTTGATTGATTGATTGATTGATTGATTGATTGATTGATTGATTGATTGATTGATTGATTGATTGATTGATTGGGTTTATGGCCAAAAAAATATTAAATAAAATAAAATAAACAATATGATGCTGCCATTGATACTTAAAAGTTCTGATAATGTTCTCAGACTTACATGCTTCCCCCCTCCAAAAGTAATGATGGTCACTTTGATCAAACACTTCAGTTTTAGTTTCAGCAGCCCACAAGACACCCTTCTAAAAAAGAAGGTCTGTCTCTCTGAGAGCCTTTGTAAGCTGGCAGTTAACTTTTTTATGTTGCTTTTGGAGTGATGACTTCTTCCCCTCTGAGAGGCCTGTCAGATGTAGGTACAGGACATGTTTCACTGGGGATAATAACACTCTCTTACTTATTTGAGAAAGCATCTTCTCAAGATTTTTTTGTTTTGTTTTAAGGTTGACACTCACATTTCATACCAAAACATTACTTCTGTATCTCAGACACTGTTCATATCTGGGTTACAGTACCCGTCCGTCCGTCCGTCCATCTTCTGTACACCCTCCCCCTTGGTGGGGTCAGAAGGAGAGTTGGTGCTTATCTCCAGTGAACGTTTCGGGTGAGGCGGGGTACACCCTGGACAGGTCGCCAGTCCATTGCAGGGGTTACAGAACCCTTTCTTCCAAAATACTGTGATGGTATATTTTGTATATTCTTGCATACAGTTATTTGAACAGATGAACATAGCACATGCAGTGTGCTTGTGGTGTTACCTGAAAACACACCCACAGTTGTGTGTCCATTTAACTGAAATGCCGTGAATGAACTTATCAACAGCTTACAAACCCTATTGTTACCAGAGCTTTCCTCATAGGCTAAAGGCATAATAATTTTAATGTATGTAAATCTCTAACTTTGAAGAAAGTAAAACAATATTCTCTGAAAAAACATTTATGTAATTATACTGGCATTTAGCAAAACATTATATAGAAAACATTATGATAATTATAAGCCTGAAGGTGATTCCATGGTAAAAGCAGAGGTCATTGAGTTAGCTACAAAGGTCAATGGTGGCAGAGCACCAGGTGTGAATAAGATTCGCATCAGATGCTGAAGGCTTTGGACAAGGTTGACTCTTGACATGGACTACATAGGCGGCTGGTTACACAAAAGGGCAACCTGGGTTAGAGCAACTCTAACACTAACACTAACACAAACAAATGTTATATTTTTAAAGGACAAGTTGCCGATATGTGTTCCAGTTGTTTTCTTGTAGTTGTAATGTCAACTTTGCAGTAAATAGTTTTATAGCTGTACATTATTTAGCAAAACGTCATCCATTAAGGTATCTATTCATCTATTATCTAAAATTATGACTGTCTCTTGATTACATGATGTAGTACTCATGTCCCAGAATGTGGGTCTAACACTGTTAAAAAGAGGGGGGAAAAGAGATATTAATGTTCAATTAAAGACAAATCTGTGCTATATTATTGAAAAACTGCTAAATATTCAGTGTAAAATCATTATGAGTCTTTCCAAAAGCCAATTAAAAAATGCAATGACTACATAATTTCTAAGTGGTAGTTTAACTTCAGTTAAAAAGGCTTGCATGCGGATGTTCAGTATTTGATGTGGCAGTCTGACTAAGAATTGCTTTTCTTAGTATTCTCAAACTATTAAAAACATATCTGAATACACACAATTAGAACTACTCCAGGACTCTATCTACAGAACTCCTTAATAGTAAGGGTTCCTCTCTTTTTCCTTCAACCATTTTATTAAATTTGGTTACAATGACAAGCTGGGGAAAAGAATGATTGGGGTCGGCACTGTCGCAAACAGTTTCGGCAATTATAATGCTGAAATTTTGTCCGCTGCTGTCTTGCAGCTTTATCAGACACAAATCAAAATTTAACACAGGCCTTGCAAATGGAATTACCCTCCCATTTAAGCAAACACCTATGTTGTCATGACAAACACAAGTTTTTTGCAGACCACAGGCAAAGAATCTCTAGCATGCATGGATGTTTGCACTGATGTTATTTAGAGATTGGTTCATAACTTTCATGAGCTAAACTTATTAACAGTCTTCACATGCTTGGCTAAATGGTAGATCTTTTTTGTGAACAAAATGAGCTGGCACTTTCACAAAGGTAAAAGGATGTGTTTTCTTAGAGGACACATTTGAAGATGATTGCAGGAACACTGTAGAAGTGCATATATAATTTAGTTGACATTCAGATTTTTCTTTTTTTGTTATTATTATACTGGCTAATTAACTGGAGTATGAGTTTTTCCCTAATTAAGATACTTGATCTGTAGGGCATAATGACACTATGTCTGAATAAACAATTCAGTTATCTAAAAAGTAAATGTAGACAGACAGACAGACAGACAGACAGACAGGCAGGCAGGCAGGCAGGCAGGCAGGCAGGCAGGCAGGCAGACAGACAGACAGACAGACAGATAGATTTTACAATAAACATTTAAAACCTTTGAGGTACTGAAAATCTCTTTTAAACTCGCCACTAGATGGTGCTAATGTGTTTGTCACCCCATTCGTCTTAACGCACAAGTGCCTCTTGTGACACTGACAAACTCATAAAATAGGGTTAACAGTTTTAGAAATCAAGCTTAAATAAAAGCGGATTCCAGTAAACAAATCAAATCAGCATATTGTCTGGAACTGTGAATCTGTTCATGCCATCAAGACGCAGTAAGGCAGAAACAGTGCCTGTGGTTGCCATAGACAACACACTGTTTAAATAAAGGTGCAAACGGAATAGTGTTATTTCCTACTCTGTTTTAGTTTTTTATTTGTGTGGATTTACACACTGCTAGAAATAATTAGTTGGAGAAATAGGAATGCTAAAGCAAACAACACAAACTGAGAAGACCTTATCACAACAAACTTGTATTAGTTTATAAATAATAAGAAAAAAAACGACATTTCAAAAACATAAAAAAAACAATGCAATGGTTGGTGCCTATGGAAAATGCACACAGAGTGTAAAATCTGCAGTTTGTGTTATGTTGTGTGAGTGCAACAAGACTTAAGTGTTCTGTCGTTGTTTCTGTCTGTTGTGTACATCTAATCAGGATGAGCACAACCCTTATGCATAGTTCAAGGCCCTTGGAGTGTACAAAGTCTTGCATCAGTTCTGAGGGAATCAGGTGCTGCACCTTTGTAGTGATACACATTTGAGCACCGGCACCACACTGCTCTACAGGGATGGCTTGAAGTCTTTGTTTTGCTCTCAATTCCATTGATATTTCTTTGTGGGAAGGCAAAGGGGGGTCAGGTGTTTGCAAGTAGGTGAAAGCGAAAAACAGAAAAATGAGAAAAAGGAAAGAAAGGAAGACAAGGCAGGAGGCTGGGTCAATCATGGTTAATGGGAACTAAAATAATAAAAAAAATCTTCCTTGTTTTGCCTCTGCTGTCCCAAGGCCACAATGGATTGTACAGTACATGCGTTAGCCTGCTATTATTTATACTCTGCAGGAAACAATAGAAGGGGACATCATGAATGAAAAGAGGATACAGTCTCATATCTCCCTGTTACTGTAAAAATAGAACATTGAACTCCACTAGTGAGACCACATTATAAACCTCAAGAGCTTGTAATTGCATCTAGTGACATTTAATCCTAATTCCTGTGCTAGAAGTGTGTTCTCTGCTACACCGTTTCAGTTTCAGTGTACAGTTGATATTTTTCAAAGCACTTAAAATCAATATATATCTTATATTAAAAATGCTTCAAATGTCTGTGTAAATTAAAATTTGTTTCTTGGGTTAGTGTGGCACCAAAAATACAATCACAGCTCTGTGATCCAATCATGCAGTATTTCAGCAAATCTTTTTTCAGCAACTTTTTGTTTCAATACCACTGCAATTTCTATGTTTTCAATTTCACAAACATTTTATTTTAATCACTGTTCACGCAAGGCTCTAAATTAATAAATAGCTTGTTAGCACAAACAAACCAAAAAAACCTAATGATCTTATTTTCCTCAGGATTTACAAAAAGTCTTAGTATGACAGTCAATATTTAATTTTTTGTCTGAGTGAAAAGGTAGATTCTATTTATCATTATCATTATTTTTCAAATCATTTGAAAAATGTTGTCCATATGTATCCATCCACCCCAACCTCCTCATTAATACATTGAAGAACTATTATCTTTTACTGTATTTAAAGGTGAAAGTAAATGGATTTAGATTAGAGCCATGACTGGGCCACTAACATTATGAATATGCTTTGTTCTAAACATTCTTACTGCATCTCTGGCTGAAAGTCTAGAGTCGCTGTCCTACTGGAAAGTGAACATTCACATTTGTTTCAAGTCAGCAGCCTCTAACAGACTTTCTTCTTGGATTGGGCTTCAATAAGCTCCATCTATTTCCCTACCAACTCTGAGCAACTTGCAACCCTGTTATTGTAAAGCAACACACTCCCATGATATTACCATCACAATGTCTTATGTTAAGGAGGGGGTGATTATTAATAGTAGTGTTTTGCATGTAGGATCAAAAGTTTAGTTTTGGAGTGACTAGACCAACTTCTTCCACACCTTTGCTGTGTCTGCAATAGATTGTGGCAACCTTCAAATACTTTTTTTTTTTTAAATGGGTCAATTTTTTTCTCTTCTTTTCACCATTCCATAAAAGTTAGATTTGTATAGTTTATAAGTGATAGTCGACTTGTTGATAGCTAATTCCACCTGAGCTATAAATCATTGCAGTCCTTCCAAAGTCACCATAAACCACTTGTGTTTCTTGCCTTGCCTGTTAGTGCAGATGGACAGTCATATTGCGGTGATTTTGTAGTTGTGTCGTACACTATCCATTTCCGATGGCAAATTATGCTTCTCCGCATCAAAATCTCTCACCTGAATGCTGTGGTCCTGTTTTGTTTGATGACTTAGGTTTATGTTCTTTAGCAAAACTGTCACAGAACAGCTTTGCTAATAACAAGGGTTATATAAAGACAGACTCCATTTTACAATCTGAAATGTAGCTACTCTGGATGTTATTTAGGGGTATCAGATTGAAGAGGGGTACAATTCTCCAATTTTCAAAGCATTTGAAAAGCATGTAAATTTTTCCCTCCAGTTCACAATTATGTCCTTCTTTGCTATTTGTTATAAAATTTTAAAAATATAGCTTAGTAAGGCTCAAAATTTACCTGATATATTAACATTGTTGGGACAATTTTTTTATAAGTTTGATTAGACACAACAAAACCTCTATTGCTGTCCTTACTGATAGTAGTAGATATGACAGGAAATATATTTTGAATATTTATTCAATACAGAGAATACAAAAACGTAAATTTAGTTCATATGTTCAGTGTCTGCTTAATTTTATGCAGGGTTGTGTGTGTGTGGGGGGTGTTGGAGGGGGTCTGTATTTTTTTCAAGGGTCAGAAGTTAAAAGGTGGTACATGCTGAACTGGTCCTGATGTAAATGCAAGGGATAATAGAGGACATTATTTTGATGATGTTGTGAAGTAATGTGGGATCACAACGGATGTTATCTCCCAATCACATAATATTTACCCAAAGAGGTGAATGTTCTGCTCAGTCATTTCCCATTAATCTCCACATGACTTAATTAGAAATAAAAAGCCATGCTGAACTCAGTTTAAACTCCCTAACTTTTATAGAAAATAAGGAAGGTTAAACTCTATTTAGACGTTTGTCTGCAGTTTTACTCCCTGACATGCGAGAGGACCGGCGTGACCGTGGACCAGATGGACCCTGATGGGGATGGCTTGATCAAGTGGAGCGTTATCAGACCACCCACTCCAGCTGACATAAGCTGTGAGAGCTAAGCGTATTAGGAGGCAGGGGGTCTATGGGGACCATGGAGCCACTTCAGAGTAATATACTCATCAGGAGAGAGACAGATACACCTGTTCACTACAGGGTGACTGAAACAGAGGTCACAGAGAGGGAAAAAGAGAAGAAGGAGTGGCTGGTGGAGGGAATGAAGAAAATAGCTATTGAGGAGGTGGGGTGAAGAGGGAAGTGTAAAGAGAAAAAGACAGGCATGTTAAGCAACAGAGGGGTAGTCCGTGACCATCTCCTGAGTCAAAATTGCTATTGACAACTAAGCTGCTCCAGTTGAGACCAAGTAAAGCAAAACACTGAAGGAGAATCTTCAAATCCAAAGAATGCAGCAGTTTGTTCTCCAAACTTTACATAGAGATGTTTTCAAGAATATCGGTTTTAAAGGATCTGCTTAGAGGTTTCTACAATTTCATCATACTTTATAAATAACTATACTCAAAGTGTAATTCAACATTGACAGACATGCATTGCCAGTCTAGGATGAACTGCTGCAGAGAACAGAGGTGATAAAGGCCAGTTAAACCGAGATTGGATTGGAAATAGTAGGAAGGACAAATCTACTCCTTCCACATACAATAAACCCAGCGCAAGACAAATATAGACACTCTACTGGGTCAACTATATAAAATTGGTTGGTAATTTTCGACAGTCCTACAACACTCATTCTTACTGAATTGCCAGAAATAATGCAGTGACCCATGTGATTCTACCTCCTCTGTAGAAAATCACTTTGACCTACTTTGATGTAAAGTAGTCCATGTTCTTATTTTTGTCCTTTATCATACAAAAAGGAAGGAGCAGACAAGGTATTGAACTAGGTCTGGACAAAGACTTGCATGGGATTGGATGATTTTGTGTAATTCATGCAATAAAGTGGGAAACTGGCCACAAATAAAAAGCAATTATGCTTAAACTGTCCTGAATCGTGTCATAGGTGAACGACAAAATTGTAGGGGTCTTTTGTGATTTATTTTGCTCTCCACTATTTATTCATATATAAACATTTTCATTGGCTTCCCAATCATAATTATGCCTGGGCATTGACCTTAGTTAGCAAAGATCTGAGAACTTAAAAGAGCAGATCTGTTGGGTTGTCAATTCAGTCTTTTCCAATCTCAATCCATCCATCCATTTTCTGTTCACCCTTTGTCCCTAATGGGGTCGGGAGGGTTGCTGGTGCCTATCTCCAGCTACGTTCCAGGCGAGAGGCGGGGTACACCCTGGACAGGTCGCCAGTCTGTCGCAGGGCAACACAGACCATGCACACACACACTCACACCTAGGGAGAATTTAGAGAGACCAATTAACCTGACAGTCATGTTTTTGGACTGTGGGAGGAAGCAGGAGAACCTGGAGAGAACCCACGCATGCACAGGGAGAACATGCAAACTCCATGCAGAAAGACCCCAGCCGGGAATCGAACCCAGGACCTTCTTGCTGCAAGGCAACAGTGCTACCAACTGCGCCACTGTGCAGCCCCCCAATCTCAATCAATAATTATAAAACACACTATTTATATCTTAGATTTTGACCATCTTAGGCTCTTATATACCCTTAACCTTATTACCCAGTAATAAACATTACAGTAATAAATTAGACTGTAAAAAATGTGTTTCAATTGTGTTTATTATTAGTTTATTTATTAATTTCAGATGCATTGTTGTGAGATGATATCTTTCAGTAAAAACAAGAAAAATAGACATAAATCTGCAGTGGGAGTAAAAGGAAATGTATAGTCTCATTCTTATTTCTAAGGAGATAATTTTTCTGTCAAGACTACCCCTCTCTAAACTGCGCTTGATGGGCAAATTTTAATGGGTAACTGTCTGTTGGTGTGTCATTTGATGTTGGGGTAGCATTTAAAAGCAGGCCCATACCAAAGAACTCAGTTGGTCTCATCTCCTTGTCTCAGCATGGTTCCTGGCTCTGCAAGGAGAAGTAATTATTTGCACCTCAGGGTGAATAAAAATCATTCCATTGGCGAGCCTCACATTGCTCCACCAATATTCTGTGTCAGCCTCAGCTGACCGAATGTGATTAAAATCTTTGTGGGCAATACTTGATGTTTAGAAAATGTGGGGGATAATTACAATTAATGTGCCTCGCATGTTCTGTTAGAAGACAGGAAAATAATTCTTCTCAAAGCAAACCAGAGGCTTTATTATATGCATCAAATAGGACTTTTATTTAAAAGATGTAGAGAAGCACTTTTCTGTGTGTTCTGCCCATGAAAAAATATGAGACCAATTAATCTCATTTTTGCTGCCACAAACAACAACCCATAAACATCTAAACATCATATCGCATAGCTGATAAAAAGCTTCTTTGATGAGAGGCAAAACCTGCTAAAAATGCAATCACTGACTGACTTCTTGGAATGTGCAAACCATTAACGTGGTTGAAAAAAAAAAAATTCACAGGAAAACAGGTTCAAAGAGATTCAAATTGAGCTTGACCATTAAGCTTGTCCTTTTCCTAAACTCACTGATAGAAGCATACATTACCTGGAGCCTTTGTGAAGACAAATTAGAAATCAACATATTGACATTACACACTGTCCTGACACATACATTAGACAAAAACAGACACAGAGTGACACATTCACAATGCACAGTACATTTGGGCAAACATGTTGCCTGTCAAGCTATTTTAAAACATTGTTTGTCTTGAGACTTCCTTTTGGCATGTGCGAACCCAGGACAGGATCTGTTTCTGTTGCAAACAGATACTGCACAGAGAGCATATACAGAAGCATACATTGACAGATTCCCATGGTGAAAACTGTTGTTAAATGGGTTAAAGCAGCGCTGGGAGTATTTCTGAATCGATCAGTGCATTGACATCTGGCCTGCCATTAAATCTCTCCTTCTCACCTGACTGTGAAAGAGGGTTAGGGCACAACTCTTCTTTGTCATCAGAGATGAAAAAGGCATAAATGTAAGTAATGTAAACTTTCACATAATGTAGCTTTTTTTCACTCTCTCAGTGGCTTTCTATGAGGACAGGCTACTACTTTTACTGAAATCAGATCATCTGAAGATGAGCTGCAGCAAGCACTGTCTCAGAGCAGGGAGACTGTTGCTACTCACATATACTAGGAGCATCTATTACCATATCTGGGAACATAGAAGTTTGACATTAGACAATTTTAATTCAGGAACTTCAGGAACACTGTGACATGGTTTTGTACAGGGCAGACTTCTTGTCCATTCACCAGTGGAGCTAAAAACTGAGCAACACTGAGTGAAAGTAAAGTGGAAGTGCCAAAGGACTGTGGAAAACATTGTCTGTGACTCATCTCAAACTAACAATCCTTTGTGTGAGAGTCTGCAGACTGCTACTTTCCTCCTAACAAGCAATTTACTGGAGTGAAGAGTGTCAGTCTTCACTTCATCACGTAGCAGCACGTACCAAAAAGTTTAACTGTGCACCATCACATAGTGAAAAGTAAGCTGTGACTCAGGGAACGTGAACGAAGACAACTCACACAGTGTATGCTTTAGTATGTATTTTGGTAGTACCAGCTTTAGTGGGGAGCTTGGAGTGAGATTAACGATTCCAGCGGCATCAGTATAAAAAAAGTTGGATCAAATGTAAGTCAGTTTTGCATTAGGCGTCACAAAAGAAAATAAAGCTAATGGTTCTCACATTTGACTTTTGGCATGACCCATGCTGTAAGAAACAGGAACAAAACTATCAGTTATACTTACATTTCACTCAAAAATATACATAAACACAAGCAGCAACTATTTATCTAAGTATTTAGATGTTGTGGTTACCATGGAATTATTACACTTAAACTCATATCTGATTAAACATTGGTACATTATTTCCAGTTTGATATCCTTGAAGAATTGTATTGGTACTTTGATAAAGAAATATCAAAAACTTAAGTTCTAAACAGATTAAAACAAGTGCAGTCACCAAGTTGTGGTAATATATTCTTTGGCGTTTGCAGTGGCATATTATGCTAATTTTGCACTTTGGTACATTAAAAGTTGTATAATATGAATGTTCAAATATGCAAGTTGTAATTCCCCCTGTTTTTAGCACAATAAATCACAAATAGCATCGTGGGGAGTAGTAGTTTCAATGCATGGACTTGGAGCGATACTCTTTCATGGCAGAGCAATTCAGTGAAATATAGAAAACAGATTATGAAAGAGTAAAAGTTAGGAACTCAGCTCCACTTTGAAATTACATATTGTTGAAATTGGGGTTATTGTAAGGTGCTTTGGCACCAGAACAGTTTGATCTGCTTTCACGCCTGTCCAAAAAGGCCAACTGGTTCATTTGAAACAAGTGAATCTGTTTTCTGCACCACTTAGTTATCCTACTTGTAAGAGGCATTCTAACTGTTCACTTACAGTTAGAATGCAAGCAGACTACACAGCAGACCAAATATAGAAAGGGAAACAAAGATATGAGGTTGATGCATGATTTCCAGACATATTGTAACGCATACCCCCTTATAGATTTATTAGATTCCCCAATATGTTTCTTATTTAATAAAAGTGACATTACTGTTTTACACTCAGCCGGAGTCTCAACATGAATCTGTTGAAAAATTTGCGGAGGATGCTTAAGATTAGAGCGATGTGATGGAGGCCTTCCAACCTCAAGGGTAGGAACTCATCGCCAAAAATAAATCCTCCAAATTGCAGTGAAAATATGCAAAAAGCTGGTCAGCAATTTTAAGAAGGGTTTGTTTGCTGTAATGCAAATAAAGGTTTTTCTACTGAATATGGAGAAGAGTATTCAAGTTTTTTGATTAATTGATTTATTGCTTAATTACTTTTTTCAAAACTGACATTATGGCCTATTTACATTACTTTATTATGTGATACCATGTATGTCTGTGTCCTTTCCAATCTTCTGTTTCTTTCTATACTGCTGAATCTCAGGTGCACAGAACTACATTCTGGGTAGGTTGGTGCCACGTATTGCTGCTCTTAGTGGGCAGCCTCTTTTGATACTGCCTCAGGTGAACAGCTGTTATGACTACATGATGTTTTGCATGAAGTTTCAAAAGCGTTGTATGAAAGGGAACTAAACTGAATGAAAATTGCACATATTTGTGCATTCTCTGTCCATTCAAACTTTGTCCTTCTGACCTTTTTGGTGTGGAACAGCCTTAAACTTTAAAACTAAAATGCAGCATTTTGGTAATTTACTCCAACAATGTGCTATCTTAAGAAATATTCTTAGCACAGCCTTCTAATATGCTGATTCATCTAATACCAGAAGAAGTACTGTTAGGTGCACACTGTGCCAAATATTCTCTCCATAAAACACAGCAAAGAATTGAACACTGAGAAGAAAACAGAGGACAGATTCTGATGGGAACATGATAAAAAATGAACATGTGAAGCCAACCACTGTCAAGAAAAAAAGTCACTATGAAAGAGGCAAAAAGTGTGTTGCAGGAAAATTTCTCCATGTGTAAAAGTCTGCTCTCATTTCAATTTTCTTTCCTTTAAAGAAGTAGTAAAGGGGGGGAAAAATCACACCTAGTCTTCATTCTGTTGGCTCAAATTTCTATCTAGTGGAAGAGTTGGATATTTTTAAGCTGTGTGAAAGAAAGAAATCTGGATGCCAGAAAATGGGGAAGGGAAATCTAGAAATAGGTTAAATAGTGCAGGCAGGAATAGGCCTCCTCTCTCTTATTACCACCTGAAGAAAGGCCATTGCCATTAGATTGAAATTTAATTTACGAAATAGGGTTTTAATGCAGCTGTTCACCAGCAGCCCATTCCAAATACACTTTCTGTCAGTGCATTTCCTGAGGGCCATTTAATTGGGCTAATGAAGAAAGCTGCTAATGGCTGGCTTTATCTCTGGAAGCACTGGTGACATTTCATCAAAGCAGGTGATTTTCCAGGCATTGTTTTACCTCAGTGCATTTCATAGTGAAAAAAAAAAAAAAAATGCAAGTGTGTTACTTGGGCAAATTATGGAAAATGGTGCTGGTAACAATGTGGTCCTGAGGACAATGGCTAATTCAACTTTATTTAAAAGGAGAATGAATAATTTTTTTTTTATTATCCACACATTTTGTAATGTTTTACTTGTTCATTTTGAACTCCTTAATTTTGGAACCAAGGGCAAAGACATGAATAAGCAAAATGTGCAGCACGTAGACACACGCTCATAGCACAGATAGAGACAGTGATGTGACATTTACCTTCATCAGTTATCAACATCTTGACATTAGTACATCAAACCTGCTGTTTGATAATGAGCTTTGGTCGCCATCTGACTGAACAAATCTGACACTGTTGTCATTCGCTGCTGTCAGAGGGAAAGGTCAACATGAAAGTCAAAGAGGTTGAGACCCATGTTTATAGATGATTGTACTGAACAATGCTGACATGCCAAAACAGAAAGCCTGAATAAAAGGCTTTGGTAAATCTTGCAACAAAAAAGAGACAAAGCTCTAACATAACAGGCAAAGTGATAACATTTTTCTGGAAATGATCAGTTTTAAATAACTACTGTGCAAGCTATGGTTATGATTATTTTTTATTAGGGATACATCCTTCTTCATACCTAACAATGTATTATAACTAAACACATGTATATATCCTGACAAAATTAATGTTAAATGTTTCTATATCTTAAGTCAGCATCGTGGAGGAATTAAGCTTCTTGCATTGTCAAAAAAGTACACCCTTCCTAAAATATGGGAGGCGGGGAGAGGGCTGTACAGCAATAGTGGTGAGACCCAGTTCGATATACTCTAATCCTTTAGAAGCTTTGTCAAACATTTTTAAGTAATAAATGAAGCAATAAGTAGGACTGAAACAATTTCTCGAATGATTCGAGTACCTCGACTATTAAAATTCCTCGAGGAAAATGTATCTGCCTCGAAGCTTCGTTAAATAATGTTTTATTATGTAGCGCACCGTGCTCCGCCCAGATCATTATTTGTGGTGGGCAGCGCTCTTACTTCTGCCTATGAGTTGTTGTGAAGTGCTAGCAGCATGGTGTTGAATTGTGTGGCATTTGTGAGAGTTTGGGGAGAAATAAGGATTGTTGAATTTTGTGGCGCGATGGTTGGAGTACGACAGCGTTTCTGCTGTCGGAGCCACGTCGTGGAGCGAACGGTAGGAATGGTGCTGAGAGAGAGAGCGGGAGATTCCTTGATTAATCATAAAAATATTCTATAGAGTACTCAATTACTAAAATATTCTTTTACAACAGCCCTAGCAATAAGCATCATTTGATTGATAACTGAATTAATGAATAGATATGTTTGGACTTAAATAGTCACATCAAATGTAGAATTACTTATTTTGTCTCTACATACTGTAGTATTCAAAGAACCATCATAGCCAATATTAGCTCCGACTTTCATACTTGTATCAAAATGGTTTGCATGTGGCTATGTACAAGTGAAATACTGCAGAGATGAAATGTCATTGTTCCACCGTTAACACAAAACTATGTTTTTTTTAAGTTATTGAAAAATATGGTCAAATTGTCCATCACAGTTCACCAAACTATTCCTACATTCAATGCATTAATGTAGTTCGTGATACAATTAAAAATAACACAAAGTAAAGCATGTCTGAAAGAATTAAAAGGAGAAAATCAAAATAATAAGGCTTCACAAACCAGGTTCGTAAAGAAACACGAGTCCTTGAGCAATGTATATTGAACCGGTGGGATCAAAGAAGAGATGACCTCAATATACGGCATGCTTGGTGAAAACACATTATCCAAACTCCTAAGACTATCATAAGTGAAGGGCGTCCCGTTACTTGTACATGTCTGATACAAAGGCTAGCTAACGAAGACCAAAGACCGTTGTCAGCAGGTTTATTAACAATCAAAAGGGTGAAACTGAAAAACAAGACAAAAAATACAATATATAAATATGTGCAGAATATATTGCACTTTTATACTGAGTTTCTGCCGAACATCTATGTGTATAGATCTAGGCTACCGACACCATATTGAGTAATTTCTCAACTCGCGGTTAAATTACACAACAAAGAAAACTTATTTTGCAGTCAAATAGCACATTAGGAAGCTACATCTAGTACAGAAACTACCTCACATAATTACTCGTGCAGTACAAACCAGAAATGCAACCATGAACGAAAGATGTCTGCAGATTTTCACTCGACGCGGACATCACAAAGTGGATGCGAACGTCATATTGTCTCCTTGACTGCTACTGCTGTTCAATAAAGTTTTGTTTCAAAACGATTGCTAAGTTGCAGTACCTAAAAATAACACATGAGGCAGGCTTTCCCTCGTTTTGACCTACATAAATTAACTTAATTGCTGAAAACATATACAACTTCGTATCAGAACAAAGGGAGATTATTTGGGCTTGTATTGCAGTAAAGACCAAATCCTCTGACCAAGTAAAAGCCCAGATCTTAATCCATCTAAAATATTGTAGGGGAGCCTTACATAGCACTGGGGATACATTTATACATTTTAAACCTAGTCAGAATAGTAGTTCAGGCAGGTGGACTAAAATGTACCATAACAGTGTATCAGCCTAATAAACAAAGGAAATGATTACTATAAATTATTGTAGCTAAAGATTGTCCAACAAGCTATTGAACAATGATGTGTTATTGGGTTTTCTTGTGCTTTCTATTTAAATACATTATGACAATGTAGAACACATTGTATTTTTTGTCACTTGAAGTATGATTTTAGTAATTTCAGACTCTGATATGGATAGATATTGTGTTATATGTAAAACAGTGGACACTGGAAGGAGAATGGACTTTCTTTTTTTTACATGCTGAAAATTCATGGGGGGATGATATCAGTACTCATCACAACAGAGACATGGGGAGCTGCATCTGTCATTACCAACATGCTGTAAATATACAACTGCAATTTTTTTTTCCTTCTGCACAGGTTTCTCCATCATGTTGTGCTCTCTGTGTGCTACCCCACAGCACCAGCCTGCAGAGTATTCTGTTGTGAGAACGCCTCCCCAGTGGAGAATATCCCGCTGTGAAGTGAATGTGTGAACAACACCTTTGGTGAAACTCTACCTAATTCCATGCATACATTCTCCAGGCATTCTTGAGTTCATGTAGGAAAATGCCTTATATACTGTATGAGCACACTGCCAATATACCCTCCATGCAATATTCCAAACACTTTTTTTTTCAAACTGTATTATTTTTTTTACTTTCTTTCTCACACCATAAACACTTCTTTTTGCAGCAGTTTCAGGAAATGTCTAAAGACTACTGACGTTATCATGTGTTCTTGTGTTATATACAGAAAAAAAAGTGTGTTATGCCGGTCATTAGTTACAGTGCCTTGCAAAAGTGTTGATACCCTTTGAACCTTTCCAGATGTCATCAAAATAAACTTCTATGTATTCTAGCATGATTTCATGTGATAGACTTATGGAAAGAAAAATACCCGTGGCTTTCTATATTTTTTTAAAAAATACAAATCTGAAAAGTTTGACACACATGTGTATTCAGTCTCTGCTACTGGGAAACCTTTAAGTTATATCCACCACAAACAGCTGCATTTAGAATTGAGCTAATTAGTAAATAGAGTATAAATATCAAGACTCTAATCTCAGTATAAATAAAGCAATAAAGGTGTTACTAATCAAGTCACTAATAAAGTTGTCCAATCTATTATCTGCAAATGAAAAATAAAATATGGAAAAGATTCATAGTGCAGATAAAAAATTTTTTTTTAAATCTTTCAACATTGCAAATAATGCATGCACTCCACAAATCTGGAAGAGCGGCAAGAAGAAAGCCATTATTTAAAGAAATTATAAGATATTTACATTTTGCCACAAGTCATTCAGGGGGCACAACAAACATGATCGGATGACATCATGACTTAACTTTTTGTCCTATGGCAGAAAAGTAAATTGACACCTCACCCTGAACTAGAAATGGAAAGTCTGATTCCTTTCAGAGACCCGGATCTTGTGACTCGGCTCCCAAAGAAGAGCTGGTTCTTTTAGCTCCCAAACGGCTCTTATCATTTATTATCATCTGCCTCATGTTTTAGCAAGACTTGGAATTTAGGAATTTTTTGCATGATAAATCATTTAGCTTTCAATGTTCCCTACAGATACTTGTACTTGATTAATTTTAAGAATTTGTTCTGTTACAAAAGCAGACATTACTTTTGTACAATATTTAATCAACATTTAAATTTTTAACAAAAACAAATCTACCGAACAGACCGATAATAATAATTTATTATTATATAGGATCATTAATCTTCAGATGCTGCTTCTCTTACAGGTGTCAGTTATATTTATAAATTTTTGCGACAGTCTTGTCCTCACCACTGCCTATTGAGTGAAAGAAAGTCCTCACCTGACTGTTGTGTCTGTCCCCTCTCTGTTTTTACATAATGCTATAATCCCATATCCTCACATGTGGTTGGTCACAAGGCTGCCATTCTAATCAAAGCAAAGTTCGGCCTTGAGCAGAGCGCTTGCAGTGAGAGTGAGAACTGAGCAGCCAAAGGCAGAAAAAATAGGCTTTTTTGCACTGAAGATTCAGCCCTATTTTACTCTGGCTCTGGTCATTTTGCATTGAGCAGAGTACGACTTCGAAAGTGGGCGGACCGTCATGTCAATCAAATTCCTGCTAAAGCTGCCGAGGCTATCTCCCAAGAGAAAGCAGCAGAGGTGTGACCAAGTCACTGTGTTGCAAGTCTCAAGTAAGTCTCAAGTCTTTGTCCTCAAGTCCGAGTCAAGTCTCAAGTAAAGAAGGCAAAAGTCGAGTCAAGTCTCAAGTCAGGAACCTTTAATTTCAAGTCATTTCGAGTCGTTTTTATTTTTTTATAATTTGCAATTATACATAAAATTCAAATAATAGACCATTTGTTCTTTTTAAAATATGTATTTATCTCAAATGATAGAACATGTGTAGCTGAACACAAAGTATAAAAAACATTTTTAAATTGGACCACTTTATTGCCCAGTTCTGTTAAACTTGATATTCAATAAAAAAAGACGAAAATGCTGACATTTCCACAGCACAATACAAAGAACCATAACAGCAGTTTTTTCCTCTTTTCTCTGACCTGGTCACTGAGTGAACATGTATTTTTATGTGTCCATGTTTTGAGTGACATAAGAAACAAAACAAATATATCAACTGAACAATTAACAGAAATCTGCAATTGAGGATACTGTATTTCAGTTAACTATTCTGCATTGCATTTGCAAAAGACCAAACTGGCCAAAACTCTGTCTGTCATTTGTGCACGATGAGGACGTAAAATGATGCCACCATAGCTGAAGACGCGCTCCACTGGAGCACTGCAAGCAAGCAGGCACTGCCAAAACTCTGGTGGCCACATTAAACAGTGAAGGAAGAGTGTGCATGTTCATTGCCCAGAACAAGAGGGCGTTCTGTCCATCAGCAATATGGAGGTAATGACTTAGCTGTAGTGCTGGACTTGTCTGGACATCCTTCTTCTGCCTCTTACAATAAGCAGCAAACAGTCCTCCATCTTCACAGTCCTTTTGATCTTTATCACCAGGAGTCACGTGTTGCTCCAACTTTGCAGGATCTGCAGCATTTTCCAGGATCAGATCTGAGAAAACATCCAAGTAACAGCGGCAAAAGAGCCTGTATTAGAATTTTAGACAATAAATAAATAATACAGAAAAAGAACACCAAATACAGTCTTTACCTTTAACTTTTTGTGTCACTTCTGTCTTCATGTCCTGACTGCCCAACACATGGTGTTCCACCCACAACAGAGAAAACGCTGGATCCAAAGCAGCTGCTTTGAGGTACACTGGATCTGAAAAGGGTGCAGTGATCCCTTCTTCTGCTCTCGCCATTTGTACACTGATAAAAATTCCAAGAAATCTTTTGTTCAAAGATGCCTGGAGACTGCTGACCAGACCATTCAGGAAACGGACTTGCGGCTTCAGTTTCTCAAGGTGGTGATTGAGGGACAGCACGGATGGAACAACAGCACTGATCGTGACTATTTTCTCACCTTGTGTCAAATCAGTTGCTTCTTCAAACGGTTTCAAGATGTCCACCATCTCCTTCAACAAGTTCCACTCTCGTATTGTGAACAACAACTTCTTGTGCCCGGCCTTTTCAAGAATAGCACAGAGTTTTAGATGTTCACATTGAAGAACCGCCTTCACTTGTCTCACTGTTGAATTCCATCTTGTGATTACAGAAGCAGGAATGCTTTTCCGTTCACCAAATTCAGCTTCAAACACATCTTTCAATGTTGTGCTTGTGTGCAGCAGTGAGCTGAGCTTAGATAGCTTTGAAAGGGCAGGAGATGCCACTTTGGTCTCTGTCAGGCCATCTCTCACCACCAGCTGAAGTGTGTGAGCAAAACATTGCAGGCGATGTTTCTTTCCCAAAGAAGCACCGACTGTTTCCTGATCTTCCAAGGGTAAGTCATGCCAGAGCTCTGGGTCGTCAAGATGATGATTATCATCAGGTTCCTCACCTTGGTCAGTGGGAAAGCATACAGTGAATGCTTTCCGCATATTGGCAGCATTGTCACTTATAATGTAATCTAGCTTATCTTTGATGTTGTATTCATCGCATACAGCTTCAAACTTTTCACAGATTCTTTCACCTGTGTGCGAGCCTTTGAAGCGCTCAAAGGCCAACAGTTTTGATTTTACCTCGAGCCTCTCAATTCCTTTTTGTATCCAGTGCACAGTGATGCCAAGGAAACCCCTCATCTTTCGGTCTGACCAAATGTCCACTGTCACTGAAACATGATCAGTCTGGCTCAGCTGGGTTTTTAACATCAAATGTTTCTCAGCAGCAAGATCTTCTATTTTTGATGTCATTGTTCTGCGACATATTGGGCTGTATTTGCTGTCGACTACTGTCAGAAAGTGTCGAAAACTCTTGTTTTCCACAATAGACAGGGGCAGATTGCAACCAATAATTAAATCACGTAGTAAGGCATTTGTAATGGCTTTCTGCTGTGGATGATTCATACTGTACTGCCCAGCACGAGTGTCCAGAAATTGTGATATGGAAGGCTGTTGAGGTTCATTTGTGATCCTCTTATTCATCTGGTATTCTTCAAATCTGTCAGAAGTAAACAGATGTCAGAAAATAAATTACAGCCATTCATGAATTACATTTGACTTCAGTTTACTCCTTCTATTCATAAATAAACATCAACACTACAACAATCATAGTTTTCAAAAAATGAAATAAGTATAAATGAAGTTATCACAAGTAAACTCAGGAAGGTCTGGTGCATTTATTTTTCTGCTTTTATTTCTAAGTATGTTAGTTTCAGTCCTCCGTAAATATGGGACAGATATTCTAAACACAAAATGTATTTGGGACAGTCACTGTATTTGGTCTTTTTTTTTTTTTTCCCAGCAAAGCTATACTACTTGGAAATGGGTTCTGTGCGACATGTGACAGTCACGCCGGTCAGTGCATTAAGTCAAAAACAGTTGACTTAATGCACTGACTGCAGTAAACAATATATTGTCAATATAATTTCCCAACGTAGATGTCTTCAAATACACCAACCATCCTTAGATGATACTAGACCCGGCTCATCATCATGATGGGACAGAGAGACTCTGTTCCCTGTGTTCAGGTCCAGAATCTGCTTTCTGTTCCGGAGCCCCGCTCACTATCCACCGGCTTCCTGAGCTAACACGGTGCACATTATTTGTGGAGGCATTTGAAGGACCGGATTTATGGTAAATCATCACCAATTTAACCCGGAGTACACATGCTAACACGAAGTTAGCTATAGTCAACTATCTTACAGCAAAAGAAAAGTGCCACCTACCGATCTTTGTGAAGCTTCAAATGCCGGACAAAGTTGGACGTCGTGGCATCTCCATCCGATATTCTCTTCTTGCATGTTTTACAAGTTGCAGTTCGTTTTTTAGTCGAAAGTTCATAACCTACATAGCCAAAAGAAATTACTCGCGGAAGCATATTCGAGCAGTTATTTCGTATTTCGTTCCCTGAGCTCTGTAGCTTTGCCGCGTTTTTTTAAACGTCCAAATCCTGTTAATTTGATTGGTTGTGCTGCAGCTACGTACACATACATACATAAGGAGAGAGGAAAACCATAGTGACGGTCTGCGCATATTGATACGGAATGAGTGAAATTAATTAATGACGCCACTTTATAAATAATGTGTTTTAAATTTTAAGACTTTGAGTAAAAAATATCAAGTCTTTTCAAGTAAACAGCTTCAAGTCGAGTCAAGTCCCAAGTCAATGGCATGAAAGTCAAAGTCAAGTCCGAGTCTTTGAGCATTTTTTCAAGTCAAGTCTCAAGTCGTGATTTTAACGACTCGAGTCTGACTCGAGTCCAAGTCATGTGACTCGAGTCCCCACCTCTGGAAAGCAGAATAGTTTTGTTCTTGGTTATCCCGTCTAGCTCCTTCTGTATGCACTTGTCAGCGAAGAAGCTGAGGAAACTAATTATCTCAGCATTACTTTTAACTAAAAAAAATTTTCATCTAAGTGTTCTCTCAGAATTGAACTCACATTTGATACTGCTGAACTACCACCAAGGCTTGAGGGATTTCCCAGCTACATGTGGAAAATCCCCTCATTCACAGTCTTGGTGACTTCTGATCAGTTCAATTGGAGAAATCTTATTTACATTTACCATTAAAATCTGTGACTGAAGAGGCGCTTGTAATTCCAGTGTAGCACAGAGCGCAGATTCGTCCGCTAGATCAACTTGAAAACCTTGAGATATTTGATTGTGTACAACTGATACAGACTAGGAAGTTGTGAGATTATATCAGGCTAGGGAGCAGAGTGGGACCGGGCCGGCTCTGCAGTGCCATAGGGGCGAAAGTGTGGAGACGGCACTCAGTCCCTTTCGCTCTCTCTCTCCCTCCTTCTCTTCACCTTTAGTGTTTTATGATAGTTGCGCTGTTGTGTCTATAGCCCTTCCCAATAAAGAACTGCTGTTAGCGAGGAGTCGGCGCCCCTCACTCACTTCCAAGAACCGGCTCTAAGAGCCGAAACATTCCCATCCGACCCATTACTACTCTGAACAAACATCGTTGGTAGGCATGTTCACATGGACATATGTAATTGGAATAACCTGCCAATTGAAATAAAAATATGATATCTAAGATCGGATTCAGAACAATAGGAATGAAATTGTGATCCAAATGAAAGTGATGGCTTGTACTGATCAATATTCAAAACACACTTGTTCTGTTGATGTCTTTCTGATTGTGGCAAACTGACTTGACTGCGCATGTCCCAGCTATGTCAACTAATGGGAAAGCAAAACTGGTCTGCTATGGTTAAAACTTTGAAGGATGTTAATTGCCTCCCATTCTCTCGTCCTGTAACACTGGAGGACCATTAGCATATGCTTAGCCTGTAGCTTAATTAGGGAGTGCAGTAAAGTCTTAGCCTTTTTTATGGTCCAAGTCCATTTTGGGCACTCAGAAAATACAAAACAAACACAAGTGCTTCTGCGTTTGTCTTTATGCACTGTGCAGACATGCATGCTTCTTTTTTGAATAAATCCTGGTGCACATAAACACATCAGGATCAACTTAAATTAAATTGTGCCCACATAAATGATACATTTGCATTATTTAACCCAAATATATTCAATCTGATTAATGCATTTTGTGCACTAATATATCACTATCATGACACGTGGTGGTGGCAATATCATGCTGAAATTATGTTTTTTCTGGAGCAGAGAGAGGGAAACTGATCAGAATTGATTGGAAGATGGAGGGACCTAAATACAAGGAAATCCTTTAGGACAACCTGTTAGAGGCTGCAAAACACTCAAAGATGTTAACCATTCAGGAGAAAATTACCTAAAATGAATAGTCAGAGAAATGGCTTAATGACTTAGAAATCAAAGCACATCCATATGTTGCAAAGAAAGTGAAAGTTCAAACCAAAGTCAAATTGAAAATGTTTCAAGACTAAAAATAAATAAATAAAAAATCTGCTGTTCACAAATGGAACCCTTTCAGCCTGTTCCACAGTGGTTTTGCTAATACCAAGGGGTAAAACATTCTGCTGTATATTGCGAAGGAGAATGCAAGTGCACACCACACCTTTCAGATTTCTTAAAAAAGTAAGAACTTGCATTTCACTTTACAACTATGCTCTAGTCTACATCTTTATGCTCTATTACATAAAATCCAGACATATTAAACTTTCTGATTGTACAAAATGGGATAACTTTAAATGCTATAAATACTTTTGCAAGTCGTTGCATGTACAAAAATAACCCAACATCATCGTGTGTTTGTATTTAAATGACAAGGATATTTTTTTTAACTATGCCACTAATTTTAAAAAGGAGACGTGGATATTATTTATTCAGTTAGCGGGAAAGTGAATTAACTGGTCTGTTTCTCTTCCTCCCAGTCTAACTGAAATTTCAAACCACTTGGGCTTGGCCTCAGCACATCCGTTGGTGACCGTGGTCAACGCACCGTTTCCTTTATTGTAGCCCCGCACAACAATGAAGTGTGATATTTGAAAAAAGACAGATCCGCCACCGGTGAACTAAGACCCACCAATCATTTGTAGTCTGTACCCACGGCGACTTTTGAATCCCTCCTTCTCTTCCCACCTCTTCAAATTCATTGGCTGCCACAGGAGTAGCGACAATGTTTAATGCACCATGCGGTGTCCGGAGTCCAGTCAGTGAGAGGAAGCGCTTGCTGTGCTTAGGGCTGTGTTACGTGCTGAAAATAGTAAGTGATGACTTGGCTTGAGTAGTTTAAAAAAAAATCTAAATTTTCTCTGACAGCAGCATGGAGACTTATCCTAAAATGCGGCATTGTTGCTGACCACTTCCAGAGCGGCTGTCCGTCTGTCTTTGCGCACTTTGACTGGGGGACGACGCACAAGGACAAAATGCCACTACGGGAATCAGTAACTCTGAGCTGTCTCGGACGTGGGGAGAGAACACCGATCGCCCTTTAAATGTCCACTGTGGATATCGGCTACCTTTCCACACATCTGGATTCTTCTTTCTTTCACACAGTAATTTTGACAACAGTTTTCCATCCTGAAGAACAGTGACTCACTGCAGGCAGAGGGCGAGCCGCTGCATCCTAATCAGACAGGAGAGAGGTCTTCAGCTCATTGACATTACAGTCATACTTTGGAGCACTTTTTTTTTTATTTCTACTGCGCTGTACTGTAGAGTGCGTGTGCATCGGAGGCTTGTGGCTTTCCTTCTTCACGGAGGAGAAGAAGGATACGGGTGGTACCTTTAGTGAAGTGGAAATTAAACAATCTCTTCATCGCACTGGAATTGACTGTTTTGATTTTTTTTACTGTTACCCTTTTGAACTAGCGAAACAGTTTCTCCCGTGGTAAGATTGTGTTTTTTTATATATTCTTTGTGTCTTATCCGCTTTCGTGATTTTCCACCTGAAGCTCTCACTGTTGCTCATTTTCAAACCGGTGTTATTCCCTAACCTTTTCCCGTACACCCCGACGCAACAGCTTCTCTCAAGGACTGTTGAGCGTTAGAGAGAAGCAGAGTTGAGGAAACGGAGAGCAGCAGTGGAGAGAATTAAACGGCTGTGCTGAGATGTTGGCAGCTCATTTCTGACTTTTTATAAGGCTCATTTTAAATATCCGGATTATGCGGATTTGTTAATGCGCGTAAGAAGATAATTTTATATTCACTCCTTCAAATAGCCCTTACAATAGGCCATCCTCAGTTTTACGCCTGCGGCGTTACCGCATTATTAAAGTTGCCCTGTTACACTTCAGTCAGCACCCTCAACAAATGTATGGGTCATTATCTCTCTGGGGTCAAATGATGCATGCACACCACATATAGATTTGAAACTGCCTGCAGAGTCTTGGATTTTGTTATGTATAGACTGCAGGAGAATACTTGCTGCCTGTGTATTTATGGGGCTGAGCGCCTTCCAAGGTTAACCAATTAACAATCTTCTCCCATAATTGTGTAGATGAATTACACATGAGCTGTGTCTCATTTTTGGCTTGGCAGTGAATCTGATTTCTTCTGATTTCTCTCTGGCAGGGTGGCTTGTAGCTCATTTTGTTTTTATTCGATTTACTAATTGATTTTCATATAACATGTTTTTTTTCCTCCTTTTCCTTTCTTAGGTGATATGAGTGAACACTTACAATGACTATTCTGTTGGAGTCTGGATCTCGATTATTGTTAAGATGAGTCTGGGTGCTCAGCTGAATATAAATTAGGCATTCAGTACCACAGATTGCTTGCTGAGGAGAGAACGCAACAAAGCAAAGACAATCTACAGTGACAAATGTCAAGACATCACATGATGAACTGGACTCTTTTCTTTACCCGTCGTGATAGAAGTATCAAATCTGAACAGAATATCAACAGGTCACAGATAGAATAATCACTGCAAAGATTTAAGCAGCTTTTACTGAGTGGAGATGCATCTTTCTATTTTCTTTTTCCTCCTGTTGTGGGCTCAAGCCTTGACATTGAAAAACTTGAATTACTCTGTCCCGGAGGAACAGGGACCAGGAACAGTGATTGGGAACATTGCCAAAGATGCCAGGCTTGGACTCGAACAGATTGGGCCGGGAGGACAGGGTAAGAAAGCCAACTTTAGGGTGTTGGAGAACTCAGCCCCACATCTTATCGACGTGGACCCCCAAAGCGGACTGCTGTACACAAAGCAGCGCATCGACAGGGAAACATTGTGTAAGAGAAACCCCAAGTGCCAGCTCTCCATGGAGGTGTTTGCCAATGACAAGGAGATATGCATGATAAAAATAGATATTCAGGACATCAATGACAACTCACCCGTTTTTCCTTCTGATCAAATTGACATCGACATTTCTGAAAATGCAGTGCCAGGGACACGCTTTCCTCTGACCAGCGCACATGACCCTGATGCAGGGGAAAATGGCCTAAAAACGTATCAAATAACTCGCGATGACTACAATCTCTTTTCATTGGAGGTAAAATCCCGAGGGGATGGGACCAAATTCCCAGAATTAGTCATTCAGCGTCCACTGGACAGAGAAGAAAGAAGCCATCACACTCTCATTTTGTCAGCCACTGATGGTGGAGAATATCCTAGATCAGGTACAATGCAGATAAATGTTAAAGTTATAGATTCCAACGATAACAGTCCAGTATTTGATCAATCTTCATATGTTGTAGAAATTCCTGAAAATTCACCTCCTGGAAAAGTCTTAATTGATTTAAATGCTACAGACCCTGATGAGGGAAACAATGGTCAAGTAGTCTATTCGTTTAGTGGCTATGCTCCTGAGAGAATCCGTGAGCTATTCTCAATAGATTCTAGAACAGGAGTCATAAAGATTCAGGGGGAAATTGATTATGAAGAGAGCTCAGTTATCGAGATTGACGTCCAGGCAAAAGATCTAGGTCCCAATCCAATCCCGGGCCACTGTAAAGTCACCGTTAAAGTGCTTGACAGGAATGATAACTGGCCATCTATAGGCTTTGTGTCTGTGAGACAGGGAGCCATCAGTGAAGCAGCACCCCCAGGCACTGTCATTGCTCTGGTCCGTGTCACAGACAAGGACTCTGGAAGAAATGGGCAGCTCCAGTGCAGGGTGTTGGGTAATGTCCCTTTTAAACTTGAAGAGAACTATGATAACTTCTACACAGTGGTTACAGACAGGCCCCTGGACAGAGAGGTGCAGGATGAATACAACGTTACTATTGTAGCCAAAGACAATGGCATTCCTCCTTTAAACTCCACAAAATCTTTTACGGTGAAGATTCTTGATGAGAACGATAATGTTCCTCGTTTCACCAAGTCAGTCTACCTACTTCAAATTCCTGAGAACAACATCCCTGGGGAGTACCTAGGTTCAGTTCTGGCACATGACCCAGATCTAGGCCAGAATGGCACTGTGTACTACAGTATTATCAACTCCAACGTGAGTGGGGGTGATGTCAACACCTATGTTAATGTAAATGCCGCTAACGGAGCCATCTATGCTGTAAGATCTTTTAACTATGAGCAAATAAAGTATTTTGACTTCAAAGTTCTTGCTAAAGACGCAGGATCTCCACACTTAGAGAGCAATGCTACTGTGCGCATTAGTGTCTTGGACGTCAACGACAACATCCCTGTCATAGTTTTGCCGCTTCTCCAGAATGACACAGCTGAAATCCATGTTCCACGAAATGTTGGAGTTGGCTACATTGTTACCACAGTGAGAGCAGTAGATAACGACTATGGTGAGAGTGGAAGACTCACCTATGAAATTTCAGATGGCAATGAAGAACACCTCTTTGAGATTGATCCTATAACTGGGGAGGTGCGAACAGCTCACCCTTTCTGGGATGATGTAAGTCCCATTGTTGAGTTGATCATTCGTGTATCAGACCACGGCAAGCCAACTCTGACTGCCGCTGCCAGACTCATTGTCAAGGCCTCCAACGGGCGTCCTCCAGATGGACTTCCACACATGAAAGACAATCAAAACTGGGACATGTCACTGCCTCTTATTGTGACTCTGAGCATCATATCTATCATGCTTCTAGCTGCCATGGTGACCATAGCAATCAAGTGCAAGCGGGAGAACAAGGAAATTCGTACTTATAATTGTCGCATTGCAGAGTACTCGCACCCACAGCTGGGTAAAGGCAAGAAGAAGAAGATCAACAAGAACGACATCATGCTGGTGCAAAGCGAAGTGGAGGAGCGGGATGCCATGAATGTGATGAATGTGGTAAGCAGCCCTTCCCTGGCCACCTCTCCCATGTACTTTGACTATCAGACACGCCTGCCACTCAGCTCACCAAGGTCAGAGGTCATGTACCTCAAACCCACTGCCAATAACCTCAGCGTGCCCCAAAGCCACGTGGGATGCCACACCAGCTTCACAGGCCCAGTCACCAGCACTACAGACACACCTACTAACCGCATGTCCATCATACAGGTAAGAGAAATTGCATTCTTCTCCTTCACTGTGGTACCATCGTTTTTACATCACAAGCTGCACAAAGCTCCCATTTCCCACATCACCACTTACTTTTGTTTCTTTAAATGAAAAAAAAGGCAAGGACAGACAGTGGCAGAGCGACCCAGGAGCAGTGATAAAAAAAAAAAAAAGATGCAAGGGAGGGGTGAGCATTAGAAGGATTAAACTGCCATTCTGGTGCTTACATAGAACAGAGCCGATGACATCAACGCAAATCTGTTGTGCCGGAAATATGTGACAACAACTTTTATTTATTTTCTTAGATCAGCCTCTGTGCAGTTGTTTTTATATCACTTTAAAGTTTTCTGTTCTTGTAGGAGAAAGCAATTTATCCCAGAAACTAAAATATTATATTGTTCTATAATTGTAATCTGGCTATAAAACAGGCATTACCCCTATTTCTTAGGCCTAATGTCAATTTAAATTACTAAAGAATTATCTACAAAAAACACAACTATGTATTTAGTATGCAATGCATTTAGTTGGTTAAAACAACAGCTTATATGAAGAGGAAACTATCTCTAATCAATAACTATTTAGTATGACATTCTATTCTACAGTTTCTTTCATACTTATTTTAGTGGTTTTAATTCCTGGCGATAAGGAGATTGTACTTATTTTCCTGACTACTTTATACGTCTTTGTGCCAAGTAGTAGGGTACATAAGCTTCCAACGTGATAAGTTCTCAAAGTCTTTGACCATAAGCCCATTAAAGGTCTGTCGTGGTCGACAAGGATTAAACCCAGCTTAAGCTAGTGGTGTATTCCACGACACCTAATGGGCAGTCACAGTGAAGTTAACCAGTGTCTTGTTTTCTTACTATTGTTCCAGTTTTGGTTGATATCTGTCCCTTCTAAATGTAGTTTTGATGGGTGTTGTTTCTATTATCTGGGTTAATTATTTTGCTATTTGATAAAGACCTTAATTTATATTCCCCAAATATAGCACAAATTTATTCTCCATATTTATTATGTTCAGCTACTTCTTATTCAGAACAGATGTAATCTTGGAGCACTATATATAGAAAAAATAAACAGGTGCAATTTAAAACCAGTTATGCTTATTATCTCCACTTATCCTCTGGGACTTCAACTATCATAGTCTAGGTTACGCTGTTTGCTTGTTCCCTGATGGAGTTTGGGACGATGACTGCAATCAGAAGTGGCATATTTCATTTATGAAATATGCCACTTCATTTACTAGGAAAGAAGGCAAATGTCTGTTGTTCTGTCTCACTTTCTTTGCCCTCCTTCTATTATGAACTGGCTCTGAAGGCCAGAGGTCAGCACAAAGACCGTTAATGCTTGCTATTCTGAGGGACAAAATAATTGCTGGTCCATTCCACAAACAGTTTCCCTGCTAATCTACTCATGATGAATTGGACTGCATTAGGCTGTCTTGCACTTGTTTATTAATGTTTTTCTCCTTAACTGTTAAAGGCAAAAATTAAACAACAAAAAAACAAGAGGGATCAACACACTCTATAGTGCCTTGTTTATGGAAGGTCCCTTCAATGTATGGGTGCTTTATTGTATTATTCAATAGAAACCTGTGTTGAGGGAGATGGCCTGAGGCATTAAGTTTCTTCAGAAGCTGTACAGAAACATATCAGTTTCTTCCCTCCTCCTTCCTCCTACCCTCACTCCATTCGCATGGACATTAAGTAACCTGAGTCAGGAAAGTGTCTATGGTAAAAATGTCAGGAAACAAAGACAGAATTCCCCTTCTATCGATCCAAGGCCTCTCGTCCCATCTGTCACTGTGGTTGCCACAGTGGTGTGGCTGAGTAGGAAAAACAAATGAATAGATGAATAAACCGGATGAACATATCACCTCTTCACAAGGGCACCTTTGTGGTGCTGGCTACATCTGTGCATTGTGGAGCAATATTAACTGCCTGCAATGTGTGGTCTTCATCTGTAGAGCTGGTTTACACAAATAATATTTTATAGCGGTGCACTAGGAGAGGGGCTGAGATGGTGTTTAGCTTGAATAGAGGAATGATATAAAGAATTCAGCAAAGCTCCACTTTCCTTATTATCCTCATCACCATGCAAGGACATTACATAGTGGAGAATATTGTCATTCGTAAACAGAATTCCCGAGAAGAGATGGATGATATACAGCGAAGCCTAATTCCACTTAAGGCGTAAAAGGAAATTACTCTGTATGGAATCAATAATAAAACCAGTCTGTAGCAAAATTCCTTGGGGTTCAGGATGAATGGACTGTAATATTTTTGCTTAACAGAGCCTGCGCTAAAAGTGACTGGAAATGGATTCAGATTCACCAAACTGGAAGTCACTTACTGACTTGTTTAGAGGCTCTCCTTTTTAAGTCTTCATTGTGACCACATTTTAAAACTCTGCTTTGTCAAACAGAAGATGCTGCACTGATGTAAGCTTGTGTATTATTTCTTGTATAAAAAAACTTAATGTTATGTCTGTGAGACATAACTCTTGTGAATAAGATATGAGTGGCTCTGTAAAAAAAGGCTGTAAAAGCTGCCTGTAGGTGGCGATATTCTGCCTTTTGTGGGGTAGCATTGACAAGAGAGTGGCAAGAAAAACTGGGCTCCAGTATATACTGACTTGTCACTCGTCAGTTTATTAAAAGAGTTCTGCTCTATCAAGAAAGGATATATGTGGAATCATCAGCTATAGGAGGTTTTTTAAAAGCAGCCTCTCTTGCAGCATTCCTCTGCTACAGGTCTGATTGACATTCACTGAACTTGTGACAGTGAATCCATGATATCGATGGTTCATTTAGGAATACATGTTGCTAGAAGAAAAAAAAATCACCGTCAGCGCTCTCTCTCTCTGTCTCTCTCTCTCTCTATATATATATATATATAATTTTTTTTGTTGTTGTTTTTTTCTTTTTAAGGTGTTAAAGGAATTTACTCTGAATGGAATCAGAGTAATAAAGCCAGTCTGTAGCGAAATCCCTGAGGGTTCAGGAAACATGGACTGCAATATTGGCCACACATACACAAATATGTGTATGTGTGGCAGGAAAAGGAACTTTTAAGTGATGTGATTGTGACCATTAAAGTTGCGTATTTACTCTGCTTGGGATTTTTCACTCTTTTGATCTGTTTAGGTTGAGAATACGCATGCCAACATTTTAACTGGAGCAGATGTTGAGAATGGATGCTTCGAGGGATGGTCTTACTCTGCATAATTTAGGGAGATTGTGTGTGTTCGTGTGTGGGTGTAGTGTCATTGTGTATTCCAGGCATGTGATTTAAGCCTTTAGCTGGCAGGCTCCGTGACAGAGCCCCTCTCTTTTATGAGTGTGACAATGTTGCGTTTGTCCGAACCTTGAAACACCCTTCCTCCAAGAGACACACACACGCATACAGACTCACACACACACGTAGGTCTGCTTTTTTTAAGGATTCAACCAAAACGTCTTATCCAAGCCTCAGTGGTATATTGTATTGAAATTGCTCCCACACTTCAGTAGCCACTGAGCCAATGAATAGAAAAGCACTCTTTATTTCATTTTTTTCTCCTTTCATCTTTCGATAACTCTTTTGGTCTGGAGCTTCCTACAGAGTAAGTTTAGTAAACATGTATATACTCAAACCTGCTGTCAGGTTTTGCAGTATAACAACAAAATGTGTAGGCAATTATGGCAAATAAGAAACACTTCGAGAAACCTTTTGCAATTTGTGTTTATTTGTCCCCTTGTGGGCCTACTAAGTCTCTAAGACAGATCTGTTTTATTTTATTCGCCTGTACATAAAGAAATATTATCTTGCCTTGGGGTTTATTTTTGTATTTCTTCAAATAAACCTGCCCCTACTGTACATAACACACCACAATGAAATATTAAATTATTAATAAACACCTTTATGTCTCTTCATGCTACCCAAAGCTGATATGATAGATACAACTGGGAGGAAGTGCAGTCAAACCAAAGAGTGTTGCTCTGGGGAATAACTCCAAGTTATTTGATCTCTTTTCCCAACACGCACAAGTTTGGATAATGTGTATATTTTTATTTTATTTGCAACCATCGCTAGTGTTTAATAGTAATCGTTGAAAAAGGGCTTGTTTCCATATAGATGCCTTCAGAGTGGTTAGAAGTGGCAGCGGCTGTGCAAAGCAGAGCATAAAGCTATATTTGCATCCTCCTTCATTAATTAATCATGATGTTTAACAAATCAGAGCTAAAGCAGAAGATGTCACAATAAACATCAGAGGTCTCCGGCTACTTGTTTCTGAACCGGACCAAATGAGTATAACTGAACTCAGAGAAAGTGGGGAACCAGAAGATGTTCGCTGGCTGATATAGGCAGAATTTGAGTGCTTATTTGAAACATTATGAGACAGCAAGAGAAGGAGAGAGAGAGACAGAGGGCAGTGTAGTAGCCTCTCAAATAGCCAATCAGTTTCCACTCTCCGATGTGGGAATTGTATTTAAGTTTTATGAAAGATGGAGAGCAGAAAATTAGGTCTGATTGCAATGTGCATCGCCCATGTCTTTTATCTTCCCACATTCATTACATAAACAGATATTATAAGCACACTGAAAGTTTGTTTGAGATTTAACGCAGCTTTAGAAAGGAATGTTTTATTTATTTCTTGTTTTCAAAAATCCCAGTAACCATGCTAAATAATTTATCTGTTGGCTCCATACTTTGCTCACCACTACTTACGATTTCCCCTTGTAACTAAAAACAAACTTCACATGCTGTAGACAGATATGGACTGGTTTGTTGGTGACCCCCTGGATGCGGAGGAAGCGCTCTCCATATGGACTCCGCACTTAGCTGTGCTGCATAATTTCATTAGTTTAACAGACCTCCCAACTTGGCAAGGCAGGCCAACAAAGGAATTTTTATTTTTTTGGTAGCGTAATGAAAGACACAGGAAATGAGCACACAAGTCACCCTTCATGATAGCCAGATTGACCGGACACATTAACCAATTTTCTTGGCTCAGTAGGAAACAGCCAATTGGAGATGACATGAGCTTGATAATAAAACTGCGGCTTGTTAGTGAATGCTTGCTCTCTTATTGTGTGGTGGTGTATGCCTATCTGTGTTAGAGACAGAGGGGAAGAGGATGATGAAGATTTTTATGCCTAATTCAGTGCCGTTTGCTTGACATACATTTAACTGAGAGACTAGGAAAGTTTTATGCAACTATTTACTATTCCATGAAGCCAAGCACACTTCTTTCTTTATTTCTGGATGCTGTCTTGTCCAGCACTCTCTTGTTTGCCAGACCTTGTTGATACCATATTTCTGTTATGCTGCAGGTGCACTCCTACACAGGATACATTTCAGCGTTTTGTACCTGAGAATACATCTACTGTAATGTTTTTATTTATTTATTTTTTTGCATAATTTAAGATGTTTCCTGTGAGAAAAAAATAATATTTTGTCAAAAAAAATCCACATGCTGCCACTCAGCTTGGTGCTGCTGGCATTGTGCTGAGAGGGTGTGGAGATGAAAGAACAAAACATAACCTTCACAGCAAAGGAATCTGTGATTCAACTGCCACGCGTCTACCTGTATTTCTGCGCGGACGTGTGTATGTGCACACAACCTCGCACCTGTGCTACCACCAGCAGAGCTCTGAAGCACAGGTCTTGCTGGTTTTCCCAGAACGTAATGGTCTTCTCTGTTGGGGCCGCCTGTCCCCCGTAGGCTCTGGATCCCTGCCGGCGTCCTTACACTTGGCTTTTTAAGTAACAGGTGGGCCTTAGATGGAACTGAAGACAGGCTCAGATAGGAATGACCACACATTAATGTGCAACAAAATGCACGACACACAAGGGGTCGCCTAGGTGTACAGAGCATGGTGATGTATTCTTTGAACTGCCAGCAACTGGGTCTCCTTGCTGTAAATCAAACGCTCTCAAAGTCAAACAAAGTAGAGTCCGCTCTGCTGTGCCTTGGCTCCGGTCCAGCCTGAGAGAGCTTTTATTTCTGCCACATCTTCTTTCACTGTGCCCCCCAGGCATGTGCTGTAGAAACAACACGTAGCTCAAAGAATGAGTTATGTGAAACTGTTCTCACCTTCTATCTCATTAGTATAAGAGAAATGATGTATCCCCCTCTGCCTGAATGTCTCGCTCTCTCTCCTTGTCCTTGCCTTTTACAGTTCAGCTCTTCTTCAGCTTCATCAGTAATGTGATTAATTGTTTGGAGGCATATATCATGCATACCATCTCATTTGCTATAATTTAACCTAACTGCATGTCAAAACAAGCTGTTATAAAATGACTCCCTCTCCCTCATACAATCACAGGAGTACATTACTGGCCTGTTACAAATAGGAAATTACGATTTCCCTCGCAATTTGTGTGCAATCCTATCTGAGTTTGTGCACGGTGTGTGTGAGAGATTGTGAAACTGAAATGAGAGAGATCCTCCCGTTCTCTTCTGTTGCTGCGTATATCTATCGCACAGCTTGAAATTTGACCCGCGTGTCTATAGCCCTGAGTGTGCATGAGAGAAATCGAGAAGCGGCTGTGTATTGGAGTGTTGATGGAAATAGAGGCGAATGGTCCCACACTCTTAGATGCTATTGCCTAAACAAAGAGCCACTAAGTGGTGGGAGCACAAGATTTGTTGTCAAACCTTGACGGTCTCTGTTCTTAGTGGTAGCAGTGGCAACACTAAGTGCTAAAGGCATATTGAAAATTGTTTTATTTCACCAGTCTTATCTTCGTCTGTTGTACCACACAGATGTACTGAATTGGCCCCTTGCTGGGTTTATGTCTTAGCAAGAAATCTTTTTGGGTCCTTTAGCATTCAGATCAATGGCCGGTTTGCTCCGTTTCTTATTGATTTTTACTCTGTTTGGTACTGACTTACTGTTTTTCATTATCTAGCGCTCTTAGCATTGTTAAGTAAAAAAAAAACCTAGAGCTCTTGGTTTTTGCCTTCAATTTTAGGATTTCTTTTCTTTCTCTCAGCCCTTGTCATCTCAGATAAGCATAGCAATTGCTCATGTTACAGACGACCCAAGCCAAATTTATAATGATGAGATTATGTTGTCAACGGTACAGGGTGTATATGTCTGCTGTATTGATCTGTGCAAAGTCCTAATAAATGAAGTACCACAATGGAAGCTTTGGCTCAGTAATAACTCTGAACAGATCTTGCTATTTATATACTCTCAACACTGCTTAGATGATGGATGGATCTTTTTCCGTTTTCCTCTTGTATCTTTTTTATGCCCTGTCTCAATTAATCCCTCCTCTTCCTTTTTTCTCCTCCCCTGTTTGAGGTCATAGTAACATGCTTGACCGAAATGCTTGCAGGTGGAGAGACATGGGTGCTGCCAATCAGACAGAATCTAAGGGCGGTAGAGCAGGGCAAAAACAAGTTAGCAACGCCTTTGTGCATGTGCGTTGGGGTGTGTGGGTGTGCGTGTGTGTGTGTGTCAGAGGTGTGACCAAGTCACTGTGTTGCAAGTCTCAAGTAAGTCTCAAGTCTCTGTCCTCAAGTCCGAGTCAAGTCTCAAGTAAAGACAGGCAAAAGTCGAGTCAAGTCTCAAGTCAGGAGCTTTTAATTTCAAGTCATTTCGAGTCATTTTTATTTATTTTTTTTTAATAATTTGCAATTATACATAAAATTCAAATATTAGACCATTTGTTCTTTTTAAAATATGTATTTGAGGTTCATT
This sequence comes from Xiphophorus hellerii, assembly GCF_003331165.1. Lineage (NCBI taxonomy): Eukaryota > Metazoa > Chordata > Actinopteri > Cyprinodontiformes > Poeciliidae > Xiphophorus > Xiphophorus hellerii. The sequence continues at coordinate 21,785,783 of NC_045675.1, forward strand.
TGTGATCCTCTTATTCATCTGGTATTCTTCAAATCTGTCAGAAGTAAACAGATGTCAGACAATAAATTACAGCCTTTCATGAATTACATTTGACTTCAGTTTACTCCTTCTATTCATAAATAAACATCAACTCTACAACAATCATAGTTTTCATAAAATGAAATAAGTATAAATGAAGTTATCACAAGTAAACTCAGGAAGGTCTGGTGCATTTATTTTTCTGCTTTTATTTCTAAGTATGTTAGTTTCAGTCCTCCGTAAATATGGGACAGATATTCTAAACACAAAATTTATTTGGGACAGTCACTGTATTTGGTCTTTTTTTTTTTCCCAGCAAAGCTATACTACTTGGAAATGGGTTCTGTGCGACATGTGACAGTCACGCCGGTCAGTGCATTAAGTCAAAAACAGTTGACTTAATGAACTGACTGCAGTAAACAATATATTGTCAATATAATTTCCCAACGTAGATGTCTTCAAATACACCAACCATCCTTAGATGATACTAGACCCGGCTCATCATCATGATGGGACAGAGAGACTCTGTTCCCTGTGTTCAGGTCCAGAATCTGCTTTCTGTTCCGGAGCCCCGCTCACTATCCACCGGCTTCCTGAGCTAACACGGTGCACATTATTTGTGGAGGCATTTGAAGGACCGGATTTATGGTAAATCATCACCAATTTAACCCGGAGTACACATGCTAACACGAAGTTAGCTAAAGTCAACTATCTTACAGCAAAAGAAAAGTGCCACCTACCGATCTCTGTGAAGCTTCAAATGCCGGACAAAGTTGGACGTCGTGGCATCTCCATCCGATATTCTCTTCTTGCATGTTTTACAAGTTGCAGTTCGTTTTTTAGTCGAAAGTTCATAACCTACATAGCCAAAAGAAATTACTCGCGGAAGCATATTCGAGCGGTTATTTCGTATTTCGTTCCCTGAGCTCTGTAGCTTTGCCGCGTTTTTTTAAACGTCCAAATCCTGTTAATTTGATTGGTTGTGCTGCAGCTACGTACACATACATACATAAGGAGAGAGGAAAAACATAGTGACTGTCTGCGCATATTGATACGGAATGAGTGAAATTAATTAATGACGCCACTTTATAAATAATGTGTTTTAAATTTTAAGACTTTGAGTAAAAAATATCAAGTCTTTTCAAGTAAACAGCTTCAAGTCGAGTCAAGTCCCAAGTCAATGGCATGAAAGTCAAAGTCAAGTCCGAGTCTTTGAGCATTTTTTCAAGTCAAGTCTCAAGTCGTGATTTTAACGACTCGAGTCTGACTCGAGTCCAAGTCATGTGACTCGAGTCCCCACCTCTGGTGTGTGTCTTAAAAAGGCTGAAGTTTGAAGCAGGGTCTCTCTATGTATTTGAAGAGAAGGTCAGCAGGATTTAGAAGCTCCGATTATGTGTGATTGTTTCTTCAGTGGGCTAGCTGATTAACACCAAAGCTGCTCTGCCAGATCCTTGACGCTCCATAGAGACACTTAAAAGAGACAGAGAGAAACATACATCCAACACTCTGACAATAGAGCATTATCCCAAAGCTTGTTTTCCTGCTTTTCCCCAGGAGCAAGAATAGCTTCCACCCTGTCTTCCATTGTGTCTTATTCAGGCTCAACCTTTTACTAAAATATTACACCCCCTATTGACCCTATAAGTCACCTTGTTATAAAAGTACCTCAATGTATTTTGTGTCTGTTTGAGTATTCATTGAGAGGGAGTGAGGACAAGAAGGCCTTTATGTGTGTCGGCGTGCATTGGTGTATGTATTAATGTGAGACCCATGCATTCAGTCTGTGTCAATATTTGTGTGTTTCTTTGTGTCTGGCCTTGGTATTGGGCTTTTGGGAAGCCTCTAAAAAGCCCTTTCATCCACAGAATGGCACACCCCCCCTCCTCCATTCAATTGGAATAATTGTATTCTTTATTGTTTTGTTCACAAGCTCTCAGCTTCTGTCTTGTTTATCAGCAGAGAAGCCAATAATTTTTGGATTATTTCTTTGCAGGAGAAAAACTAAATAAATCTGCAAAATAAGAGGACTTAATGAAATCAGTTTACAAGTGTAATTATTGTATGCTGAAGCTAAACACTGGGTCACAATATGTTTATTTAACAATTATCCCTAACACAGAATCATGCAGCTGTTTATTGACTTCATCCTAAAGATGCCTCTTTCTGCTCTGGTTCCTTTGTAGTGAAAAGATATAATAATTCCTGATTACTCACACAAATTGCCCATTTTCTGAGATGGGAAATAATTCAGATAACGCCAAAGAATTCGACACATTTTATTTATACTTAGCTTTAAGTAATAATTGCTGCTTTTACTGGAATAAAATTGCTTAAGTATTTACTATTGTCTCGGTTTGATTGAGGGCAGCAAAACATGTGCTCGATCACTGAGGAGAATTCACCATCACGTGAATTCTCCTCCAGTCTTTTCTTTAGACTGGAATTAACTACTTTTGGGAGAAAGTAAGGGCAACAGAGAAAGATGAAAACATGCTCCTCCTTTGTAAAGCTTCTTAAGGCTGTTCCAAACATTCCAGAAAAAAACAAACAAAAAAACTATCATAGTTCATGTTTAAAGGTCCAAATTTAATTTCCAGATAGATTAGTAAATCAATTTTATAAATTTGTGTACATCTTGAAAAGAAATAAAACTTTATGCCTACAGTTGCCTAATCCGCTTAATTTTGGACATTAAAACATAACGAGCTGCTTAATTTTATTAGAAAATATAACTTAAACGTAATTATTTCTATTACTTTCCGTGCCTCGAAGAAGAAAATGTGTTGTTTTGTTTTTTGGTTTTGTTTTTGTGAATCCTTTCTTCAGAAATTGAGTTCTTTGTTTTGAATGGCCCATTTTTTACACTTGGTGTCATGGCAGCATACAGTGGTGGGTTTAACTCTTCTGTTGAGCTAGCAGAACATGCCAAGCAGTAAGACATGCACTCTGTCCAGATTGGCTTGCTATTTGGTCTGAACTCTGATCAGTTTTGTTTTGAGAATAGCTGATTTTAGCTTGTCATTTTTTTCTTATTGAGAAATTTACATATTTCCACCCGGTGATGTGAATTATATTAAAACATTTTATCAGTGAGAAGTATCTTTAGTGTTTCCGTATCCCTTAGTCATAACTTAAATGAAAAACAACAACAACAACAAAAAACACAAGTCACAGTAGATAAACAATGGGGAGAAACACTTATCTATATCCATCTACTCCATAAAGTTAAATTCCAAGTCTGAATCTTAAGGCAGCAATTGTAAAACTTAGTTCCATGTTAGTAATAAAAATCCAAAGGTATCAGACTGCACACCAGCACATCCTAACCTGAAAATTAATGATTTTATTAATCTACATTTAAAATACAAAATGGAAACTGTAAACAAGATTCTAAAGAAAAGCAACATATGTCCTGACTGAAATAAATAAACAGGTGGTGTAGCTGAGTTTTTTTTATTTTTACTACAGGTTTTATTTTCTTTATGTAGATACCAAAGTGGTTTCAGTATTCTGAAAAGTTTCAGAAACAAAATGAATACACCCGTATTTACCTTGAAGAGAATTGTATAAAGGCGTAACTCCCTGTTTACTTATTGCAGCAAATATGCATTATGCATGTCTCTCTTTATGACTAAGTACAATGTCTTTTTGTATGATGACAATATATTACCTCAAGCTGGACCTTCTCAGCTGAGTTTGCTTTGGAATAATGAGGGTTTAGCAGGATCAGTGTGGATTCTAGGCTTTAGATAACTTCAGTTCAAACAGTTGTCACTATTAATGAGCAAGTAATAGAGGATTAGTAGCCCTGGCTCTAAAATTTCATACTGTCCTCTCACTTTTGTGTGTTCTCTAGATAATTTTAAATGTAACTGATGAATGTGGCATCAAGGAAAATCCTCTATCTCTCATTTCTGACATGTTTTATTCGATGTTTCATATTTTTCTTCATTAATAATCAAAAGACTGGTCCTACGCATCTCAGACAAGCTAGTAAAATCTGTCTGTATACAAATGTCTCATGTAGTTGCTCTTTTTTGTTTTAATGTTTCATTTACATTTCTTGTGCTGTAATGAAGAATTGTATTTATTTGAAAAGTCATATTTATCATTTACTCCTGGGGCCAAACAGCAAGTTATGGGGGTGAGGGGTATTTAACCCCTTATGACAATCTTAGGACGTTCCGACCTCCTGTGTGGTGTGTTACGTAGAACGTCGGGACCGCTCCGATCTAAAGTCGGGCATATTCAACATGTTGGATTGTCTTGGCCCTTTTATGGCAGCCTGTGGGATTTGCCCTGACTAGGAACGAGAACGCAGCCTGTTGAATGTGACAGGTGGCCAATCAGAAAGTACGGTGACATAAGCACGGAAGGGAAATCTCAAACAGCTAGCATTGCGCAACTAAGAGCCTGGTTTAGTGCATAGTGCAGCAAATAGAGCGGCTGCTCCCACAGTCTTTTATCCAAGGTTTTTTCTTTTTGTTAGGTCTTTTAACATGAGTCCACAAACCATCACTATTGCTACTACATCGTCGGACATGTTTGTTACTCTAAATTGACGTATGGTATGGTGGGGGGTTTTACGGGATTTTCTTCAGGAATCAGGATGTTGGTGAGTGAAATCGGTTTGTGCCATGTGGCTGGACACACGAACCGATCGAACCTGTTGTACTTTTATCAGCCCCTGTGTGGTCACAGAGGTTTGGAAAATCAGCCGACAACTTTTAAATTGTGCCGTGTGAACTCGACCTAAAACTCACAAGCTCTACTCTCCTCTCTGACTCTGTCGCTATGGTAACGTTTACATATCTCTTCAAAATAAGACACAGATGCGCCACAAAAACAAATATTTTGCTTTCATGAAAATTTTATCTCACGATAACGACAAATTCTCCTTCGCAAAGAAGCTTTCCAAAGACATATGATCTGTTTCTTACTCATTTTGCTGCTTGTGAGCTCAATGTTGGCGCGCAAGACGTAACTAAAAGAATCCGGTTAAAGGATTTTCAAAATAAAAGATCCTCCAGACTCAAATAATGCATAAAACTGAAATATTTAACTATTTCTTGTGCGGCCCGGAACCAATTGGTCCACCTACCAGTACCGGCCCGGGGTTGGGGAGGACTAGTTTACAGGTTCAGTCTTAACCAAAAATTACCTCACATTTAAGGCTAGAGCTATTACCATGAAATATAATAATTTAATACTTTTGTTTACTTGCTTTTATTCCTAAGGTCAGGCAGGTCCACACAATAGGACTGCCTAAACAGCTTTTTGTCCCAACATTATGACTAATAGTGTGACTGCATGCTTAAGTGCACACACATAAGCATACAGTCACACAAACAGGCTAATGCAGAATCATGCACAGATTAGCTCACACATGTAGACACCAACTCCCTGGTCTGGTAGAAGAGCATTATGACTTCTCACTCGGCCCCAAAAACCCTAGGGTCAGTCATATGAATTCACTCAATTTGAATTTAGTTTGCACCTTGTTAGGCTATGAATTGTGCCAGTGCCACCCAGATGAAATTGGAATTAATTTTTCTGCTTGAATATCCCACTCACATGGCATTTTAGTGATCCCACAGTCTGCTTGCCCGAAGACAAATGTACAGCAGCTTGTGAGGGAGTGGATTTTTGCAATTTTCTACACTTATGACTTGTTTGTCATGCAAACCACAAACTAACAGAATTAAATTGATGTTGATTTTTGCTTTACAAAACAAGAATCATTTGCTTAAATTAAATCTAAAATTAGGCGAAACATTTGGGTTTCATTTGATGCACACAGAATAAACTATTTGCTCCTGTGAGCTATAACCCACTCTGTTATCTACTGATGGAGAAAAAACAGCAAAATGGGATTTGGGATTTTTAAAAACACTTATTTATACTGAAGGCAAAAAATGCAAAAGGCTTAACGCATGTCTGTGCCTATCAGTATGCAGGGAATACATTACACTGTCTCAATAGCACTATCTATTATGATTCCTGAAGAGTGAAATAGTCTTTACTTGCTATTTTGTTCAAATGTTAATTGAGATATATCATGTCACTGATTTAAAATGTGACAAGTACTTATAATTTGCCATGCCATCTCCTTCACAACATGCCACCCTGGGCGGTTGCCTATATCACATATCAGAAACCACCACTGCTAGTGACAATAAAAATGATCTTGGACAGAGAGTAAGGTGCCTCTAATTGTTACTCCTCCCATTACTATCTTCTGCAAGGCCCTCTTTTCTCTATATTGCTGTACAGTTCCATTTTCAGACATCAACTACAGTTCTGTAGAAAGTTGCAAAAATATAAATGAGGGTTCTGTTTCAAAATATGAGATGTATTCTTTGATTAGATGAGGTCATCAGACACCTGTCTTTCAATAAAATCTACTCAATTAATTAATTTCTATACAGCAAACGTGCTGATGTTAATTGGTGTGCAATCATTTTGTGATTTTCGTAAGCTGTTGATTATCTTTTCCTCCATTTTGTCTACATTGAGCACCAGGTTGTTGGCTATGCCTTTCTCTGTTCATCCCTTAGATACATCCCACTACTGCAGTGTCATCTGCATATTTTTTGATCAGGTTTTCCACATTGTGAATTCCACTCAGTAGAATTGAACTGAGTATACAACTTTGGGGAAACTCAGTGCACAGCATGCTGGAGGTGAGGATGCTTTAAAATGATTTTAATTAAGAAATCTTCCAAGGCATAGTAAAAGTTGTGGTAAGGTTGGTTATCAGTGCAATAATACTTTTGTTAATTTCACATGACTGTTGATATCATCTCCTTCTTACATGTAGATGGCAGGTTGGTGCAAAGATTTGTCCAAGTAATGGCTGTTGTGGACTGTGATGGAGCTTTGTGGTTGCAGTCTCTCAACATTAATAACATTCTTTTACCAATTAATGTGTTCAGGCTTGGTCTCCTTTCTGCATTGGAATCATAATGTGAAGTCCAGTAGGTAAGCTCTAGCCTTATGCTATGCTTCCTTTGCACTTTATAAAGCACAAAACTGAATAAAATAGGCAATATATAACAGAAATACCAAAACGTACCTCCACCATGCTACTGCTGATTATAATTTGAGGCTTTTTGGAGTACACCAACAACAACAACAAAAAAAGATTTTCCACTTTATTTTAATAGACTGTACATTTTAAAATAAAGCGTTATTTAATATTTAGTCCATGCAGATGAAAGTAATTAAAGTAATGGAGAGCATTGAAGTGAAGACATTTGCTTACATAACATGTATTTTGCTATCCAGGGGTTACCTAATTTTCAGCTTTTGTCTTAACAAAATAACAGTGGCATGGGCCCAGGTTATCGCTGGTTCACATATGGTTAAAGTTGACTTATTAGCAATAAAGCTGTATAATAAGTTAATTAAGAATGGACATATAATAAACAGCCTGATCCACCATTTAACATTTTTCTTTTCTGTTTTATACATTTTGTATAGATATCTAAACATTACGGTAATGAGAAAAAATATATTGTAATTTTTTTATATGCCAGCCTTTCCTCTGTGGTGCATAATCCTTAAAGGAGTTTTATCTTTTTAAGCCACTAGCAGTGAGCATTCAGATGTTTTTTATGTACAGTTCAACTTGTGTCTACATGACTTGTGATTTGGTAGAAATTATATGCAAGTCTTACAAAGTCAGGTAAGTTACTGAGGTGATAATTCAAACATACAACTAAGAATCTAAGGTTTCTCAGCTTTGTGTGGAAAGAATTGTGTTCTTAAAAGGCATTGAGATTTTTAATAGCACAAGACTTTCTACTAGTCTGAAGAAAGATTAGAAGAATTTGGTAAGCGGACAAATACTTTTATCATCTTTCAAAGGTGTCTGTCTCCTCCCTCTATTCTTGAATGTATTCATTCAATATCATAAACTATTTAATGAGATTAGCTTCACAGTAGTGTGTGGGTAAGCATCACCCCCTCAAAGCCAGAAGACAACCAATTCAATTTCCGTTTGGGTTTTTTTGGTGTGTACTTCCCATGTGTTCTCCTTTTGAATCCACTTTAGTCTCCTCCCACAGTCTTATCTGAAGTTAACCTCAGGTTTGAGTGCAGGGTTAGTTGTGTCATAATATAAAATACTGATGACCTCCATGGCACAAATCCTAGTTTGATGATTTTCAGAGTAGATACGGAGTTTTGCATAAAATAGGGACCAGACAGACCATCTTGCTTCAATTTTAGAAAAAAGCAACATTGTGTGTTTGTGACTCATGGTGTTTTTCCAATTTTGCAGCTTATTGTAATCTTTTCCCAAGGGGATGCTGGTCCACATCATGATTTATGGGTAATGATGTTCTTCATAGTTAGATAGGGAGAATCCTTTAAAAACCTGCTTAATCATCCTATTAATGAATCAATTACATGCAAAGAAGTTAAAAGAAAAAAATTTAATATATTTTTGTTGTCCAAAGTAATCAGATTATTATGTATTTTCCTTGATTATAAAGAGAACACATTGTCTTGAGGGTAGAAGAATAATTAATTCTTCATTGTAATCTGAAGTGTAGTCTCATGATGACGATAAGATCAAGTTAAAGTTTAACAGTTCTTTAGTGACAGTCTGTCAGACACAGGGGTGTTAATCCACCAGTGTTCTTTCCTTGCTCTTCAAAACTCATTTAGTTTTCAAGATTAAATGACAAACTTTATTACAAATGGATGAAGTGCTTTACAAAAAAAAGCTCTTAAAACTGATCAACCCTCATAAACTGTTACTGTCAAAGGCAAATGCAGCTATTCGGATTGTGCCGAAAACTACAAATGAGACTAAAGCAGCTATTTGGAGACAGAAGTGAAAAGTATATGTGTATGTTTGCCCGGGCTCCACTTCAAATGGAATAATAGATTATCAGTAACTTCACTGACTGTCCTGTTTGTTTTTCACTTGTCAGTTTAGATAGGCTTGAAAAAAAAACATAAGCCAACTTTCCTCCACTGCATCTTCCACTCTATATTTGTATATATTTCAAATGAAGTTCTTTCTTAATAACAGCAGCTGTGCCACTAAGCATGCACGATGAATTCTACTTGTTTGTTGTTTACCAGGATGTCAAAAGGGAGCCCTAATGATACTTTGTGGTCATTGAAAGGGACTCCATGTTAATCATGAATACTGAATCGAGGAATTAATCAGCAAGCAAGAAGTCATGTCCTTTATATAGATTAATAAAAAAAGTCACCAGAGTGCTTCTTAGCCCAATTTAATAAAGGAAAAGGTACCATTCCCAACACGTAAAAAAAAAAACAAAAAAAAAAACAAATCTCTTAAAATGATGAGACAATGATTTACAAGGTATGAGTGCCGAGTTAGATTGAATTTGCCAGCTTTATAATAAAGGAGCTTCTTACAAATAGCCCCGAGGTAGTTCTATAATAAACACAGATGATACTTCTACACCACAGCAGCGCTAACAGATGATTCTTTGTTTGTCTTTATTTACTTTGTCTTGTGTTAGATTTGTTGTAATGTCAGATTCACTGCAGCTAGTGATGAGCAGCAGATAAGAGATTGTAAGAAGGATTTGATTTAATGACTCATTTCTTTGGGTGGAACAAATAATCAATATTTTCTGTTACGGTCTCAAGTGATGTTTTATCATTACATCGGTGCTAGTTTCACATCATTTTTCTCTTGCTATACTGAGGAGTTCTTTTCATAATTTGCTGGTATTGCAGAGAAAAATCTGGGAAACATGAATGTAGCTGTCAAATGCCAATTGGAAAAATGAAAATTTCTGTAATAGATACATATAAAGGATTCATTAATGTACATCTACCAAGTCTGCTACAATGGAGTTTACATCAAGTATTAGCTCATTTGTTTCCATTAGCGTTACAGTAACTTGCCACATATCACAAACATTGTGATAGGAAGTAAGGCATGTTAGCTATTTTAAGCACTACAGCATATCATTCTGCAGCTGCACGTATCTGTACATATACCTCACTGATATCAATAATGTCAAGCTAGACCTGAAACAAATCGTATTATTTTTATTTTAAAAAGTTCTCTGCTGCTACATTGCTTTAAAGAACACATTTTAAGATTTTTCAGGTTTTCTGAAGGACCCATGTGATTTAGATGACTAAACCTACAAACTAACTGTTTTATTATAGCTGTACTCAAACGCTTGCTGAGCATGCATGCTCGATTTTAGCTCTGCCTCATGTCATTTATGTAGCCGCACTTGTTCACACTTGGGAATTACCAGTTGAAGTGCTATTTTGGACCTTTGTCAACAACACAGCTCTCCCAGGCATCTTAGAATTATGCTTGAGGTTGTGTTTGAGGGTTGCTGACATATAATAGAATTGAAGCCAGGAGAGAATATTGGAGCACATTCAGTTTTTTTTCTTCATAGTAACACTTGTTACTTGTTTTGCAATTGTTTAAGATATGAGTTTTAAAAATGTGGGGGAGCTAGGCCCCTCTACATTGTTGCTAGAATGTCTTCAAACCTTTGGCTGTCGCTATACTTGATGTTCCATTCAGACATGTTTCACTGATGTTGTGGGGTTTATTTGCTTTATCTTGCTTTACTTGCTTTACCACATGACATGAGGCTTTTGCTGCTTTGTCAGTTACAGTGCTACAAGTATGAACTACTTTCTGCTGTAGTCGAAGTTTGTTTAGCCTCCTGTAACAAAACCCCCCAAGGCAACACATTGGCAGTGGGGTATCCAGCCCATGAAAATTTCCTCCATCATCATCATACTGTTTTGCTTGGCCCAGACTCTATCTCCTTATTCAACATAGCTTTAGGTTGTAGCAACTCATCAATTTTATCTATGGTATAGGCTTGGTGAAGTTGACTAAATGTTTGCTGTTACTTTTTCTGGGTAATTTGCTTTTAAAACGCACCCTGACATCCTAGGGCTAAACAGCATGTGAAAGACTTGTAATGATCTCCTCAGAGCTGTATCAGTGTAATGAATTTAAAGCCACTTTCAGACATTCCCTGCTTTCCATCAAATGTGACAACAAGCAAATGTGTTGGTTTTATGTCGGGGTGAGCACTCAAGTGCTTTTCCACATCAGTGTACAATGGCAGCTGTACTAGTTTAAATTAAATGCAATTTATTATGTTTAATGTTTTGTAAATGTGACCTGCATGCATGGACATTTACTGAGAGGCATGCATCATAGTTGATGTGTTAAAAAAAAATAAAAGATTTCATTCACTAGGGTTCTTTATTTGAGAATGGTCAGACAGGACAGTGGGAAATGAAAGGGGAAGTGGGGGACATTATGGGACTCTGACCCACATTTCAAGGATTACGGCTTCCACATTTGGGTTGTGTTTATGTGTTCACAAGTAAATTTTCATTAATATATATTCTCATTGAAAAAGAAAACTGCAAACAAACTAGTAAAGGGTTTCAGTGTGACATTTATCTTGCATGTCAGAAAAATCTGATGTTCAAAATAACTAACTTTAAGACAAACTCTTTACAAAACTAAACAACCAGTCATTCTTTCCAACCATATTTTATAATTCAGTCTATCAGCAGCTCTCCTATATGTTGTTCTTCTCTATCTGCTTCCTCTTGGTCCAATACTATCAATTTTTAAGGATATTTCCCATCATTGCTTTGCGGATAATATCCAGCTCTAAACTAAGTTTTGAAACTACACATTTTACTAAGATGTCTGGATTCCCTTAAAAGCTGGATGAGTGAAAGTTTTTTTTCAGTTGAATGAAGAAAAAACTGAAGAAATCCTCTTTGAGCCACAAAAAGTATCGGTAAAGATAAAGCAGACCCTTGGGCCATCGTCTGTTTGAAACTTTGGAATAACCTCCAACTCAGATTTTAAGCTGGAAAATATCTTAAAAGTTCTGGTTTGATCCTGTTTCTACCATGTACGAAATATTGCCAAACTTAACCTTGTTGTCTCTTGTCCTTAGATAGACAGGAGACAATAGCTTTTGGTTCATTTCATCTGGATAATTGCGATGGACTTTGTCTAACCTGAGCCTCCCTAGACCAGTTGCAGTCTGTACAGAATGCTGCTGCTGGGGTGCTAATTGCATCTTTAAAGTTTTGTCACTTTCAGTGACAAAACACTAGTTTCTGGTCATTGCAATTCAAGATTCTGGTTTTGATTTGGAGAGGTTCTCATGGATAGACACCAGTCTACACCTAGACGTACTGATTTCCTCCCAAATAAAACAGAAAACTATAAGAAACAGAGCGTTCTCTGGAACTCTCTTCCTCTGACTCTGCAATCAGCAGACCCTTTGAAGGACAGCTAAAAATGTACTTTTTTAAGTCTGCTAATGTTTAATTTTGCACTTTATATTTTTACTCCGCTTGTTAAAGCAAGTTGTTTGTATTTTTTATCTTGAAAGGTTCTTTATAAATAAGATTTTACTTACTTAATTAGTTACTCCTGTCCATCAGAACTGCTTAGACCTTTTGTGTTTACTGGCATCATTAGGACACCGTTACTTGTCAAAAATTCAACTGGATCACTTCTGTTCTGAGTTATTTAGAAGATAAAGCAAGATGTTTATCAGGCAGTGTGTTGGCCTTAAGTTCACTTACGACCATCGATTTGATGGTCTCTTATCTCCAGGAAGATGTTTAAATGCTAATTAGATCTGATCACTTAAAGTTGCTCCTCAACCACTAGATACTCTATGTGGTCCAATGTATTGTTTCTCCACCCCTCTTTTCTGATTCTTTTAGCGTTTACTGTTTTACCTCAATTTATTCTTTTATAACCCATTTTCTGTGCCATTCATTTCCTTATTGTTTTTCCCTGGTCTCAGTATGTTTTTCATTTTGTCCTTTATTTCTGTCTGACTGGTGCTGATATACTGTACAACCTTTATTTTTGCACAGCTGAAAAACGCATTTTCCTAATGTGTAACTGGTGCATAGATTTTTTCAGTTTATTACTACGACTATGGTGATTCCAGGTTGCTCCGATTACTTTTTCTTAGCAAAAAACATAATAATAATCACATATACATTAACAAGATTTCTGCCGTATCTTCAACAGTTATTGAGAGTTATTGAAGATGAACTAAAATCCTCAGAATTAATTGAAAAATTCTATTTTCATTTGACACATTTATGGAAAAAAGTCCTCTTTATGGAAAAAAAAATTGAAACAGTTGTTTTTACTTATATCACTGTTGCTAAACTTGGCCTAACGATTCCTAAAATATAAATGTAACTGAACTTTCTTTGTGTTGTGTTTAAGTTTGGTCACTTTGTGGCGGAACTTTTTATCAATATCCATGACATCTTGTGAGTCACTATTGCAATAACACGTAAGGTAAGGGCCTTTGTTTTGAGTTTCGAGTCACAAAATGACTGCAAGAAAATACCTAACTGTCTTAATTTGACATTGAAGTCAACAAAGAACAAGTATTGAAGGTCTCTTTCTGCGTGCTCTGACCTTGTGTATTGTTGTATTGTTTTATGTGTGATTACGGTGTGCAATAAAAAAATAATAATCCTTTCCTTACGGTTTTTACATGTTTCTGTAAGGAAGGAATTGGCACCCACTTGTTTTTACAAGTGAGTGCCAATACATATGGAGGTCACTGTATTTTTTCCAGGACGACAGCAAAGGAGAAATGCATGAATCATACCTCTCAGAATAGGTGAAGGGGGTGTACTCTTGTTCGTTTGAATAAAAGTGAGCGGTCCAATGATGTGTGAAAAAGAAGCTGCAATTTGTCCTCGCTCACCATCCCTGTGTAGGATATCAAATGCACACTGAAAAGGTAGCAATACACAAATGTAACCACACAGAAGCAAACAGTAGCCCAGAATTCACCACTATGCCCCGAGAGGAGAACAGCACTCCAATATTCTCGTCCCATTTGTCTCAATCGGCCTGCTGTCTGGGCGGTCAGTCTTAGGGGCCTCAATGGGAATACAGAATAGAGTGCAGCTTTTTACACTTACTCAGCCTGGCTGTGTTCAGTATCCCTGTGACCTTTGTGACCTTGCTCCCTGAACTAGATACAACACATCATTTACTGAACTTCAGCAACACATGCCTTCGGAAAATTCATCCACACCACAAAACAAGAACAGCCTTTGTTGTTATGTGAACAATGTGAGTAGAGGTGGATTTGCTGGATTCATCTTTTATTGAACAGGTTCTTCACTTCTTTAGCTCTTTACGGTAATGACTCAGATCTTCAGTCAATAAGCAAGGGAAATCTTCAAACGAGTTCTGGCTATTCAGGTTTAGGTACATGTAGCATTGAAAGTAATGATACCTATAATGCAAAGGGAATTTATGCAGTGTACAATGCAGTTTATCAGTCTGCCTCAAATTATCCTGTATTTATTGTGGGCTCTGACTTTCTCAGCGGAAAGCAGTTCATGCTGCCTGTTATCGACCCATTAATTGGAAAGTGGCCCATTGAAGTGAAAGGGCTGGGTGCTATGGTCAGACAGGAAGAGATGGAGGCTTAAGATCACCCAGAACTCTTAATTGGCAGGAAAGAGGTTTCCATGAAGTGGTGTAATGTGTTTTTTATTGCCTTGTGTGCAGTGAACGGCATGGTACTTTAAGTAGAGGCATGTTTTTTTTGTCTGTTAAGAAAAACTACAGGTGTGAATAACATTTGTTGAGACTACGTTTGGATTCAAATCAACTGTAACTGTCGACTATTTTATTCAGTACCACAACATTTTAATTTTTGTCTGTCATGATGAAGAAATCACAGCATGGCAATTGCAAAAAACATCTTTGAGTAATGCCCTTTTCTTGTGATGACCTTTATGGAGCAGAATTGTTTGAAACACATGTCCAAGGTTAGTTGTATAGTCAAAATAAGTACAGATGGGACACATCACTGGAAAAAGATTTTAATCTTCCCTTTTCTTTCTTTCCAATTTTATTTCAATTTATTTCATTTTATTTTTTTAAAACTCTTTTCAGCCGCTCTTATCATTTCATTGCCAAATGATTTCAAACATTCCTTCTTCTCTTGCTTTATGGTCAGATTCCAGTCTTTGATATATTCCGTGGGTGTTTTCTTTTAACATTGGCAAAGGCTGAAGTGGAATAAAATGTTGAGGAGATAAAGGTGTTTGCAAAAGCATGGAAGGTCAGAGTACTGAGGTGGCCTGTCTGACCTTCACACACCCTTTTTTCATACTGAGCCACTGCAGCGCACCGATGACATTGAAATACTCTATCGACCGTGAGTCAAGCTGCGCATGTGAAAAAGCCTGGCACAACGACGCATTACTCACCAAACATGACATTTCGCCGCTATGAATTCTAGACAGAGAGTTGTGCACAACATAGTGTAATTATTTGTGTTGCTGTGATGAATGCAGCTACAAGAGCATGAAAGCATTTTCTCTTTAAGGCATTTTCTTCAATCATTCCTACCACTACACAAGAGGAAATTGATTATTCCCTTGCAATAATCAGAGCTAAAAATATGCTGGTTAAAAAAATGTTTTCATAAAAAGATCCTACATCTTTTGATAATGGGCCTATATTTTTGGCAAATGCCAGTAAGCACACTGCAATGTTTTTAACCTTTTAACTCCTTAACATGATTAAAATCTCCAATACATTGTGGCTTGCTATAATTACTAAGCCAGTGAGACACACTGGGACTAAGATAGAGTGCTTCGTTGCCGATGTGATTGATCCACTCCGTAAGGCGGTGCTTCGTACTGTTCCAAAGATTAGGCATTTGTGCCATTTATGCAGAGTGCCTTGTACCAGAATTACATTACAGTGCTGCACTTTGTCACACATCAAAATGCTTCCTAATGTGACTGTACAGGACATGTAAAGTCTTTTTCTCATTATCTGACATTAAAATCAGACTGAAGTTTTATTATTGTGTTAGTTTGGTATATACAAATCATTCCTATTGGCTATATAATATTGATAGTAGTAATAATCAACTGTAATATTTTTACAGCTCTTATCACATTTGTCAGTTCAAACAATTATGTCCAAGTATAAATAGGTATCCTTCTATCATATTGTTCAAAAAGGAGATGGGTTCTTTGTGTAGCAAAATGTGCCTATCAACTAAAAAACAAAACCTGGGTAAAAATAAACCATGACCAAGTTGGGGACAAACACCTTAATGTTTAGAGACAATGAAATCAAGAGTAAAGTGTTTAGCCAATTTCGGAAACAATACCATTACATGTTAACATATCTGCTAAGACGTTAAAGCAAAAGTGGATTTTCCAAATGGATAATTACCCTAAGCATACCACCAGCTTATTTAGAAAGTGGCTTAACAGAGTGACCATCACAAATTACTGGTCTGAGTTACATATAGTGTGTTTCCATTGAAAGAACTTTCATTCGTTTGGTTTGTTTCGATCACATGGATAGACTGTTAGATCTTTTGAAAACAGCTTGAACTATATTTCTAGATATTCTCAGTGTTCTTATAACAGCGTAAAGCTCTAATTATCTGACATTCCCACCCAATTCCTCATGCAGCATGTTGTGATCTCAACTAGTCGACATGAAATGCAAGAAAGTCATTGCAGATCTAAGAATGGACCGTCTAATATTCAACTAATCGTCCCTACTATACAAAGTCTTTTTATTTTTTAATATACTTGTGAGTGAAGATTGAGAAAGAATATGTTGAATTTAAGAGAGTTAGTTGTTCTCTAACAGGAACAAGGCGTAAATTACATTCTTATTCCTGTACAATTTGTACTGTAATCTAGCTAATAGATGTCTAGCCAACGGCTCGACACCGCAATTGCAAAGATTTCTATTTTCATCAAGACAATTGTCCTTGGAGTCATTGATTATCTGATGTCTGCCAGACCTGATGTTTAACTGTGTGGGTTACTCTCCAATGGCTAATTATCCCGTTTCATACGGTTAGTGAAATGCTTAAACCTTGGCAAAGCAGAGTGCATACTTTCAGTTCCTTTCAACTAATCTGTCCTGCACCTCACAGTTCTGCATAATTAATTGTATATCTTTAGGAATTCTTGTTTTTACAACAGAAAATGTTTCTCTTACTAACACTGCATACTTTATTCTCACTTTTCCACAGACGGACAGTTTCCCCACTGAACCTAATTATATGGGTAGCAGACAACAGTTTGTTCAAAGGTAAGAGCTGGAATCTATAAGGTAACTGTATCCAAGTCATTACTAGTTACCAAAACGTACTACAGAGTATGCATATGTCAATTAGATCTAAAAGTGGTCATATTGATGCATCCAAATCTTTTGGTTTTTTGTTGTTGTTTAGTAGTTCAACATTCAAAGACCCAGAGCGAGCCAGCCTCAGAGACAGCGGCCATGGTGACAGCGACCAGGCTGACAGCGACCAGGACACCAACAAAGGCTCCTGCTGTGATATGTCTGCAAAAGAAGCCCTCAAACTGAAGGCTGCAGGTGTGAAACCACCACCTTTGGAACAAGGTGAGCCCTCCCTGGCAAATCTAAGCAGACGGGAGAAGAAACAGCCAAAAAAATACAATTAAAAACATATTTCTTTTGTACTTGCCTAAATACTCATTGTATGAAATCGCATCGGTCCCCTTTATCCACGCCCCACTTTTTTCACTGCACTCTGCATACAGTATGCCTGGACTGGAGGGTGTGACTATGTGTGCATGCTACACACGTCCTCAGTTTATCAAAGCAGACAAGCCCATTATGTTTTTATAAGCTCAACTACTTCTGCTTCTGCATTTAGTCCCCTTTCTCTGAGCTCCCATCTCTGAAACTTTGATAATGGAACATGGAAAATGACTTAGCGAGCGGCAGGCGATGTAGTCTCGTAGTTTGGTGATTAAATATGAATAATTATTCTAAGCACTGTGGGTCGGGCAGATTACATATGACATGTGTAGAACAATAACTCCCCAGATATGAGTTGCTGCAGTCACCCCCCGCAACCTTGCATGATTAGTGCATGGTCACAGAGAGGCAAGAAATTTAAGATTATGCATAGAGTAGAAAGAGAGAGGAAATGGGAAAGGAGATACAGTGAATTTCTCTTAGCAGCTTTAACCGGAGATTTGCTTTGGTGCGCACAATTACCCGCTTAACATAATGGAAATACTCTGGGAAACACAAATTTGCTAAAACATCTACACTAAAAAAGTTTGTATCTCGCTGACAGGATCCTGAAGAATGGTCTTGTGTACTGAACATGGATTCTCTGTAATGGTGCTATTAATCCTGGGAACAGAAGGGCTGCTTTACTCCGTACGGAAGGACAATGAAAATTTGAGCAACACTCTGTGCTGCAATATGCGAGTCTGACAAGATAGCATTTTTTTTCCTTTTCATTGATTTTAGAATTAAAAAAAGCCACACATGTTGGCAAGAGAAATTGGCCAATTAAAAAGCTCCATATGTTTCTCATTTTGAAAATGTTCTCATTTAATTGTCCATGAGGGACCAAAGGATCACATTTATAAACACAAAAGCACGTGACTAAAGACTAAGTATGCAACTTTAGGTGTTTGGTAGCTGTTTGAGCTCTGGTAGATGCAGCATGTTTATACACTTCTGTCTGTGTGGTCTTTGAGCAGTACAATTTAGTTCTTGAACTAAACAAAATGTGCTCACATGCCTACACGTGCACCCACTCACACACACATACAGTACATGCACTCACAGACCACAAGTCCGGAGGTGATGGTAACTTATTGAGGGTGTAATCTGTGTTTAAGGGTTTTTTCCCCACTCCTCCACCATGAGTCTCGTTCCACTTCTCCCCCTCTCCTTGTTTGGGGAAATCGACTGATGTGAGATTAGACAGTCAACCGACAGCAGCCGGCTGTGTTTTGCCAATAACATAGGGGTTTAGCTAAGCTGTGGGGGAGAGGCTGTAGGCTAACGCTGAAGTTACTCTGGTACTACACTAGCACATCTTTATCAACTTTCAAAACCACTAGTTGAGTGCTCAATGATGTTTTTATCTTAAGGAAAAATAAATATCATCATATGTTCTGTATTCAAGCTATATCTTGAAGAGAAAGAAAATTATACTCTTCCATGCATGCGCAAGTAATTTGTAGTACGATCACTTAAATCTGAAGCTGTCAAGAGAAAAAAATGTTTAATGCACTGGGATTTGTTTAACCCACATGAGATAAAACCACACAAGTGTGTAGACAGTATATTGTTCATGAAACAACGCTCCAGTTTGTTTCCTCAGATGAAAACAGGTTAAAAAAAAAACTTGACACTGGTCAGTGTCCCTGAGGTTGTTTTCTTACAGGGTTTTCTATACATCTAATCACTTAGTGTATAGTTCATGGGTCTTTCTTTACAGCTGCCTCCCCCACCTTTCCCCACCCCCAACTTTCATCCTTTATCCCATCTTAAGACCAGTTTCCCTCTAAGCATAGCCCTCTCAATTACTCTGTAGCTCTTTGCTTTTCTGTCAGAACACTGTGGCCTCTTTCACTGGTTCAGTATAAACAGGACTTGCAGTGCACAGAGCATGTAGTTCAAGTCCCAATTAATCCCCACCTCAGTCAGTTCTTATCCTTAAAGAAACCAAGTTTTTCTTTATTTTCACCCTAATTTTGCCATCCCGTTTAGGTTTTTCTTTTAATACCTGGATTTGTGCTGCCCTCCAGTAAAAGTAGGTTGAGTTCAACAATTTCCCTCCCTTATAGAATAGGTTTCTTCTAGACAATATAATCTAGATATCTTAGCACTGCAGCTCAGTCTCAAATTGATTAATTAGTCTCGCAAAATTGGTTGCAATGTATTAATTAAGCTTAAGTATATCAAATGCATTTTTGCCAGTTTTAAACAGCGATTAATTGATGCTCCAGCGCGCCTGCAGCAGACATTAATACGGTCTTGTCTGGCTCGCCGGAGAGGTTGGCAGCACATCGCTCGCCTCTGTGGAGATGACTGCCACAGTCGCTATCATGAACAGACAGTCGGCAGTGGTGTTGGGAGATGTTACCCACTGATAGGGCTGTCCGAGCAAATGGAGAGGGAGCAAGAAGAACAGTGGGGGATGAGGGCAGGGGGTTGGAGCACAGAGAGGAACGGACAGTGTTTGAGTGCACCACCTGACCTTTCCTAATTATCTGCAACTGGATTATGATAATCAAACCGCCTCCTGCTTTGTTTCAGAAACGGGAGGGATGAGTGGGACAGGGAGGGGATGGGGGTGTGGGAGGATAATGTGATACTACAAGGACAGTGTGGATACTGTGAGGAGACAGCATGAGATGTGTTCCTATGACAGCACTGTGGAAGGTGATGAAATTGAGTTTCTCAGTTATTTGTGGCTCGGTAATAGAAATATCCACCTGCACATTTTCCACCAGCTTTTGAATTGATTAAGTAAGGGAAATGCCATGATTGGTCAGTTGTTCTCACACACGCAAATGCTCCCTTACAGTGATGTCTATGAACACACACACACACGCACGCACATATAATGTAATTCATAAAAAGATAATGATGATGGCATTATATTCAGCTCTTACTTGAAAACCTACATTTCAGTTTGCTTGTTTTTTCTGTAAATGCTAAGTAATATATCATACTGAGAATGAACCTGTATATAATGGTTATATACAGTTATATAAAAATTTACAATTCTATTTACTTCTGTGCTAACAGATTAAATACACATTTTTGCAGTGTGTTTTTAATGTTTTATAGAATACTTCATTGCTTTATGCGCAAACTTAAAGATATACAAAAATAAAATCAGACATTTTATCTTCGATGGATCCTATAGGCAGTGTCTTGTGCCTTCTTTTGAATCTGAGATGTAATTGCAAAGGTGGATGTTAAGAGAACAACATAATACTGAGCTGGCAATATTTCATATCAATGTACTTCTGCGGGTGATGTGTGAATTTCCATTTATCCCTTTACACATCAGTGTTTCTAATTTTATCAGTAGCATTTTCAGCTGAATGTAGTAGCCCAAAGCAACAAGCGCAGCAGAAAAGTTAGCAGCCTATCAAAGAGGATTTCACGCAGTGGATTTTCCTGACCTTATTGTGGCATTAGGATGTTTTCAAGCTAAAGAAGGGCTCAACTCCGTGTTCTTCTGAAAAACTATGCATAAAATTGAGTCCACATAATTTACTGTGCTTAATTAAACATTTTCTCTTTTAGTCCTCGCAAAGACAAAGTCAAAGAAATATTCTGACTTAAATTCATCTAAAATATTAATCCCATCTTCCCTCGAGGCAGCTTAATCTTAAGACGTTAGTACTATGGTACCTTTCCTAAATCCTCACAATCTCAGTTTTCCTTTTTTATGTACAAAGCAATTAATTTTGAATTATAGGTGAACCTTTGATTAAAAAAATGCAGTTGCAAGATTAATTGACTGGTCAGAAGTCAAATCAGATGCCCTTTTCAACCGTGTAGCCATGGCAACCCCTTTCCTACTCACCATGGCCTTCAATAAACCTTTATCTGACTGTTGGAAAAGTGGTTTCCGTTGAATATCATTCATATTTCATGGTCAGATAGAGCATTTGTTGTATGAATGCTTTTGGATCTGTATTAAAAAGGCATCCCAGACAGCATTTTATGACTTCATTATTGACATGTACCATTTTGACACATACAGCCCTCAGGACAGTACACATTACAGTAGTGGGTGAAATCAATAACGCATACTATTTTGATGTATTTATGTTTAGAATTCCTCTTAATGGGTTGATAGAAAATGCTTTCGTTTGGGCTCACCAGTCATGCCAATTCAAAGAAAATCGAGTGCAAATTTTACACGGCTATCAGCTTCATTAGAGAAGTATTTGTTTTGGTATTTACATAAACATTGTCAGCTGCTCCATTTGAGATTTGTCAATAATGGTTTTGGACAAACAAGTTCTTATCGTTCCAATTTATTTCATCTGGGTTCCCTTTTAGGGATAAAGCATGGTTCATAGCGAATGTTTCGTCAAGGGAGAGGAAGAGAGAAGCAAGCTGAAAAGGGAAAAAACAGTTCAGATGCTGCACAAGTGAATTCTGAAAACAACAAATGAACAAAGAAACACGCAATCTGGCTGCTGAATGACAGGCTGCTTGAAGACGCACATCTTCTGAAACACTTCCAGTAAGCTTTGAATCCAAAGTGGCATGATCGAACCATGGCGCCACCAGGATGTGACTCAGTCATATCATCCGGACAGGGAGGCTGACTTTTTGACATTTACTCATCTGATGAAAACTTGAAAAGCAACAGTTGCCTCTCTTGTGAGGGTCCCTAAAGTGACGGCTCACTGACACATAATAATTCCTTTCTTATTGCAGTTATTACATCCATCATATATTTCATGATTTTATTCAATATATGTGACACTGTGATCCATCATATTCAAGTTTTTTTGTTTTTTTTTGTTTTGCATTTTGTTAAAGAAAACCCATTGATAGATAGAAACTTGAGAGGGAAGATTCATGATTCACTTCTGCAGCTGTCTTGCACCCAGTGCCTACTTTTGTTTCCTTACTGGATTTATGAAGCAGGTTGCGCTAAATACCTGAAGATGGGTGCTGGTAATGGAAGAAATCTGCAAATATCATCAAGTCACAGTAATACTTTCTCCAGGCACAAACACAGCTGGAGCTGGAGTGATCAAAGAGATTGAAAAGATAGTTTCTCGTTTTGTTATTCAAATTTCAGCTAATAAGGAACTGATAATTGACCTGAAAAGGCAAGACAAAATTTTTTAAAGACAAATTGTGCTTAGAAATATTAGGGAAGAATGGCCTAAATCAACAAGTGTTGCGGCAGATTGTAAAAAAAAAAAAAAAGTGGAATGATGCATTCATTTACCTGAATCAGTTGGAGATAGATAGAGAGGGAGAGGCTATTTGCTCTGTTTGGTTATTTCAGATCCAGATCTGCCTTTGTGTCCAAGTTTATAATCAGTCACCCAGTTTAAGGTTTGATCATGTTTAACACTTAATACATCCTTCTTGAATTTGCTCCTGAATTGTTTGTCACTTAAAAATCGATAGCAACATCAGCAATAATTTCTCAATGAATGTTAGAAAAGGCAACAGTCAACAAAATTAACCTTCATGTTCAATGAACAGCCAGCTTTTCAATGCCGAAAGCAAAAACATTGTGTTTATTTTCTCTTTTACAATTAGAGCAGTGTTGATGTGTGCTGGTTCCCATGCTAAAATAACTGTTCCACAGGTTAATGGACAAACAGCTGCTAAGAGATAGGCTTCATCTGAGAGCACTGTAATTAGTCAGCTTACAAATATTGCTCCAAACAGGTAGCATATGGAGGAGTCATGGTTTCATGTGATGCCATCGCGTCCGTCTGTTTAAACATGATTAATTTAGGCCATCGGGGTGTGTTTACACCCGTTGTTCCAACCAGATATGAAAGTGCGTCATTCCAGTGATCCTCCTCATACCAGCACAAGCACAATTTGGAGCGCTCCTCAGCTCCTGTTTTCCTGTTTGCACCTTTCTTCAGAAATCATTAATGTAAAAAATTGGAATTGTTTTTCGCATCATCTAATGAAGTATCAATTGTGATTTACCACAATGCCACTAAAGGTTGGTTGTGAAACTCTGCAACGTGGCCTTGGGGAGTAGATTAAAAAACAAGCATCATCCAAAAACAGCAGCCAGCAGCTTGTGCTTCTTCTAACTGTTTGTGCGAGCCATTGGGCAGGGAGGATTTGTCTCTGAGACTTTCATCTCTTCCTGTCCCTCATCTCCTCAGCTTTCTGCGGTCTGTCCCTGGCCAGGCCGATAGCTTGATTCATTGCACCCTCACCAACTTACTTTTCCTGGTGGGGAATATAAAAGCCATCAACAGTCTGGAGTTCTCCAGGATGCATCACTCAAAGTCAAATAAGATTTGTGAGTGTTTTTGTGCCATACACATGTGCCAGATCACCCCTATTCTTAGAGGATGTGGTGGTATCGCACAGCAGTGAGACGATTTGCGGCTAAGCTATTGGAATCCTGCGGAAAGCCTAAAATCTTATGGGGTGAAGGGAGGGGAACTATCACAGTCTGAGGATTTCTTCCCTCTCATTACGGAAGATTTAAAGGGATTAGTCTATTTTCTTTACCACACAAAGTTTTATTAAATCCTATTGTTATGATTGTGGTTTATAAAGGGTAATGTCCATTCTTGTGTCCTTCCTCTTGTGTTTCGTGGGAAGCTATTTCAGGCCGGGCCGGCTGTTGGGTGTGATATCCACCTCTAAATCTCAGCCCGACTGCATGGCGGATCACCCACAATCCTCATTCAGCCAGTGTAGCCTATCTCCAACTCTCTAGTGCTGGAGAGGATTGATGAATATCTCTGACTCTTACCACTTAGGCTGTAAATCTGTGACATTATCCCTTTACTCTGGTAGCAGTAGCAAATAATTACACCATGTTTATGGAAGCAGTGAGAGAGAACACCTCTTATTTCTTCCTAAGTTTCCTCATAACTTCTCTACACAGCATAGTTGGACTTTTCACCTTTAAAAGTCTGCCTTATATCCTTCTGAGAATGGTTGTCACCTACATCTGAAGCTACAACTGCTTACCAAAATCAGACCGTCCTCAAAAATGGCAAACTATTACTCTAAGAGTCTCATATTACATGGAAAAAAGAAAACGCAAATCCAGTAGAACACAATGAAAATGTTATTCAAAGCTTACTGAAAAATGTATATCTGCTAAGGATGAGGATTAGTCCAGAGTCCTGGAGATTTAAGGGTAATCACTCTTCACCCATATTGTTAAAGCCTTCATCCAGCATCAGGACCAGTAAAGCTCCAGTGATATTGTGTAATCATTTATTTACTTGCTTTTTTTGTCAGTCATAACTCTTGCGACTTGCAGGACCATAAATATGGATCCCGGTGCTCTTCTCGAGCCACAGATTCGTCATCATTGTTCTTATCGCAGGCCCTGCCCCATGCACAAATTTGCATGTGTTTGTTTTAATGCCTTGTCTGTGCGCAATAGAGCTCGGAAAGTGAGGGATGGTGGTTTGATTAGTTTGCATATTTTATGTTTACAGTTTATACATGCTGGCTGACTTGTTTGCTGTAAACACGCTAGTAACCCACATTATCATGCAGAGAATATGATTCAACTCCGCTGAGTTGACTGGAAAAGAAAACAACTCTACCAAACTTGTTTCTACGCAGATATAAAATCTCCCTAAGGAGTTGTAAGAGAGAAAATCCAGTGTTTATCAGCTCCATCATCATGATAGACATGTTTCTGTTCCCAGTTGTTCCGTTTGTAATCACATGATCAACAGCCTCCTAGATGGGGTGTCTGAGCTATAAATGAAATTAATTAATACTATGTAGCTGAGCCCCATGGCAATGCAGCCTCCTTTTTTTTTTCTCCAGGAATTAATTTCTGGATGCAAAGCTTTGTTAATTTTGTGAATTCAACTCAGACAATTAAAGTGTTATCATAGCTTTTAAATAGAAGTGCTTAAAAGACAGCAACTATCGCAACTCAGAATGTGTAGATGTTGTGTTGCAGTTTTTCAGAGTAGTTCTATAAACAGCGAAGAAGCCCATTGAACAGTCGAAAACTGTGCTTTGCAAGGTTGAACTTGCTTTTATATGTGTAACTGAATCAAAGCAATAGCTACTGCAAGCAAGTTGGATTTGAGAAAGCCTGAGGGTTAGAGCACACATTGTTTTGCATTTTAAGAAATACTACAAGATATCAGGAAAAGTGTGATTGCAATACTTTCATTGAATTTTGTAATGGCTTGTTTTTAGATACACTTTACACTGGGCTGCGGTTGCTACTAAATACATCTTGTATTACCTCGATCTGCGTACTTTTCATTGACTTTTCATTAATGCATCCAGTATTCCTCTCACCTTCTTTCCCACCTTTTTGCCTTTCTTTTCTCCTTTTTTTTCTGTCTGCATCCTTTACATTTCAAGTAAAACTTTACAAAGCAAGTTTTACATAGATTGATAGACAGACAGATATGCTCAAGTGAATCAATCTGCATTGGAACATCACGACAAAAGTTGTAATGCTCCACTTGTGAAAAGTAAATCTGTTTTGCTTCACTTTGGTACTCAGACACACCTCTGAGAGCCACACTGGAAACAAAAAAGAAGAATATTGTTATAGCTATATTTACTATACCTACATTTTACTCTATTTTTTCTTTTTCTTCATGTCTCTACTACTCTTTGTGAGCTAAGATCTGGCCCACCACACTTCATTGGTACAGACAGGAGGGGGGACAAATGGAAAAATGATGTAAGGCAACATTTTGAGAAAATATAAAAAAATAAATTAAACTTCATGTTTAATTAATTTTTTTATTTATATGTAGATTTAAGCATTTTAAAGCAAGTATTTAACTCCATAATTTATCAAAAATACAACTAAAAAGATAAATGAAACAGTATGCAATAGTTTAAGTTCATGGGTATTAATTGGAAGTAGTAAACGAGCGATGATAGCTATGGAATGTTGGAAATGCCAAATGTAAGTTTATTTTTGCAAGCGTCTGAGTGTATGTGCTGGAGAACAGCAGTAGAATTGTTCCAGTGTCTGCTCTCAGTGGGTGAAACATGTTGTCCTGCACAGCAGTAGGGAGGATACTACGGAGCAGATTATAATGATACAGAACATCGTCACTCCCTGGATCAGAGCCACTCCGTAGCCATCTGTCCTCTGTCCATGGACAGCCGGGCATTTCTGCATTTGTATTTGTGTGTATGCATGCGTGTTGGGGTGTGTGTGCGTATGTGCATGTGTGCGAGAAGTAATTCTAGACATTACCCATGCTGTTTTACATATGCTTTGAAAGCCTCTTTTACTTGCTCCCTATCGTTGTCCAGCCATATACATGATCATTACCATTTCTTTTAGTACCCAGTTTTTCAGCCAAGTTAAAAATATATAGTTTAGTTTTGTTTTTTTAAAACTGACTCTCTCTTATAACCAGAGAGACTCTTCTTTTCATTTTCTCCACATTGCCTTACATTATACAAAAATGCTAGAAATTAATTAGGAAATTAGGACATGACAACTCTCTAGCACTTCATAAAAGAGCTCCAAGTATATTTAGAGAGCGACCTTACACTGGTGCTACAGCCGCTCGGTGACCTGTCAGATTCTTTGACCTATAGCAGTGCCTTCAGGTAATGTTAAGTGCTTTAAGCATATACTGAATATTAAAGTGGAATTATTATATTTTCTGCTGTTTTACTTAACCTATGAAATATTAGAGGCCAAAGTCGAACTACAAGCTCTGCCCCACAGAGAGGAACAAGCTATTGTCCTTTGCAAACAAAAAAGCAAATGCATAATAAGGACAGTGTTAATGATACAGTCATAGAACAGTGATAAATTAGGTAATGAAGCCAACTCACTATGGAGACTTTTTAAAACAGATAATAAAATTTGAGAGAAAAGAATTATGTTTATACTTTAATCTTAG
The DNA here is from genome assembly GCF_003331165.1 of Xiphophorus hellerii. Lineage (NCBI taxonomy): Eukaryota > Metazoa > Chordata > Actinopteri > Cyprinodontiformes > Poeciliidae > Xiphophorus > Xiphophorus hellerii. Next base: position 21,813,242 of record NC_045675.1, read on the forward strand.
AGTCATAAAACTACATGAGGGATTTAGATTTCACAATATCTATCTCGGTCCAAATTATTTTAATTAAATTTTTTTATGTTATGGGATTGAAATGAAGATTTTGCCATTTCTACAATCTTTATGTACTGTGTTTTAACATGTTCTTGTATGCAGTAAAATTGAGAGTACTTGGACTCATACTTTGGGTTTATCGTTTCAGAGAGGTTTAGAGAACCAGACTAATTACAGCAAAAAAAGCAGTAGTGTGTGCTGTCATACTCCCAGTAGAACGACTTAGGAGCCTGGTTGCTAATAATAAGGTTATGGGCAGGTAGAAGAACTTTCTGTGTTCTCTAGGTTTACATTTAAAACAGAACTCAGCCATCAAGATCTTAAAGCTTGTTAGTAGGAAAAGAAATAAGTGACAAAATTCAGGCTAGTCATATGATTACAATGTTAGGAAGGGAAAAATATATTGGACTCTCAAGAACAAAGCAAGACATTTAATAACAAATGGAGACGTCTTGAAAAGAGGGGATTTTCATTAATTGTGTAATTATGTGAAATCTACTTTTTTTTTTCCAGCTTTATATCATGTTATAATGTCATTCTCTCATCAAAGACATGCCCAGAGTGTTGCTTTGATTCTTTCATGCATGTTTGAGAAATCCTTGAGTCTCCCGTGGCAACGATTCATGGTGCCTAATCGTTGCTCAGACGAAGCCGCACCTATTTACCGAAAGCTCTGCCTTGGATCATCTGAAAGTGACAAAGGCCAATTTCAAAAAGTGAGATATGGTCAAATTTCTTTGAAGTTAGTTTTGATATTTTGATATTTTCACAAGTGTAAGTTACATGCTTACTTTATTGTGGTATAAAATGGAACTGAAAAATACATAACAGCCCCCTTTTAAATACTCAGTTTTAAAGACTTTTCAACTAGTGCCCAATATTTCAGTCCACCTGTGACTAGTTCAGATATTGTTCCCTATGATGGCTGAAATCTGCATCCTTGCTTTAACACAGATATCTTTTTGATACTCTGCACCAACAAAGATATTTTTCAAAGACTAGACCCACAAATTACATGGCAATAACACTCCTCTTTGTAATGACACCATTATGTTAAAAAAGAAACGGTTTTGAAATTATGAAAAATATAGTCAGGCCTTTCAGGTAGTAGTGAAAAGGAAACATGATCTACAAAAAAACTCATCTCATAACTTCAGTAGCACAAATATCTTTTGCTAATGGCCAAACATCTGCGGAGGCTTTCAGATGCTCTGTGTGCAAGGTGGCTTTGATAACTTTTATGTGTGTGTTTATTTACTTATGCTGATCTGTGAAACTTTACCTCTAAAAGAAAATCAGTCGAAGCACCTACAGAATTACATTGAACAAAATTACAATCGCTCTGAAATCAACTTGAAGAATAGATTATTTATTTTACTCACAAGGTCATTTCAGTTTGCAGATTGCCACACAGAAATGTATTTGCTTCAAAATGCATATCTAGACCTAGTTTAGAGGTCCCATCTGTTAATATCCTGCTATAATTAGACGGTTTTGTATGGATTTGCTGGAGCAGCCACATGCTGATTGCTGTAGTTCTGCTCACAATATTATGTCCTGAGTTCCCCCTATATTGAATTCCTCAACGTTATTAATTACAATAGTAAAAATGACAGATTGCTTGATCAATTCTGTGCAGTCAGCTACAAACTGGAGAAATTGTTCAGCTTTGATTATGTGAAAATGAACTGCCGTATGAAAATTTCCTGAGACAATGAATTCAGCACAACTTCAATCACTAAGATGCAATTGGAAGGCCCCTCCGTCTGCACTGTTTCCACGCCTGATGCGAGTGAATATTTGTGATGCCCTGGGGCATTGTTTCCCCGTGTTACACTGCATCAGGAACCAGAGAGACAAATGGCCCAGGCCTGTCCAAGGCATCAAGACTTCTTCTCAGTTCAACCATAACTAGTAATGTCCTTTCATCCACTGCCTGCAGTGTAGTAGATAATGGAGTTTTTGAAAAAGAAGAGATGCTAAAACAAAGGGGGGTAGGGTGGACTTTATGAAATGACAGTGGATGGGATGATCACAGAAGAAACTATTTAGGTATTTCGTAAATCTGAATGATTGAGACTTATTTACATAAAAAGCACCCAACCCCTAATTAGGTTTTAAAATATGACATCTGAATAAGAGGGTCACTATGGATGAGCATTACACCAGGCTAGCTTCATTGGAGATAGACTTACAAAGACACCAGTTCCAATCCAGATGAAAAAGACAACACATACACTGGTAAGACCTGCTTCAGTCTTGTCCCAATCAGGGATATACCTGTATGGATTGTCAAAAAACTTGCCTTGATGTCAGAACTACACAACAGAATAAACTTGTGCTAAAGTATGGTATCTTAACATAAAGCAGTCAGTGCCAACATTATAAATTTCATTAAATATATCTATTTCACCGAAGCTTTGCCACATTGACAAAGACTGAGAGCATGTACATGTGAGTATACGAGTATGGCGACTAGGAGTGTTTTTCCCAGATAACCTCAGTTTGTTACTTTTTGATCCTGCTAAATTAAGATAACGGGCTTGGTTAATTAAACTGTCACATGGCAATACCTTGAGGAATTGCAAGGCCAACACAGCTTTAATTGGGTGGCTGCTATTGTCCCCGTATTGCCTCCCTTATGCGGGAATCAACCCCACACAGGGGAACAAAACACTCTCATTGCCTCTGGTGAAGGACAGAAAAACTTAAGAATGATGCATATGATGTAGAAAAATTTTGAGACAAGTTCAGAGTAATTGCCGACTTAAGTTTGTGAAAAAAGAGCTTTGCGATTCAGTCTAAATACTTAAAAATCACTTAACACATTTTAAAACCAAAATGTAATTCCTGCAGTTTCCCTGTGAAGCCGTGAACACCAGATTAGGCCCACCACGACTTCCTATCGCTTCTTAAGTTTCACGTTAATGAGAGTCAGTGTAATTTTCAGTACATTGTAGTTGTTTCTGCATTGAATTAGTTGATAGTGCCTGCAAAGCCCCATGGACAATGTCAGCAAGCTTAGGATGCATCTGTAATTACTAGCAGCCAATAAACAGCTGACCTCACCATCGCACCTCAAAACACAACAAAGATCTATTACGGAGATTTAGAGGGTTTATAGTGTAAACAACTTGGAGTGATGGGTATTTGCACCTCTTACACAAACAACATTAAAGTAAATTCATGGATGTGGTGCATGTATACAGATTTTTTTTTAACACTACCAATTTCATCAATGTACTCCTAATGACCTGCTCAAGATGTACTGATATTTTATTGCTTCTTAATTAGAATGTGAATTTTTAATCAGACCTAATTTATTAAACATTTTTTATAGTATATTCTTGGAGCATTTCAGTTGAACACAAACATCATTTAGATGACTGAAATGCATTTCAGGGAATAAGCACCTCTGAGACTGTGTCAGGATTTTTGCAAAATTTTTACAAACTGGCTTGACCACTTCATGTCTGTTCTGCTGTGATGTTTATGAATCTATTGTCCATCTGTCCCTGAAGGTGATCACAATCTGCCGTGATTAGCAAGTGCGAAGTCTGGGTAATGGTCCTCCTGCCGCGCTGCCTCTTATCCCCTCCCAAGTGCGGATCAAAGAGGATGAAGTTTTGAGCCTGGGGATAATCTAGTCCCTTAGATTGTGATAATGCTTCTCAGGGTGATCATGTGGATGAGAGCGGGTCTGGGCGTGCTCACGGTAGTGTGTTTTTTCTTCTTTTTCTTTTTCCTCATGAGGTACTTGTCAGCGTGTTAGTGCTCAAAAGACAAATGGCAGACAATAGCAGAGTGAGGCAGTGAATTAGCACATGTAGGGAGATGGAAAACACACTTTTGCTGAAGGTGTATCCAGGCAACCACATCAGAATTGATAACGTTTTGCATTCATGACAGATGATTGCTGCTATCTTCCTTTTCTAGCTTTACAGTGATGAAATATAACATGTTCTAGCTTAGTGTGAATTCAAATATGTTGTGAGACTTTAATTTTAATAAATACTGTTATAACTGGAAATGTTTTTACTATATTTTTGGTGACTATGATTCTTTGGGTGAATCGCTGAAAAATTATGGGGTACATGGAAAATCGTACACAACAATGTACTTGTAAAGAAAAAAACAACATAATATGTCCATGTGTAAAATATCAAGAAAGTAACAAAAAATAATTTTGCATGATTGTTCTCTAGTTTGGAACAAAAAAATGACCTTTCCCCTATCCCCTTCATGTAAAATTATTTTAGTTACAAGATTTACAAAGGTTTTCTTTGCTCTCACTACTGCAACATTTCAACATGACTCAAGTCTGGCCTGTAGCTCGACTTTCCATAACTCTCCCCGTTTGGTCTTTTTGAGTCATTCCTTGGTGGATTTGCTAGTGTGTGGAGCATCATTATCCTGTTGAAAGGTCCACTTCAATTCCAATTTTGACTTTTGGCCAGATTGACTCACATTATCTTCCAGAAACTCTTTGATATGGTGCAGAATTCATAGTTGGATCAGTGGCTTCAAGCTGCCCTGTCCCGGGGGCAGTGAAACAACCTCAAACCAGAACACTTCTTCCACACTTTACGCTTGGTGTGAGGTTCCGCTCCTGAAAAGCCATCTGTGACCTCTGCCGCGTGTCTGTTGCTGCGGCCACACAGCCTTTCTCTTTGCTTTTCTTCTTGGCAGGTTATTTCACGAGGGCATTCATTCATTTATTTATTCATTTATGTATTTCAAGCATAAATGTCTACCACTTAGTTTTAAATTTTATTTTCTATCCATCTATGCATTCGCTTTAACACTACTAGCTGCAGTATTTACCTGCAGAATCTGCTAGGAGACTTCCAGACTCCTTTTTGCATTAAATAGTTTTTTCTCTTTAGCCATTTTTGCTGAGGCTGCCATTCCATAAATTGGCAGCCATTTCAAATGTGTGCCACTTGCAGATGTTCTCCTTTACTTGGGGATGATCTTTTTTATATAATTTGAAGGTCTTTTTAAATCCCTTCATAGAATACAAACATCTGGAACTTTTTTTGAAGGCCTTAGAGAACTCTTTACATCTTGGCATGATGAGACGATACACTGGAGCACCAAAGAGAGCAGCAGGTCATACATGTCAGGGGTTTATGGATTTAAAAGTATGATAAATATTAGAGAGCAGTTATGTTTGAGTGTTTGCTTGGGAAAATATGAGAAGGATCTCCCTTCTAGAATTATACAGGGTTTTCCGTGTAGATACTGATTTACAATTGTATTTGATATCAGACCTGCTAATTCCAGTTGTGACAGAGTTTTTATTCTTTTTATTTAAGAGCTTAACAAAAAACTAGTAACAGAAAATTATTACAGGATCACTCAAATTAATGCATCGTTGTTTTTTAAGCTCATTAAAATGTATAAGTGTTGGTAGATTTGCTTATTGACTGAAAGTGGTGGAAGTTCTTAGTTGTGATTCATTTAATGAATTAGAGAAAAAATATCAGATTTTTTAGCATTTGACCAATAAATCACCAATCAGAGACAGTCAATGGGGAAATGGTCAAAGGTCCATTCCTATCTTTGGCAGGTTGATTCATCCATCTCTCCTCATTTCAGTATGTACAGCTTGTACACCTTGTTTGCTTCAAACTATTTGTTTGAGAAATATTAAAGACAAACAGATTTAGTTTTACTTGTGTTCTTTTGTTTTTCTTTTGCCCTGTTGACTCAGTCTGTGAAATGACAGTGAGCTTAAGCTTTGCTCAATCTCATTTTGGTCTTAAGTTCCCTGTTGTTCCACATGATCTCTTCCCACCCTGATCTGTGTCTGGTGTTGGTGTCCAGCTGTTCTGTCAGCACGACAAGTGGATCAGGGAACTCCCTCATTGCTCACTGACCAATCGCAAGCACACCAGAATGCTGTCAACGAGAATTTTCCACCCAGTGGTTTGCATTTGTGTGCACCTGTGGTTTCAGCCTGGAGGACAGGGGAGGGAAAAAGGGGGCGGGAGAATGGTGGCGAAGCAGGGCACCGGGGTGGAAAGGCAGTCGGAGTTGGGATTAGGCTATCCCTCTGTCTGTAAAGATTAAAGGAAATAGATTCACAGTGTGCCTCCTCCCTCCCCGTTTTGTTGTGTTTTCTTCAAAATGCATCACAGGACAGCTGAGGCTTTACCGCCCCTATTTGCATATTTATAATTTGCATGAAGTCATTGGAGCTTGGAGGCAACTTACGGTCGTATGTGCACGTTTGCATGCAGGCATGATTGCATGTGTGGGCATGTGCTTTGCAATTCGACAAGAGAAATCAAAACCTTGTCCAAGCAATCAAATGAACGCGCCTGGAAAAGCCTGCACCAAATCCGTGGAAATCTTAAATTACCCGGACATTTCAAATGCTTGTTACCCAAAATTTAATGGAATGTTAAAAAAAAATACCCTGAAAGCCTTTACTAAGGTGTAAGTACAATGTATCATACTGCAGTAGAGAGCCTACTGTGGAGAGTTACTAGAAAAGATACTCATTCTGCACTGCAGTGCTTTGCTAGCCGAGTTGTGAATCTTATCAGGCAGAGTTGTGGGGGATTTTGTTTGCGTGGGTGTGCGTGTGTGTGTGCGAGCGTCGGGGTGTGTGTGTGTGTGTGTGTGGGGGTGTGTGTGTGTGTGTGTGTCCAGGCCCCTCTGGAGTCCATTAATCCCAAATCTAACAGACATACTGCAGAAGCAGCCTTTGATGTGTGCTGAATCCCTCGCTGGAATATTGGATGCAACTTCTCTTCTCTGTTTTTTTTTTTTTTTTTTTTTGCTCTCTCATCGGCAGTGCATTGTTTTGCTTTCCCCCCATGATGCCAGTGCTGTCCAGCAGGACAGGTGGCAGCCGTGTTAGGAGTTTGTTTACGATTCAGGTGTGTTCTCGCCAGTTCTCTGATCTGTAATTTTACATCTCTGAGCTCTTTTAATCCCATTCTTATCTTGTGTAAGCCTTCTAATCTTTGACCCTAATCTTAAACCGCTGAATAGAATGGGGCAGTGTGGATTGAGGCGAGTTGTTTCTCTCACCTTCAAATTCAATGCATAGATTTGTCACAGGGAGCCTAGGCGCTCTAGTCTTTTGGGTTTTTTGCCTCTCAAGCTGAGTTTGAAATGTGCCTATAGCTCTATATTTATTTTTATTTATGTTTTATTGCCAGAGCCTGGACTTGAACCCTGTGAGTTTTAAAGCTCTTTGTTCATAACTCACCAGTCTCAAGCGTAAAGCAGATGGAGAGGCAAAGAAAGTATAAATGAGATAGTGAGATGGAAAATGCATTTCTATTTGAAATGATTATACCCCCTCTACTCCCCTCCCCCCAACGGGTGCACTAATAAACTGTTATTGCATTTCCGTCAGTTTCTTTTAATCTAATCATGCATATAAACAGATGAGTGATAGCATTACTGTTTGCGTATGTTTATCCATAACAGAGGCATAGGCGGCCATTGTCTAGACGGCAAACACTAATTTGGCTGGGACACAGAGGAACATCAATGCTAAAGCAATGGTGCTGAAACACTAGGCATGTGCTTTGGCTTTGCACGGAAGGGGAGATTGCAGTGGCAGACAGACGGCGATAGGAGGAAAAGGCGGTGCAGCAGAAGTAGTGGAAAGGTTGGCAGAGCTCACCGTGGCTAATACATCCAAAGTGTGTCAGTTAGCTCTTTAAATGTGTTAGGCCCCGGGGCTGAGAAAGCCAACACCATCGACTCGGCCCACCTCACTCCACCTTTCCACTTAGCCTCTGTTCAACACCCGCCAATATCCTTAGGGGAGTTACACTGCTGTTCATTGGCAAAATTGATCAAATGCCTTCATGCTTAAGTGTACATTTTTCTCATTGCACTTATTAGTCTCACAAGTCCATGTTCTGGAGGATGAATTTAGAGGATTGCATGCCATGTATTGTGATGCATGGCATGCAACTATAGAGGTGTTTTGACTTCACACTGAGCTCCATGCTGTGACCTCTCCATTACCCTGTTTAACAGGCAGTAAGAATAGGTGATGAAACCATATATGCCATTCATATGCACCTACATCAGTCTCATCTCTGGTAAGGTGTCAAACTCTAGTCCTTGAGGACTGACTTTCAGCAACTGACATTTAGATGTCTCAGTTGAGCAACACATATGAATCAAATATCTCAACTATGTCCTCAGTCAGATTCTGCTTCTTGTGTTTTATGGCGGTTAGCAGACCAACTATGATGGTCCATTATCACCACATAAAGTAATGTTCTTCAGAGTCCTACTCATGATGTAATTTTTTGATTCAGGTGGTTCTTTAGGACTGGAGTTTGGCATCTTCTAAGTACTTTATTTAAACCTCATCATGTAATGCACTAATGACATAATCAAAAGGAGCACAGCCACTGTTTACTAATTGTTTGCCAAATAGTTGGAATTTCATGGAAAATGTAGAATCCATAACAAAATATGAGATAAAGTAACTTTCAAAATATCTGATTTGTATCATTTGCTTAAACTCTGATTTTTCTGTGGCTGCATTATTGGCCAAAATTATCCATACTATTACGTCATGAGTAGGACTCTGAAGAAGATTACTTTATGTGGTGACTTTCTCACTTTAAGTCTTGAATTCACTATCTCTCTTATAACTTTACCAACATCTTTCTTCAGAGTAAAAGTAAAATTAAGGCTTTGGAGTGGTCAAACTGTCCTGACTTGACTGATAGAGAATCTGTGAAGGGAGATAAAGATTAGTAGGATGGCGAGGACAGATCACCAAAGATAAAATGTCAAACTACAGGTGGAAACCTGAAAAGCAGTTCAGCTATTATGAGAATTTGACAGCTGGGATGCCTATAAAGTTTGTTTTTTTTTCCCCACTGAATATTTAAACGGGTATTATATTCAGTATTAATTTTTTTATATATATAAATAAAAACTATGATTTTTTTTATTTTTTTCCCCCCCAAATTTTGTGATATAGTAGTCAAGAAAGATTTGTACTGCTGATGTAAAAAGAAAACTAATGTGTTTTCTAGTCTGTAAAAGAGCACCATCAATGACTAATTTCTTCTTATGCTGTTTTTTCCACCTTTCGGATTACATTAGGCTTGATTGGCAAGCTTACCAACATGCATCATCAGCCACCTTATCTTTATTTTAGTTTGAGATGTTTTAGTCACTAAGCCGAAGGTACAGGTTGTGGCTGCAAGCTGTCAAATATTCATATATTCACTTTATTATCATTTCCAATGCAGATTTTTCTGCCAGAGCTGGTTTGTTTAGTGCAAAACCCGCTATGCTAAAATATTTAAGATAATTTGAAACAAACTATGCAATGCAGTGACAATTTGCCACAAGGAGCTTTCATGCAGTCAAAAGGTCAGTAGCTCAATCCTTTTGTGGAAGATACATCGGCCTAAAATTAAATCCCACAATTACCTTGGATTTTCTGATCTGTGGTCAGACATAGAATGACTGAATTGCGTGTGTGTGTACGCTTGACGCATAAATAAGGTCAAAACGAACAACATTGGTGCAAACCGTTCAATCTTCGTTTGCTATATGCAAAGGGTTGTTTTGAGATTGAGAATCAGAAGCACTTTCCCTAATCCTGCTAAAGCGGCACACGTGGGAATGGTTCCTGCACAAAGCCGCAACACCCTGAGTCGCTCAAATCCATTTGTTCAAAACTGAGCAACAAACAGAGAGAGGGAGACAATAAAGAAGTAATCTAATTCAGTAAACGTGACAGTATTAAATTTATGGTGGATTATATTATTGTATGGATTGTATCTATGAAGCGCCCATGCTTCATCTCGCTCACCAGTCTCCCTGCTTCAGGCCAGTTATCGCGACAGGGCTCTAAATTCAGTCCAAGATATGCTCCCTCAGCTCCGGAAATGGCTGAGGGAGCAATGGCACCATTAAAGCACCATGGTTAAAATGTAAAAATTTGGTGGAGTGAACCGCTTCTAAAGACGTCCCTCTCTGAATTAGCAACAATAGGTTCCCCCTCATTCTTTCTTTAATAAGCTCTTTAAACCTGTTTTCTCCTTGGATAGAAACAGGATTTCTGTAATGAGCTGGTGACTCATAGATTCGCTTGCCTTAATTTTTTTAAATTCCTCTCCTCCTTCCATTTTCTTTTCTGTCTCTCTTTCTCACTCCAAGTCTTGTGCTCACTATCTCTCTAAATGGGCCAAGGCAACTTTCTTTGCCATCTACAGGGGCGAGGAAGTAGATAAAGGCTATTAACTGGCAGACGGCTGCTGATCAGCCTCCTCGGTCTCTGATCTAATGTCTCAAACACATTGTGAACCTCTTTTCTGCTAAGGCTCTTCTGCAGCCTTCAAATACAATTCTCTTGACTGCTTGGTGAACATTTGTGGCTCACCAAACAGTTGCTTGATAGAAACAGGCAAGCAAATATGACCAGGCATAATCTTAATGCTGCCATGGAGCAAAGAAAGCAGCGCAAAAAACAAGTGAGGAGTGAGCAGAAGTAAAACATGGTGCGAGCCTGCTGTGTCTGTTTGTGTTGCTCATGAGCGAACAAGCTGAGATACACACACACAGGAAAGACAGGGAGCACACAAGCATACTATATTTAGATGACAAAGTGCCACAAACCCAGACTAAAGGGGGAAAAGTAAACAAAGGAGAAAGCGGAGAGGAAAAAAAACAAGGCGGTCCAGAAGCATCCCCTGTTATGGTGCAATCCCCCATGTCCTAATTACACAGGCTTAGAGGAAACGGAGGATTAGCCACCAATTCACCACGCTTCTCGCCTCATCTTCTAATAAGTCCTCTTCTTGTTTCCTTGCCACCCTTTGTGCAACCCCGCATGTCTTTCTTCAGTTACAGGTAGAAGGATACTGTTGTCCCGAGTCTGTCTTTCTTTCTTTGCCCATTCTTACCAACATTTACACTCCAGACAACAAAAGCTAAATCCTTTGTAAAAGTAGGTTGTGTGGCAGATCTGTTTGTTTGCGGTCCTCGACATCATGGGTTCAGCATTTCTGTACAATTCAGTACCCTAGTCTCATCTGTATTTCTCCTGTTTCTCTTTGTGAATGAACTTCTCAAGTTTGTTTATTCATTTTTTTGAATTAAACTGAAGCACTTTGTTTGCAGCAAAACAATTTTACTCTCAGTGCTGCTTCATTGTAGTCACTTTAAATGCTGAGACTCATATCCGCTGTGCAGCCCCATCAGGCGTTCATCTAATTGGTCCCAAATTCAATCTGCACCATACAATGACCCCAATCACACAGCGAGAGTCGCACAGATTCATCTTCAGCAGTGAGAAGAACAAGGAAGCCTGCACCAGATGCCGTGGACCCACACAGCTTAGATCTCAGTGTCACTACATCAACCAGGGAATACATGAAACGATGGAAACAAGTTCAACATGAGGCTTGGGACAAATTCATTATATCTAACCCTGTTTTTCAAGAACATTCTTAAAGTTTTATTACACAGAGACCTACTTGCTTTTATGGGTTAAATTCTGGTTATAGCTTACTGCATGTTGATAAATATTAAATGCTTTAAAACATGAAATCGTCCTGAAGTGCTCTGAAAAATTATTCATGGTCCTAGAATTCTTTTACACTTTATCACATTACAACTGTTAACTGCAGTTTATTTTATTCAGTTTACTTTGTGGATGTATACATATCCTGTATATAAATAGATATAGTGTATATATTCAGGAGATGTGCCTTCACATGATATAAAAAGCTTGGCATTTTTATTCATCTGAACTCAATTCTTGTACACCTAATCTTTTTTAGCCCGTTTCTGCCAGCTCTAAACTTTTAATGATTTATATTTTTGTCCTTTAGCCTTTGGAAAATACCTCAAGCTCAGTCCCCTTAAATGATGAGCAAATGTGAACAACGAGTTTCATGTCTGGCCACAGATGATCGATTAATTTAAGTCTGAGCATTGTGATCCTCTACCTATGATTATGATTTGATTAAAGTCTTTACATTTTAGCTCAGACTGTCTTTGTTTTGCCGACTGGATCTAAATCACCGCCCCAGTTTCAAGTCGATTTAAACCTCTTGACATGTTGCCTTTTTTAATGTTTTATCCTGTTTAGTTCTACCATCTTTCACAGCATCATGCTGCCATCCCCATGTTTCATGTGTTAGTTTTACACTAAACATAGGATTTTTTACAAAACCGTAAAAATTAAAAATTTTGCTCATACTGTTTGGCCAGAGCACCTTCTTCCACATCCATATGGCCAGCCATATTTTGGTATCTTTGCAGATGTTTTATAGTTTTTTACAAAACTTAATCCCTAACATGTCGTGTTTTTTCTTTTTTGCTTTTCATGTTGCAGTTTGTTCATTGATGTTCTCTGACAAACTGCTAAGATTTTACCAGAAACACACTCCTTAATAATAAGGTAACTCCTGAAAGATACTAGTTGTACTGAATTTTACTTTGGGGGATCAGAGGAAAGAAGGCTCAATATAATAGTATGCTACACATTCCTGATTTGTATTTCTAAAAATGTTTAGATAGTTTTTTTTTTCTTATTCACAATTATATACTATTTCACAAATACTATACTTCTATTTGTGTTTGTTTATAACTTAAAGTCCATGAATTTACATTCAAGAAGTATGTATACTTTACTAGGTATCTGTCTGTCTGTGTGTTTATGTATATACTGTGTAGTGTTTAATATATTCATAGGATACCTTGCATTGCTAAACTAGGTTATTTATATTTTTCAGAGTTTTTTAATTAGAATAAACAGCTTGATCACTTCAGGAATGATGTAAGGCTTGTTCTTCTCAGTCATCTATAATCTAATAGCTTGCCCATGGCTTCTCTCTTTCAAAAGCTGCAACATTAAAAGACTTTGAAGCAAAAGCAGGGGCGATCTATACCTAGAGGAAATGTGAATTATATAAGGTCTAAAGTCACAGCGTTGGAGAAGAGGCTCAGGTATTTTGATAGGCTAAGGGAAGGATCTTCCCTTAGCTGACCTTGCAATATTTATTGAGTGCCTCTGACTGCTGTCAGAAGTGAAAGCTCAAAGCTGTTCTATTCACAACAACAACAAAAAAAGTGTGTTTTTCTTTTAATTTGTTTATTCTGTACATAACGGAAGATGAAAATACATCAAAGAAGGGCAAGACTGAGAAGTTCACTAAAGTTGTTGTTTGAAACAGCGGTTTGAATATTGTAACACAAAACATTGTTACTGTTAAACACTGGTTTGCCTTTACTCAGCATGTTTTTGAATAGGCTTTCATGGCTGTTCATTACCGTTGAACTTGTTTGTGAGGATTGCCAGCAGATAAAGAAAAGAAAAATCTAAACAAAAAAACGTTGAAATCCCTTTTTCCCACAGATATCTCAAGGTTGACCTTTGCTAACAGTTAAAGCTGGCAGACATCTTTCATTAATAATATAACACCAGGCAGCTCTTGGCGCACCTGGGGAAATCTAAAGCATGTGGGAAAACATGCCAGGAAAAGCAGATCCTATTTGATTAGATTCACTAAAAATAAAACTGATACGCGTTCACATTGCAGATAAACTGACACTGGGGGGGGCACAATTCATTCAGACACAAACAACCCCAACTGGTACACACACTCACATGCACACCCCCTTATGTGGCCATGCAAAAAAAATTTTAAGGACAACCTCACGCATTTCAGGGCACTTTGGCTGCTTTGTGCCAGTAGGAGAGTGCTGTTTGAGAACACAATTCTGGCAGCCCATATGCCCCTTATTTCCACAGCCCTGCAGACCCCTTTTTTCCACCCACACCCCCTGGCTCTGCTTGCTCATCACTGATTAAGCTTTGCGTGTTTGTTTTTGTTTGAATATGAGCTTATGCTGCTCCTAGGTTTTTTTATCCTTCTCTCCGCTGTGCATAAACTTTCTCCTCTGTGTGTTGTTTGAGCAACTTAGCCAAGCATTAGCCAACTGAGAGGCCTGCGGTTTTGCGGCAGAATGCCTAAAGAGAGGACGTGTTTGATCCTTAGATAGGTGTTCTTGATTTAGTCTGTGCATTGCCAGCCAACGGTTTTTCCCCACGGCTGCTGCCGAGCACTTCCTGCTATGCATCAGTATTCTCCTGCCTCTCGCTGTTATGCCATCTATTACAACAAAGATAATTATTCTTTTCATTCTGTTAAGCCGTTCACTCCACAAAACAATCTAGACACGCTATATTAAATCACATTTATACAACCAGAAGTTTGAATTTCCTGATCAATAATTAGCATTTTTGCTACAGTCTTTATGAAAAAAAGGTAAAAATGTCAGATAAGCATGAATATACAATAGCTCTCAAAAATACACACACATTTGTAATAATACAATGTTTGGTTTTTGTGATTTAAAAGACTTTTTCATTATCATTTCAAAACTCTTTTACCCTTTAATGTCAGATATTTCCTGTCAAGTTTAATTGAAAAACTGGAGGGAAAAAAAAAATATTTAAAAAGAAAATCTGTAACTTAGATGGCACAATTTGCAAAAGCTTTTAACTAAACTTTTTCAGCAGTTTAAGCTTTCAGTCTTCTTGAATTTACACCTGCCACAGGTTATAGAGAATCTAATTATAAAGATGTTGTAATAGGAATGTCTTGACATTGCTCAATTGCATATGTCAGCTAAAGTCATAGTTTGCAAACAGATTACAAAGGTTCAGAATAATGTCAGTAAAATGTTATCAGTCAGGAGAAAATTACAGTTAAAAAAACCACCATTGCTTTTTATTTGTTTATGGCCACAGTGAAGGCAGTTAGCAAAACATTTAAGAACATTTTGGAAAAACAAGAACATTGCAAAAACATTTCAGTAGCACTCACAAATATACTAAAGAACCTCCTCAGTAGGAATTCCTGTGCTCTTCATGCATATGGACTGTAGAGTAGAGATGAGAGAATAAATCTTTTTTTTTTTTGTTTGCTTATAAGGTTTGGGTAATATTTAAAATTCCTTTGAAAGTGTGTTTTTTTCCAAAGAAAGCAAACTTATAATTTTGGACCTTTGAAGCAAGTTTACAGGACAAGAGTGTGCAGGTACAATTTGCTCCAAAGTATCATAAAATGACATTATGTCCTGGTTTTGATGCTTTTCGGGTTTCAAGTAGAGTCGTTGGCCATCACAAATGCTGGTCCCACAGCAAGATGTGATGAGTACACAAGGACTGCAGATATAATGCTGGCATAATAAACCAGCCAACTGTAGAAGGCAAGTGACATTCCCAGCGTGAGTGTGGAAAACAATGGAAAACAACAATCGTTCAACTCGATTCAAAAATTTGCTGTTTGTAAATAAATCTGCGTAGACTAGGCTTTATTCAGTTTAATCTCAGGGAAAATTTAAGAAGGTTTCTTAAATAGTTCAAAATAAATAAAAAAAAGTAGAGCTTTATGCATGATCACAATATTGTCTGTTTAGAGGGATTCTAAATTATGTCACCGATACCCAAAGCTTGAGATGTTGTCCCTTAATAAAAAGTCTCAAGATATTTGCTGAACATTTGACCCCGTCAGATTGGAGACTCTTTCATCGGCTCAGTTCAGATATTTAGTTAACCTGATTGGCTGAGATAGCCAGGGGTGGTGGGGAAGAGGAAGCGCATGGTTCAGCTGGGCTGGATAGCAGTAGGTGAGAAGATTAAAAACACAATAATGCACACCCCCACACGCCTGCACACACGAACACACACTGTGAGCTCCCTCAGGTGAACAGGTGCAGTCATGGTTTGTCACAGATGCCCCGCTCAATTCGTCAGCTGCCACTCCTCCTGTCCACCTCGGGTGGGTTAACACAACACAACCTCTACACAAAGATACACACACACACACTCATTACCTTGGTTCATTCTCTAGTCCTGTAGTCCACTTTAGCAGATCATTTTGCTCTGTGTAGTGGCTCCAATGCGTGCACGACAGTGGAATGATTCACTGCCACTGTTATCGGTTTGCCGTCTTTTCCCTCATTTTTAAACTTAAGGAACACATTACCTCTACATTGTTTTACCCAGTGTTCAGCGTAATGCTGATGGTTTGCTAGCATTAGCCTGTGAGTACAGCTCTCATCCTTTCCTCTTTGGGAACCACAGCATGTGACAGAGGGACATTAATCACCGGCCTGGGTAATAAAGCGAGAAGGGACGGGCTTGTAGGGCCAGAGGGCAGGTGTCTCGGGGAAGAAAAGGGTGTTTAGGGAAATCACACCATGTTTTATGATACATGCTGATACACAAGAGGACTTTTACATTCACAAGTTTCAGTGTGCACAATTGCACATCACATCAAACCTCAGTCATTTGTTGCAAGCCTTATCTGAGGTAGCAAGATGTTAATATCTAATTGTTGGTAGAAATGTCTCCACAACCACACAAAACTGTGTAGAGTTTACTTAAGCCTTTTTGTTGACACCAGAGATGTAATATTTAATTCCAATCAGGAATCGAGGTCAAGTGTCTTCAGTAGAGTTGCCAAGATAGAATAGTCGATAGTTCTTGACTCCCGATCAGGGGATTCAATCAGAGTTTAGTGACACTTGCCTTAAAGCAAAGCACTTTTGGGGTTTCTGATTACATTTTGGAAAAGAGTTATGTCCTTTCTGAGGAACTTTAAACCTAATTGTAACCAGCTAAAGTCAGTACCTGTCATTTCAGTTTGAATAAAGAATTAACACTGGAAGACCCATGTATCAGGTAGTTATATACAGGTCACAAATGACCACAAATAAACAAACCCCAATGAACCTTCTGAATATTTCCATTATTATTTTTTACTGCTTGTCATTCCTCTCTCAGCAGTTACGTTTGTGCTTAAGTTCCCCTGGTTGTTACCAGCTTAGTGGATTTTTTTTCTTTGCAGCCTCCTTTAAAAGAACGGGGGCGGGGGGGGGGGATGCTGTGACAAATGTAGTGAAACATCTCTCTGCTGTTACTCTGTTACAGTCGGAGTCAGACAGGAAAGGATGCCATTATCAAGCTCTTTGCACATGCACCTTGTTATTTTTATGTTTTGTTACCCAGACGGCAACTGTGCACTCGCTGAGAAAAGTGAATAAGAAATGACCATAACACTTATTCGTTCAACATGTTAATGAAGAGTTCTTTTTAATAGTAAGTCCACAGCATGGAAGGTAATGGTGTTTTTATTAATCATCTGCAGGAAATTAAAATTAAAGAACGAGCCAAATAATTTGTCTCAGTAACCAGTGCCCTAAACCAGATTATTGGCAGAGAGCTGTATTAAGTTTGGACAAATGATGGCATGTTTTAGGGTGTCTGTCAGGGTAATTTATCTTGCACCACTGAAGTGCATTTGAAGTGCATGTAAGTGCAGAGGAACTAAAGAGGAAGAAACAGCACATGCCCCCACTAGCCAAATCATCATAAGCAAATGTGTCCTTGGTGGAGGCCTTTGCTGCCCATCCTAGAGAGCTGGTTGAGCCAGAGTGAAAAAACAGAAAGAGGGAAGAAGAAAGAGAGAGAGGGAGATGAATGTCACCCCTGTTCTCATATGTCATATTGTTAGCCATAGATATGAGGAGAGTGCCTCAAGGTTGTACGTGCAGCAGAGACATGAATAATCTATCAGAGGTTTTCTTCGACTAAATAGAGAGAAATATGTCTGCATGGATTATTTATGCTTTAATATGCTGAATGGACAATCACCTCGGAGAGCATGAAGACATCGTAGGGGCAAAGTTAATTGTTTGTGTCTTTGTGAGTGGGTGGGTGAAAGGCAGCAGTTGTCCATGCATTGTTAGATGCTGGCTCTGTTTGTTTTTTTAACCCTGCTGATGGATTACAGTCATTGTGTGCTCTGGTTGAAAACAATATTCAAGCTTGTATTTTTATGTGCAGTCTTTTTACTAAATCAGCGATATCTGCGCTTTGATATTTCGCTTATATTTTCTTACTCCAATCTTAAATCACTTTCTTAAAACCTCAGACATGCGTCACTCTCAGTCGGTGTGTGTAGATGCATTCACTCGTCATCGATACCACTTAAATGTAGTCCATTCTGTATTGGTCTAGTCTCGCTTTTCCTGCTCACCTTATTTCCTCTGTAGATGACTGCCTTGACACGGGAAATGTCAGGCTCTCCCTGGCAGCGCTTTTTGGCTTCTTCAAACATTTGTGAAGTGTTAAGCTCATCTCCACAGCTTAGGAAGGGCAGTCTCTTGGGAATCTGTGCTGCTGACCCGCAACACGGCAAAGACGGCCAAGCCAAGTGCACTCAAGCACATCCACTCTGCTTGCTCATTCGCATCAACGAAAGATTGTATTAGTCCCAGGTTTGTGGTCTTTAAAGCAGCACTTTCACCGTGTTGTAGAGCCTTGTGCATTGCATAATGGAGCTGATGGGGTAGCTTTCCAGTTCCTAACAGCAATTCTGTCCTTCAGGAGTCAATTGAGAATAGTTGCTCAAACGCTGCACAGTTCTAAGTAGCCTTGTTGTTACTCCAATAAAAGGTTACCTTTGTTTTTACATTTGCAAGAACAAACTGTAGCCTTGTGTTGATAAGTTCTTCAGAATTTAAAACCTCTGATTTTACTATAAAACAACATCAAAATGATGGAGTGCATTTGTCAAATTCAGGTGTACAAGGATAAAAATGTATCCTCAGTCTTATTTAAGAAAAGTAAAGTAGGTGGAAATTAACTGGTATAACTTGGATGATAGATACAGGAAGAAAGAGGCAAACACTTGTGTTTGACACAAGGTTAACACCATCTCAACTAGGGCCAGGTTCACACTGCGATCATCTTACAATCTTCTGTAGTGAAGAAAATTCTCCAATGTCAGTGCAAGACATGTGATATTAAATACTGTTAGCGAGTGCTGCAATAAAGACATGCTTGCAATAATTAAGTATTCAAGTAAACCGTATTAATGGCGTTCTATGTTGGGTTCATTGCAAACATGTAACATCTACTTGAAAACCATTTTTGATTGCTATTTTTTCTGGATTTTTAAGGAAATTTTGTAAATTGGTAAATTGTCCCGAATTTTCTGTAAAAATATGAGTAACAATTTTCTTACTTGTAAGTATGAAACATAATAAAATACTCAGGTAGGAGGCTGACGTCTTGTCAGTAAAATACCATGTTTACCTGAATATTAGCCTTTTAAATCAATTTAAACTTAAACTGCTCATATTTGTAATATATAATACTCTATTAGCATATAACACATTTCACCTTGAGGAGATCCCATGAATTTTGTTGCTTTTTACTTAGACAAACAACTTCCATGTAACTAAACTTTTGTTGGCGGACTGAACTGCTGATCTGCCCATTCACCTGACTGGAAATCTGCTGCCATCGTTTCCAAACAGCTATGAGACCAGGAAAAGAAAAAAGGACACAAACGCACCATCTGCAGTGCCGTTGCATAAAGTTCAGCCTGTTGCGAAATTCAAGCATTTGCTCCACTATCGGTGGACTTAGAGCAGATTGACTAGTCGCGGCCTTCAACATAACTTCCGTGGAGTAATGTGGAAGTTGTTTGGCAGAGAACATAGAGACAAGCTTAACAATCTCCTGTGAAAATGTACATATCTCATATCTACTAATGTAACACATTCATAAATATTCTTAAATTGACTTGTTTGGAAAAGCTAAAATCAACTAACACCGACTGTTAGCTGTTTCGCTGCTATGAAGATGTTTTTCTAACATGTTTACAGTGACATCACATCTGTCTACTAGATTGATTGATAACATTACAGAAACGTACTATGATATCCATTAAGACCCCTCTTAATATCTTTCCAATTTGTCACTTTATAGTGACAAATAATTTTTGTTAGAAATAAGGCACAAACTTCATTAATTTTATTTCTTATTGTTTGTAAGAATCGTGTCTCTGTATCCAACATACAACAAACCTTTTGTGCCACACAATGTTACCTTCTCTCTTCCATCAGGAGCAAAAAAAAAAATCTACTTTTTTTATTTTATTTTTTTAACCAAGTTTTGGATCCACTTTACACAGGCAGAAACACTCCCATAATCAGCCAAAGTGTGCTTCCTTCTGAATAGAGATGAAAGAGAGAAACACACACTTTTATGCACACATATGCACACGAGAGGCAACAAGGCACGCACAAATAAACAGGC
Organism: Xiphophorus hellerii; assembly: GCF_003331165.1. NCBI lineage: Eukaryota > Metazoa > Chordata > Actinopteri > Cyprinodontiformes > Poeciliidae > Xiphophorus > Xiphophorus hellerii. The sequence continues at coordinate 21,833,424 of NC_045675.1, forward strand.
AGAAACACACAGGGAAGAAGCACAAGCCATTTGGCACAGGCTCACTATCTAGGGAGGGCTTCAAAGCCCACTGACATGAATTTATGATAACGCCACTGTGCCTTTGCCAAACCTGAACCGTTGTTGTTTTTCCTCTCACTCCCTTCCCATCTTTTCTGTATGCTCTGCCATCCCCTTGATCAGAGCTTTGGAAAATGCAAGCAGGTGTCCCCCAGTTCCCTTGGAAAGCTGTGTGCCTTTATGTGTGCTTTAGTGCGCATGTGACTGTGTTTATATGTGTGCTAAGAATGGGACATCCTTTGCTGGTTTTCCTCTTTTTTTGGGACTTCTTTGGGCTTTTGTTCTATTTCTCTACCTTTAACTCCTTAAGATAAGATAAGATAAGATAAGATAAGATAAATCTTTATTGTCATTGTCACAAGAACAACGAAATTTATTCTCAAGTTTACTTTGGTTTTTAATGCCAGTAGGATTTAAGCGCCGTCTCATTGTGCGTTTTAATTCTGTTTTATATAGATGTTTGACATTAATGTTGCTTTCTTCTCCATCCATCCCCTCCCTTTGTTTTTGTCTGCAGATGAGGATTGTTTAAATTGCACAGAGGAGTGCAGAGTGCTGGGTCATTCTGACCGCTGCTGGATGCCTCAGTTCCCTGCAGGCGGAAACCAGGCGGAAGGTGTTGACTACCGCAACAATATGTTTGTGCCGGCCGGGATGGAGGCAGTTGCCGAGACAGAAACTTATGAGACTGTCAACCCCAACGGCAAGAAAACATTCTGTACTTTTGGCAAGGAGAGACGCGACCACACCATCCTTGTCGCCAATGTCAAGCCCTACCTAAAAGCAAAACGTGCCCTCAGCCCCCTGCTGCAAGAGGTACCCTCAGTCTCCAGCAGTCCAACCAAGGGTTGCTCCACGATGCCTCCCTGCTCCGCAGTAAAAGGCCCAGCAGATGGGGCTGAGGGCAAACCTCCCCTAGCCAGCTGCTCTGTCCACTACGGGCCACCTGATGGTCAATACCTGTCACCTACTAAACAAACAAGAGACCAAGGGGTGTACCCATCGTTGCCTCCCTCAGACCCAGTGGCCAAGGTGCTCGCAGAGGCCCGCTCCAGGATCAGTCAGGAGGCAGCAGGTGAAATGGAGTGTGTCCTGGAGCAGGCGGAACCAGATTCAAGCCGCGACGGAATGGACGCTGACCAGGTGGTGAGAGACATCGACAAACTGTTGCAGGACTGCAGAGAAAGTGAGGCCACTGGCACACTGAGAAAGTGACTCAAACGACTGAAACATAGGAATTGTGAAGATAAAAGTCGGGGTTTGTTGCTCTTCTAACGACTCTCATGCCAAAACTGTCACCAAAACAAATTGAAAAGGTTAAACCTCTCTGGTCCCCAGAGCGTTTTTCACTGTATTTGTTGTAGAAAAAGTACAGACACTGGACTTTTATTACGTCAGTCATATGGCAACCAACAAAATAAGAAACTGACATCTGACTTTTTCTGAATTTCTAAACTTTTTTTGGATTCTTAAGAAAATTGCAGGGGTTTAAGCCTCTGGCACCTCGCAAGCTCCTATCTAAGTGCCCACCAGCTCATTCGTGTGTTGTTCATGGTCTATCGTGAAATCCTACATATCTTTTTAAGTGTGCGTAGGTGGATTTCTGTTTTGCGTGTTGGACATTGAAACTGAATGACAAAGGACTACTTATGGTCAGACCTGACAATCGATGTGGAAAAAGAGAAACAAAAGCTGATCTAATCGGACAGTGAAAGACAGGAATACAACTTTACCTGTTTATTTTGTTTGTTTGTTTGTTTGTTTTTTTTTAATTAAGTGATAAAAAGTGTAGCGTGTGATGAACCAGATCTGTACCTGAAGAGATTTCCTTTTAGGGGGGTTGCTATGGACCAGTCGGATCTGTTTCAGTCGGATTTATTAACAGTGTAACCATGTCTCACCCGTCATTTTGTAACTACATGTGTAAGCTGTGTCTGTCTCACACCTCTATTTAAATGTTCATGTTGCTCAGCAATGTAGTCGCACGCACCAATGTCACCACATGTCCACTACCACTCTGCATACACACATGGCAGTACATTGACACGCGCTGATGCTGCACCACACGCAGAAACACGCAAACAAATGAATGCTCACACACAACTGCCCATCTGTGGATTTGTCTTATACATGTACACCATCAGCTTTTAGTCCCTTGTGTACAGTGAATTATCATGTGTGTGACTATGCCTTAAGGCAATCAAGTTGTATAAAAAGGGACATTTCTTTCCTCAGCTGTGAAAAGATAATATCTATATGGTTATATAGATGACTGTATGTATGAATCCATGTATAGTGTCAGAATATCAGCAAAATATGTATACATTTTGTAAGGAGAAAAAAAAGGAATTTGAAGTGAAGTGTCCTGGAGTTGAGGTCAGGTGTGAAGCATTTCAGGAAAGAACTGCAAAGGACACTGCCATTGTTTCAAAGACAAATATCCAAAAATATAACAAAACAAGAAAATGTCCCTTCACATTATCACTATACATAATATCATTATATGTGTATATGTATCCAATTTAGATGTGTTTACATCAGAAAAACTGACATATTTTTATTGATTTTACTGCAATTTCTGTGCATTTGAGCCAAATTGTTATGTGTACAAAAGCTATATTGTGTATTTTATTAAATTAATATATTGTTGTGTTGCAATATACATGGGCTTATATTGTATTTGGCAAAAGTTGCCTTAGTAGCTGTCGAACTCTGTGAGTTTGCTTTTGGGTTTCTGTTGGTATTTCCTTTTTTTCCATCTCTATTCTGCATCTTTGCAGGCAGACTGGCCTCAGTGCTTTGGAGATGTCGCCTCTTTTTACCCTGAGATCCAGCTGGATCAAATACAATAACTGTTAGAAGCTTAATGAGCCAGCTGATCTGGAAGATGATTCAAACCAACAACAAAAAAAGCAACAACAACAAGGAGACAGTTTGACTATTTTTACTGAGCAAATTTTTATAAGGCAGCTATTTTCTTTAACAATAACAAGTCTGCATATTTTCTGTTCATTTTGTTTCTACTTTCTTTCCAAAAAAAAGAGAAAAGAAACCCGCCATATGGAAAGTGGAGTGGTTTCCTTGGTGATCATGAAACTGCCTTACTGTCTCTGCAGAGAGCTTGTTGTATCTGTGGAGCTTTGTGACTGCTTCTTAAGCCCTGGTCCACCAAAATGTGCATTTCCTATAAAGGACCAAAACAGGTTCTTTTTCAACAGTCTGCGTTGTTTATGTATGTACTTCTTCTTCAATACATGTTGGAAATCTCATACTTTGCAGAGAGACTTATCTGAAATTCTATCTGAAGTTACTTTGGTTACATCTTCGCTGTTTGGGTACATGGTTTGTACAACCAGGTGTCTTTGCATTCAGGATTTCTTAAAATAAAAAAAAGAAGAAAAACATTTATTTTTGAGAATTTTGGCAAGTTTCGGCCAGTCTGAAATACTAATGCAGGGTGCTTTTTAAAAAATTCCCTTACAGTAAGGTACACAGAACAGTAGGCTACTTGTGTTCTGGAAAATGTGACCACAATCATAAAATGTATATAACCTGCAGCCATGATAGGAAACAGTGACTTATTGTGGCACCAAGATATGTTGGAAGTAGATTTGCCTGTTGTCATACAGGCAAATCACACTCATGTTGTTTGGATTTCCTTTGTTTGGGCATTCTATCATTCTTCTGTTCTGCATCATTTTGACTTCTTTGCATTTTGCTATTCATTCACTGACATCTCTCCCTTTTTGACTGTTTTCTCTCCTTAGAGGGGCAAAGCAACTGTTACCTTTTCTCCTCTCTTTCGTCTGAAAAGTATTTGGTTTAGGTTTACCCTTGCTCTTTTTTGCAGGAGAAAAGCAGAATGCAGATTTTTAGGCAGAGCTTAGAGGCTTTGACAGAGGAGCACAAATATTTACGCTTCTCTTTCTTTTTCAGAGGAGACTTTTTCTTCTATTTTAATTTAAATATCTGGATAAATCAAGCAAGCCTCAGATTCACATGATACAGGCAGCACAAACAGTTCACATTTGCAGCTTGCACTGGAACTTTGATCCAGCCAGGAATGCCATCACACACACTCAATAACACCAGTGCATTTAAGTAACATAATGCTTAAATGCACTGGTGCATTTAGGCATTTCATTTTCATAAGCACTGAAAATGAAATATATACTTAAAGGGAGGGAAAAAACATTACAAAGTTGATTTTGAGTCTTCTTTATTTACCCTAGTGATTTTTTTGTGTTGAGCGACTTTGTCTGCCTCTTAGCTAGAGCCAGTAATCTTTCTTTGTGTTGCGTGCTTGTTTGCTTAATTTCTGTACATATTGTCCATTTCCCTTCTTTCTCCACCTCAAACTCCATTTTGATGTCCTTCCTTTCTTTTCCTTATTCAAAACAGGTATGTAGAGGACATCCCAGGTTTCATTGTTTTCACTGTCGCTGTCACAATTCAAGGTACTGTCCCCTTTGATGGTGTTCCCTCGCCCTGGCCACTGTCTGCACATATAAAAACCGAAGGTGAAGAAATGTGCAGGGTCCAGTTGTGGAAAGGAATTCTCTAAAGCCATGGCCCCCTTTTCTCAGGCAATTTGCTGTTTAATAGAGCAGAGGCTGCTGTTCAGGGCCAATGCATAGTTTGGCCTCAGAAGTTTAGAGATTGAGCTTTATGTGAGGTCTCTCATTATTGTCTAATTATACACTGGCATCTTGCACTGTTGGCAGTGCATTACTCAAGCCTAGAGTGTGATATGTTTTGCCCATTTGAGACTTGTTGGCTTTACCAAGCGATTAGGGAAGGGCCTTGTTGAATGTGGCTAACCACCTCTGGTCTATTACTCACACTGATGCAAGTGCACACAGACTCAGACAGTCACTGCTTCACAAACACAGACACATGTCAGACAATATGCCTTTTTGGTTTGTTAAATTAAGCACCCAATGATGTTGGTGTTGTTCCCTCACCCACAGGGCCCGCACTGATAGCATAGGGCTCCACTTTATCATGAGAAGACCAGAGACATTTTTATTTGTATGGATTATTTCTGCTATTGTCTAAAGGCTGTGTTCATTGTGATCTATCTGAAGTTAAAAAAGAAAAACAGTTAAAAGCGCAAATAAAAAGGAAATAACCAAAATGTTTTTCTCTTGTCCTTGTTTGACTTGGTTGAGGAATGATTAGTCCTGGCTCTGATTTAATTTCTCTTTTCCCAGGAGAAGACCTTGCACACCCGATACTTCTTTGCTCTCAGTTATCTTTACATGGCCAGTATTTTAATGTCAACTTGAATTGCATTGTTTTGTGAGTAAGTGCCGGCTTATTTTAAAAAGGAGTTGGAATTTTTATTTGTTTATTTTTTTTATTTATTTAAACTGCTTGTGTAATAACATATTGCAGTTTACAGTTGTGTTTACAAAATAATAAAACATAAAAATACAACTAATCTGTAATGAGAATATACAAAATAGTTGTAAATACTTTGTGTTGCATTCAAATATAAAAAGTTAAATGTTTAATTGGCTTTATACAAATACACTGGATTGAATGCAATTAAACATATGCCAGGACCACAAACGCGTAAATACTTCTCTCTTCACATCTTTTAGTGATAGCCAACAGGCTTCACATTTACCCTGTTAAAATGTTGCTTATGTAACACACCATTTATGCCTGTTAAAGGCAATGGATGCTGAACAAAGGAGCATATTCAAAGTGTGACCTTCTTTGAAATGTTTAGCTTGCCAAAAGGAAAAGTTTATTTTTGTTGCTTTTGAATGGGTTTCTAATCACCTGTGCTGCCCAAGCCAAAATGAAACAGAGAAGATGACAATACACTATAGTTCTGCACTTGCAATAGGGAGCCATTATCCATCAACTTGGTTTGATTGCACAAGCATATGGGTGTTTTCCTGTTATTCTGCTGTTAAAAGAGTAAAGCTTGTAACTGTTTAGCTTGTAGTCTTGTAAACATTTACAATACTCATATCCTGACATTTCCAGGAACCTGGTGGTTCTCTAAAGGCATAGTCATTGATTTTTTTTTTTTTTTTAAAGGGTTCTGAACTGTAATATCTTACATCTTGGCATCTTAATTTGGCAAAAATGCACCCCAACTTGTTCAGAAGCCAGAAGCAAATGGCTAGTAGAATAGGGCTAAGACTGAAATGGACTTCTGCTCTCTTAGGCCTTCTCTACACATAAACCTGATAAACCGACAAGATTTTTATGCCAATTGATCTTTCATCCATATGTAACCTCTGTTTAATAGCACTAAAAAACACTATAAACAAAACCTCCGGCCAAAATGAAGCTTTGCAAATTTTCCTTTTTTGCATGTGGACACTGGAAACCGGAGGTTTAGAAGTAAATGCATGACAGGCAACAACTATTGCAGCGGCAACATCTCATATGTGACCTTTGTTATTGTTTGGCCTTGCAGTGAAGAAAAGGTGACTTCTTTCACGGAGGTGCACTTGTTCATAAACCCTTCTTGTTTTTCATAAGCCCAATTGCACCAATATGTTGAGTTGCAAAGGAGAAAGTGCACTTGGAGGTCAGCTGTCTTACAACAGGTATCTGTCCCAATCTAGACACAATCCTGTTCAACCTCCACATGCGTCCACATACTTGCTTTAACATAATTCCCAGTTCACATTGTGTTCTATTGGTTTTATTTTCTAACACGGTATTTAAAAGTAGTTTAACCTTTCTGTCTGTCCACACAAATGTTTAATTCCTAAAGGGAATTCGTAGTTAATTTGAAGGAATGAGATTGGTTGATATAGCTTTTAGCTTTGCTCCACACTGCCCCCTATGGGTTTGGCAGGTTTAAAACAATGCTCCGTAGTGTAATTCAGCAGGTTTGTGCGTATGAACACTTTTCTTAAACCGATCAACTGTGAACGAAATTATTTTATAGAAACAAATATCTCCACAACATCATTTTAAAAAGACCCAGCTACATGTGAACAAAGCTTTAAAACAACTCCAATGACAAAAACACTCATTTATTTATGTGAGCACTATTTTATGAATCTAAAACTATTTTCCCATATGTATTCTGCAATTACTGACTCAAATGCCAATGTACACAGAAAACAGAGGTGGGACTCACTGCACTGGCAACAACCACATACGGAGGATGCAATTGCAACTCCTCAGTAAAAGTAAAAGTAAAGTAGATATTGGCTTTCTTTCTAGTAACTGAAATTATATGATCAACTAATTTGCATAATAGGCCATCTGCATGTGATTCTAATAGAAGCTGCAGGAGGACATAATGAGAGAGACAAAAAAAAAGTTCAGCACTAAAACCCTATTTTGTTAATGTCAAAATTCTAACCCTCTTCTTTTTGAGACCTGGAAGTGATCCAAAATAGAAAGTATATTTTTTATTCATCTTATTTATTTATTTATTTATTTATTTATTTATTTTTACTGTAGTTTACTTTTCTAAAGTCTGGTTTGGTTTTTAACCCTATGGTCCTGTTGGGAACCTAAAATAATTGTCAGCACAACACAAATATTTTTAACAACAATATTTTTAGGATCTTTATACAATCCACACAATGTCTAATTTCAGCTGTGAAAACTTTGGGAAGGTGATGAGATTCATGTTAGTATCTGGTGCTTGTTGAAAAAAAGTAAAAATAACAATAATAAAAAATATTTTTATGTTAAGAACTCCAATAAAGTCAGAAAAAACTGCTACAATTGTTGCTAGAGTGGCCTGAAGTAATTAAATGGATCAAGGTGGCAACATTAGGCAGAACAGATAAAGTGCTGCTAATCAGAATAACTACAAAACATAAAAATGGGGCAGAATAAAACCAATAAAAATACTTAAAGAAACAAAACTTTGCTCACATCAAGGTCTATGACAAGCTGAATTTAGAAGTTTATTTGAAGGTGGCTAAACCCCTCTTTGATTATGCTCCCTCTCAACCTGGCCATAAGCTTTGAGCTGGAATGTTCAATTACTAATATTTATTAAAATATGTTTTAAAATACTGAAATTAGCTGCAGCAGCTAAGTTAATTGTTTATGCTTATAAAATTCAATGCCAAAAGAATTCATTCAGCTACATCAAGGCAAATTATTCATGGAATAATTTATTATTTGAAGAAGACTCAATCAAATAAATTTTTATTTTGACCAGAGAGGGAATGTTCTACCCCTTGCTGGATTAACAGTCCATTCGTATGCGTCAAGGGTTTTTTTTCCCCTCTTTTTTTTTCTGTTTGTATCTAACTAGTCGCCTGAAGGCAGATATTAATTAAAAAGATAGCTGAGGCACTCCTACATAAAAACACCACTTCTAGGACTGCAGCAGGTTCATGCTTGACTGGCTAGTTCTGGCCGGTAGTCAGTTTTCAAAAACCCACAGCATACCTTCAAGCAAATAACAGGCTGTCTTCTTGTACGTGTTCTTCACCTTCAACCAAAAACTTTACAGATCACACCACTCATTAAGGAAACCACATGAAGGTGTGAAATATTAATGACATGGTGCAGAGCGTGGTTTGTAGCAGCTAGGAATGCATAGTGAGGTAAATGCAACCCAAAGATGAGAAGATATGCATTTCAGCCCCACATGTCCGCAGCACACTCCATTCCAAAGTGACTCAGAGTCATGAAACTGAAACTGAAACCACAATGACAACGTTGCATACAGCGGTCATGTTTATTCACTAAACTCTGCATACAGTTTTAGGGTATGATATACTAAATGAATCTACTGCCTCGTTTAGTTGTTTAGTCTCAGGCGAGCTCAGGTTGAGATTTCAGCTTAACAGTAGATGGGAAAACATATTTCTGCATTTTAATCAAGGTCCTTGATCCAAATAGCAGTGCTGATGGGATTTAATCAAGCACTCTTCTGTATTGAGCTGACTAAAAGGGCAGCTGGGGAAAAGATCATTTCAACATTAAGAGGAGAAAGTATTCATCATACTTTATTGTAAAAGGACATGAATTGTCCTTTCATTTGTGACAGTGTTCAGGAAAGTACAAAAAATTAGAATAAGTGACGCATCTCTATGAGAGGAAGACTATGTCTGTGTGAGAAAAAGCTCAACAGAAAATTTGAATGCAAGCCTCTAATAGAATTGAAAAGCTGGCAAATAAAATGGAGGACATTCAAAGGACAGACTGCAGTTAAATCCAGACAAGAACACTTTGGGCCAGGTAAGAAAAGTTCTTAGCTTTGATCAAAATTAAACTCATTGTGGCCTCCTGGTCCATTATTTGGGATAATAAACCAGAGTATAGTCTTAACCATTTAAACAAAGCAACTGTATTTAATTAAAGGGTCATAAGATGGGAAGGGGGGTGCATCTGGACAGGTCATTAGTCCTTAACAAGGCAATATGGAGAGACACATCACAAACAACCATACATATACACAGTCAAACCTAATCACAGTAATTCTTTTTGGACTGGGGAAGGAAGCCAGGGTACCTGAAGAGAACTTACTCATTCACAGAGACAACATACAAACTTTATGCAGCAAGACACCAGGCCAGTAACCAAACATAGGAGCCTCCTGCTGCAAGATAGTAGAGCCACTGTGCATCCTTGAAATCAGGCAAAGCTTACAATATTGATTACTAAGGAATACTATGTGTTAAAAGCAACTTTTTAGACTGAAATTTTAATGAAATAAAGATGAAGTATTGAAAGTAAAAAGGAGAAAACAAATATTGAATCTCTAAAATGTTTTCACTACAAATACCCTTCTAATGAGGCTACTGACAATTTAATGAAATGCATTCATGACTTTGTAGAACAACCTTTGGTTGGTAATGACAGTAACAAAAATCTTTCTATTGTTCAGCAGTGACATGCAGAAAGGACAGACATTTGTCATGACAAGTAAAATAGGTTCTGACAAGGATAAAACAAAATCAATTTGTCCACTTGACTGTTCAAAAAATTTGTTTACATATGATTTCAACTATTTTTGGCCAAAATGACCAGTTTAAATACATGGAAAAAGTGCAGGATGAGGCAGTGATGAGCTGTGCTTCACCTCTGGTGGTGAAGTGTCACACAATGAATGGAGCAGGCAGTTGGCACATGCCCATTGTTGTCTCTCTGTCTCAATAGACATGTTTGGTTACACATGTGCTACACATGTCGACGTTCCGCAGCCTGCGTAGCAAATTTAATAAATGTGACATTATTAGTCTACGTGATCAGCCATAAATGTGCAGTGAAAATGTGACTGGCCTCCACAAAACCAGGAACAAATCTCCCCAGGAGTGTTTTGAGTTATTTACAGCTTCTGAAAGTGTGGATTCTAAGCTTTCTAATGACTTCAAACACAGACAGAAAATGAAGACGATATGACCATTTGAATGTTGGAAAACTTCAAAGATTATTGAGAAAACAGGCCTCAAAGTTTGAGAAGATTTGTCCCCATACCTGACGAGCTACCTGCAAGTGTCTGTTCATTTACATAACTTTGCAATAATCTAACCCACCTTTTTCCAATAAGGATGTGAGCTTCTACCATGAGCCTTTATCATGGAGTTGTCTGTGAACCTTGGTCAGTAGTAAAATGAAACCATGCCTAAATACAACATGTTCGACAATGTTTTGTTATACTGAAGAAAGCCCGGCATAGATAATAATTTTATTTTAGGTGTTACCGCTACTCTATGCAGTGCACACCACATCTGATGCAAGACCCTCCTGGTCACTATCATAGCCCACTAAGCACAACCGCAGTACCTCAGCACAGGAGAGCAGGAACAGACCTGCAATAAGTGTGTGATAGAAATCAGGACCTATCAAATCCACCATATTACACTGTAAGTATTGAATACATTTCCTGAAAAATGTTTTAGTGCTATATCATAATTGTTTTCTAAAAACAAAAGTTCTGAAAGTCACCGACTGATAAACTGAAGGTATACTTGTAGACTGATCATATGAGTGGTCCTGGGTGTTTTCTTCTCACTGGCATCTTTATGGTGGATGGTGTCATCTTCAAAATAAGGACCGTACACGTATTACCTTCTAGATGTCTGATTATTCTCATGTCCTGCCACTCTCTTTCTGCTGCTGAAGAATCCATCCTTAAGTTTACATGTTCACAGGACGAAGTTTGCAGCTGGACGACAATGTCCCAAGTGGAGAATTGCAGATTTTGCTGTACGAGCGATAAGTAGCCATGTGTTCCTTTTAGATGTGCAGCTTATTAGCCAAAAACAATAACCAAAGCATGTGAATAGCAAAACAAAACCAGTATGTTAATCAGCTACAGATTTCACCAACCCCCAAAACTCAAATGCCTGCCGTACAGATTTACTCTATTAATACATTTAAAACTGCTATTGGTGTGGTTTCATGACTTCAGCTAGTATTAGTAAGATAGGTTTAGCAACATTTGACCTTACATTAAATATTCATTTATTTTTCTTTGTATTGCACTGTTAAATAGTATATCAATTATGAAAGAATACACTTTGAAAACAACAAAGCATACTTTTTCTCAGAGATTTGTCATTGCTCTGTGTTTGGGATTTTTGTCTTGCTCAAAAATCCAACCATATTTTCTTTTTAGCTTCTTACCAGGAATGTCATTGTATTTATCCAGGTGTCCTTCTTCCACCTTTATTATGGTGCAGCACCATTCCTCCACCAAACAAGGTGCAGGCAATGACATTCAAGATATTCCATTTTGGTGACATCTGACAAAACTATCACCTCCCAGCACTGAATTTGCTTGGCCAAATGTTCTGCAGTAAGCAAACAAGAGTCAGTGTTCCTATTTTTTTTTTTTTTTGTGAAATTGATTGTATAACTCAGCGTTTTCATAGAAAATCTGAACCTACAAATTCCACATCTTTTTAAACCTCTCTGCAAGTGGATCCAGTTTTCTCATATGGCAGACATTTTATAAGGAGCACCTGATCGTGGCTGGTGAAATCATGTTCTTTCCACTTGCTCATAATGTCCCTGTCAGTACTTTCTAGAACATTCAGCGTAGAAATTAATCTGTAAACAATATCAATAGTATATTTTGCAACAATAATGTTTTAAAGGTATCGAATAGTTTTTTGCTTTTACCTATCATGAACTGCATCTTTTGTTATTTTTGGTAAGGAGACAGCCTTTTACAGGTCATCAGTTAGGACTTATCCAGCTGATATTATTTGTACTGCTACGAGTAAGGATTGTTTTTTAACACAAATTCCAGTGTTTCGTTGGATTCTGTTGGTTTTTGCAGCATCTTTTCTTTAGGTGCTTGAAACGTGTTTCCTCTGTCAAGTTAACCTATAGTCTAACATGTTTTGATTTATATATGTCTGTGACTTACTGAGGTTGTAACTGACATTTGGCTTAAAATTCATAATAATACCCCTGTTGGAATTATACTGTAATAAATGATTATGTGTTCTATGCATATTTTCCTTGTTATATCTATTCTGGAAAATAGCTAAAACCTGGTATAAAGTAATTTTTACCTCCAAAGCTCCAAGCCACCATCTAGCCCAGGAAAAAAGTAATCAGCAAACATTCAAACTTTTCACATCTCACTCTCTGAAGAGAGAGAAAGGGGGCGGTGGCTCCAAAAGGCTGCGTACCCACTTTAAAATCAGAGTTCAGACAACTTCCTTAAAGTTTTCTCTTTGTCCCCTGCTATAACTGGTCCCTCTGCTTGTGCTTATTCTCTGCTACTCTCATGTTGTTGGCTTTGAATTTGCTCTGATTGCTATAGGAGGGAGGAGGTTCAAACTCTGCTGCCCTAACTATCAGTGTCCCTACCCACTCCCTCAGAGTGGGAAAGAGTGTGTCCCCATTTCCTCTTCTTCCTGGTGCAGGGTTTTTAAAAATGTGTATACAGTTGCCACAACCACCCACATCCCCTCAACATCTAGTTTTATTTAACAGAAATAACTATAAAATATGTTTAAAATGGATGTATTAAAGTTTAGTCTTAGAATAAACATAATTTCAAAAAGCACTTTATTGATGGACATTGACAAAATTTCAATGCTAGAACAATTCAATTCTGCTTTAACAAAATATGCAGATATTTTCATGTAGCTGGTGACTTACAAACCTATACAGTATGGATAGTTGGGTTGTTTCTGTTAACATTATATTGTTGTTCAGTCTGTTTCATAAAATTTGGAATATGCTTTAATTATTTTTAATGTAAAAATCTTAATTTAAAAAATGTTTGTTACAAAAGCCAAAAATATTTCTCTCATAACTGCATATTTTGACTTTTAAAAAATCCACTCATCGCTTTTCAAGTCACATCTCATTTGTGTGAAAACATGATTTTCTTCCTACCAAGGAGTTCAGATGAACCTGAAAGAAAAACAAAACAGGGGTGCAGAAGGTAACTATAGCAACAGTATTTAAGACTCTTGCCTTTATCAAACAAGAGACTAAATTGCTTTTCTTTGTTCTTTTTTGAAATAAAAGTATGTTGTCAGCTATTTGGAGCAAACATCAATTAATATAGAATACATGTCAAATCAAATATTGAGTATATTTGCTTCTCTGGCATTTTCACCTTAGGTATTGCTCAACTAAAAATTAACACTGGTGGAGAAACTTGCAAAAAGTTATGAATGTTTCATGATATGTACAATGTAAGCAGAATTGGACAGAATATTGTTTATGTTCCCCGGACTGCGTACTCCAAGTCCTCATTCACTTTCAAAGCCCTTTTCACCGTTGCATTAAGTGTTCGAGTGTTTTTCACCTGAAGCAAAATTGAAAGCTACCAAATAATGGCTCTAGACAGCTTCTGTGAAGGGACCAGTTCACATCAGTGGAGGGAAAATGCTAGATGAAAAGGTCAATAAGCAGCACGGGAAACTTAATATGAAGTAGACATATGAATTCTATCACATGGATTAGTGCCGCTGGCAAAGTGCAGGACTGACTGACACTGCTGAATCAATTCATAAATATCCAATGTCTTCTGAGTGAGACACTTGAGAACTAAGGGGACCTTCCACTAAATGCCACCAGGACGTTTAGAACTATTCCATTCAACTATTTTGTCCCTTGTATTTGGTCATTTTTTTGCTTGTGATGACTTATGCATGTGTGCTTTCGGCATTCTTTCACTAAGATGCATTTCTTTATTGGTTATGTTTTTCAACATTTTTTGGCCATTAAAAAGCTACTTTCAAATGTTCTTGTCTTTCTTCGTACCAAACAAGAAATTATCAAGGAATATTGATGAGGACATTTTTGTTGCTTGCAAACTGAATCTGGCTCTATAAGAATGTTTTTCTTTTTTTTAATCTGTGAAAAAAAACAAAAAAACAATCAATACAAGTGATTTAGAAGTTAGCTTTGGTTGATATATCATCAGAGACCAATGGGGAAGGGATGTATTGGATGAAAGAAAAGGCAGATACCTAACTGACTGGACTATAACAACAGGATGTGCTTTGAACCAAATGGGACTGGGGGGACAGCAAGGTCAATATTACAGTAACAGAATATGACTTTGGGGACAAAGTTCTTATGACCAAACCTATTGTGCTTTGGCAGCACCGCACCTTTGATCCATTGCTCCAATATCAATTAGCCATACAATTGTTAAATGAGCTTTTAGTCGCAATGTCATTTTGAGAGTGTTCTTTGGGAAATCTCTTGTGCTATACATACACACTGAAGTGAAAGAGGGGCACATACAGACGGGTACCCCCCACGCTCACCAATTACTTTTGCTGCATGATAAATCACGGTGATAGGAAAAATAAATTAGTGGAACAAATTATTACATTTATCGTAATAGCTTTTGCTCTTTATCTACCATATTTGCTTACTTTGTTATAATAAGAACACAAATGACATTTCCAAGCAATTATGTGATTTAGTGCTGCCGTCCTGGCTGTCTGTCTGGTTCACCAAGCAGTGCTGCCACCTTCAACAAGCTCACTATTCACTGTGGTAAAGTCAGACATGTCACACTGTCCACACAAACCCACAATTTTCAATAAGTGTGGATTTATAGACTTTGTTCATATAGATTTAAAATTACAAAGAGTATAGCTATAAGAAATATGATTGTATGACTTGTAATGACAACACCATGAAGTTTATATTCTTTTTGACTTAGACCAAAATTATTCTTGCAGCTTTATTCTGATCAAAGATTTTTTAGTCTGATCAATATGTGACTTCTGACTGGAAGAAACATTGATGCCTTAGAGTGGACCAGTCAGCGCCCCAGTTTGAACTTGATGATTGGGGTGATCATCAAAACTGATCAGCAATTACAATTGTTGTATTGCCTGTAAAGATATTTTCATTGATTATTGTGAAGGATATAAGTAACTTTGCAAGTTTTTAGAACAATGTATTTTTTTTTCTCCAAAATTGATACTCCCATTGTTTAATCTCTTAAGTGACAGCTACCTAATTCCCTGTCAGAAACACTTCTTGGTTGAATAAAAAATTACTTTCGCATTCTAGTCTGCCAAGGGTATGTATAATTTTTTGCCTACTAGTAAACCTTTACATCTTCTCTTTTGATTCATAGTAGACATGGTTTGGCAGAATGAAAAATTCTTCTACCCTTCTTCTTCTACACTGAGACTGATCTGACCAGTAACAACCTAGGAAACATTTATCTTCTGCTCTTCTTCCATTTGTCCATTCTGGAAAATCTTTTGTCTTTAGCATGATATAGTATGTGTAATGATGGGAACTGGAAACCTATAGTGAGTTCAAAGCTCCATCCCCCTGCCTGCCTCCCTTTGATTTTAAAGTTCATGGATCTCCCGTATGAACACAGCAAAAGATATCATGCAGGGACATCGGCCTCACTTTGAACTCAAAACCATGGTTCACAAAGGCGATTAAAGCCTGTGACAGCTTGCCTGCATATGATTAGACAATCCTTCTGAGCTTTAAACCTCCACAACCACCCCCCAAGTATTCCCCAAACTTATCAAATGAAACATGAGAGTTAAAATGAACTTCGTATCAATGACAAGTGAGAAACGGAACGATCAAATATGAATTGGCAAGAGAAAAGCAAACAGTGAGTTGCTAAACAGACAGAGTAACAGACAGGGGTCTTCTCTTCTCTAATGGCTACTGCAAATAAAATGGGCCTTGAGGGATTTAAAGGGCTGCAGCTGACAGTTAAAGCAGTCTCAGGCAGATCTACAACAAAGTGAGAATGCAATGCCTCCACATGGCAACAACCCAGGACGGATAAGAGGGTGTAAATAACAGACAGTCCCTAGAGGTGTGGGCTACATACCATCAAGATTCACTTGTTTGAGGGTTTGATTTGTCTAAATGCTATCTGACATTTGTATAACCACTTACCAGGAAAATTACCTTCAAGACTTTAACACTTTAGCCTCATGATGTTAGCAGCTTCCATCTTCCTTTTTTATTTGCAATGCCACAGCACCAACACTTCATTGTATTATCCGAAATCAAGATATGGGGAACACTGCGTATTATTCACTGCAAGCATTTTGTCCATATTTGTGCTGTAATTTATCTTTTTATTGTAAACAGACCACACTCTGAAGTACTGCCTCAAGATAAGCATTCGAAGTCACAGTTAAATCATAGCCGCTTGAGGTTATTCAGGAAATAGAAAAAAAAAAAAAAAGTAATACATTTCCATTTAAGTCACTTTCTGCTCTTATCTGGTCAAACATCTCTACCATCATATCTCCTTTACCTTAATGGAAAACATTAGAAATGCCCTTCTACTATTTCACCCTTTAGATATACTGCTGTTTTTCTCCCTCCCTTTGTCTTCCACCAGACCGCCCGGGTATTGGCGTGTGACGTGAGTGAGTAACTGTGCGTGTGTCGCGCATCTGAGCTCGTATTACAGCTTAGATCACAGCCCAGTGAACATCCGAACACCCTGCTTTCAAGTATCCGTTGAGTGGCAGAAGGATGATGACTTGCTGTCTCACATCCGCTGTGTTGCACAATGTACCTGTCACTGGCTTACAATGACGTGTCACATTGTACATAGAAGGGTGTGTTCTCGGGCAAATTATTCCAGTTAAATTACCTATTTTGTCCTAAAACTCATGTTGTGACAGGGAGATGCATCAATTATCTGGCCAATCAACTGCTTAACAGATTATGCTATTGATATGACCATTGATTTCGTTATACACAAGCTTTCTATGACCAAGGTTTCAATCTCGCTTTAGCCACTGAGAAACATCAATATTTCATTGACAAAGGACAGGCCTTTGGATTCATTAAAAATGAGAGACCAAAACAATGGGAGCATAGGAAATGAGCAGAGTGACATTGTTATTCTGTGCCTGTATTTCTGATACACCCAGTACCCAATGAACTCTACCAAAGTGAGCCATTCCATAAATTCTCAGCCAACAGAAGTATGAGAGTTAATAGCACTAAAGAGGCATCAAACAATGGACTTTTTCTGCTCTCAGTGCCTCCAAATCTGAAATTAGAAACACACTTAATCTCTTACAGCCATAGCACCTCTCTCACAGGTATTTCATAACAAAGAGATGATGATGACAGAATATCTGTCAGACAGATGAGGAAGGGATTTTTTATTTTTTTTAATCAGGACACAATGACTGCAGTTAGCATACAGTTAGCATCTCACCTGATGGACTTGTTTAGTAATAAACATCTCCTGAGTTTGGGATTAGCTCAGTCTTATCAACGTCAGCTAATATTAAACTAAACTTGTCAAGTTAGACTTTTAATATAGATGTAAGATGTGTATTAAAACAACACTTTTATTCTAAATATACAAATTAGGGTTATTTTCAGCAGAAGACACCACTAAAGTATTTTTGCAAGATAATAGCAGCCTCCATATATTTTGTTATCACAGTAATGAATGGTAAACTGTAGCTCTGTTAAAAGGTAAGCAAAGTGTTTTACCCAGTATGCATTTTGTGTTTTAAAACATGTAATTTCAATGTCCAGTTGTTAACTGACTAGTCAAAAACTGCTGTGTGCAACATTGGTGTGAGTTTAGAATGTTTAATGTGAAATCAACATGGATAAACTTTAATATATTCCAATGGTTTAATGTTCTTTTATTGGAGATGCCAAAGATGCTAAAATGACCAAAAACATAAAATAAAAATAGTTATAGATACAATTTATTCATACTGCTTTGGTCACATCTTAAATAATTTAATCAGATGTAATGCTCTGCCTTTGGTGAAAACATTTTGTTCTTTTCATAGCTTTACATGTTGAATCATAGCACAGAACAGTGTTGTTTTTACTCAAGGTTATCATACTATTAGAAGCCTGTTACCATACCCCTGGTGTATAATATAACACTGACAAAACAGGAATGATGTATGTTGCAACTATACCATCTACCCAAATGTCATAAAATATAAATGGAAAACAGTGCATGTTTTTACAGTCATCAGATTGCCCATGTATCATCTCCTGAGTCATTTTGACATGCAAAACTGCTTTAAAGGGCCAGATGGTTCAGCCCTGACGTACATGAACCGTTAAATTTCAAAGGTTGAGATGGTGCCACGGGTGGCAAAGCTGCATCTGGCACGGTATTGAGGCGCCTGTGTGGTATGTAGACCACATCCATTCCTGATGGCATCATTCAGCACCACAGGGGCACTGATGCCCAATGACAACTGAAAGGCTAAACTGCAAAAACTATCTGATGCCCTCAAAACGTCAGAAGACGAAAGGATTATCCTTTTAAATAAGAAAAACATCAAGATATTTTTTTGAAACTGCTTTTGCTTCATTTTATGGAAATGTTGTTGTGACATTGTGCATACAAATCTATCAGAATGGTAGATGGTGCCTGAAATTATTTATTCTGTCTGCAAAGTCATGGTGGCCTTAAATTTTTTAGAAATAAACGTTCACTGCTTTCGGCAGAACAGAATTTTACAGACCTCTACTGTAATGGGTTGGCAGCATAATTTTCACTGGCAGCGACCTCCAAGCTTGGCACATACAACCCAAACTATTTGCATGGCCAGATCTAAAAGGGGAGGAATTATGTTTATTTTTGATGCAGGTGAACGGATGTTGGTGTACCCATTATTGTGCACCTGCATGCCAACGAATCGTTTGCTCGGCACATTAAACAGACTACAAGAACTCTCCCTTGGGGAGCAGACTGCTCAGCAGACAATTGCTTGTTGTCACACGGAGGTTATGTAGGCCAGGATATGTAGGATGGTGAGTACAAAGGAGAGCACTCAGCACCACCCTCTAAAAACTGTTCATAAATACTGCAGAGTGACGCTTTGTCTTTCTGCAGCACTGAACCCAACCTCACTTACAAGACAGCTGTGCTTTGGCGATGTGCTTTCCAGCCAAACACAAAGGATACAGACTGACAGCACCCATACGTTCTGATGTATTGTTGTTAATGTTTAAATGCTTTTACCGCTATGCCAATACAAAGCGCAGTAATGTACTTCCTCACCAGGATGAGAGGTGGAAATGGAAAAATAAGGTGCATGGAACTTTTGGAGTTAGAAAGTGACTAATCAGACTTCTCAGCTCAACAAATCTGACGTTTTCATGTGTGGAGCTTTCAGCCTTTTTACAGGCGTTATTTATCTAGTTTGCACAGCTGACAGCATAAAGCTGTAACTATAAATTAAGACTGTTAGGAGAAAGTTGTGATGTTGTACTAAGCTGTTTAAGGTCACGGCAGATTTAAATACAGAAGGTGAATTGCACACCAGACACACCTGAATAAAAAAGGCAAACCTCTCAGAAATGGATGGTTTTTTTTTAGTTAGAAGAGTTATAATTTGAAATAAAAAAAATTCTGATCTTGACAACCAAACATTGGGGAGGTTTCAAAATGAAGCCTGACACTTGTTTACTTCATAAATTCAAACCTGTCCGGCTTACAACTCGATGTACCTACTTACTTGGATGAAATGTACCTCATAAAAATGTGCATTTGCATAAAACCTTTGATTTAACACAGATGAATGCACAGGAGAAAGCAACAGCCGCTTTGTTGAGATTAGAAGAGTTTATTTGTCACATTAGTCAGAATTACGTATGTTGGTGTCAGCTGTGTGCAATTGGAGCGGTGCAGGAGGCATTAAGAGAGGAAAGGTGGAAAAAGAAGCTCAGTAAGGGAGGAAGTGCTGGGTAGATACAAAGAAGCATAAAGAAAGAAAAGGAAGAAAGAGATGCATTCATTCGACACCACATTGCCTCATAAGGTGCTCTCTCACCTCCCTCTGCTGATAATAACTATCTTTGCACACTGTGAGCCATGGGAGAGAGGGAAAGCTCCCTTTGCTCCTGCTTCCTACCTCCTAGGAGGGCTTGATGTTGCAGATGTACCCTAGCAGCTCAGTTGGACTGAACTCTTCTCCTCTCAGTGTGGTGGCTGAAAGGATGTCTGCTGTGACAGCTGGTGGTCTGTTGTGATGAAGGAGGATATAGAGTCAGATAAACTACCTGCTGATGTTGGCTTTAGAAGGCGCTGTTGATACAGGCACCCATGCAAAAGGCCTGAACTCGACTGAGAGAGGCGAGGAGATTAAAGAGGATGAGATGTGTGACAGGATCATGTTGACCATATGTTGTCTTGCTTTCTGGTGTAACCTCTGAGTTTCCCTTTGGATTAAACATCTGACCATTTACTGTGCCACAATTATAGAGGTCATTTCAAACCCGCCATGAAAGCAAATTGGAGAGGTAGGGCACATAATCAACAAGTCTGCTTCACAAATCCTAATTCTTGTTTTCGCTCTGCTGTTTTGTCCAAGGACAGATGCAGGGACAGATGAAAAACATGACATTGAAAAGGGTTAAGCCACTTCGGCCCTTCAGCAAAATTGGAAATAACTTTTTTAACTAGCACGGCTAGCAACCAATGTGGTGATTACTGAAAATTATTTGTACATTTGCTGTGTCCTTTCTTTTATGTAAGAAGAAGAAAATTCTCTTGATGTTAACCTAGACTAAACCAGCCTTTTGTGCCAAAGAACTCCAATTTTCCCTACCTGGCACTCTCTGCTGTGTCAGTCATTATTTTTCATTTCCTGCAGACAGACTTTTTTCCTGGAACCTTGTTATGTTCACCTGCTCTTTCCATCAGTGTCAACTGGTTATCCAAGGTCTGTCTAAATCAGTGTTTCCCAACCCTGGTCCTCAAGGCACACTGTCCTACATGTTTTAGAGGTTTTCCTGCTTTAATGTGCCTGATTCAACTGATTGCAGTTCAACAAATGCCTGTTAATCAGTCATCAATTGAAATCAGCTGGACTGAAGCAAGGAAATGCCTAAAACATGCAGGACAGTGTGCCTTGAGGACCAGGGTTGGGGAACACTGGTTTAAATAATGATAAAAGTTTCAAGAGCATTTTCCATGTCTACTTGTTCTGGCCATGGTTTTGTTTGTGTTTGTGTAGACATTTGCCTGTTAAAAATGAAGTCCAGCCACCCAATGATTATATTCTGCTTATCTGAAGGAGTAAGAGCTTTGTGAGGAGAAACTCACACATTTCTCTTCACAGCAAGACCCTTCAGCTCATCCAGGGGTATTCTAGGATCTTCACAGTCCACAAGCCAAACATAGTCCCTCCAATTTGTTCTGAGTCTTTCCTGGGTCTCCTATTAGTGGTGTCTATCATCAGTGCTCAAGGACCAGTATCCTGCATGTTTTAAGTGTTGTCCTGGTTCAACAGAGCTGAACCTAAGCAGTGCTTAGTTAAAAGGCCTTTACAGAAATTGATCAGATCCAGATAAAGTAAATGAATTGAATCAGATGTGATGTAGCAAGGACAAATCTCAGACATGCGGAAGACTTGAGGACTAGAGTTTAACATACCTCTCTTATATGGGCATGCCCAGAAAGGAGAGCCAAGCTGAAGAGATCCTAATCATATGGCCAACATATTCTACATTGAGCTTTTCATCCAGTTGCTCAGGGTAATCACAGCCACTAAACTTCTCAGTGATTAATGTCTAATGACCTTAGGTGAGCGTTAGAACAGAAGAAATCAAGACTTTTTTTGTTGCTCAGCTCATTCTTTACCTTGACAGAGAGAACCAACTCCTTCATTACCACAAACATGGCAGAAATTCATTTGTCTATCTCACACACCATCTTACCATCACTTGACCATACCCCTTCATTGCACCCTAAAGGTAAAGATGCCAACTGAACAAAATGCAAAGAACACACCAGAAGGTTTAAAAAGAATCACCCTCCTTTATATGACAAAACCTTGAGATCATGCTGATGAAAACCAGAAATAGGATCGATGACATGGGATAGTCCCTCATTGACTGCATGGACTGCACTAGGAACAAGCCCAACCTTGTCCCAATAATGCAAGCACAGCTCTTACTACGAATACTGTTGAGAATAAATCATTCAGTGCTTTCCTTCTATCTCTTTTAGCTAGTTGCTAAGCTATAGCTAAAGGAAATTGCATGTTAGAAAAGCCAAATGAGAGCTAGGGTTAGAGGAAATGACACACTAGGGAATGCCCTCTTTAGGGCGTAGCTTAGATAGAGGCTAACAAAGGAAATCACAAACTGTTCTT
Source organism: Xiphophorus hellerii (assembly GCF_003331165.1). NCBI lineage: Eukaryota > Metazoa > Chordata > Actinopteri > Cyprinodontiformes > Poeciliidae > Xiphophorus > Xiphophorus hellerii. The sequence goes on from NC_045675.1 coordinate 21,856,016, forward strand.
GGGTGCCATTTTGTCCTGCTAGCTCCTAAACGTAGCATTTGAAATGTACCAGTTATAATTTGGTATTAATACATGGAATTCATGAATTCAACTCACTGGCTCTTCTTCAACCTTATACATCAAGAACTTAGCATGGAGAATGGATAATTCTCCACAGTACACAAGAACCAGACAGCCCTTAAAACCAACCCAAGTGCCTTACACTCTGCTAGCCACCCCAGGCACCTACAAACTACCTCAAGGGGTAAAACTCTTCTGCTATTCCACATGTAAAGTACAGAAAAGCAAATAAGAGTACACTGACAAGGTGATGAATTACACTATTGATAAGCCAACCTCCTCCTACTTTGATGCATTTTCATTATTTTTGGTCAGTTCTACTCTCAACCTGAAACACTTTTGCTAACCTTCCTCCAATCTCTCAACCCTACCTGTTCTTTTCTGTCTCCTCCTCAAACAATTTTCAAACTGTAAGTTCCAGTGCTTCATGAATTGCATTGGATTTTCTGAAATTAGAGTCACATGCTGTCTCTTATCCAAATATAGGCATCAGGCAGGCCTCACATTTAGTTGTCAGTCAAAACTGCAAGCCACCAGTCATTCCCATATCATAGGTGTTGATGAGAAAAAGACTGTAACCTCTATTCTTGTTCGCGTATGCTGCAGAATCTCAGGAGCCCCATCAATCCCGCCTCCATCAGCCTGACAGAGCCGTAATAACACAAATCGCTGGGACTTTCCAAATGCAAAAGGAAGGGAAATCAGGAGTCAGCTCACATCCCCTGCCATTCATACTATAATAAAACAAGAATGAAAAGAGGTGATGTGAATAACAAAATATGCTTTTACAGTTAGTGTTCACTTTCAATAACAGGCCAGGATTTATTTGATTGTTGTTGTTGTTGTTTTTTTAAGATTTTCCAATACTGACCTGGCAGTATGAGCTAGCAATAAACCCCAACTTGTTTGAAAATGCTAGAGTTTAACACCTGAGGATTTGTCATTCTTACTTCAATTCTGTCATTATGGTTTTCAGTATCTGCCTAGCTCTTCTCAACTGCACTTTGAGAGCAACATCTTAAGGAAAGACTTGAATTTACAAATCACTACAAATCTACTCTCAGATATTAGAGATATCTGACAGATATTCAATCAGAATACTGATGCACTAACTATAAATAGAGGAAGTGTAAATGAATATCTAAAAACTTCAAAGATCTTCCATAAAAGGTTCCATTTTGTTCAGTGGCTGCTTTCTGAATATTAGATTTGGTTGTCTGTTGTCAAGCCCTCTAAAATACACATCTTCACAAGGATAATTTTATTAAATTTGTTTAATTTGTGTTTTTTTCTGTCTATCTCATTTTTATTGCAACATTCTGTCAGGCATTTTTTTTTTGCTTTAACTTTGCAACGTTTCCTTGGTACATGCCAGCAAAAGCTTGCATTGGCTTCCTCATCACTCTAGAATGTGTGTTTAAGCATGTGCTTGACAAATCCACCCCAAGGGCTGTCTTTCGGTTAGTTTATTATTAGTGATTATCATAAGAAGCCTGTCAGTTCAAAGGAAGCAGAAAGAAACTTGAAGAAGCTGATGATGTTCTGGAAAAACTGAACACAGATACTTCTGTTAATATTAACTGTGCATGTGTGAAGTGTTGGTTATTACAAAAGAAAATGTCCAGCCTCATTGCAAATAAAATCAGTTCTTCTGTTGTTTATCAACACTACTGGCCAACTGTTTTTCTCTTTTCTGTCACTAATCAAATGCAAATCACATGCAAACAACATGTAATGTTTTTAATACAGTTCTTGTAATTAAAATGTTATTGACTGCAGAGGAAATATGCATTAACAATATTTTATCAGCTTAGATCAAACTTCTTTTAACTTTTGAATTTTTATCTTTTTTTTTACTTTGTTGAATGGTTATTATGATCTGTTTTTAAACTTTATCCTTAGGTTTACATTTTTTCAGGGTTTTATTACTTTTTACAAATTCATTGCCATTCAGACACTAGTGTCCGAATAAAAATTGGTTCGGTATTCTCCAGGTGGTTCCTTTTTATTTTTTCTCCCTCAACTTTACGATATAAGTCCTTGCTTTAAGTGACTAGAGCCCTGTTACAAGACTTATTTAATAGACAGGAAGACCCAATAAATTAAAATATCATCAAAAGATTAAGTCACTTAAGTATTTTAGTTCAAAAAGCAAAACTCAGAAATTATAAACACAGTGTTACATTGTAGGTAATAATTAATTTTTGTAGCTTACAACTAATGAAATTACAAATCAGACAAAACAAAATGTTTCAAGAAACTGTTATGACCACTGTATGGCCAACACAACCATAGGAGAGAAGACTGTTGACTTGACAGAATTGAAAACATAAAGTAACTTACACAGGGAAGGTACGCCACAAAATATCCTTATTTTGATCTACCTATACAGGCAGTGCAACCTAATGAAAAAAAAAAAGTTTTTTCAGCAACAAGGCTATTCCACAGCTTTGAGAAGATTATGAAGCAAAATCCATTGAAATTCAATCTAGATTGAATTTACCACATTCACTGATGATCCACGTCATCTGCTGGTGTTGGTCCACTATGTTTTATCAAACTTAAAATCGTTGAAGCTATGTGGTAGGAAATTTGGAGCGCTTCAAGCTAACTTTTTTTCCCAATAGGATATGAAACCAGCACGCACTGCCCAAAATGCCAGCACCCGCTTTGTAAAACTGCTAAGATTTTCTGCTACAATTTAAACAACTAAAAAAAAAAAAACCAAAAGAAAAAAAAGCTAGTATTAATTGTATGTCTACTAAATTCAGAAGGTATCCTATGTCTTTCACTGTTTCACAATTAACCTTTTTTGAGACCATGTGGGTAAGCAAAAATGCAGATTTTGTGATTTGTTTCCCTTTTTAAAAATAAATAATTAAATCATCATCCATTTTCTGTTATAGGCAAGCAATAATGGCAAGAGCACAGAGAAATTGGATACTCGTAAGACTAGGGCAGCTTTCAATTAATTTCTTTCTCATGTTTTAGATAGTATGACGTGAAATATTCTAAATTAGTAAACTGAAACAAAAAATTAAACATGTTTTAAAAACTCAAAAGACTATAAAAAGTAGTGTATGAATGTATTCAACCACTTTGCTGTGATTCCCTGAATTATGATCCTAAGGAGAGACATTTACCTTCAAAAATACAGTTGTTTGTTCCAGTAATTCCAGTTGTGTGCCATCTTAGTCACAAAATACTAGCTTCTTGTGAAAGATTAAATGGCACCATAGTGTGCGCTGTTGAAAAAAAAATCTGCTCAGTTTGAATCTTAGATGTGGCCTTCATGTGTGGGCTTTGATGCTTGCTCCCTATGATTTTAACAATGTATATGGGAAATAAAAGGGAATCTGTCTGTGAATCATCTCCAAAATAGCCACAAAATCAGAACCAAGAATCTCTAATTAATGTCCTATAAACAGATAAAATATATAAGTAAAATTTGGAAAGTACTTTGCATCTGCAGTAGATTGTCTTCCTTTTTCTTGCATTAATTTCTTAAAAGATAACCAACCTGTGCTACAATATTTGACAGCTGTTTGCTGAATAAAAGTAAGAAACATATGATTAGGTATGATTAATGTTGGTGTTGTAAAGAAAATGTTACAATGTCTTTTTTATTTATTTAATATAAAGTTGCAATAAGTTATGTTTCAAATAAAACAGAAAGAGAAACAATAGGTAGGGACAAAATTCTGACTATAATTCTTACACCATGTAAATTAAATCTATTCTACCTTTAATTTATATAATGTGTTCATGCGTTTTATTCTTAAGGATTTTTAGAATGAAATTTAGTGGCTGGATTTAAACTTGAGGAAGAGATAAGATTCAGATCAACTAGTATATTGGTTCTCTGACACTGAACAGATATACCAACAGGCCAAAAAAAAACCTTGCTCATCAGGTTACATGTGGTCTCAGTAGCAAGTTGCAATTACCTTAACAGGCAGGCTTGTATAACTTACCACAACCTCAAATTAACGGACATACAATGAAAAAAACAAAAAAATGCAGAATGTACACTAAAGAAAACATCAACATCTTCAAAATCCAAATTCTTCATTTAGAAATTATTATCTAACACTTGGAAATGTCTAAAAACAGGTTTTGGTTTCTGAATTAAGGTCTACAACATTAAATTCTAATGGGAAAAGTCTATATTTCTTCATGAGTTGTTCTAGTTAGGGGCCAATAATGAGGAAGTGAATAACGCTGTTGCATGCAGATAATGTTAGGTATGTACATGCCGAGTTGGGGGCATAGCCAGAAGCAGTTTATTTGGATGTAAAGTGACAAGAGGCCCTAAAACAGCTAATTCTGAAAGGAACTCAAAATAGGCAGAAGTGAGCAGGTGAGATCATTATCATCATTAGTGTATAACAGAGTAAGCATCATAGTGAGCCACAAATATATGAAAGAAGCAATTACCAAACATCTCTTTTGGAGCAGACATCCATATGTGCAAATCGATTTTTTTTATTTTTTTACCCAATTTAAATTGAACAGACTGATTGCTTTTTAAAGCAGGACTTAAGAGACTTACTGCTTGAGTTAGTTCCTGTCAAATAACCACATCCAATGTTGTTTCACTTTAGTTATAGATGTTATTTAAAATTGTTTCAGAAACATATTATTTTTAAAATGTCACAGTCCAATCAGATCTGCAAAAGGTATTTTATTCTGTTGGCCAAGCAGGTAAACAGCTGATGGGAGTCCAGGCCAATTTTATGAAGTCACATTTTGGAAACACCATTTCCCCCTGGCTTTAGATGGGCTGTTGTTGTTGACAGGGTGCTTTTGCCAAACTCTTGAGAAAGAACAGCTGTAAGCAGTTTCCAAGTAATGGTTTTTTGGCTCTGGATGTGTAAAGCAGCATATGGTGCATTCATTTTCAAATGAATTCCTTTCATATCTACATATGAAAAGTACTGCAAGACAAAGCCAAATTGCTATGAACTGTCAAAACGTAAAATCTCAGATTAAATTGTCTGTATAGTCTATTTTATTTGTACTCTACTGACTCACTTTTTTTTTTTATCTCTCAACAGTATGCCTTCACTAAACCAACAAATTAATTAAAAAAAAATCATTGGAATATTTTTGCTTCTGAAAGCAATTGAAGATTAAATAAAATAAATTGTCCACCTTGATTGTACTTTCAAACTAATGAGGATCAAGTTGTAACAAGTTTTCTAACTACTAAGGTACTATAACTTTTTAACTTTATTAATGTTATGACTAAACTGCATATTTATGTTGAGGTGAAGTATAACATTTACATGTCATTCATCCGTTGACTCAGAGCATACCTGTATTTATGGTGCTGATTGTCTGGTGTCTGGTGAATAAATTGCTCAATCACGCACTTGACTGTGCATTGATTGAAGCATAGAAATATCTAATTTTAAAATATATAAATAACACAGGAGGAATCTGGAAAAAAAGAATGTACTCAAGTGAAAGAACAGTCCACTCAACAATCCATACATTATTACATACTTATATACACTTATTTGAGTCCAGGTCATAGCAGCAACAGCTTTAGCAGTGATCCCCAGATCCCTGTTGTCAACTACTGCCACTGTGTCATCAGCTGGAACTCAGATTCAGATTCATTCACAAGCTGCAAGGTGTGAAATTTCCTTTACTGAGTCTTTCCTGTGACTCTTTTTGGTTTCATGCCTGAAACTCCTTCCTTGGAAAGCTTTCAGAAGGTTTCCTTTCCAACCTTCCTTTCCAAATGGCCAAACCACCTTAACTGTACTCCCCTGTAATATGGAGAAACAATGGCTCTACTTTGAGCTCCTTTTAAATTTCTGGCCTGATCTCCCTGTCACTACCTTTGAGTCCAGCCATCCTGCAGTTTCAGCTACTTGTTTATATATCAAATTTTCAGTCTTATTCTTTCTATCATCTATATTACTACTTATGACTATTGGTGAGGATTTGGACATAGATCATAGGTATATTAAAAAATTAAGAAGCTTGTCATTAAACTGGCACAATGTCTACATCACTACCAATGCTGTCTCAAAATGTGTATTGATTTCTTGCTCTGCTTTAAAAGCTGTCAAAAAAAGCAGCTGTTGTGGGAATGTAGCCAAGTAACCTGACCTAAACAGACAGCAGTTAGAGTTATCCTTCAATTCATCCATTTTTATTACAGGAAAATGCATTTTTTTTTTCTCAGCATGGTTTATGTTCTGAGTTTAATAAGTTGAGAGGACAGCTTTATCAAAGTTTAAAACCTGCTAGCAGTGAAAAACAGCTTGATGTTACACACCTACAGTTGTGTTTAAAATTAAAGTAGCATGATTGTGAAGGGAAGTACATTGGGAGCACTCAAAGTGTAAATATAATATCAAACTTGTTACCGCTTTACAGAACTGATTATGCAAAAAAATAAATAAAGAAAATGGAGTTTCATGATTAGTTACCAAGCAGAGATCTGTGATTTTCACTTGAAAAGCACTTTATAAATTCTCTCAAGAATGTCAACAGAAAGCAGAGTTTTCCAGTGTCTGTTCAGTCTGATCTGTATTAACTGGGCAGAGTCACTAACGTCTTATACTTAGGTTATCACAAATTTTCTCACTGGGAGAATGGGAACCAACATTTCTGGTTCAGCAATGGGATGCTAACAAAGATCTTCAAAACCTTGAAAATGGAGGAGTGCTCCATTCTTAACTAAACTCAATACAGGCCTCTTTGAAATAAAGGCTTGTTCAGTCACTTTGTCATTTATGGGTTCTTTGATGTAATGGTTAGCACTCTGGACTTTAAATCCAGTTATCTGAGTTCAAGTCTCAAATAGGACCGTCTGGCATTGAACCTAAGATTTTGCACAAAGAAACATTTTCAATACTCTAGCTGTTCTCAGGCTTCATTTATAGACTTTTATTTTTGAAATCAGGCAGAAATAGAGGTTTGACAGTTTGTTCGCCAAGTTAATGTGGTCTGTAAAATAATCTGTGGTATTAATATTTGTCATTGTCTACAGCCATTCATTAAAATCAGCCTTTGGCAAATTTTGGACACCTCTACCAGGAATATTACATAGAATATCATTTTCTATAATGTAGTGTTTACATGCAAAAAGCTTCTGGTCTGAAATTAGACAAAAGCGGTTTTCCAGGTTATATTTAGGTGTAGTAGGTCAACAAGAGGGTTTCTCTTTTGTGAACTGGCACATGTCAGTGCTGGCATCTTTCAAATCATACTATCAAATCATAGTGTATGATGTGGTTATGATTTTGAATTTCCCCTCTACATTCAATTTATCAAAGTATAATGTTCTGTTGAAAGTCTGAATCAATCCATCTTATTCAGATTTTCAGAGAGAACTGCACCATAATACCCATGAATTGAACTCCACACTGCTAATATTTTGAGCATGCCTCTTTGAATTAATGATTTTAAACATAACTGCATGTCATCATTTGCTTATTAAAACTAAGTGTACTATATATATTTTTTTTATTAATTTGGTAAATTTTTTTTTACAAATCTCAAGATGGGTATAGTTTGACCAGTTTCTCCATATATTGTACTAGTTTATACTATTGGTGAAAATAGAACTTCCACAAAACATGGTGAGTCAGTAAAATAACAGTACAAAATACTTTCAAGGTAATCAGAAAGAAATTATGCCATAAATATCATACATAGTTAGAAAATAGGCACTAGATTCCACCCACTCCACTACCAGTCTGTGAACTGTTCCACGGAGACTGACCAGTAGATTTTTTTGGCAATGCTCAGATTTTTCAGAACATGTTTTTATTGAATGTATTTAAAGTTGTAATATAAATAATAACAATACAATTTGTGTACTGTTCATACAATAAAATACAACAGTCTTTAATCAGAGGCTCAGGTATTTCACCAGAAATCAAATAGTACTTGCAGAGTCACAATATGTTCACCAAACTTGCAACTTTTTTATTAATCCAAGACCACACTGCTGCAAACAGCAACACCATCTGAAAATATCAAACCATTATTGACAGATTTATGTGTAAATGAATTAACTGGATGGAGAATATGAGCCGAGGTTGTTTCACCACCAAGATATAAACAAATAAAACTAAAGAGAATAAAAAGAATTAAAATTATTTTAACATGAACAGTGCTTGTAAAACAAGATAATCCTAATGTGTTTAAGGTCCTGCTGAATTGTTTTTTTAACAGTCTCCTATTTCTGTTTAGTTCAGAGATTATCTGAGCATAGTCTATGTGCAGGTATTCAATTGTACCTTTTGTACCTTTTTACTTTCTACAATCAATACAAAGAGCAGAGCAATATACAAGGCATTGATCAGTGCGAAGCAAAAAACATACTTGGTCGTTTTTTTACACTCACAAAAAAAACATTTAATTTAAAAATATCTGTTTCAGAGCAGCACAGTGGGAAAATATAATGCTTGCCATGCCCATTTGAGAAAACGGAGCAGCAAATCCTTACTTGAAAAATGGAACATAAGAAACCCAGGTAGGTTTTAACATCATTCTTCACCAGCCTATTGGGTCATCAGCCCAGATCACCTTAGCAAGAACTTTCCCAGTTATCTAACAACAGTGTACTTGTCTTGCCAAGCAATGGCCAATTTCCATGGACACAAGTGATATCATTAGTTTGGTTTAAATTATAGTAAGTGTGAAATATTTAATAATCCTTCCATCTGTTGTTTGAAAAACAGTTTAAGTGTTTCAGCCCTTAATGGGCTTCCCCCTACATTAACCATCCTCCCTCTGCCAACAGGCTGCATCCAGCATACAGTAGAGAACTTTCAAATCAACAAGCCATCTGCAAATAGACAGAAGGGAGGGATGGGGTGGAACAGCAGTAATTCTTCATTCCAGATGTGACCCTGCGCCAGGCCTGGCAGGATGGAGGCACTGATTCGGAGTAGGGAAGGGGGGAAAAGGTTATAGAGATAGTAGGGTAGCTGGCCTTGCACTGAATGGAGAAGAGCAGGCTTATTATGTGCGCATGATTGTCAAAAAGAGGGCATGGAAGCAAACAACGTCTGGCTATGGGAGTGATGTGGCAACACAATGAGGGCTCAGAGGCAGCCAGTCGCTAGTTGGAAAAACAAACTCCGAAAGCTGAGGTGGGAAGGCAGATGGGGCAGGAACCAGGACCAGCCGAGGACAGCCATATGTGAGAGCCAGCTGATGTGTGAAGTATTATGCCCAGCAGTCGTCTTCTCTACGCACTGCTGTGTGTGAGGGCACCTTGGCCCCCTCGGAGCTACCCAGATAAACATGGTCCAAACCTCCTCTTTTACGGCTTCTCATTAGTTAGAGTGGGGTGGAGGAGGGGGTAAAGCAATCCTGCTCGTAACCCCGGCACTCCCACACGATTGAAATGGTGTTTTATATTCTGTCGTCTTTTGAAGCAATATTTCTTACTTTTTTGTAGACAAATTCAAAGGTTTTTTAGACAGACTTTTGTGCACCATTTGGCCTTGTTATCATTCATCCTGAAAACTCCGTTCATGAACATTTCACTGTTTGTCCTTTACAAAAGTTAAGTTTTTATTATCAAAGTTTCTTGGAGACCATTTAGGAAAGCTTATTCTTTAAGTGTCCATTTTTGTTACAAATTGAGTTGCTCTTAAAAGAGCACTTTAGAAGATTGTCTACGTCTACTTTGCGTGACCATAAGGCTGAAATATTCTCAATGTTCTAAGAAACTAACTCAAATATCTAGTCAGAAACTACATATAGGGCTAATACTACCACTCTTATATATTTCTGGTGTTCTGGATAATGTGTATGAGCAATATGTTGGTTAATATATGCAATTTTCTTACTCTTCTCCTGATCAAAATTGTAAGACCAGTTGAGAAATGGCAAAATTTACATTTTGCACTGCATAATCTTATAAAGGTCCTAAGTAGAGCTTCAAAATGCAAAAAGAAGAAATGGGGGTGAGACAGAAAAAAATCAGAGTAAGCATTTTATTGCAAACAACAATTAAACTGAAATAGGCTGTCCATGTACTGATCAAGAGTTTCTGACCAACTCTAACCCCCCCCCCCCAAAAAAACCACCTAACATAGAAAAAAAACTCACTAATGAATAGATGTGCCATTCTTGTTAATCACCTCAAATATTTATTTTGGGATGCTTGATGCATGTGACATATCCTAGGGAAAATAAAATTGTCATTTCTGGGCCACTTTCATCTATTCAACCTATTATCAGTATAAACACCATGAAAATGTCTAGCTATCAGAGTTGACATGCTTCAGTATGAGCAAAAGACCATGTAAAGATAATTTTATAATCCACAGTGAAACAAGTCCTGTACCTAACATGTGCTCAATTGCCATTTAGACAAGAAGACATCCCTCTAAAAGCAACATAAAAAAGCCTGAACCAGGTTACAGGCGGCAAATGCAATCATATGCAAAAACCTTAATTTTTGGAAACATGTTCTGTTGTCTAATTAAATAAAAATTGAAGTCATTGGCCATATTGATCATCAGTGAATTTGAATGAAAAAGAGAAAAAGCTTGCAAACCTCAGAATATCATTTCAGCTGTGAAGTACAGGGGGAACAGCACGATGTTGTGTTGGTGTATTTTACTGCACGAGGGACTTAAGCACTTCACAAACTTGGTGGCGTCACAGGAGAGGAACATTATGTTTAAAAATTGAAGCAACATCTCAAGGCATCAGCCAAGCAATTAAAGGCTTGTGGGCGAATAGGTCAAACAGACATTGACTATGAGCATACTGCCAATTAGCCACACAGTGGCCCAAGGAGAACAGAGTCAGTGTTCTGAAGTGTCTGTAACATAACCATGAGCTCAATCCTAAAGCAAATTTTAGAGCTTAAAATGGTGTGTGTGAGCAAAGTCTACATCTCTGATTGAGTTACACTGTTCTGAGGAATGGGCCAATGTTCCAACAAACTATGGTGGAAATCTTGGAAAGGATATTCATTCAATTCTGGCTTTTCAATAAAGTCAGAATTCATATGATGAAAAATAATCTCTAAAAACTGTTCTTGTTCATTGATTTGGCATTTTAGCAAATAGAAATAATTTTAGTAATCCTGATTGACCCAGAGCAGCAAAAGCTTAATCTGGTTTAGTGTCAGAAAGTAAGAAAGGAAACTTTGTGTTTTTACACAGTGTGTTACATGCTGGCTCAAGAACTGCAACAAAAAGGAAGACAGCATGAGGTGGTAGAATTTTAAGGAAATAAATTATTTATCTAAACCAGAAAATTAAAAGGTTTGATCAGTTGTTAGTAATTTCTGGATGTGTGGAAATCTGTATGGTGAAAAAACCCAGACATAACAAAAATCCAAATATTAGAAGTAACCAGCACTCTTCACTAAACAGAGGAGTCACCACTAAAGAACAGGTAGAAACTGCTTTTAAAGGGTAAGAGAACATTGCATCTCATACCACTAAAGGCAGGTTACAGCCTGAAAAAGAAAAGAAAAAGAGACCCCCTAATATTGGGGTTGTCACAAGTACATGTAAGTATCTCATTTACATTGTTCTTAATTACACAGGAAAATTTCATTGTGTATATGCAGCCCTAACACTGAGTATCAAGAACTGTACACTGTACAATTTGTCTTTCGTTTGTGAACTACAGTAACAATTGGGTTTTTTTTCATGTTGAAGCCAGAATAATCTTTAGCTCAGATTCTTTTAAAATCTGAGCTAAAGTTTGATTATACAGCCAAACCAGTCCCAAGTTTAAAAACACAAAAATGATGTGGGTTATTTGAGACCAAAGATATTGTCGATGTGTGAATGAAAATCTTCAACAAACACTACTAATCAACAACAGATCCTCTAATTTCCAAATAATGTGCTTACTGCATATGTTTTTCCACTTATCAGTAAAATCATCTCTTAGAAATAGGAACAATTACAATCACAAGCAGAGACAAAGATATTTAGAGTATTGTTAATTATGAGTAATATTTGAACACTGATGTAAGTTTCTCCAGAGTAGATAATTTAATTGTTGAATTTTTCCAGAACTTAAAAAGTTTGAGAAAAACCTAATGAACTTGACCAGGCTGCTCGACTTCTTTCGTTTCTGTTTTGACCTTTAATACTTAATTAAGTATTTTTAATTAATGGGGTAACTTTGCAATGACCTTAGTTCTCTATATATTTACATAAACTTGATAGGTTTAGGTTTTTTGTCAGTCCCAAACTTTTTTTCCAGTCGTTTCTGTTATACATATCCACTAAAATATGACATATATTTAATGGACTACTTCCTTGCTGTCTTTTTGCTGCTAAAAAAATTACTATAAATTAGGAAAGGCTACATCTTTGTCTGTTTTAAAAAAAGAGAGAACCAAACGTGTTATCCTGCAATGCTCATTAATTAGGTTGTGTGTTATCTCTTGTGAAAGAGTCTCCTTCTACAAAGAAAAATATTTGCATTAAACTGATGTACTTTTATTAGGAATGAAAATGAAAACCCATAGGTCAAATCTGATGTCAGCTCTAACCACACCCACTGATTGTTGTGTTCCTAATCTTATTTATTGTCCTACCCTCCCCATAGCTCACAGAACAAGCCTAGGCACAATGTGTGTGGCTGCTTCCACAAAATATTCAGAACAGCAAAGCAATGGGATGTAAAATTCTCAGGATAGTTGCAACTTTCAAACAAGGAAATTCTTTTCTTACAAGGTGTGCTGTTTTTGCAGGGTTTTTTTTCTCTCTCTCTTTTTTTATTTATTTTTTTACACATTTTGACCTTGTCTGAGAAATAACTTGGGTTCTCTGAAGGATATGCAATTTCAAAGCACATGCAACCCGAATCTGAAATTAATGAGAATACTTGTTATCTCTGATTATTGTTCCAAGTGTAAGCTGCTGGTGTGTGGGTTTATGATGTCTCTTTGTCTTTGTGAGTTCAGACTTTAGGAACTGGATCTATTTTAGAACTCAAGGGTAAAATAAGGGCTCGCATGTGCATGATAAAACATTTCTTGTAATTCTATAACTAGAACCATGAAGCGTATAGAGTTGTGCCTTGAAATCTACACACAAACAAAACTTGTCATATAGAAAGGCAAATATGGGAGCTCAGAACATTTATTGAGTTGTCAATTATTTTATTGGAATGCAAAAGAAAAGGGCCATTACTTTTAAAAATATACCCTTTTTTAAAGGTTTTCACATTCTATGATTTACTTTATCACTTACTCCTTGTGATATGAACATGCCTGAAGATTATTTGTATCTTGTGATTTATAGGGTGTGGCGTTCTAGGATGTAGCTTCCCTCTGACCTGTCCCTCCCACACTAAATCAGATTGGGATCTTGGTAATCTAAAGGATGGGTAAAGGAAATGGAGGTACTTCATCTGTTACAATGTTGTTTCTAATGAAAAAAAAAAATCACAGAATCCACTTTTATCATCCCTGACACATAAACATCCTCTTAACCTATACACCCATACACTGTATGTTGCTGTCATGTTGTCTCTGATTGCTTTTTTCCTGTCCATTAGTATGCTGCTCAGTCACACGGCTCATGGACGAATCGACTGAATGGAACGTGATCGGTTCAACTTCATAATTTCACTTTTATCAATTGATTATGTGTCAGATGCGTAAGACATAAACAGCTCTGTGGGAGGTCACTTTATTGATTTCCTCAGGACTCATGCTGTTTCTGTGCCAATGACAGGCCAGTGGCAGAAATATCATACCTTTTGTAGTAATGATTAAATATCCTTTTTATGAAAAGCATCCCTATCCTTTTCATTAATATTACAATCATTCACATGCTGTGGAATGCAGCACCAAAGCTAAATACCTGAAACAAATCATGGTATCCACACAACTTTGGTCCTCTGTGTTACTCAGACAACCTTTTTTCTCTCCTTTAGATGTCTGCGGCACTAATCATGAATTCTGCTTTATTGAAAAACCGAATGTGTTGCTTTATTGCTATGTGATTCTCAAGTGTATGGTGAAAATTGTACATATTTCTATACAGTTTCACATTATTGCAGCATACTTTAAACTTTTGCTTCTATCGAGGAGTTGATCTGTATGCATACCTGTGTCCATGCATATGATGTCAGTCCCTGGATGGACTTTCTTTTGATATTCAAAATGCAGGTTGAAGCATAATAAAACTGTTATCAGACATGTTTTTTTTTATTCCTTTACTAAACCAGTCCTTGAGCATCTACATGGATAAAAGTAATGCCTACAAAACTGTTAGTCTCAGCACAAGAGCTTCTCCTCTCCCGAAATGGGTTCTTACTCATAGTGTTTAAAACTAAACTTGAGTCTCATCAAATCTAAAAATGCCAGACCATGCACTTGTACATACATTTTATAGATAAACACATATTCTACCACAGATTGCAATCTCAGAGTTTACCCTTCTGGAACTGTACCCACTCATTCTCCTTGTTACGATATTCCCAGTGCTAGGCTGCTGATTGCATCACACAGACATCTGGGTCTAGATGTGCGTGGAGATGCAATTTAAACCGAGCCAATAAATCTATATCAGCTGCTTTCTGGGGCTCCCAGGTGTGTCTTAAAGACATATATGTATCTTCCCTTGTCACAGCCCTGGGTAATCTGCTTTTGTCCAGTCAGGCGACTGAGCGCATGTCTAACATGTTAGGGAGAGCAATATAAATGTGTATTTGAGTCCATTCATATATCTTCACTGTACTTGGTGACGGATACCAATATGTTTAATATTTAAAAATGACAGTCCTGCAAGGTAATCTAAATAAAATAACAGAAAGACTTTATGTTAATCATAAAGCATTTGTTATATATAAAAAAGGCAGATTTTGTTATGTATATGTCCTGATAAAAGACAAGGGGACAGCTGCACTATTTGCCCTGGCTTAATGTTGTTCTGCCTCAGCAAAGGTTTGATGGAGCAAACATTCCCACTTTGATCACAGCCATTTCACCTCTTCTGTCATTTAAGCTTTGCTCAACAAATGATTAACCTCAAATCATTCCTACCTGAAAATAATCACTACCAACGTCATTAACCTGGTTGACCTACAGTTTCTTGTCCAGTTCATTTTTCTCTATGGTTAGGCCTGTTCTCCTGCCATTCATTACTTCATTTTGACATGATTTCCAAACTCCATGAAAGAAAAAAAACATGTCTTTTTGATTTCCTGGCAATGCCAGAGACTGACCAAAAAGAAAGTGATATAATGTTCATACTTTGGTATTGAACAGAAGATGAAAAGAGAAAAAGAGATTTTGTATTATTGAAAATATACATTTCTCTTTGCCAAAGGGATTTGGCTCTCTTGACTATATCAGCTCCTAATATAGACAGTAACAGTTTTAATGTTACATCTCAGAATGGTTCTAAAACAAAATAAATAAATAAAATAAAGTGAGTAAGGTAGCTAATGTATTGGATGACAGATTTTGCTTAAAAGGGAAACTAATTTGTCTCTGGCAACACTTTAGAGATGTATGTCATTGTGTCTTGTTTGGCTTTAGTTTCTTCTCACAAGAAGCTGCCCTACATTTTATCTGCTGCCCATTAGAAGATTGTCTCCTGCTTTTAAGGGGAATAAAAGGAGCCCATTACTGAACTTATTCAACTCCATGTGCTGATAATGTAATAAATCCTCAAAGCCCCATTTCCTCTGATTCTGCCAGTGCTTGGGTAATACCTAAAAGTTGTAATTGGACCATATGACTATATACAAATAATACAAAGGATTGGCATATCACAATTTGAAATGACAAGATCAGATAAATAATGTTTACTTTAAAGCTTAGCAGTTTAACAGTTCTGGTAAAATTCCTGCTATAATTATGTTTAATTTTTTTACTTGGTTTTGAACAATGACATGCAATATGGAACCATGCCATTGCAAGCTGTGCAGTAGTTGGCCACTGGTAAAATAAAATGGAAATATTGCTCTCCACAGATGACCAAATGAAAGCATGGACTCTTAGAAATAAATAAATATATAAACAATGAACCCGAGAGAGCTTTGTTTCATTTCCTTTTTCAGCTGGAAACACAGGAAGTTTTGCTTCTGACATTTTGTTCACTTTATTTTGTACATAGTTTATAGTGATGCTATTGTCTTGGCTATGTCACATATGCCAAACCTATCATTGTGGCCTTTCTTTAGCAAAACTAAAAGGAGAGGTTTTGTCTTAAAAACATGAGTATGGATACCAAATGTATCACTGTCTAAATAGTTATTCAGTGTATTGTATAAGACACAATTGCTCTCCTTCTTGAAAAAAGAAACTTCAAACAGAACTTCCTACTCATCCCAGGGCTCTAAGGCAATGTTTTAATTTCCTATGACAGCACCAGAACACTTGTACACAAAATGTTGCTTGCTACCGTTTGTTGCAGAAGAACACAAGGAGTGAAATATCCTTGCAGGGTTCTTATCTCTGACATGTCTCAGTTGAAATTAAAATTTTAACTGTTGTCATGCAGTGACAAGAAAGGACGGCTCTCTGTGGAGCAGCGCTTTAAGAGATACAACTCGTCCTTCATGACTTCACAAACAAAAGGAACCACCTGTCAAAAAAGACATTTCTGAATTGCGAGGCCTTTAGCGAATAGAAAAACACTGTGCAAATCCATGTTTTAGCCAGGACTCAGACAAAAATACATTTGCCTCAGCCTCTTGAAGATAACCAAAAAATAAATAAAAAAATAAGCCAGGCTTCAGTTTCATTGTTGCATTACACACACCTTCTTTAATTTTACATCCCAAGTTTTTATGCAAAACTTGTAGATTAGTGATTGTTGTACACCGATGGTTTAAGAACCTTAACCTTAATCAAACTAGGCTTGAGATTGTGAAGTCACTTAGTACTCATTATTTTCATCCAGTTGGTGAAGGTAAAGACACCATAATTCTGTATGTCAGCATGATGTGCCATACCAAAGTGCTTTTTTCCAACACTTTCAGGCAAACATAATTCAGTATGAAATATTTCTTTGGATTTTGGCCTCTTTCATCATGCAAGTGCAGTCAGTCAAGGACAAAAGTCAAGCTTTTGTTTCCTGTCCACACTAGCATAAGCACAGGCAGTGTGTGTGATTTGTTATATCAAATGCATTTTCAAGGATACAAGCCTTTTTTGTAATGGTGCCAGACTGCTCATCTGCTGAGAAATGCATTAAATTGCTTTTTTTATAAAATACAATCATACTTGTGAACTATAGAGTATAAAGATGTACAAATGCATGGTTCTCTCTTGGACGAGCTATATTTACATAAAGACTCTGCCTCAGTCTACCTGTGCTTTACCAACCTTTACACTTTAGTTTTGTTCATAATCTTCCACTCTATGGACCCATCAGAAACCCGGTGTGCAAGTTACTTTTCTGACATGGAGACATTTACAAGGCAGGAAGAAGGAATTCATTCCTGAAATTGTGATACTTATGAAGGTAAATATATGGTTCTAAGTAAAATATACAGTTTTAAATACTAAACTGTACTCTCATTGGCCACCTGATCATATGTCTGTTCAAATCATAAGATAAAATGAAATTATTAAATCTCATTGCAGCATTTTAATACCATAATATGTACTGTGAAGACAGCCGGCTGAAGTTAAAACCATTCAAATCACAAGCATCAGAGAGGGAAATAAATTAGTTTTAGGGACTTTTCAAGATGTGACAAATCATCTTGATTGCCAGAGACTGACCAAAAAGAAAGTGATATAATGTTCATACTTTGGTATTGAACAGAAGATGAAAAGAGAAAAAGAGATTTTGTATTATTGAAAATATACATTTCTCTTTGCCAAAGAGATTTGGCTCTCTTGACTATATCAGCTCCTAATATAGACAGTAACAGTTTTAATGTTACATCTCAGAATGGTTCTAAAATAAAATAAATTATTAAAATAAGGTGAGTAAGGTAGTTAATGTATTGGATGACAGATTTTGCTTAAAAGGGGAAACTATCAGACACTAAATCACACTGACTAATGAGTTTTCAATAAGGCACACACAATGACACCAGAACAGGTATCAGACAGGATTGTGGGATCACAACTATCTAACAAAGGCATCATGGCAAATAAGGCAATCTCAAACAAAGAGCAAGTGAGACTCCAAGCTCACATGAGGCTAGTGTTGGACACACAATGGGAAGTAGGGAGGTTTAAAATCAGGTAAATAAACCAGGTGTAAAAATACAAGAGCACTTGGTAGACAAGTAAAAAATGCAAGGTGGAAAGGATGAATATTCCTGTATGGGGAAAATTATGAACGGCACCACTCAAGAAAACTAATTATAACTCTGCCATTAGACAAAGATGTTAAAGCCCCCTTGTAATTAACAATTCAGAATGCAAATCAGGTCGCCTGCAAAAATCTGATTCCTTCACTATGTTTTATTTTAGTAAAAATGGAGACATCTCAGGTCAAACATGTCTGGTTTTTGAAATAAAAAACTGCTTTATGAAGAGGCAAGCACTTTCTAAAGTCTAGTTGTTAATTATCACCTACAAAATGTTGAAGTCTTTGTCAGACTTTGGCAAAATAGACTTTTATGGATTTTGACTGAATTAAATATTTTATTAAAAGTGATCTAAGATGTGCCATCCATCTGTCCATCGATCTTTGTAGTCCATCAACAAGCTAAAAGTTTGCAAAGGTCAGTAGTTCATCAACTTGCACTCAAACCTACAGCCTATTTAGACATCACCAGTTTACCCAGCCATGCACTGAAAAACACACAAACTGCACACACCTGAGATAAAAGCCTTAGACTTTCTTGCTTCGAGGTGACAGTGCTGACCACTACATCACTGTACGGACATTGCACCATCCAATCTCTTAAAATTACTTTTAGGAAGAGGTAGCAAAATAAAAGTTAAGTCATCAATTTTAGTTGAATCACTTTTTTTTCCTGGTTTCATTTATCCAGGCACATGTGACACTGTTACCCTTAAGGTCAGAAGCTTTAATCTCTGCTAGGTTCCCATATGGATTACTATCGGTCTCTCTGGAAGCTGTTACAATTACTTTTATTACTAACCTCAGCGACATCATGTCGCCCTGCTTCTGTCCGCTTTTTCCACAATCACACTTAAGAGGATTACATCAATTTGAGTAGCAGAAAATGTCAACACATAACCCAACAGATGAAATCTAACCTACACCATTACAACAAAGAAAGTGTTTTTGGGTCCCATATACTCAAGGGTCTATGCAACATAATCTGTTTCAATGGACTGATAAATAAATGTTATTCTAAAATAAATCCTTCAGGTGTGGAAAATTTATTTCCATTGAAGAAATTGTTAACTGTAATTAAGGTTCCAAGTCCACAGAAGCAGGCAAATGCACCATGCTAAGCTTGGCCGTTTCTTGCTCCCAGCATAGCAGGGGACTCTATTGTAGTTGTAGGGATTTTGTATTTCTCACTAATTATTATTAATCTAAAACATGTGGGCCAGAAGAACCAGAAAATGAGGGGATAAGCTGACTAGGCAATTTGGCAGAAAAACCCAACTACTACTCAGACTAAAAATGTCCTACCCCTCAATATCTGGGGAGCCCTATTGGGGATGACAATGTGTTTTTACTAATGACTCCTAAATTGTGGGGCCTTTCCCTAGAGAACGTTATATCAGCTCAGTCCTTGAATGACTATACCTCACTTTTACATTGGCCATGCACACTTCTACCAAACTAGATTATTTTTCTATACCGAGACAAATGCAAAGCTTGGATTACTCCTCCTACATTGTAAGATGGATCGGCGTAACACATAGTGCATAACGTTTTATGAACCTAGCCAGTAAAACTACAAGGAAAAACTGTACAATTTTTTGAAAATTGTTCAAGTGACGCAACAACAAGACTTTTATTGCACACTAGCACAACATTTAGTTCTATATCTCCATCATATTTTAGGATTACAAAGTAAGCATTGAGATCCTGAGAGGGGATTAGAGGTTGCCACTTTATATTGAGGTTTATGCAGCTTTAGTAAAAGAGGGTGCAATAGGGTCATATACCAAAACATGAATATGACTGAGATAACATTGTGCATAAGCTAAGTGTTCAAAATACAATAATATAAGTAGAGAAATTGTGCAATTTCAAATGAGGAATTATGCAAATAACCTTATGGCTTTTTTTATTTATTTATTTTTTGTGACATACCTCAAGAGCAAGGTAAAATACAATCATATTCTTATTTAAATGCAATTTGATGTTGCACTAAAACAAAGGAATTCTTTGGTGCAACTATGACACTTGTCAGCTTATACAGACAATTCTGAGATTCTGACTCATTTGCTGACAGACAATCTTACACAAAGATTTATTTCTATTGTGCACTGTGAGAACAAAACTGTAGAAAGGAAAGTAAAGCTCCTAAATTAAATCAGTTCTTTCATAAATCCATACAAAAACAACTTTGATCTTGCTGGGCTTCAGAATCAAATAGCATTTTGTATTCTTAGACAGTAAGCTGTAAATGAAAATAGAAGGAGTGGGAGCACAGAATGAGAGGTAGGTCTACATACATTCATTTTTTCTTTAAAGTGTCTTACAATTGTTAGTGCGACTGCATTGAACATGCTTGCTTTACAAGTCTGTAAAGTGTAAAAAAAAAAAAACAGATCGCATAATGAATTGAAAAGTATAATAATAATTTTAAAATACATGTATTTTCTTTGTCTTGGTTGAATTTTAAATAGAGTTTTATCCAGAAACCAGCCTGGGGATTCCTTCTATTTACAAAGCTCCTTGCCTAACTTGTTCATTATTTGAGACGAGAGCAGGTCAGGTCTGAAGTATGCTGGCAGAGGTCACTGTTGGCTGTCACTGTACAGACGAGGAGAGACAAAGGCAAAGTCAGGATACATAAACAAGGAAACATGACTCACAAGTGCTGCTGGTGGGTAAAAGGTCGCTCACTCCTGCTAATCCACAAATATGCCTGATGTCTGCACTTTGTGCAACACGATAGCAAGATCTCGTTACAGAAATTTGGTGTCGGCATGCTTTTTTTTGTAACTGATTGTTGTGTCCAGTGGTATCACAGCAAGCCAGTAACATGCAATAACATCCCTGATGATCTGATGTTATTCTGTACATTTGCTATGTTCAAATCTTTTAATAGAATACATTGTTTTCTTAAAAATTACTAGACAGATCTTGTAGTAAGAGCTTACCTCATGCAATTTTGAAGCATTTTTCTGTTGATTTTTCAGTTTGATCTAAGATGAAGCTATGTCAGCTACCACTAGTGTTCTCTCTTAAAAACAAATATTACATGCATTTATTTCATATATATACAAATTCTGGGCTGACTGTATAATTAATTTTATATATTTGAAATTTTAACTGTCTTTAAAAGTTGTAACTGTGACCTAATGATAAGGGTAGATGCTAAAACAGCTTGGCTGCAGCCATGATGCGAGATAAAAACCTGCATATTTACAGTAACGTCCCAACATTAATGCTGAAAATGTAACATTTCACATAACATGCACATCTGTATCACTAATGCAGATGTGTTTTGAATCTCGCAGGGATGCCTTACCTGTTTCAGCACATACTCACACCATTCAAGTTTACTGACAGTATAATGAATGCTACTCAAAGTTTTCATCTGAATTATAAAAATGAAAATGGAAAGTTATTGAACCAGGCAGCAGTTTTTAAATTTATTAATGTTTCAGAAAGCTTGAGTGAACTGTTACTGCAGATATTCTTAGATGGCAATAGTAGCACCCAGGATGTCTTCCTGCTTCTGTAGCCCGTCTGCTTCAAGGTTTGACATGGGTATTCAGAAATGGTATTCTACATACTGTGGTGTTAACAATTGGTAAATTGAGTTGTTGTTGCCTTCTACTCAGACCCCCTTCCCTACCCTGCAATGACAGTCAAAGTACATACACTAAGTTAAGAGGAAACTGGGACAATGTGCATGTGTACAGACACTTTAACTTGTCCAAGACCTGGTACTCAAAAAACCAGTTCTGCAAATAGTGGATGTGCCTCCATATTGTCCCAGGCTCATTATTTAATTATTTTTAATTAGCTTTCAAACATATGGGTATGATTTCACATAACTATTCTAACAATTTTCACCTGAAGTCTAAACTCACACATATTAGCTGAATTGATGCATGTCCACCTGTAAGTTTATGTGCCCATTCTAATTAGGATGTAGAGAAAGCGCTTTCAAATCTATTACTGTAAGAAGTGATATTGAGTGCACAGAGGTCAGGCCAAAATGATAATTAGATGATAAAATTGATTCCAGCTACTTGTTCCATTTGCTTCAGGCCTTGCTTGTCCTAATTCCATTCTTTTGTCTCTGTATATTTTTCCCTCCATCTGTGGTGGAGGCTGGCCACCATCAGAGTATGGAGGACGTCACTGAGCAGTGGTGCACCCGCACAGACTTGAGGGAATAAATGGGTGGAACATGGAGCTATTTTGGTTGCGCTTCTCTGAATCTAGGTCTACGTGATTAAAAGAGTGGCGCCTATATGCCTAACACCTATTAAATTTCAAATGGGAAGGTGTTTCATGTTTTATAATAGTAATTAACACCAAACTGAAATAATTTTCACACAAATCTTTTTTTTCTCATTATGTCTCAAATACAAACACATTCCTGTTTATTCATATTCTGGACTTCTTTTCTCTTTTTCAGCTGGTGCTAAACATGTAGTGCAAATGCCACATTGACTCTCATGGGCTTCCATATCTAACCCAAATCCTTCTTTTTAACTTGAAAAATTGCTCACTGTGCTAACCACAAGGGACTTGGAAGAGAAATGCCTATTCTTCCTTACACTGCTGCTTTAGGTTACTTACTGTAAGATCTCTCTTCATTCTGTCTTTCTTTATTTTCTGTCTCCCATTGCTTAGGTTCTTCCTCTTCCACTCCCACCATACCAACAACCCCTCGACTCCTGACCATCATGCAGCCTGACCGGCTTCAGTGTCTCGGCTTTTTATTCTACACAGTCAACATGGCAAAGAGGTTTGTTGCGGAGGCCCAGTTAAAACAGTAAGCACTGGGGCAAAGCCTAGTGGGGCCATGCTGAATGGATGAGCTGTCAGGCAGCCAGTTCTGTGATGAGAAACCCAGACTTCCTGCAGGCTCAGAGGGAAAGGATATTGGTTCCTGTCGACTCCCCAGTAAAAGAGTGTCCCATGCCAGAACTACCCTGAAGATCGCTTTGAAAGTAGGAGGGGTATTTGTCTGAAGGAATAGTGTGAAGCTGTCTGGGGATTATAGACTTCATTTTTACTTTCAAGCCTGGCACCTATTTTACATGTACACACACACACCCCTGCACCCCTATAAGCATGCACACACACACAAACAGCATGCATCCATGTCTCAAACTGTCTTTAAATTTCTTGATTTTATGAAACAAGAGCAATGGAGACACATCTTTGCACTTACTACTGATTGGATTGCTACTACATTGCATCTTTTCTGCAATATCTTTGATCCTCTCAATTCTATATTTCTGTTTAAATCTTTTTACAATTATGACTCAAGAATGTTTGCTGTGAGATGTGCCGCAGGGAGTCCAAAAACTGACAACAGGCTCTGGGGGAAGATAGAGAAAGTAGGAGGGCAGGATAGGAGAGAGGATATAGAGGGAATAAGGAGACAACCGGGGTTCCCATGAGAAATAAGATGACAATAGTGTCTGATAACTCGACATGGAGTGACAACATAGAGAAGCATTAGTTGGAAGAGAGAAATGAGGATGAGGACAGAAGTTAAAAATAAGGAGACAAACTGACAGTAGGGACCAAAGGGATGCCAATTTCAGTCTCTCTATTCTTCTTTGTGAAAGTAAACTTCCCAGTTTTTGTTATTGCATATGAGGAACATATCACATATGCATCTCATTCTGCTTCTTTAAGCTCCATAATGAAAGTAAGCTGGCTTCTGGTTTCCTGACAATTTGAGCCAATCTTTGTAAAAATGTCCTTTCTTGCAAAACAGTCTCTTTTCTTTTCCGTAATATTGTTTGAAGTCTAGTGAAACTTTGGTTTTGCTTAACATCTATTTGACAGCTTGTTAAAAAAAAACAAAAAAAACTAATTGACCAAGAAATAATTTAACCAATTCACTAATCAATCACTCAATTGGTTAGACCACTAATACATTTGTGCAGATTTCATTATATTTTTCTTGCATATTTTCATTAAAACATGACATGCAATGATTTATTTATTATAAACATCCAATATTGCCACATGTGCAGATGAGTCTATAAAACAATGCCTTACTGCATTAGAACAATTAAAAAAGGTATGGATCATGGGAGTCAAATCTTGCAAGACAATTGTTGGAAAAAAGACAGGCAGTCTGCCTTTCATATAGTTAATTTATTATTTGTAGAAGCAGGTGTTGTACGTAATTGTCCATAGCTTGCAAAAAAGCCAATAAATGTCAGGCAAGCTAAAAGTTTGACTGTTTTATGTTTTCTAACTTGTAAAGTTTACTACATGATTTTCCCGTCTTCATTTTTGGTACCTGCTTTCTGGTTCAGGGTTGCAACTTATCTGAAGCCTATACCAGATGGCAAGGTGCGAGAAGAAGTAAACATATCGCCAATCTATCACACTGCCAGGCTACACAGGCACAACACAGTAAAAGATCAGTCTAGACCGTGAACAATCACAGATTTTTTTTTTTTTTTCCCCATAAAGGAATAAAAGTTAAAAAAAGGCTACTTACATTTCAGGTTGTATTTTCAGGTCAAATAATGACTGTTGAACTAAGTGAAACTTAGGGGTGTTTTAAAAAGAAAATACAATGAAAGAATAATCCACAAAGAGCTGTTTGAATCAGCTATAATGTAATTTGCTTCAACTTCAGTTAGAAAGTGAGTTTCAAAAAGTGAAGGAAAAATATGCAGTGTGAAAAGTAAACGTCGGTGAAGCAACAGGACAGAATTAGCTCAAAAGGCCAGACATACTAAAAAAAAAAAATAACTGCTCTGGTTAAAGAGAGGAGGCAAGCAAAGTAAAACTGTTGAGATGAGTCGAGAGAAGCAAGAGCAGGAAAACATCAGTGGATAACTCATCGCAATGCAGTGCAGCAGAGCCGCTCCCAGCCTTCTCAACAGGAATCCCATCTTCAGAGCTCAGAGCAGGTAATAGGAATGCTCTAACCATTACTCTGGTGAGAAGAACAGGAAAAACTCTGCTCTCTCAAGAAGCCATAGCTAAACTCTGATTCAGCAGCAATCCGACCATGCATGCTAAGAAAAGATAGTTTAAAAACTGCCTACAATTTATGGCACCCGACTTACATATTTACTATGATTTCAAACACAATTGTGAAAATGTGCACATTTTTTGTTTACTTTAAGTTTTTATATATGTAACCACTACTTAATTTAATTAGCAATAAATTCAGTAGGAAAGTTACTTTTGTTCTAGGGTCACACAGGAGGATGATAAGCATACAAGTTTTAACAACTCAAGTTTATTTTTCTTTCCCCACAAAAAAAATAATAATCCAGGTAACACTAATTACCTTAATAAAATTAATGTATAAAACTTAAATTGTCCACCCTTATATAAAAATATCAAATTAATATATAGAAAATTGAGGGTAGTTTTTTTAACAGTAGCTTTAAAGCTCATTTCAACAAAAGAAATTACATATTCCATTTAGTCCTTCAATATAACAGTTCAGTCAGTTCAGTCAATGTGCACATAAGTTGTCAGTTATCAAAATGTTCATGAACAAATAGTTTGTGGAATAAAAAAAAAAAGATTTGGGGCCCCCTTTTTGTTCAATAAGCTTATCTGTTGTCCAAGCAAAACATCCAGCTCCAGCAGCACCAGTACCTCCGTCTTTCCAGGCTTCAGTCCGAGTCACAAAGATGGCGGCGGAACCCTGCTGCTTCTGGACCTCCACTGGCTCGTTCAGATAAAAGTCGTCCCAAAAAAAACAACCTGCATGCAGAGCGTTAACCGATCATGCAAGTATACGGAAATCATAGAAATCTTTCAATTACTTCTCAGTGAAAATCAAATTAGCGTTTAAAATAAACCAAAAACGCTCAGTAATAAAGAAATTACTTAATAAACATCACTTCATCATAAACAGTCTCATTTCACAGAGCTATGCTACTTACAGAGCGACACTTTATACTCCGGTTGTTTTTTTTTTCCAGTTCGAAAAAAACTGAGCAACGTTAGCTCCAGCTAGGTAGCCATTCTGCGTAAGTAAGCAGCTGAAAATAAAACAACAGACTCACCGGAGAACTCTCAGAACAGAATGTACATTATCCAGTTCAAAATAAACAGATTTCTTTCATATCACAGCAGCACTTATGCGTAGTAACTTCTCTACATCTGCTGAAATGTGCTTAGTCTGCCATTTCTTTTTTTCTTCTTCTCGTACCGACACAGGAGAAATGTGGGTCTAGTGCCCTCTACAGGACATTCTAAGAACTAACAAACAAACACATTAAACATACAGACAGATCAGCATAGTTTATGGGGCTTACATATATATATATATATATATTTGAAGTCTATTTTTTTGCATTTTTGCAAGTCCATTTGCTTTAAAATGCAATTAATTCTGACAAGCAAATTAGCCAAAACTCTTACCTGAAAACCTTCAAGTCAGCATTGCTGTCTCTTAAAGTGGAATAGAATCTAATTTTTAATGTATATTTTTTTATCATTACCTACAAATAGTTACATCTATTTTTTTCAATTAAAAGAAAAATCTGTAAGAACTGATGAATGAAAAGAATACATCCACTAAGAAATTTAAGCATGAAATAAATAAGATTTGTGCTTGGTTGGTGCCAGCAGAGTTTTGATATTGCTCATTTGCAGTTGATATCCTCATATGACATGAGGGTAGTAAGACAATTCAGAAATTAAAGTCTGAGAAGGAGAAGATAAGCAAAGTAAAGTAACATAGTAAAAAATCCTGTGTCTCTCCTACCCAGTGGTTTAAGCAGGCTGGTATGTATGTAATTCCACCACTTCGACACTTTATCCTTCAATAGACTGGGACACTTTAACCACATTTACTGCTGACTTTTTCCTGTTGTTGTAACAGGTGGTAAAGTCTGTCTGCGTTTCCCCGTCAATATACTTCCAATACATTTCTGCACTATACAGGCAATAAAAAAAATGTTTCTGCTTGGTCCTAATCCGTCACAGGCTCACTCTGCTGGCACACAGAGGACTATGGGAACCTGTCAAGCTTCATGTTCAATAGACACAACCACTGTGCAGACAACCACTAATGACAGGCATTATTGAGAAATTTAACAACAAAACTTTTGAAACTCAAGAACAGGAAGACCAGAGTAATTCATTAGCGGTGAATCAGGGAAAGAAAATGAAGAATCTGGCACTGAAGAGAAAACAAATTCAGAATGAGTGGCAGATCAGCTGAAACACATGGGAGTGATGAAGCAGCACAGGTGAATGTCATGAGTAATGATGACTGGTGTTAACACACAACAAATGGGAGGCAGACTAGCACGAAAGCAACCAAGACAACATAACAATAAACCAAGAAAGCCCAAGGGAATGAAATAGAAATGCAAAAAGTACAAAATGAAACGAAATAAACAATATGGCAAGACCCTTTGATAATTAATACAAGGGAATACATACGTGCAGAATATGACGAGATCTGAACGGAGGTAAAAACACCACGGATTGTGATTAGAAAAAAAACTCTAAGGGAAAATGATTCATGAAGGGGAACACAGTAAATATAAATAGTCCTCAAGGAACAAACTAAAATGGCAGAAACTATTATACAAAAGTTACCCAATAGAAAAAAAAAAATCATACAAACACCCAAGAATTGTGAAAGCTCAAAGATCCTGCTTTGGCAAAGTCAACTCCAGGTATTGTTCTTCTTCTGTTGCATTTTATGGCAGTTTACAGACTTTGTTCATTACCGCCATCAACTGGACGGAGATGTACAGGTATTGTTCTTTCATCTCATCAACTTAAATAGGTTAATTCCACCCTGTCCTTTTTATTGGTAATTGGGAACACCTGTTTGCAAATAGATCAGTAAGTGGATCAATAATCAGCTGAAGCTATCTGACTGTGGTTTGACAAAAATAAAAAGTAAAACATTTGACAAACTGCCTCCAAGGGCTGCCTGGGTCTCACCACTCATACTCTTTGCAAATTTTATGCCAGCTAACCCTGCCAACTGTGCCCAGCTAAAAACAAGACTTTGCCCAACTGGAATTCCTGGGTTGTAGCTGGTAAAATATAATTTAGTGTGTCATGATGAGCTTAAAAAAGATAACGTTTTACCAGTTTTCATGAAATGATTACTGAATTTGGCCATTTTGAATTTGGGTTAGACTGGACTGCCTTTAACCAGATTTAAATCTGACTCCATTGCTTGACTGTGTTGGAATGAATTGTTTGTGTCATAAACTTCTGCGAGTTTATATTTGTCGTAATTTAATGCTCCGAAATTAAAACGTGCAATAGAAACGGCTCCATATCTTGTAAATAGAACAAAATATAAGACTTAGTGAAAATGGTTTGGACCAGGATCACTTTGTGGATTGTCATTTCTTTATTAATTTTCCGTGTCAATTTTATCATGCTTACGGTGTTGCACATAGATCTGTATATATAGATAGTATAGATATATACATAGATCCTGTATATATTTGAACTTTATGAAAGCAAAGCTTTATTCTTGATAGAAAAATAAGTCAGCTGTTCAGGAGGAATCATGTCTTTCTCTATTGCTATCATTGCTTCTTGTCTCTCATCCTGCTAACATAATCAGCAGCATAATCAGCTCAATCTGTTTGTCCTGTGCCACTGGTGGAATTGAAGTCGTGCTTGCCAACTTTCCTGGATGGCACTCACCAGCACATTGAATTCAGATCAATTGGTATTCACTAGGCATCTCTCACTGCCTTTTTGCATTTGTCAAATCCTGGCATGAAAACAAGTTCTCCCATGCCCCTGGTTGATGGGTCATCTGGTTATAATCTGATCCATTACAGCAATTCTATGTGCTGCTTTGGTAAACTTTCACTAAATGTGTCCTCACGTTTGTTCCGTCTTTCCACTTTGTTTCTTCCACTCACAGAGACCAATATGCAACAACCACATCCCTGCCAATACGGAAAAATTACACCATGACTAAACACAATTTCACAGTGAAAATAGAGATTTGGCCACAACAGAGGCTAAACATTTACAGTTTTTTTTTGTTGTTGTTTTTCCCCTGTCGCACTGTGCTGAAAATTTTAGGTCATGGAAAAATAATCATCTACAGCTTCCAAAGATTAGGACGCCAACCACTTTTCCATGTATTATGGTAATGAAGGGTTGTTTTTTAATAAGGTACTTCTATCACAGAACTGTTCTCCTAATATCTCAGCCTAAGTGGTGATGGGGGAGGTGGGTCATTAAGGTCAAATCCAGATTAAATTGCTACTTACTTTTTAATCCTGAACTTTTAACTGTCTATAGAAACATAAAGTTTTCATAGATGATTATCATGAAATAGCCTTTTTGTTGAAATTAAACTTGTGCCAGGTTTAAATATTTGCTTTTAACTCTGTGTAATAGGTTGTAAAAGTGTTTCTGTTATTAAAAAAACTTAACAAAAGACCATCTAAATCTGAAAGTCTCAGGGGTACAATGATCAAAGGCTGTAGGTTAAATATTCTCTGTGAAGTAGCTTTATCAGACCAGATCTCCTGCACCTGAGATCTCCTCAAACACTACTTTAATTAACAGATGTGACTTATCAAATATGTCTTTGAGACTATTAAAATATTATTTGCATGTTTAATGAGCCATGTGCATGAAGCCAGAAGTTACACTTAATGGTATTATCATATTTTAATGAGCACTTCTGTTACATTGAGGAACAGAGGCTGACTAGCGAGACTGATCCAAACTTTAAGGGCTACTCTAAAACTCTTATATCACTCATGTTAAGAGTGCTATTCTCAGCATTAACAAGAGAAGTCACATCTGCTTAAGACTTTCCGTACTCACCCTTCAGAAGTCCATCCCTTCTATTTCCAAAATTAAGCAAGAGCGCAAAAGGGACCACAGATCGATGAGCACTCATCAACTTTGCCATCTGGCCTCGGTTTGTTTTCTTAGCAAATGAAGATGATCATTGAACAGAGTTGGTAATGAAACTGAAATCTACTGGGTTGCTCCTGTTTTACTCAGTCCCTCTGCATTCTGCATCAAACTTTATACGAGAATAGATACTGCAACCCATTAAGCAAGCAAGAACGATAACATGAGGACTGGTAATATTTACATGTGTTTTTTTCTTCAGATAGAGGTTCATTTATTTTGCTATTTTTATTGACTAAATTTGTTTCAAATAAAAATAAAATGCATAACAATAAACTCAAAATTCTTCAAATACCTGGACTACACCAAGTAATCCTGGTGCATTTATTGCATATAGAAAACTAATTGTATATTTTGTAGTTTTAGTCTTGTATTTTATTTATTTTTTTATTGGATAATATAAACTGACACATTTCAGTTGAATATTGTTAAAGATGTTTCAGTCTGTTTGCCCCAGTTCCTGTTTGCATTGCTGCAGCAGGAGTAAACAAGATGTGGTTGCTCTGATGTGCACTGTGCTGCCAACTGCTTTATTTTTCCTGCAGCTAGACCCTTTACTTGGATGGCACAACACACCCAGATGGTAATCCCATTACCCACACCAATGCATCCAACCAAAACAACCGGCAGAAGTCAGACAGAGACTACAGAACAGATCTAGACATTTTTACCAAGAGTAACCAACCACACAAATTCATGGTCATTTTTCTACTTTCACCCATCAAGGCATGAAGTGTCCAAAATAAAAAGCCTAATAAAAAATCTGAAAACATAAAGATTTCTAAAGACATAAAGACATTTATGATCACTGGCCAATGCAAGACATACTGTAGTTGTGCAACCATTTTCATTCACACTGGTTCAAAAAGATGCATCCAAATTTTATGTATCTGGGACTTTTCCTTCCTTCCTTCCTTCCTGCCTTCCTGCCTTCCTTCCTTCCATCCATCCATCCATCCTTTATGACTTTGTTTCAAGCATATTTCAGTGGGACAAATTTGAAACAATACTTTTAAAATACATTTTTTGCAGAAGTCCTTCAAGAATACTCCAGGATTTTTCTGAAGTGGTCTTGTGCAATATTTTCTCAGGCTTTTGGAGTGTATTTTTTTTCTATGAACAAAAGCTGAGTTTACATTTATTTTTAATCCAATCATTTTAGCCAAGAATGCCACCCCAGCTGGCGGTGCTACCTTTAGTTCATCACTGTAAAATATGATGTCAGGATCAAGTGCAGATAAAGTGCAAAAATTAGGAAATAACCCATAAATTGTCAGAATTTTAACATAAAATTTTCCAATTTTATGTGGAAAATTTTCCAATTTTATGTGGCTGAAGGCTTGTTTTAGAGCCTTTAGCAGGTTCTAAAATAATTTAAATCTAACAGAAAGTTTGCAAAGCTACTGGAAAAGTTAAACATAACCTTACAACCATAGAAATAATAGGAGCAGGAGCTATATATAGTTATTTTTCTAACTATGGCGTCTTCTGAGATTAGAATATCTTTTTTAAAGGCGACCTAATCAAAAAGGTACACCATTACAAGCAAGAAGGTACAAGCTAAAACATTGACATTCATATCAAAATAGATCAACAAAATAAAACTAATCAGATTGTTTTAAATGTAACAATGTGGATAGCAGTTTCTCTCTTTTCTTATAGAAGTTTTTAAAGTAACTACATTCTCCCAGAGAGTCAAAAGCATTTACCTTTAGTGAACTCTCAAGATTATTTTATGACCATGGTGCAAAATAAGGGAATGCATTTCAGTCAAGTTTAAGACAGAAACTGAACTCAAAGGGAAAACTAACTCAGGAATTACAAATCATAGTAAGTGATTGAAGACATTACAAATATATTCAAAAACACAGGGATATTACCCAAGAAAGCTTTGAACATAAAAATGCCAAGAAATCAGGTTATAAAATACCTTGTAGACATTTCTATACTAAAGAGCACATAGGTTTGTAAAATGCTCTGAGTTCTTTTTTTTAATTTCTTCCAATAATTAAACCTTTAGATCTATTCATCCTAACTCTAATTCACACTAAGTAGGAAGTAATTTGAAAGCCTGTTCACCTGTTTGGGGACCCTTAAGACTCAATTCAAATAAATAATAAATACATTAATTAAGTCATTAAGTAGTACTGTCTTTAAGTTGCACAAACTTGGAGTAATTAGTAGGCTGTTGTCCACATAAACTTTGACCTCAAGTAGAATAGCAAGATTTTTTGTTAATTTGTGTAAAAACAAATTTAAACAACATCTTTTGGGTTTTTCTTTTACTGTCACAAAGTTGTTAAAATCTAATCTAATAAATAAAGCTAACATATTCCCTTCAAATATTCACTTATATTACTTTGGTCAGAAGTACTTATTTTATGAGTGGCACCCTTTGAAAACTAGGGTGTTTTGGTTTTATTTAGTATGGCAGGAAAACACATTTTGTTTTAGTATAATACACCTTCCTCTTCAGCGTGCACTGCAATCCTTCCAAAGTGCTCTTCACACTGACATGTCAGTTTCCAACAACAGAACATTCACCCTGACTCGTATTATACATATATAATTCCCATTCAACACCAAGAACCCTTTGGGAATTAAAATGAGGGGCCTCGGGGATTAGAAGACAGTGATTAGTGGCGAAACCCAACGGTTTAAACGGCACATGCCCCAGTAAGACCATTGACACCACCCCGTAGCCCATTCCTTTGTTTGTTTGAATCACGCTCCAGCAGTACCATACCACCCATTCACAGTTCTCGTTCATTAGCTTCCTCAATAGCTAGGCAGCTTTAACTGCTTCTTCGCCCAGCTGCTTGTCTTAACCGCCCTCACCAGTGCCATTGAAAAGCTCAAGAGCAATAGTCTTGACCATTCACAAAATAAGGCCTTTTTAAACTCATTACTCAAGGAAAACTTCTATGTATCTTTACATAACATTTAAGTGATACCCAGTCATTTACTAACAAAAGACTATACTATACAAAAGACTATTTCATTTCATTGCTGTGGTTAGCAAAAAAAAAAGAAAAAGGCCAAAAAAAACCCCTTACATTTTTAAATGAATACAAAAATCTGATTGGTCAGAACATTGACGTGGCATAACACCATTGGTGGAAAGCTTGACTTTGACATCCCTTTCAAATGATGCAAGTGCCAGATGCCAGGGGTCACTGGGGTTCACTTCCAGCAGATGACTGTTACGGAAATCTTCACATCTATTCAAATGCGTGAGGCCCCGAAATTCCAGATCAGCAGCGACAGGATGTGATGTCGTTTTCTGGAAAGCTGATACACACAATGTAGGAGAACAATAGCAACAATACGGACAGCACGTGCTCCATTGTTGCGGTGGAAACTGAGACATACGGCCTTTTTCCCCTGGGGCTTCCTTCCACCTCATATCTGTCTTTGTTGTCGTTGGTTGTAGACAGCATGTGACTCAAATGTTCTCACAAAAAACGTGGGCCCCGCTATTAATGTTATGTTTTAAAAACTTATTATCTTAAAGTACTTACATGTGTGGTGGTAACTGAGGTCATAGAAAAAAAACCATCCAATTTTATTGAAAGTTTGTATTTCACTTTGTAAACTGAGGATGGATAAATTGAATGAGTTGCAATTAACAGAAACAGAAAGGCAAACCTAAAAAATCCAATCAAAACTCTTATCAGCAAAATCCAACAGAAAGATGGAGAAACTAATAATCCCACTGCTTTTGTACAGTAATTGTTGAATTTGATGTTACTCAGGATATCAGAGTGATTCATTCTGGTTTTGGCATATTTGTATTTGTTAATTTACCATTGTGAAAATATTTTTGGCAGCAGTTTTGTGTGTCACCGTAATGACAAGAAAAATATAAGAAAATTGCTCATGGTCTAATGTTTTATTAGATGATGTATAGCCAACAATATCTCTAATTTACCTAGGTAGTTTAGAAAAATAGATTTTTTTATAATCCAGAAAAAGAAAAAAACCATTACTGCTCCTAAAACTTGAACACGATATGACATGCACACAAGCATGATCTGTCCTGTGTATCTGGCAAAGGTAGAAATGTCAGCCAGTAAAGAGCTTTATTAAATGGAGCTTCACAAAATCTGCAGAGAAGTTGTTCAACAGTTTGTTTTACAGCCAACCAGAATAGCACTTACTTTGTCAGTTTTAAGTAGGCTGCTGCTAAGATTCAGGGAGTTACAGGCTAAAACTGTGTGTGCAGTAGAAGTGGCACTGTGTCACTACTGTATGTTGTCAATATAGATACAGTATAACTAAAAATGGAAGTCTGATGAAAGAAAATAAACATTTACCCCCAAAGGTAAATACTCAGTGGTGTAGAGACAAAATGTGCTAAAGGGAAAGTATTTTTTATATTATATTACAGTCTGAAAAACTTTACCAAGCTCTTGACATGTGATATATTCAAACGCATATTTACTTTTTTTAAGGTCTGGACAGACGCTTTTATTAAATATTTTAACAATATGAGATTTTATTCTTACTCTTTAATGATGGGAAACAACAGTTTAGGGTTTTTTGTGCATATACATCTGCACAAAGCTGAATTTGTTTTATGCAGGGCAATAAAACTAATTCAGTTTTATTGCTGAATTATTTTCATCCTAGCATGAAAATATTAGCATTCATGTTTTACATTTTTGAACCCATTTGTTGTAGTACATTTAATTATTTATTACTAAGATTGAATTATGTTACCATACAATTAATAGGAATAATTTTGGTTTTAGGAAGCATAGAAAAAGGCTGTTCAGCAAAAAACAAAACACTGCTAATAACAGTAATGTCTTCGGTATTTATCAGCTGCATATACTGATATTAGAAGAGAATGATATCTTGTGCGGGTTTGTGTTAATATTTCCTGCCGAGGCGGAAGCAGCATGCTGAGCTGTGTTAACGAGCTGACTGTTCCTGCTGCCCTCTGTGTGCCAATGCCAACTGTTAAGAAAATAAAATTTATACATTTGTTATTGAGGAGCTTACCGTCTTGGAGGTACTATGTAACTGAGGGGTTATGTAATTGGCACATCTATTTGTGGGTGCTTTAGGAAGTAGAGGGAATTATAAAGCTGTTTATGCATGTTTATGAGAGGATAGGAAGGGAAATTTAACAAGGGATCTCTTTTAGTGCTGGAAGGATTTCTGAATGGTTTGCTTTTGTTGTAAGGAGTATTTGTTCAGGTTAATTCTGTTTTCTACACAACCAGTGGACCACTGCCAATTGCTTGTTTTGCTTCCACAAAGGTCCTTTGCATGGACCTTTAATGCTTTAAAATGCTCTTTAGCCATGTTCTTTTTTCTCCAAACATTTAAACGTC
The DNA here is from genome assembly GCF_003331165.1 of Xiphophorus hellerii. Classification (NCBI taxonomy): domain Eukaryota; kingdom Metazoa; phylum Chordata; class Actinopteri; order Cyprinodontiformes; family Poeciliidae; genus Xiphophorus; species Xiphophorus hellerii. Next base: position 21,891,555 of record NC_045675.1, read on the forward strand.
AGATTGTCTAAAAAGTAGTCTTCGGTAAATTTTTTAAAAATTTTTTTATTACTGGTGTGGTGTGGAATCAACCAAAATCAACTAACAGTTTATATTGTAACCTTACAATAAGAAATCCTTTTTTTTCCCCATTTACTTTCTGCTTGAGATGAATAAAGTAGTTTTGAATTTAGTTGAATTTGTAATCTGAAGTTTTTTACTGTAACTCGTGAAAAATTGTGAGCAACCATTCAAACTTTTTCCTCCAATCAAAAATAAGAATGGTGAGCATGTATCTTTAACATGCCTACCAAAACCTATGACTAAAACCTACTCTTATTTTTTAGTCTTAGACTAAAAATTATATCCACAGTTTGTAAAACCCACAGCTTCCTGCGACAAATGTATGTGCAATTCATCAAATCATGCATAGCGTAGTAAGCACAGATTGTTGTTGTGCCAGCAGTGTTACTATAAATTAGTTGGTGCACTGTCACTGAGTAGGCATGGGGATGCAGTGGCCAGTACCCCTTTAAATTATCTAAAGATTGAACAGGAAAACATAATTGTGGGACAGTATACAGAGTGGACATGTTGCAACTGTTATCACACAACAAAAACACACCATCACAGCCTTTTTACTGAAGTCTTGTGCTTACTTACGATAATAAGCAAACTTTTAATTAATGTGGAAAGGTGAGCTCACAGATGATGATAAACATTTGGATGAATTCCCTGGGACAGAAGACAGCAAGTCTACCCATGTTTTGACAGATTTTTCATTTTACTTGTACAATAATGTGATGTTAATCTTGTCCATAGAGGAACAAGCTATGCTAAACAAATATTCTTTATTAAGAATCCCTGCAAACTCAATAAATCATGGATATATATTAAAAACCTGTTGGTGTTGATACATAACCAACCCAATATTTTAACTATCTTCATTTCAGGCTACTAACACTAGACCACACCAGTAATAAAATTTGCATCATACCAAGTAGTAGATTTTGATTAGCCATTCAACATCTGTACATATTTTTACCCACTGTTAATTTAATGGCTAGACATCTGGTTTCTGTATCCATACTGCATGTAATGTGCTTTTGTAAAAAAACAGTTTTGAAGTGCTATTACATTCTCATAAGTGAAAAGAAATTTATGTCCCCCACTTGTACGCTATTTCATAGGTTGTCACACACATTAAGCTCTTTTAAATGGTTATTTGTTTTCAGTTTATTTTCATATATTTTTATTTCTATCAGTATAACCCTAAACTCCCACTATGTCCTCCACAATTCATATTTTTTTCCAAGATAATAGTACTTTTCTCATCCCTAAATGCAGAAGCAATAATGAGCAGAGGCATCAATCCTACTTTCTGACATTTTACGCTTGAAGAAGAATTTTCATGTCAGGCAATAACTGCTAGTGAGCCTCAGTGGCACAAGCTCTGGGCTTGCGCCTACACCAAAGCCTAATGGGATAAATCAGCTCTTGCATAACTAGGGGCAATCACTCACTCCGTCTCCCCCATGACAGAACTCAGTTATGGTTTCTGGATAATATCATTTCTGTTATCTTAAGATATCAAATTTCTGTCTTTATTGGCAAAGACCTTAGCAAATGGAAGGTAGTTGGCCTGCCTTGGTAAGACAGGATGAAAAATGAAAGCATATTTATCCATCTCAAAAGCCCCATTTTGGGTAGAGAGCTCAGGACTGAGGTGACATGTTCAAGGAATCAGCAATATCTCACACACTTCAGTGATACTGATGTTTTATTAAGGTAGAATATTAAAGTCTCTACCAAATGCACAACCTTTGCACCACTAGTTTCTAATTTATGAATATCATATTGTGATCTTATCATCTCGAAATATACAAAATGTATACAAACTTTTTTTTTATTTGATGCTTTTTTAAATTGAGGTAATATCCTCATGTAATAAGTAGATGGTTTACTGTCATTACTAATTTGTCTTTCTCAGTTATTTGAAGTAGGCCAGGGATCCTCAGGTCCAGGCCTTGAGCCCTGGTGTCCTGCAACTCTTTAATGTGTCTCTGCTTCAACACACCTGAGTCCAATAATTAGGTCATTAACAGGAGTTGGAGAACTTGACTGCACAGGAAGCAGGTGATTGAGGCATTTGATCCAGGTGTACTGGACCAGGGAGACATCTAAAAGTTGCAGGACACCAGCCCTCGAGGCCTGGATTTGAAGACACCTGGGGTAGACTACTGCAGACTGCATGCCAGCACTGCAGATATAATTTCTTCGGCATAAAGCTCTGTGCTCTAAGCATGTTTATACATCAGTGCATAACAACTTCCCACTAACACAATAATTGCTGTAAATATTTAGTTCCACTGAGACTGATGAGAGAGACAAAACACTGCGTGCCGTTTAGCAAAAATGAATCTGAAAGTTTCTCAGTAAAGTTAAGGAAAGAGCTGCATGGTAGCTTATCCATTTGTGAAAAGGATGCAGTCTACTTTTTTTCACCATTCTTTCGCAGTTTGAACTTGATGCATCCTGGCATTGTCATCCTCAGGACATATTACCACAGCAATTATGGGGAAAACCATGGAGACATTAGATTTAGTTAAAGATTCTACTGATGCCAGATCTGAAAATGTACTGAGCTCTATTAACCCCTGAAAACACTCTGTGTGGTGGCAGGACATACGCAGTGCCTGTTCAAGTCTGGTATTAGCATGTGCCCTGACTGATAAGGAACGAAGGAGACAATCCCAAGAACCATCATGCACACCTGGCATTAATATTTGATTTGTGTCGTTGTATCATAGCTACACTCTTTGAAAGCTAATAGATTTGAAGCCTCACCACAGAGCAAGTTGTCAGCATAAGTAACCAAAAGGATTTTAGCAGCTGATAAAATGACACCAGGTAAACATTTCTGCAAACATATATATATATATACTGTATGTTTATGTATCAGCAAGTGAAGATCTATCAATTGCACCACCCTGATCAAATTTTGAAATAGCTTTGCTATTCCCTCAACTATTTCAAAAAAGCTATGAACAATGGACTAGTGCTATGTGTAATGAAATGATTCAAACTAATTGAAAAACTTGTTCCTTCTCCTCATCTGTGGTGGCGCTGCACCAAGAACTACAGAAAGAATCGACACAAAACTTCTGAAGAAGAGCAGCGCAACTTCTGTCCTCACAAAATGTTAACAAAAATAGAGTAGCATCAAATTTCAGTGACTGTGGGACTTCTTCATTGACATTACTGGTTTGGACAACATCTATTAGCCACTGCAGCTAGTGACACAGTGCTCTGGAATTTCTTCCACTGAGTTTGACTTCTCTAGTTCAGTTTCAACTGGAGAAACTGAGCACATAACAACATAACAACTCCTTTTGTTATGTGAATTTTCTGCTCTGTTTTAGAATTATAGTCTGCCTGTAGTTTGGCAATGACAGGGAAGAAAGTGAACCTAGTTGTTCAGTCCGTATTTGTATATATTATTCAAGAGATAGAGAGAGAATGAGAGGTTAAGAGCATAAAGCAAAGTGCAAAGAAAAAAATGCATAGTAGAGGACAACTGTACAGCCAAACAATAAGAGCTAAATGATAAACATATTTTCAGTTATGAGAAAAAGCAGTAGACTCTGTTTGTCTCTGATACACCATGCCAGGACATGAACAGAGTATTCTCCTCTGAGACTAATTTGATAACCTACAATGGCTAATTACATGCCGACAAAAACACAGCTGGCAGAAATGTGTTGGGGAGATTAATGCTCTACAGTAGAACCGGCATCTGTAGATAAAAATGGAACGACGTGTAAATTAGGCTGGTCTTTGAAATAGTGATATCAAAGTAAAAAGAGGGGGGCTGCACAGTGGCGCAGTTGGTAGAGCTGTTGTCTTGCAGCAAGAAGATCCTGGGTTTGATTTCCGGCCCGGGGTCTTTTTGTATGGAGTTTGCATGTTCTCCCCGTGTCCGGCTACTCCAGCTTCCTCCCACAGTCCAAAAACATGACTGTCAGGTTAATTGGTCTCTCTAAATTCTCCCTAGGTGTGAATGTGTGTGTGCATGGTTGTGTGTTCTGTCTGTTTCTGTGTTGCCCTGCGACAGACTGGCGACCTGTCCAGGGTGAACCCCGCCTCTCACCTGGAACGTTAGCTGGAGATAGGCACCAGCAGCCCTCCCCACCCCACTAGGGACAAGGGTGTACAGAAAATGGATGGATGGAAAATAAAGAGGAATTTTACATGAACACAATTTAGGGCTGTCAACATTAACACATGCAATTAATCTGAAAAATTTAACAAGTTAATATTACATAATGCAGATTAATCAAACAACCTACTGTGATATAAAAGCGTGTCACTTAACACGCTTATCTTTTAGCAGCGTGTTATGTGCTTCTGTTATGGGAAGTGATGAAAAACTGTGAAAGGTAAAACGTTTTCGAGACACCAGACAGGAACAAAAGTTGAAAATCTTTCATCTCTCTTGTACTGTGTTGCTAGTCCGCATGTATACATTTATTTGTACAAGTTAAAAATTTCACCAGCACAAATTACGCCGGTCACTTGGCTGGATGAGGAGAAGCGATTGTCACCATATCAACCATAGGAAATGAATGAAGAGGGACATTTCTAAAATCCATCCATCCATCCATTTTCTGTTCACCCTTTGTCCCCAATGGGGTCGGGAGGGTTGCTGGTGTCTATCTCCAGCTACGTTCCGGGCGAGAGGCGGGGTACACCCTGAACAGGTCGCCAGTCTGTCGCAGGGCATCACAGAGACATACAGGACAAACAACCATGCACACACACTCACACCTAGGGAGAATTTAGAGAAACCAATTAACCTGACAGTCATTATTTTTGGACTATGGGAGGAAGCCGGAGTACCCGGAGAGAACCCACGCATGCACAGGGAGAACATGCAAACTCCATGCAGAAAGACCCCGGCCGGGAATCGAACCCAGGACCTTCTTGCTGCAAGGCAACAGTGCTACCAACTGCGCCACTGTGCAGCCCACATTTCTAAAATAACTTTTAAAACAAAATTTCTTCCTTTAAGCCTTCTTGAATATAATAACATGGAAAACTGAGAATTTCAGACATGTTTGGTTTAGACAAACATGTGAATGTGCATACAGTAACGGTTTGATATGGATTATATGGGCAGTTGCCCAGGGTGGCATCATAAAGGAGTGGGGCAGCCAAGAACTAGAAAATAAAATAAAGCTTATCTGTCAATTGTCGCTTGAAAAAAGTTTGCTACTACTTGTATGCATGTGTATAGAAGTAAGTTTCAGTTAGTTGCTCATGAATACAGGGAGATTACATTACCTGCTTTCTGCTACAAAATAATTCAGATAATTGCTCGCATTTTAATTGGGTGGAATGTGGCAGAAGGTGTGCTTGCCTACAACACTATTCCTGCAAGAACCACAACTCTGTGCATATTTCAACCTTATAAAGATGGGCATAGTGACTTATCGTGATTAATCACAGCGCTACAGTGTGATTAATCCTATTTAAAAAAATTTTATCGATTGACAACACTATGAATTTTATAACACATGCACACCTACAAGTAATTTTTGCTATGAATATTAGATTTTAGTACAGCTGGAAGTGTTCAGTTCATCTTAAATCTTGGATTTATCTGAAGTTCTTGAATTAGCAATCTCACTGTTTAATATATCTGTTTACAGATCTTACTGGGATTTTAGTGCTTGGCAAAGTTGGAGACCTGTTTGGAATATGACACACTTTGAAGTCTTCCCAGTTGTTATTTAGGCCTAAACACCTTCAACTCCTCCAGGGATAAATAAGTTCCTCAATCCTTCCCTCTCGTGCTGCCACAGATGATAAATTATATACAGATCTAGTTCTACTTCCTCTCATCATAATAATATGCTTTGCATGGCTTTCCCACTTCATCTAGAGTCACGGTAATCCCTGTGCTTCTGTGTAATTATCTCTCCTCCAGGCTGATCTCAGTGCTCCTCACCTGCTCAGCCTAGTCACATTACCTCCTCACTTTTATCTATGACTCTTAAAGCTGCTGCCAAGGGTCCTCTTAACTCACCCCACAACTTTTCCCTTCCCATCTTCTCCCGAACACATTCTCCATCTCTCTCACCTCATCATCCCCTCTGTTTCCCATACTAACCTTCTAGAGGATTGTGATTAGCAGCAGAAAAAAAAGAAATGAATTTGTATTGCGAATATATCCCTCAGTCTCCTAACCATTTTAATAATGGAAATGAAAAGAAAATTATAAAATATAATTTGCTAAATTGACAAGGAGTCACTGGCTACCTGGGGGAACAGAGGCTACACTCAGTGTCAGGCATAAAATCTGAACTATATTATCTTGGATGCTACTCAAGGAAAAGATTAGCTATTTTTAATGTATTTCTTTTCCATGTTTTACTCGGTTGTCTAGAGAGATGAAGTATGCAAATCTTTTTTTGTAAAAATTTGATTAAATCTAAGTGTATTTTTGTAATAAAGACTTTTTCATTGTCAAATGGAGTGATTTGGATCAAAGAGTTGTCATTATTTAAAACTAATCATACCAGATCCAGTTCAAACCTAAATTCAATTATGAATCGGTGGCAAGATTTAAAAATGATTTTGCTAAGCTTTATCTATTTTTGGAAGAACAATTGGCAAAAGATTTCATCTTGAAATCAGCAAAGCTGCTAATGACATACCTCAAAAGATTTCCAGTTGTAATATGTTGAAATTTTTTGTTAAGTGACAATGTGAGAAACTTTGAGAGGCATTACAGATTTTTGACCACACTACATATGAAGAGGTTCGAGAAGCAGAATTCAAATATTTACCATTATCGGAGGCCTACAAGGATAAGACACAGGCAAGACAGTTCAGCGCAATGATATGGACAGAATTTCAATTACTTACTATTTCATGCTGAACAGTGACTGAAAGCACAGGGGGAATAAGGTTACCATTCATCAGATGAGAAGGGGAAGAAAACCTTTAAGAAAGAGATTAAGTTTGACCTTAGGACAGCTGTCAAGTAATTATAATACAGAATACTGATTAAAGGCACAACTAATTGATAAACAAGTATAAAATAACAGTAACAGTCTTTCTTTATATAGACCAAATCGAAGTGCATCTGTCCTTGGACTGTAGTCTGATTTTTAAATAGTTTCAATAACAGTGTTAGCTATCAAGTGTTTCATTAGAGGCTCTCCGGCAGACCCAAACTAACTTCACTAATTGAGCAAATAGAGAAAAGATTTCAATGACAAGAGACAGGAGGAATAACTATTTATTTTAAGAGTTTTTTGGAACATTTTAAAATTTTGATTACAGTATTTACAGACCTCTAGTATTCCATCCTCTAAACTCTTGTTGACTCTGTGTGTTCCGGTGCACATGTTTATTCCATCCATGTGTAAGTTTCCATCACAACTTACACACCTATGTGGTTCGAAGATCTCTCTGTAGGGATAGCACAAAGGGCAGAGGTGTTAATTATTCTACAGATCAGCGATGTCAGCACACCTCTCTCATTGCACCTAATTGTCCCTTTGGGGGTGCTCAAGTCCTCATTATGAGAGCACTTTGTAATCCAGTGTTGTTATTTTGCAGAGGCGCTTTAGAAGCAGTCAAGATCTGTTCATGTACTTAAACAGTTGAATAATAATTTACCTTGATTATTTATGTAGTTTGTAAAAATGTATAGTGACTTTTTTAAGATTTAAAAATGTAAACTTAATAAATAAAAGAAACACTCCACTCACAACAATTGGCTGCCTCACTACTGAAATCAATGGAGACTGGTTAAATTATTCTTGGCAAAACTTTCATGCAAAGCTGCAAAGAGGAATTTGTTAATTGGATGTGTTTCTCCACTTCCTTCTTCCAAGCAAAGGGAGAGAGGGGGTTTGGTGGGAAGGGGTGTCAAGGGCCCTGAAACTGACAAACTTGCAGTTTAGAGCTCTCTCTTTGGATCATGGAGGCAAATCTCACCAAAACAATCAGGTAGCTCCATTTCTTAAAAGTGCTAAACTGCACACCCTGGCATACTCTTACACACTTCTGTTAAAGTTTATTTCATCACCTGATTCTTTTTCTACAAAAAGGTTCATAAGATTTTCAGGAAACACTTCAGCCAGCAGAAGAAAAATTGTATCCGGGTTATGAAGAATAGTGGCAACAAGGTTTACTCGATCACATAAAAAAGCGATATTTGTTTGTGTTTGCTTGTTTGTTTTTTCTGGGTACTCAGATGATGAAGATGTGGAAACAGAAGAGTGAGACTGTTTTCCAGGCAGCCAGTGTGTCCCAAATTTTCTGTAGTCCACTGCTCTTGTTTAAATCCCTGACAGCAACATCCATGTTATCAACCATTCCATATAAATTTGACATTTATAAATATAAATTTTCTGCTCTCAAAATGCCATGTGTGCAGATTTGAATATTTGACAAAGAAATATGAAATGCAGTGGAAATGACAGATTGTATCAATTCAGATGTCAATTTCCATCCTGAAAATGTTCTATCAATATAAAAGGAAATGGTTATACAAAAATTGGCTGACAGAAACAAGATTTTGTTGTTGCAATTTGTCAACAGCTGAACACTCTATCAATCGACTTGTCAAAAGTAATTATTTTGGTGCCATCATTTTCTACTTTCTAACAAAGTGTTCACATTCTAAATTAGTGACAAGACATGTTTTTCCTGTTTCAGCAAAGCTGGATTATGCAGCATTTTGCACTGATGCATATCTACAGTTCCAAAGACATCCTTCTCAAACCACGCATTTGACAGTATTGTTTATTAAAATGTATGATTACTTGGGTTGTCCTGCATTGGAATGACTCTCATTGCTCATCCAGATAGTAAACATCAAGCTAATGTGAAAAAGAATGTGTCAGTAGCCACTTGTCTATGAGAGGAAAACAGACTATTCCACATCCATCTTAAATAAAGCCTGTTGATGGATACTCCAGGTTACTTGTCCTCTGAGGTCAATGGACGGAAACATATTTGAGCTATAGGAAGAATAAAAACTTAACTTAGAACATACTATCAATGCAGTAATTAATTATTTACTAGTACAACAGAAATAATTTTCTGAAATGTTCCAAGACCTTGGACCTGAAGAAAACATTTTGATCTAGCCTCGTCAGAAGTAGGTATACTGTATGAATGAACACAGGCAATGGTATTGTATATTAGGACTGTACTTGGATAGATGCAACATATTTTGATTACTGATGAGGATCATGGTTGAAATCAGTAGTTCTTTCTTCTTAGAACCACGTGTTTCAGCTTTTAAGAGAAGTAAGAATAGGACTATTTTTGATCTAAAAACAAGATTTTGTAAAGCTTGATTACTTTACACTTTTAGGGAAAAAATTGGACAAAAAATCTTACAGCATTACAGAAATAGCTGAATATGTTATAATTCAACGCTGTTTGTATTTCCTTTGGATTCAGATCATATTAGTATTATTAGTGTCTCTCAATGTTAGTACCATTTTTGTATTAAATTTCTTAGTTCTTTGTTGTTTTGTGCATTTTGGTTTAATCTGTAATGTTGATAACAAACTCTTAGGTTTTGGTTAGTTAGATCCTTTGTGTTTCATCTGTTCCTCAGTTTGATTCTCCTCCAGCTGCTCTACTTTCTGCTGACTGTACTCACCTTGGTTCACATTACTCATCACATGCCCACAGCATTTAAGTTCCTTGGTTTCTTCTTTTCTCCTGTGCCTCTATGCTGTCTGAGGGATCAACAGTAGTGGCAATGCAGAATGGTATTTTGTGCCATTTGTAGTAACTTTTTTTGTTGTTGTTAGATAAAATTAGCATAAAATAGATCAGAAAAATAATTTATTGTCCCATAATGGGGACATTTCTGTGCGCTGTATGTGTTTATCTGAGAAATTTATTTTCAGTAGTAGTTTCAGGTGTAGATTTCAAATTTACCTTGTAATTTTTTCCAGTGGCTGCTCATGTACACAAATAGCAAGCGGTCTTCTGGAGCAGATGATATTTACAGTGTACTGCCATCTCTGTGATTACTTATAGCTAGTCTAACTGAGCTGAGAATGAATACTGTTCTTTTTTGTAAAGAGGCTTGAACTAAGTAATTATAAACAAATTTAAGAGATAAAATAGCCATCACTTAGGACCATTAAAAGAACATAATAACAATAAAAAAGATTTTTGCTGTCATTTTGTGCTCTTTTACTGTTCTGTGATTTGAGGCACATCTATGAGGCTAACCCAGCTCTGTCACTGGAAGCAGCTAGTTAAGGTTTTAGCATGAGATACAACAAATACTGATCTTTTGACAAACTCAGCAACAGAACATTTGGACATATTTCAAACATGTTTTTTATAGGAACTCATGAAAAATAATGCACTCTTCCATCCATCTCACTATGCAAGGAAAGTAGATTTTTACAAGGTGCAACATTTTCTAAAATGTTTTCTACCAGTAATTTGTTTCACCATATTATAATATTCGAACATGTTTGTTTGTCCTTGACTTGACCCAGAATGGAATTATCGATATTATCTGATGGTAAGAAGCAACTGTTAAGAAAATACACATTAAATATTAACGTGTTAGCAATGGAGGATTGTCTCTTTCCCTGATGCTGCATAGATATATCTTTACTTTCTGGTGCAGTGGCATTCTGATCAAAGGTTCAGCTCAGCATAAGATTAGTTCAGTTCACTCAAATGCATTCTAATGCAATCAGAAAAATAAAACTGTTGTAAATGTTCAACAATGTTACTGAGCAGCTAGCTTGGTTAGAAAAATAAAAAAAAAAGTAATAGTTTATGAACTTTACCTTGTGAATAAACATTTTTACAGCATGTATAATAGGCACTCAGCATTGGTTTTGCACATCATTTGGTAAAATTTTTAGTGCTTATGACTTATGAAATCTCACTTACTGTTGTTTATTAGCAGCTGTGCTTCTCTGTTCAAAACTATGATCTCTTACTTTAATCAAAATTAATCAAACATGCAAATAATTTCACTTATAGCAATAGACTTACCATCTGCATGTATTTAGGAAAAATATTAGGAGTCAGTGCAGTTGTCTCAGCTTGGGGTCTCCTTGAGCCATATTCCCTTTGAAATAAAATACTAATTAAGGTGGTGAAAATGGCCCACTGTGTATCATTTGATCCCACTGTTACTGTAGATTGTCCTCACTGTGGTGGTCCTTTATGAAGAGACTAAAAGGAGAAGACAGAAAAATAGAAAGGATTAGCAAATGATGTACTAAACTCTACCGCATCACTTCTGGCTATAAAATATGTAATGCAAACATGGTAGATGGCACATTTAGCTTTATGTCTTGAGATGTGGAGAATCCTTTAGAATAAATGCACTAAAAATCACAGTTTGAACATAATGCTAAGTGACAACTCTGCCAGAAAAAAAAAAACACTTTTACAATATCAGATTCAGTCTTTACTTTAAGAGAAAAAAACTGTCCTTTCAAGTATCCGTGATTTTAATTTCTCTAAGTTAAATTATTAAAGTAAAACAACATATAAATCTATAAATACTTCTATTGTTGTTAGAAAAAAAGGTAAATGGATTGTGGCATAGCACATTATGTACGTTGTTTTTTTGCACATGCAGTCTATGGGACACCACCACTGTCAAAGTTAGTACACAGAGCAGACATCATACACAGCATGCCCAATTCTTACTGGCAAATCCATTTATATACCTTCAATTTCCTGCTTTGCTATTCAGTTACATGCAACCAAGCTCTGAAATATGTCCCTGTTTCAAATGCTACAAAAAGCTTAAAACATTGTCTTAGAACAAACAACCTAAAGATGCTCCACAGTTACATTAATCATTACTATTTTCCTAACTTCTTTTATGTTTCCATTCCTTAATGGTTTATCAGACATCTTGATGTTTTAGTGGACATTGTTCTGCCACCAATTAGGGAGTGACCCCATTAATAACTAATAATTTTGTTCTACCCAGATTCAAGGCAGAAACATTTTTCCCTCCTAATTAACTGAAGATGTCTTTCAGCATAGAGCTATCAGGTTCTCATGCATGAGTGCTCTCTCCGGGTACTCCAGCTACATCCTACAGGCCACAAACATGACTGTTAGGTTAATTGGTTTCTCCAAATTACCCTCACGTGTGATGCATGACTATTTGTCCTGTATCTCTCTGTTGCCCGACTGGCAACCTGTACAGTGTATACCCACCTCTCGCTCAATGACTGCTGGAGACAGGCACCGTCTCCAGCAAGCCTTCAAGGACAAGAGAGTATTGGCAACAGATGCTTTTGTCTTTCTGTATTGTGCCAGTCATGGCGAGAACTCTCTTGTAAAAGAGGCCTTTTGATGTCAATGGGATAAACCTGGTTAAATAAAGGTTATTATTATTATTATTATTATTATTATTATTATTATTATTACTATTGTTATACTAATATGAATGGTAATAATAAAAATCATCATCATCATATTGTTGTTATTATTATGGATGGATTAATTGGAAATAGTGAAATAATAATTTTGTTTGTAGTTACATGTAGAAATGATTTGTTTTACAAATACCAATTAGATCTGAACTTTAATTGGTATTTGTACAATGCAAGGTGCTATAAATTATTTATTGAGATTATTTAACAACATTCAATTTCTAATTACAAAAGAGATGAGTGCTGAATAATGTGCAAACAACATCTGGATCTGAATTTAACTTGAGGTGACAAATCTTTTTTTCTTAGTTGCCAAGGTGTGATGTCTTTCTTAGCGCTTCAATTTTCTTTTTAGTTCAACCTCTCTCCAAAATGCTTTCCCCTCTCTCTAAAAATCTCATTCAATCAGAAAACTTCTCTCCACCATTTAATATGTCCTCTTCCTTCCTCTCAATGCTCTCTGCAAAAAGAATTCTCTTGTGCTCTTAGCATCTTGGAAAAAAGAAAACCACAGTCAGCTTCGCTCTCTTTGTCACACCCATTGAAACATCGCTCATCTATCTGCCCAGAAAATAAGCTGTCAGAATGGAGAAAGGCACTTGTCTAAGGATCATATTTATGTAAGAGTTGTGTCTGCTTCCAATTTCACGTAGGTGCAACATCTTTCACCTTCACACTCCACTCCAGGAAATTCATGTATTTTCTTCATGTGATTGCAAATTACTATTGCACTCAACATCCCTCACTCATATTTCAGCTGCAGCTAATGGATCAAGTCTGTCCCCACGAGAGCCGCATTTCCCATATAGATCAATGACTATGTATGCATTGCTGATCACAGATTACTATGAATTTTTAATGCTGTAATTTTTTTTGTATAAAACATATACATCAAATATAATATTTACAAAACAATAATTAATCACAGTGTTTCACCTTTAGATGTAGAGAAGAAGGCAAATAGGAAAAGGGACGAGGTTTAAATAGTCTTGTGCAAATCACATTATAGATTAATCATACACAGACTGACAATAAAAAGCCTTTGTTAATGTAAATTATGATGGTTTTCTGGATACAGTAAATGAAAACAAGACATTTAAGATAAGAATATTACACCAAAGAGAAATGTGGACCTAATGAAAAGTATGTTTAATACCCAGTTAAAGGTTGTTATGTTCAACATGTTTTGTTTTTTTTAATTTGACAAATGGGCCTTATCGTACTGTATGCAACCAGTCACACAAAAATAAAAACACACCAACTAGGAACAGGCCTCCCTGTCATGTTGACTTATTTACAGATTCTGAATGTCATGGAGTTGTCAGTGAGCCTTGAACTTTAGTGGAATTAAACCTTGCCTAACTACTACAAATTAGACAATGTTTTATTTCAGCCTAAAGATAGCCCAACATAAATTATTATTTCGTTTCACATTCGAAATGTGTGGCTAGTGGCCACACTAGCTGTGTGGCCACTAGCCACACAGCTAGTGGCTAGTGTGGTATGTACCACTGCTCAGACCCGACTGTCTCATTACAGCCACAGCACATGTGGCGGTGGCATGCTATGTATAGTAAAAGTGTTCAAAAAACAAAAGTTCTGATCTCACCCCATCAACAACTGAAAAGCATTCCTGCAGACATGAATTTCTCCGATTTTATAAGTAGTCCTGAGAGTGTTTTTTTTTTTTTGGGGGGGGGGGTTCCGGTTAAAGGGGATGTTATCATCTCACACTCAACTATTATATTTTGCAAAAAAAAAAAAAAACACTGTTTTCTCAGAAATGTATGTATTTTTCTTCTTTTTCTCTGACTTGTTCCTACTTTTCTCATGGCCTGTCGCAAATAAATGTAGGAGAAAATGTTTCAGTCATTCAAAACTCCTATGAGTTGTATTTACGTAGAGAAAAGTACTAAAACATAACCATTTACCAAAGATGTCTGGTGTAGTTGAGATTGAAAAAATATAGGTCACCAAGTTTATGTCCAAATATCTCTTTTATTTATTTTTTTATGGCCCAATAATGGAAGAAAAAGTATGAGAAAAATTTTTTTTCCTGCCAATCCAGTTGCAGTGCAGCTTCTCTGCAGGAGTGTAATGAGAAAACACATCACATAGCTCTTACAACAAAATGTGCATACTCCGTGTATAAACCATGCATGCAAAACTCAGAGCACGCATGAATGTGAGACTAAATGACTGGGTCATATGTGAACAACTGTTTGCTATCACACTTTGATGTGCTGTTTTGTCACTTTCCACCCCCTGTGCAGCCATGCCTACACCCCTCTTTTTTGCTTGTCATAAATGTAAGCTATCTCTATCAAAGTAGCTCAGCATGTCCCTGCTCTGTGTGTCCACAGGGAAAGTAAAAGCTTCAGATGGTGTGAATAGTGCAGTCATAGTAGGGTGGGCCTGCAGTCACAGGATGTGATGTCTGTTAGTCTGGTGCTGAAAGCCTTGTGTTGCTTGTTGTGTTGCCGGACATAAAATGTCCCTGAACACAACAAGCTTTATAGATTGCTTTGCTCTTTCAATTGGGAATAATTTCAAGATTTTTTTTCATGCATTAGTATATATAATGTTTTATTTGGTAGTGTATTAACACTTCTACTTTTTTGGTCTTGAGGGGTCACCACAGTGAATAATCCGTCTCCATTTATTCATATCCTCTGCATCTTTTACCTTCACACCAACTAACTTCATGCTTCATGTTGTGTTTTACCACATTCTTAAATCTTCTTTTTGGTATTCCTCTTGTGTCATCTCAGTCTGTCCTATTCAAACATCTAACAAGTGCTGTCCCTCTGATGCACAGATTCCTGATCTTATCCATCCTCATCACTACTAAACAGAACCTCAACATCTTGACTTTTGGAGCCTCCACTCCTACCGCTTGTCTTTTCATCATTGGCATGATCCCCAAACCACACAACATGATCTGTCTCATTACTGTCTGGTACACTTTTCCTCTCATTCTTTCTGGTAACCGTAACCCTAACCCTATCACATGTCACACGTAACACTTTCCTCCACTCATTCCAATCTGCTTGCACACTTTTTTACATTCTTCATTGCTTTGGACTGTTGACCCTAACTATTTGAAATACTACCATCTAGTGTTGTGTCTTTCATGAATGGTCCATTCAAATGAATGAATGATTTGAGTGAGCTAAATTAAACAAACCGTCTCATTAACTGATTTGTCCAGTTCTCAGTTCAGATGAGGTCAGCACAGCGGTTGAGTAACTTCGGCATTCTGCGACTCATAAAATTTATGATAAAGATTCACCCAGTGAGAGACACAGTGCCACCCAATTTTTGCATTTTTTTTTTATTAAATAAAAAAATGTCAGAAAATTTTTTTTTTTTTTACCCTGTTAGCAATCACTGGAATTACTTTATTGTCATTGCGACAGTCAACTGCTTCTTAAATGTTTTGATATGATTTCTGCATGCCTCAGCATATATGTTTGACTATCCATCTTTTGTGATTATTTCTAACTCTTTGAGGTTCACAGGCTGACTACCCATCACTCTAAATTTCAGCTTCCTTAATAGATTTCTCAATCAGATTCAAGTTGGAACACTGGCCGGGCCACGCAAACATGCTAACATTACTCTCCGTTAAAAGCAGATTAAAAGATGACCTTGAATATGAATCTGCCAAGGGCATAATTTTTTTAGGTTACATTTTGTTAAGTTGTGCCTCATATGACATTTCATAAGCAGCGCATATACATGTTTTAATAATGTAAAACTCATAAGATGGTCTTCTCTTCCCTCTTAAAAAGCCAGCACAGAAGATTTGTACATCTAATATAGAAATAATTGTTGAGGCTTTCTTTTTAAATTATGGAAAATAAAATTTATAGGATTTGTAGAAGGGTTGCCTAACATTAGTCTAGGTCATTTTCTCTTTCACTTTTGTCCTTTTCACACTTTCTAATGCAAAAGTAATTTAAGTTGTTTCACTGTGCAGAACACAGAGGAATTAGTTAATGACTTTCTCCCAGTTGCAATTAGTTTTATACCACTATAAAAGTCACAGCAGCATTCTTACCTCACAGTTGCACTCTCACTGAAAAAACTCCCTTGATATTAAATGTACCTGCTGCGTAAATAGTTGTCTTAAGCTCTTTGGCTACTCCCTTCTTTGTTTCAGCTTAACACTACTGTGATATGTACATAAGCACTGTGGGATGGAGACAAGCTGAAACAGAGAGACAGACAGAGGCCAGGGGACAGAGATTAGAAACAGGACAGCAAAGACAGATGCAGTTGGGGAGGGTTAATCCTGTCTGTGAGTGAGTGATCATGTCCATCCACCCAGCTGTGGCGCCATGAGGGGGCCATGGGGCTTGCTGGCAGTCTGATGAGGCGTCACCGCCGTCTGCTGCTGGAGAGATCTCTCACTCGACAGTTCCTGTCAGCGGGACAGCCAGCCAGGTAGGAGGGAAGATAGAGTGAAAGCAGTGAGACTAGCAAGAAGATAGAATTGGGGAAAACGAGTTTTTGTCTGTATCATACATATCATTATAAAGTCTTTATCTTCCAGTTTATGATCTCTGTGGACTTGTGATGCTTTGCTCTTTGACTGTGAACAGCAATGTGACGACTTAACAGGTTTCCCTGATGAGATAATTAAGGTTGGCTCGATTAATTTCAGTGTGAGGTTATCTGCAAGGTCTTTTCATAAGCAATAATGAGACTCTCAGCAGAACGTCACACAAGATGCCACCTTCTACCTGCCCAGCAGAGGGAGAAAATGAGCTGATTTCCAGTTTAAATTATTTGATCGTGAAAATTTGAAAAGAAAAAAAGTTCAATATAAAATAGAAAATTAATTATACTGTGGATTTATAATGAATTATCCGTGTTCAATGGATAAGATTTTGTTTAATCTCAAACTTCCCTTTATTCCGTGTGTCGTCCTGTTAAAGCAACTGCTGTCACATCTTTTAAAGAAATAACACAAATTCATGGATTGAATAAGTCAGAGATCATGGGATACTGATGTAACGTTTTAGTTACCGCATGGATAATTAAATATTGAGATCAACAAAGAAAAAACTTTGTTCTTTTCAAATAAAGCAGATGCTGAACAACTTTAAATGAACTTTGAATCAGAACCAAATTAAAACAGTAGATTTAGCATGACCTCTTTATACAATTCCAGACACTCGAAGCCCTTATTATTTTGTATGCCCAGAGGATAACAAGCATTTCACAATAGGTTTGACTTCTAAGAAAAGTAATCATATTCCAGATTTCAGATGACTAAATTCTGAGTTGTTTGTCCTTGCCCTCTGCTTTACCCTCAAATCTTCAGAGGAAAAGTAAAGAGGAATAAAACATCAATCTTAGCAAAAAGATCCCCATTTAAGATGGCAGAAGAACTGGGAAAAAAGAAACAAAAATGGTAGTGGATTAGTGGGAAAGCGATCATCCTCCAGTTGTACGATTATAGATCTGGTCTGTTGTCCCTCAACATATCAGTGTAAAAGTGCTGCAAACCTAGAATGAAGTCATGATTATCTTTCTGTACAATATGAATAAGTTAAAAATGTGCTGTATAGATTTGGAACCTTTTACAATTTTGGCTCGTATTCACAAATATTCTCAGAGTCCTCTCAGAGCGCTCCAATTTTAGCCTAGAAATTTCTGCCAAAGACTCCTTGCTTAAGAGTGAATCATTCAGCTGCTGAGAGCGGCTCTGACTGAGGAGATGGCATAAATTTCTACCATAGTGAGGAAGACTGGTTGACTGTTTCTGGGTGTGACGCTGTTCTCTAGGGACTGTGATTGATCCTTCTACTTCTGTTTGATGGCGGATGGAAAATAACTTATTGGAGAATTACAGCCACCAACATTGGAGACGTGTGTACTAAATGTCACCCCCCCCTCCACCCCACTCAATCAATACAGTAATGCTATGGGTAATCATCTTTACCTTTCAATGCATGTAATGAATTAGAACATAGAGGTCACTGAATTGTCTGTTTATCTCCAGTCTTGGATAAGTGGAAGACAATGGATGGATGCTTCAATGTAGGTCAGTGAGTGACCTCACTTAAAGAGTGTGAAACGACAAACTGGCGCCTGCCTGTTAGGCAGATAATTTTTAATCTATTGTTTTCTTTTCTTTGGGGGCTTCAGGAGGGTTGTATTATACCTCTAATCTGTTGATTTTTTTTGTTTTGTTACCAACATACAGGGAATTTAAGATGACAGTTGCTGCAAAACTCAAATTAAATCAATTGCCAAAAGTCCCATATTGATAGATTAACTTATACTCTAATAACCACAAAAAAGAAAAATCCTTGACTATTTCAGGGTTGGACTCCACAGGAAAAAAAAAATGTGTAGCTTCTGAAAAGTGTGGAGAATTTATATGTTCTCCATGCTAAGTTCTTGATGTATAAGGTTGAAGAAGAGTCAGTGAGTTGAATTCATGAATTCCATTTATTAATACCAAAATATAGCTGGTCCGTTTCTCATGCTACCTTTAGGAGTTAGCAGGACAAAATGGCATCAAACAAAAGTTTTTCATTCTCTTTGTTAGCCTCTATCTAAGCTACTCCCTAAAGAGGATGTTCCCTGGTGTGTCATGTTCTTTAACCCTAGCTTTGAGGTCGTTAAGATGATAGTTGCCATTTCCTGTCATTTCCTTTAGCTTTGCAACTAGTGATAAGAGATAGAAGAAAAACATAGAATTATTTAATCTCAACAAAAGCATTACTAGTGCTGCTGAGTAAAATGAAGTAAAGTCTTATGTATGAAAATCTATTGGAATCAATCACATTTTACAATTCACAGCGAATTTCCCTGGCTCGCTCAGAGAGAGAGATTTGTCCTGAAAAGGTGTTTTTTTTTGTTTTGTTTTGTTTTTACAGATTTAACTCTTTTGCATCTAATCAATAATTTCTTATGAAGATTTTGCCCAGTAAACTAATTACTGGTTTGTAAGCACTGTTAAAAATAAGAAATGGAAATTTAGATGAGCAGGTGTTTTTTATGTTTGTCATAAAAGGCATTTCTAAGAGTGTAAATAATGTGTATTGAGCATTCAGTGTAATAATGTACTGAGTACAAGATTTGGAGGCAGAAGCAATTAACAATTCATAAAATATTTTATTACTAATGTAAGACAAAACATTGACTTATTTTCAAGCATTTAATTATATAATCTGAATGTAGAGGATTGAAAATGTATTCAGAAAAGTGATGAACCTTTTTATTCCATCTTTGGACTTACAAACGACGCATTTCTTCATAACTGAACAACTGATTGAACATTAAATATAAAACAAATACATGTGTATGTTGTGTATTTAGATCTCTCTTTTTGGCTATATTAATTCTGGTTGATGGAAACTGGGCTTTAACTTTTGAAAAGTAATGTTTGAGTATTAAGAAGCAATACGAGTTTTAGTCTGCAGTGTCTCCTCTATTCAGTAATTCCCTCTCTCCTGTCCAATCATTTAGCTGTTTCTCCAAAATCCTTGAGAAATTTCCATTTCTGTCTGTGTCAGAACATCTTTCTGCTAGGCTTTCCTAACATATCCTGAAAATGTACACATAAATGCCATCAATGCCCACACGCAGCCAGATTGCCCCTGTCAAGCAAACACAGCCAGCCCAGACAGTCCCGCTTACGCGATATGAAGCGGACTTGAAAAGTGAAACGATCCAGAGAAATTGTAACCCATCAGAGAGACTGCTTCATGAAATCTTAAAAGCAGATGTGTTTTACCCTTTTTGAGGATAAGTTTCAACTTTGGAGTCCACTGAAAACATTTGTTCTTTTAGCATTCATACTCTCTTATGCAGAAAAAGCAGGATAAGGTCGAGGGCTTTTCTTTGTCTGTGGGTACAATTGCATATCATTGTACTGGGTTTTGCTGTTGCTTTTTATGCTAAGTACCACTTAAGGATATGCATCAATGCCAACTATTTGATGCAATAAACTGTTGTGTTTCATATTTCTGGATGAAGTACATTGAATGTTTCAGCTTAATATAAATGTGTGGTTAGTGAGATATTTGTGTTCTTTCGTTCCATGACAGTGAAAAAGGACCATTCTACGGAAGTGCCTCTTTCGCTCATTAATTACATGTGATAGCACAGTTCTCCACAGGATCAATCTCTGTGTCTAATACATTCATTGACCTAAGACCTTCTCTAACCAACTCTCCTTTTGTGTTCCCACTGACTCTCTTGAACAGAGAGAATGTCTGCCTGTCAGAAACTCTGTGCCTACCTTTCCACTGGGAAATGAGATCACATTGGCATGAACCAATAGGCAGCAATAAAGAGGGTGGATTTCAGATGGCTGGCCATTGTGTCTCCAATGACACACGGAGACATCTACCTCATTAGTTCTTCTTTTCACCTTTTCACTATTTTCGCTCTTTTTTAATGGATGTTTCTTCCCATTTTACTCACTTTCATCGTTCTATCATCTGGTAGTTTCGTTTTCATGTTTATAATATAAAAATCAGAAATGCATTTGAAAAATATCCCAATTAGCTTCCATACTGTCTTTAATTATAGCCTGCCCTTTGGCCTGTCTTTCCAAAAGATGAATTGGACCAGAGCGGAAATGTATCATCCTTTCAGCTTTGGCCCATTAGAGCTCTTTTCACACTTTTATCAGATTTACATTAAGTCCTGATTATTCATTGATACAACTGTGTTTGTAATATGATGGGAAATCCCACCTAGAGAAAAGTCATTTCAACTCTGAAGGAATACAAAAATGCAAATATCTAAAAAATAAGTAGTGGAGTTTTAATGCGAAACTTTTTTGCTTGCTCGTAAGATCCACCCTTTCCCTTTGTATCCCTCACATTCTCTCCTCATGCACAGCTGACATAGCCAAGTGGACATGTTGAGTTATTGTGCTGGAGGCAGTAGTACTCTGCTGTGCTTCACAGATGATCATTTCCCAATTCCACAGCCGAAGAGCGCAGGCCTACAGTAATTGCTGCAATGCATCCAACAGCCAGTCCTTATCTGATGCTGTGACACGAATAGGCCCCATTTTATTGGTCTCACACCCTATGTAATTACAGTAGAGCTTGCATCATTTCCTGCAGAGGAGATGACCATGATGTTGTCACCCTAGGGTGCTTGATGCTGATTGGATGCACAGTGTGGCCCTGAGCAAATAAATCACTTTTGCTCTGTTCAGAGTAGAAACATAAGCCCTTTGGGTGACCAACCACTCTCATCACTGAGACAAAAATACATACACACACCGTGCTTAGCACAAACAATTACTGCCTTGATTCCCTAAGCACTAATCAGAGCCAACACAAGACACATGCAGCATACTGGTGAGATCATAATTAAAACCTCTCTCTTGGCGTATTATGTGGTATATCCCAGAAGGAAGATTTTGTGACTGTAAATATACATCACAGTAAACCACCACCACAACAATAAGTGCTGCTATTAGTGGGCAGTGTTTTTAATTATTACTTTCCACAGATACAAATGATTTTAGATAAATAATATTAAAAAAATACAACAACAAAAACCACTAATGAAATGCATCGCAATAAATTCAATGCCAAAGACTACATTTTGCATTTGAAGATGAAATTGTCAATAAAAAAATGGCTGGTAGAAGATTAAACAGTGAATTCTGAGATGGATGGACAGATGGATGGACGCATGGATGGACGCATGGATGGACGGACGGATAGCCATTTATTTTATTTTGCTAAAGATTCTGAGAAATCTAGCAAAATATGTTACATTTTGCTTATATGAATTTGAACTTTCTCTTACCTTTCTAAAGCATGTGGAGAACTAAATAACACTAAATTATTTCACTGCGTTGCCAAATCTGCTATGTACCTCCATCTGTAATTGCTTAACAGAATACGACATTTTACATAGCAAATCAGAAACTTTGTTAGCATACATGTAGGAAATGCTTATGTTTTTCCACAGGAATAATATTATCAGCTATCTGTAAGAGGAAGCAGAAGAATGAGCCTACTTGTTCTTGAAGATGAGGATATAAAATACAGACAGGTTGCTGACTCCCCACAGCACTGGTGGACATAGTGGTGATAGTGGCAAACCTGGCGTCTGTCTTCTCTGACTACAATTGCAATACACATTGGTATCTGCATATCTAAAAAGTATTTTAAGTAAAATTATGGTCATACGTCACATTTTTATCGCACTAAAAAGCTTGTTTCACTGTAGTGCATTTCTCCCAGCTACATTATATTTAATAAAAGACACCTTTTCTTGATTAGCTTTATTCTTATCAGACAATAAATAAACAAGTAATAGCCATATCATTTCAGTACATTGTAAAGAGATGTTCAAAGGAATTGGATTGTTGTGAACATCACATTACATCAACAATGTTTTCCCTGACATTTCATATTTAAATTGGAAATTTTCAGAAGAAAGTAAGTGCTTTTATAACAAAAAAAATGAATTAAATCAAGACTGTTTTTCCGGATTTGTAATAATAAATACTTATTTTTAAATATTAGAAAGAAGGAAAACACTTACTGGGTTTACACCAAAATCCAGTGTTTGTTGTTTGGGTGTCGGAGGACCACCTGCAGCTCGTCTCTGCTCTCTGCGTGGCTGATAAAACTTTCTCTGGCTGTGCTGCGACTGAAAATGTTTCTTTAAATTTGACGCTGTGTTTTTGAAGCTAGAAGAGGCTTTGTCACCATCACAGTGTACTCTAACTCAAAATATTAATGGTATTTCCCACTAGAAGACATGCATATCTTTTCTCCCTCAGTTGTTTTATTCCTTTGTGTACTCACTGATTGTATTTCACATGAATTGGCCTCAAATGAAAATGGGGCATATAAACACGCCATTCACAGCAACACAAGAAGGAAGCAAATATTTCTTTTTCACAAAGGAAAATTACAAAAATGACAACACACACTGACCTGGATGTGTAACTTTAACCTGATTACTGGTTTGGAAATGTTAGCACTTGAGATTATTCATAACAGCAAAACGTGGTCATACTGGAGTAGCAAGTTATTAATAAAAAGGTCACCAATACCACTGGCTGCGACAGAAAAACACCAAGACCTCTCGGGATATTTAGTCGTTGGGTGGGAAAGATGGAGAAAAAGGAGAGTCAGAGGCTCTGTCTTCTATGCCTTTTTAAGAAGTCGTAATCTGTTAGAGGGGCACATTTTTATATCTTGTTAAATTAAGAAAGTTCATCAATTTAACTAGAATGTTTTGCATCTTGTTACAACGAGAAACGTTCTTGTTTTGATGAGTTTTACATATTTTTAAAATGTAAAAGTTTCTTCTTGTTATGAGATACTGCTCCTGAATTTATTTCCAAGCTCTGGCATTTAATCACTTTTGTAGACTCTTAGCCATCTTATGTGGTGTTGTCTGGTGGAGAATAACCTTGTCTAGAGGAAGCAGTTAGAAAAACTCATCAGAAAGGCTTGCTTTGTGGAAGGATGCCCCCTCAATCCAGTGCAGGGGGTGGGAGACAGAAGGACCCTGGCTAAACTCACTGTTGGACAGTGTCTCTAACCCAATGCATGTATCTTTTGTTGATCTGAAGAACTCCTTCAGTGACAGATTTTTCCATACTAGGTGCACAAAGAAGCATTACTGCAGCTCCTTCTTTCATTATAAAGATTACTGCTCTAAGTAATATTAATCTAAGTGTGCTATTTTTAACATTAGCACAACTTTATTACTATTTTGTCATTGCTGTATAGTTTCTTATTCCTGTTTTCATGTTTTGTTTTACCTTTGTGTGAATATGAATGCTACCAATCACCTTAACTTGCTGCTGTGATGCATGTTTGTTATCCATTGTGAGATGATAAAGGATGGTTCTATTCTATTCTAAATCTTCCTTTGGTATGAATAATTTTGGGCTTAAGTGTATTTCTCCCAGCTTTATGGATTCAAACACTAAAGAAAGATGGTCACAAATAGATATTGTAGTGGATTGTGTGTATCTTCTTTCATGCATTACAATGTTGTTTGGGAGCAAATGTGTGCTTTTCTAATTAGATGTGCCTACATGTAGAAAACCACAATAAATGAAATTTATATCCTCAGAACAAGACTTATTTTTGAGTTAATGTTCAAACTCAAAACTTTCAAAGCTATGTTTGAAAGTTTTGGGTGGAGAAACTAGGCATGCTTCACTTGTAACTGGCACTGCTAATAAAGTAAATCCAAACCTCGCTTGACAGGACTCTGTCATTATCCTCCCCTCAGCAGACAAGCTGGTTATAGCAGAGAAAGTCTGTAGATTACAATTATTAGTCAGCACTTAGTCCTTATTTCTCAAGGATCTCTGTGCACTGCACCTCACAACCAAAATATACACACTTCAGAAAAGTTATGTTTTGTTTTGACTGCACACTGATCTTTATATTTGGGCATGATTTTTGTATTAAAAAGAATGCAAAGGAAACTCATCATAGAAATAAGTAGGGGAAAAATATGACTATGAGTAGGAAATTGACAAACTGTCAACTAGGCAGCTATCTATTGCTGCCTATGACAATAATGTGTAAAAAGGCTGAAAATTATTATTATTATATTACTGTTACAATAGTATAATCTCAAAATGAAATTTTCAACAAAGTCACTTGTGTAACAAAAGAAACCCAACAATTTCTATAGAGTAAATGTATCTGAAAAAATATTTTATTTATATTTTATTCAAACTAACACTTTGCCTAGATGTGGCCAAGTTATACAATTTACACTGCATTTATTTTTTTTACTAACTGGAGGTAAGATAGTTACTTGATTGAGGCATCTGGTGCCATTTTATAGCACAAATTATGCAATTATACAATACCACCCCTTTTAAAAAATTGGGAAAACCTGAGAAAGGTGTGAAATCAAGTGAAGAAAGGACAGAGGTAGACCAGGAGACTAAATTAGACATCAGGTTGTGCAGTTATCATTGAGGGTTAAAAGAGAAAATTAAACAGTTCTTCCTGAGCTCAGGCACCACACTTGCCACCACCAGTAGCACCTGAAATGTGGGTAATCTGTATTCCTCTCAAACCTACCATGAAGAGGGAGGAACACAACCATAAGAAAATGGAAAGAAGCAGACTGCCTAAGAAGGAGCCGATAAATCAAATGTGAAGCAGAATTGGAAGAGAAGGAATAAAAGAAACTTTGAAAATAAAGATAAAGGCAAAGTTAAGAAGGATGAAATTAAGAATAAGCTACTGAGATGTAAGTTTGAAAATTAGAAATAAGATGGAAAAGGGATTCATACCTAAGGATATAAAGCGAATGTAAAAAGAAAAAAATGAATAAATATAAAAGTCAGTAGTTAAAATCAAAAGACATAAGTGTCCATATATGATATAACTTGAGCAGTGTGATCAAGTACATTTATTTAAATGCACATTTATTTATATTGTGCATTTGTTTCATCAATTAGTAATAAAACTGACAGTTATGTTTGAGGTTTAGGTTTGGTAACATTATTTAGACAGTAATAAAGAATGATTCAGTGTAGACAGTTCTTAAAGATAAGTAGTCAAAAACAACTGTGTCTATCACATTGGAAGGATTTTTTATTCTTAGAAGCTTTATAAAATTTTATGTGAATTGAAGACCAGCTACTGGTACCTGGAATGAGACGTCTTGACCGAGGTTTAAATTATTTGGAAACATGCTGGCCACACAGGAATACCAGAAACATTAGCTGCAGTCTCTGGAGGCATCATTAGACTTTGGAGCTTTCCAGATTGGTGTGGAGTGCCCCCCCTTCTGAAGCTTACTTCAAGTGGCCATTTGATGAACTGAGGTTTGTGAAACCTTTGCAGTGGCTTTATTTTTCAACACAGTAGATTGCTTTTTAACATTTCATATACAGTATAGTGTGGTAATATACTGCAACTGAAGAATGTATTATATTAAAAAGTATGGCTTGTGTTTTTAATTATTAATTCTTGTTAAAAGAGTTTAGCTGCTCAACTTTCAGGACCTGGTTATTTTATTAATAATGCCCAGGATGTTTAAAATATTGGACAAATCTGGACAGAGCCCTCACAGTCTTTTTCCATAATTCTGTTCAAATAAGGTATGGCATTGCATGGAAAATTAGATTTGTGTCTCTTGTGAAATTACGTCTATCCATCTGATATTTCAATTTGCATCAGTTGTGTATAACATCATACTCTAAATTCAATCATGCATTTGGCCAGTGAAGCAGTCCTACACATTATCTGAGATGCAGGCTTCCACATCTGTAGCAGTTAATATCCTGACCGTTTTGCTCATTTTTACTATGAAGTGTTCATGTCTATTTTCTCCAAGAAGCAATACTGAAAAAGAAGAGCCCCAATGGGCTACAATGCATTGTTTATATAAGTACCTTTCAACAAAGGGACATCCAGGCATAAACCGGAATGATGGAAAGGTGATATGGACAACAACCTCCACTGACCAAAGCAGAGAAAAAAAAATCTAAATGTAATCATCAGAATGGAGTGAATCTGGGTACCTATTCCGCAGATGTGCAGCTGTGTGCCTGATGTGGTTACCATGAGTTCCCCCCGGTAGCCCAGGAAGAGCTAGGTACAAGCCTTTCTGCAGGGGCTTTTCTCAGAGCAACTGTGCCAACTTGTTGAGCACACTTCAACAAGGTTGAGCGTGCTCAACCTCAACCTTGACTGAGGTTCTCAATGAATCTGAACTGGCCGAGCTGGTGCTCTCTACCTGACCAACCGACTACTAGCACTCACTATTCTTACACCAGGACCGTAGACCATAGACCATAGAGAAGGAAAAGCAGAAAGCAAACGTCAGTCAACTTTGGCCTCCAATTTCTCCTGATTTAACATTATGCACAAATTTCAAAGAAAATATATCCACTCTGAACACTGCAAACATGTTACCCAGTCAAATCTGCAAAATCCCAATCACAAATATTTCAGCTTAGTATATAATAATTGTGCACATATTGAACAGAAGTTATGTTTAACATTAGGTAAGAACTACTACTTGGGAAAAAAATATATTATGCATATTATTTATGTCTTTTGACTATTGATTGTTTATATTTACAAGCAAAAAAAACATGCTTACAGAGACTTTGCAGCTATTTTCACAAGCAGGGTTCACAAAAGGCTGAGATCCCTTATGGAAATGAAACAATTTCAACCCTTTTTTTAACCTATTGTTATGGATAAATACCCTGTCAGCCGTACTCATTGAAAGGAGTACGCCTTCTGCCTCTTGATTGGTCGTCCACCTCCGTAATGATGTTGCTGCATAGATGAACATCCATATCCCATCAGTTTCAATAATGTGGATAGCTTCAAGGACCAAACATTCCTAATATCCCCCATGGAGATGGCAAATAGTCAAAAGTGATGCGTGTTAATTTCTCTAAAGGAAGACAAGTCATCTCAGCATAGAGTGTGAGCTGTCTGGTGAAGAGATGTTATATGTACACATACTGTATATGCAGGCAATAAATGATTCCGTTATCAACTTATTTTGATTAAGTTACTGCTCCTGCCTGTTTTAGGCCATGGGAAAAAACAACAGTATGACACACTTTCTTGTGCTGGTCTCCACTGAGTTGTGCCTGCAGCATTCTGTCACATCTGGTAACATGAGTTAGGCCATGCAGTTGCCAAAAAAATGTGAATTGGTCCCGTATCTTAGTATTTCTGACACATAATATATTTGTTTTATCCATGGGCTATTTTCTGTTTCTTTGATTTTATTTTTGGTGTGTATTTTCTCAGTGGATCATAGTTTTACTTTTTACATTTTTTCATGAAATGTGGCATATAAAATGCATTAAATGCCATACTGTGAAAGTTTTCAGTGAAAGGTATATTAATCAGAGTGTTCAACTTATTATTATAATGACAAATTGCAGGTACTCATCTGTGACACAGCAGTAATTGCACAGTATTTGTGTGATTAGTAAAGTAGGCCTAGTAATATAGAAAAAAACAAATTCTACATTCCAGTCACCCAGTAGCAAAGAATTCAGGATGAGAAGTAAAATCAATCTATGTTGTGGTTTTGCTAAATCGCTTGCACAGCTTTACTGTATATTACAGAACAAAATGTCAGGCCCAACCCAGAACAACAACCAGCCTCCTCGGCACTGGCAAAGCAGCTACATTTCCCTCAGCATATGGCAGAAAGTTCTCTCCACCTGTACTTGATCATAACCTCTTAGGCCTCCAAAACACCTGATTATGTTGGCTCTTACAAAGCCCTGCAAAGTGTATATGAAGAATGCTACAGAGGGAACACTTGAAGTAACGAGTTACTGGAGATGTTCAGGAACAAAGGTTGGGATACATTCACAAACTCCTAGAAGTGCGCTGTAGAGGATTCGTTGGTTACGCCCTGTGCAGAGTTCTCAGCTAACTGGGAATTTCATTGATGGCTATAAAAAGAGGGCAAGAAAATCTGCAAGAACATTCACAGAGAAAACCTCTACATGGAAGAGGACTGATCTGTGAGTTGCTGCAGGGACAGAAGTCTGGGCCTGTTTGACCCAGGCTGATCCACCCGAATAAGGGTGTATGCTGTAGAAAAACCTGAAGCACCTGTTGATCCCAGGTTCCAGTGCATCAAAAAGATTTTTCTTACTGAGCAGATTTGTTGATTTTGATTACTGAGCTTTTGTCTCAAAATACATGTGGATAATGGAAAGCTAAATACTGAAATACTAAATACTTAACCAATTTTTTTAAGGACATTAAATGCGTGAGTACTCTATTTTATACACAAAACTTTGAATGTGGCATGATTTTTTAAAACTATTTATTATTTATTTTATTTTAAACAAAATTAGCTATTGACAGAATGACCACAAGTTATACCAATAACAATACAAAATGTTATGCTACAGATTTTCTTGCTTGGAGAAATACTTATTTCTCATATTTCTTACAAACTATGTCTTTTAAATCAGTTACAGTGTTCGATATATGCTTCTCTGCCGAGGCAAAGGCAGCATAGTCTAGCTGGTGCCTCTGTCATTTGTACCTGTACACTGAGCAGAGTCTTTAAAAGATTGTTTGACAGTGAAAACAACTTTCGATTGTGAAAGACTAAAACTAGTGAGCCAAAAACATGCAGCACTCTGCGGTTTTGCGCTGCCACAATGCCTCAAACCATGCCATATCAAATGCCTTCTCTGTCTAGCTTATGCTGCTCCGGTCAGCCAGATTAACGAGCATAACAGGACCGCCCAGCCGACAATAAAGAGCGGCGATCGGAAAAACTCTTCCCACAAAGCCCAAGCAACCAAAACAAACAGCCCCTGTGGCCCTTATTACAAACTCAACAGTCACGAAACAGAAAAACGTCATCTGAGAGTCTATCTCTTCTAGTGCCTCATAAATTAAATCTCCCTATTTGTCTCTTGCATCCAGCAGAGAGATGTGCAGTGCAGCGGCTCAAGTTCATCATAGAGGACTGGCCCCAGGTGAGGTGGGACCGTAGGCAGAATCTGATTTAGGGGCCCCTCTTCCTACTGAGAACATCAGCACCACTAACACTATTTAAATATACATTTGGTGAAATCTGGTAGAAGAGGCCCAGGTTAATTGGCCGAGCTGAAAAGCAATCACTGATATTTGATCATTATTTGCTGAATTGTATTTGTGTACAAGACAAGCTCAACTACAAAGAATACTGTCAGATTGTAACCATGGTAACACAACTTCCAACAAAAAGATTATTTGCACCTTTACAAAGTAAATTTCCTAAATAAATCCTAGATTTACAGTATAATTTTTTTATTTATCTCTGCTGTAGCCCTTGAATCATTGAAGGAAAGTACTATCATCCTCAATGAACAAATGCTAAAATTTCAGGTCCATAGTCTGTGTTACAGTTCAAGCATTTATAGGGGCTCCTGAAGGTCTGGGGTTCCTAAGCAGCTGCTGAATTTGCTTTGCCTTGGGAGAGCTTGGTCACTTCAAAAAAAGTTTTGTTGTTATGGCTGTCGAACATCATTTGCACAACATCTGCCCCTAGTTCATTATGTCATCTAAATGAATTATTTAAACATTTAATTAACCGTTTTTTCTATATCGTGGTACATTTAATTAATGATTCAATTACATATTTATTCATTTAATTTTGTCCATTTTGGTCCCCAATTCTGAAGGAGATTTAAAAAGTTGATCAAGAGGATCACAATTCACCCAAGCTCTAAAATTAGGCAATAGTTACACATGTGGCATAAAAAAAGAGATTTCTCAAATAATAAAAGGAAAAGTCAATGCAGCTGAAGTCCGTAAAGTGCACAAAGAAGCATGGCACACTCTAGCCGCAACGGGGCAACCCTCCCTGTTGGCCTGATAAAACATGTTTCATATTCAGACCTTCACAGGTGTGGCTAATTAAGATGATCAAGACAGTGAACCCCAGATCCCACCCAGCGGTCCTTGCACTGCTACTACAATGCCAGCGTCAATGCAAAGGGGTGTAGCAAGTTTTACTTCCATATTTTCAGGGAAGTCTGGTTGTACTGTAGATGCCTATTGCTCAAAAAATGACAACTGGCTTAATAGGCTGGAGCGGAGGTAGCAGACAACTACACCCCATATGTTTATAGTGTATGTCAGAAGTGAAATAGCACAAAATCCTCTCTTTGAATCCTCATATAATTTTTTGGGGATATTTTTATGTTAAGGGCATGATCAGAATAAAGCTTATATTGTCTTAAGTATAGACTTTTGTATATCATTACATTATTAAAACTATTTGGACTTTTCTATAAAAGTACTATAAACATATGATTAAACCCACAAACAGACACTCTCACTTGATTTAAAATCCCTTTAATGTCACCCCAAAAATGCTTACATGTCAGCCAAGGATGCCAGTGTCTTGATGACAGTTAAGGTCTTTTTAAGATGTAGCTAAATGGACAAAGGACTGGAAAAAAGAACTGAAGACAACCTTGGTGCCTCAAAAGGATTTAAAGCATAACTTAAGCAGCACTTTTCCATGATACATATTCAACTTGCTGTGCCAGACACTGGAAGGTCAGCAATGTAATGCAAATCAAATCCATTTGATTAAGTGATAATTATTCAGTATGATTACCTTTTTGAAGGCTGAGATCCTGGATGTCTGTTGATCCATACAGGCTTGTGTTTGCACAATAGACATTGGCAATAAAATTAAAGGAACCATTGTTGCCTTTTACTAATTTCATAAAGGTTGAAAGCTGATTTTCTCCAAAAATATAAGAAAATATAGTGAGAAAGATTATTTATAAATGGAAAAGGATTAAAACTGTTAGAAAAATTATCCTCCTGTTCATTTACTCATGAGTTTATTTTACAAGTTATGTTTTCATATTATTCTTTTCATATTATTCTTTTTATATTATTACTCTCATATTATTCTTCTTTTTATATTTTTACTTAACTTTTCTTTCTTTTGTAGTATATTATTAACTTTGTTTAGGATGTTTGCTTGGAAGCTAAAAACGTTAAACATTCATGTGTTATTAGTTCCATATGTAACTGATTAGTTGTGGTCAGCCACATGCCCTTGTAAGGGCATGTCCATAGGAGGTTCCAGAATGTAAAGACGGTTGGTCAATTCTCTGTGTGACTGTGTGAAGAGAAGCCCAACCTCCTTTTTCTATACAATAAAGAGAAATGCAAAGAAAGATCTGGCAAAATTGAGTCCAGACAGTGTTTGACAGCGATTTGTCGCGTCTGTTCTCAATTCTCCTATTCTGCAGAAAAGAAATCAAAAGAAACCTAATCTCTGTCTCTGGCTGATTCTTTGCAGGTTATGACAAAATAAACCTATCAAAAACAATTGTCATTCTTTCCAAGAGCAAATCCAAAATGTTACCATAGTTGGAACACCAAGAGAACTTACAAAGGACCCAAGGGCTACTGTTTATTCTCTACAGCAGTGATCTCAAACTATATTCCTCAAGAGTCAGAGTCCTGCAACTTTTAAATGTTCTCCTTGTCGTTGAATTTTCCCCTACACAGTTGAACTTTATGGTGAACCTGCCTCACTAGCATGTAGTCAAGCTCTACAGTGCTCTGCTAAAAAGTTCATATTGGAGCCAGGTGTGCTGACGCAGAGAGACATCTAAAGGTTGCAGGATTCTGGCCTTTGGGGAATGCAGTTTGAAACTCCTGCTCTGCAGTGCATCCCAACTGCATAGTTAGATAAATGATGGAAATCGTTTGTTAGAATTATTTTCTGCTTCAGCTCTTTCATTAAGGGGTCACTAGAGTAAATCCTCTCTCCGTCAATCCACAGTTGTTCAGTTTCCACCGACACTGGACAGGTCAGCAGCAACAATTGCTTACCCAGAGCTCAACTGATCCATGTTTGTATTGTGTATTTGGTCTGGCTTATGTTTTATAGGATGCCTTTCCTGACACAACCTTTGATATGTAACTAAACTTGTGACTGGCACGAGAAATCACTGGCTTGTAAACTCTTATAGTTGCATTGGATGACTTGTTTGCAATGGTTTCCAAGAAAATATCTCATCTATTTAAAAGTTATGGGTTAGAACAACACATTAAATTAAAACAGATATATCTGACTGCATAGAGATAATTGGCAAAAACCAAACACAGCCAAACAGCTCATTCCAACTATCCTGTACACCTCTCTATATCAAATTACTCTAGAGTTAGGTGTGGGGCCATCAGTCTGACAGCTAAAACTAGAACAAAACTGTGTCATCAGCAAAATAATGAAGCAAATCTATGAGAATATGTCTGAAAGTAAAAGAATAGAATCAACGAATTGTAATGGCTGGTTGAAAGTACAGACCTCAAACAGATCAAGAGATGCGTATACAAATTATTCTCTGCAAACATAAATGAACAAATGCTGTAAACAATAGTAAACCAAACTTACACAGCATTGAGAGGAGCTGGTGAAGTTGTGCAGAAGACAGGAAAAAAGAAAATATTTCACTACAGTTCAACGACATCTGGCAACCCACACTGACATTCATGAAGACACTTAGCACCCGCTGTGGTCTGATATGTGATAAAATATACATAATGACTAACTCACTGAGTCATACATATTCTTATGGGTCTAAAAGGTGTTGCAAGTGGATGATATGCACTAAATGCTATATCTGGTGAAACATCAATATTCAGCATGAAAAGGGGAAGGCTTTTATCAGAGAATTAAGAGGTTCTACAGGACATCTTTCTCAAATTCAATTCAAAGATACATACTGTTCACTTTATCCACAACAGCAATAGGTCACATTTTTTTATAGTAGAAAAGTCTTGATAAACTCCTCAGTGACTTCAGGTTATCACTTTCATAAACCCTAACCCCTAATATATTGTTATACTTTACAAATAGATGATTAGAAACCATCCTCTTTCATTTTTGTGGAAAATATTTTTAATTTTAACCAAAGACGCTTTCTCTTAAAATCCTAACCTCTTCTGGGCAAAATTTATCATTAATATCCAGCCCTTAATTCTTACTTAGTCTTCTTGATTTGGATTAACAGGAATGTTAATATTGGCTTCAGGATGTTAATTAGATAAATCAACAAATTAATCTGCTCTGGAGGGACATGGGTAGTGGATGGTAGTTGTTGTCTATCAGCAAGGATTTTGCTGTGGATTTGGCTAGACAAGAAATTCCCATGGCAACACACTGCAAAAGGCCTGGATGGAGCAGATGGCTACCCTCTTACTCTTCGTTGGTGCTTGCCAGAGAGTCAGTGCAACAGGTGTGACAACATGTCCAAGCTGGATCAAGGCCCAGTCCCAGGTGTTCCCCCTTGATCCTCAGTTTCTGTCTGTGCTTTTTCTTCAAATTCAGCAATTTTTCACAGCCATTCCTTGATATTTTATGCTCTGTCTTTTCAATTCACATTCTCCTCGATTACCGTAAGTCAAAGATCATTTGGCTGCATTTACAAGCCAGGTGAAGGGGAAGTCAACTGCTGCCAAGGATAAAGCTAACATAACTGTCAGCCTGGAGGACTTGTCCATGTGACTGTTTTAGAAAGTGACATGCAGTTGATGGCAGGAAAAATGTCAAATGAATAAGAAATTATGTAACTTATATTTTCCAAGCCAGCATCAACAGCAGTCAAAAAACATATTTCTGACAATTCATACACTTTCAATGTACAGTAATTCATTTTTAGTTTTTGCAAAACTTACTGATTTATTTATCTGTTGTGTAATTCACATCTTAATTCTCATAATAAAATTCAACTGATGCGAAATCTTGAAAGATTTAATGTTATATTGTGTGCAGAACATGTTAAAGCACAGCATAAAATAGCACTGTACAGAGTTAAAAATAAATCTGCTTGAAGGACTGAAAGATGATTTTCCTTGACCCTTGAGCCTGCTTATTTTCAATTTCTGGCATAAGAAAAGAAGAACTTTGATTTTAAAAGGAAAGAATAGAGGTGATTGGATGTTCATGAGCGCCATAAGCCCATGGCTACATAGAGTTTTATAAATTCCTCAACCATTCTTGCCAGGTTTAAATCAGATTGCAGATGCACCCTAAGCTGCTGGCAGCACAGCCCTCTACATGGATTATAGATAGATGTAGAAGATTTATACTCTGATATAATGTTGATGTAGTATTCTAGGAATGCACTATACAGGATGTACAGTACAGACCAAAAGTTTGGACACACCTTTCTAATTCAATGGGTTTTCTTTATTTTCATGACTATTTATAAGGCAAGAAATCCCACTTATTAACCTGACAGGGCACACCTATGAAGTGAAAACCATTTCAGGTGACTACCTCTTGAAGCTCATCAAGAAAATGCAGAGTGTGAGCAAAGCAGTAATCACAGCAAAAGGTTGCTACTTTGAAGAAACTAGAATATAAGGGGTATTTTCAGTTGTTTTACACTTTTTTGTTTAGTGCATATTTCCACATGTGTTATTCATAGTTTTGATGCCTTCAGTGTGAATCTACAATGTCAATAGTCATGAAAATAAAGGAAACTCATTGAATTAAAAGGTGTGTCCAAACTTTTGGTCTGTACTGTATTTGTAACAACTTTTTCTATTTCGTTAGGTAAAATCAAGAAAGAGGGATTTAACTATACAGTAAACCTGTATTTCTAATTCAGCTGAGTCAATGTATGTCCTGCAACTGAATAAAACAGACATTAACCAGTCATAATAAGTGTCCAGAAAAAAAATAAATTGACTGAAAGACATTCCTTGATTTAGGATAAAAACAGGAATTAAGATTTACAAAAAAGTTGTTTGCCTGATGTAAACCCAACAGGGGAGGCAACTCTTCTTATCCTTATAAACAAACTGACTTGCAAGAATTACATAAAAAGCTAGACCACTAAGTGGCACTTCAAAGAGGGATAGCTATAGTTGGCAGCAGTAGTTGGTTTCCTGAACAGAATCTAGAGCAAAATCACTGATGTATGTTGAATTTAATCAACTCTTAACCTATGCTCCAAAGACTTGAGTGATAAGTTTTTTTTAGGTGTCTTTTAGATTTTATGTATTTTATATATACTTTAATCAAAGTGATGAAGCAATAATAGACATTTAAGATGTGAGAAGTAAGGTAACAATAGTAAAAGTAATCAGTATTTACAGTATTTTTTTCAAAAAATAAGTAGTTTCTGTTTTTAAGTGTGCAAAATTCCATCTGCATATCCATTGCTGGAGAAGCTGCTATTGTTGATTAGTATTTCAGTTAATCCACCTAAGTTGCCTGGAAATGAAGCCAACTGGCCTTTACAATGCCGTGCTGCTTGACATGAGATGGTGAGTACCTGACCACCAGGCTTCTTTGAAAGAAATCCATTTGTTTCAGATTAACTTCTGATGCCTACATTTGAAGGTTCTTTGATCATTATTGACAACCCTGTCCTTTACATGATTTCAGTGACTTCTTAGTCAAAGAAATTTGGGTGCTAAGCTGGAAGATATGCTACAAGGAATCTGACCTATACGTTTTTCTTTTTTCTTTTTCTTGTGGTTGAGTTAGCACTGTTCTACTGAAACCCTTCTTATGTTTTCTTTAACAGAAAACATATTTTATGAAAATACATATCCTTATTTGAAATGTTGCAAGGCATGTCACCTGCATGAATCCTCAGAAGATTTATTGTAATTTAAGTATGTCTTTCTTAAAAATTGTGGAAGTCAATTCTCATTTACTTTTTCCATAGCTTTATCTGTCTTTATTTGTAAACCACTGATATGTTGGACAAAATATAGTTATTTGTTTCCTAGACTTTTGAATAGTTGAGGACAGAAAGGATGTGTCTGCAAGGGTTTTGTAACTTTATTAGAAATTGATTAGGGATTATTTATTTCTTTAAATTTTATTTTATGGAAATCAGTAACAGCAGATCTGATCTGATCCTCAAGCAGACTGAAATCTCTCATACTGTATGTCATGTGGTGTTTTTTTTCAGCACTTTTCTCACAAAGGCATTGTGGTCAAATTCAAACAAAACATACAGTACTTTGTTACTTCTCTCAAAGGGCCAAAAAGAGAGAGAAAATTGTTAATGATAATATTTACAACATAAAACAATACAGTAGCTGTAACTACTCTGACAAAAGAAAGTGTCCACTCAATCTATGAGTTAGTGTGAAAAAATGAAAGTTGTCAAGCCTCATATTTTAAAAAAAGTGTATACTTAAGGTGTGCACACCTATTATTATGTATACGCAAAAATATGGCTTGTATTTGTGCCTGATTGGCCAAATAACAGAGGGTTATGTTGCTGCATGCAATAGAACACTACCGATTTAAATTTAGAACTAATAAGTCTAAGAAATCACAGCAAAAACATGACAAATGGTAAAAAGGAGAAAAAGAGCCACTTTTAGTAAACATAGTCAAAAGCCTGAGGTAAAAGGATAGCAAAGAAGGCTTTGATTTATGTTAAAAATTATGCTGAGTTCGAGCAATGCTAAATATTTTGTCAGTAAAACTCCAGATATAAAAGTTTAGGTGTTGTGTTGTGACAGCAGTTGGTATTTAAAATTAACACAGGCAAGTGCATTTTGTGTTCAATAAAGATTGCAGATTCTTTGACAACTAGACATTATTTTTGTTTATCAGTTATTTCCTTAGAAGTTCCAATAAACGGAAAAAATAGAAGTATTTCTAAGGGAAGGCAATACCTGACATAAGAAAAATGTAGAGTCTGGTAGTTCTTACCAGATTTGATCTTTTTTATTGTATCACCTTACTCATATACAGTTTGTGTAGTTCTCAACAGAAATGTTTTTTTATATCACAGTTTACTTTCTCCCAACATATGTTGGCACATGTAAAATATGTTTTGCGTGGGTAACGAAGCAAATTTTGTGAAACATCAAGTTCTGTCACAATTATAAAGTATATTTACTTCCTGCAAAGAGAAACTTGTTACATACATTGCACATCTATTGAGATGACGTGCACGTCGGCATCAGGACCATATGAGTTACATTTGAAGAGTTTAGGCTTGTGATTTTTATCATTGTACTTCTTGCATGATTTCAATATTTCCTTGATGCCTTTATAGAGCAGAAGTGGATTCTTTACTGCTTTTATTTTTGAAGAATATTATAACATTGTTATAATATTGTTATACAATTTATATGTATAACAATGTTAAATAATTAACTTAATTCAGTAGTACATTGCTCTGATGAAGGTCTTTGCCAGTGTTTATCACTATATAAGCTATCCTCAGTGCTTTGAATCGCTGTCTGAAGTTCTTGATCAACTGGAAAGCTCTTCATTTTTAGGTGCAGTAATTGTTGCTGCAATTTCCTGCACAGAAATAGCACAGAAATACTTTTTTGCAAACAAAAAAAGACTGATTTCATTTATAACTGCTTGCAAAACACAGCATTAGTGTCATTTTCTGTGTAGACCCTGGACATCAATTAATATTTAGATTTTTCAGGTCAGGCAGTCTTTGCCACAAAAGATATTCTAATGCCTCATTTTAATGTCCTATATAATTTTCAGATTAGTCTACAATACATTTAAGGTGGAATATTTGGTTACCCTATTTGCTGAACAACCTTTATAACTACACTGAGAAATCAAATTTTCCTCACCAAACGAAATTGTATCGAGCAAAAACAGAGCCACAACCTTCACATGTGAAGATAACATTCCACATATCGTCCACCAAAGAAATAGCCTTCAAACATAATGGAAGCAAAAACAAAGAAGAAATCATGCACCTTTACTGCACGTTAACGCTGCTTGATTCCCATTTCCCAATTATAAAATGACTGCATCAATAAAACCAGCACCGTAAACCCAAAGGGCAGACCTTCATGGTTTGATATTGTGAATTGAATATATTAGCCTGAACACAGTGGTATCTCTGGCCCTGATAGAAGCAGACAAAGATATTACCTTAGATTCATTATGAGCTACTGGAGCCTTCCCTGGGAAAAGGGGACAAGTGCAGTTTGCCTTAATTGAATATTCATAGACCTGACGTCAAAATCCTTGTCCTTGGGCAAGCTAACTCTTTATTGGTCACATGGACATATAAGTAACAATACAGCTCATGTATATCTTTCTACATAGATGTAGTTAGAAGGTATAAATACACATTTTGCACCATCATAAAAGTGTACAAAAACTAATGTTAAAAGAATAGCACATGCTTTGATACAATATACTCTGTAGACTCCTTAGAGCCATTGGACTAAAATGACAAAAAATCTTTTTTTGTTTGTTTGCTTTGTTTTCTTATAAACTTGATACAATTTGATTTCAGGATGTTTTTTTCTCATATCCTTTCACTTCCATTTTGGCAGATTGGATGCAATGGTTCTAACAGCTGATAGTATTTGACATTTATTCAGGGGCGTAGCAGTGTGAAGGTTATCGGAGGAATTTTTTAGGCTTGTGCCATATCTGATGATTTTCTCTCTAGTAATCCTTGCATTTGAGTTGAAAGGTACTGTATGTTCCTTCTTATAGTCAGAAATCAGCGTTCTGTTTCAGTGCACTTGCAAATATCTGCAGATCTTAACAACACCACACATCACCAAGTGACATTACAGTTGCCTCATATTTAATAATCTGTGAAAGGAAGTTAGATTCATTACTGTAAATAAGTAAAAACTATGTTATATTAAGTAGAAAGTATTAGCAAAGCCACTTATTGCCGTTAGGCAACTCTCATGCATTTATACATTTCTTTCAATACCAGTAGCTCATGATATCTTTTTTGTACAGTATTACCTACATTCTAAGGAAAGTATCTGGGTTTTAGGCTCCCAGATGTTCCACTACATCGTTTACCCAGTTGCTACCCTTGTTGGTTCTGAGCAAGTGGCCTTGAATGGAAAACTCTACTTGAAGTTTAGAGGTTAGAGGGATTGGGAATAATTTTACATAGTCAGACTGTCATTCACTACTACCTTGTCCTAACATTGTAGTTTGGGCAGTATAACACCAGGAATATAGCTTGTAGGAAAGGTTTTCTTTATAATGAACATTTGTCACTGGTGGCAGAATAATTAAGCTTGAGTTATTTTGGGACTGGTTGTGATGAATACACAAGTCGTACTAATAGAAGGAGTGTAATTCATGAAAACAAGAACAGGAAATTCAGATGCTTTAAGTGTGTCTTGAGTCTGCTATTAGATTTTTGCTAAGCATGATTAAAAGTAGTACATGAAACACCTGCTCACTCAATAATGTGTTGATGAATAACAGTCGAAAGTAAAAGGAAGCAAGCAGTAAATTAATTTGCCTTTTGTTAAAAAAAGGTTTCTGTAAAACTGCTAATAGCTTCCTTGGAGACTGGGTTCCTCGTCGCGACCAAGCATTGAATTGTAAATGATGCATTAAATTACTTTAAAAATATGGGTAAAGGGATGCAGAAAACATAGTCAGTTACTTAAACAAAAGCTGAGAGAAAGGGATAAGAACAAAAGAGGGGAAACAGAATCAGCTTGCAGTTCTCTGTCTTTTTGTTTGTATGCCTCTCATGTCTTTCTTTGACCGTGCGATTGTTTGTCTTATTTGCATCAAATAATGAATGTATCTCAGCAGTAGATACATACAGGTCTCCTGTGACTCAGTCATATCTTCAGTGTTTTGTTCCTCCTCTTACAAACACTGAATCCTAAACTGTAACTTTAGCTGCCAACTATGAAGGTTGCCAAGGTGATCTTATTTTTTTTATCTTTTAGTCACGTTTAGTGGTTTTTGACTTAATACTTTCATGGCTGAGTGTCATTGAGTTGTTTGCGAGTCCAAAGCTGGTTTGTTGAACATGACAATGAGTTAACTGCAAAGGTCTGCAAAGTACATAGCTCTCAATCCAACAGAGTTGTGGTTTTTATTCTTGGTCCTCAGGACTGTCTGTACTTACTGCTTTACATGTGTTGATGTTTTTTTAGACAAACATTTCTGATGAATGTTTCCAAAGCTTTTTTGTATCTGTACTACAAAATATTTAGATAAAAGAGGGTTCAACCTTGTACTAGCAAGCTGTACCTTTTAAAGTGGCCAATGGCCAAACACCTAGACTCCAGAAAAGCTAAAAAATAAAAATAAAAATCCTTAAATAATTTAGCCAGTAGGTGTCGCTCCCATTCTGACAGGCTCTGATTAAACTTTCAAACTAGGGTTGAACTCTAATCAACACAGCAAAGTAGTGAAACATTATTAGCAGTGAACTATTAGCAGGGGAGGTAAAATCCACCCGGTGTAAAGCCATGCTCATTAACCCATGGTAATACAATAAAACCACCACTCCCTACATGGGCAAGGCAATTAATTCAGTCATTAAATTCAACTCATTAGTAGTGGTTAGACCAAAATGAGTACTGTGTGCCAGACAAAACCATAGAAAGGTAAAATTAGAGGGCTCTTGTAGAATGTATACTTTCTTTAGTGAGCTTTGAAGCTAATGAAATTTAACTTGTGAACATTTTTGTTAAATCTTAATGTATCACATTACAAAATTAATCATTGTGAGTTGGCTATTCTTTGAAAACAAAATAAGTTAATTTTGTAACCTTTTGAAGATATGTGTTAGACTACACACACGTCTATTATATTATTTTGACAGATAAATATCAGTGTAATTGGGTAAATGGCCATTAATTTACTGAACCATGTAATTAAATTTTTTGACAGGATAGAAAAACATACTTCATAAAAATTTTGATGTCTTTGGATGCGGAAGCAAAATATATTATTTTTATGCAAGTGTTGTGTGTGAAGGAATATAGTTCAGTTGATTCATGTATAGAGCTCCATTTTCATTTCAACGATGTTATTCACTCCTCTTTGGGTTGATTATCTTTACTGGGTGACATATTTTCAATGTAAACAGCCAGACTAATGAAGCACTGGTAAAATATTTGTATTAAATTTTTATAAGAAAGATTACAGACTTGTCAATGTCAAGGTTGCATGTTTTCATTTTACTTATCTTTTTATTTCTACACTTTTCTTTTTTTTTAATTTTCTCTCTTATTAATATTCTTTTTAAAAATTTCAAACACTCACCTTGACAGGAGCTATTTAC
The DNA here is from genome assembly GCF_003331165.1 of Xiphophorus hellerii. Taxonomy (NCBI): domain Eukaryota; kingdom Metazoa; phylum Chordata; class Actinopteri; order Cyprinodontiformes; family Poeciliidae; genus Xiphophorus; species Xiphophorus hellerii. The sequence continues at coordinate 21,933,540 of NC_045675.1, forward strand.
TGTAATTCAAGCAGTATTATCTGTGGGGTCAGTGCAGTCAAACTCTGAATGAACTTCATTCAACTTAGTACTCTTTACAAAACAATGTCATTTTTTTTTAACAAACCAAGTCATATATATATATATATATATATATATATATATATATATATATATATATATATATATATATATATATATATATATATATATATATATATATGTACAGTATATGTACCGGTATATTTTTTTTTTTTTCAAAGCTGGAATAAGAATACTTCTAATCTCTTTTCTAATCTCTTCAGCTGTGTATATTTGAACACACATTTTATCTTAACTATAATTAGTCTTAATAGCATAACAGAAAAGCTATGCTTCATAAGTACTTCATAGATGATATGCTGAATAAACTACTATATAGCAGCTTTAGTATCCGACAACTAACTTGGCCAGGGTCATGCCACTACATCCGTAATGAAACATTTTTACAGTAATCCCTATTCCAGAGCTGATATTATACTGGAATGGCTTGCTGTATTTCTGGGGCTATTATAGTAAACATCTAATGTTGCAATTGGGAGTAATCTTTGATCCTCTGTGCATTGTAATGAATAATGCAGTACTGTGCAATTTGGGTGACATTGAGAGATTATTTTTGCTTTTGGTGGAATAAAGCCAACTTTGAAGAAAATGAGAGGAATTCATGTTCTTATTATGCTTTATTAATGAATCTGTGTCATGGTTTTATTACATAAAAAGACTGGAATAAGGAATTTATTTTTTACAGAAAAATAACAAACTATTTTTCAAGTTTTATTTTTGTTATACTCATGCCCCTAAAAGGACAGAGCAGGTGAAAATTGTTCAAATACAACATTTACTGTGTTGCAACGCATGATTACATAATTAAATAGAAAAGTATTGTTGGTATACACTATTTACATGTTTCAGCTCCCACTTTAAGAAATCATTTGCTTTTGCATAGAAAACATCCACATTTCCAAGATCCTAAACATATAAAAGTTGAAAATGTTCTCATTACATTACCAGAGGACACAAACTATCCAATGTCTAAACGATGGTAAATGCTGCTAATTAGCTTTCTTTAAGGGTATGCTTTAGTGTGCAGAGTGCTGTAATTTCTAGTCACGTAAATTATTAAAGAAGAAGCCAAAATTACATTTAAACACTTGTTCTGCAGTGATTTTTTTCTGTTCCTTTTGAGCTACAGTGATGACATGGCGGAAAAGAAACTCAGCAACCCTTGTTGCATTTTAGATACATACTATTTTTGTTAATTTGGTCACTAACTTTAATCACAGTGCAGCTTAACATCATAAATGTGTTAAGATTATATATAATATCTGTACTGGACATAATTTTTAACCAATAAAAGCCTTAACAATTTTCCAATGCCAGAAATGTCATTAAATCTTCAACAGTTCCCTGTATTTCCCAGTATTGCTCATTTCTAATTCAGCTTCATCTTAACTCTATAACCAAGGCAAGCAATCCCCAGAAATGTAGCAAAATTCCTGTCCCATTCTATCAGTGCATTGGCTGGACCTGTTAGTCAGTAGCATTACTACTTCATTCTGAAAGAAAATAAAAAAACAAATCTGTGAGAAAAGAGGGCAGGCCTATGAAGGTAGGTTTCACTCATGAGTACAGCAAGTTTGAGAGCAAGAAGTACAAACAAAACATACAAAGTACAAACAAAACAAGAGCAGAGGCATCAAAAGACGTTTCTTCATAAACCTTTTTAATAGAGAGCAGTACAATATTTCAGAGGACGAATGTCCAGCTACCATTCACTTTCTAACACCTTCGTCCGTAGTGGGGTCAGGAGGGGATGTTTTGTGTGAGATGCGGGTACACTCTGTAAAGGTCGCCAGTCTGTTGCAGGGCAAGGAAGAATGCATGCTTTTAAATTTTGAAAGATAAAAGCTAAACCACAGATTTTACTAAGGTTCCGTTTCAGAAATGAATGAATGATCTTTAATATACAGTACAGACCAAAAGTTTGGACACAACTGTGTGTCCAAACTTTTGGACATTGAATTCAATGAGAAGATGTGTCCAAACTTTTGGTCTGTACTGTATATTAGACTAAGAAACATTCAAAGAAAATGTTAAACCTTAAATTGAAACACTTTGGAAAATATTTTTTTATTATTTGAAGAAATAATTATTTATAAAACTATTAATTAGTATGCACGATTTCTTCTCCAAGATAAGCTCTGAGTACGTTACAATTTCATGGGAGAGCTGGATTTAATCACTTAAATTTGTTCTTAATCACTTTTTTTTACACTGTTGGAGTAGACAACTACTGATGCTGGCAGAGGTAGAATGATCAAAAAGTCCTGGACCACACAATTTTTAGAACTGGTTAGTTGCTTTACTCACTTAATGTAAAAAAAAAAAAAAAAAAAACTTTTAAACTTTAGACATAAACATAACTGTTTTCTTTTGTTTGTTTGTTTGTTTTATTGTCGCAATGAAGTAGAACATGAGAAATATGTTAAATTACTTCACCTCAATTTGTTTCAAAACCCTTATGGTTTCTCCTTTTCACACACACACACACCAGCACCCCCACACACACCCAATGTGGAAGAGTTAAAAAAATACTGGCATGTATTAGACGGAACAAATTAATGCAAGTGGGCACAACTGTCACCTACTGACTTGTGGGTGATTGGTTGGTAACTTCAGCTATCTTTCTGTACAATTCATGTATCATTTATCATTTTCTATGCATCTAAAATAGACTTGTATAATATTATCAGTAAGACAGTCATGTTCATACCAGGTAGGAATTACCAAACCAAAAAAGGTATGTGATAAAAACAAGGTTTGATGGAGGTACCAAAGAACGGGACAATGACCTATGAAATAAGGCTCTTATGCAAACTCAGAGTTGAGTGGAACAAAGAAGTGGAAAATTAGCTCTAATTTTCCACCAAGGAAACTAAAAGGCATATTGTAAATCATACATATATAAAAACAACTGTAGCTGGAAGAAATTATAGAAATTTAGACTCATTATTAACACCCTAGGGAAAATATTTCGATTCATTTATCCTGAAAAGCTTATTAGCTTGTGCCATCTTAGTGTCAGTATGAGCATAAATTCACTAATCTGAAATAAACATGAGGATTATTAAATATGGTCCTGCCTGACTAAACGCTTAGTGATGCACATTGTTATGAATTCTTGAACATTTAATAAATATTTCTCTATCCAAAAATTAAAGCCAAGAACACAAATAGAAGTTCGACTGTGAAAAAAATGTTAGCATTCAGAAATGAAAGCACATCTTCTAGGCAGATTTCATAAATGTCTTTTAGCTGAGAATAAACCTTTGAAAATGATGATTGCCAAGGCAGGTGCTGTGTTTTTCACATGCTTTATTATGATTTAATGTTTTCCATGCTTCACCCTGTTTGTGACGTTCTTTACCTATCAGCTTACAGTTACAACAAAACATTGTCCTTTTTCAGGTTATAATAGTGCAGAGAGTTTTTAAATGTTCCAAGGGAGAAGTCTGTCATTTGAAACTGTTTTTATAAATTTTGAGACCACAAGTTAAAACATTTCCCCCAAAAATGGTTTTGTCTTTCAAAATTACACATAAATTAAGCTAAATTGAATTGAATTGGTTGCCCAGAAGAGCGTAACATTATAAGTCCATGACTCACAGCCAAGTATTATCACTAAGGAATAAAACAGAGAAAAGCTTTTTTTTTTCATGGAAATAATGCAGATATAAAGTACACACACACCAATGACTCAATAACACAACATTAAACATTAAAAGGTCTTTCAGATGCATTAAAACTCCTGAGAACAAGGGGTCTGATGTTTTCTATAGTACACATTTCTAATTCATAGAAACCTCAGCCTACAACTCTGATAGCTGTGGAAATTGGTGCAGCATTTGTTTTGTAGTCAGAAAGTTATGGATGTGACTCCATTTTCCTCCCCTGCCACATAATAATGCCTCTTTGGGCGAGGCACTCAGTCCAAAGTTATACAATTTCTGTATTGGTGCATGAATGCATAAATATGCAAGAGTGCTTTGAGTGATGGTCAGTGTAACTAGAGAGGTGCTAATAAGTTTATCCCACTTACTCTTAACAACCAGAAGTGGTTCTTCTGCTATGGGATAAATTGCCCCAATCCCATTGCAGCCTGAGCTGTCAGAGATTTGCCTGACCAAAGCTTGTTTTGGACCAAAAGTGTGATCAAATTAAAATGACTTGCTTTTCACAATGCTTTGGCTTATATGTGAGTTTCTCACAGCCTACTAGGAAGACGAGCCTTAGCAAAGGGTCATCTATACGAGCTGCATTCCTTCCACTAGACTCATCCTGATCCTAACAGACATGTTTGACTCTGTCGTCTTTATCATTTTAACGACTGTGGCAAGTCACTGAACCATTTTCCCGAATATTAGATTTGTGAAAGCAGGGAATGAATAATAACATCAAGATACAGTGAACTGGACTGATAAGAGAAAAAGGCACAGAGTTTGATGAAATTGTGGTTTATCTTCAGAAGCTTGAAAAATTTCAGTATTTGTTGCATGAAAGCATGTGAAGCTCCAAAATAAGCAGTCTGTGGTCATTTTCAATCTTCCCACTCTAATGGGCAATCAAAGGATGGGCAAAAATATTTTAAAATCCTTTCATATTTTGAGATTGATTTGATTTCAGTTATTTTATTTCTACATTTTCTACTTCAGATGTCAAAGCTTAATGCACCTTCTAGTGTAGGTTGGGTTTGTATTTAATGGTTGACAGGAGGGAGCAGTAATATTCAGCAGGACAGTCAAAATCTTATGACCACACTGGTACTGGGAATCCCACAGTGTGTCTTTATTTAAAAACTTTTCACCAACCTTACCTGGCTTGGTTAAACAGCTTCTTATTTATAGATGAACATTAGTTAGGGAGATTAAATGGCAAAGTCCCTCTTAGCGTCCACAATTTCACCAGCCATCACGTGACACATTCTTGTGACATCACTAATCGGTAACTTAGGCTGTCTCAAAGAGATACCACATAATTACAAATGTTGCAACCAGCAGCAGACGTAAGCCAAAACTTTATGCACCTGCAGCATGTTTTGACAAGTCATTTGTAACTAAACAGGAAAGTTTTTAATTAAAATACATATAAATATTAAGTTAGAAGGGCGACTGACTGTGGGCTCTTCTATGGTAGTCATGTGTGAACTCTCATTGGCACAGCCACAAGGTTCCTTCGTCTGCCATTTAAAGTTGCACGCCAGTGATTCTATAAAAAATTGCCACAAAAGAGAGAAAAGAAACAAAAATGTAAATGTAAATCTGGGATTGGCCAAATGATAGCAGATCCCTTCCTAAGGCTCAAATAACTATTGCCATTCACAACTCCCTAGTGCAAATGTACTGCCAACTAACTTTTAAGAGTTTTGGTTCACTGCTGTCTGGCCCATCAGTAATACATGACATATATTTCAATAAGGGACAGAACATTATCTCCGAGAGCATTACCAACTGTGTCGGTGTGTTGTTTGGTCCTGTGGTGAAATCCCCTCAAACATTCTCCTTCAAAGATGTATTGTAGAATAATGAGATGATGTGCTCTCTGGTACGTGCTGTAAAGGGAACGTGCTGCAGACAAATCAGTGGAGCAGCTTCCAGTATTAAGCACAGTGAGGGGACACAACCAAATAACACAATGCTTCATTTGCTTCTCACATGGAAAATAAAAAACACATTTTCACAAAGTATACCATTTTCACTTAGAGGGATGCTGAATGTTCAACTCCCCTTAAGGGAGTTTTATATGACAGCTTGTATTGAGGCTGTACTGGTTAGTGATAACTGGAGTACACAGAGCTGTCACACATAATATTACGTGACAGTAATTGGAAAAATGATCTGACACAACAAGGATGGCGGGATGGGTGTAAAGTTTGACACCATTTCCATTTTAGGGTGTTAGAGGAAACATGGGCTGTTTCTCTTGTCAAACCAAAAGCAAATATTTGGAGCACTATCGGTGTTTAATTTTTTTCAAGTTTTTAAAAATATATCACACAATAACATGTTTCTCTTGTGAATATTGTTGTATTTGTGTTTTTTGATCTTCTTTTGTCTGCTCTGATTGAAAAGCAGGCTGCCCGGTCTCTATTTACTTGGTGGCAGCCATCTTTCACCTTCCGCCCAGAAAATACCATGTTTACAGATGAAAAACACTCCACAGTCAGGGCACGTTATATTACTCATTACTGCAGAAGAGTTGAGAAAGAAGGAGAGAGATTCAAAGAAATAGACAGATGAAGATTAAATGGGTTGTGAGGTAGGAAAAACAATTAAAATCATGAAACTGGTTAAGGTTAGTTTCAGAAAATGGAGAACAAAGGGGACTGTTGTTGTCTGCTCCCTGCCTAATATTTTGAACCAAGGATAGAAGGTCTTGATGGTTCTCAAATTAAAGGAAAGTGTACTTTTCTTCGTTTACCAGCAACCTTTAATTAGAGTCTATCAGTCTAAATTAATGAGCTCCTTAAAATGCCATCAGTCTCCCTCTGTCGTTGTTTCCTGCTCTTTCACTCTTTGTTTTCCCCTTTCATTTGTCAGTAATAATGAATTTGGCAGCATTTATGAACTGGTTACATTGAAACCCGGTTCATGAGTCATTTGTGACCAACTGAATCACAAGTTTCTAAATGTGTCTGGGTTATTCATGAAGATTTCATAAAGAAAGCATGTGATATGATGCATGGAGTATAAGATGTGCCATTGTGGTTGTGTTGCTTTTGTAATAAGTTAGGTCTACAGATTTATCTTATTTCAGTCTAGTCAGTTTTGTTTTCTACTCCCAAGTCACACTTTATCAATCTTACAATGTATCAGTTGTTTACCTACCAGAGCCTCCATTAAACGACAAAGCACTAGTGGTCATGTCTTGTAGGTGGTGAGCAGGACCAAAATGAAGACAGGAACTTTGGATGAGTACAGTAATAATAATTCCCTTGACCTGAACTAGTTTTTTTTATAAAGTATAATGTAACTTACTTGCCTGTGTATCAATGTTTTATTATGCAGCTTAGGGCTTGACCTGTACAATCAAGATATTACCTAAGGGTCTCCTAGCAGTTATTTATTTTACCACAAATAAAGTAAATGCATATCAAAATTAATTTATTGACAATGATAGTGTGTCAAGAACATATTCTTGAATTGTATTTCCTCTTCACCACCTATAGAAAAATGATGTTGATGGAAAAAACTGTATTGATAGTACAAGTGGATGTAGGAAGTGATTTAGATTTTTTGTCATGACCATCCACAAGAAAAACATGTTTATTTTTTGTTTGCTTGCCTGTGTTTTGTTGGAAATATGCCAAAACATTGTGCTGCCGAGTTTTGTGGGAACACTAAAGAATTGTGTGAATATACACAAACCCATCAGTATCTGTCACATCTCCTGACGTTGATGCTGCACTCCTCCGTTTCCAATGTCAAGTCCAGTTGTAACTCAGAGATGCACCAAAAAATGCTTTTTCTTCAGAGGAAAATAAACACAATACATTTAAAGAGTTGCATAGTGGTAAAATAAAACCTTTACAAAGCTGTCTGATAAGATGGGGTCATTGCCATCTATCAGTCTAAGGGTTACAAATCCATTTCTACTTCAGGTCCAGGTGCTTTTTGTCCTGTTTATACAAAAGTTTAAATACACTTATTTACTTAGTACTCTTTGCCTATGTTAGAGTTTAGAACAAAAAATATGCTTTGTTAATCAGTGCAATTCAAACAAAATCAACCATTTACATGCTTTTAAAATTTGTTCTTGACTCTGTTCACGCGGTGTCTGACTGGACACGCGGTGTCTGACTGCCATTGAGTGTGAGAAACATTAAAAACCAACTGACTGAAAGTGAAGGAAAAAAATACATTTCTGCGGGAGGGGAAAATAGACTGCCTCTTGGCACAGAGTAGTCACAATCAACCACCAATGGAGAGAACCTACCAGCAAAATACAACTGGAAGAAAAACTTTCACTGGGCCTCAGGCTTCACCTCTGAAAAGATGCAAATGATTCAGAACCTGTTTGGAAACGTTTTCTGAGATGTTGCTAAGTAGGCTGAAAATGCACCTGAAAACCATTTACCTTTATCAGAACAAACCTTTTTTTAATTCATATCAGTCAGTTTATGTAAAAAACACAAAGTACTCTGACAAAGTATTGCAGACTGACTTTTTTCAACCCTCCATCAGGATATTTGTCATGTATATGCAATAAAGCAGGCTTCGCATGAGATGAATGACAAGATCATCATTTAGATCGAGAGATAGCTGTCATGTTCATGTGACCACGCAGATAGCCCAGCCCCAAGCACCGATGCAATGCATCGAGAACAGAGAGAGGAGCAAAATGAAATCTTACCCTTTCAGAAGGGATTAGGTTTAGTTGCAGAAAATAACTCAGAAGATCATGGGCAGATACAGCAGCTGTACCAGTGGGTACGGTTGACAGCACATTGGAAGAGAGGGTGTGTTTAATAATAAAGAAACAAGACATTTCCTCCACTACTCCTCTTTAGGGCAAAAATGCCATTAACAGAGCTCTGAATTTAGCAGGCTCATGTAATCCAAATCATAGTTATTATCAATTTTTTATTACCATTTTTGGCCTGAAACAATGTCAGTGACTCACTTTTGCTTTTTGTTTTTCTAATGCATTTCAATGTTGTTAAAATGAGAGAAAACAGTAAAATTAATTTTGTATCCAAAGGGAAGTCCTTGTAGAGGAATGCAAGATATTTTAAAATGGCTACATGGTCTTTTCTTTTTCTAGCAGATCAAAGATCAAACAATTTTTTTTAATTTGTTTTTGTCTTTAGCACAAGAAACAATGAAGTGTCTACATTTACTTATGTATATGTTCAGTTTATGTGATGGTAGACATCAAGCAAAAGCCTGGCAGCTGTCACTCAAAATAAATAGCATTCAGTTTGATAACGTTTGCCACTTATTGAGCAGAGTTTTAAATTATATGAAAACATCATTGCATATTGACAATAAAACTGACATTTCAATGTCAAAACTTTAAAAACTAATAACCTAACTTAGAAGTATTGCTGAGAACTAATCTGATCGAAGGCAACGAATGTGTTCTAAAAAGCCTCAAAAGCTTTAGCTATATTTAAAGTTTTTTGTTTTATTTTTTCTTTTGTTCTGATATTAGAACTATATACAGCATTAACAGTAAATTAGTTTGATTGCACATTCCCATCTCCTCAACTGGGATTTAGGTTTTAGTGCTGTGAGATGTTTCCCAAACATTTTCTAGTTCAGCAATAAGATAAGAATTTTCACTGCAACCAGAGAACTGAGGTTACCATGAATCCTGCCAACATTTTTTACCACTTCTTCATATTTTTTAAACTACCTAAACTAATGCTCTGCATGTGTGATAAGAAAGTTGCCCTGTTGCACTTATGAACTAGTATTTACCCCAAAGCAACTGCATGTTAAGATACTCTTTAGTCTGTAAAATGGCTTCTCTTCCCTCCATCGTTTTTATCTGTCAGTTTTCTAACAACTTTCTACCAAACTTAGTTCCTCTCCACTTAAGGTCATTTCTTCTCCTCCCACATAAAACTCACAGAACTCGGTTCTGTGTAAGATTTTGTGTTTTTATTTACTTCTCCAACGACCAGTTATCTTGAACATAATGTATTTTTTATTGGATATTTGTCTTCAATCCTATAGATACAGTAAGTGCTTAATTAAACAACATATTGTGTGTAAACATTTTTCACTGACAATAACAAAAAGCATAAGTGAAGGTGCATCCATTGGCCTTACAATGCTGCTACAATTTAAACATTAAATATTTTAGGCACATAAGATTTTACATAATTGGGACTCAAATTCATGCAATGAACAGATTAATACTAACATTAATAAAGATGTTCTTGGCCATGGAGAATCTGTAGGTGTCAGATCAAAAATCATCTTAATTTGTTGAAAGAATTTATTGACTCACCAGAAAAATAAGTGAAGCAGGTGACCATAGTGGAGACATGAGATACAATTTATCCATAAAATAACAAGAAGTAAATTGCTTACTGAAAAAAGACATGGCCAATGGGATTGTAAACTATTTAAAAAAACATGTAAACTGTTGATGCCCGAAGCTTTAAAATGTGTGTTTAGTAGATGGTGAAAGTGACCTTAGTCTGGACCAGCAACCAGCTGCAGCTGCTTTATTGACAGTTTAACTAGGATGCAAATGTCAAGAATACTAAATAAAGTTGTAAATAGGAGTTAAAGGATGTAATATTATAAAGAACTGGATACAAACTACATTATAACACTTGAAAACAGATAACATACAGTATATGTCTTTTTTTGTTGTTGTAGAGGGTTTCTATGAAGCAAGAAAGCAGATTTGTAGTTGACTTTCCAGAATATGTGCCGTTTAGATTTCTACAAATGTAGATTCTTTATAGAAGAGGTATCAAACACTGCTATCAATAATCTAAGGCGCCCGTTTTTTCTATCCTTTTATATATAATTGTAATCGCTTTATTTTTTACAGGTAAAGAAATCATCATTTATACACAGAAATACAGTATGTGTGTGTGAGATGAGATATTTTTACTTTATTTGAGAGAAATGACTTTAATTGTAACTTCTAGAAGTGAAATAAAACTTTGCTAGATTCATTATAGTAACAGGACTTGAGCTTCATTAACTGTATTGTTAATCAATTGAATTATAGATTTGTATTCAGCTTCCCTGTATCAATCCTTTGAAGTTATAGCTAAACGTGTGTTTCTGTGTGCTTTGCATATCAAGAAGCAAAATGTTGTCTCCATTCTTCTTATCAAAGCAATTCAAGTTCTGTCAGATTGAATGTACACATACCAGCCTCAACATACCAAGCTGTTTTTATTTCAAAATAATGGATCAAGTAGTGCTTCATTCAAAGTTTTGTGATATTATTCTGTAGCCTAACAGTCCTTTTAACTACTACACAACATTCTTCCTGAACTGTCCCATGTGTTTCTTGACATTTTTGGAGGCTTTTTATGACTCGTGTACTCTCCTAAACCTCGGAGACCATTGCACAACACCTGGATTTATAATGGGATTAAAGTACAAAAAGGTGGACTTGCTTATTAATTAGGTGACTTCTAAGAGTAGTTGATTGCACTTCATTTTATTCATGAGCATCAAAGTGAATGGAGCTTCATACATAACCACACAATACTTTTCAGATATGTATTTGTAGGACATTTCTAAAATCAGGCTATGTGAAACAAAATACTCTGAATGCTATGAATCCTTTGTGAACTCTACTGTATGTTATCAGTGACTGGTGTTATTTTAAGTCAAAGCTCATCTTATCAAATAAAACTGTTAGTTGGCATTTCCAGAAGCCATCTGTTTGATTTGATCAAAATGTCAGGAGGTGTGAATAGTTCTAATCAGTTTAGTGGAAAAGCAAGTGCGATGAAAATATGTGAGAATGAACGTTTCTGTTTTTTGTCAAGTATTACGTCTGGATCTGTGGATGTGTGTGGGCGTGCATGGGCAGGTGCAGGGGTGCGTGTGCGAGTGTGTGTGTGTGTAAAATATGTGTCCTGATGCCGAGTTAAAGATCTGGTCAGCTAATTGATGCTGTGACAGGGAACATGTCGGAGTACAGTGTCCTCTGTGGTAGACAGCTAATTAGATCACACTGAAGGGCTTTTTTCTGTCTCTTTCTCCTCCCCTTTCTTTTCCTCCTCGCTCTCTGCTTCTCATTCTCTCTCATGGTTACTTTCCCCCCGCCTGCTTAAAAGTAACACCAGCCATGAAACTGATAAGACAGCAATATAATTATGAATATATTTGCATTTTGCTTTTAATTAGAACTTTTGTAATTGCAGTAGCTAACCTATTTTGTAGTGACAATTTAAAAAAGTAAAATCAATTTGAACAGCCATGAAAGTGGAAGAGAATGAACAGTTGTGCCTGAAAGAACAAATGAAACTGAGCCACTTGAGTTTTAATTATAAAAGGCATAAGCATGTGTTGTCGTTTAAAATAAAGGCTGTTGAGAGATTGTCACGATAATAAGCCGGTTCTGCTTTCGTGCTCCGATCCTCTTGTCTTGAAGGATATATTATAAACAGTATACTTATTGTTGTGTGGGCAAGTGCACTTTCTGAAAAATGCACTGGTCATTGTCTGCTGCCCCAGTGTTACTTAACATCACTCTGATTATTGGCTAGGGTTGTCACTTGTCATCAGGTGAAATATTTAAAACCTTGGAGATATTCAAGTATTATGAAAAGCTGATGAGAACAAATGTTCTATTCAAATCTGCACTCATATGAACCAAACGTTACATCAAGGAAAGCTTCGGGAAAGCTGCACACCAGGTTTTTTCAGAGTGGTACTGCACCAGGACACCATGAATAATTCACTAACCTATTGATCTGAGGCATTTGGTTCCGCATGCCGTTTGGCGTTGCAGGCCTCTTGGCTATTTTTGCTCTGGATAGAGTTCCCAAAATAACTGCATTGATTTTTGATTTAGATAACAACTAACACCAATAAACTTCCTGAAAATGAATCTCGGTACGTTTTTGGGCTTCAACACATAGAGGACATTTTAAGGTATCCACTCTGTGAAATATTATCTGATGTCAAACACACTTTTCTATACATTCACTCTAATCTGTGAGAGGTTGCTTTTCTCTGTTTGGATGCTCTTGATTTTCCTTGGTAATAAAAAAATATGTGTACATAGTGTTTATGAACTTTGAGAAAAGTACATATATATTTGTATATTAATATTAAAAAAACAGAAATATTTTGGAAAAAAAATAAAACCGATATCTCATTTCTGAAACAGGGGTTTTTAAGTAATGATAAAACATTTAACAAATATTAGCATTGTCCTAACATATTAATGCCCATCAATATTTGTTATGATTTTATCAAATTAATATGGACTCTATGAATTAGACTACAGTCAAAAGAAAAGCTTCATATGGTGTTTGGTTAGATGTATTATGAATCATATGCTTTATGTCTCAGTAGGATTTAGTTGTTAAGTGTCTTTATAAAATCTGATAGAGTTGGTTTAATGTCTCTTGGATTGTTGCTTAATGCACAGGATGTCTGATATATGACTGTGTCTTAATAACTATTTTGAGGATATTGATAGCTTCTAGCCAAAGAGGCTCCCACCCTCCATGCTCCTTGGCTCTCAGGGCAGGCTGACGACTTGCTCTCAGCTGGTAACTGCAGTCTAGGCCTTTCAGGCTAAGTGCAGATAGTTCTCATTGAGGCTTGCCCATACAGATTATTGTCTGCCTTTTGCCTTGATTTTTTCATAGAATATCACAAGCTTCAGATTCATCTGAATTTTTAAAAGGCTTGCAAATTAGTCATTAAGTCCTAAGTAGCCAAGAGATTATGATTTAGATTTAAGACTAAAGAGTGAATTGAGTTTAGGTTAGGTTTAAGCTTAAGCATGTACTGGTAATAGTTAGGTTTAGAGAAAGGGTGAAGATATGTGTTCATAAGATTTGTGTATAAAAGCTTGCTCCATAAGAACGTTCAATAGTGGGCCCCGAGATTCACAGACCCTGGAGCGTGGAGGCAACTGTATCCCAATTCCCCACAAAGGAGCAGAGGAGAGGCCTCAGGATCCTCCCAGCAGCTGCAATGCAGAAGCCTTAGGGGGCTGCAGCGATGAGCCCACAGTCTCTGCCGGCAACCAGCTACACAGAGGCAAATCCGGTCATGGACACAGAAACCTGAGTCCCAGAGGCACATCTTCTCCCAGCAGAGGCCTGACACAGCCAGGCCTCCCAGTCCCACCAAGCAGTCATCAGGGGTGAACCGGCACATACCCTGCTCTGGACAATAAGAGCCAGCGATCCACCATCTGTCACTGGCAGGGAGTGTGATGGAGAGAAGTAGGCGACACGTTTCCCACAGTGACACATGGTCAGTGAACTGGTCCCTGATGGAAGTGCCATCCCATTGGGAGAGCTGCTCAGCACGTCCTCTCAGCACAGCAGCATGGGTTTTTATTTAATAAAGTCCATTATGACAGGGACCAGTCAGTGACAGAGTTTGACATGCTCACCACCCAAGAATCCATTCAGTTGGAGAAGGTGCAAGCACTTGAAAAAGAGGCATCTGTCAGTTGCATCCTGAAGAGGTTTTTCTATGCTTATTTGTAGGCAAAGACTAAGAGAAGTGGATGCTCTGTGTGTTGTACACAGTATGGGGGAAAAAGCCCATGCCCACACTGGCGTTTATCAGGAATAGGATAAGCTGACAAGACTAGAATTTATTTTATTTTTTGGGGGGGGGAACAAATAGCAAGACAGTTATTGTTTTGTTTTAATGAAAGCCAGGACTTTGTCGCAGCAATTACAACTAATTAACTATGTAGATTTTAATATCTTAAAATGTTTAATACAACAAATTGCATTACTTTTTTACAAACAAAGCTTCCAGTGGGAACGTTTGTTAGTACACATTTCTAGTACACCTGTAAATCTGACGCACAATTGACTTCTGCTTAAAACAGCTATGGATGACAAAGCTGCTTCTCTTGGCCTGCTGGAGGTATATTTTTGCATCAAAGAACAATCTGATGAGACAGTGAAAAAAAAAAAATAAAAATATATATATATATATATATATATATATATATATATATATATATATATATATATATATATATATATATATATATATATATATATACAGTATACTGTGTGTTTGTTGTGCTAAAAGAAGTCGACCTATCACCGAAGCTGTTCAAGCTTAAAATGACAGCTCAATGCAAACAAAGTTGCAGCAACCACATACTGTATGTCCCCAATTCTAATGTCATCATCCATAGTCCACATTTCTAAGGAAACATTTTTTCAAAGAAGTAGATCAGGGGATGATAGCTTGAATGCTGACTGTGTATAATATCGCTTTGCATCAATTTGATGGTTGAATAATATAAATAAACTATCAAAACACTGAATATCTTTATTGTTGAGCTCACATATCTATTTATTCAATTTAGGAGCAGTAGAAAAGGTTTTAATTTAAAGAGGTTGCTTATTTTGTCAATTTATATTTTTCTTTTATAATATGACCAATTGTGATTACATACAGACCCTCAATTAAAAACCTTTAATCCCAGCACTAATTTTAATATCACTAAAAGTAACTTGGCAACATTGGTCTCTTCAAGAAAATCTGTTTTATTAGACAATTACACAGCTTTGGTCACTGAGCCACGCTTCACTACCAACTACTTTGGTAGTAATCATTCTACTTTTGGGATTAATTAGTAAAAAATATCAAACATAAAACATTATATTGGAAAACATTGTGACAGAAAACTGAAAAAAAAAATGCTTCTTTAAAACATGACCGTTAGTTCCTGCAGGTTGTAGGTCAACCACTAAACTGGATTTCTTTGTTTTTCCCAAGGATGCAAAATTTGTTCATTTTATTAGAGCCACTTTAGTTTTATAGTGCTATCAGGCAAAATGAGTAGAATTGACATTACATGCGTTAAATCAATACCAGAGTAGGGAATTATTCTAAACTCAGCGAGCATTAGAATTACATCTTTAAGTGCAGTAAAAGGATGCATCCACCTGAATCACTTAGGCTCATTCTTTTTTCTTAAACAGATGTGCTCTTCTTCTTCAGTGAGGAATTAGGGGAATCTGGAGTCATTTATTATGGTAAATCCATTCAATTTTCAGGTTTATGTTGTGAGAAGTGAATTTTCAGTAAACACAATGTACCCTAGAAATACCACAAAGAGAATTGGAGTAATAGTTCGCAAAAATACTCAATTGGTCTCATTAAATAAAAGCAGAGCAGCCAGGTTTATTTAAGTCTGCCATACAACAACCCAAAAAAGGTTCAGAGAGCGAGCTGCTGGCATGCATATTCACCAGGAGAGAGAATCCAGCCACACTGCAGGGGAGATAAATAGACAAGATTACTAATTACCAATTTACCTGCTGCTGTGACTGCAGCACTGTTCCTCCGCTGATGCCACCAGCCCAGACAGAAACAAAAACCACATCCTGCTGTTTGAGCATTATCTGTGAATGAGTGAAAACCATTAGCTGCAAACTATCTGTTTTGCGTTTGTGTATAGGACAGAGAGAGAAGTCACATAGATTGTAGAAGTGCAAGATACAAAGACTGCAGCGGTGGGGAACGGGATGCAGTGCGTGCGTGAGTGGGGCACAAACTACAATCTTACTCATTACTAAAGGAAATTAGTGCAGATGGTCACACTGACATTGAAGATTCTCTCAAGAGCAGAGTAAAGTGCACACCGTGCTGCTGGTATAAATGATTCACATTAATACACAGACACAATTCCTTTTAAGATGTTTTTGTCACTAAGCACATTCTAAAATCGGAGGATCCAATTTTTAGGTGGAATTTGTAAATAAATATTGAACCCTATTCTACAGAATTAAATAGAATAGCAACATTACATGGCAGTAGATATGTTTCAAAACATTTGCGCTTGCATTTTGATAAAATCTATGGATTATGATGTTGCAGAGCCAATTCGTACCGCTAAATATTTACTTGTAGCAAATAGTCACATGCATGTAAAATCAGATTTTAAGTAAAGATATCACCTTCAAAAAACTTTCCAAACAAGTTCCAAATATAAAGTTGTAGAAAATAAATTATAAATGACATTTTGCATTGACTTTTTCCACTGCACTACACAACTTCTAAAATCTGTTGCACTTGCAACTTTTTTCTTGCTTGTGTGACTTTTGAACAATTTATTTCAGTTGTTTGTGTCAAAACAAAGTGGTGTCTGTAGAGGTGAGAGCCAAACGGAGGAGAGAGGGGGCTTTATATAATGTTATAATGTTATTCTCTCATCAAAAACATACCAGAAGTATTGCTTTGAGTCTTTCATGCATGTTTGAGAAATCCTTTAATCTCACTTGGCAGCCGTTCGGGGGTGCCTGAACGCTTGCTCTCACAAAGCACTCATAGAATATCACAGAATACCCGTCCTCCCCCACACAGCTTCTACAGACTAGTGGCAGTAATTAACAAACACCTGGTGGAACTGAGCTTACCATCCCTGGAAAATACATACTGCCCTTTTAATTTTCCATTTAAAAAATTACAAAGATATTCAACTTAACGAGGCGTGTTTACTTTTAAGACTTGCCCTAAAACGTTCCTTTTTGGTAAAGCTTACTGTTAGAGTGGCTATCACTGTAGGAATGCTGCTATAGGCTTCCCATACTGGAGGACAAACTGACCACTTTTCACTCTACCACATTCTCCTGCTTCTTGCCAATTTTGCAATATTTGCTGCCATTTGAGCTTTTAACTTCTCTTTTTTTCATGTTCATAGAACATACATCTGGTCTGGTATTTGTAGCTGTGACACCATCCTGGAAGGGGACATTTGCTGAGCTGCTGCTGCCAACAACTTGACGTTTTTCTTCTGTAGAGGATACACATTGCTCTGTCCTTCAGGGTTTAACCTTGCCTCTCTCCTAGACAAAGCTATTGGCTGTGCTTTTGTTGAGGCTCACTGTATGTACTCTCTTTCTTTCTATAAGTGCCAAATGTCAAAGCCAAAGCTAATAAACTACTGCTATTAACTTAGAAAGTAGTCCTACATTAGTGCTTCTGTTTCTTCTTTGGGTGTTGGCTCTGTCTTCTCAAGCCCCAGTCGGTCACAGCAGCTGTTCATTCTGAGTCAGGTTTTTATTCTGCTGAATGTTTCTTCAGCAGAAGGGGAAGTTATTTCTCTCCACTGTTCCTATGCTTGCTTGTTCTGAGGGATTGCTGTAGAGTCAACAACACACCACAAACAATTGTCTAGTGATGCTACATACTCATCCAGGAGTGAATACTGCAAGTTTGTGACTTAATGCAATCTGCTGAGTTTTTTTGGACAACCTTTTTCAACCAGATTGAACTCTAAAATGAGCTTAACTGCATTGTTTAAAAGCTAGGATCAATTGGAATGTATTGATGATTAAATTAATGGACTATAAAATGACGTCATATTTAGAAGTAAGCACTGTTTATTCTACTTGTGTTTGTGAAACACATTAAATACAAGTTGCTCAATAGTCATGTTTATACGTAACACAGCAGAACAACACATAAGGATGAACATTTTTCTTCTACCTAGTTTCAACCTAAGCACATTCACAGGGCTGAAGAGTCCTTGAATCTCTCAATGAAACTGTTGCTGCCTCTAGAGTGCACTTCTCAAGCTGACCCAGGACTCTGACATGCCTTCTCACAAGGGTAAGCAAAAAGAGAATTTCCATAAGGGGATCAATAGAGTAACACATAATAATTAGATTCACTGACCTTTGCCCTCCTTCTCGTTACCATAGGGACATGCAGAAAGATCTAGTCAGATAGTGTTTTCTGTTAAGACTCAAGAAACCATATGTATATTATTCTGAATATTATTTCCTGCAGGAAATACACAGCACAATGGTTGTTAATTTACTGATGGATTTATTCCTAATGACACTTCTAATTCTTCATCTTTAAACTCCATTGTTGAATTGTGCAAAATCCATGACATAATATGTCTAAAGCAGGAAAAGGAAGAAGCAAGAAGCAAACTGACACAGTATTTCATTTTTGATGACTGCATAGAGCTAAGAGTCCAAGAAAGGAATAAATGTGTACAAAATAGAAATATCGGTATAGGTGCACCTACCTTTGAGAGCCAGCCTCTTTCATTTTGTTAAACAGAGAACTCCTCATGTGGCGACTTGAAAATTTGTGTGTAGCAGTAAGTTACGTCCTAGAGGAACAGGGAATGAAATGATTCATTCACTATGTAGTATTAACAGAAATTCAAAACTAAATTTAGGAAACCAATAAACAAATAGACAATTGTTACAAAAACCAATAAACAAAAACCAAGATGGCATGTTCGTGGGATATGTACCTGAGCTTTCTCTGTTTTGTTTTTTTCCATTTCCTTTTTCTCTGCCTGTTTCTCAGTTACTTCTACTTTAACAAACTTGTAACTCTCTAGATAATCAAAACCAGAGGATAAGCAGACAAATATCAATTGCTTGCAGTTAAAATACAACTTTTATCAATCCTAAGCACTTTAAAAAATTCAAGTAAGGTACAGTTTGCTTAATTTCCTTTAGAAATCAATATGGATCTCTCATCAAGTCTTTGAAATGGGAGTTCTTGTACTTGAATGTTCTCTATGACACTTACTTTTGCATACTCACTTGAAATTCATTTGCTTTCAGGAAAAGAAAATCCTTCCCTGGGCTTCTGGATTAATCTGTCTTTCACTGATGCTCACCACTACTCCCATGCCTGTCTTTCCTTCCCTGATGAGACACCCTGGGGCTCACTCAGTTACTTACCTCTTATAGCCTTATTCTTTCATTGGCAAATAAGTACTTGCTTTTTTATTGCTTAACATCTTTGATATATCAGACTTTGTGGTCATGAACTCTGTTTTTGTCTGCTTTTAATTCAGTTTTTGTTAATATACTAGGAAAAATTCTACTCTAAATCTAAATATTTTTACTTGTGTATTTTTGTTTCTGTTATGTTTTTAAGGTTTTAATTTTGTATGAAAACCTTAAAAATATGACAAGTGCAAATGTTACAAAAACTACATTCAGTAGATTGCACAATGTTTAAAGCTGCTGTATGTACAGTAACTTTTATACAGAATGGGTTTTTTTTACATATGTGTTAAAACTGATACCATGTCTTCATAATATGGTATGAGAAAGATAATCTGTGAAAAGATCAATGTCCTCCACCTCCACCCTGAGCTGCTATTGCTATTTGAAGGAATGCACCACTCCCAACTAAACACAACCAGTCAGAGTCAGGAGAAGGGCCTTAGCGCTGATAATCAACCTCATGTACTCACTGCTAAATTTCTAATGGCGAAGAAACAACTTAGGGAAGCAAAATACCTCAAGAGAGTGGACTTTTCAGAAGACTTGTGTTGCTAAACCTAGGGAAAAAAGACAAAGTGACATGATTAACAGAAGTTAATCAAGAACTACTCTCTGTGGAAGTAAAAGAAGAAAAATAGATATTTTTAAGATACCACATCTTTCCCCTTTGATTTATGAGCAGATCATTATGCACTGCAGTCACGCGCACTGGGAAATGTGATGTTCACTCATGTAAACAGTTGTCCAGATTCATATTTAAAGGTTAATTAAATGTATGACAAAAAATATTTTTTATATAACTAAATTATAATTAAACTTGTGTTAATCCAGCCCTAATCCAATTCTTCCACTGGTGCCTGATGCAAAATCCATATTGTCCAATCCAAATTGTTTTGGATGGCAGGTAGCAGGAGAGGAGACGAAAGGGCTGCAAAGATACAAAACTGCAAAGGGCAAAATTATCAGCACATTTGGAAATTGTTGCAATAGCAACGGTTAACAACTAGAGGAGGTAAAGTATTTTATCCGAGTGGGAACACTTTAGATTTAATGGTACAGATGCAGATCAAGAACACATAATGTTCACAGCTTCCTCAATGCTGAAATTTGTATCATGTGGCATCGTGCTGTGCATCAAATCTTTGCAGCAACCTGAAATTTAAACTGGGAATTATGTATTAATGCAAATTAATTAAATATGTATTCATAAATTAATTAAAATGGAGGTTTTGCATCCAATGCATATTAAAGGAAAAGTACATATCTAGCCAATATTTAAATAAGTGTGTGGGATCTTTCAGTAGCTGCACTAAAATATGAGGAATGTTGTTACTTTTTCTCAATATTAATTGTTAGTAATGATGATGATTAATCTTGCCCTTATAGTTTTATAATTGATTTATGATTTCTGTAATTTTTTATATGTTCATGTTTTTTATTATTATTTCCCATTAAATAGCCCACTTTATTTTTCTTTATTTTCATAAAAAATTCAAATTTTGAATAAATATGTTGTCAGCTATTTAATGGGAAGTTTTAACTAGAAAGTATCAGGGAGATTTCCATGATTTTAGGCATATTTCTGTTGTTCATGTGTAATAAATAAATACATTTATCCAGGCTCAATTAATAATCTTTTAACTAATTGTAATTTTGATATATTTCTCTTGATTTTATGACCTTTTTTTTTTTTAGCATAATCAAGCACCCCTAGGAGTTGTGCTCACTTTCTTCACCAACTACAGTATGTAGCAACAGTTGGTGAAGAAAGCAGCTGTCTGTGAGTAGAGAAAATCTACTAAACTCAATTTAAGTTTGATTTGGATGAGGGTAATAACAACGAGAGGGCTGTGTGAACACTCAAACAGCACAAATGAAGAAAAGGAAAGAAGCCCTTCCCTTTTCTGTAAGTCTTTTTTTTTTGTTGCCCCTTAAAAACTACTTACTAAATCATGTCACATCCCTCTTAAAGGTAACAAAGTGTGAAATTGTAATTGTTGAAAGAAAAAGCACCCAAATCTATCAGAATCCTCCAAAGTGCTTAAATCTGTCTGTTGAAGATGACCAGTAGCAACTGCCCCAGGGACCGACAGCACTGTTACCTCAGTGAATGAAGTGAGTTTCTAATGGGTCACTATACTGCATCCCCAGAGGCCACGTTGAAACTCCTAACCCATGACAAGGAGGTCAAAATGAGAGAGTGGAAGAGTGACACTTATTGTTATATCCTGGCTTTCCTTGTGTCCTGAGGCTACAAGTAAGTATGATGAAAACTGATGGTGGCAACTGACGAAAGTGCATGCATGGTGGCACATTTATCTAATTGTGTTTTTGTTTTCACTTTACAGAAAAGAATATATTTCTATCAAGTTGTCATGACTGTCATTCTTTTTGTGTTCCTGCAATCACTCATATATCTGTGATTCACATCAATCCTCCTCTGTGAACCACTAGCCAGAAGTAAAGGAGAAATTTCACAGCAGATTTAGATATACATGCTGTATAACGCATGAGATGTTCTCTTCCATTTGAGATATCTGTCATGTTTGTCTAAAATTGAAATGTATTTATTTTTATTATTTGGCTCTCTGTCTTTGAAGTCTGTCTTTCTGCTTGAAAAGTTGAGCTGTAGAAAGACAAGCTCACCTATAACATCTTTCATACACATTCTGCCACACAGGAGTACATAGTTGCAAGGGGTATGAAAACTTCACTAAATTCCCAAAGCTTTTATATAACTTGTTACCAGAAACAATAATTATTCTTTGAGAAAATAGAAAAACAGTAACAAAGTCACAAATCACTGTTGTTTTCAGTACAAATCCCATGACTCACCCTTTACCTGGTAATAAACAGACATAGTAATAACCAAGAGCCATTTTTTTTCTGAGGCTTATGTATAGAGATGCAAAGAGATACGTTTTGCAGATAGAGGTATCTGAGCATGTTATAGGGTATCAATATGACAATTTTATGTGAAAAATAAATCTAAATCAATTCTGGGAGTGGATAGATTACTGCACAAACTCCTGACCAACATAGTTTTTTGTTTAAGACCAAAACTGTCCATACATTTTGTAAGGTTAGATTTAATTTGAGCTTTAAATTGTACTTTACATTTTGGTGTAGTGGGCTGCACAGTTTTGTAGTGGGCTGCACAGTGGTGCTGTGTGTAGCACAGTTGACTTGCAACAAAAACATCCAAAATTTGAATCCCAGCCTAGGCTCTTTGCATTGAGTTTGCATGTCTCAAAACACGACTATTAGGTTAATTGATCTATCAAAATTGTCTATAGAGACGTGTGCATGCATTGCTGTTTGTCCTGTCCGTCTCTTGACCTGCAATGGATTGGCAACTTGTCTAGGGTTTACCCCGCCTTTTGCCCAATGGTTGCACCACCCCATAAGGGTAAGTGGGTTTAGGTGATGAATGGATTGATTTTGGAGTGGTCCAGCCAGAGTCCCTACTTGATTCTCTTAGAGATCCTATGCAGGGAGCTAAAAAAATTGTTTTTTCATAAAGAGGCCTTCCAACCACAAAGACTGAGAGCTCATCAAAAATAATTTATTCATCAAAAAATTAACAAAGGTTCCAGTGGAAGCACCAATCAGAAATTATAAGATGCTATTGATTGCTGTAAAGCCAATAAAGGTATTTCCATTAATTACTAAAAGGCCGGGGATAGAATTTCAGATGTAATTTTTTGTTTAAAATCTAAGTAAATAGAATAGAACAGAATTTCCTTTATTGTCCCATAAAGAGGAAATTTCAGTGGAGTAGCAGAAAAGTGACAGGCAAACAAGGCAAAGTTCACACAAAGGCAGAATATAAATATATAAAGAGAAGAAACAGGGTGTCAAAATTGCCAATTGGCCATTGTCTGTTTACCTTATGGTTGATGTTTGTGTCATTGCCAGTCAGAAGCACACTTCTTAATTGAATTAAAATAAATTAAAATCAAAATCCTCTGGGGATATGGTAATTTTTTGTCACACCCATTTTCTCATCTGTTACTTTCTAATTTCAGATAAAAGCACTTAGTGCTGAGATACTAAAATGGTGCTCCATAATTGATATCTGGACAAAAATGGATTTAAAAAATAAGTAAATGCATTTGTTTGAATAATTATTTAGCTCTTCATTTTTTTTCATTTGTAGTGAGTAATTCAGTAATTGTGCATCTCTTGGGACATATTCAAGACAACCCATTCTTTAAAAGTCATTAGCTTCTTTCAATGTATTGACTTTCTTTGTTCTGAGTGAAACAGTTCCTGGAAAAAAGAAAACGATTTAAAATTAAACATATAACATGCACAGAATGAGGGCTTGTGGGAGACAGTAACAGTGTTGAGAATCGGGTGGAGTTGATTTCCCATGTGTATCTCTAACTGTGTCTGCACATAAACAGGAACTAAGCTGATCCTTCCCGCTATGCGGATGCCACATCAGTTACAGATTCAAAAATTAAAAGAGCGGTTTCACTTGCACTCACACTGTCAATGTGTTTGCTCGCAGTCAGAAGTCAGTGTTGCTGAACCCTGGTGGTCTTCCCACATTGGATTCGTGAATTTAAACACCTGGGCTTCCAGCACAGACTAAAAAGATGAAAATCTCTGCCATCTTACAGCTTTTCTTCCTTGTAATGTGTTGATGATTTGAGATATTGCTCTACTCTCTATTTCATCTAGTTTAATTATGAAGCAGGGCTGCTGTGGTGCACTAAAATAAATTTAGTCAAAGTGTAAGTATTTAAAAACAGCTCCCGGTACCAAAACCAAGTAGTTTAAGCAAAAATATTGTTATAACTTTGGAATTAGTAACACCTGCCAGGCCTACAGGTATTAAATCAAATATTAAAATATTAAATATTAAATAGTGATCATTTAAAGTACAAGCTGAACTGAACTTGGAAGGTAAAAGAATTTACTGAGCTATGCCTCTACCAGCTACTTTGAGAACTGTCTTATGTTGACTTGTTTTAAAAAGTTTCCTCATCCTTTATCTATATCAAGCTTTCTGTTAAGATCCGTTAACATGTGAAGGGTCTTCTACTGGTCAATAGGGGAAATGTCAGGGGAAAGTTCAGAGATTATTTTAGTCAGAGGAAGGCAGGTGAGTTGTGTTGTCTTTTCCCTCCCAAACATCAAGCTGACTTCATTGCCTGATAGGATACCAAGAGAAGAAGAATTTAAGTAAATAACAGAAAGAACAAAAGTATACTGTTTGTGAAGGACATGGTAAATTATGTAACATCTATGTAACACAATGTCAGAAGTGACACACTGAAAAGTGATTGCCAAAGTCTATGTAGGTCTCCATTGTAACGAAGTAAAGCAATTCTCATGTTTACTATAACGTGTTATGGATAGTGTCACTATGATTGGTTGTCACAAGAAGCTTATTTCAAAAAGCAGAATGATGCAGCAGTACAATAAATGTAAACATCAATTTGATGCTCGTCATAGAGGCTCAGATAATCAATACGAGAAAACTATAGTTTTTATTTGTCTGATGTAATATTCTGATCTTAAATGTGTTTTAGCAGTAAGCAGAAAAGCATCGTAAGTAACTAAAATAAAAACATTGATCTGTGTGAAATAAATCTATATAATATAGATTATAGAGTAATGGGACTCCATGCTGGCAGAGTTGTCGGTAGTTTTTTCTTGCAGCGAAGGATCAAGGTTTCCTTTTGCCAATTCACTGCTAGAAATAAACAACAACATACAGCAGCTTAATCATAATGAGTTTTTTTTAAAGTCATACTAGATTTTATGATCATGAAAGTAAAATGTGGAAGTTGGTGAATAATAAACAACTAACTGAAAAATGTGTCATTCTTAGCACTTTATTAATTCAGTTATAGCTCAACCAGTTGTACAATGCTGATATTAATCTGTTTGATCTGTACATAAGGCATTAATAATTTATTATCTCCAATTTATTTCAGCAGCA
This sequence comes from Xiphophorus hellerii, assembly GCF_003331165.1. Taxonomy (NCBI): domain Eukaryota; kingdom Metazoa; phylum Chordata; class Actinopteri; order Cyprinodontiformes; family Poeciliidae; genus Xiphophorus; species Xiphophorus hellerii. The sequence continues at coordinate 21,958,979 of NC_045675.1, forward strand.
AAATGTCGTGGAAAAACCTGTTTCATTATTCTAAACACCTGACAGTTTTGACCTTATCTTGAACTTCACATTGCTGTGTTACAGAGTAACCTTTTTCAGATCCCACTTTTATTTTATTAGCATGGGTGGTGCTGACTGTCTGCTCCACCAACGCTGTCATTCATTTCATGCATTCAACATTCAAAATACAAAGGCTGATGGTTACAACAGTTCTTTCAAAACTGAGTCGCCCAGTATCACTGTTTAAAATTAAGACAGCATTATTTTTTTAAGAGTTTTTGTCCTCAATGTAAAAAGGTTTTGTGTACTGCAGGGAACAGTCACAAAGGCTATGTGGTAATGGAAACTCCTGGAAAAACATAGAAAAGAGGAGCCAGTGATCTAGTCAAGTCAAGACAAGGTAAGTTTATTTGTATTGCATATTTCAGCAACAAGGTATCACATTTTGGAGGAAAGAAAGATCAACATTCTTTTGAAAAGCTTGCAAAAGTTCCCAGCTGACAATGAAATTTCATGAGCCCATAAGACGAATCTTGCAAAAGTGTTAATACCCTTTTTTGAATTTCTTTACATTTGGTTGTGAACCGACCACAAAGATCAGTGGCTTTTATATACATTTTACTAACCATTCAAAGTAGCATAATAGCATAGAAGTGAAATAATCTGAAAGCTGCAGCTTCCTTCAAGTTCTTAATTTAATTTAGGTCAGGACTTGGACTGGTCTATTCTCACACATTAAACTTTCTATATTTGTTCAGTTCTTCTTGCTGCTTTTCTTTTAACCCTTCTGGCAATAATCTGGTATGGACTTCTGCTACCTGCGATTCTTTCCTGGACAGGAGCGTTGGATACTGCTGCCAACAACTTAATGTTCTTGTTTGGGATGATACACTTGGCCCTTTCTTTCAGTGTTTAACTCTGTCTCTTTGGATGAGTTTTTGCTGTCACTAGCTGTATGTGCTTTCTCTCATCCTATCTTATCTGCTTAGCCATGCTTCTCTTCTAGATGAAGCCACTAAACAAGTTAGTAGTCATTAACTTTGTACTTTTTTTTTTACATAGAAAGTACTCATGAATCAGTGCTTCTGTGTTTTTTGCCACAGATCCATATGGCTGCTCACACAGATCCAGGTTCTGTTGAGATGTTCCTTCTGTTTTCTTTCTGATTCTGCTATGCATGCTCGGTGTGAGGGATTTCTGCATGCAACAAGAGTCTACTGTTTGTCCAGGAGGGGTGAATGCACTACACTCCAAGTCAGGGTCTTTTTGTTTCTTGCAAAGTACCTTGAAGAATTTGTTGTGAATTGACGCAACATAAATTAAAAGAATTACCTTTAATGACATGTTTTGTTAAACAACTTGTTTAAGTATTAAAATTCAAAGCTTACAAGGTGTAAACGTATACACTTTGTAGAAATATGAACCAGAAATCATCATTGCCTCTCTGCCATTGTAGGTCAAATCTTAAATCTTTTCTCTTGCAGTACTGTATGAATTTGTTTTAAATCTGTGGTTTTTAAATGGAGTGTGCTGAAAACAACAGATTTTAAGCAGATTCTTAATAAGACAGTTTACAAGAACAAAAATGCTGCAAAAACACCTGTTGCTCTGCAAAATTATCATTTCATCTGGTGATCTTCCAATTCTGGGTCAGCAATGCTAATCAGAAGTAGGAATTTTATTACTCCAATAGTTCAATAGGAAAAAAGGAAGAAATATCATATTCCAAGGAACTACAATTTGCCATCATTTATCAGTCACTCCATCACTTCAACTAATGAAAAAATGTTAGTTTATATATATTAATTCAAATGCATTACTATCAGGTCAAGTGGCTTCTCTCTTGACCACAGCATAAACATTATTTTATTTCAAGTTAACTGTTCTATCCAATATGAGTATTGGAAATTGAGAAATAGAGGACAATTGAGTTAAAGTAAGTAAACTGTTTGACTGCTTCTTACTTGTAAACTCTAATAGATAATCTTAAAAAATTGTGATTAGCACTAAGCAATCATTGTTTGAGCGATGTTTTTTCATTGCATGTACCATTGCCTTTTTGTCTGCTTTTTCCCGTTTGGCATGAGTATAACAGGGTCTGAGCTGACCCTGACAGGAAAAGAACAGCCTTTAATAACAGACATCTCACTCTGCAGGGAGCTTCTGTTTGATTTCATTGCTCGAGGCAAAGCTGTCTGAATATTACCCAAACTCCCCCTGTGCCGTGGCAGGAAGCTCAATCTCACTGTCTCCACTCCTCATATTTTTATTGGCAGCAGGAGGACCGGGTGTAGTGGGTGAATATGGGTGTGGATCAGTGTGCCTCAGATGCATGACTTGAAAGAGGCTAGGCTGACAAAGGTGAACCACTACTGGTGAGGGTTATATGTGTTTGTGCACCCACATGTGTGCAAATACTGGAAAGCACTTCTTCCTTACCAACCTGGAAGAATGATAGATAGATAGATAGATAGATAGATAGATAGATAGATAGATAGATAGATAGATAGATAGATAGATAGATAGATAGATAGATAGATAGATAGATAGATAGATAGATAGATAGATAGATAGATAGATAGATAGATAGATAGATAGATAGATAGATAGATAGATAGATAGATAGATAGATAGATAGATAGATAGATAGATAGATAGATAGATAGATAGATAGATAGATAGATAGATAGATAGATAGATAGATAGATAGATAGATAGATAGATAGATAGATAGATAGATAGATAGATAGATAGATGTCAGAGGTCAGGCATTTCAGTGGAAACTTTGTTCTCAGAAGGGCAGAGGGAACATTGTCAAGACCCAAACATCCAGCCTTGCCAGACAGCCTCATAACAACACAACTGATTTGTTGCAAACTTCCCAGCCTCAATCGCATCATCAATCAAGTCTGCAGCCCTGCTGATGGAAACACAAGCACTCAGAGATCCTATGCCCTCTCCTGCGATACACGCTGCATTATTGCACTCGTATTTTATTTATGCGCAGTAACAGTTTTATGTACCAGACCTTGTGGATGATAATGTCCATGTAGCTATAATTCTAAGATGATTTTGAAGGGGAAACTAAAAATGTTGTGTTGCTAGGGACCGTTTAGAAACGGCAACAATTAGGAAAATGTGAGTAAACATTGTGATTAATGATCTCTTTATGACACATTTCTGTGAAATTGACAGAAACGGACCCTTTGCACGGCTCTGTACTGTGCAATAGAAAAGGGTTTTGGCCCCTTTCAGATTTCTTCTTCTATCAGCCTGGAAAGGGTTGCAAAGCCACTTCTAAAGCTTTACAACTAAACAGAAGCACAGTGAGAACTATTATCCTCAAATTTAGAGAACATGGAACAGTAGAGAACCTATCAAAGATTGGCTGGCCTACCAAAGTTACACCCGGAGCACATCAATGACTTACCCAGGATGTCACAAAAACACTCAGAAAAACATTTTAAAGCACTGCAGGCCTCAGTTGCCTCAGTTAAGGTCAGTGTTCATGATTCAACAATAAGAAAGTGACTTGTCAAAGGGTGCATCCATGGGTTTCCAGGAAAATTGGTACTCTTGTGTTCTAAAGGTGAAAACTATTTTTGACCAAAAACAAAGCAGAGGCCTGTCTCACATGTAAAGAAAAAATCTTGATGATCTCCTACAATAAACTCTATTTTTTTCCTGATCCAACAGACAGAAGGCAGAGTGTTGCAAAAACTGTGCATGCCACTGAAGACGGCTTATGCACACTGAGATAAGAATCTGACACTTCAAAAAGTGAGACCAGATCCAGTAATTAACAAATTGAAGCCACAGTGTGTGGTAGAGAGTAAAAAACTGCTAACTGAATAAAAAAAAAAAAAATGCTAAAACTGCTTTATGTTACAGTAGAGCTGAATCTCAAATGTTACACTTCTTGTTTTTAGTCTATAAATATTAACTAGATTTTTTTTTTAACCCAGCATAACCATGCTCTGCTGTTTGCTTTGGCTTTATTTCTACCAAAATCACAATCATTCAAGGGAAAAACTGACATGGCAAAAGTGTCTTAAATGTTTTCTCTAAAGGCTGTTGCTCTGCCTCCCCTTTGCCAAATGTCCTGAAGTGTGGGAGTCTGCATGCTGCTTCTTCCCATTGAACCTAGGTGTTAGGACTCAGCAAGATTTTCCCCTCACTTTCAAGATATGCTTCATTGACGTTTCAAACAACACACTGGAAGGTTGTGAGAAAAACTAAAAAATATAATTAAAACTCCACTAAAAACTCATTTTAGGAACTACTTTGCTCTAGAAGGAAGTATGTGTTTGACTGAATTTAATAAAGTTAGAAGGAGACATAGAAATAAAATGTTTGGTTTTTTTTCTCTCTGTTGTTGCATTTTTCACATGGAGAACCTAAAACTAAAGTGTCAATACATCTGGCTGGAAGGAGTGAATTGTCAGGTCTTATGTCAATGTGAGTACCTCACAAATTTTAATCATGGGGGGGAAACGTTATGTCTCTTGTTTGATTATATCGCAATGCGTTAGAATAGCATTACGCGTTTAGATTATATCATTAATTCAATTCAAAAAGTGAAATTCATATATAGAATCATTGCAACACATGATATATGTTAAAGGTTTTTTGTTGATTTCTATTATTATGGCTTCAATTGATACAAAAAACAGGAGATTGCACAGGTTCCATGAGCAGGACATTTTCACAGAAATATATTATAACCATGTCTGAGCCTACACAGCCAGAGGGACATACCGCTGACTTGACAGTTGTCCAGTAAACAGTCTCTAACACTATCCACAGGGACAAAAAGTAAAAAAAAAAAAAAAGTAACTGCTAAACAAACAGCCTGTTTACAGAGTACTGTTTTCAGTCTTATGAATGAAAAATTGACTGGACGGAAAAATGGTGGTAGACAAAGGTGCATAAGCAGCTGGGATAATGAAGGATCGGGAAACAACGTGATGGAAGTGTACAAAGGCCACTCCACACTGTAAGACATGAGCTACAACTGTTGTATTGTTTGTGTTAAGCCACTCCTGAAGCAGTGCCATAAGCATTTTGCCTGAACTAATTAGTAGAATGACTGGTCAAAGCACCAACTTCTGCTCCAAAAACTATTATGTCATTGTGACTGATTTTCCCACAAACTTGCCTGACCTAAACCTCAAAGTGAATCTTTAGATTATTGTCAAACCTAAATTACACTAGACTCAAAGATGCCGATGATGTACTTTCATCATTTTCATTTTTGCATAGGTTATCAAAGTAACTGAGCTTCCTTTGCATATCAGCAAAGCCACAGGCCGACTGCCTCCATGTCTTACTGTAATGATGAACTAATTAATGCAAAAGAAACCCCAACATTTTAATATTAAACGCAGATACCGCACAGCACATGGACATACTGTATTTATCAGTAGGCTTACATTTCTGTATTAAAAATAATTCTTATTATAGACATTCCAGTCAGGGGAACCTGAGGGGAGTTTTATAGCAGACATTCAACAGAGCTGCAGGCTTTGGTGTTACAGAATATGTTAAAACATATTAATCCAAAATTTATCTCAACTTTGATCTCTTATGATTGTTTCTGTTTAAAACAATGCTAGTATATGAAAAGTTACAAGATTTAAAGTGAGTACATTTGTAGTAAATATATATATATATATATATATATATATATATATATATATATATATATATATATATATATATATATATATATATATATATATATATACAGTACAGACCAAAAGTTTGGACACACCTTTTAATTCAATGAGTTTCCTTTATTTTCATGACTATTGACATTGTAGATTCACACTGAAGGGATCAAAACTATGAATAACACATGTGGAAATATGCACTAAACAAAAAAGTGTAAAACAACTGAAAATAGCCCTTATATTCAAAGTTTCTTCAAAGTAGCAACCTTTTGCTGTGATTACTGCTTTGCACACACTGCATTTTCTTGATGAGCTTCAAGAGGTAGTCACCTGAAATGGTTTTCACTTCATAGGTGTGCCCTGTCAGGTTAATAAGTGGGATTTATTGCCTTATAAATAGTCATGAAAATAAAGAAAACCCATTGAATTAGAAGGTGTGTCCAAACTTTTGGTCTGTACTGTATATATATATATATATATATTTAATTGATGCAACCAAAAGGAGGGATAATGTGGATGATATTTTCAGATAGACCACCTGTTCACTTCATTGATGTTTACTTGAGCAGATGGCAGGTTTGATGCTGCTGAGACACAACAACAAGAAAGCTTTTATGATTAATGTTCTTTGCAATAAAGCCCACCCCCTCTTAACTAAATATATAACTTTACAAAAAAAGGATGAAACAGTGACTTTTAAATGTAAGAAAAACATAATTACACAAGAGGAATTTGCTTATTACAAAAATGTCCTAATATGTATTAGGTAGAAAGAACAATTTATCGCACAAAATTGACGTTAATAAACACATAGTTCAGGTAAAAAGCAACACAGCACCTGTAGCCACAGCAAAGGAAGTAAGCTGGTTGAAAATTGCTAAGTGTGTCATTTAATAGGCTTATAATATCATCACTGCCCCCATCTTAGAGAAACTGGAAGATGTGACTGTAATTGCATTTAGTATTCCATTAAATTATTGTTTTGTTTAGGTTTATTTATTCTCTGATGGCAAGCAAGACGATTTCAGCTCTTCTCTAAAGCCCAGGTGATATTAGACCGCCGCAGAAACAAATAGTGAAGGCAGATAAAAACATAATTTAAACAGGTAAGCTGGATTAGTTGTAAATCTCACAAGCAAGACCATAAGCACTAATCAACAAGTAGAAGGCACTGGTGCTTTAATCATTGTTTAGGTTAAATAAGCTGTTTTCTCCATAGAGAAGCGAAATTTGTTTTAGATCTTTATCAGAAGAGAATGAGGATTTACTTGGCATCTAGCACTTATGAAAGGCGGGAGATAGGCTGTGCAGCTTGTGTTTTTACTACATAACTCAGTGTTCACCTAAGTTCTATAATGCATTCCTCTTTGTCAGAGCTTTGATGTGCATCACAATTAAACATGAAATGAACAAGAATCATAAGCTCAATATCCAAAAGGTTAAATTTGCAATTTGCTTTCTTGACAAATTCCTGCTTTGTAGCACATGAAGTACTGGATGTTGGGAAATTTGACTAATATGTTGTGTCAAACTTCCATTTTTTGGCTTGTTCCACTGAGTCAGTGGAATAAAAATCTGTCTTTGTTTGATTATGTATTTCAGTTCCTCACCATGCTGGGCAATTTGAGTAGACCTGATTTGTTTTGACCGGTTTTACAAAAAAAATAAATAAATAAATTAAACAGGTGCTTTTTGCTCGTAGGATTTTGGGAGTCGGTGTAAATACCCAAGAAGCAATCCAATGCGAGAAAAGAAGGAGTAACAGCCACAGAGGTGAGTAATCGAGCAGCTTAACCCAGTGGGTTCTGCATAAATAGGACACAGCACATAAATAACATACTGCTGCTCACTGAGAATTTGTTCTGAAGTACAGTTTGTCTTGGATAGAAATTGATATCCCTTTGCCACCTTATGGTGGTTATAAAATATAATTTGTTTTTGTTTTTTTAGGTTTGCATTGAGATATACAAGAAGATTTTATTGGATCTTTCTTTTTGTTGACTTACATAATAATCATATTTCCTCTAATAATTAAAACTCCTTTCTGTTTAACTAGCTGTATTAACTTGCTGCCTTAAGGCCGCTAAGTGCATGTTTGGTAAATTTTTCAAACCACGTCACTCTCTAGCTAAAAAAATTCCCCTTGGTCCACTAAACTTAAATAAACTGAAGCTGGGTTTAACTGAAGCACACACATAGCCTAAAAACACACAGAAAGCTTTTTTTCTCCACTTTATGCTGTAAAAGGCTTAAAACAACCGTGTCATTAGTTACTAACAATACAACTTCTCTTCATGACACTGATGTTAAATGCTTAGAAACAAAAAGAGAAAATGTTGTAAAAGTGCTTAACATTAAACTGCCATGACACCAGTGTCCTCATGGACCCATCGACATTTCGGAGGTGACAGTGAAGCAGTTTTTAACACAGAACGTTAGGCCAAATGGATAAAAAAAATATTCAAGACGCCACTAAAAATAAATTATGCAGAACCATTTATCCCTTTACGGGGCCCAATCATGCATATAAAAAAGACAAATTCAGCCTTTCTTTTTCACACAACCTCATATGTGCAACTATTTCTGGATTGAGGTACCTCCGCCTCAATATTTGAAGAAATAGTCTGTTTTATTGAATGTGAGCTATAAGAAACAAAACACTCCCAATTAATGAACACAAATGTTTTAATAAAAGCAAAATTATGTACTAAAAGAGGTTGTACAATGGGTCCTAAGTATGAAAACGTGTTTGATGGACACTATGATGATATTAATAAATTAGACAAAGAATTGTGTTTTGTTAGTGTCAGTATGAGTCTTAAAATCTGATATTTTGAATTCTGACAATAAAAGTTAACATTCCACACATTCTTTTGTCTTTTCATGTCTACTGCAATAGAAGAAATGCTGAGTGCTATGCAGAGTTAAGAATAATTGGTATACTCATGAAGAGCAGGCATAAGCCTTTAATTCAATAACAGCAGATTATAGGCTTAGATTCCACCTTTGCTTGGGGAATGGATCTACTGGAAAACATGTTGATGAGAACAAGAAGCAGCTTCTTATAAAATTATATTTAAAAATAATAATAAATTATAAAGAAAACTCACAATCGTTCAGAAACACCAAGTCTAATTACTACATTTATAAAAAGAGAAATCATTATTTACTTCAGACAAGATAGTATCACACTTTAACGAAGGTGTACTTCACGTAAAACTCATAAAATAACATGGAGAATTGTGTAAGATAAGAAGAAAAATATATATTTTTAATTTAAATCTGTTTGGACAATGTAAGAAAAATATAACTGGGTGTTTTCCTCTGTTTGACATTTGAGATTCAGATGTGGTTATTAGGAGACATGTGATCAACGTGTGTGGCATTCTACTGAGTGAAGAATGTCACCATTGTTGTTATTTGCCCTCTTGACATTTCACACTGAGTTGGTTATCAACAACAGTTTAAGTTGTTTGTCAAAACATTTCTCATTTTAGTCAGAAACATGATGATGTAAGGTTTGTTTTTCACTCAGACATGAAGAAAAATAAAGAGTTGTACAACACTTAGACCCTTCAGACTCTGAAATTCAGTTTATGTTTAAAACTCCCTTCAAGTTGGTTCAAACATTATTCCTACGGCTTTAAAATAATTTTTTATGTTTTGAAGATTTCTTCTTTCTGAAAGCATGTTCAAAGTTTCAAGTGGGTCACCCAGGATCTCTAACCGAATCTGATAGAGAATCTTTAGTGGAAGCTAAAGATTAGTGTGATGGCTAAACGCTCTTACAACCTCAAAGACCTGGAGTTCTTCACCCAAGATAAATTGTTAAAGTACCCCTGGAAACTTGCAAAACCTGGTAAGCAAATGTAGAAAAGATTTAATGCCATAACATCAATAAAGATTTTTCCACTGATTACTGAGAAAGATACAAAATACAATATATATACAACAACATTTGTGTGACACTTGTTTTTTTTTTAAAGCTGCATATCTTCCCATTCTAACATAAGGCAGTTACACTCTGCTGTAACCGGGGTATAACAGTACACAAACACCAGACCAAATGTTGGAAAAAACAACAATTGCATAAAAGGAGATGAAGAGATCTTCTGACAGATCTGATCTTCAGTCTAATCTTGTGCAGTTTCGCTGTAATTCATCTCTCAGGACTTCTCTGTAGCAACAACAAAGTCTGTCAGTACTCTGACATCTAACGTTGTCACAAGGCTTTGAGTTTTCATTCTGTACAACATTCTAAGTTACTGAATCTTTATATAGTGGGTAGTTCATCTCTGCCTATTGCAAAAGCTTAACAAAATCACTCTTATTTTTCTCTTTAATGACCATTACGATTTTCTTCAGTTGTATGAACTAAAAGACCATTACTCAGTTCATCATTGAATAGTCTATGTAGAATGATCTAAATCACCAATACCTACTAATTATTTGTTTTGATCTTCTCTAACAAGCAGAAGCTTTTTACAAGATGTAAAAATCAGGTCAAATCAAGAAAAAGAACATTTTTAGCTTCACTTCACCTGGAAATCAATTAGCTCTATTTGCAAATGTTAGTTTGTGTGAAATTTCTGAAAGGTTATTTCAAATTGTGAGTCCTGTGTTTCTTTTTTCTCCATGTCTTCATGGTTTGGAGATTATTTGGTTGTAGTAATTGTCTTCTTGTCTTCATTCTACATTACCTTCAAAAAGTGTTAATTCAGAGCTGCTCAAATTAAAAGAATCTGTAAACAGGAAAAATCTTCATTGCACTTTGCACAAATCTTGCCTAAACAGAACAGTAGCAATGCAAGAACATTTTTTAAAAGAAAACCATAAAAGAAAAAAAAAATATTTGCAGTTTACCACCATGAGAGTTGGGTAGTAACTAGTAATGTTTACTCAAGTAACTTTTTGAAAAATATTAACTCCTAAGAGTAGTTTACTCCACGTTTAGTTTACTCCATGTTACGTATGCTTATTATTTTAAGCATGTTTATTTTATTTTGGGCTATTTTAGCCAACTTTGGCCACAAGTCATGTCACCAAAGGTCACATAGAAGATGATTTTGTGGTCATATCAGACCAAATTGAACTTCTTGGCTACCTGAACTGAACTTACCATTCACTATGAAGCATACCTTTCCACAGCAGCATCTCCCTGCTGTGGAAAGGCGTCTCCACAGCAGGGACAGGGGAGGTGGTCAGACATTATAGGAGAATGTACAGAACTAAACCTGGGGTAATCCTGAAAGATGGTAGAAAACGTAACGCTGAGGAGAAGTTTTGCCTTCTAGTAGAACACTGAATAAATATAGTACAGACAGAGCTACAAATTTATGGGTTAGATCAAAGCATTTCCTTATGTTCAAAACATTCAGAAAAAGTCCAAACTTAAATTATATTGAAAATCTGTAGGAAATAAACTTCTCTGTTCAGAAATGCTCCCTATAAAATTTTACTCTTGATCAGCTACAGATAATTCTCTAGATGAGCAAACTCTGGTACGGACATTAACCCCACACATACAATTTCAATAATTTATATTTAATTTTGTATTCTTGTTTCAAAGTTCTGTATATGCTCGTATGCTCTGATTTTCCAATTTTCTAGGATCTATATTGCAAATCAGGGATAATGTTTCACTCCTCAGGCATCTTCTAATGCAAGTCCGTTTTTACTTCACAAAGCCCATTAGAACAAATCGTTGTAAATAAAAGTGATAGGAATTATTTATTTAAGTTCCATACCTCTTCTATAAGTACTTTCAAAATATTAAAAGTGAAATAATGTTTTCAAAGCTTGTTGCACTTGATAATTACAAGTAATAAGAAATGGCTGTAAATATGTGCAGGGACACAAACACACCCAGAGTGGATTGTGGCAATTAATTATTTCTAAATTCAGCAGTATAACTCAAACTATATCAAAAATGATCTACTTATTATTCCAATCCTTTATTCACATATACAAAGAGCTGCTTCATTGTCATCTTAGTTGCAGTCATGTAATAAATCTTACATTTTACAATTAATTGAATGTTCTGCACAAATCGTTCACAACAGGCAATGCGAGCAGCACAATACGGCTTTCTCCTGGAAAAGCCAGGAGAAACCTGCCATTGACATGGATGTTATTTTCCACCCACTTCAAAATTTCTGGAGCCTCGTCAAGCTCACTATGTGGCCAGTGGCACTCCCCTGCATTAGTAGACTCAGAAATGAAAAGAACAGAAATGGCCGGTGCAAAAATGGCTCAGCACAAAGAAATAAAAGACTAAGGAGTTCTGCAGGCTCCCACAATCCCCAGATAGCATTCTGATGGCATCTGTAGAATGTAAGTACATTCCACGGAGCACAGAGTGTCCATCAGTATCATCCCATTCCCAGAACCCCAGACACGAAAATATTCTTTCTCCTTACTGCGGCTGGTCAGAACTTTTGAGGCGTTCTACTCTTCGTTATTTCTAATAAAAGCCAACTATTGTTTTATGGTTTGCATTTTAAATAGGCTTTTATATCTAAAGTATATGAAGCATTTTTAGCAAACTATTCTGGGTTTTTTGTGCAGCGTGACCCAGACTGTCCGTGACTGAGATGAAATTCAAATTAAAAAAGTGTGTTGGAAAACATTAGCATATGTGGGTTGCAGGCTTCGCAGGTACAAAAATGTCTTCTCTTCAATAAAGTTTTCTGTTTCCAACTCTCCAGAGTTACACCCGTTATTTCTCCCTGAAAGTGATTCTCTTGAGTCATTCATATTACAAAGACCATATGAGCTGCCGAAACATCACTACCTGCCTTGAAATTGAGTCATCTTAAGAGTCTCCTGCCAAAGAGTTGATTAATGTTGTAACTGCATAAAACCCCACACAAAACTAAGTGAATTTTTTACTGCATGAATCATCTTCAGTGACCGGTTCCTGCTTTATTACCTTTCTCCAGTAAATTATTTTCCCATCCAGATTACTCACCTAAATCATCAGAATACGGGACAGAAATGAATAAAAGTTTTTTGCAACTAAACACAAAAAGAATATATTTCAGAGAACTGGGACATGCCAATGAAATGCCAGACATTTGGCGTTGTTATGTATTACACAATGAAGAATTCAGAATGAGTGTGACCAGCACAACTAGCAGCTTAAACTCTTTGGAAACATTTTTTTTTTTTCATGTCTCAGCTTTCTCTTTTCACCCTTAATTGAAAAGTGAAAAATCCATTAGTTGTTGGTGTCAAGCAGGGGAGATTTTTCTAACAGAAAAATTACAACTGTGACACAGCAAAGCGTGTTTACATATTTGTTTTGATCTGATAATTTCTTCATTTTTATGAAAGTTATTTAATTCTAGTATGAAAAATAATCATGTTAATTATTTTTATTTTATATTTTGGAGATAGATGTAGCCTGCAGCAGAATGACTCTCAATTTTGTTGTGTCTATGGGACTATGAAATGGTGACTGTACAAATGCGGATAAAGTCACTTTTGAAGGAACCTTAGAACACATCTGCAGCACAGTAAAATGTTTGCTCACAGGGAAAATGTAATCTAGAAATGTCCAAGTTGTATGTACATGTTTTTAGTGTCCTTTATTATAAACTAAAGTTGCTGTTCTGAAGACTTATTAGGGATAACAAAAGTTATGCTCACAGTTAACTTTTTCAATGCTATTCTGATTCCTTTGGATGCTCCATTAAACATATATCCTTGTTTATGCACATTCCTTGATAATGGCATTAACATGTTGACTAGAAAAATCATATATTCCCCCCAAAACAGCGCAAAAGAAGCAAAACATAAATTTGTGTAATAGGACAAGATTCCATCTAAGTGAAGTTTAAACACTTTAGCTTCTTAGTATTGAATTTCAATTTGACAGCTTTGCTGAACCCCAAAGATTGAACTGTACACCCCAGCATGCATAGTGCTCTAAGCCATCTTACTGAAGTCACAAAGTCTATAAATGTTTTTAGTTTTGGACATTACAGTGCCAGACGTAGAACTTCTGCCAGAGGTAGAAGTTCTTCTCTATTCCAACCTGCTGGGCGGGAAAGAGGACTTTATAAACCTTTGAAGTGTAAACTGCAGATCAACTGTAAGTGTTACTGGCAATCTAGCCCTTTTGTGGCTGAAACTGAGACATGCAGGACCCCTTTTCGCAGTCCAGTTACCTCAAAATTCTGTCTGAAGTCACTTCTGCTCTCTCCAAGTTGACTTCCCTCAGTGTTTGCCTCAGTTTGCAATTCAGCAAATGGACCCACCAGCTTTTTTCAGAGCCAAAACCAACTGAGTGCATCCATCCATAACGACTCATTTATATTTGTATTTACTTCCCTTATTTTTTATTTTTAGTTCTCCGGACATTGTTTAAACCAGACATTGCAACAAGTTGTCTAACAGTCAAAATCAAAAAATTTCATCACGGTAGTTTCATGCCTTTTTGAAAAGCTAAACCCACTGTTTCTCTTAAGAGTTGCTGATCAAATGTTGGGTGGTATTCTGCTGCGTTTTTAAAATGGATTGTACCCAAAGCAGAGTTTGAATAACTGCTCTAAACCCATGCATTCTGTAGCAATCCTTCAATCTCCCTCCCTTTTCTCTCTCTCTCTCTCTCTGTCTCCCCTCACTCATGAATGTGGACCACATGCAGACACATTATCATTCACCAGCAAAAGAACCCCAATGCTACATTTCTGATTTTGCCTGGCTTCTAAGCCAGACTTTGCCCCATCGCCCCATTGTTCTATTGTCCCTTTGTTCCGATTTCCAGGATGGAATGCCTCTGGCCTCTCCTTCTATCTTTTGACACACTCCGAAATACACACACACACACCACTTTTAATCTATTTTTGTTTTTAAATTGTCAGAAGAGAATTTGTTTGTGATTATCCTGGTGTGTGTATACAGTATTTGGTGGCCTGTAAGGTTGTTTTCATTCTAAATATGACTAAATATGTTTGGTTAATGATTCCTGACTATCAGGTCGTGGCCTGACCTTTTTTATTAAAAGAAAATGTAACTCTATTAATAAGTTTATTCATAATAAATTATCAATGCCTGTTGCACAACAGCTTAGTTCAAGACAATGCAACTTTGCGTATATTCAATACAGAAATTGACAGTTTTACTTGATTTTCTTTTCAATAGTACATTTGTATAAAGAAAATTGCACTGCCAGAGTATGGAGTGCAACCTGCTGTTTTGACTGTGTCTTGTACATAAAAACTGGTACATTGCCTCAAGCTGTTCCTGGGGGGTTTGGCCGAAGCACACAGCACACCCATGCAACACTATTTTTTCAATGTTGTTAGGAGGGTTAGGGCAACAGGGCAACAATTCTTTTTCCCTTTAGGAGAGGTTTTTTTTAAGGCAGCAAATAAAAAATAACTGTATTAGCATTTCCCAGAGATGGTTAAATGTAACAGATGTAGCTGCAGCTGTTTTGCTTCTTTTTTTTCTAAGTGAATAATTACGCAGCTAGGTTCTGTTTTAATGGAAGTAAACCTCACCTTATTTTTTCAAAGCTAACAATTATTCTACAAAATCTTAGCGAATTGTAATAGATCTAGGACAATTTTCTATAGACACATTCTATTATCACAAAAAAATGGCAAACAATCAGAACTAGACAGCTAAATCCACCCTGCTTCACTGGAAAAAATTAAAAATGACTGACTTAAATGCCCTGCCAGTAGTTGCAGTGTTTCTTTTTGTTGTTTTTTGCACATTCACTAGACAGGTAATGGAGTTATTGTTTTTGATTTTGTTTTGTTTTGTTTTGGTTTGGTTTTTTGCTGTGGGAATACCTATTATTAAGTCAACTCTGATTCAAAGTCCATATGACATGATGAGTAGTCAGTTGTTTTTTTTTTTCCAGTTTTCTTTTTTCCATGTTCAGAAAAAGAACCCATAGCAACAAATAGGCCAATCCTCTGAAAGATGGGGAACCTCTTTCAAAAATGCATAAGAAGCCTTTGGAGCTTTCTTTAAGTTAAGAATAGATGTTTTAGAACAAAGCCTCTGCACCAAGGCAAGGTTGATCCTCTGTGGAAGGGGACACAGATGTTCCTTTTATTAAAGATTCAAAAGCTTTGGTGTAGGAAAGAATCTGCATAGGCATTGGTGGGTCACAGAGATGCAAAAAGATGTGCAAACACATGAGGAAAGTTGGCTGTTTGCACCAGCCGTGTCTCAATTAGAGTATCTATTATTAGTGAACTGATTTTCACAGAGAGGTCTCTGTTATCCTACAAAGAGAAGTAAGAAATATTTCTCTAACCTTAGAAACCTGATAAAAATGAACAACTATAACAAGCGGGATATTCAGATATAGTCGGAGGTAATGAAGCTGCGATAGCTGCTCAGGTTGCCAGGAGTTAGGAAACAGCTTATCAGTTTAAGCTGTTCAGAAACACAAAAGATTTTTCTTTTATGAAAGTACAAACAGAAACCAACATAAATTGCCCAAAGGACATTTCCAGGAGACTTAAATAAATCAGATTAACTTTAGAGACCACATAATTTACAGAACTTATTTTCTTTTAATCGTGGCATTTTCCCCTTAATTGTGGAAATCTTGTTTGTCTATAACAACACCAGTTTTATGAGCAGCATACTATTCTAATTGGAGTCAGGCCACGTGTCAATGTCTGAGGTAGCTCTTGTCATTTCCTCTTGACACTCACCCGACATGGCCTTTCAGTTCACCACATCATGTACAGCAGGCAAACAACCTTATATTGCAAGTTTAATGATGCCGTCCCTACATATGAAAGCAAGAATGCATCTTGATTTTGGATGAATACAAATTCACAAATACAGATTTTTATTAAACTTTCACAGAATCTGTGCTCCTATAATCAAGTAAAAATCTGACCAGAGAGAGAGAGAGCGAGTGGGACATCCTTATTGTGAAAGCTTTTGTTCTATGCAATAAACATAAATTCAGTGATCCGACACCTGGCACCGCCTCTGACAGCAGCTGCGACACCTCTAACGAAGACGGAAGTGTACCGTCGAAACAAGTCATGTATGTCCAAAAAGTCAGAGTAATTTCAGTGACTAATAACAAAAGAAACTGTAAGGCATTCTAGACTGTATACTTGTTTTATACACATAATTGTATTCTTCAGTTCCATTTTTTTTAATATTCTGCATACAAAGTACTTATGTCTTACTTGCATCTGTATACTATTTGTCAACTATGACTTCCTATAAATTTTGTTATTGATTCTTTATGTTATCAATCAGCTTCTATGCCCCACAAATCTGGAACAAATGTCCGGAGAATTGTAAAACAGCCAAAACACTGAGATCCTTTAAATCAAGACTAAACCCCCCTCTGCTTAGAGATGCTTTTGAACCATAATAAAAGAAACACTAACAGATATTTTTTTATGTGTATTGATGGCACTTGGCAAAATGTAATATTTCAATTGTTTACTGTGTGTTTTTACGATGTAAAGCACTTTGAACTGCCTTGTTGCTGAAATGTGTAACAAATAAACCTGATTGATTGATCAAAGCCTATTTTTCATAAAGAGAAGAGGAAATGGCTCACTTGCCTTATTACAACTCACAAAAACACCAGATATCAAGAACTATTGAGACCAATGAAGGCATTTGTATTTTCATTTGTTTTACTCTGTCATCATAAATTCACACTGAGACTCAGTAGTGTTGAATTATGCGTTTGTATGCATTATAAGATTTTGCAGTTAGTTTATTTTTTGCTCAAGTAATTGTCCGTAACAGCCTTTTGACTTGCTTTTTCAATCTTTATTGCATAAAAGGCTTTTATGCAATAAAAAGTGAAATGTGAATATAGAAATAAAAAAAAATAGACAGATGGATTTGAAAGTAGAGGTACCACACAGTGAAAAATGTTTAAAAAGATACACCAAGTTTTCATAGAATTAAAGCAGCTAAATCTTTATATGATGCATTGTACATGCTTTACATTGTGTTATCCACATCCCAATTCTTAAAAAGGCTTATAAAGGTAAATGACAAGGACATCACATTGACAGAAATGCAAAAAATTTCTGTGAGGCAAATAAGAAGGCTGAGGCTTCCAGAAGACATGTGACCTAGTTGGCTTAACCTGCCATTGTTCAAGTTTGGTCTCAGAGCCAGCTGCGACATGTCTGCATCTGTCAACTGGAATCATGAGCTGTAGGACAGATGGGAAGAAAAAGAGACACGCTGCATACATGTGTGCTCTTCTCAGGCTTGTCTGTGTAGGCGAAGATGCCAGTTTAAAGTGCTGCACGTCTGCGCACAGCCAGGCCGCATGGGAACACACTGACCATATGCACAGTAATGTTGGCAGACCAGCAGTGTTAATGACAGGAGAAAGGCCATTCAGCTCTGCTCATTTGGTCTGGCTTGGCTCCTGTAGTCTAGACAGCGCTGAAAGTGCTGGTGTAGCACACACGTTGAATCCAGGTACTGTGCAATTTCATGTAAATGTCAAACAATTCAAACTTTCTGGCAAAAATGTAACAACTTTAACTTTCAAGATATAATATACTTGTGTCACTTGGTAAAAGAACATCTATGATGTCCTCTTGCTTTATAAAATGTATATACAGGCACAGAGTAAATCTATCACAGCTAAAGCACAACTTTAAATAATCAAATTAAAATGCTTGCCTTTTATTCAAATGAGTGGATTTTCACATGTTTAGTATTTTACTATTTTGGCTTTTGGTTCAAGCTGAAGAGTGAGGTGTTAATACAAAAATCACATTTCCACTAAAATGGAGGGACTGTAAAGGGTGACACACAGCAAGATGCTCAACACTTCTGAATATACAACTACATGAAAGAAGCCCTACTCTGTAAAATACTGAAGTATGAAGTGTGAAGTTGCTGATTCTCTTGATATAAGACTCTAAATCTGTAAGGTAAGGCAAGGTCATTTTATTTATATAGCATATATACAGCAACAAGGCAATGCGCTTTACAAGAATTAAAAGGAAAAAATTCTTGTAAATTATTTCAAGAATTTACAAGAAATAACAAACCAAAGGAAAGAGCAAAAGAAGAAAAATAATGTAATGTTGATCTAAAGCATGTAAACTAGGTGCTCCTGTTCAGGGTTGCTAGATAAGCATCCTCTAGTCTAATTCCATTTCTGGGTTGGAAGAACAGAAGTCTAAAAAGTAGTCTAATAATGTTGATGCGAAGTATGTAAACTAGATACTCCTATTCAGGGTTTGTAGATAAGTATAAGTAAGTGTCCTCTGGTCTAATTTCTTTTCTGGGTTGGAGGAATAAGAGTTTAAAAAGTAGTTGCTGAGGTAGTTTTTCTGGATTCTAAGTTTGTTCTAATCCCTGTTCTGGGTTGCTAAATAAGTGTAAGTAAGTATTCTCTGGACTTAATAAGTATGCTCTAAATTTGTAAAAGTAATGAGTACTTCACAGTTTCTAAGTAATAATAAAAACTAAGTGATTCTGTCCTGGAAGATTTTTTTTTTTTTCTGTAACGTTAGATGAAAGTTAAAACAGTCCAGTTTGCACTAAATAAAGGCATATTATGCTGTACTTAAACATAACCCAAATTTTATGTCTATTTATTTATTATAACTATATTATAAAAATAATTACATTTGTTGGAATTTTAAAACACTGATTATTGTGTGAAATTGGTCATTTTTAAAATGACATGAAATGATACATTTAAACTTTGATTTCATGCAACTGCGTAAAAATGGAGGCAAATACTTTAATACTCAGATATTTCCCAAAAACCCGCCTTATCGGTGGATTTATTTCACAAATGTTATCTCATTAATCTCAATCTGTGCATGACCATAATTTATTTCTAATAATTTTCAAATAATACATATTCTCCCTCCTCAGTCGAGTGTGTATAAAGTTAAAAAAAAAGGGCTAAGCTGACATGACATTAAAAACAAAAGCAAAGACAAAGCTTCAATTAAGGAATTTAGATGATTATCAGAAAAATACAGAAAATATAATTTGTTTTATTGGTGTCTCTGTTCTGGATTTACAATCAGGAAAATCATTGGCTTAATCAAAAACAGTAACAGAAGAGACCATCTCTGGTACACAGCAAATGGAGCTGGAGGAGGCAAAACAGAAAAAGAGAAAATAATGTGTTTCAACTCAAATAAAGACAACATCAGGAGTGGAGGACTTGCTGCTACCCCCTACAACCAGTTGATGAATTTACAAGCAGTGCATTTTGCAGCCTTTCTTTGGAATAGTAAGGAGGGAGTTATAACAATACATGACAATCATAGCCTACTAAAGCCACAAGCCAATTTTTGACCAAAACAATCTTTAAAAGTTAGAACTCTTCTGAAAATCACCACAACAAAAGGTTTGCTTTTATAAGGATACTTTACCCAGAATGTTACCATGGCTATCACACCTACATTAAAATGTTTATATATATATATGTTACCCTAACCCTTTTTCTATGTATGGGTGGTTTCTGTACTTCCATCATCAATTTCCAACTTAACACATCTGGAGCTTTACCAGTTTCTCTGTAGCATGAGATTACATACATGAAGGGGCTTTCCGAGCATTGCTGCGATGTTTGTCTGAAGGCAGAGTATTGGAAAGAGGATATAAACAGCTTTTTTATAACAACTGAAGGTTGTTACTTGCTTGTGCTATAAAATTGCACTATGTGCCTGGAAAATACATAATGCCATTCCTTTAACATAAGTTTTTTCTGAGTATTTGCTGCAGATTATTGCACTCCAATAAACAATTAGATTATCAGGGGATGGCACTAGTAAGTAATTGGGCCTTTAAGCAACATTCACAAGAGTCTATTCTGTTATGTTGCATATAGGACTGAGCAGTATGCGGTGAACCTTAACGAGAATAAATGATAGCATAAGGATTCTCCTTTTTACTGTGAAGTGTGTTTCTTCACATGGGATTTGATTAAAGCTGAACTTCTGTATATGTTCTTGTTCTCCCCACTCCCAATTAAAACCACAAAAAGTCAGACCCAATCGAGTAGGTTTCAATATCAAAAACACAGGAGTATTTGCCCAGATGCAGCCTTGATGAATTCAAAAAATAAATCCTGTCCTCCAAGCAACCTAAATCCTCAGATTCTTTTATTTTGTCGACATGAACACAGTACATTTAAATCCCTATATGACTAAGAAAATAGACCCCTTTAGGGACTTAACACAGTAATGCACTGTAAGCTAAGAGTATTATGTTATTTTGGTCCTCTGTAAATTGTTTTTGTGCACAGAAAAATCATCAGTTCAGAGTCAGGGATTGTTTTTGCAGCCCCAAAGTCTCCCTACAATCACTGGCTGGATGCTCTGCAGTGATACCGTGTCCCTTATCTTCCGTGACTTGAAGATACTGGAAATGGTACTGCTAACGAGCCTGGTTTCTACTTCCCATTGGGATAAAGCCTTTGCTTTTAATTGGAGCTCTATTCATGAAAACTAAAGCAAATCACAGTCACCATGCCTTTTTTTTCCATACAAGAAATGTTGGAATTATTTCACAAAGCCTAACATTTTAGGGCTGAAAGTTATTTCTAAATATTACTGAAGTAGGGGGTTGAAAACGTTGTGGTATCGGTTGACGACATCCTGGTTTTCTCAAAGACGGTTTTCAACATGAAAAAGAACAGCCAATAAGTTAATTTAATAATGAAGAACAAATGAAGATCCTGTTACTTATTTCCAAAGGAACTTAGTTTAAAATTTAGCAAATGACCTCAGCAAATGTTAACAGTTATGTTCCCATTTAGGGCCAATTTATGTTCGTTCTAATATCTAAAATCATGTCTTCGTCTCACATGATTGATGAAAATCTAAAATATTAAAGCATTCACTGGATATTGTTGACATGACAGATGGCTTTTGATAGTCAAAAGTTATGCTACACCAACTGTTGCGACTATCTGAATTTTCACCTCTATTTTCTCATTTTACAAGTCATGCTCTTTGAATTTTACTTGTGGCTGCCATCATAAAATCATTGTTAAAGCAGTATCCATGCATCTTGTGCATTTTATGCAGGACAGCCATTACGTCTATAGAAATCCCTTTCCTTAGTTACATCCTCCACCTCTTGGGGAACATTGATGGTTTCCTTATCAAGCCATTAAATTTCTCCAGCAAGTCCTGGGTCTGCCCAAGTCCTCCTCCCAGTGGGACTGAAAATAACTCCCAGGGGAGAGATTGGGAATATATCCCTACCAGATGCCCAAACCACCTGAACTGTCTTCTTTAAATTCAGAGGAGCAGCAACTTCACTCTGAGCTATTCCCAGATGGTTTAACTTCTTACCCTTTCTTCAAGCGTGAGCCTATCTACTTTTTGAGGAAATCTCATTTTGACCTCGTCTTCTTCTCGTCTTTCTCCTCTTGCCACATAGTTCACAACTATTAGTGAAAACTGGGGTTTAAATCAGTATGGTGTCCACATGATTGCAGTGCCTTCCACACTCTGCCTCTCTGTGTCTCTCCTCTGATCTGCCCAAATTGTAGCAAAAGTACTCATGGGCATTTGAGACCAAAAATGAATTGCGGTGAATACAATGCTTCCTGGGCTGTGCAGTTCACAGTAAAATGTCACACTTCTATGTACATTTAAAGTTTACACCAGATATTTGCACCCACTGTGGGAAAACATTTTTTTTTCTCACCAACTATCATTAAATCAGGCTAAACGTTTCCTCTTTTGGGTTAGTTAGAATTACTAAATAAACACTACAGTGAAGAACATGTTTTGTACATTAGTTGTTTTGCTTTTTGTCTTTTTTGATTTAATGAGTAGACAGGTGATTCAAATCAAACTTAATATGTCATCAATGAGTTGAAATCACTTAGCAATGCCATCAACACTGTGACCTCCGTCTTAAAAACATAGGTAACACCAGCATCAACACACTACCGCACATGTTAAATCAGCAATGTTTCATCAAGTTCTTTCTTGAACGTTTAATGTATGATTGAATTATCAGTATAGATTAAAATCTAATTAAGTGCATTTTTGAATTAGTTGACTCAAGTCAACTCATAGTAAAGGGAAATATGTGTATTATTACTTTTATATATGAAATTTAAATAACCCTCATCACCTCCAACAAGGAGCTGCATAAGATGGGAAAGTATGTCTCTGCAGAGCATATTCTAAGCATTTCAATCAGTACATGGTGGCATGATAAAATTGTTCAATATTTCAAAGTTCACCAGCAAACCTTTGTCTTTTAGGGGTGTATAGAAAGTCTCTTATATCAGTGACAGAATATTTCGGAGGAAGCTTGATTTTTGAGGAGAGCTTTTCACCGTTGTGATTTCAAACGAGCGGGGGACTGACTGTTCCTCGAGCTAGAGCTGACTCAGACACTCTAACCCCTGCGCCCCAAATCAAACAGCAGTGCTATCTGCCAGAGGATACAATCAAAGAAACACATCAAAGTTAACTCTCTGAGGCTGATATGCTCAAATGCATGCGTGCAATATGGGCCCGTGTGTTCACACAAAAGCAATCATCAAATCACTCACTAATTGCAGATGAATACCCATAGCCTGACTCATAACAAAAAGCAATTAGGCCTTTATCACTGATGTGAATCTAGAACACATGAATCTTATGCAGCTGTGAAGTTTAGAGAAGGCAGACCATGCCCTGGCATGTGCTACCTGATTTTTAAAACTCAAAGAGGGAGGGGATCAGTGGGCTTCCTGCCCACCAAAATGTCAGTACCTCCTCTCCTCCTTTTTGTCTTCTATTTCAGCTCCTCATTTACGCCACAACCTTCCGGCTCCTATTAGTGGTGTAGCCATGTGTGACATCAGTTGGCATATATTCCAATGCCTGGGACTGAATCCAGAACTAACGCTCATTTCACCCCTGAATATGGGGTCTCTGCGTGCGGGGGTGGGTGTGTGTGTGAGTGGAAGAGAAAGAGTGTCTGGTTTGGTTTCTTGCTCAGCATGATTATATTCTCATGTTGCATGTAATCTCTGATAATAAAGTTGTTGTGGGAATTTGAATGTGTGTTGCTGTAATAACACCTTTTTCTCAGGCGGGCACAGTATGTCTGTGTAAAAAGACGGGTCCCGTTTTCCCCACATCTGCTTTACACAAAACTACTGGCAAGTCAAACATATAAATACATATTAATGACAACATTAAGTCATGTATTCACAATCTAATTTACAATGCAGAGCAGAAAGATTATAAATCTAATGGATATCAAAGGATTTTACTAGATTTGCAAATTAGATGAGACAGGCTGTTTATTTTTTAAGCATGCGGTGGCTTTTGCCCCCAAACTTCATTTTAATCTTGATTCCTTCATTAGGCAAATTTGACAGGGGCTGCTTCCACCCTAATGCAATTTGCTGAACATGGCTATGAAAAATTGAAATGTTTGCATGTGAGCACATGCATTAAATCTTGCCTTGAAACAAATCAACAAATTCATAAGCACGGAAGCACTTGGGCACACCAACAATATGCACCCTCCCATTTTAATCTTCTTTTTGGGCAAGACTTTTTGCCTCAAAGATGTTGTCAGCTTGGGCCCGAAAGCCACTGTCGTTCAAAGCAGCGAATAAATCGGTGGCTTCTGCAGCTCTAGCTGCTAAAAAAAAAAAAAGCAGTTTTTTTTAAGCCTTCCAGGGGAATCTGGAAAGTGACCAAGGCAAGCTTAGTCCAACATCAAGGATGGATGACCTCAGGGGGAAGACTGGCATGACTCCGTATGTCTGGCAGTCTCAGTTGTTGCGCTAGAAAGAGGCGGTAGAAGAAATGATGCAGATCAAAAGATACAAAAAAGTTTAAAGAAAAAAGGATAGATGGGGCTTTGGAAACAGAATAGCAAGAGACAGCCTTAAATCAAACAAGGTAAGGCGAGGTAACAAGCTATGCCACTTGAAGTTTAACACAACTATGACAAAATCTGCAAAGAAACATGAAAGTGCTGAAGACACATCTGAAAGAGGCCCTTGGGGCAGGTTATCATCGAGCAGAATTCAAACCTTAGTACCAAAGTACTCTTGACAACAGCTTTACCCAAAAAGCAAGCACCAAACTAATCAGATGACAGCTAGCAAGACTTTTCAAATGGGAAATCAAGTGGACCAGAAAAAAAAAATCCAAGACAGTTAAAGGAGGCAAAGTGTCAAAAGGTCTCATAAAAAATACCCCATCTGGTTCTTCAAGGTCATACTGAGGGAACATCCAGCGACTGACTCTGAAGAGGAAATAGATGAAACCCTTGGAGCACTGCTTCCCTCTGAGAAACAAGACACCAGCCAACCATCCCAGAAGAAAGAGGAAGAAGGCTGTAATAAAGGCTTAAGTACCATCTGTCTCCGTATAAAATGGATGAGCAGAAACATGACAGAAAAGTTGAATTTCTGGCTTTTTGGGACAATTCAAACATAGTCGCTAAGTTCAGCCAGTTGACATTTGCAGGAGAGAGGAATAAGTATGAAAAAAACCCCAGAAGTTTAAGAGAAACAGGAGCACGAGGCAGAGCGGAGAAGGACAGAGTGAAGATTTGTATGCAACAGAAGGCACCTGTAGGAGGAGTATGTCTGGTCTGTCTGACGCTCAGTGATTCTCAGTGGGTCGGCAGCAGAAGCTCCCCCAGTCTGGGGAAGAGACTTATGAGTTTTATTGATCACAGTCTGGTGTGTATTGGTCAGTGGGGAGAAAAGGGTGGTGGGTGGAGCAGGCTGCCATGACTGACGTTTGTAAAGAACTCATTAGAAATATATATACGTATATATATATTTTAAAAAAGCCAGGACAGAAATAAGCTCCATGGAAAAGAAATATACTCATAGAATACCTGTTCTTTTATCAAGTCTGCAGACACAAAAGACCAATAATCCACCTTTAATCAGATTATGACCTCATTGCTAGATGTCAGTGTCATGGCTGCTAGATGATCATCTCACTTCCACAAAACAAAACAAAAAGCAGAATAAAAAGATGTGTGCATGCTCTGCTGCACACAACACATGATGATAACATGGCTTTCCCCCCTGACCTGCTGGAGCATGAAGGCATTATTACATGTCTACTCTGTCAGGGTCCATCTTTGGAGCCTTTGTTTTGTATTTGCGCCACACTGTTCAAATCACACCACCAACAGGCCCCACTTCATTGTGTGTTTTTGCAAACCGAATTGTGTGGAACTGAACATGAACGTGAACTTGCCTCGTGTTGAACTGTGCTGAAAGGTTTTATAAAGTGAGCAGTGAATTGGGAGTTTGAAAGAAATGGCATTGAGAAAAGGTCTGCACTCTGGGGCCAGTTGTTGAAGAGATTTGTTTTTCCTCTTTTTTTTCCCACTTTCTTTCTATTTCAGTAGATGTTGGCAAATGCTGTGACCCAGAAAACAGATGTATGTGACTGCATAGACAAGGTTTGAAGCCACGGAGGTTATTGTGGCCAAAGAAGCTGCCTCAGAAAAAGCATGAATTTTCATTTATCCATCAACAGACTGTATGTGTGTGATGCAGGTTGTTTGAGCAACCCGTGGCTTACCTTGCTGCATGCTCATCAACTCCGTGGCAAAGTTCAAAATGACAAACTTCCCAATCAATTTACCTCTCTGCCAGAACTTTACCAAGCAGTTGCTGTTTTCTTTAACACTGTTAGGGGCTTAAACCTTCATTTAGAAAATAAAAGGTCATTTTAAAAGATTGTCTCATCACACAGGAAGAATTCAGTGATTATCTGAAGTATTGATTTGAGAATATGCTGCTCAGTGTTCCAGGAAATGATCAAGCAGATATATATTTTTAGAATGAAACAAATAACTGTGAGAAATTATATAAATAAAAATTACACACATTCTTAAAAAACAGGTCAGTTTTTAATAGCAAAATGGTGAAATAGTTAAAGGAAAGAGTGAGCATGAACAAAGAGCTCAAAATTAAATGTCAAGGTAGGAGTTGTGGGATGGAAAATATCAGACAAATAGAAGTCAGAAAAAAAATGCAAAGACCCAAGGGCAGTTTGAGGTATTTTGTCTATTTAAAAAATTTTTAGTACAACTATGTTGTTTGGGATCTTGAAGTAGAAAAGATATAGCACACAAAGTTTTATCTTTGTTGCGCACTCTTCAATGACATGACTCAATTAATGTAAACATCAAAAACAGTTACAGCTAGATAACCTTGCCTTTCCTTATCTTGTTTAAGATACATACAAATTCAATAGATTAATATTAACTAATTAATAGGCAAATACAAAATCCACTAGCAATGCCTACATTGTAACTTGGCTTGCAGCCTATAATTAAAAGGAGGATTATACGTTATCTTAAACAGTTTTCTTTAAAAACTAAAAACATGTATTTGATCAAAGACCAGTAATATTGAGAAATTTACAAGAACATTACTGAAATATCTAAAGCATCTGTGTTTTGTGAAATTACATATCCATCACAAAAAGCTTAAACAAATTCTTTGGTAGTACGTTAAAATAGTGTTGAGGCATAACAGAGAGAAGTTTTCAGATGATAAAGTACAATTGCAGCAATTGGTTATTTGCTACCCCTGATCTGACTAATTTATGGTCTTTGGGTTGTTTTTTGGCCAGATAATTTAATATATGGTTGTTTTTTTTCTACAACAAATGTTTTGGGCATTCTTTTGAGACACATGATACACCATTTGCCTGAAAAACAGCGTCATCTTTACAAACCATCTTTTTGATATAATGAAAAGCATCACAATTGTTTTGGCCCACCTTTGCGTTTCGTTGGCAATTTTTTCCTTTTCGTGAGACTCTTAATTCGGTAACTATTGAAAAGTGTTTTTGTTTTTCAGTCAGTAATCCTTTTGTGTTCCACTGGACCTGCACATAACTAAATTTTAATCATCCTCTCAGTGCCCAAAGCAGATTAGTGATTCATCACTAAAAATTACTTTCATCCAATCATCCACACTTCATACCTGCTTTGCTTCAGCTCCCAGCAACCTTGTTTACTTCTGGTTAGGAGTTAATGAAGGTTTACGTTTGGCTTTTCTGTTTTGTAAATCCCATTTCCTTTAGTTGATTTGCTGTAATTCAGCAACAAGTTCTGTTTTCCTGCTGTGCTTTTTTTTCAAATTAAATATATGTGGTTTTCAGAGAAGCATCGCCTTGCCAGATTATTCCCATGTCTCCCTTGAATTCTCCCTCATTTTGTCATATTTCAACCACAAACTTTGTGTATTGTATTTTATTTTATTAAATGTGTTTTATTGGGATTTTATATGATAAACTAAAACAAAGTAATTTCAAAGAGGAAGAAAAAAAGAACAATTTATACACATGAAGTGTTTTATGCATATATAGTCATTACCTTTTTTTCATTGAGGACTTATCTTTAGAAATCATCTAATTAGTAAACGAAGTCCACTTGCGAGTAGTTTTGATAATTAATGTATTGTAACTATGCATCATAAAGACCAAAAACACAGCAGACAGATAATGAATGACGATGTGAAGACAGCTTAAAGCAGAGTTAGCTTATAAAACACAGAGCCGATGCTCAAATCATCATCTGAAAATGGTAAAAGTTTAGCAAAGAGACAAAGGCACCACCACCTAAACCGACTGGATGAAAGCCATTGTCAGAAGAATTGTTTTTAAAAAGTCCTGTTTGCAGTTTCCCATAAGCAGTGTAGTGGACATAAACATTTTGAAAAAGGTGTTGAGACTAGAAAACCTTCTTCTATACCAAAAATGTAGCATTTAGATTTTACATGCAAAGTGATTTGTCTTGAGGAAAGTTAACGCCAGGCATCTCTTGATGTATGGAGTTAGTTGCTATGTAAGGATGCTTTTGTTCACTAAGGAACATAAAAGATGGTTAGTCATTGGGAATATAAATTGACACAATACGATTCAATTTTAGAAGGAAACCCTTAAAAAGACTGAAAAAACAAAAATAAAATAAAAAAAATTGCAACCAGGGCAGATATTTACTTTACTGCAGGACAATGACCCTAAGCATGTTTCCAGAGCTACAATGAAAAGCTAAGAAATAATATTGAGAACTCAGATTTCCAAATGATGTTCAGGTTGAAGTGACAACTTCTCATTGCCAGATACCTGTAAGCTCCTGACAAATGTGTTTGTGACAGCAAAGCTGGCTCTGCTCCCTGAAGCCATCAATGTTCCTGGCACCCTTAATGAGAGACTGTGCTGTTTGAGCATGAGGTTTCAGCGCCGTGGCAGACCAGGACCAGCGCCAAAATGACAGACAAGATAGAAGCACAACTCAGAAACAAGTCACCTTGTCTTCCAACATCCATGACTCTTTCCTAAACAAATGGACAGATTCAGACAGGTGATAAAATAGATGGTAGATCTATGTAATGCTTCTGAGCAAGGCAGCACACCACAATATGTTATTAGAATATCTTCAGTGCAAAGCAACACTGACTATATGCATCCTTTCAAATCATATGAAGCAGAAAAATACACAAATTACAACATAGACTTGCTAAAGTGAACTTCAGCAAGTCAGTTCAAAATCTGTAGTAAACTCTGAAGACTCACTTAATTTGGTCATTTTCATATTAATCATATCAGCTGAGGAGGACGTTGCCTTTCTGCAGGAGACATTTTGTCTACACCAGAATGAAAATCTGCATGCAGAGGCGATCACTCACCGTAACTTTGCCTTGAATTGCAGACATATTTCCTCCTAAGGGGGAAAATGGACTCAAACCATGCCAACAAATTGTGTAGCTGAGCCTGCAGACGTCTTCTCTGTAGAGGTGAAGGGCTTTGGAGGTTTATTACAGATCTGTGGTCTGCTTAAGGATGAGATTGTTAGGAAAAAGATTGTAGTCGTGTTTATCAGTAACCATGATGTGCAAGCTCTATGATTTTGACAAAGAAACAATATTTAAAAGTTGTGGCATTCAGTTTTGGCAGGATCCCATCCCTTTCCTAGCTGCTAATTCAGTTACTAACAGAAAGACAATATTTGGCAGCTACTCTACAGTGATGTTTGAAATAAGATATCTGGAAGCTAATAGTGAAAACTAAAAGAGTTTGTGTAAGAGATAGTTGCTGGATATTCAAAAAAGGACAGGTTTATTTCTAGCCGTTGCTAAAACCATAAAACCAACAGCAGTTCCTGTGACTTCATAGCATCTTTGGTTACTGGTAACGTTGTGTTCCAAGTTTTCATTTACCTGCAGTCGAAAACTTCAGATTCATGCAGTTTTTTCCCATTTTACTGTATAAAAAGAGAGCATGACATTCTCACTGACATTTTTGAGGAAAATTATTTTAACAAAAAGTAAAAAAAGACATAAATACTTTTACTGCATTTATGGATTAAATAATGTTCAGCATAATTTGACCATTTTGACAAAAATTTTGGAGAGAGAACATATCCCCAAAAAGTCTTTATCTATGTAATGTGAAAAAGTTATTTTGAGAAACATTTTATTTAAGGTATGATTTTGACTTACACATAGTAAAGCATGTTCCCCCAGTGCATGCATGGCTTATTTCTGGGCACTACAATTCCCTCTTACAGTTCCAACACATAATTGTCAACTGGTTTCCCTAAATCCCCTAAGTGACCTGCCAAGGTGTACCCTGCCTCTCGCCCAGTGCCTGCTGAAGATAGGCACTAGTCCACCCTTGATCCTACAAGAACAAGTTGGATGGCATAAAGTACTTTGTTGCAGAAATGCAAATTATTTATTTGAAAATCATACATTGTGATTTTCTGGATAGTTTTTAAAGGACGTTTTTCACTGTTGAGATGTACCTATGAGAAACGTTACAGACATCTCTATTCTTTAAGTAAGTAAGTGAGAAAACTTGAAAAATCAACAATGTATCAAATACTTATTTTCCCCCACTGTATATCCAGGAAAACGTTGATTTAGTCTGATTTAGTCTGTCAGAGAGCAGTGATTGGGAGGAGATCCACTAACCAGCAAGACAATAACCGAAAGCACCCAGAAAAAGCGACACAGCAATGGTTCAAAGACAAAAGAGGACATGTTGTGGAGTGGCCAAATCAAAGCCCAGATCTCAATCCAATCGAGAATTTAAGGTTGAACTTGAAAGCACCTGATCGGGCCTGGTCCCTGAGCAACCTGATGTTTTTTAATGTGGAATAATGGGACCAAAATTACTATCAAGATGTGCCAGCCTGACTGAGACATATTCAAACTCAGTTCTGTGATTTCAGGAGGTACATCTACTAAATACTAACCGAAAGGGGGTGTATACGCATGCAAACATTTACTTTACCTTGTGTGTGTGGTTTTTTAAATAATTGTGGATGTTTAATAAAATAAAATAAAATAATTTGCTCAGTTTGATATCTACACCTTTTTCTCTTTCTTTGTTTTTATAGTAAGTCTGGCCAAAAGAGCCACACTGTGGTTCTACTTTAAAAGCAATAAAAGAGGTAAATACTTATGGGAGGGTGAACACAATTGAAACTTAAGCCTGCATTTCACCATTTCTACGCACAATGCTTTATAATGAGTCTTACAGTTTCAGACAAAGTAGGTGGGCTGAATGACTTTGGATCAAACCCTATTCATTCTATTTATTGTTTAAAATTATAAAAAATTATAGAACAGATGGGCTGCACAGTGGCGCAGTTGGTAGCACTGTTGCCTTGCAGCAAGAAGGTCCTGGGTTCGATTCCCGGCCGGGGTCTTTCTGCATGGAGTTTGCATGTTCTCCCTGTGCATGCGTGGGTTCTCTCCGGGTACTCCGGCTTCCTCCCACAGTCCAAAAACATGACTGTCAGGTTAATTGGTCTATCTAAATTCTCCCTAGGGGTGTGTGTGTGTGTGAATGGTTGTTTGTTCTGTATGTCTTTGTGTTGCCCTGCGACAGACTGGCGACCTGTCCAGGGTGTACCCCGCCTCCCGCCTGGAACGTAGCTGGAGATGGGCACCAGCAACCCTCCCGACCCCATTAGGGACAAGGGTGAACAGAAAATGGATGGATGGATGGATATAGAACAGATGGTTTATTCACAGGCGAGATGTAAGGCCTTCATATTTAACTGAGTAGGTCCCGGTTTTCAACCAGACCCACAGTTAGCTGAGGTGCGACACCTTTCCACTCATTAGACTCACTAAACAGGATAATGATTCCCCCGAGTGTGCGTCTCCATCGCTCTACATGCCCTGTCACTGCTGCGCAACACCGTCACCATGGTGATCAAAGCCAGATGTGCTCACTTCTGTTGCCACCAACAAAGCGCCACTGTACAGAGAGTTTTTACAGTTGTCACTCTGCTCTATACCATAGCCCTTGGGGATTCAGCTATCTGCTTCAGCTGTTGTGCACAACCCAAAAAAAGCTGTGCTTTCTCATGCGCTGCCACACAGTCTGCAGCGGGATAGCAAATTAAAACAGGATGAAATTGACAGATGAAAGAAGCTCGTAATTCAGACTTCTTGGATAGCTATAAAGCACGAAGGTGCTATTCTATTTTTGTGGTGCATCTGACATCCTAAAATAACTTCTATGCTTATTTGTACTGAAACGTTTTCAAACATGTCTCCCCTTTTAACAGTAGGATTAGAATTCCACATGTGGCCAATAACTTTTGTTTTTCTCCACAGCGAATAAATTATCATGGGACCAATAAAGATCAGCTGCTGCACAACATAGAAAAAGCAGAAGCAAACCTCAATAATTTGCTGTGAATGAACACGCAGAGCTTTCAGACCACGGGATGCCTTTCAGCTGTTTGAAGAGGGAATAAATTGGTACGTTGGGAGAGATAGCAAGGTATTCAATAAGTCCTTGTGATATTTGCATGATTGCCAAGTAGCTGCAATTTGAAAAGCAGCGAGGGACAAATTTTTCTGTCTTTTATCGTTTTAACAACAAAAAAAAGTGTCATCCAACATTAACGCATCGCGACAGAACAACAAAGACAAACAACTGCACGAGGGCGCAAATTTACACTGGTGTAATGCAGCAGTGATCAAAGAAATACAGACAACAAACAGAAAAACACCTGCAGTGACAGATGGAGGTAGCCCCAGTAAAGAAAGCACAGGGCAACAGAGCACTGCAAGCAATGGAAGTAGACAGAGATGAGGGAGGAATAATAAAGAAGGTGGGAACATTTTATTCCTGATTTGAGTGCTCAGACACTACTTCTCACAGACACAAATGTTGAGTGAAAAAAAGGGGGCCTGACTGAATCAATAAACAGCAAGGAACAGAGAGAGAGACCACCTTGTCCTCATACAACACTTCTAGGACTTTGGTTTGCCCCGTTACGGTCTCCTTCTGGATATGAGCCCAGTAGCAAGGTGACTCGGTTTGAGTTTGCAGCAATGTGTCGAGCTCTGCTACAAAGCAATGAGGCATCTAATGCAGCTTCAGAGTTGAGATCTGAAAATGACAAGTAAAAAAATTTTTAAAAAATAGCAACTCTTCAGCTTTAGGAGGCAAAAACAGGAAAAGCATATGGCAGTGATCCAAACTTTCTTTTTTTTTTACTTTAATTTACTATAAGTGGTGTGCAGAATTTTAGGAACAGCTTGCACATGTTGGCTCTGGAAACCAGAGCAATTACAACAATTTTTCAACTCAGACATACAAACAAGGAAAAGACTGTCTATCAATCACAATGATGGAAAGATCAAGATTCTGTCCTTCAACTGGTTACCAGGTATTTTTTTTAAATAAAGTTTAGCACATGACTACTAAGTCTTCAAATTGGAAGGGGTTTTTTTTAAAAGTGCATTCAAGAAAAAAAATATTTTCATTTTACTCAGAAGTGTCGTCTGCACAGGCGTCGTAACAGCTCACCTTTCAGTCCCGTAATAAGAATTAATTTGAGATTTGTCAAGTGGTGGAGATCAGCAGTTAGAGCACAGCTCTCAGTGAGCGTTTCAGTAACAGAGTCAAGCGAGTGTGTTTACATAAAGGCCGGCCATTTGAAAGAAGACGTTCAAAAGTAATTGTATGGATGATTTGACAGACATGGATTGATCCGTTCTGACAGCGCTCCGCTGTGAAGGTGGCAGTCTGTAAATCTACCAGCTGGTGACAATAAAATCTGTCTTTGAGGGTCACTTGTCTGGATGTTGGCATCAAATGCACACTGGGGTTTTTTATAATAACTACTTGTATTGGATTAGTTCAGGTTTTATGTTATTTACAATGGAAGGAAACTGCTTCAGTGGATTCAGTGGAATGGAAATTCAGAGATTGATGGAAATGTTTTGAACCACCTTTGTTTTTTTCAATACATCAGCTCCAAAAACGGTCCACAAACCCCAAACTTTCCAGGTTTTTAAAAGCTTTTATTTGGACTTCTACAACTTTTATTCAATTCAGTTCAGTATATTTTTATAGTGCCAGTTCACAACAAATTTCTTGAGGCACTTTACAAAAAAAAAGTCATTTCAATTAAATTTCCCATGCATTCAAATCATTCCTAGTTATCAAACAGTCCATTAAGCTCAATTCATTATTCAAATTCGCTGAAAAAGTTTTCAATTTAAGGTAACCCAGTTGATTGCATTGAGCCACTGACTTGCAGCATTCACTCCTCCGGGACCTTTCTGCTCAACTGTTCTTTGTTTATAGAAAGGAGAGTTGGGGTAAAATATTCTTTTTAAATTTAAGAAGAAAAAAAAAACCCAACAATCTAAAGCAAATAAACATTTTCTTAAGATGGGAGGGAGAGTGTGAAAGACCAACAAACAGCTGTCACAAGTTCTAAAAGACACATATTTTATTTTCAAATGTGGGCCAAGTTTTCATCTTAAACCCTCCATGCTGGCATTCAAATACTTGTTTAAGTGTAACATTATTATCTTTGATATTTTTTATATTATCACATTTTGTCTTTATGAGACGTTTTTAGTAATAAAGTGGCTAAGGGTCAACTTTAAAATCGGTTCTTTGCTTCTTTTGGTCATAGCTTGAGAGATTTTTTTTCGTCTGCAATAGTTGTAGACCAAAAGTTAAATGGTTTATTTAAATTTGGAAATCCGCTGAACTTGGTCACTGTACTGCAATCAAAGAAAGAAAAAAAAAAGCAACTGAAATCCTTAGAAAAAAAACTCGTTGCTCAAGAAACCATTAAAAATGTTAGAAAAAAGGAATATGCTGCATGTTAGATAATAACTACTTAAAAGATACAAAAACTCTAAGATGAATGTTGTTAAAGAGTAAAATGTTGCTGAATTTGAAAATAGGTTAGAAAATAGAGTTCCCAGTGGTCATTAGGAAGAAGGTGGGGTACACTCTGGAGAGGTTACCAGCCAATTACAGGGAAACACAGATACACACAAGTCAGCTGTACACACTCACACCTAAAGTGACTATACAGAGGATGAAGAAAACATTGCTAACAAATAATCCATGATGCAACCTTTACTTAAACAACAGAAGAAGAGAGAAACAAACAAAACAAAACAAAAAACTGAACAATTCAGTGAAGATTTTTTTTTTTTACACGTGGCGCTGCAGAATTGCTAGTTTGGTGAAAAATTATTTGACCCCTAATAGATTTCTTGTATTTTCATGGTTAAGGTTTAAACTTGACTGATTAACAAATATGAACAAGTTATTTAAAATGTTAGATTTAAGTTGCTGCCATATTAGATGTAGGTGTTTGTTTTCATATGATCAGTCTGGTTTGGATAACTTTTTTCTCTTACTACAACAAAATATGTTGCTTGATATTAAATTTAGTGGAACATTACTTTCACCTGTCAACAGACCAAAATTTAGAAACTGTATTAACTTTTCACTGCTGTCTTTGTCAAGGAAACACATTACATTCATTACCTCCAAATTCATGTGAAAGACTGAGTGACATTTTTCTTTAAGTGCTTTTTTCCCTTTAATTTGAGAGTATGATGTTGAACATGCCCTAGCTGCTGTTTACCTATTGGTAGCCTACACATTGAGACAAAATTACAGTCATCCATCAAAGCTTTCTTACATGCAGCATACAAGAATTGCTGATCTGAGAGCTGCAGCCTTCTCTTTCAATTACAATCAATTTCTTGTCCAAATTATGTAAATAACATCAGTTTGTGTAGTGCAGTTGAGTTAGACATGGAATACAGAAGCTAAGATTGTACAGAGAAAGAAAAAAAAAACATGTAGGCAACAAGCCTTTTCCCTTCTTTTAAGTGTGTAAGCATATTATTTGTTACTCCTGCACCCATCAATCTGGAAACTGTACATGTCAAACTAGTCATTTATCATTGCTGTGATATTTGACAAGTAAGGTAACGAGAAAAACAGATGCAGGAAATATGTCAAGTTTGTGTAGAAATCATGATCTTCAGTTGGTGAGTTTTTGGGGAGTACTGTATGGTTTTACAAATTTTAAAAGTAAACCTCGTTTTCCCACAACAAACGCTTGTTTGCATTTAATCCGCACAGTTTGGCGAACTGGTCAATAAAATATTCCTTTTCAATTAGAATATTCTTACTGTGCACTGCCCTCCAGGCTTAACTGTCTCAGCATTTATTACAGCATGAATTCAGCATCCCATGAAAGAGATCAGATTGTTGCTCTCCTGAGGCGAAAAGGAAGCACAGGCGGAAACCTTTAGCTGGTCTTGTGTCTCTCATCCTTTTGACAGATACGCTATAGAATCTGTTTATGGTTTGGACTTTGGATCCCTAAGCAACAGTCTAGCGTTTTTTCTCATTAAACCAGGTACTTCAAACATTGTCTCGTGTTTAGGAGTGGCTTAGCTTAATGAGTGACACAGCTGTAAGCCCAAACCCTGGATATGCTTCTTTCACACAATCTCCCTTTAATGTTGATTCTGAATAACCTGTTTCTCTTTGGTTTACATTTCTAGGGGAGGCTGTGAATTACTGCCTGCTGGACAACTATCAAATAAGTAGTCTCTCTGATAATTGCTTAAAGCTGTCACTATGTTTTGGCAGAGATAATCTATAAAAAATTTTTACCTCCCTTTCTCCTTTTCCTTTTCTCCCAACGCTAACTAGAAACAACCAATCAGAGCCAGGGGGCGGGTCTTAGCGCTGTCATTCACAATCTCATGTGGCTCCGTTCATTCTCTCTCTCCCTACTCCCTTTCCTCTGTGCTATGCAGAGCCTTTTGTAAATGCTCAGGCTAGTTGGCATAGCCACTGATAACAGCAGATAAACTGCAGGGTTTATCTGCCACATTTAGGAGCGAGCACATGAGTCTGACTGACAGGGCTAAACCCTTCCTTCTGGCCCTGGTTGGTTGTTTTTGGTCGGGAGAGGTATATTTCTTCAGACCAAAATAGCAGCACACAGAGGAGTGGTAGAAGATCTGTCTTTTCACAGATTGTCTGTCTCAAAACATATATGATCATGATATGGTGACAATTTTAATAAATACTTATAAAAAACATATTTTTTTATAAAAGGTTACATACTGCAGCTTTAAGATAACACTTGTGTGTTAAGTAACTATTTTTAGAGTCCTCTGAAAATTGAATTTTGTTAAGTAAAATCTTGACATACGCAAGTCTGTATGCAATTAATCTAAATAATATACACACTTTCCTTTTTGAATAGAATGAGTGTGACAAACCACCTTTTTTTTAAGATGTAATTCATTTGAATCTACTTACCTTGGCAAAGTCCGGCCAATAATAGTTTTGGATAGTTTTAGTTGGACTGAAATTAATATTCAGTCCCCTAACAAAGCTTCTGCTTTTTGTTAGGGAACAGCAAAAGCTTCCTCCAAAAGAAATTTATTAGAGTGAAAGCAAAGTCAAACTGCAGCTGGGAACTCTGCAATGAGCTGACAGGTCTGACAACGCTTAGGTTACTGCAAACACTTAAGCAAGTAAAAAATAGACAGGTGAGAGATAGTTCACAAAGAATGGCCAGGTGATGCAAATTTCTAAGGAATTTTCAAATAGCTTAGAAGGGAAAGTGAAAATGTTTGCATAGTTGTCTGCTTGGTCTGAAAGACCACATGGAGCTTTGAGCAAACTGTTCTGTGCAGACATGACTTAATGAAGTTTGAATCAGAAATCCTTCTTTTCATTCTCAGAAGGAAAATTGAGAGGCAAAGTAACTTTGTTTGGTCCATATCGATTTTAAATCAACAGATTACAGACAGATTCATTAATTACAATGAAACCAGCAAGCAGATGTGGAACAAATGGTGACACACTGAGCACAAACTGCAGCACAGAGTCGGAAAAATCACTTAAAAAGAAAAAGAGGTGACTCGGTTCATATTTCTTAACTTGCCAACAGTTAAGGCATGTATTCACAGAGCCCCCTTATCAGGGAATCTGGGTTTTTATCATTTTTTTGTACACACTTCATCTCAGAGGATGAAGTGTGTACATTTCTTTTGTACACACTTCATCTCAGAGGACATACAGAATGTCAGCTGAGATGAACTCATGTTTTTGTGCTGATTTGGAAAGAGGGAAAACATATCTAGTAGAGTGATGACATAAAAAAAGTTGGGATTGTCATGGGACAAGCTGATGTGCCAGCCTGATCAAACATTGAGCTTCAGGTTACTCTCCTATTCACAAGGTGCATGTTTGAGTTTTATCTCCATGTTATTCAAAATAAAAACATTCTGACAAGATTCTTGGAAAGAGGAATAAATGATCAAGGTGTCTGTTTGTTTTACATTTGGTAGGGTTTGTATGATACTGTTTATGTCACCAAAAAGAGTTGATAAAAACAAATAGTTTTTCTCTCATCCTCAGAGAAGCAATTGTGAATTTTTAACAGGTGCTATCAGGTGAAAGAGGAAGGGGCCAAAACTTAGTGCCAATATCTTTTGTTGCAGTTTCAGTCTGAAAACTGCAAGCCCTTTCATTAGAAATCCACAATTTCGTTTTCAAAGGTGTAAAAAAATATGATGCTACACAGAGACGCATTTTTTTTACCCAATCTTTTAAACGGGAAATAAAATAGAACATGTAATTCAAAAAAGTAGGTGTGTGTTGATCTTCATGTGTCAGATAATGGCGACAGCACAGACAGTTGTCTAGCCTTGCCCATATCTGCAGTCAGAGCGCTAATTAAAAAGTTTTAAACAACTTAAACTGTGACAAACAGGGCTGGACAAGGACCCAAGTTTATCTTGGCTCCTTGCAGTGAGGAGGTGGGTAATGGAAAAAAGGGGTGGGGGGACTTTGCTACTAAAAGATAGCAATAATTCCACAATCAAATACATATATGCTTAGATGAATGTGTAAATAATTCCCAAATTGTGCTCATTTAATCAGAGGTTCTCATGCAGTTTAGTGCATGATCTTATACATGACATACTTGCTATAAGTGGCATCTAATCTACAACAATATGCTACTTTTACTTGCGTCAACATAACAACGTGACATAATTCCTTCAGTGCAAATATGTTGTAACAGTGAAGCATAATCTTGGAAAGAAGGTGCATTTCCAGCAGAATGTATTTGACAACCCATTTAGCATACCTTTAGCATTTTTCGAAGGTTGTGTTGATGAAAACATCTTTCCAGAGCTGCAACTGACACAATCAGCAGAAGATTACAGAATGATTCCTCTAAACAACCTGAAAATAGAAAGCAATCTTAGCACCATGAAATTCCACAATAGACGCATATGAGCATTTATGCGCAGCAGAGTTCTCACTCATTGGGAAAAGAAATCTGCGGATCTGCTTTGTACTCCCTACTATTCTCGAAATTCCTCCGACACACTTTTAACTCCATCTCCAATCAGAGAAGCCCAAATTGCAATCTGCTACACAATATGTTTTGCTCCACTTTATTAGGCCCGAAGATAAACCTCGTGGATAGAACACAGGCTTTGAGTAATGAACGCTCCCTCAGCATAACAAGATCCTTCCCTCCTTATGCTCTCCTCCTTTCAATTTGCTGCATGTATGAGTTTAGTTGGTCATTTTCCTGATGCACTTTTAGAGCAAAGCCATGTCTGCACTGATAATGCATCAAAATGTATTCATTTCTGCATCCTGCCTGCATAATAAGGAATTAAAAGCTTAACTCTTGGTTTGATGTCGATGTGTCCATGTACAATCAAGGGCTAATAAAATAATTTGTAGTTCATGAGTTTGAGATGTTTAAGGTACTTTATGTAAAGTGGGGAAGTTTGTACATCCCTGTATGCTGCAGTAATTAATATCCTTAGCCACCCCGAGATTCTTAAAAAAACACATTTACAAGATCCAGCCACTGATTTTCAGAGGTTTAGGCCAGAGGACAGTGAACATTGTTTCAAAAGCCTCAGCTCATGTTCATATTGGATTTTGAGGCCAATTTTGGATCATTGTCCTGTTGTCTAAGCCAACCTCGTTTCAGCAACTCTACTGGTTCCAAGATGGCTGTATCCAGATTTTGATATTTAGCAGAATCCATTCTTTCCTCCATCTGTTCTTTGTTTGCAGTGCCATCGACTGATGCAATCCAGACAACCACTTCCACCAGTTGGAAAGGTGTTTCATCAACAAATTCAATGATTTATCTTCTTTCAAACATATATTTTATAAACGTGACAAGAGCTTATCCAGGTGTTTCTTCACCAACTTCTATCATTTCTTTCTCAATACTGGCAAATATGGACCTTGAGGGACTATGTACAAGCTTTTTTCCCCTGTTACTAGCATATGGAAGTATGTTTTGCCTTTGTGCCGAACAGATGTCCAGATCTATCAGAGACTTCTCTCAGTCTGTTGGAACTTGTTTCTACATCAGCTGTTACCCTGCACTGTTTTAAATGATAACCAGAACAGTGGAAAAAAAGATTAGGCAAGAATCCCTTTGGTATCTTTAAATAATCTCCCCATTTTTTGTGACATTAACTTCACTTTGACACCTCAGTCGCTTTAAGGATCACAGACCTGAGTTAGAGCAAGGTGTGAGGGGAGAACTGAATTTGATTGACGTGCCTCAACAAAAGCAAAAGTCTAATGAAGTTTTGAGTGCTTTACGTTATTAACATTTAAGGAAAGGGTCACTGAAATGTCTTTTTGCTGCAGCGATGGTGTTTGCTTTTTTTTCTTCCATATTCTAAATTGTCCAAGCATATCTCAGCATTTGCATACTATACATGACCTTTATGTGTAAAAAATATTGTCTGCAAATTTATTCCAAATCTGGTGGCATCTGTGTAGCTGGTGCAATGCTAATAACCCAAACAACATGGAAATCAAAACTACTGTATGTTCCAGCATGCTAATTAGCTGGGAGAAACACCACATATAAGAAACATACATGTGTGGGGATTAAGGATTAAAATAATTTCTGTAAAGTTAAAAAGAAAAACTCCAGCAATTCAAAAATAGAGGTTATTCTTGGATAAAGTGGAAAATGAAAAGGCAAGAAAAAAAAAAGCTTCTCCTCTAAATCACCCATTTAACTGATGACTGCCAGACTGGTGTTCCAACCTTACAGAGAAGCATAAAACACCTCAGTTTGATTTTGAAGTGAAGCGTGCTGCTGCCACCCAAAGCTATATCAAGGCCTCTGGAGGAGCTTAGTTAGCAACTGCTCTGCTTTTCCCAAACGGCTGTTTGCATCGCTGGGGAGATGTTTGTCTTTGGCTCTTTTCCAGATAAGGACAGTTGTGCCGCTCCCAGCACTGAATAGATTCACCAGCTGCCAGGCTAATGCAAGCAGACCTCGTCAGATAGTGGGTTAACTGGTCTGCAGCTTTCTCTTCCCCAACTGTTCAATCTCGTCTCTGCTCGGATTATAAAAGACTTCTGGGTTTAATCTTTTGTATATTCATGTACCAGTGATTTATGTTATGAAGGAGGCATATGTTCGGTGCTGTGCTGTTTAATGTCTTTTTTTTTTTTTAAACACAGTCGAATTCACACAGGCTTTTAATAATAAGGTTTTAGTCTGCAGTGAAACTGTTAGAAATATTTAACGATCCAAAGGTATTAAAAAAAGATAAGTTAGTTTTTTCATTTTCTATGCAGATGATTAGAGGGCTTTTCATTAAAAAAATAAAATAAAATCTAGGTAATAGTTGTGTGAAATTAAGTCTATTGTATGATCCATCATGTATACAGAAACAGAATTTACCAGGAAGCCATGAAAGGTGCGCATCCTAAGGGGAGCAATGTACACCTCTCAGTCAGATGAAGATCGTCCCACCTCAGGTGTCAACATCGACCAAAATAGCTGCTGCTTTTACACAGAGGCTGTCTGCAGAGTGCATTTACAATATGCTCACACACCTGTTCCAGTACACATTTTGATCAAGCAGCATTGTGTCTGTGGTAAAGTTGCTGCAGTTATGACCAGTACTCCAGGGGATTATGAAAAGATTACAAAAAAATCACACTGGAAGACAGACATGTAACAGATGATCTGAACTCCCTGGAGCCGTGTTGATTGTCTCACACCATCCTCACCACAAATGTTATTGGAGCTTTACTTGCTGACTGGTGCTGCAAACTGGTGTTCAGTGGTTGTTAGGTTGTCTGCACTTGTTAACAACTATGAGGTGTTTTGGTGGTTTCAAGCTCCTCAGGGGTTTTTTCAGGGTCAGGCATGTGAGGATGTAATCAGTGCTTACCTTCAGAAATCTGCTCCAGAACTACATGTATGATGACCATGACCAATGCTAAAGATAAAAAAAAAGTACATACACAGATGACATTACAAAAAATATTCATAAAAGGCAAAAGAAAACTGCTTAAATTTTATTGTAAATATTTCAATAAAACTGAAGAATACAGATAAAGACAAAAATATGCATTTGACGAGTAATGACAGAAGGAATGTTAGAATGAAGATACACGGCATTTTCAACAGCGCTTAAGACAATAGTTTAGCCCTTTCTGCAAATTTACAGTAGGTGCGTCACACAAAAGTTATGAAAAATCAGACAAAATACAAAAACAAACTGACATTTAGTAGGAGTATTTTAAAATGTTATACTTTTCTAGACTTAAATTTCTACATGTCTTATTGTTGTTTTTATAACTTTTGAAATCTCAGAAAATTAGATCAAATATTAGAAAACAAAAATGGTTCGGAACTGTGTTGCATTCAATCTTTTTGTAAAAATGCCAAAAAAAGAAAAAAGAAATACAAGCTTTGCTCATATTTCACCTGTATAAGGAACATTCTATTCAGCCGAGATTTAAAGAGTCCATAAAAAGTAGTGAAAAATAAAAAACTCACCATTTAAATTTTGTATGGGTATACATTCAGCCAACAGGTCAAAAACCAAAGGACCAAGGACAGATGTATCAAATCAAAGATAAAGTATTTTATTTAAATATAACTCAATATAAAATAAACAATAGCAACAAAAAAAAATCACTGCATGTATATAGCACTTTTAGATATTTGTCCTTTTTGGGGAAAAAAGGAAGGAGAAAATCTAGAAAATAAAACATTTTGATTATGAAAGAAAATACAGTTCTTTGAGGCTTTTTAAGACTGTGTAGGAATCCTGATTAAAGTATAATCATGGCTTAATTCTTTATCCTTTATGTGATTGGAGTATAAAATATATCAAAATCTTAGAAAAGAATAAAAGTACATATATTATAGAAGAAAATAAAGCATAAAAAGTTCTTATTACCAAATACAATTTATTGTGTTAAACTGCTAACATGCAAAGGCCAGCATCTAAAGTGCAATCAAAAAAGAACTAATGTGAAAGTTTTCTGTAACACTGCATATCTCTAGAATACATAGAGCTGCTGAGCAATGTCACATCTGTCAGTACAAAGCTGAAATTGTCCGATTAATATGTAGCTATGTTGGCAGTACACATATCAGGATCATGTTCTACTAAATCTTTTTGGATATAATTATGTTTTTAATTACCTTCATGTCATTAAGGATTAAAATCTGAGTATTCAGACTCATTACTTTTATTGTACTAACTGTGTGGCGATTCACGCCTCCTTCCTCTTTTTAGTAATGTTGGTTCTTTGAGATAATGTTTTAGGAGAATCCATAGCTTAAATGAAAAGCATTTTTTTATTTCATTTTTGCTGTGATGTAAGATTTTCTTTCAGTGATGAGAAATGAATCTTACAACGCTCTGAGTCTGGCCAGTAGAACCTCCACACCGGGTTCTCCGTTAGCGTCGGCGGCCGTCTGGAGGACGGGACTCTCCACTTTCATTTCTGGCTTTCTCTCAGCCAGCTTGACCACTTCTCTGTCTGCCGCTCGCTCCCTGTCCAGCCCACGGCTGTGACCCGGAGTGTTTTTGTACTTTTGGCCCACTTCAGAACAGGCAGAAGCCTTGGCCCTGGCTACAGATGGATAGCCTTCAGATTCATTGCGCACCTCCTTGGCAGGGGGAGGTTTTGAAGCCGCCGAGCTCGCATTTACATTCTGCCGGGAGCGAGACCTTTGCAAAGGTGCCTTGTTGTTTTCTGCATGAGAAAAACAAAGGCAAAGGAGTGAGAACAATAGTGTAGAGAGGCGGGAGGAGAGCGAGGAGGAGGGAAAGCGTGACTCGTTAAATGAATGAAAAGCCAGAGAGGTTAATCAGATTACAGATTAAATTACAAAGAGGAGATGCAGACGAGTGACTAGAAAATGTAGTGACAGTTATAACGCAGCAAACATAAAAGTATTAGAAAGTAATAAGCACTTTAGCAAGCATGTTGACGTGCAAAATAAATGTTCATGCATACAGTTCTTCTGGATGAACAGACATAAATACAGTGCATATGCACATTGATGAGGATAGATTTTCTGCAGCAGACTGTGGCGTGCAGCCAACTCGCTATGATAAAATGGAT
This sequence comes from Xiphophorus hellerii, assembly GCF_003331165.1. Taxonomy (NCBI): domain Eukaryota; kingdom Metazoa; phylum Chordata; class Actinopteri; order Cyprinodontiformes; family Poeciliidae; genus Xiphophorus; species Xiphophorus hellerii. The sequence continues at coordinate 22,003,371 of NC_045675.1, forward strand.
ATGGCTGATCAACTGCAACAGAAACTCAATAACATAGTATGTTGGCCTTTTCCAATCTCATATTCTCTTTCACGTTTTTCTCACAAGTTGCCCCCGCACCCGGCTCCACCTCCCTCGTTTCCACCATCATCATCCATTCTCCTTCTGCAGCTTCTCCGCTCGCACAAAAGTCCTCTCCATCTTTTCTTATTCCTCCAAAACATGTTTGTTTCCGGGCAGACAGTGGAACAGAGCGACGCCCAGTTGCCAGAATCAAACCTGCATTCTGAATTATAATCCCTGTGAGTAGATCTTAGACTTCATCATCAGTATGTGCGCACTGGAAGAGGAGGCGAAATCCATATTCATGTGACCTTGAGTGTGAGACTGAGAGGAGCGGCGAAAGGAAAGGCGCCGGCGCATTTAAAGTTTCCCGAGCCTGAAATGTCTGGCAAACAGGAGTCAACACAGCAGAGCAGAACACAGCGACCCGCTCTGTCAGCCAATCGGTAATGAGTTTGGAGCGTGGCCAGTCAGTCATGACAGTGTGTTTTATGGGCCAAGCTGACGAATGACAAGGAACGTCCCTGAACACCACCTCTGACAAATAAATAAGGATAAAGGGAGCAGAGCCGGGAAGAAGGACCCCAAGTGCAAAATAAGCAAAGAAAGCCAACAATCACACTCTCGACATTCACACACACACACACACCCCCACCCAAAAAAGCAAACAAGAGGCAGTGAGGGGCGAAATGAGTAGCATGTGTTTACTTTGCTGGTATGACTGAACATTAACCAGAGCTGAAGATTCAATCCTTGGATGACTGTCTCACTCTCTTTTCGTCCTTTCTTCTTGTTGTAAGAGTCTGAACAGTAACAGCTAACAATTACTCCCCGCAGTCTATCCGTTCCCAGTTTGCCCATCACATCCTGTTCCTTTGTCCTCCCTCTAAAACTCTGGCATCTGTGCCTGTCTTTCTTAGCAGCACCACACAAACATTCTTCCTTAACACATAAAAAAAACCCCTCTCAAATTCAAAGCTGAAGCTGTGAGAACAATGCATTGTGTTATTAAGTATTTGCATTTGACATCTCTTTTAAACCAACACCAGGGAAAAAGGACAGGCAGGATATTCATTGTGAAGAAAATGTAGGATACATTTTTTTAGCATTCATTTTAATCTCACTTTCAGGACTTCAAGCAGCCTTAATTATTATCTTTGAAAATCTACAAAACGTGGTATCATTACATATATACATTTTGCACTTCAAAAAGAAGCAAAAACAGAAAAAATGCATGCTTGAATAAGATGTTTTATCTAGAAACCCATTTTTTTTCTTCTTTTCCTAACAGGGATCTGACTTTAGCACTGAAGATGATCAAAGAACTGGCAAGTTCAGTTCTTTCCTCATTCTGCCTGTCCGTGACACCAAACTGCCCCATCCTTTGAAGCTTCCCGAGCTTCTCAACATATGCCTTCATCTAAGCTGTAAAACACATCAGAGAGATGTAAAACATACCTCATCTAACAGGTTGGACTCATTTAACCAACAGCTGACAAAGGGTGCAAGGGAGAACGAGCCAAGTCAAATTTTAATCAAATTTGCCGCTCTGGATGGCCTTGGGTTTGAACACTAGACCAGCACAGGTTTTCCATAGAACACATGCTGCGACAGCGCGGGCAGCAGAGAAAAGATCAATCTGGTCTCCAAGCACGTTCCACACACTTGTCGGCAGAACAATCAAATTTAGTTCTCGCATACCATTTCAGTGACCCAAACCACAGTAACTGGTCGACTAACGGTGGTAAGGGCGCTACATTAATCAATATCGAACTGTTTTAAGGTTAATTAGTGACTGCATGAACAACTTTCTAAACAATTCAACTAAACATTTAGGCACACTCGTAAGCATTGAAGTTTGAGCACCTGACTATTTGAAAAAAGTACATTGTAAGCTGGCTGCCCACATGTCCACAAGCGAGACATAGAAAGTAAGTCTTTCTTTAAAAAAAAAAATCAGCTTAACTTTTCTCACATTTTGACCGCCTTAGCATACTTTTTCCCGATATGCCTCTATGTATGGCATGATAGGAAATAACGAGAGAGCAGTTTCTAAAAATAAAAAAATTAATCAAGCCAGACATCCAGAGCGTCCATTACCACTTTTACACACGACTGACAGTTAAATCTCAAAATTAAGGCTTGTGGCAGGAAGTCTCGTTATCAAGAGTTTGCTAGAAAAGGGGGCCTGAGTGACTAGCAACACTTTTCAAAATGATCAGTATGGACATCTGATTAGATTTGGAACAGGAAAAGACAAATTATTTCTCCCACACGTAACAGGCCTGAACCCCCCACTCCTCCTAAAAAAAACAACAAAAGTAAGAGTTCTCCATAAATAATTAGATATAATAAAAAGAGTATTCAGTAGAGTCCCCATGGATGCTTTCTGCTTTTATATATTGACAGCTCTCTGGCGTTTATCTTAATTGCCGTTCAGTTTCAGCTCTAAGAAAAATAATTTGGTGCATGTCCGTGTAAATTGGGTAGGTTTTTTTTGTTTGTTTGTTTCACTTACTGCCTTTGACCAACAGCAGTTATGGGGAAATAGGATTAGCTTTTTTTGTTTCCTGAAGCATTAATGGTTTCTTAGAGCTGCAGTTTCCTTTTAAAACCATTGATAATTAAGATAGACAAATATTGCATTTGTGTTCTTTTAAATGATTGACAGGATATCTGGAATATGTACTCTAATCTATGTATAAAAGCAGTATACTTATTTTCCAATATCGGAACTCAACACTTTGAAGTGGCAGTCCATTAGAAAGCTTTTCCTGTCCCATAAGCCTGAGAAAAAGAGCTATGTTCAATTTTCAAAAAGCAGCAGACAGCACTCCACGTTTCCCTTTATAAGATCATTTGTTCCATTTATATTTGTAGCTTCCAATAATGCAGATGAGCCTGAACTCGTTCATCTCCCTCCACCTCCCGGGTGCTCTCCTCGTGTGGAAAAGTTGGTAAGCAGGCAGGAGACAGTGAATTATGCAACAAAACGTGGCTGTATATTTCTCTATGTGATTCAAAAAGCCATACTGCCACCTTTGCAGTAACAACAAACTCATCTATACGACTGGATGTGAAGAGACTGGAACAAAACAGTCAACAGAGTCGGAAGACCACTATTTTCCAGAGTGCAAACCATAAACACAATGTGATTGTGCTGAAATACCAGTCTATCACAAACTTCAGTGCAACGCTGCCCTTTAGTTTCCTGGAAGGCAGACTTGAGAAGAAAAACATTGATAAACGAGCTGGCAGACGGAGCTTCTCGCTTTCAGCTTCTCTGCAAAACGGTCTTTAAAACTGTGAGTCTCAAAGCCCAGAGCCTTTTACCCAGCGACTGACACTGCTTCTGTTGCAGCAGAAGACAAGTAAAATCTCAAATCAAACAGACATGTTGCAATTCTAAATGGCTTGAAAGCATCACTGGGAATTTCAAGATGGAACAATAGTGGTTTGCTACATGTCTAATAAGATGGCATTCTGTGTAAATCTAAATGGCCCTGCCCAATAGAGAAAATGAAGCTTTTGTTAATTTTTCCCCTCCTCCCTGCACATAACTGCTGAAGGAAACTCACATTTTCTCCTTGCTCAGATCACTTGGTCCGTTTGCATTTCCCTGTTCAAATACAGATGTAGATGAGCCTCTCCTCTCCTCTCTTTTTGCCCTCCCTTTCTGTCATCTTTTATGATGTTGGGTGTATTTGATCACTTTAAGAAGAGAGTAGTCATGAAGACTCAGAAAGAGGCACAGACAGTGAAGAGATGTTTTCCCTCAGAGAAATGACTGACACAACGAGTTAAACTTAGCAAGATCAAACATATACTTACTTACACCTGCCATAAATCAAAACGCAGCTTGTTGGCAATGTGCGTTCAGTGTACATGTTGACTTTCCCTCCTGCCTTTTACATTTACAAGTGCACTTGTATCATACAACAAACAACAAAACCTTTAAAGAAACAGCAATAGTTCAAAATATAAATAAACAAATATTTCAACCAGCGATTAAACTGTCAAGTGTTTGATTACTTTTTAATGCGAGGTGTAGGAAAACAGCAAGGAATTTTCTAAGCCAGTTTTTCATAGGCCATAGTTAATGTTTTCTAATTGCTCATTTTGTACAAACTGACAAAAAATAAATAAATAAAGAAGAAATACTGTAGGAGGCTAAAATCGGGATAGCTGACATGTTTTCTGTTAAATAAACGTAATAATGACAATGTTATCTGGTAATTATTATATGAAAGGGATTTTTTTCTGGAGCGCCTGTTGATAATGTGCAACATATACAATAATACAGTCTTAATCTGCAGCTACTATGTCTAGGAGGATACATCTATCTTTTAATTTAATACTTTCTAGACATGTCAGTGCTGACTCAATAAGAAAAGCAATGATTTAACAAATGTAAGTGCTATTACAGCTTCTGATGATTTTGCTTATTATTTAAACAGAGTGGAAAAAGCTATATCATCAGCTTTTGTAGGCTCTATTATTGTATGTTTAAAAATAGATAACTTCAAAAGAAAATTATGTGTGGTGCAGCGGATTTTATTATAAGAGGTCTAATGTATTTAATAAAGGAGGTTTTTTAAGTTAATTATAATAATACATGCTATTCAAGAGCCTTTAACTTTGATGCATTTAAAAGTTAAGTATACAACAAAAACTGAGTGTGAAAAATACACTCAGATTTTACAAGATAAAAAAGCTTTATGTAGTTTTAAAATTTTATTCACCAGCTGTTTAACAAGCTTCAAAATTAAAAAGAAGGACAAACTAACTGAAATGATTAGATAAATCATTTGAGAAAACCTAAATCCAAATAAAGAAGCATCTTGTGAAATCATTTACAAGTCTCCAGGGTGGCTGAGGAGAGATATTTTAACAGCTTTGGCAACATTGCTTTAGTTCAGTGAGGTGTGTAGACTCATCTCTTCACAACCTTCATTCAAAAAAGTTTGGATATGGACTTTGATTGGACCAAAATATACTTACTTACACCTGCCATAAATCAAAATGCAGCTTTTTGGCAATGTGCGTTTTGAAAAAATCCAAATGTCTATGGATTTTGTTGCTAACTTTCAATCACTGATTTTGTAAAGCTCTGACCTGCCGATATAGTTTTTGGCCTAATTTGATTTTCCTTTCTAATTTCTCCTAACAACAACAAGAAATCAGTTTTTTTCCACTAACTGTCTGAATTGAAAATGTACTGTCTTAATAATATGTTTACGGTAAATTAAAACATTATCTCAAAAATCCCTAATGCCTATAGAGCCGTCTCTTTAGCCAAAGTCAGAGTCTTCTTTTAAAGTTCCATCTTAATGTGGATGTTATGATCCTTCCTGGTTCAGCTTAGGTATCAGTGATGTTTGATTTGTAAAAATGCCCAATATTGTAACTGAGCCCTACAACACAGTAACTTTGATCATGTCTGACTGCCATCACTAGTTGAATTTTCTGTGAATCTCAAATGCAATTCACTGATACCCTTTTCGGTCGCTCTTTAGTAGATTTGTTGCTGTGCCTGGGATGATTATCTGGTAACATGATACGACTTCACTACTGTTTGTCCGTCAACAACTAGTACAAGAAAAACAGATGCAGCGACTAAATTTCTTACTTTTATATTCAGACTAGAAAAAATGCTCGAAAGGAAGAAAACAGCCCAAGATAACCAAACAGTCTTAACTTTCTCAGCTTTGATGAACGGTTGTACAAGTTCAGACAACAGTTGGAAAACCAACCTCATTATTTTGTCTAAAAGAATGAAATTTTATATTTTGTGACGTTGAAAGCGAAGGACTTGGACGTAAAGAAAAGTTACATTTTGGTTTGATCTCTAAAGTTAAGCATTTGGCAGTGTCATGAAGCAAGACTTCTAAGAGGTAAACACTAGCAGACAGCTTGTTAGCATTCCTGTGTGTATCCTGGGTAGGCCGGCTGTAATTAAAGATCATTATGGGGCAATGCAACAATCACTGAAGGTTTGTCCCTTGTTTGTTGGTTGTAGCCTGTTGTGTGTGTGCACACTGATCTGTCTACAGACTCTGTCACAGAGAAAAAACATCAAAAGGGATTAAACATGAAGAGAAGCAGAAGGCACTGAAAGGTGAGTGGAAAGAAAACAAGAGGGGAGGAAAAGTAATAATTAGGAAGAAGATGACAGGGTGGACAGAACCGCCAGCCCAGAGACAGTGGCATGATTCGGACTCAATGACTATAATTTGTTCTAGACTGAAATAAAGTAGAAAAAGTGAAGGTGTTATAAAGATGAAGCAGAAGAGAAAACAGAGCAGGCTTGGAGGTGGATTGCTGAAAGAGAAATGTCGCAGTCCCTCTGGATAATGTGAAAAACAGCACTGTTTTAGGTGACTGAGGTGTTTTTTTCTCTATTGCATGTCAAAGTGTTATTCTTTGTTATGTTGTGATTTAACACCCACCGTTCTTGTATTCTTTCTAACACATTCAACAATCTTAAGCACTATTTTGGATACACAGACAACACAACTAAAAGAATCTGCAAGAAAAAGAAATATTCCAGGTGACTTAGAAATATGAAGAACCCTGCTGTTAATTAAAACTTAGAAAATTCCACTTGACAACAGAAAGAAATCGCTTACATTCCTTGTGCTGCTTTCAGAGGCTTTCATTTAGAAGGTTTTTGGTTTGGTTGTATATTTGACTATATTTTCAGTAAATAAAAAACAAAAGAAAGAAAACATAACTAACAAAATTTAAAGTTTATGCAGTCCGAATAATTACTGCATTAAATAGGATTTTATATATAATAACAGTAATATCTATTCTAAAAAGTATTAGTTAGCATTTTTTAAAGTCTGACTTATACACAATTTGACAAAGGTCACATTCACATAACTTATTAGGGAAAGGCAACTTGTAAATGTGCTTTTGCATGAAAAAAAAAAGACATTCAAGGAAAGACTAACTCCGTTTATACAGTCTGGGAGAGTTCTCTGTAAATATAACACTAAATGATCACTGAGAGTTCAACATAAAACCACAAAGTGTTGAGCGATACATCAGTGATCTGTGACCACCATGAGTGGAGTCTGTGTAAGTGGCTCAGAAGAGAGAACGGCCAGTGGTTGCTTGACATTTATAGGTCACCCTGTGACTACAGCCTGGTAAGAATTTTCTTAATGGATATGACAAAGACCTTTGCACACAGAAGTGTACAGACAAAACAGAAGACATCTTCAATATGTCATATTTGTTTAACTGTGTTATCTGAGAAACTGTGGATTTAGGTGTGTATATACAGAGGCATAACATTTGGACCACTGGCTCAAAATTAAATGATTTCTTTTTTATTATTTGCGCTATAAAAACAGCTCCAGTCAGTCAGTACATGCAAAGAGGACATCTGGGGGCTTTCATTTTTAAATGGTGGTTTGGGCCCTGTGGGGCTTGAGGTGGGGTCTTTGTGGATTAGGTTTCCTTCCCACAGATGACATCAAGTCCCGTAACATTGGTATCTGGGGTGTTTGGAGGTAGGATAAACATCTCAGACTCTGACATCTTCTTTGAGTCACCTCTAAGAAGTTTCAGCACAGCCCTCTTCGGCCCCAGCTGCTGTTACAGTGAAGTGTTGCTGCTGCTGTGTTGGAAATAGGACCACTCTTCTAAAAACGTGTCAGGTTTTCCTGACAGGACATTGTGCTGCAACAAGATGGGTAATAATTTAACTGTGGCTATAATGCAGCGTCTGATTTGTTCATCAATGTTAAAAGAACAAGGCATTGATAGTGTTACTGGAATAATTGACTGCTTAAATCCAACAAGGCAAATCTGTTGGATATGAAAAGCCCGCGCTCAAGTCCTTTGGCTGAAAGCTTGAACCTAAACCTGTGTACACTGCAGCCAAGCATGACATTGCATTAACACGCCTTGGTGGACCCAATGCTGCTTTCAAAGCAAGCCTGCATTCCTGCTACTAGTACTTCTACCATGTACACATTGGATCACACTGCCGAAGACACTCAGCGCAGGACAGAAAACAGCAAAGCCAAAACAGATGAAAAACTTTTGTTTCATGTAGCCGAAGATCAATCTTTAGACCATCAGCAGCTAAAGAAATGAGAAAACATGATAAAAGTAGTGTCCATGTGTTCTGATGGCAGAAATAGATCAATACAAGTAAAATCACAGCAACATAATGAACACCCAGAACTAGATAAAAAAGAGTAAATATATTATGTAATAATTATTACGTTTTGAATAAAGAGAAAAACATTATCATAACATTGCACTATGGCTTGAGGGATGAATAATCTTTGAGAAATAAGGACTTTTAAATTAATCTCAAGAGAGCTACATGTCACTGCGAGATGCAAGATTAACAGAAAGTCATGGTCAGCAAACCTGCAAATATGAACTTTGCATTCACTGGTGTAAAAAAGAGGTACAATTCTTCAAGGAGCACAAATTACTTTGCCTGCTTTACAAAGTGGAAAGACACCTGGCAGATGGTTCCTGCAACCTAGGCTCTTACTCTCGCTTTAAACTAATTATTTCTACATGCAGGGTAATGGACTGAGAATGTTTCTTTATACAGGGACATCATCATTTCCTGGGGTCTCTCTTCTCTGTTTGTTTGCCGCACACACACAGAAAAGCAGACATCAGACGCAAACATAGCAAGACAGCCTGACAGACACACATCACTGCATTGAAGCAGACACACACACAATCACACCAATGTGGTCTACTCCCAATAAGCACCAACTGTTTCACAGATACAGGTTTAGAGCAAGTGCACTCTGCTGCAACTGGCATGAATTAAACATGTCTTGGTTTCAGGCTCCGCTACCTGTTGTTGTTGTTTGTGTGGTTACTGCTGGTAAATATCCCCAGCAGTCGTAACTATGAGGGGCCGTTTAGGACAAAATTTACGTTTTGTCTCTCACACACTACCAAAAAGTCTCGCATACTCCAAAAAAGTAGCCACGCACACTCCAAAAAATTACGTTTTGTCCCTCACACACTACCAAAAACTCTCGCATACTCCAAAAAAGTAGCCACGCACACTCCAAAAAATTACGTTTTGTCCCTCACACACTACCAAAAACTCACGCATACTCCAAAAAAATAGCCTCGCACACTCCAAAAAATTACGTTTTGTCCCTCACACACTACCAAAAACTCTCGCATACTCCAAAAAAATAGCCTCGCACACTCCAAAAAATTACGTTTTGTCCCTCACACACTACCAAAAACTCTCGCATACTCCAAAAAAATAGCCTCGCACACTCCAAAAAATTACGTTTTGTCCCTCACACACTACCAAAAACTCAGGCATACTCCAAAAAAATAGCCTCGCATACTCAAAAAAATTACGTTTTGTCTCTCACACACTACCAAAAACTCTCGCATACTCAAAAAAATTACATTTTGTCTCTCACACACTACCAAAAACTCACGCATACTCAAAAAAATAGCCACGCACACTCAAAAATTACTCACGCACATTCAAAAAATACTCAAATTGCGTATACACACACTACTAAAATGTCACACACACACACACAAACGTTAACTTTCTCGCTCACATACACTACTATCAGCTCGCTCACATACACACTACTAACAGCTCGCACATTCACAAACGTTAACTTTCTCGCTCACATACACTACTACCAGCTCGCGCACATACACACAAACGTTAACTTTCTCGCTCACATACACTATTACCAGCTCGCGCACATACACACAAACGTTAACTTTCTCGCTCACATACACTATTACCAGCTCGCGCACATACACACAAACGTTAACTTTCTCGCTCACATACACTATTACCAGCTCGCGCACATACACACAAACGTTAACTTTCTCGCTCACATACACTGCTAACAGCTCGCACACACACAGACGTTTATCTCTCACATACACAAGACTAAAGTTGAACACACACACAGTACTAAGACTCGTTTTATGTATGTGTGAGAGCGAGACTTTTTATGAATGTGTGAGAGCGAGACTCTTTTTGAATGTGTGAGAGCCAGACTCTTTTTGAATGTGTGAGAGTTGTCACGGAAGAGGCGGGGCATAATTTTTGGATCAAACTGCGCATGCGTAGATCCTAAACTATAAGTTTCGATTGTTGACTCACTGTATGTTCTATTACTTAGTATATTTGTGCTTTTAAATATATATAGAACGTTTAACTTTCTTGTAGATTAAATGTGCTATAGAAATAAATGAATCTGATTGATTGATTAAAAATAGCAAAATTGCTGTAGTACAATCTGTCCACTGGGTGCCAGATTGTAGCACTGCGGGCAGTCGTTGAATCGTTTAATGCGCCTGTCAAAGTGCTGGTTGCCTCCGGAGAAGATAGAATGGTGTTTAAAATGGCAGCTGCCTGACCAATTCTCTCTCGTTTCGAATTAGAGTTAGCCATGTTCGGTATAGCAAACTCTTTCTTCTTCGGCACTAGTTGGCGCCGGTTAATAATTCCTGTAATACTGGCACCCAGTGGACAGATTGTACTACAGCAATTTTGCTATTTTTAATCAATCAATCAGATTCATTTATTTCTATAGCACATTTAATCTACAAGAAAGTTAAACGTTCTATATATATTTAAAAGCACAAATATACTAAGTAATAGAACATACAGTGAGTCAACAATCGAAGCTTATAGTTTAGGATCTACGCATGCGCAGTTTGATCCAAAAATTATGCCCCGCCTCTTCCGTGACAACTCTCACACATTCAAAAAGAGTGTCGCTCTCACACATTCAAAAAGAGTCTCGCTCTCACACATTCATAAAGAGTCTGGCTCTCACACATTCATAAAAAGTCTCGCTCTCACACATACATAAAACGAGTCTTAGTACTGTGTGTGTGTTCAACTTTAGTCTTGTGTATGTGAGAGATAAACGTCTGTGTGTGTGCGAGCTGTTAGCAGTGTATGTGAGCGAGAAAGTTAACGTTTGTGTGTATGTGCGCGAGCTGGTAGTAGTGTATGTGAGCGAGAAAGTTAACGTTTGTGAATGTGCGAGCTGTTAGTACAGTGTATGTGAGCGAGCTGATAGTAGTGTATGTGAGCGAGAAAGTTAACGTTTGTGTGTGTGTGTGTGACATTTTAGTAGTGTGTGTATACGCAATTTGAGTATTTTTTGAATGTGCGTGAGTAATTTTTGAGTGTGCGTGGCTATTTTTTTGAGTATGCGTGAGTTTTTGGTAGTGTGTGAGAGACAAAATGTAATTTTTTTGAGTATGCGAGAGTTTTTGGTAGTGTGTGAGAGACAAAACGTAATTTTTTTGAGTATGCGAGGCTATTTTTTTTGGAGTATGCGTGAGTTTTTGGTAGTGTGTGAGGGACAAAACGTAATTTTTTGGAGTGTGCGTGGCTACTTTTTTGGAGTATGCGAGAGTTTTTGGTAGTGTGTGAGAGACAAAACGTAATTTTTTGGAGTGTGCGTGGCTACTTTTTTGGAGTATGCGAGACTTTTTGGTAGTGTGTGAGAGACAAAACGTAATTTTTTGGAGTGTGCGTGGCTACTTTTTTGGAGTATGCGAGAGTTTTTGGTAGTGTGTGAGAGACAAAACGTAATTTTTTGGAGTGTGCGTGGCTACTTTTTTGGAGTATGCGAGACTTTTTGGTAGTGTGTGAGAGACAAAACGTAAATTTTGTCCTAAACGGCCCCTCATACGTAACCTAATGCATATGTATTTCCCCTCGGTGAGTTCACACTAACTAAGGATTTCTATCAGCCGCTTTTCTCTCGCAGTGTACACCTGTCACACAAACGGTGAGAAAAATATTGATCCTTCACATGCCTCCAGCCTCAAAGCTGCAACTCATTCGCAACTCAGAAAGACAGAAGCACACATTTCTCTGTTAGCTTTCAATCAGTCAGCTCCAAGAAATAATAAACTTGTTCACTGAAAGGTTTATGAAAAGCATGTCCAGAAGACTATGGCTCATTATGCGCAGAGACTCACTGAAATGGCAGGGAACACTGTTAATTTTGGGGGGGGGGGGGAAATCTGAATTCTTAAGACAGTTTTAGAAATGTTTTTCATAATGAGCAACAACATTTTGAATATGGTCAACAATAGTTTAGGACATAAAATGCATAAGGAAATTTCCAATAATAAGATTAAGAGGAAAATGCATCTAAATAAACATGCACCAATAATTGGTTACGAGATGGTTACTGTTATGCGCAAACACTAAAAATCTTTAAATTAGTACTTTTCCTTTATTTCTGAACATTTTGGTTGCAGCTTCATATTCTGAAGTACGGGGAAAAATATTCAGAGAGAAGAATAAGCTCCACTTCATCATACCCTTCTCAAACAGATTGTTGTGCTTATTGGTTTTTTAATAGGCTCTGACTCTATGTAAGGGATATGCTTACATCCAAAAAGGCTTTTCATCTTTATGTTTCATTCTCACTTACATCCTCATCGAAATAAATACCAGAAGATATTTTAAGTTGATATTGTTCATTCCTGTTCGGTGGCACACTTCTATTGCAGATGGTCATAAACAAAGTAAGCAACCATATGTTGATGGAAGAAGTTTTCAGGGAATTCACTTAAGAATATATATAACTTTTATATAACTTTTCCTGCACATTGTTCAGCTCACTCTTGGAATAATATGTTTCTCCACAGTGTAAAGCTAATATGATTAAAATGAAGCCCTAATAACACTTATTTAAGTTCTTTTTAACTCTTTGCTTCTTAATGTTTAACCTGTACAACTATTAAACTTCATACTGTTTCGTGAAGACTTTGATATAGACATCTAATAGTTTCATGTCTAGCTTAACTTAAAAACAAAATGAAGAACATTTAGTCCTGCTCCCTCATCTAGGTGGCATTATTTTCAAACCTCTACAGGAACATGTGCCGATTATCCTCAGTCTTTACAGCAACTGCTGATTCAATACTTCTACCTCCAATTGAAGTGTTTTATTGTTTGTTTCTTTTATTCTCTGTGAGTTTTTTTTCACTGCCATTGTTTGCACTGCCAGCTGAGGGGTTGTGTTTAACACTCGGGCCGACTCTGACAGCTCTCAATATGCGGGGCCAGTCCTGCCAAACAGACTTATGAATTCCAAACAGCCTGGAGTCATGCTCCATATTTCATTGAAGTTGAATATTTAAAAAGATCAACCCACTCAAAACCCTATAAAACCTATCGTTCTGGGGCCTTGTGTCCTAAAAATAAATCGCATCTGCCATATCGTATTACAGACAGCCACATCAGCCACCATCTCTTAAGCATTTTCCTCTCTGTGTTCCCTTTTCTCTCTCTGACAAAACCCATCTGGTAACCAGCCTGTCTCCATCAACACAGGTTTTGCTCTTTCAAAAAAACCACAAAAAAAAACACAACATGCACTTCCTTCTGTCTCCTTTGTATCATTCACTTCCCCTTTCTTTTGTCTTGTCTGAAAATCAGACTTTTTTCTTTTTGCTGCTACTCATTCTTCAGCCGTCCTTCAACCCAACTCTTCGTACAGAACTACAGATCACCAGCGCAGGTGTGAAAAGTTCTCCATTTCATTCGAAAAGCAAAATGGGACTAGTGATCAAAAAATAAAAAAATAATCTAAATACAGTACAATTACTTGAGACAGACTGCCAATGACAGCATAGTATTCACCAGATCAAAAAGTGCCATACATTAGTATAAAGAAAAAGATCACTATGTCAAAATGTAAACTTTTAACAAAAGTCCACTGGGTGTACAGTAATTTGGATGCTTGGATAATTTTGACAGTTTTTTTTAGCATTAATTAATAAAGATGTAATTATTTTTATGACAAAAAATTACATGGGTCTCTATGTCATTACTGACTGCAGAAACTTCATTTCTGACCTCAATCATCGTGCATCCATGTCCCTCCACTCGTCCTTTGAGGCTATTGTTTCCTGTGCACCACTCTGCATCAAAGTTTGTCCTTCCACTCAACTTTTCATAAACATGCTTGGAGCCTTGGATACAAAACTCTTAGCTAGATCCTTTAGGAATAACTTTTAGTTGCTCACTGTCAAATTAGCATGATTGTTTAGGACATAACATTTCTGTATATCAAATTATTTTTGTTGGCCTTATGCAATACTCGAGAATTAAAATTTCATTAGCTGTAAGATAATCACCTAAATTTACAAAAACAAGTCAATTATAGATAGTAATCTGTATGCAATCAATGTCAGTTTCAAATATTGACCTAAATGAGTGAAATAAAAACACTTTTTCTTTTTACATAGACCTGTAGTGGTATGACAGCTGAGACGCTTTCAGATTAAAACATTTGTAGGGCTGAAACGATTCCTTGAATGATTCGAGTACCTCGATTATTAAAATTCCTCAAGGAAAATTTATGTGCCTTGAAGATTCGCTAAATAATGTTTTATTATGTAGCGCACCGTGTTCTGCCCGAATCTTTATTTGTGGTGGGCAGCGGTTTTACCTCCACCTATGAGTTGTTGTGAAGTGCTAGCAGCATGGTGTTGAATTGTGCGGCACTTTGTGAGGGTTTGGGGACAAATAAGGATTGTTGAATTTTGTGGCGCGATGGTTGGAGTACGACAGCAAAGGAACTGCGTCGGCACGGTTTTGGAGCGAACGGTAGGAATGGTGAGAGAGAGAGAGGGAGATTCCTTGATTAATCGTAAAAATATTCTAGAGCGTACTCAATTACTAAAATATTCTTTTACAACAGCCCTAAAGATTTGTTTATGAAATTCTTATCCTTGCATTGTTTGTCATTTTTATTAGGTTCATAAATGTTTTTGTACTGAAAAAGTATATGACTTGAAATCATATGAACACTTCTCCAAAACCTTGGCCTACGAAGTGATCTAAACCCTTTTGTGAAATAAACAATGAAGAAATGACAAAACTGATAAATAAAGCATAATAATGTCCCTTCACGCATTGTCAGTTGCCTTCATGTTTGTATATTGTGACTGCTTCAAGAGTTGAGGCCCTATTGCATTTTGTGTGCAGACTTTACTGTGTAGTCGTGAAAATTTAAATATAAATGAACAATGGACACATCTATGAAGACTCCATCTAGACATTGTTTTACAGAGCACAAAAAAGGCTTTTAATCCACGGGCTAACATGTACAATATGCTAATTTTATGCTTCCACTTCATCTCAGATTTCATCTTTGATGAATAAACATGACACACACATGCAGAAGCCTGTAGGCAGCAGGATATGCATACACCCACCCAACAGTTGGCGGTGGAAAAAAATGCGATCAAATCAAACCGTATCAGAATCAAAACTAAGAAAAAGGCAGAGCATCAGAAAAGAATTGAGCAAAACAGAGTGACGATGACACTAAATAAATAACATTATCATAAATCTGGCAGATCTTTGGATGGGCTGCTACTTTCCATTCAACAGTTTGAGACATGTTAAAAACAAATGCAGATCCATACAGTGGGAAGGGTACAAGAAGGGAGGAAACACTGCGCACATTATGAGAGAACAGAGAGCATCCACAAGCTGACAAATTTAATTTGATGTTGTTGCTGTGTTCTGTGCGGAAAGCAAACCCTTTCTGCAGCTGCCTCAAACTAAAAGCCACCACACACATAATTGTGTCAATTCAAAACATAAGTAAATTAGTGTGGACAAATTATGATCTTCTTGATTTTCAAATTAGGAGGGAAAAAAAGGATCCATGCTTCTAAACAACCAATCAGAAACGCATTGGTCATATCCCAAGCTCTTTGAGTTTTTCTAAAATTCATTGTATGGCTGAGGGGCTCCAAAGGCTTTCTCTGCCTCTCACCCACAAAGTTTGGTGCTGCCCTGGCATCATGTTGAGAATCAATCCCCAAGTGTTATGTGAGTGCGAGCATTGGTCTGTCTATTTGTTCTCAGTGGCTTGATTCTGTGAGTCATCAGAGAAAAGAAAGAAAACTCACATGGCACTGCCACAGTGCTTTGGGCTAATATCGCTATGCTCTCCTGCAACCGTTGGAGCTCGCTGACATATCAATGCAATTAGAGTCATGGCTGTGTCACAGTGAAGGTCAGCTAGCACCACTCAGACTAACAGAGAGGGGGAGAAACAGAGAGACAGCAAGCAAGCGAGAGAGCCAGGGAGGCAGGCTCAGATGAAACAAATTAAGTGACAGGGCAGCATGGCTGAGTTTAACACTGCCTCTGTCCAGGGGCCTCCTCCTCCTCCAACTCCCAAGAATGGGCTGGCAATTAAAAATACATGCATCAGTGATCTACATGGCTCTGTGTAAGACATATAATCATACATTTTCAGAAGAAACACGTATCTAAATGTATAAAAAAAAGCTTTTCATGAGTCTGAGCAGCAAAATATTTCTTTGAATCCTGTACACTTTTGTTTTCACTCAACAAAATCTTTAATCGGTGCAGTAAACTAAAGATGCCGTGTAAATGTCTTAGCTAAGAGCGACAAGTTAACCCATTCACCTCAATAAGATAGAGAAGAAAGAAGCACTTGATCACACATCCTAGTCATCTGCAAGAGAGACAGCAGTAAGCCAAGGACAGAGCTGTTGATGAAATTGGACCTTATTGATTTTAATCAATATAGCTGCAAAGATGAATCCGTACACTTTGCAGGAGGAGCAGCATCTAAACTGTGTAAGTCCATTTTCCAGCGAGTTGTTAGCAAACAACCAAGAACTGTCTTTCAAGCTGCAGCAATGACCTCAAGGTGAAGGAGCCAGCACAAGGTTGGTGTCATTGTGCAGAGAAAAACATTCCTATCTATGGATAATAATTGAATGATGCCTGTTTCAGCCGTGATAGTTTTGCACAAAAGCATCCTTTGCAGGTCTAGCTTCTTACGATGCATGTGACATCCATCTTATCACTTCTGAAAGCTCCCACAGGGCCGGCAGATATCCACGCTCCCCTCAGATATAATTTATGTCTCGACAGACCATAGAGGCTGTTGCAGTGGAGGACAATAGAATATGTTAAAACTGTAAATGGCTGGCAGGGGTAACAGCCAAGGGTTGCAACCTATTCAAAGCTTTGATTCTGAGAAAGAGATAAGGAATATAGACATATACTGTAGAATAATAAATGCATTAACAAGCTGGATTACGAAAAAGTCCTGCTGACCCTGCACACAAATAAATAATTCAGCTTCTTCAGTGTTTGCATTGACTCACAGAGATTCTTAAAGCAGAGGAGGAACAGAGCCATTTGTGTGCCTGATTATCATCTTTCCCAGACTTAGTCACATGTAAAATTCCCTTGTAAAGTTTTTTTTTTTTTTTAGATAAACATTGCTAATGACTTGAAAGCCAACCTGTGTCTTCACAAACAAATGCACACATACACACACTGACGGTGTTTCATGAAGTGAGATCGATGTGCATAGACCTCATGATTAAGATGCAACTGTTTCTATTTTAATTGCTTGAATTAGTGGGAAACTGGGAGGGAAATAACTGAATCAATAGATGCATTTCTGCATCGGAAAGATCTAGCAAACTTTTAACTTCTTCAAAATAGGTAATCATGGATGTTATCAGGATTTCTACTTGAGCTGCACAGTTTATTGAATGGCAATCATCATCACAATTTCCAGGAATTGCCTCAATCCAATATTTCTGGATATTATATTTTAGCTGCCCTGAATGCAAATTCTACATGCTGCTAATATGTATTTGCCTGTTGGATGTTAAACATCCACTGTTTTACATTGGATGTTTAATCCTTAAATTGTTATTTATTTTTTTTAATCAGCCAATCAGGTGAACAAAGGCTCGGTGTGAGACATCAGAACATAAAGAGGCCGCCTGCAGCAAAATTCTATTGGTAATTATCACATTCTACTGCATTCAACAAACACACACACACACACACACACGAGACTAACTCAATAACAAAGGAGAAGGGAGGGAGGGTGAACAGTAAATAACTTCTGAAACGGCAAAGCATCATAACAGCATGTATCACCTTCTGTTTGAAAAAAAAAAAGTCAGCAAAGCTTTGGTGTTCTTTTCTGCTTCTGGCATTGATCAGACAGGGATGGGAAAAAAAAGTAGTGAAAGCACAGCTTATATGTGCACATGTCTTTTGAATGCTTTGAGGAGTTTGTTTGTCTGAAACTACTTTATTATAATTGAGAAGAAAGAAATTGCTATGTCCGTAAATATGAGCAGACATTCAAAATAAAGAAGGAAACAAAAAAACAAATACATCTCAATTTCTTACAATGCCACCATAAACAAAGGAAAACAGAGCACACTATATAGCTACTGAGCAGCAATGTAAATCAAAAAGTGTGTCTTTAGTTTTATGAGAAATAGGTTATAAAATATAATAGAAGTAGTACTTATGATTATTGGTAAATGCATCTAGTATATGTAGGTACAGGGCAGAGACCTCAAGGAGGGTGGCAATTACTTCAACAACGTCATTAAGTGCAATAAATCTAAATTTGCCTCGTCTTTCTGTACGTTTCCAAAACTATAAGACCTTTAGCATATTGGGCTCTGTAATCTGAGTTTGTTGTGGCCATCTGGCACATTGAGACTCCAACAGGCTTAATTTCTTATTGGCATGCAAAGTTAAAGCTCATGACACTTAGAATATTATAGGCAGTTATTCTTGCCACTGATACTCTGATATTATGATGAGGATTTATTTGTGGGATATTGCGCAGCCCTAACGTGGATGTTGGTTATTACTTCTGAAACACCAAAGGGTCTAGTGCTGGTAAAAACATGTCAAATAATTTAATTGATTATTAAACCCCTGCAGAAGCAGACATGAAAAATTCAAAAGACATCTGGGTGGGTAAAAGTCAGCTGCAAAGAGAACATAAGGGCATAGTACATGAGAGCAACAACCAGGAAGAGCTACTCGAGAAAAAAAATCAGATGGACATAAATGTGTTTCCTTTTTCTTTTTAAACAAACTCACAGAAGTTGTAATAAACGTGAAGTGCTTTCCAAATGCAGGTTGGTCTGGTTCCTCCATAATGTATAATCTGTGATCATTATGTGGCGGATGATCATTCAGAGCTCATTAACTACTTTAATTGTGAAGTACAATATGTTAATTGAGCCAAGGTAATGACTTCACAAGTGTCTCAAAGAAAGTCTCCACCTTCTACTGCTCTAACTACATGAGTTAGTGAAGCTAGACCCGTGATTACAAACCTGCAAATATGCTCTTTATTTCGCTTCTTCTTGATGAGTCTTTTTGTCTTCAGGTTAATTGAAACGAACAGATCCATTCTCTGACGCCAGCAGACACTACTCATTATGGTGATCCAGAAAACTGATCTTCTGACTACGAGACTCAAACAATCAATGCTGCCTCCCACACATTCAGACACAGAAGACGAGGCATACACGAGCAACAGTGATGAAGAGATCACTTGCATGGAGCTAAATGACTAAGTACTGAGAAGAATAAGCTGAGATATAAAATATCCATGACAATAATTATAGTGGTCAATGCTGCAATGGTTAGCCACAGGTGTAGGCAACACTACTGGTTGTTTTGAACTGGTTCCAAACTTATACTGCTGTGGTATGGTAAGTCATATATCTCTATTTTATATATCTTATTTCATTATTATGCTTGGGACAGATTCAAATGACATAAATGAACAGAGACTTAACGGTATTTGCATAAATGTGAATATGAAGGGGGACACACTTTGTCCTGTGAAATAAGTCAAAATTGACTGTGGTGTGAAATAACATTGTATAAAAATTAAATTGAAAAATAAAAAAGATCTTTCACTCAGGGGTTTCTACATCAGACAGGTTTGGACCAATAAAATAAAATAGATTTGACACTCCATTGAGCACTGGTTACAAGTCAGTTAGTAGTAAGTCTGTAGTAAGTCAGTTGATTTAAATCATAATAAAAACAATACTGGATTTGAGAGTTCATAAAGCATGGATTATTATTATTATTTTAATGTCTTTTTAAGCACAATATTTCAGTGTTTTAATGCCATAAACATATCAAACAAGGAAGTGTATTCAACAAAAAAGCCCCAAAAAAACATACCACTTGTTTTTAGATTTTTCTTTTTTTAAAATTACAGTTGTAAGTTTCAGACTACTGGCCACCGCCACCTCACAAAGATATAATTTAAGGTTTGACAAAAAGTCAATTAACAATTTATTTATGTTACTAAATAAAAAAAAAATCAAATGCTGACATTAACCTAGTAATTATGATGCAATGGTGAATACTCAAAATATAATTCAAAGGAATGCAAAACTGGTAGAATGTTTCTTCAGTTGCAAGCTAATGTTTTTGTCTTAAAAATGTCAAAGGATGAAGACAGGCGGGCAGTTAGGTCGAGTCCTAACGTGAAAAAATCCTTCTCTCATTGAAGGAGTTTGTAAGATCCTCTTTCTAAATACAAACTGTATCCTGACTGATAATCAAGCTGATTTCTTTTTTACAAGCCAGCTCTTTTCCAGTCTTTATTAACATTTGTTACAAACACCTATTTAGAAACAAAGCTGGGTTGTTCTCATCACAGTCTACACACACCACTCGGCTGAGGCATGCAGTTCCTGCCAATAGACGCAGCCTTGTAAACAGGTAGACCTGGAACAAAACCAGAGCAATCAAGCCAGAGACCTTCTGAAGCAGGCTGCTGTGTGGCACCGGTTGGTGGCTGCTAATGGTTCATTGCCTTAGGTGGGTGGATTAGGAAAAAAAAGCGAGAGAAATAGTCTTTGTGGAGATCATGTTTTCCAGTCAGCATGCACACGCTCACTGCTGTGAATAAAAGATGGCATGGAGAAAAGAAAAGGAAGCCGGAAGAAAGGGAAAGGGCATTTGGAAAGGAGTAATTTTTTTTTTCATCTTATACAGAGACAGATGCAGATTTTCTGATTTGATTGGACAAAATAAAGAACAAACATGCATTATTTTATGTATGCCTGTATATGTCTAAGCCAATGTTTACTTAGCAACAGAAGAATGACACCCAGTTCGTAGTACATAGCTAAAGCTCATTAATCTATTACACTCTATCCCAGTTTCATTATGCCCAGATTACATGACTTGTTGAACTGATGTTTGAAACAGATGTACACATGCAGGTTTGCTGTCATAAAATGGCCCCAGGACACAGACGATTGTACACAGACACACATCATGCTAATGTCTCCTCCTCTGTGGCTCCTTCTCAAAATGCTGGTGGCATTTTATACTGGAAGACTGTGACGAATCTTGACAGTATCTCCCTTGTTACTACTCCCTCTCCCCCTCTTTCCCTCACCCCTTATCTGTCATGCAGAAGGTGTTTCGGCAGCAAATGGGCAAAATGCCATCTGGTGCATAGGCTTTGGTATTTGGATAAACTTAAAGGATAGATGGTGAGGTTTTCATTGTTTGTCAAACCATAACTGTATCGACTGGGATATAAACGTCCAAGTTCAATTTAAAGCAGTAATTAATCGTGAGTTTAAGCAGAACTAAAGAAAAGTGCGTAAACAGGAATTAACATTATCTTGAGAGAGAAGGAGACAGCAGGATATGACGAAGAGGCAAAAGGGTAAAATGGAAATAGGTTCCTACACCTATTTCATGTGAAAATCCCATGCGTTTTATTTTAAAGTATAAAATTCAACAGTTCACCATGAATTTTGAATTTCACCATGAAAAAAGAAACAAAGAGAATAAACAAAGAAGACAGGAGATCCAACTTTCAGGTGACAGAAGTTGTGAAATACAAATATTTTTCTATATACTGGAGAATACGGAAAAGAATTCCTGACTTTTCCAGACTTTGTAAGAAGCCTGGGGGTTATATGAATGACGGAAATGGATGGGTAAGGAAAGGAAGGAGAAAAGAAAACCACAGAGCCTGAAGAGTCACAAGGAGCAGTAAGAGAAGAGTGGAATTTATTTTCACCTGTCAACAGCATTTAGACCTATAAACACATACGAAGCTGCAGCTTCGGGGCACTGGGACAATATTGGTCATGCTGTGAGTGGTTGTGTGTGATGGATGATTCATCACATTTCTTCAGTTTGTCATCAGGGTGTTGGTCATGTCAGTACCTAGGCTGACCCTAATCCTCCATGAGAAATCCAAGACTTGCGACTTTAATGCCTCAACACATGGCACAAAGGTAAATGTTTGCCTTAACGGTTTTAGAAATATAGTACTATAAAGGAGCTAACTGATATTAAAAATCTCAACTCTGTTGCAAAAATAATGAGTGAGGATAAAACACAAATAAAATCTTGGTGGGGTAAAAAGCTATTTGTGAGTGAAGAAAAAGAGGGTAATAACACAGCGAAATAACTCAATTCATCAGCTTTACAGTTTCTTGTAAATGCAAAATGTCCAAACAATCTGCAGTGAACTACATCCTCACATGCAAATATAAGATGAATTGTCTTTGTGAATATCCCCAGAGACAGAAAAGGTCATTTTTACATCTAAAAAATCTATTTTTTTTTTTCCATTTCTAGAAACTACCGTTAAAATTTTAAATCTGCAGTGTTGTCCTCCCTTTACAATGTGGCCAATTAAGATCAGCAGAAAAACATGAAGTTCTCTGTCAAGAGAACCATCTCTGCGTGTGTGTGTGTGTAAGAGAAAGAGAGTATCTGACAATTACAAGGACATTTGAGAAAATGGAACTGCTGGTGTTTTATATCATTTGTCATCAGGGTGTCAAGCAAAGCATGCATTTGTGCTGTGTGTAATGAACAATATGCAAATCCTCATTCAGTTTGCAGGCACTCTCGCTGACTAGAATGAAAGCAGCTGTTAAGCAGTAATAAAATGAGATTCTAATTCAACAGCCCCAGGCCAGAGATGTGAACAAGGTACAATAATGAATTGATTACAATCAATAAAGGTGTTTCACAGTTGCTTCTTGATGTATATGCTGACAAAAAGTCAGTAACAAGAGCATTTCTAAAGTGACATGTATATTTCTAATGTATTTTATTGACCAATTTCTAAAAAGCCTCAATATTTTAAAATGCTTTCTTCTTGCCATTGCAAGGTGATTTAACTACCTTGCATTAAATAAACAACAGATGTTTATTTAATGCACTATGCAATCACTGACAAGTTTTTTGTTCTGGTAGACCTACATGTATGTGTGGCCAGCTGTCTGTATCTTCAACTGATAAACCGTGAAACCAAAACAGAAGGAGAAAGATGCTGCAACAGGGAGACAAGGAGGAGGAGAGTAAGAAAGAGCAATGCCTCACATGCCTATAGCCTGCCAGTTTGGCTCTGCAAGACAGTGACCTTGTTTGCATGATTAGTAGAACTACTGAGGCGTGATTGGCCTTGTAACATTATTCTCCCTCTCCCGTCTTCCTTCCTGTCATCTCTTATTCATCACTCTTGCTTTCCTTCATTCCCTTTTTCCTCTTTTTGGCCTTTGTTTAAAAGGGGTTTGACAAAACGCTTCATTTACACAATTGGATATGAAAATACACTTTTTTAATTTTTTGTTTTTCTTAAATGATTTATTTTACTTTTTTTCCCCCAAGCGGTTAAGACAGTATTTTATTTCTGGGCAGAACTGGAATGCTTCACATATCAATATGATAACATCGGTTTGGCGCACCAACAGCTGAACCAGGGATTTGCTGGAACTTGTGATAAACATGGTTATCATTGGAGGTGCATTTAGAGTTCATCTTACCCTTCCATTCATTCATTCATTCATTCATTCATTATCTATACCCACTTATTCAAGCAGGGTTGCAGAGGAGCTGGTGCTCATCTCCATTGGTCATTGGGCAAAAGGAAGGATAAACCCTGGACAGGTTACCAGACCATCACAGGGATACTCAAACAATCATGAATTTACAGAGTCATAAATATGGGCAATACACATATTGCTACACATAATGTTGCTAACTCATTTTTTTCTGAAACTGTTGAGTATAATATTTTAATTGCAGGAAATGGATAATTTGCCTTGCTTTAACTGATAAATATGACATTTTTTAATTACAAGTCTCAGCATTTTGTGTTTACAAAACAAACAATGCTCAATGTAATCTCTTGAAGGAGAGCACGTTATTTTTCTTTTTAATACAAAAAAATCTCTTTAGATTTGTCAGAGAGGAAAACTACTCACATAAATATCGAAAATTTTGTTTCCATTTCTTTTCAGTCATTGTAAATCAAGTTTTTTCATTGACATATGATTGAGATGGAACAGCTCTGACCTTAAGGTAATCATTTGAGATGGGCTGATACAGACAGAGTCAGGTGAAGACATTTGAATGACAGAGGTAAAATGGTGGTTGACGGGCAACCAGTTAGGGGGTGGTTTCAACTGTCAACTCTGTCAAGATGGGAATAGGAGAAGGACGAAGGAAAACTCTGTGTGGGTGCATGTGTGAATGGGAGACTTTGTGTATAAAAGAAGGAAAATATACTAGGCAAGCAAGTCACAAAAACAAAACTAATGTAAAAACTTTGAAATGCAAAAGTGCTATATTAAGCTACAATCAACAATAGATTTTAGTTACGTAAATCATGTTTTTCTCACAGTGAAGTTAGTATAATTCTCTCAAATTATTCTTGTGTTTTTCAAAAAATAAAAAAATAAATAAATTGGCTGCATATTGGCACCTTTTATTGTTATTTTGGAAATAAAGTTATTATAAAAACTTATCGAATTTATCAGAATGACAAACTCAAAATCTTGCAAGATTCCCTGATTCCAACAACATAAATAAAAATCTATAAGTACCATAGGATTCTTCGTGGTCTGACCAGTTTTTCAGTGTGGCTATATCATCATCATCTAAACAAGTGGGGACTATTTTTACTTTTAAATCAATTCAGCTGTACAACAGGAGGACATAGGAGAGCTCTGTTGAAAATGCCTTAACAAAAGGTCCTTACACTTGACCATAGTTATGTCAATAAAGCACAGGTCAGACTTTCACAAGGTTCTCGAAAGATAGGCCATTTCAAAATATCTGCTAATGAAACAATTTACTGCCATTTACAGAAACGTCTATTATTTGATTTGATAAATAATCATTTGTGGAGAACAGTAATTTCACTTCCTTGGTATTTTACACCAAACACACATTCATCCACACACACAGCGGTAGCTCTTTGTCTGGACAGCAAGCTCTGTGCCAACTGTTTAATGAACATAGGCTGGCACACCAACAAGAGCAAACTCTGGCCCACACCACTGTTAGACGATTAGCTACATCCCACAGGGATACACACACGGACCAACACACACTTTGAATCAATAGCTATACAGGAAAGAGAATGCGTTCAGTATATGGAGAGTTAATAATGGGTTTATTCCCAGCCCACAAAATACTTAAAAATGTATTTGTCTTTCTGGTTGTCCAGTTTTTTGCTTTACAACTAACTTTGCTCAACTTATTTCTTCTATGTCTTTATTACTATTTTCTCATTACAGCCAGAGCCTTAAGGGAAAAAAGTCTCTTCTTTTTCTGATCATAATGTTTTTACATGTTTCTGCCTGTGTGAACTATTTGTGTCTTCTCATTTTGATGTCAGTATTCTTTTGATCACATACAGGCACTAGTCAAACATGACACTAAAACTAAGAGTTTCTTTTTTTTTTTTAGCTGACAATGTCTCCCTCCGTAGACATAAAAATAGGTAAAAGTCCACTCCAAGTCAGCAACGTAGACATCATACCAAGATGTTCTGATAGTAAGTTATATATCAAAAGGACACACGATTGGATCAAGCAAAATAAAATGCAACTCATTCATGAGTTCAAACCAGATATATCAATGCACTGTGAAAAAAGTCAAGATTTTTTTAATCTCTGTCAAATGAGGTTTTTTTTCAGTATTAGACCAGTTAACATTACCAAAATATTTCTGTTTGAAAACTGGCAAATATAAATATTTTGTAATAGATTAATAAAGAAAAAAAATTGTTATACTTAGAATCTCATAATTTAGACTGAAAAAAAAAACAAAACCATAAAAAAAAAAAAAAAAAATACCATGCCTATTTTTGCTGTTTATAAATCCAAGATTTAAAGCGACACCTCAGCAAAACTGTGTCCTTGTGTGACAGCATGGACAAAAAGAAATAAGCCAAAATTTTAGAAAGAGAATTGTTGACATCCATGTCTGGATATCACACAAGTAGATAGTGAAATCCGCTATTGTAACATTCAGTCAACATCATACCATTCAGCAGATGGATTCTGTGTGAAGATAAACATGATATGGTGCAAAATGTACATATGAACTTCAGGACAGAAGCAAAAGCCCATGTGCAACAGTGTCTGAAGTCAGACAGGAGCGAAGAAGAACTTACTCAACATAAAAAAAAGGTTGACTATAGTTTATAAACACATACAGTGGCAGACACCCTAATTTTTGGAATCATGTCATGTGGTCTGACTAAACTGACATAAAAGTGCCCATTTATCCTGTCTACAAAAACTGGGAACCATTCAAACCATTCATGTGAACTATGAGGGTGGCACTATCATGTAGTATCCCCACAGGTGGCACTGGTGCACGTCCAAAGGTGTGGAAGAATACTGAAGCAACATCTTAGGACATGACTGAGCTAAAACAGCCAGTGAGAAAAAACGTTATGCAACTTTTACTTAAAAGAAAACAGAACAGAAACATAAAATTTAAATTGTATTTATTGTAACTTTTTAATATAATTTAAGTTTGAAAAGTTGGGTCAGTCCTCTCTTTTCTATTCTGGCTAAATGACTCTAGCATTCATAGGTTACATCATTCTTTAGTCCTCCAGAAACACCTCAGAGATATTTTAAAACGTATACACCATTAAATATGTTAATACTTACTGATCTAATGGAGTTCAAAAGAACTAAAAACACACTTGGGAACCCAATCATTTCAACACAGTGGAAGAAATGTGCTTGCTGTTGCATCAGTTTGCAAAGGTGGGAAAAAACTAGAAGCAATGTGTGTGTGTGTTAAGAATTTAGATGAATTGATAACCTGAACAGTGTGACAGCAATTCCCATAACTACAGCTTTAATTCATCCTTTTCCATCATGCAGTGTTCCCTAGTCATTTTGGAGCAATGTTCTGTGTGAATGATTTCACCCTTCAAAACAAAACAGAAAGGTACATCACATAAGCCTTTGATTGCGTTTCATATACAGGTAGGTAAATGATGAAATATCCTGCAAAATATCACAAATATGCTCCGGTTGGGTTTTCTTGATTGATGTTTCAACTCAACTGTGACTTGTTTATTTAAGAATAAAGAAGGCACCCTGTTACAAGGGAAACTTGGAGAGAAATAAACACATCCAATGAAAGCATAAATTAAGGCCACATAGATATGGTATAAACAGATGATTAAGTGATGACAGACTGACTGTGTTACTAAGTAAAGCAGCAGACTAATTTGAGAATCACCCCTCAGGTTTCTTGTATTTCAGGCTAGAGCAGCTTTT
Organism: Xiphophorus hellerii; assembly: GCF_003331165.1. Lineage (NCBI taxonomy): Eukaryota > Metazoa > Chordata > Actinopteri > Cyprinodontiformes > Poeciliidae > Xiphophorus > Xiphophorus hellerii. Next base: position 22,030,854 of record NC_045675.1, read on the forward strand.
TTTCCTCCCACCACTGGCAAAGATTACAGCAGAACACAAAGGTCAAAAATGTTTGAGTTAAACAAACATATTCTTATTGCGATTGCCGTCGGAAAAACAGAAAGATGTGTAGCAGTCTAGTCATTGTTATTAATCTTCTGGTTCTGCTTGCCTGTAAAAAGTTCATGGAGAGGTTTATGGGGTTATGAGTGCAAGGAGCTTCTCATAGTACTCAGTGTTCATTTCTTACTGCTGTTTGAAATCGAAAGCTTAATGGGGTAAGCATTTCAATAGGAACATTTCAATGATCTTTTTAGCTCCCCTCACCATCATCTGCAGGGCAGCTTGTGTGCCATATTGCAGCTGGAGTGTCACACAGAGATGCAGGATGTCAAGAAACCAAAAATGCTCCACTGCTAGACTCGGTTTGGTGATAGAGCCACTTCTGAACTGGTCTTACAAAATAACCTATTTGATTTTCCTCAATTGGAAAACCAAACAAGTTAATTTATTTTAGCTGTGTATTAAATGACATCAAGGTATACAACAGGAAGATACAAAATAATGAGCTTCAGTTGTTCTTCAAGCTCACTATTCAGGAACAATAGTGAGCTTTTGATCTTTTATATTAAGATCAAAAGCAAAACAAATTTCCCAAAAGCATACCTGATTTACTCTTAGTGCTGTAAATTTTCAGGAGCAAACATTTCTTTCTTTGGTCAGTTCTATACCAAGTACCAGTAGGGTAAGTTTGATTGTACAAGTCACATTTGTCTTGAACATAGGCTGGCACACATACAGTAGGTCTGACACACATTGTTGGCTATGTGTGTAGCCAACATAGATAAAATTGTTGGCTACACACATAGCCAACAATTTTATCATTGTTGGTAGCCAATGATAAATAATCCACTGATCTCAGGAATAATCGCCTTTTAACAAGCAACCAACTGAACCCACATGTTGCGGATCATCATCTGAAAAAGATGCAAAACAAAACAGCGCAACAAGTAGTTATATTTTGACCTGTCAGAGCTTTGACAAGAATTGCAAACAAACTGCCTTGTTGCAGCTGCTTGTATCATGTTGGAAGCTGCTAACAATTAAACTTCCAGTAGCACAGTCTAGAATAAGTTGAATAGTAATGTTAGTCAAGTCAAGAGATAGACAAATAGATTAAAGCTTGATATGTCTTTCTCTTGATGCCACATTTCATGCCTTTGTGCCACAAAACAGAAGCAACGTATTCTAACCAGAAGAAGATTGTTATTCTTGGCAACCTACTACTACTGCCTTGTTGTAGCAACAGTGAATTAAAAGCATTAGTTGTCGAAAACAAACATCTGCTTACTGTTATGATTTTTTTAAAGCTCCATAAGAACAAAATATATACTTTAAAATTAAACACTATACAAGTTAGATTGTGTGGTTCAGACATTTTAAACGTTTGGTAGCGATGAATCCTTTGCGACAATATCTAAAAAGGTAGAGTATTTTCAGTGACATAGCAATACCAATGATATGCAAGGGAATTATGTACTTTATAATTATCAACACTTAATCAAAAGAGATGATACAGGGAAATAATCAGGAGATTTCCTCTGTCTTTTAGTCCAACATCTACAGAATATGCTTTCAATTTAATTTTCCGTTGTGTCTTAAATTACTGGAAATCAAAATAAACTTAGTATTTTTTATTGTTTGTTAAATCTAAGTATAAAAACTGAGAAGCTTGTTTTAATATCTTCGATACATTGTTTCTTTTTGGAACATAAAAGAGAAGTTCCTGGTACACCTTTGACAAATGTAGCAATGTTTAATTTTTTGACATTATTCTGATTGTATTTAATGAATCCCTTTGAGAGATTTTTATCCCTTCAGTTTTACTCAGTCTGTGCATATTAACTGTGGTGGGAAAATTATTATAAGTTAACATCTGCTGATCATGTTATGTTAAATGCTTGTGAACTCTGGCCAAAAGAACCCATCATTTTCTTTTGTTGAGAGCTGCATAGGAACCAGACTGTTTCCCATGTTTTGGATCCCTTATACTTGGTATAAAACCTATGTGTTGACTCTGCCTGGGAGAGCTTTTCATTCGGAACTTCTTCATTATTGATTGTCTTCCAATATCTGAATATTGTGCACAATATACAAATAAACCTGATTGAGTGATTTCATCTAACAGTGCTTGGAAATTAATTTTTTCCACATTAACATAAATCACATGTTTGAAAAAATCAGCACATTTAAATGCCAGTTCTACTGCAGCCATTATTTCTTGTCTGAAACCCTTCTAAATTGTAATGGATGGCTTTTCCTGAGTTTAAAAGGAAAACCAATCAGCAGATGATGTAATTATTTGAAATACCAATGTGTATCAATGCACATAAGTGTGAATCAAATGACCAAAGAAAACACATATCTGCATGCCAATGACATATTCTCATGCTTCAAAACAAAACCAATGAATATACAGAATAAGTCACAATTAGGTGGAGAGTGCTTACTTATTGAAATGTTGAAAAACAATAAACTTGAAGCAGCTAAGGCAATGCATTAGCTGAAAGTACAGCAAAGTGCACAATCAACCTTGGGAAAATCAGAATTTTAGAAGACAGAGAAGAAGTCTAATGGGGGTCGGGAGAGTAAAAGGAGGCAGTACCTAATGAATCTGCTTTTAGATAACATTCTTTACTGGGAGCTGAGTAAATATCAAATTGAAAAAATGTGCATAGTCCACATGAGCAAAAGGTATCCTATGTGTTTTGCAGGAAACTGTTCTCTTTTCAAGCTCTGTCCTGTTTCTTCTAAATTGATTTTTGCCTTACAAAAATTATTTTTAAAAATGAATTAAATGTTGGGTCTCGAAGTGAAGTACGACTTGTTTTCAAGAGATTTCCGAATTAGACTCCTAAGTAAACTATTTACATATTGTTTATCTAGAGAGTTGAAACCAGAAGTTTACATACACTGAATAAATACACACCATTTTTTGCTCACTCTCTGAAGTTAAATTTGACCAAATGTCTGTCTTATGTCAGTTAGAATTACCAACATTATTTTTATTTCTATGCCACAATGAAGGAAATAGTATTTTAGAGATTTATTTATTTATTAATGTTTTAATAATCACTTTGGCAATAATGACCATTACATTTAAGATGGAAAAGTTGGCGCTTTGGTGCAGGAGGCACCAAAAAAGTAATATGACTTAATATAACACACTATTTCTGTCAGAATTGAATGAGCCAGAACTCCAGCAAACTATTGTGAGAAACTTGTGGAAGGAAACCCAGAATGTTTGATACAAGTCAGAGTTCAAAGGCAATGCTACCAAAATCTAAGGAAATATATGTAAACTTCTGATTTTGAAGACATTAGTAAGTAAATTTCTGCCTCTCACTCTATTATTTTGGCATTCAGAAATCATTTTAGCTTACCTAAAACAAGATAAGTTTGTCTGAATTAATTTTAGACAGTGAGAGAAAAAAGGTGCCTCTTTTATTAGGTGTACGTACATTTCTAGTTTTAACTGTATGATAAACTATTGTACCTACTAAAATTCAAATGTAAATAGGAAAATATATTGTATGCTGTGGAGTTTAGAAAATTACTCAAAATGTCAACGTACTACCATAACAAACAAAAACAAAGGGCATGTGTAGACTCAGGAAAGTTTTCTTGGCTACAAATACAGTGCTGCAAATAAGGCAAGTCCCATTTAATCCTAAATGTTACTACTTTTAAAAATGGCTCTGCAATAGGTATTACCAAAATCACAGCACAACTATGACAAAATCAAGGAGAAATCCAATGGTAGATAGTCAAGAGTTTTTATGTTGTGTATAGGCAAACTGAGTTGAGTAACTGGAAGTACCGTATATGAAATTAATCAATGAGAAAATGGGATCCACCCAATTTCCTACAATTACTAAATAAAACTGTTTTAATATGTCAAAAAATGTTAAGTTTATTTTTCTTCAGAGAAAATATACAATCCAAATTAGCAATATTCATTGCTCATACTGTCTGTGGTTATCCAACCACAGTGATCTGTACACAAGCAAATAAACACATTTGGCAGTTTTTTCCTGGTTTGTGTCAGTCTTTTTAGTATTCCTATGCAAACTTTGCGTCAGCTGAAAAAGACCAAAAGACCCGTGGTCCTTTGCTGGTTTTCTTCTACCTAATAAATCAACTCGTCATGCAAACACATTTTGAATAAATGTGTAATTAACCAAGAAGTCCACATCATAAATTATCACCAGGGTAGAAATTAGGAAGGATGAAAAAAATATTAAATCACAATCTATAAAGGAAATTTTATGAAATGACAGATAAATAGGGGTGGCATAAAGGTGGCTCCTTCTTGCAAATCCTCAAATAATCAACAGCCGATTTGCCATCCATCACTGGCTGCATGTTTTTGTGACCAGAAGGACTCCACGTACACACTAGCATGAGCAAAAACAAAGGTCATCCGTGAAATCTGATTTTCAGGGCGGTTAAAATTTAGACGTGCTCATTCAACTTGACGCATTGTATGCTTTAAAATTAGGCACGCTCGTACTGCTCAGCAGGTGCAATTTTGGAATGAAGTCATTGTTTGGCAACAAAGAATGGTGGAAAGATGCTTTGTCTAATAATACTTTCACTTGTACCTTATGAGTGGTTAAGACGTTCAAAAAGATAACAGAGAAATCAGTTAGCTCAAACGATGTGATCCTTAACTGATTGGCTAAACACCTAACCATTTTTGTAGGCCATTGACATCAGATTATGATTTAAACTCATTTTCTTTCAATCAAGAAGCTTGTTTCTGATCTGAAATTACATTCATCTGCCACCAGAAATTTTATTAAAACTTATATTAAACAAATCTGCCAGTGCTATGAATTATTCTTGGCTTAAATTTAAATGCGACAACACTGTATTATTTAAATTGTTCATTTTAATTTTCAACACATATTTACTAACCATTCTTTTCAACTGCAGATGTTTACATGCACAAGTGTTACATCTGCTCTTATGCTCAAGTACAACAATTATAATGTATAATTACAAGGCCTGTGTTACAATGTTACCACATATTTTCTTTTTTCTTTTCATGATTATCACCTTTAATATGCTTTTAGCAAGTTTTAATGAATAAGCATTTAGGAAAAAAAACACTGCATAAGAAAGCACAAAAGGGACAGCTTGTGTTGAATACAATGATGACAAATTTCAGTAGTAAAATGAGTGAAAACGTAGCAGAGCTTGATGAGTTTATTTTATCTTTAAAGAAATCTAATTTATTCTAATTCAAAATACTAGACCAGTGAAGGACAAAACAATGAAGAGGTTCAATGGATTCTCTCTACATCTAAAATCCCCACTTACTAAGATATTTAGTGTGCATGGGCCAAAAATACTTTTCAAAGTTTATAAACTTCAGATTGATATCATTTGCCCATATATAAATAAAAGAGATCAATTAGGAAAAGTTGCATTGTAACAAGTTCTGATAAAGGTATCTAAAAGTAGATTTTAAATACACTTTCTTTGCTCACAATAAAAAATTGTAGTTGCTTACATCCCACGAAAACACACTGGACAACCACAATTAGAATTTGATTCTAAGAGAAATAATGATATAAATTATTTTTCTTTTTGCATGATTTAAAACTAGTTTGTAAGGTTTATTCACAAACCAAAACAGTGTGCTAATGTAACACAATTGATAATGTAAATTGGCCTTGGTCTGGTCTGTTTCTTTCAGTCCCATGGATCTTAGCTTTTCCAACTTGGTGAACAAGTAATTTTGGGGTATTGGTAGATGAGTAGACGGGGAATGATTGAAAAGTGAAGCTGCTTATCCGTGGCCCTACTTGACTTTGACAGGGACAAAGCAGCAGTCTGCTGCGCCTGTCACTGACATTTGTCATAAATCACTGCCAATTTCATCATTCAAAACCGACAGAGGGAGAAGGCATGACAAAGAAGAAAGAAATAGACACCTGTCTCCCAACGCTGTTTATTCCATTAGTCCTCACTTTGAGCTTAGCTCTGGCACCCTTCCCCCCACTTTCATTGTAGTCTATTCTACACAAGACTATTAGGAAAGCTGTGCAGACCCATACACTCTTGACAGTTTGACTCAGAGGAGCTAGGCTGTAACTTGTCTCAAACAGCCAATTGATACACGGTACAAAAAAGTATATGTTTGCTTTGCCTCTTGTGGCATTAAGTAGTTGGCAGACTTACATTTTATCTGGTCAGATTTTAGTTATCCGTCTCTAGGAATCAATTTGGCCACAACATAGAGAATGAAAGCTACATCTTCTGGTATTTGGGCCGTCTGATCCTTTGATCCTCGGAAGTTAAGATTAGGGGGAGGGAAGTGTATTTCTGCCAGATGAAACCAGCAGTGTATCAAGACTTGTATGTTTTGTTTTGTGTACAAGTCAGTGTGCAGAAAAATTACTACAATTTCCTGACAATGTACTTTTACAATGTAGAATTACTGTAGTGCTTTGTTTAGGAGCTCTCCAAGCAATAAACCAGTCATTTAACCATGTCAACATATACCCCATTTCAAGCAAAAAACCATCACATGTCAGGTATTAGTATTACAGTTTCTCTTCATTTTCTTTTTAGAAATAGTAATCACTGTTCTTGCAACAATATTGGTTGTAACATTTTTGCAACTGTGAGCCGATAGACATCTTGTGTTGTATTTTTTTTTTTTATCTATGCATCAGGTTTTAAATAAACTACCAGCAGAATAATCACAAAGGAATGTGTCTTACTAGCTGTTGAAATCTACTCAATTCACTACATCTGAATTTATTTGATTTTTAATACAGAAGAGATTATTTTGCTCAAAATCTTGTCTAATTTTGGCAAAGCTTATGTCTAAGCATTTTCAGCTTTTTTTAATTGCTCTTGCACAAAACACCTTCAAAAAGAATTGCATGTAAAGTAACACAATCAAATATTTTTAGATTTGCATGATCTTTGGTTAAAATTACACAAATCATTTCCCTTACTGGACAAGAAAATATCCTGGATGTAATATTTTGTAACATAAACAGATACAGGCTAAAAACATAAAAAAGCTTTGTGTGTTTTTATGTGTCTCTTATTCTCAGGAAGTACAGCTATAAAAACCATCTGAAACTAAGAAAAGAGCAAAGTTTAGTTGGTTTGTATTTATTGTTTGTTAGTGTTTAAATCTTCAAAGAGAATCATTTAAGCCTACTAAAGTGGATGTCAACTTCTTTACCCTCTTTCATCTCCGTGCGAATGCTTCAGTCTTGGGAACTGGGACAAAACATAATGAGTGACATCAAATGAGAAGAAAGACTCCATAAGTAAGATCCAAACCAGTCAGCTCCAGAGCCAGAATGACCTGTCAATGCGTGATGTTGTATTTGCACATGAAAAGCACAGTGGTATAACGTTAAGTGTTTCATTTTTGATTCCACTACACAGAAAGCAGAGGATCAAAGATTTTCCACTATCCCTCATCTATTTTCGTGCTCATCATTTTCTCCTTCTAACACCTCAGATGCATAATCACCCATTAAAAGGAAGATAAGTGCTACATTTTGTCATCTGTTTGCTAGTAAGGTGATTTTTTTAGAATATGCCACCGCTGAGTGACGTGTTGGAGGGCAAGCCATTACGATAATTAAATGGAAAATGACACCCCTCCCCCCCAAAAAAAACCCAACAAAAAAACAACTAGAGTTATTGTATATTAATTTTGGAAGAAACAGTGCTTTCTTACAGAACTTCATGTGGCCATTTTTCACAAGCCTCAACACACAGACAACTCTTTGCATGTTTTATGAAATAAGATGGGATTATTTTTTTTTAGTTCTGCCTTTCTCTCATATGTGGAAGAGTCACATAATCACTCAGCTCCCTGGTACATCATTTCATCTCTGTTGGAGCCCAAACACCTCCCTTTGTCTAGTTCAGATTCAACTTGCTGTACAGACTGACAGATGGTCCAAGGGCAGTCTGTGTCGTCTCTCTAAAATCGCCCTTTGTGGGTAAGTCTCATTCATTAACCCTCTCACACTTCAGAGCCAGAGGTAGAGGGCCAGTCTTACGCTTTGTCTGGTAATACAAGAACAGTGAAGGCCGACTTTATCCAGGGACCACTACAGCTGTGTCAGTGTACACTTGTGTGTTTAGGAAGGACAAATACGGGTTATTTTCTTAAGGCTTCTAGAAGTAGTGTCACATAAAACATAAAGCTGAAAAGCTGAGCTTGCTTCCAAGGATTTTCTAAATACCAGGTCTCTTAGTCTGTGTTCCTGAAAGATGATTTTTTTTTTTTTTACGTACTATCCTTTAAACAGCGTACATGCAGTCTAGAAATGAATGCAGATCAACCAAATTTTTCCAAGGTCAGCACAAGCAGCGAAAAAAAAAATAAATAAAATTTTACTTACTCATATTTATTTAGTAATTATTACATAAATTTCAAAGAGCATGTTGAACTGGTTTTAAAAGCAGGTTCTAATGGTTGTGTTGGATGAATCTAGTAAACACTACGTTTTTTACTAGCTTCATAGCAAAAAAAAAAATTTGTAGATTGATTGCTTAGAAAAACCTAAGAAATGTACAATTATTTTAAAGAATTGACTGTTGAAAGTTTCGCAAAGACAAACTCATAACCTGGTCAAACTACTGTGCGATGTCTTTTAGTTAAGTATGGACATTAACTTCTTTAAGTCAGTGATGATCACACATTGCCCATTTAGTTATCTGAACCCGAACTACAATGTAATGCAATCTCCAGTTATGCCAGATTGCAACAGACTTTTAATCATGTCAAATATCTGTGGCATGAGTATCGCTTCTCAGAGATCACATCTATCATGCACAAATGTCCCATTGCTACAGAATTATTATGCACCATTTTAACAATTACTTAAAAAAGGGTGATTTAACATGAAGTTATACCTTGCAGACACTATATGCACTAATGAAAATCAATTTACTTCAGCATGAAAATGCTTGGAGTGGCAGCATGGGCAGGGGTGTTGACCTTGATTTAGGATGGAAAAATATTTTTGACTAATTGGAAAACACTAATAGACAGGAGCTACTACTGCAGTTGTAATGTAATTAACGTCCCTAATTATGTTCATGTTATTTGTTTGTATATATATATAGATAGATATATATATAAAGATGTTTCTGTTTATATTACTTTTTCCTGGTTTCACAAGTTGAAAAAGAAAACACAAATTGTTTTCATTCAAACTTGATAAGTTTGCCATTTAAAACTGTTGTCCAACAGTTTTTCAGTTGGACAACCAGCTGAAAAACATACAAAAGGAGGTGAAGGAAATGAAGGAATTGAAGAGATTACTTAGCCAGCAGCAAAGTAAGATGTCTCTGTTAAAAGGTTTTGTTGCAGGCATTGGAACATGCTTAGGTGTAGGCCTTATAATTACAGGGCAAACATGGCTATTGAAAATATATGCTTAATAGACCTTACTGAAATTTTATGAAGACATAGCTTGAAGCCCGCAGGACATTTAGGGTTAGGGTAAGCAGGGTAAGGGTTGGGACAGGGTTTGAAAATGCCCTTTTTCTGGGTCACCGACATACGAGAGTGCATTCATCCAGACCCAAATTATAACTCACAGAAGCCTGGGACAAAATAAAAAATTTGACTGCCAGGAGGGGAGACAGACCGGGGCCCCCTGCAGATTGAGGCTGCATGCAGGGGCCTGTCTCTGGGCTTGTTCTCTGGGAATCCCCGGTCAATGGCCTAGCCTCTTTAACTTCCATTAAAATGTTTAAAAATGCATTTCACCGGGGAAAGCTATATATTGGCGTATAGGGGAGACTCTAAAGAACAGCCTGGAGTGGTGGAATGATTTTTCAGTCATTCAACCACACCATTATGCTGTTAACAAATGTTCTTAGGAGGGTTCCACCAGATGTGATGACGGGGGGTACTGAGGTAGGACGCACTCTGTGAGAGCAAGTGTTTAGGCACCCCTGAATGGTTTCCATGAGAGATAAAGGGATTTCTCAAAACTTGTATGAAAGAACCAAAGCAACACTACAGGTATGTTTTTGATGAAGGAATAACATTACAATATGATATAAAGCTCAAAAAAGTAGATTTTATATAACTCCCCTTTAAAGCAAGACTTAAATATCTCCACATAGAAATAAACCAAACAGAAGACATGGGAAACATGTGGAAGAAAGTTCTCTGGTTAGATGAGACCAAAACTGAACTTTTTGATCTACTTCAAAATGTGATGGAAAACTAACTGTGGCCATCACACACAAAGGTAAACCATGTTGGTGGCAGCATCATGCTGTAGGGTTGCTTCTTTTCAACAGGGAAGCTGGTCAGAGTTAATAGAAAGGTTGGATGGAGCTAAAAACATAAAGATCCTGTAAGACGGGGTGGGGGTTCACAATAACCCTATACACAAACAGGGCTACAAAGCATATTCATGGTCTAATTATAGTCCAACTCTAGATCTGTGGCAAAGCTTTAAAAATGATGCTCACAGATCCACCCTGACTGAAGTTCTTCCACAAAAACGTCAGTCTTGACATACTGTATGTCATAATTGAAGCAAGAGCTGCGACTGAATCAGGAAGACTGAATATAAATATTCACCACACTTTTTAAATTTTTTGGCAAAAATTCTGAAAAGGACATTTTTCCATCCACTTCCAATCCTTACCAATCCTCACATTTTAGTTAATGTTTTCATTTTAAATGTTGTCAAATGTTGTCAAGTGGGCTTAGTGGGGATGAAGTGAGACAAGGATAAATAACCTGAAAATCTGTGCAAAAATAGAGAAATTGTTACCTTCACATGAAAATAAAACGTAGGACTATAAAAATCTCTTTCTTCAGGAAAGGAAAATCTCCATATTACAATTAAATGTTGCGGAGGTGTACAAGAGGACCAGGTTTCAACATGCACATCCAGGACATATGCAAAACATTATCGTTACACATTACCATTTCTACTGATTATATAGTTCCAAATGTATATTAATAATGTATTTATTATCTCAAGGCTTTGCAATGTAAACATATTGACTTCCAGTGAACTTTTTCCCTTGGAACTTTTTCAGCATGTCACTGCCTGTTACCTTAACCCGACATCATTTGAGTTCTAAACATGACAAGGTAAAAACAAACCCAGCATGCTCAACCTGTGCTCCCTCTGCCCTCCAGGTCATCAAAAAGGAGAGGTCAGAACCAGGCCTTTAGTGAGGACCTCTGCTCGTCCTCCAGCACCATGCAGCCAACACAGGGTACACACACAAACCTTCTTCAACCAGCAAGCAGGAAAGAGGCTGCTTGAAATTCCTGACAGCAGTGACTAAAACCACTCTTAGCAGCCTGGCTCAGCAACCAGTCAGCAACCGTGGAAACAACAGCTAATAGGAGAAAACCGCAAGAGTCCTTTTTAAAGGATGGTAGCTGTTCCATACATGTGATAGGGGTGCAGTATTGTTATTTGTTTTATAGTTTCACTTAAAACACATGCACATAAACTATAAGAATTATTCTAATCCAGTGTCAAGACAATGCACAGCCTGTAGTGGTGTGCTTGTAAGAAGAAGAAAGAAATAAGGGGGTAATATCGATTCAAATGTGTAGTAAAAATGAGCAGAGTAGTATTTAGCCAATTTTCTCAGTTTTAAAAATAACTCAACAATAATACAAACATACTGGATTAGCGCCTTTGCGAACACAGAAATTTTACCTTAAACTCAGAGCCCAGAGCCATTCCAAAAATTAGCTATGAAAATTTTCTGGAACATGACAAGCTATACTTGAACAGGTATGTGGAACATGCACTCAAAGTAAAACTGAATTATTCCTATGATCAGATTATGATCATAGGAATAATGATGATCAATAATAATGATTATGATTTTTCATCAGTTTGTCAATCAAAAGGAAAGGGGGAAATTTTTTTTATGAAACATTATTGGTGGGCTGCAATCAAACACCAAAAATCAAATCTCAGCTTTTGAAAAAAAAATAGCTCTCCTGAGGCCATATCCAGGATAGCTTAAACTTTAAAAATGAACAAGTAATGTAGATATGTCCTCTTGTCCATAATAATTCAGTAATGCAAGCATTTTCTGGGCTTTTCTTATCTGACAACATTCTCAAACTCATTCTCAAATTACAACAAATTTATTTTGGTTAAAAGAGAAAAATAAATTAATGAGCTATCAGAGATGTAAAGTATAAGAATGCAAGATCAAGTCCTAATAAATTATATTTTTAACCTTTATTCTTTCTCTGTAGTTGACAAACCAAATAAATATGCTATTCAAGTTCATCAAGTCATCTTTGAAAGATGAAGGTCAGAGTATAATTACACTGTAATCTTTTAAATATAATGTTAATATTCCAGAATGTTTTAGTTTATATTTGCTCTGTGAGAGAATAGATCGAATCTGTGTACAGGGAAAATGAACTAAATCACAAAGCTTTATGATCTAAAGGAATAAGGATAACAAAGTTCCTCTTGCACAATTTATATGTAAAATCAAAATGTAAAATTAAACTGCAATGGTTAGCTTTTGACTTATGATTAGTAATTCAAGATGCAGAGGTTACAAAAATGGGTAACATTTTATTTGACGGGTTGTGAATAAGACTGTCATGACACCGTCATAAACATGCCATAACAAACGTTAAAAATTATGTAGCTTTATGTTATTAAAGCTAAAGTTTAATCAGTAATATTTTTATAACTAATTTATGTCAGATCATGATTTCTTGGTTAATGTCAAGTTGTCATAACGAAGACATTTTGAATAATGTCAACTTTGTATTAAAAGAGTCATGATTTACCGAATGCCACTTTATGACAACAGTCATAAATATTCATGAAGACTTACTCATGTTCATGACAGGTGTCATGTTTATGACGGTGTCATGACAGTCTTATTCACAACCCGTCAAATAAAGTGTTACCCAAAAATGAATAAACATTTAAGTTGAGTAACCATGTATCATGTGGTATGTGAAGGGATTGCATTGAAAAATTGACAGTGCATCCAAATTAGATGCAAGTGGATTACATGTGCATGTTTTCATTTGTATCATTGCAGAAAATCTTAATGACTTTGCTGTGGGAGTATTTAGAAGCTGTCTGTGCATGTGCAGCAGTCCCAGACAAAGGAAAGGGGGGAACTCAAAGTGAGAATAATGAGGCACACAAAAGAGTAAAGCTAATGCAGTAAAATACTGTATGTCAACACCCCTGCTCCACATGTTTTGCTTTTACCAGAAAATTAAGGGAAACAAGCAATATGCTGTTCAATTGTGAATTTTTATCAAAGCAAAAGCTACAAATAATTTGGTCTAGTTGGAGATGGTCCTGCTTATTTAATAGAATGAGCGTGTGTGCCACCATGCTTTGAGAAACACAAAACTAACTGTAAAGTGCATTTATAGTCCTTTTCCTTTCCCGTAACTGCAATTACCATTCAAACTAGCCACACTAATTATTTACCCATTTAGAAAAATAAATCAAGTGTGTACACAAATGAAGTTTAGTCTCATACATAAAGGAGTGAGAAGCAAAACAATAGCATCCACTGGATATAATTTAGATTTCATTATATGTATTCACATTTGTTAAATAATGTCAAAGGAACTATTATAAATCCCCAAAGCATCCTGCAGCATCACTAGACTTTGTTGATAAAACTTTTGAAATTGTTTTTGTTCCATTTTTAACTACTTTTCTTCCTATAGGGTTCCTATTAGATTAATTAAAGACAATAATATTGCAAATCTTGACAACTTTTCTTTCATTTGGAACACTGAATGAAAAAGAATTAATTTGAAGTTGGAAGAGAATAATAAAGCATCAGAATTTTTTTTTTTCAAAACAATGCCACCAAATACGTTAAACTCAGAAATGTTTGAAATCACTCAGCTGAATGCTACAGCTCTTCAATGTCAACACCAATTTCTTAAACCTCAAACTGAACAGTACAAATGGGTTGAACTGTTATTTAATATTTTACATGTTATGCACTCAAAAAAAAAAAAAAAAAAAAAAAAAAAAAATATATATATATATATATATATATATATATATATATATATATATATATATATATATATATATATATCTATATAAAACAAAGTTATTCCATACTGTATGTTCCCCTTCATTTTCCAAAATGGCTTTGCAGAGGTTTCTTTCAGCCTTCAGCCAGTCAATATAAAATACACCCAATTGCTTCACAGAATATATAAAAGCCATTTTATTAAGTTCTATTGTTAAACCTAGAAAATCTTTACATCACTGTCACATGATATCTCAAAAACAGAAATGTAGAGACAGAGGAAAATACCAGCCTGCAAAGGACTAAGGCAATAACTTGAGTCTTTCTAAAGTAATCTTTCTACCCATGCCCTTTACATGTCAGCAGCCAGTTCCTTTTCCTTTGCTTCTCTGTCCAGTACCTGCTTTATTGTGATGCTAAGCAGTAGGTTTTGACATTCAGAAGGGCCCTGCCAAAGGACAGACCAGTGGATGCAGTAGAGAAGAGAAAGCCTTAATGGGTTCAACTGGAATGGAAAGCATGTGCTAGTCTCCACAGGCTGCAGGAGAGAGAAATGTCAAGTATGGCTATTACAGAGAAGGCAGCAGCTCACCTGAATGAAAAACAGTCTCACCATGCACATCCACAAGCTACAACTCCACACATCAATGTCCTGACAGATGAGATAAATTAACCCATTCACACCCAAGTGCCACTGACTAAATAATGTCACATACATATTAGTAAGTACACAAAAACAAGACAATCCTGTTACAAGCAGATTGAACAATCTGTAACATCTACCGTAACTGAAACACATTTAAACATAAAGTAAAAGCATCAAAAACATTCCAAAACACTGTCGATTGAAAGAGGCGTTTTTCTTTTTTTTTAAATAGATGTGAAAAGGTATTTGCCCTATTTCAGATTTTATCTATTTGTTACTCTCTTAAATTTCAAAGACGAAGACAACAAGAGCAAAAAAAAAGAAAAAGAAAAAAATACAAAATCTGTTTCCTAGGTGTGAAAATCCATCTGGCCTTAAGTGAAAAATGGAATTGCTTCTTTGTTAAGTAGTGAATTAACTATGGCTAAACAATTATTTGAAGGCTGAATTCAACACCAAAACCTAATTACGGCCTGATCTAAAGAATCAACAAATCACTGCAATAAAACCAGACTAACAAGAAGTCAGCTAATATATATATATATATATACTGCTCAAAAAAATAAAGGGAACACTTTAAGTGTTAAACACCTGTTTAAGTGTTCCCTTTATTTTTTTGAGCAGTGTATATACAGTATATATATACAGTATATATATATATATACACAGTACAGACCAAAAGTTTGGACACACCTTCTGGACTCATCAGACCACATGACCCTCTTCCATTCCTCCAGAGTCCAATCAGTGTGTATATATACACTGCCTGGCCAAAAACAAAAGTCGCCACCTGGATTTAGCTAAGCAAATAGGTACAAGCCTCCTATTGGATAAGTACTGCATAGGCACAGATTTACCCTGTTCCAGAGTGATGGGCGCATCAGGGTAAGAAGAGAGGTAGGTGAAGTGATGCACCCATCATGCCTAGTGCCTACTGTACAAGCCTGTGGGGGCAGTGCTATGATCTGGGGTTGCTGCAGTTGGTCAGGTCTAGGTTCAGCAACATTGTGTGCTCAAAGAATGAGGTCAGCTGACTACCTGAATATACTGAATGACCAGGTTATTCCATCAATGGATTTTGTCTTCCCAAATGGAACGGGCATATTCCAAGATGACAATGCCAGGATTCATTGGGCTCACATTGTGAAAGAGTGGTTCAGGGAGCATGAGACATCTTTTTCACACATGGATTGGCCACCACAGAGTCCAGACCTTAACCCCATTGAGAATCTTTGGGATGTGCTGGAGAAGGCTTTGCGCAGTGGTCAGACTCTCCCATCATCAATACAAGATCTTGGTGAAAGATTAATGCAACACTGGATGGAAATAAATCTTGTGACACTGCAGAAGCTTATTGAAACAATGCCACAGCGAATGCGGGCTGTAATCAAAGCTAAAGGCGGTCCAACAAAATATTAGAGAGTGTGACCATTTTTTGGTGGTGACTTTTTTTTTGGCCAGGCAGTGTATATATATATATATATATATATATATATATATATATATATATATATATATATATATATATATATATATATATATATAAAAACAAAAAAACATAATCATTCAATCTAAAAACCATTTAAGAACAGATGAGCAACACAAGATGTGTTTCCAGAGAAAGAACCTTTTCAGAAATTGTCTGGGATTGTGTTTCTCCCCGCTGCTTTACAAAGCAGGAACCAAGGCGGAAAAAAACAAGACTGCACAGGAATGTACTTAGAAAACAGCCTTTGTAGGAAGGAATTTTTTGGGATGGACCTTGAACTAGAGATGGTGATTTGTAAAGGGAAAATGTCAAACATTTCTCCCTGCTGAATAAGCCCAAACTGACAACCTTTCCAGGGTGTACTGTAAAAATGCATCGACTCCCCATAACCCCACAAGGACAATTGAGTATAGACAATAGAAGGATGGATGAAGAGCTCCAGAATTTTATTTCAGTCATCTCCCAGTTTTTACTTCTCCGTAACTATTTCCTATATTATGTTAATTGTAAATTAAACAGGAGTACTACACCGATAAAATCCACCAATCCTAGTGAAAATATCTAATTAAAGGAAGCATGAACTTCCTCTTTCTGAGTTTCGACTGAGATGGGGGAAGAGTAATGATCTTACCAATGTCTGTTTAAGAGATTTGAACCAGTAACGTTAGAATATTATATGTTCTGAGATACAGATAAAAGCAATCGCAAATGCCCAGGATTTTTGATCGCTCACAGATTTTCAGATGCACTTTTGCAGCTTATTCAGCATGTGAATGCAGTTATAGTTCCTATGAGACAACTCCTTGGCTCCAGTTAAGAAAAATCTGTGGATCATCACAAACTTCTTCTCAAGTAAAACCTTTTTTAATCAAGTTTCAGAGCTTAAACGCTATGAAATGATTATAAACATCTTTTGTGGGAGTTTTAAAGGGGCATTATTGGTAAAAATCTACTTTTTTTGAGCTTCACATCATGTTATTTCCTCATCAAAAACATGCCTGGAGTGTTGCCTTGATTCTTTCGTGCATGTTTCAGAAGTCCTTAAATCTCCTATTCTATAGTTTTTAACGATACAACAAGAATCTGATAGACGGATCACAATGGTCTGTTAATACCACATGAATGGTTTACAGAACAGGTCTATTCTCCCAGTTAGTGAGATCTTTTAGTCACCATACTGACCAGACACGCCACCAGCCCATAGGACACAGACTGTTTCTGCAGTGTATTAAATGATTTAAAGCTTTTTAGATAAGGCTGAAAATAATGTGATTATTTTACATTACTTTGATTTAAAGGTAAAACTTAGATGGTGCAAAAACTGTAATATAAAGTGTTCAGATATCAGCAGAAATCTCAGAGCATTGCTTCAGAGGATCACTTCAACTTGTTTTGCTAATTTGCACCCCTGAGGAATCTAATCAAAGCTAGTGCCAGACTAATGAAGCTCTTTAGCCCAGAGGCCAGAAGCGCATACATGGCCCTGTCCTTCAAGGCTCAGTGTGGGTGTGTGAGTGCGTGTGTGTGTATGCGTGCACAAGTACCAGTCTGTGCACGCCGCTGTACACAGTCAAATGTGTGAACGAGGGAGCACATGGACATAAAAGGGTGGCATCGCTGTAAATCAGGAAAGCCAAAACCACACTCTCTGAGAGAATCCTGCATCAAACAGATCTTGCTGCCTAAGGGCTGGCCTCCTCGTTCTGTCGGCGTTCAATTTCCCGTTGTTGCACTAAGAGCTTCTGCCTCAGTGAAGAGACACTCGGCTGTTGGAGTGGCAGCAGAAATGACTGCCAGAGAGAGCGACGCAGAGATGAGGCAGTTTGGAGGAACGTGATCATCAGCACAGTCTGAAGTGGTCCAGGGAATCAACTGCAGACGGAGCCTTGATATCTGTTTCTACTTCTGTGTGAAAATGGTGCACTAGACACAGCTTGCTAAATAAATTACCAAAGGAAGGTAAATCCAATTTTCAATCACACTTTACCTTTTCTTTATTTTTTTTAAATTACCCTTGATGAAATTGTGCCTGTGCTTTTATTCTTTTACGTTACAACAGTTGAGTAGAAACAATCGTATCACATGAAAACAGAAAAGCATGTATTTCTGCCAAGGTCCACATTTTAACCATTTAAGACTATAGTCTGAAAAACAATAACAGAGAACTGGTTTTCTCAGAATCAAAACAAATAAAAGAAATGTTGTACTTGATAGAAAAATGTTTACTTAGCATTTCACAATCTTACCAAAGGTCTGACCAGAGACCTGCCAGCTCCCCTTAGAGTGAGCCAAGATGTAAAGGTATGATAATGCTCTCTTCCCGCCCAAAACAACATAAGTTCATATAATTATCTCCCTCGTTACTTCTCTCCCTGATGGCTATGTGACATAACTGCTGGCACGGGCAAATGTGGGAGGACCAGAAATGTGTGTGTGGCTGGAGCGATAAGACTGCTGTAAAATTTAATTAGCACAAAGCCATGGTGAAAATGACTTCATTTCTCACTGCATTATTAACTAGAGCACTGCATAAGAGCCTAGTCTCAATCAGTGTAAATAACAGGTTTCTGTGAAAGAGGAATACAGAAAATGAGAGAGAAAGGAGGGAAAAAAAATCTGAATCGTGGAAAACGTCTAAAAAAATATAGGGGATAAAAAGTTGGGCACAAAACTGATGTGTGATTTAACATAATAAATCGCCTTCTCTTTTTTGCATGCCTTCCATGCGGCACATGGTTTTATCATTGCATTTATAAAATAAGAAAACATGTGAGGGAATATCAGAAGTGTGCTGAATAGAAATCCCACATTAGCAGCTTCACCTGCGACTCTGGGCCTGAGCTGGTGTGAATGGACTGATTAGGGTCCTTGGCTCAACATGCTGAACACCACTTTCTATTTCACGACTCACAGCCCTTATTACAGCCAGGCTTCCTCATAATCCAGCTAAAAGTGGATATCTGAGGAGCCTGATCGGCTTAGGACTTGGGCTAAAAACGCAGGACGTACAGCATAGAGAGAGGGACCAGAGTGCTGAGGTGTTTGCTATCATCTTTTCTTTTCTTTTTTTTTTAAGGGTGGTAAATGGATGGTGATTTCTGCACACACGTGTGTCAACTCTGCTCTCCTTTACACTAAACTCTTCAACAAGTCAACGGAATATAAGAATATATAGCATACTAATTCTCATTTTCTACTAGTGTGAAAGCTGAACAAATAACTCAGGTAGCACATACAAAGGGTTATGCTGACATGATTATTGTTAACACAACTTCATGTTGGCAGAAAGGTTCCATATACTGTATGCATCAAAAAACACGTCTGAAAGTTAGAGACAAATTGCACATCAGCCAAGCAAGTAAAAAGAGATTTTCAACACACGCGTCCTTGATTTTAAAAGCAGCAAAAGAGGCAAACACCATTAAGATCACGTCGAGAATGATGTGGGAAATAGAAAACCATAATCCAAATCACACACGGCATATGGTGTCCTTTCAGATACACTATATATACACCAATTTAGCTGTAGTAAATTAAGTGAATGGCTTTAAAGGTAAGAGAGGAGGGCTTGTGTGTGTGGATGGTGGTAGATTACTTAACATAAATCCACAGAGCCAACAGACCAGACTGTAGTATAATGTGCCATATCCTAATGAATCTGTGTCACCATGCAGCAAGAGAGTTCACATCAAAACCAAAATAAAAAAGTTAGACAAAGCTTTCAGTTTGGCTTTTTACAGCCTTCAATTATTATTCCATAAGTCACACAGCACAGGCTAGATCTAATTACACAAGCTACTTTGTTAAGGTGCCCTCTTGCTCCATCTGTTCACTGTATGTGTGCACAGGCTCAAACCAGCACACACCAACTGTAGCCTTTCAAATGGACAGACAGAGACAAAGGCATGTCAAAGTACATTTGGCCATCTGTATGTACCTTTGAATACAAGAGAAATTAAACATCTAAAGCAGCATTCAACAGTGCTGATTCTGTGACTCAGAGTGGCCAGATGACTCTTTACACAAGTACAGAGAGGTGGACACATGTCCGAGGCAAAAACGCAGATATTGCTTTGACCCGAAATCAGCCCTACATTCTCTCCTCAGGTTTAAAAATAGAGATGTTTCAATTAGGGGGAAGCAATGTGGACTTAAAAGTACACCATTTGTTGCAATAATGATAAAAAGTGTTTAAAAATCTACTGCTCTGGTTTTTGGCAATTGATTATGAGGTTGTAGCTGCATGTCACTAGAGTGAAGATCGTATAGTCACAAATACTGCTGTTAAATATATATATATATATATATATATATATATATATATATATATATATATATATATATATATATATATATATATATATATATATATATATATATATATATATATATATATATAACAACAACACAGAACTTTCAGAATATTAACCAGAATATTTTTCCATCATAAATAAACATTTTATGATAATGATAAGCAATAATAGTCCACATCTTGTTCAGATCTGCAGGTCATAAAAGGAAAAGGATCATTTTTGTCTTGATTAGGCTTTTTTGGTAATAAGGATGAAATGTGGCAAAAAAAAATATACATATGTAATTTTCCTGCTCTCATTTTTTGTGTAATAACACATCAACAAGCAACATATACGTCATAAAATTTAATTTTAAAAAACCAATAAGACTTAAGGACATGATTCATAAATAGAGATAATCTTGTAATTCCTTCCATTTTGATTAGATTCAAAGCTAATTTCTGTATCAAACAACTTGCAGCACATTTTCTTCCCATTCTTATGCATCATAGCACCTTTCAGCTCTGTCACTCTGACATGTCTGTGTCACATTTAAATCCCGTCGGAAGATGGACTGCCTTAGGCAAACAACACTATAGAATATACAGTACAATTTGATCACTAGGAAAGTCAAGGGGCCACAGAATTATTTAACATTTTGGAAAATTCATCATGAATTTTGTAGCCGTTGGGCTCCACACATATGCAACACTGTTGCAAAATTTACAAAACTGCAACTTAAATATGGCAGTGATGACACAAAAGTAGGATTACTCAATCTCATGCAACACTATGAGAACACTCTGTCTGCACCGATAAAAGAATCACTGATCTTACGATGCCCAATGTCTGAAACTTGAAGATGAATTAATGATCTGACCTACTGTCTGGCTAAGTCAGCCAAAATAGCCAACCACTTTGGGACATTTACACAACATTTAAATTATACATTTAATTTTGTAAAAAAAATAATAAATAAATAAAATAAATAAATAATAATAAAATAAAATAAGATACAAAAAACAAACATTGAGGCAGTGAGATTGTGCAAAAATAATGCACCTTATCATGAAGAAATTAAAAACCTAATTCCAGCACATTTATCCCAGAACACCAAACCATTCAAACTGGAAGCACACATACTTCAAAGATGCTACAGAACCTGACGTTCTACAAAACCCCACTCATTTGCTTATGATTATAACAGTAGAGCATGCATTATGCCTCACATAGGCAACAAGATGAAAAAACATTAACTTTAAAAAACAAACAAACAAACAAATAAAAAAACCACATCAGTTAAAATCAGAATTAGAAGGTCAGGCATCACAAGAAGCCAGAAATCAGATTTGGTCACAAAAAGGCTGATCGTGCATCTACTTTAACTACAGTTTAAGTAGCTATTTTCTATGAATATATGCAAAAGTTTATACATTTATGTGAGAAAGTGAACACTGACAACAGAAGCTGTCTGGCAATAATCTGTCACTGTAATGAAAAGCGCACATGCGGCATGTGATGTGTGAATGATATATTGTGACTAAATGCAGATAAATCAGCAGCTTCTCCAGTTACACTTTTGAAACCATGATGTCTTGCATCAATTGAAATAGATCAATGTAGGAGAGAGTCTCTGCTCCTCTTTTTTTTTGTTTCGAGCTCACTGAAACGATTTAATAACCCCACTCCTTTTCTGCTTATGTCATGTCTGGGGGAAAGTGGCAAGGCAAGGGAGCCGATGAAGTGAAGACGAAGCAAAGTCAAAAAGTAAAGACTAGACTTGGGAACTTTGGAGGAAAGCTATCTTATGTAATAGACAATGATATGGAGAGACAAGGATGTGAAGGAAGAATGAAAAAGCACAAACACATACTTCAGGATACAGTTAGCCCACAGTGGATTCCACATATCACAGTCTATAAGAGGCCAAATCAAATAGGAAAGCATCTAACAGCATTTCTCTGGAGCTTCGGAATCTCACTTCTAGTGTTTCACATGTGAAAGAGGAGAACACACAAAGCTGCAAAGAAACAAATTCCCTTTACTTAATTCTACTTTTTATGACTTTCAGTTCAACTTCAGAATCCTTCCAGATTCATCCTAGCAATGTTCTGCAGCACATCTCCTTAAAGACACTGCAGGTTGAGTCTAAAATTACTCTTATTATTCCTTTTCAAGACCTATTTGCGTCTACACCAAAGTCATTTAGTCCTCCATCAAATACAAACCTGAGAAAACCAAAGTGGTGACATTGTATATGACATAAATTCAGTAAAAAAGGTTATAAAGTTGACTCTGCAGATATATTGTGAGGGGAAAAAAATGACAAAAACTAAAAGTTTGCTTTTAAGCTAAAGATATTAATGCTTTCAGCTGCAAGTAGGGAAACATAACTCGTCTATTTGGTGACAGGATTCGCAGACTTTGTGACGTGACCTTTACATCAATTTCAAGCTCTAGTTCAGAGTCAGACCACATACAATAATTGTTAGGTCAGGTGTCACTAAAGACATTTAAGGTAATTGCTCTTAAGCAAAGAAGTGTACCTGACCTTACTCATCATAAAAGATCAGTCTAGTTCAAAACTATTACAGCCAGCACATGCTCTTAGCGGTCCTCTGACTTCCTCTGTTTAAAGAGTTGTGGAAGCTCTTCCTCTCTCAAACACAACAGGGGGGGGAAAGGTATAGTTGTTTGATTCCTTTCCACATGTACATGCTTTCATCCAGCTTGGGAAACAGAAAGGTTGTGACAGGACATTCCAGGTGGGGGCTGAAGAGATGTTTTCAAAAGGAGACAGTTAAAAACCGTCGCCTTCTTTATAGATTCAATAAAGGATCTTACACCTGTGTGGCAAACCACCATCGATCCATCATTCTGTGGAGCCCGATCCAATTTAGAGAGCTCAGGAGCCGCAGAGCCCCACAGCCTTATCCTAAACCAGGCCACAGCCAGCCCAAAGCCTGCTTACCTTCATCCCCTAAAGTCAGCAGGTGTGTCCATGCGCCTTTATGGCTGTTTGTGTTTGTATATGTGTGCTTACGGAGACAGCAAGCCAAGCCAAAAACACCTTTGCTGCTGGCTCAAGTCAAAATGAGCTGAGTTGCTGTAAGGGTGGGTCTGGAGACTAGACAAGAGAAAAGAAAGAGGTTGAGAAAGAAACTGAGGAATAGAAGACAAGCCAGGCCAGAGGTTACGATAACATATATAAAAACCCCCGATTATTTTAATGTTGTAAAGAGTGGCATTTTGTAATCCTCGAGGTACTTAACCAAATCTTCCCCTTCATTCATGGCCATATCTTCTGATTTAGATGTTCACTCTTTAATTCTCCTCCCTGCTTCCCTGGAGTGCAGCAAAACCCAAAGCTCTTTTATTAAAGGGTATTTAAAATATCTAGGCTGGGTGGTATGAAAGTGAAAAAACCTGCACCTCTGACTAAACTTCATCACCTCCCAAATAAACAAAGAGGGTCATACGGCTTTCACTCACTCCACCGACTAAACCCAGGGCAATTAAGGCCTGAATCTCTGTAGGAGTAGAGGAGAGAGAAAAGAAACGGGGCGAGGGAGGGGGTCCGTGGCGAGGCAGCAGCAGCGGAGAGGCTCCATACCAATAACAGGCAATTATGTATGGGTAGGGCCATTGCCTGGCCATGAGAGTATAGAAGAAGACAGCAGGGATATGGGATGGTAGGGAAATGAGGAGGAGTGTTATTTAGGAGGCAGATGGCAGAGAGGGGGAAATTAAGATGAATGGGCACTGAGAGGGCTGAGCTGGTGCTGGGGCTGGGCAGAGAAAAGTAATTAGCTGTGGTTGCTTTGGGAGGCTGGCAGTGAGTATGATGCCTGCAGTGACAAGCAAAAGCCTTGAGCTTTATTAGACAACAAGTATGTGTCTGAAGCTGCCAGCAGGGGGCAGTTGGGTCAGCAACCTTTTAGTACCTTCTTACCTTGCCACCACACCATGGGGTCTTTTCACAGCATGGACTCTGAACAGGGGCTCCGTTTTAGTAGGCACTGTATTTTTTACTCTAATCTCCTCTTAATAAAACATATTTCTAGCTTGTTCCCTGTTATAGTTCCTCTCTCACTTGCACACACATCCTCGCAAGAGGGAGTCCAGTCTGTTTCGCCCACACAACTGCACAATCTCACCCTTAAAAACTGGCCTTCTGCATCTTCCTCACACCGTCTCTACTGTTACAGTTCCATCTATCCATCACTTTCCTCCCACCCCACATATATCCTTCCCCTGTGTGCCTTTCCAATCTAATTTCAGATATACTCTAGCAGAACAACAGAGCAACACCCTTTATCACACCCATCAATGATGTGGGCGGATTGTGCGCAAATAATTTTATTCATTCGTGCTTATGCCAAGCCCACTGGGATTCCAATTACAACTAATAAGATGTAATAAGAGTAACAAGATCATTCTTTAAATACCTGAGTGGATGATCTCTTTAAAAAAGAAAGCTGAAAAAACACATGAAACAATATCTGTTCACAACTATGATTATTATACAGGGATTTCATGGAAAGTAATTATATATACATCCAAATAAAGATGGAAGCTCATACACTTACTTAGAAATGACATCTCTAAATATGAGTGTATGATCTTAGGTATGATTTCTCTCCTGAATAGTTTCCACCTTATTTATGTCACAATCTTTCTTCGGTTTTAAAAACAAAGTTGTACAGAAGTCAGCACACACACACAAAAAAGAAATTCAAGACAAAATATTCAATTTAAATAATGCCAAAGATTAAATGTGCATTCAAAGACCAAAGAATTTACTCAAAGCACCACATTCAAGAGAAAGTTCAGAGCAGCCCACACACTACTCTCAATGCCACCACTATCTCTCTCAGTTTGCATGCTCCACCAACTCACTCAGGCCGATTTACTTTCAAATGCTCGAAAGATGTACGCAAGGTAAAAGAAAAAAAGAAAGATATGAAGCACAAGATAAGCAGGGCATATCTACAGCAGGACAAATTTGCATTGTGACACGTGCAAGACTTGCTTAAATTTAGATACGCAATGGCAGATGAAGAAGCAAGCTGAGAATGCTCAGAGCTTTGAAAGTGTTTCGACAACTTTTTTTTTTTTTTACCATAGTTAACGGGTCTGAGAACCTGGCGGAAGGAGCTGGGGCTGATCGTCTGCTGGTAGTTATCTGTAGGGAGTGCAGTGGACAAACAATGGACTAAGAGCAACAAACCCGGTGGTAAAAGACATATTCCATAGCTCAACATTAGAATGTTTGCTCACAAGAAAAGCAACGTCTCAGAGTTCATCTATTTAATCTCTCTAAAAAGAAACAATCAAGAAGAAATACAAGTTTTTACATGAACTATTAAGTCTATCTTGCATTTAACTGAAAATGAGAGTCCAACTATAAAACTATCAGGATGCATTCATTGTGGTTTTCCACCAAAATGAACAGGAAAAAGGACAGAAAAAAATGACCTTTATAACCACTGATTTTCTAACATCCGACCTGAATTAGAAGAGGAGTATTAGATTTAATGGTCTGTATTTGGGGATAAATGTGAGATATAAGACTTACCTCGGGGTCTTGGCGCTCTCTTCCTACGCTCTCTGAATGCAGCTCCAGACTGCAAGGCTTCCAGCAAACTATCCATCACACCTGTCTCATCATTCTCTGAAAAAGACAAAGGAGGAAGAGAATGTTAAAAAGAAGATATTCTGAAACAAAATCATACAGCATAGCACAACAGTTTCGTTTTGTAGTAAGTGTAGCTATGCCGAGTGCAACAACATAGTGGAAGGCTACCAACAAGAACTGTTAAAGTTTTAATTCTAGGTTTGCTACATGATGCAATCCAAGAATGGTGTACAGGCCCTCGGCAATGAACTGAGTAAAGCCACAAGAGGGAGAGTACGCCAAAACTTCAGCACATATTCACTTTTTTGTTTATTTTTATTTTTTATAAAGAACTGGTGTATGCATTCAATTTAAACGATGTGTCCGTGCGAATGTGTGGGTTCTCTCTAGGTACTTCAACTCCCCACCACCACATTGCTTAGGTTAATTGGCCACCTTTATAACTGCCACACACTAAACTAGTGGTTCTCAAATCCAGGCCTCAAGAGCCGCTGCTGTGCAACATTTAGATGTCTTCCTGGTCCAACAAACCTGAATCAAATGGCTGAATTACCGCCTCAGTCCGCAATGAGTCCTGCTAATGACCTGATTATTTGAATCAGGTGTGTCATCATGTAAAGCACTTTGAATTGCCCCGTTGCTGGAATGTGCTATACAAATAAACTAGACCTGATTCTTTGGGCTGCCTTATGATGGACTGGCAACCAGATTAGTGTGTAACCATTGATATTCATAAATAAATGGTAAGCTTTCATTTTTAACCCTAGCAATTCCTGTTTAGTAAATCAGGTAATTGGTTATATTTTTGGCAACCTCATCTTTAAACATCAAACAGCTTAAAATGGAACCTACTGTAACTCTGCTATGGTAAATAAACCCGGGCTTGGATTGGTCCATATGTGACCCAGGAATAGGTAAGCAAAATAAGCAAAGGATGTTCTTTTTTCAATCAGTAGCTTTTTAATGTGTATGGAAGAACTGATTGGCTTAGAAGACTGATAAACCTTTTTTATATATAATTTGCATTATTCAGTAAATGGAAAGTCTGCACTGCGATGGACTAGCGACCTGTCCAGGGTGTACCCCGCCTCGTGCCCGAAATGTTTGCTGGAGAGAGGCACCAGCACCCTTCCTGACCCCACTAGGGACAAGGGTGTTAGAAAATGGATGGATGTATGGAAGGAAAATCAGCAATTTACTAAGAGCATACTGGTGTTTGAGCACAGTTTAGGAGCAGGACATATGAGGATGGCAAGGAACGAGAAGCTCCATGTAATAACATCAATAAGTGGAGATATAGCTCCACATAAGTAGTTGTTTGCTGCTGCTGCTGCTTCAGGGTTTAAAGAATCACATATTGGAAAATTGTTTAAAACCTAATTTACAATCAGTCAGTCTAAATCAGAACAGATGGCTTTGGCATTGAAAATAAGAAATGTTAGTTGATCAACTGCTGTAGAGCGCTAAATGTTATGAGAACAGTACAGACTGCAGACACACATAATGAAGACTAAAGTATGGCTGCAATAAATCTGCAAATGACTCAACTGGTTGAATAAAACATAATTTCTAGAGCCAAAATCGCTTGTGTCAATTTTCTTTTCCTTAACAACTGCATACTATTCTGCTGCCCTTTTTTGGCTTCATGGGATAGGTCACATGTTTCTCAGGGGACGGTTATTGTGGTTGCACAACATGCTTCTGTTTAAGGTAACTATCATAGAGAGAAGGAGAAAAGGAATATAAAAGCTGAGGAAAAAGCAGTCTAATATAAAGAAGAAGCAAACATCCTAAGTAAACAAAATTAGCTTATTTACAGAACAATCATTTGTCCAAAAGATTTGAGCCTCCCATTCTGAAAACGGCAGTCACTGGGTCTGAGACAATTCTCTACATTGAACCCTGTGGAGCTAAACTGAAAACAACTCAAATGGTACTGAGCTATACGCATCTGAAGTAGAGTAGGGTGACCAGATGTCCCTGATTTCCGGGGACAATCCCTGTTTTAGACTGAAGCTGTCCTCGATTTTAGCCTTCAATAAATGAGGAAAAAAAAAAGTTGTGTTTAAACTGCTATTATCGTAGCTGAGGCTTATCGTAGCTGAAAGCACCAGGGAGCATGCTTCGTGCAACAGAATCTGTTTCGACACACAGCAGAATAAAAGAAAAGCAGAGTGTGTTGCCTTTAAAAAAAGACGACAAGACAACAAGGTAGAAGAGCAGAGCTACTGACCACCGAAGGGGGAAAGATGTTTTGGAATTAAATGGTGGTCTTTAGTTTATATTTTCAGAACTAGATATGAGTTCGGACATATGAAAGTTCTTCACAAAAAATCAAGGAGTCAGTGACAGGGAAGCTAAGAACTGACTGAGAATAAGGAGGAAGAGATCATTTCTTCTGTTGCACAGAAAAGCACAGAACAATCTGTGACATGTTTATGATGAGTTTAAACAATAAAGTGATGAAGGGAGTTGAGTAGTAAATTAACACAGTAAGTGGTGCAGTGTGTGGTATGCCAAATAGAGCTGTACGTCAATTAGATGGTATGGGGGGTTCAAGTTGAGCAGCCTAATGGCTCTCCCATACTTCACCCAAATCTGAATAGAAACTCGTACTGAGTTTTTATATCTTAAGAGTTTTACTATACCCTTCTGAAGCTGCTACCCCCGCGACCTGACTCCGAATAAGCGGAAGAAGATGGATGGATGGAGTTTTACTATATTATTATTTGTGGTCTTTAAGTTTTATGAATAATCTTTTCTGCTCTTATTCTATTCACATGTTCATGGCTACCAAGCCAGATCACCACAGCTGATGGCTCTTCAGACAGGAGAATCAGAACCAGATATGAGCTCGTGTTAGCTGACTTCTTGATCAGAGTTCACTCAACTCTCACTAGAACTGCACAATATATCGCAAATATATTGTCAGCATATGTATGCATATATACACACATCTATTTATTCAATAATTAAGTATTAAAAAAGCTTTTTGAATTGAAAAAGTTGCTTCTGATTAAAATGTGATTAATTAATGAAAGACCCTGCAATTCATTCAAATAAAAAATTACCACAACTGTTCATTGCATATAAATGACATTTTATTCACCACCTTTATTTTTACAGATAGGTCAATTGACACATGAGGTCTCACTTTCAAGAGCAACCTGTTTAAATGACTATTAATATATAAAACACAATCTGTTGCAAACTGATATAATCTACTATTATATAACATAATATTTCAACAGGAAAGGGAAACAGGTTTGCTCAAGGCTGATGAGGGCAGAACTGGAGTGAGTTATTGACCTCTGAGATGCCTACAAGCTTCTCCCCTGACTCCTTTAAATCTTTTATGAGACATAAGCTATCACCACCAAACTCTAAATGTACAATGTAGCCTCCAAACTTAAAGTTTCATCTTGTGTCATGCACAAAGCAGACCTACAAAAACTGTCAATCACCACCAACGTACACCGTCCCTTGACATCAACATTCCTTTATACTTAAGATTCTGTATTGAGGGCAGAATGTCCCCTTGGTACTAGGAGGTGGTTATACTAAATCCCAACACAGGGTTGTGAAAACACCAGCACAAATTTATAATGACCCACTTCCTTGTCTGCTTGGTCCTCTGTGCACATTTTTGTGTTTTTCATTTGCAACCCTCACACTCTTCCCTTTTGCTGATATGTGCCTAGTTCTTCATCATTACACTGAGTGGAGAGGCAGCTACAATTCCTGAGCAAACCAAACACTCGTCGACGTTCAAATTTGTCTCCACTGCTGCTGTAATTCATCACAGGTACTGAGCTTTAAAATTTGCCACAAGACACACACACACACACACCAAAATACAGACAGCATGCACAGAAAGCAAAAAAAGAGCAGATCAATCTATCGCAACCTGGAGTGAGCGCCTTCTTGTGCAGAGCTCCGTTTGACTCCAGTTTTCAAGAACATGAAACATTTTGTGTGCCTCTGGAGGCGAGGAAAAACGAAGCCCTCGCAGATCTCCTGCCTTAGGAATATATGCTAGTAAAAACAGTCCAATTTTACACTCGACTCAGAAGCAATTCACACCGGCTGCGACACAAAACTCCCTCACAGAACACAGACAAAAGGTAAAGACCAAAAGAACATATATTTATATGCTCAATCCCACATTTTCACTAACTGAAAGATCACAAGCGTGTCACATTGGTAGTAATGGTGGAGGGACACATGGCAGCAGAGTATTAGTCAAGCTAGCTGCTGTGAAATAGCTTTGAAACAGCCCTTCAGTCTGTGAAAGGACGTGATGTTGAGAACTCAGACAAAAAGAGGCCAGAGAGAAGGACATCAGCAAAAAGAGATATTCAAACCATTATAGCTAAGCTACTGATTGGTGCTTTGATGTGAATAACTCTTTTTTAAAAAAATTTATTGGAGTTGATATGGAGACTGTCATAATTTGATTGCAATTTAGATAGAGACATGCTTTAAACATGGTAAAAAAAGACAACCTTCTAACCGGTCAATGCCTGTTACAGATGTATAAATGGTGTTAACCTCATGTTCACAACTTTGTTTTTGCAAACCAATAGCAGGCTCCAACACCTAAGCATATAAATGCCTAGGCTGTAATGGCAAACTCAATAAAAAAACAAAAAAGTATTGGGATACAGTATATGCAGATTAATGTGCTAGTGTAAGTGTACATGGGCAGAGGCTAGATCTACCGAAAAAAGGGGTTTACTTAAAAATAATGATACAAAAAGGGTGCAAAATCTAGATAAAGCTGGACTTTCACCTCAAGGGGAGAAGGAGCTGCAGCTACCGTCCTGTCTGAAGTGAAACTTCAATCACCATCTATTTAATCAGGGCCAGTTCAGGGCGGAGTTTTTCTATTGTCTGAACAAAGAGTCTGTGTGTCGCTGTCTACTCTCTATTCAGTCCAGGACTAATGTCTCCAGCCACTTCACTCAACAGCACATGGCACTTATCATCAGGACAATGACCAAGTTGTAGCAGCGTGTAACTGAGGTGGGCTGAACAAAAAAAAGTGGGGGGGGAGAAAAAGTGTTAACAGCTGAAATGGCAAAGTTATGGAGAGAGAAAATAACATGTCTGAGTACAATGAATGCAGACACACTACTGTGGTCTCTCTGAGACACTTGGACGACAAATGGTACAAAAAGACAGTCAGTCTTTCTTCTATTTTAGTGAATACCATTTATTGGACTTAACTGATATATTGCCAACAAGCAGTAATTCATTTTTTATGAAGACAGGGACGAACTCAACAGTGCCTGAACTTTGTATCTGATCACTATCACCACAGTAATAAGAAAATGTTCTTATGCATTTTTGTTAGACCTTGGTCAAAATAAAACAAAAAAAGAAAACATCTTTAATTATTCAGAGTTAAAATCCCATTTATTAAACTGTGGAAAAATGTTTCAGCCCTCAACTAAACTCAACTCCTGATAACTGCTGTTGATGTATTTGTCAGTGATTTTAGGTAAGCTGCACCAACAGAGTTGTCAAGCTGTTTTGGTTGAATTTTGCGCTGCCATGATTTTTAAATCACTGCCTTACGTTTCCACGTGTGACTTGCATAACTGCATTTTACGCTGTTCACATTATTTTCAAATTTACATTTTCATTTGGTTCATTCATTTAGATTTTGTTATCAATATGCTACAAATACATTAAAACAAGATGTCACATAATAAATGATTGGGGCAGCACTATGAAGGAAAAACAAAAACAAGCCAACACACACACAAAAAAGTCTTTGCCGACTGAATTTAGAACTAAATTTAATTAGACTTCAAGAGTTCTTCAGAACACGATCTGCTTGTAAAGCCATATTCTTGGTTAGAAATGAAATAAGACATTTTCTCCAAATAATGGCTTGAAACTTTTACCATGTAAAATTTTTTAAACTAATAATTGAGGATTTTCCCAAACAGTTCAAGTGCTTTTCAATCTTTGCAATGATATTCATATGAAAGAGGCTGTATTGACTGCCACATCATTTGATCAGCTCTTTACACTGTGTGGTAGAGAGCCGCACATAGAACACGGTTTTAAATTATACCACTTTAAAGCAAAGCGCAAATTTTTTAAGACAGGACAAATGTTTCTGTCTGCAACACAACTAACTGGAACAGTACTGAAATATGTAATGGGCTAAGCTGTCAACAAGTCATATCAAAACACTGCACATTTACAGAGGTAGCAAAACAGTTTATTGACAAATGAAGCTCCATCTCATCTCATATATCTTCCACATTTAGAAAAAAAAAAGCTAAAGCTACAGAAGTATATTAGGCGACGAGCTGTTGGAATATTATTGTAGCTTAAATGATGAAGCAACTGTCTTGCGTTAACTCCTGTTGGTAAAACAAAATTAAAAATCTGACCCTAGGCCAAATAATATTAACGTAGTCTGTCCAATATTGATGAAAGGTTCTCTATTATTTTCATTAACTTTATATCCGATTCAATTATTTATTTATTTATTTATTTTACTTTTATGGTGCATTAGACTGCATTAGCATCAGAAAACACATAAGGTTAAAATAACTGGTTTGATAATGGGGGTAAAAAGAACCATGTTGGAAAATGTGGCATTTCTAATTTAGTCAGACTGAATGAAAATGACTTGTGAAATGTAAATGAGAAGAAATCATTCAATTGTTTAAAATCTGTAAATGTCTTAGAAAGCTGGATAAGCTTCAAACATTTCTCACACATTTTGAAGGAAAACAAAACAAGTGGCTTTGCAGTGTTTGACTAAAGTATTTGGATTTTATTTAACTGGAAGATTTAGTCAGTTTTGTTTTTAATTACATGGCTTGTTACTAGAAGGGTTACTTTCTGAGAGAAAAACAGACGTAAGTACATTCTGGATTAAAACAAAGAAAGACATTTAATAAATCTCATCTGTTGACAGACTCTTGTTATCTTGTTCTTAATTTCAAAGCTGCCATTTAATACCCTGTCATTTTTTTTTCATTTCACACATGAATGCATAAGCCTATACCTTACTCTTCCAAAAGTATCACAGATGTTGCTTCTTGAATGGACCTTTCCTTTCTCTCATTTTTCTCATGCTCCTCGAATATTTTTAGCATCCTTGCATGCATTGTTGCATGTCGTGGTGTTCTTCTATTTGACATCTTAATAGTTCATCGCTTGTAGCCATGTAGAGAATGTTAAATAAAGCTCTGATGTGTAATTTGTCGCTCCACAAACAGTTCTGCTCCTGGCCTACCCTGGGAGTTAATGCAACAGATTTGTCATACACAAGCCAGGCACAGCTTGAGGAGGAGGAAAAAACACCTATTCAATCTGAATTTCAATCTCCATAGGGCTCTATGCAAATGCACACAAGCTGACGCTCCCTCTCTCTCAAGTTGCCTGAACACACTGATGGAAAATCCAGGCGGCGCATTATAGTGTATGTAGAAGCCCAGACTGGCAGGTAAAAGGTGGTGGAAAATGAGAATGAAGAGGGAATGGTCTCACATTTCAAGAATGCATAAGCAGGCAAAACTAAAACCAAAATAAATGCAGATACTTGTCGCAGGTAAGGAAGCAAAAATCCATTTTGATCATTTCCTCCTGAAACCCCTCCCCTTTCCTTTCTTGTCTCTCATTGCAGTGCCCTTCAGCATAATGTGGATACAGAGCCTCTCGGAGGCTTTTTAGGGAATTGATGGATAATCAGATGATTACATAGAAAATCTCCATTGAGGACAATCCTTCCCGACAAACAAAGAGAAAGCTCTTTAGTTAATAAATAGGCTGAGAGACAGACGGAGGGAGTGTGTATGAGAGGGACTAAGTAAATCCTGTCCTAGGTTGACAGTGAAGAGCCAACTCTCAATCACAAATTTAGTTCATCCAATCTGCCCTTGTATGCATATGTATCTGTACATATGTGCGTATGGAACACACTCAGAACCACATATTTTCATACATTGTATAAAGAAACAACCATTCATTTCCTGTTTAACACCAAATCAGAATCACATTTTGTATGTTATTACGTCAGTTATGATTTAAAAAATTATCTTCCATGCCAAAACTATGAGCAAAATAATATTTTAGAGAATTTCTTCACATTCAGTTTACACACACTAAAACAGGGAAAGGTCATATGATAATGTCGTGACTTTGTAAGTTTCTAATTAACCTTCATGTTAAAAGGAGACAGCTGTGGATTTATTTTTAGGCATTTTTAGCTGTGGAATGCAAAAAGGTTTGGTTTCTCCCTCAATATAGTTTCTCAATGTCTGAAGTTGTCCTGTTTGTCTGTTCAAACAGTATAAATACCAGTCTAGACGAACATGCTTTGGTGTGAAATATGCAAATCAACCCCAGGACAACAGCAAAAGACCTTATGGAGGATGGTACTTAAAGCTGGTAAGTGTGTCCTCATCTACGTGACTAATGATTACGCTACTTCAATCAGGTACAATGGGCCAAATTTCCACCAAATTATTGTGAGAAGCTTGTGGAGAAATATACAAAATGTCTGACTTAAGTCATATAGACTTACTTTTTTTTTTAACACCTTTTGAACTTGACATGTCAGATTACATTAGCTTTTATTTTCAACTAAATTGTAAAAGATTTTTAGTAATTATTTTGTCGATATTTTTACAAGAAGTAAAGCACACATATTTTTTCAAACAATCAAGTCTGAAGTGCGTGCAAAAATCAAACCACCAATTACCACCCCACGGCCTTTGTTGGAAATGTTTGGTTTTAGAATCTAGAAGGCCGCAACATCTGTAATCTTCTGAAACATCTTTAATAACTTTGCTTCCCATGCTAACATTTACAATATACGAATAACTGATATTTTTAACTGATTTGAAACACGAAAGGTTTTGCCTAATATAATAACAGTCAGTGAGGTAAAAAATGTTATAAAATCTTACTTTTGAATGAAAAAGTTTGTAAGGAAACACAATTTGACACTGCCAATAAAGAATAAATTCCCTTGTGGTTTGGTCTATTTTATTGGTTTAAAATGCTGAAACCAGATTATTATTGTGGTTGACAGTAAACACTCTGTTATTTGTTAAATAACAAAGAGGTTATTTGATGAAGAAACAATTTGTGATGGTAAATATAATTACAAAATGCTGACTTTAACAGCCTAATTTTACACCGGGTATTTCCAGAACAAAGCAGTTTATCTAACTATGGTTCACCAAAAATGTTAAGGCAGCTTGAAAAGCTTGGTATATCATCATATTTTTCATGGTAATTTGGATTCTGGTCTTAAGATTAAAGGGGGGTTTCTCTGGGTATTTGGCTGCAACTTCATAGATTTCAAATAGCTTACAAAATCATCAGAGAATTTTTCAACATATAACCACTATAAATAATAAATGATTGTTACATCTGCATTCACTGGATGCATTTTGATTGCATGCTTCAAGCAAAGTTATCTAATCAAAAGTCCTCATCGCTCCTCCGTCAAACAACAGTCAAATCTGAGTGATTTGAGGTCGACCCAAGTCATGCAACATTTATATGTGAAAATGTAACAAAAAAAAAAACCCCACTGAAAATCTTGGATACCCATTATTTCAGGTCTTAAATATTAAGTTAAGGTGCATAATTAACCTCACAGGCAATACCTCAAGCTGACAACTTGAAAGCACTAATAATCAGTCAGTGGAAATCAAAGTATAGTTCAAACACAATCCATAGTGGCCCACAGGAGCAAGAGTTTTGAGTTTTTGCAGTTGCCATGATTTTGGAATTGATTATCCACACAATGCAGGCTGACTTGAGTCTTACACAAACTGGCTCAACAAATAATACACAAATAATTTATTTGGATATTGCTTTCTTTTATAAGCAAACTTCACTCACAAAAGAGGCAGAAAAATGGGTGACATACTGAGTTTAGTAATTCATAGAGATGCATATTTCAGAAACAACCTTCAGAAGCACTTTTCTATAGCTGCTTTTGGAATTTTCACAACAATAAAGATGACTTATGGACCATTCTTTCCTTAAAGCTGTTTCTTTTTACTTGTATTTCTGGGACGCCTTGATAATGTCAAATAGCCCACCTAAGGTTATGCCATAGCAACTCAGTTGGATGAAGGTCAGGATTCTGACTAAGGCACTTGAAAACAGGGTCTTTTCTTATGTGTGTGCTTTATGTTAGGGTCTTTTTACATCAAACATGCTGCATTTTGCACACGGTCAGAAAAATGTTTATATAAACTGTTCAATAAAATTCCTTCCAAAAACTGAAGTTAATTGTGTTCTTAAATATGAAAAACCATCAAAGCCTTAAGTCAAAATAAAGAACATCACCATGTTAGACATGGAAAATGTACAGTTAATGTACACTAATTTATTCTTCAATATATTTCTTAATTATAAAAGAAGATGTTTGTTTTAATTTTGCACATCAAAAAACACAACGGAATGACAAACCAAAATTTGAAAAAAATTTAACACAGCCTCTAGAGGTTTATAATAGCTTTTATCATAGTTCATCATCAAATTAAATGCAAAGAAAAAATATAACATTCAATTCTAATAATTAACCAAATAGAGTACAACATTCTTAGAATGTAATAATTCAAAGTTGGCAGATATAAATGCGCATACACTTCCATAATAAAAAATACACCTTGTCAAAAAAATAAAAACTGTGCCAGTGATAATCAAGTTTTACACAAACATACTTTTCTTAAGTCTATACCTGATCAACAGCAGCTTTAGGACCTTTTTTTTGTTTTGTTTTTTTTTGTTTTTACCCCTTCAGGGGGTCTTTTGTGGGCTCTAGTGTCCCTTATATGAAAGTAGGCTGACAGGAAAGGGGGAAGAAAAAGGGGAAAGACATGTGGCAAATGTTGTGGGGTCCGGGAGTCGAACCCGCGACAGCCGCGTCAAGAACTCAAGGCTTCCAAACGTGGGTCGCGCTATCCCCTACGCCACCACAGCACACCCAGCTTTAGGATTTTTAAAAGACATATCCAAAGAATATTAAATTGTCTAATTGCTGAATTAATTTTTTTAGCTGCCAAACAGTAAATATAGCCTAACATATGCAAAAAAATATTTTATCTTGTGTATCTGCTTAAACTAGCTTCTCCAAAATATTGTTGATTTATTGAAAAAATGAGACAGTAATTATTAAAACTTTTCATTTTCAGATAAAAGAAAAGTTGCAATTATACGATTAATAAGTGATGTTACACTTTCCGATGATTCACAAAGTATACAAATCAAAAGGTTTGACCAAAATGCAGAAGTTGGTGCTTATAAAGTTTGTGCTTCGTTTATATACAGATAAGAAATGAACATAAAAATCAAGAGATACTGACTAAATGACTGCTGTAGGACTTGAATGGTACAAAAAAATGCCAAGATTTGGCATGATTTGACTGGACAGTATGGCCACAACAATACTTTGGCCTGTTCTCTAACTTCCACAGGAGTGCTAAATTGACTGGCATAGAATATTTTCAACCTTAAATACTCGTTCAGGCCTCTCTGCCTGATACAACTGCTCTGCCAGCCTTGACTTTGGCATCAAACTAGCTTCTGGCACTCCAAAGCAAAACAGAGCAAAAAACAACTAGCAGGTAGATGCAAATTCTCGGCCAAAAGCTAGAGAAAATCTTCCTGAGAGAAAGGTGGGATGTTCAGTAAATTCATCGTTCTGCAGTTTTGTGTTATAATCTTGAAATGTAAAATCAAGATTATCATAAAACAAGTGTCATTTCACCACATGCCAAAGGTCCCCCCTTCACCTCCCACGGTCAAGTTATTGCCATTTTGCTGCATTTTGTGTCAAACCTCTTTACTAGGGAAATCAAAATTCTGTTGGTCAATAAAATGCCTTTACAAAAATATCATCCATTGTTATTTTGGCAACATAACAGCACTAATACTGACTGAAACCCAACTTTCACAAGCAGATATTTGATGCTGTGAAAAAGTATTTGTTCTCCTACATATTCACACAAAAGAGCTGTTTGAATTATTTTTATTTCAGGAAAAAGGCTATCAAAATCAAATTCACCCTGTGTGAAAAAGTAATTGGTGGCAACAACAGTCATGAAGTGCCTGCAATCACTAGCAAAATCTTTTACATTGCCATGGAGAAATTCTGACCTACATTTCTTTGCACAATTGTTTTAAACCACTACACTTGATAAGCTACCAATCATGAAAAGGTTCCCACCGTTAGATTTTTTTTCTTTTGTGTGTGTGTTTGTTTTTGTTGCTTTGTGTTTTTTTTCCTACAGCTGTTACTCTTCTCTTTGCAATGCTTCCAGCCTCCATCAAGATTTATCTGAAACATATGTGACAAATCTATACATGTAGATAATTTAACAAAGCTTCCCATCAGAATTTATTTCTTTTAGACCTAATAATATGCAATGTGTGTATCTTCTTTCGATGGATGACTTGTAACCTTTAATGTTCGCCAATGTTTGGATTTATTTAGCTTATAAATGCACTATTAAACAGAATCAGCTGTTTTAAGTGTGCTGTCATGGTTTAGCATCTGTGCATTTTGATTTTGGTTATAGCGGTGTGTATTTGACTCAAATCTTGAGTCATGACTTGCTTTTCAGTTTGCCTGTTTTTACTTTTTCTCAGAATGAGCAGCCAAGCTTGCTTTGCTTTCAGTCTGAAATTGTTAAAGATCAAATCTGCTATTACTTTATGTGGGGGAAAAAAAGCTGCAAAGTTTGCTGCTTTTGTCCAGATTTTGAATGATTGATTACTGTTCGGGCTGCACAGGTGCAGTTGGTAGCACTGTTGCCTTGCAGCAAGAAGGTCCTGGGTTCGATTCCCGGCAGGGGTCTTTCTGCATGGAGTTTGCATGTTCTCCCTGTGCATGTGTGGGTTCTCTCCGGGTACTCCGGTTTCCTCCCACAGTAAAAAACATGACTGTTAGGTTAATTGGTCTCTCTAAATTCTCCCTAGCTGTGAGTGTGTGTGTGCATGGTTGTTTGTCCTGTATGTCTCTGTGTTGCCCTGCGACAGACTGGCGACCTGTCCAGGGTGAACCCCGCCTCTCGCCCGGAACGTAGCTGGAGATAGGCACCAGCAACCCTCCCGACCCCATTAGGGACTAAGGGTGAACAGAAAATGGATGGATGGATGGATGGATGATTACTGTTCACAGCTGCATTAGAGACTTCAACATTATTATAGTAATAAAGAATGGATTTTAAATATTACTCTTAAATGGGTTGTTATCTTTTTTGGACTTTTAAATGCCAATGACTTTGACTATTTTTTATTTTCAAAACTCTTTAACTTGAGACATGTTGCTTTTAGATCTCTTAGCATAATTCATGTTGTGAGTTAGTGAAACAGAATGTTAGTGAAGAATGTTGTCAAATACACATATGGGTTTAATATAGAGGACATTGAAATTTGATTATCTAAAACAAAGTGTCACAAAGAGCAAGAACAGAATTGTGTAAGGGACAAAGAACTGCATGGTAAATAGTAAATATTACTGTGCTGCGAAATTATAAATCTTATAAATAGTTGTTTAGAGTTATTACTCAGTTGTAGCTTCACAATAATTTCTTCAAAAGATCTTTTTTATTGAATCATAAACAGAATTATAAACCCAATACTACCATAGAGGATCCTTGGATCATGATTGTATAACAGACAGCGACAGACTGACTGTGCCTGGCATCTAAAAACTTGTTCTCTTCATGTCTTGTAGACACACTTTGATAAAATTATTAGATCAGAATTTTGTTATTTAAAAGATGAGGACAATGTGATTATACTCAAATTTCTTTATTTTAATGTGTAATTTTACCTCATGGACTGTTTATAACTTAGAAGATAAAGTACGCTTTCCACCAACTGGAAGGTCAGTGGTTTGACCTTCACTGTATAAAATGTATGAATGGGTTAATCTGTACCAGCCTGCAAAGTGCTTTGGCTGGCCTTAACGACACAAGTAGCAAAAATGTCTACTTACAATTATGCAAAATCAATCAAATTACACACACATTTATTTTCTACAGATGTGGCTTTTTGTACTTCAGAAGATAAACAGTGCATTGCGAGAAAACAGATGTCTCCTGTAATCCATTAAAATGAGACACGTTTGTTTGTTTGATAAATGAGAGTCATTGTATTTGAATGATCTCTAACACCATTTGTAACAAGATTGATTTGGCACACAGCTCTCTGTAAAAGCCTTATCTTTGCGAGGAGTTGACAGGCAAAGTAAATTGAACAGTCTTTACCTGCATTGACTTCCAGTAACCTCCTCTTCTTCTGCTGTCTCTCCTGCTTTTCACGCTCAGCCTTCTCCTTTGCGGCCCGTGCTCTCCTCTGCTTCTCCTCCAACTCCCTCTGCCTATAGTTCTCCTTCAGTGCTTGCTGTAAAGGAAGGGGAAAAAAGTGATGAAAAGATGGAGAAAGAGAAAACATGACAGACTGCTAAGTTGGGTTAATTACAGTAGTGTAGGCCCTGTCAAAGGCAAAGGCAGCTGTCAAACCACACAGACGTCTTTATCAGGCACTATTAAAGTCAGATGACGCTTCTAAGGTGAACTGTCACTGTGGTCTTGGCAGACATAAAATGGCTTCACAACAGAGGCTCCAGACGCTAGAGAGTCATAGGACTGCTGGAATAATAATCCTGCAGTTTGCCTCTGGCTCCTTTTATAGACAAAACAACTGATCCTGTTATGCAAAAGAATCTCACAGCTACATTTCAACATTGTTCTCTCCAACCCTTATTTTTAGGGGCAACAGCATCCTTCCTGGTATTCACTTATAGGCTAACGGTTTAAAATAAATTGCTGAACAAATTGTTGTTCCTAAGTCTAGAGATTAACAACATGTTCATCCTCACCTGGTTGCTAATGTGGGAACTTGTAATTGCAATGCTGATAAAGTGAGAAGTAACTTTCAAAAGTGTAACTACAACTGTGCAGCAAATGTAAACACTTTATACTGTTAAGGTTGTGTGAGTGTAAAACCCCTCTGAGTATTTTCTGCAACCAAGAAATTAGTGCCAATAATAAAACACCAACAATGTCAGACAGGACCTCTATTCAATAAATAAGTTGTTAAATATTTAGTTATATACATTTATAGAAGCATATATTAAACAAATTATTGTATAATCATAAACTTTTTCAAATTGTACAATATACATATCTCAATAACATGTAGAAATGAAATAAAAGCATATATAATTATGTTTGTTTTTATAAGTTGTTGTGCATTGAATTATATTATTGGTCTGACTTCCCCATCAAAGTTAGCGAGCGAAGATACAAAACTTCTATACAGGCGAGGTGGCAGGTCTGCAGTTGGTCTCTAGTGACAGTTTCAATCATTTCATTGTTGGCTGTAGTGCAGCACATATCAAAATAATAAATTAATATTGAAATATTTAGTCAGACAATTTAATCACTGACTTTATAAACAATTTTAATCAACAGGCACTTTAAACAATTTAAAGTTTTAATTATTGATTTATATATTTAGCTCTTTAATTGTAAGTTTAATGAACTATTAACCAGCCTGTATGAATATCATTAACATTTTTGTACTTGTTTAGTTTTACCTAAACTATTATTCTAATTTGACAAATTATGCATAGCATGTCTAGCCTTTGACAGATCTAAATCTCAATTACATTGGAACAAAATGGTTTTGATTTTTTTTTTTTTAAATAGCTGAAGCTTGAAGTCCTACATAGTATACTACAGAATAGTATTTCAAAAAAAAGAAAATTTGTTTTGTAGTAAATATACATTCAGTTGCTGGTAGCTGGAGGCCTTTGTGTGAGTGTAAAGTAAAATGACATTGCAAAATAATGCAAGACATGGTACACAAGCACTTCTAAATCCAACCTGTCCAAGTAGAATGATACAGAAGATAACCTCCATACATCAAACCAAAGAGGAAACGGGCTCTGTAATCTCTATTGTTAAAATTTCTACAATGTCAATAGCTCAATAATCCCCCAGCAAGAGATATACTGCATATGATTTAATAGAGTGGTGGCCAGACTGCCATCCTGATCAATAGCCTGTCACTGAAAGCGAGGAGGTCTGGGTTTTCATCTAACATCCGACTCCTCCCCCTGAATCACCCCTCCTGCTGTAGTTATACAGCCCATCGTGAGTGGCACGAATAAGAAAGAATAATAATGATGCTAAGACTACATAAAAGGATGTGCAGTTAAAAAAAAAAGAAACACATGCTTAACACTCTACTGTAGTATGCAGAAAAACTCAAGTGGCACATTAAAAAGGGATAGTTGTTTATTGATGCCAGCTGACAATCTCCAAATATGACTGCATCAAAGTGACCACTGTTAGAAATAGCACAGTCAACTCGAATTCAAAAACAGTTCAGCGTGATCAGTATAACGTCAACAAACCACTTGCAGAGAAATTGCAACCTGAACAAGACAAACATATAAACCTTTCAAATTACCGCTCTTAATCTGTACTTCAAAACTGTGTTTTCTAAAGCTGGGGTGAGTAAATCAACTATTGCATAATGCATACTATTAAATATCTACACAATATGGCCTCCTTTACATGTTAACTGTAGGTTGTTTTATCAGCAGATTGACCTAAAAGCACTGTGCTCCCTGTCTCTCTGCTAAATCAGTAAGGTACAGTTAAAGATGAATATAGGTGCTCTCTGCTATTTATCATCAAGAGCACAGAAAGGAAAAAAAAATACCATAGAGAATTGGAAACAACTTGGCAGAAAGCTGGGGCTTAGGTAAATAAAGAAATAAAGAATTTGGTGCAGAGCTATTCATCACTTTGTGGAACAGTTGAAAATTTGATTTTTTTTTTCATGCAATTCCAAACTTGAAGAATCATAATAGTTTAAGACAAAGTGTGTAATCAGGGTCCTAAAACGTTCCTATCATTAAACCTGACAGTTTAAATAAGGTATAATGACATACAAGCTTCTATTAAACCACAAGTCATGTGGGAATGAGTCTTAATATCAGCATGCTACAAAGACTGTGTTTAACTTAACAGTAATGAGCATGGTTATCAGCATCACAAACATTACTGCTAATTAGATTTATTATACCATTTTATTTAAAGCAACTTGCAGCCGGGGAACACTGTCACATACTGATAAGCGTATCAGAGAAACTGAGGAGTTCAGTGTTTCGCTAAAAAATAATCTGGCACATGATAGCACCACTGTAGGAAGCCCACATCTACCTGGAATCTGACCTGTCTACGGTTGAGGAACAGATCTTTATTTGCAGGGTTTCCCCCAGTGTTTTATAAGCCTGGCGGGCCACCAGGCTTCATTTGTGCCCCCACCAGGCTAAGCATTGCTTATTTATTTAAGTCTTTTTAAAATGTTTGCATTTTTTTAAGACTTTACAGTTGGTGTTCAGGTGTTAATCTTCCAATCTTTCAATAACGCATAAATATCAAGTGATATTTTCAAATTTCCTGTCAACTTTTAACATTTTTTAACTCAAAAACATGACAGATGGCTTGATGAATGACTGCCCCATCACCCAACCACCGGCCGTAGCAAGTTTTCTGGGGGAAACCTCGATTTGGTTTCAGTAAGAGAGTACGGTTGTGGCAGCATCATCATGCTAAGGGGTATTATATAACTTGAGCTTCTGGCTACCTGGTCACGACTATCTGACCCTCTGATTAGCTCTGCTTTATTCAAAATACTACTTTTCTAAACTGATGGGTCCTAAAAGGGTTTATGAACAAAAATTTTGGAAACTTATCTATGTACGAAGATAGTAGTTCTAACAATTTCCCATATTGAGGTCAAGGAGTTTAGTAAATTTTAGAATTTAGATTTTGACCTAAAATGTTTACACACTTACAAAAGCAAAATAAGTTACATTCTCAGTACAGTTTGTAGAAGAGGTTTGAAAATACAAATGACAGTCTCCAATTTGAAAGGAAGGTAGTTCAGCTCAAAGGACATGAGGAAGATGAATGCCAAATTACTGTGATTGAAGCTATTCACAGCTCTCTTTTTAA
The DNA here is from genome assembly GCF_003331165.1 of Xiphophorus hellerii. NCBI lineage: Eukaryota > Metazoa > Chordata > Actinopteri > Cyprinodontiformes > Poeciliidae > Xiphophorus > Xiphophorus hellerii. Next base: position 22,075,027 of record NC_045675.1, read on the forward strand.
CTATTTTTAAATGAAGGCCTCTGTGTCATAAATTTTCCTCTGAAATGATGGAATGACTATTGGTTGTTCATGGCAACAATTTCTTCACAAGAGAACTTTGCAATAAACGAGAATTTGATTTGGTACAGTAAAGCGGAGGCAAACACTAAGAGAGGGTGACAGAGGAGTCATTTAATACTGAATAGATTTTCAGTAACAATTAGGACCAGCTCACACCTACACATGCTTGCTAGTTCTGAAAATGTTTCAGTGCTTTAGCGCTCCCCACCTTCTAAAGAATTATGACCTTAAACAGAGAAACAGAACCCTTATTCAAACAATTTTGTCAAAGATTTTACACATCATCACTTATTTATTAAGAAAAATGATTCATTGGTACAATGTGTATCTTAATCCTTCAACTTGTCTCTGTCCTTTAACTAGATAGATAGCACCCAATGATTAGACCCAGGGTTTTGTACTACACTAAAGGTTGAATGTTCATCTTCATTTTGTGAGCAGCTTCGAAGATAAGCAACTGGAAAATGATTTAATGCAAAAAGTTTGAGTTGTTAAAGTTAAATTCTTTTTGGAACACACTGCATTTTCCATTTCATCCCTCACATACCCACATCTTTTTGTAAGTGAGTGGTTCTCATTATGTGATGCTCAAAGACTATTATTTCATACAATGACCAAGCACATAAATTGCTTAAGTTAACATGGGTTACTTGATGATATAACTATTCAAAGTTCTGAAATCATCTGCCATTCATCATTTTAATCCAATAGTGTTGCGAAAAAATGTGATTTCTTTTTTTTTCTCAAAGCTTGTAAATACAGTTTGGTTTTTTTATCACCTTTTATAAGCAGAATGAGCGTGTGCTGGTGTACTTTGGTAAATGTTTGCCCTCTTGCCCTCTGCCTAGTATCTTATGTTGTTGTGCATATTGCCTTTTAGGGTTACAACCTTTAGACAAGAGATCTGTAGTCAACAGCCAATGACAATGTGCAGATGTGAGGACAATAAATATATGGCAATCAAGTTGCATCAGTCTTTCTCATCTCTGCTCTCAGTGTCAACAAGGTGGAGGTCTGAATAGCTGAGCCGCACACGCCAGGCATCATAAAGCAGAGCAGAGTAATCAGGTGTTCAAACTGAATGCAGCCATGTGGTAAAACCTTCCTGCATTACAAGGTGGAGGTGTCCCTGTCCTTATTTGTGCTTTAGAACCACAGTAGTCTCACAGCAGCAGGACTTTCACTAAATTAGATTTAGGATGCATCATTAACTGCATTGTCTGAACCAACTTCGATTTTGTTACACTTTGAGCTAGTGGGAAAAAGGACCCAAGTTAAAACACTTAGTACAATTTTGCACTTATTATTTAATGTCATTCTGAATTGGTCACTGGTCATTTTTGACCAAGAAATCCTCATCATGTTCTCCAAGCTTCTGTCAAATCTGCTTACTTAATTTGCATTCATCAATATTTTGAGACTTTTAGTGCATTTTGTAATTTTCATGAAGACATCCAGGAAACATTTATTTTCTGACTTCAAATTCATTAATCTCTCTTTTGTCAAGACATTCTTTTATGAACATAAAATGAATGCTACCACATTATATACATTCTGTTATATTTTCAATATATATTATTTAAAAGAAAGAGAGAAAGAAAAAAAATAACTAGCTCACTAAGATAACTGCCCTCTGCTTTTCTTCATCACTGCAAGTCTGCTTCACCATCTTCCTCTCCTGGATGTCCACTATTAGATACGCTCAATTGGATTTCTGTCAGATGTGCGGGCCTCGCCCTGGGTCTTCTTCCTACGGGTGACTGCACTTGCTGCATGCGTGCACAAGTATGTGTATGTCTTTGAGCTTCGTGTGCAAATAAAACCAAACTGAGCAGCTCTTCCTATAAAACCGGCCCAAATGAAACAACATCCACACACTAACAAACTATACAAGCATACATGCTTTACGAATTTAATACACACATTCAAGGGCTCAGTTTGCTTTGGGGATAAGACTGGAGACAGCACAAAGCTATTAGCATGGGCCTTGGCACAGTGGGGTATATGCTGACACAGGTTTGACCGAGAGGTTACGATGCGGAGATTTACTGTATGCCTGTGTTCGCTGACCTGGCCATGGCATTTCCCAAGACATGTCTGTGTGATGTGACAATTTGTACGAAATGCTGAGGGTGTAAGCTGCTTGTGCCTTGACCTATCACAGGGAAATAAATAGCTACCTTGGGAGTGTTGATCTTATAATGCAGGTCTTTATAACACTTGGCTTGTTCACCTTTCACAAGCAGAGTCATTAACCGTTATGTTTGGTCAGAGCATAAAAGCTAAAGGAGGACACAATGCCAAGAGATGGCACTAAATGGCTGAAACCATAGCCAAAGAACTGGTTTAATTTTCTACAGTTAATTAGCTGATAAAAACTGTACATTGTGAATGCATAGGTCTTGGTTGTTAATTTATTTATATGTTGTTAATTCAAATCTACACCAAACTAACCTATGCAAGTATTTTTTTAAAAACTAAACATCAACACATTTGTATTGTTAACATTAACATTCAACTGTGAATTTTTCAAGCATAAAAATGATCTAAGGCTGTGGAAATAAATCAATGTGTCTACACATAATTGCCTCTTAAAATGTCTGAAAAAATTAGGGCTAGTTTTTGATGTTCCATTTTTACAATGTTGAAACTAAAAAAGGGAATGAATTCTCTATTGCACGTTCACTTGAGCAAAAGTATATACAATTTATTGTGACAACTCTAAAGGAGGAGTCAGAGGGCTTATGTTCTGGCCCAAGGGAGTACATGAATTTTCCAAAATTTGGATAATAAGACTCAACTAAAAGAAAAAAAAAAAAAACATCTCTACGGTATAAAAAGGGCATGGAATCCATTAGTGTCTTTAGGGTAAATGTTAAGTTTGGGGCAGTGCAAGAACTTTAGTCGCTTAATTAGCTACTAATTTATGTCATGTTCAGTGACCTATGCTACTAATCCCCCTGATTTAACACAGTGGGTCAGCACAAATTCAGACCTCAAAGCAGCACCACATAAATAAGTCTAAGGAGCAGAGCAATAATATAAATGCCTGGTTGAGAGTGAACAAAGCATTGCTCACATTGTTCTGCTCAACACTGCATATTAGAATATTAAGGTTATGAAATCGTACAAGATGTTGTTTGTGTCCCATTTTTATAATTACAGTGCAACAGCAGATTTTTTTCATATCTATCACAATACTGCTGAAGATTAGGATTGTTTGGTGCCCATATGCAAGCAGGACAATTCAGTAAAATGTGGAAACAACTTAAGGAAGTCACAATCAAAATAAAGAAAGTGAGCCACCGTTACGTACTGACTGAATAAATTGTTTTAGAATAAAGAACTGTTTTGTCAAAGGCTTTCATAAACATTACAAAAAAGGAGTGGGGAGCTAAATGCAAAGGACTGTTCCAGTGTTTGATTTAGCATACTTACTGTGAACATGGAACGGAAGTTGCTGAGGTCGGTGAACAACTCCTCCACAGACGTCTTCTTGGGATCAACAGCAAAGTACTCCAGCAGGTTCTGATACATGGTCTCCATATTGCTGTGCATGATCGCCAGCTTTCCATACTGTTCCTGAGCCACTTTGCTGAAGCTGTAATGGGGTGTATGTCAAGGTCAACAAGACATCCATCACATATTAGGGCATTCATCCAATGCTGATCAGAGGATTCTGTAGGTGGACAGCAAAGACGAAAACATTTGCTGCGGTTTTTTGGAATGTGAGGAAATCAGTCAGATGTAAACTGTGATGTTGCCATTAGTGGCTCGGATACAGTCTGTCAGGTTGCTTTCACAGTGTGTTCGCACCCCTGCAGCCTACACCATCAATGTTCAGCTTCTGGCAAGTGTCTTAATATATCTCACACACATAACCGTTAACATAAACTCAAGCTAAGAAAAAGGTAGCACGGTCAAATATGCAGAAAACACTGAAATTCTCAGCTTTGCTGCATTGAGCACTGATTTTATAGAATGTAATATTTATGTAATTCTCACTTTCATGAGGGTGTCATTTTGAAGCCCACCCAAAAGCTGCAACATGTGCTCACACTGTCTATGTAAAACTTTTAAGCACCAATATGTCTTTGCATCTTAAAGTGATTTTAAAGCAGTGAAATGATCCCTTATTAAAGAAAAGTCTAATAACTACAGCAGCCTCCAATGGCTTTAAGTCGCTTGCAGGATATGACTGAAACATCTTCACAAATTCACCCAGGTGAGGCAAGGAAAAGGATAGCTTCTTATTCTTTGGCGTGTTTGTGTGAAGAAGGAGACAAATATTGTAATAGCTCTGTCAACGTGTGCCGTAGAGGTGTCAGTGTGGGAGCGAAAGCGCTGAAAAGCACCGTGCCAACCATCAGGGCATGCAGTACTGTGGAGGAAAGTCTGACTCCATGCACACCTCTAAAATAATTTCTGAAATGCATATTTCTGTCTATCATTTTCACATGCTTACCATTGTGAGCTGAAAGTCAAAACTTCTGCAGCGTTACAAAAAAAATAAATAAATCCACATCGCCGTCAGTTTCATATTTTTGAAAATTTCAGATTATGTTTCCTTGAAACATCCTGAATAGGCAATCAACAACGTAATGGCTACCACTGTCATCTAATGGCAGATAAGAAGCAGGACTGTGAGTGTGGTGTCATACAAGTGTGTGTGGGCAGCATTCTGGCTGATTTTGCACCTTCATTATAGCTCAATTGATGGACCTATTTGAGGTTTGGCTCCAGCTGAATCTGGCTGACGATGAGACTACCTATTCACAGCTGGATAAATGCTGTTCGATAGGCTCTCCGCCCAGACAGACTTGTCAGTAATATGTTTCCAAGCCAGAATGTGAGGAAATTTAAGGAATTAGGGAGGTCAGTAGGAAGAAGAAGAAAAGAGAGGAAAAAAAAAAAGCTACGAGTTGAGAGTGATAAGTGTTGTGGAGTGTAATATCTGTCCTCTTTTTGTTCCCCCATCTCCTGACTTCTTTCCTGTTCGAGAGAAACCCGCAGCTCTCCGCAACTCAATTTCAAGGCCTTCTTTCCCTCGAGATTTTCCACTTACCCCCCCCACCCACCCGGTTCCATCATTCTTCAGTTTCCATTTCTCCATCCCCGTTCTGTTTTTGTCATGATCTGATCTGCCACCTTTACAAGCCTGAGCTCAGATTCAGATGTGCAACACCAGCCCTGATGACCCAGTAACTGTGTACTTAAGAGGGGCGAAAAGTGAAAAGGAAATTTTCACCTGAGACATCCTGCAGCCTCTCATGTTTGGCCCGACAAAGATGTACTAAAGAGTAGACAAAAAGTAGTAATTCTCAGAAATACTACTCATAATTCTGAGAATTTTCTTCAAACCACACTGGTGGCAGGATCATCTGTCACACATCTTAGAAAGAATATTTTTTAAGAGGCTCACTCTGAACAATAACAAAAACGTCCTCAAGATGAATTGAAAAACATTATTTGCTTTCACTGAAAACTGACAGACATTCAGTAACGATCACAAGATGGAGCATACTTTAAAGAGCATCATTGCACAAAAATGACTGACCTTTGGATAATGTGAGTAAAAGAAAGAGGTAAAAATATAAATTATTTCTAGATAGTTGAGAGACTTGTACTTGAAGCTCTAAATCAATACTGTATAACAGTATCTGGCTAATGTTCAATAAAATTATTATTTTTATATGCCATGTTACAACCTCTTTGTACTTCATGTGAAACATACATACGACATGAAATGAATAATAATATTAAAGAGAAAGGGATATGACACATGGTTTCCTTTATTCCTTTTTTTTTTTAAACAAAGAAAAATCTGAAAAATCAGCCACGGGCACCCTCAGTCTACAATTTATACTCTCTCTCCAATTAGATAAAAAGCATCTTTTAACAACAAGTTCAGTGTTCTTGCCACATATTTTCAGGTGGACTTAGGACTGGACTTTGACTGAACCACACAACACATAATGTGATTTGATTTAAATCACTCCATTTAAGGTCTGACTGTTTAAAGTTATTTTTGATATTCTGAAAGTTTAATCTAGACCCCACTCTTAACTTTTTACAGGATCAGGTTTTCTTCCAGGACTGTCATGTATTTAGTACAGCCCATCAGATCTGACCAACTACCCTGTCCTCACTGAGCAAAGCATCCCAACCTGACCCTTCCAGGGATGCTGAGTTCAGGATGATGTGCAGAGTTAGTTATACGTCTCACATTCTGTTCTGGATAAATACTAAATACCTCAGTTTTGGTCTCATCCAAGCAGAGCACCGTCTTCCATTGATTGCGTCAATGTGGCTTGTGGGAAACTGCAGACATAAATTCTGATGGCTTTTAATAAAAATGACTATTGCAAGGTTACCCCAACTCTGCCCCGCACTAGATATCATTTAGGGATACCAAAATGAAGAAATAAAATAAAAAAATAAAAAATAGAAAATATATGTATTGCTGAGGTTATCATTCAAACTACTTCTCAATCCAATGATTCTAAAAACGGTTGTAAACGGCATAATGGAGATGCATTGTTGTGATGACGTGTTGCATCTCGGAAAAAGCAGGAACTTCTTCAAGAGACATAGGCCAATTACAAGGCAACACGTTGTGAAGTCAAATTTCTTTAATTTAATTTATAATTTATTTTAAATGCTGTGTGTATTTGTGATACACACTGTATTATCATAACTGGAGGTAATATAGTTACTTGCTATTTTATAGCGCAATGTACCTGAAAAATACATAATACTTCACCTTAAAGCCCCTCCACACACCATGCAAGTACAAAAATACAACAGTGATGGTTGCTTGAAATTCATTTTGTCTAAGTTGCTCTCAAGTTCTCTGCTAACTACTTCAGGACAAGTCATCAGTGCCCCAGCCCCAAGGCTGTTGATCAAAACTACATGAAGGGGCCAAGGAACAGAGTGTATTATTGAACACACCTGGCCTGAGTCGTACCTGTCAGCCTGATCCTGTAGAACCTTCTCAGAAGACAATGAATAATTTATTCTGCTGTCAAATGCACACCAGCTGTCAGCAGTGGACTGAGGTATCCCGAATGGGCAGCGGAAATGTGTTGACTCTGTTCATGCATTAGCACTTTTGTTTCTGGATAATTAAATGACAATTCAATAGCATAATACAGTACTGCTCCTTAGGGATAAACAGCGTCTACTGTCACTTCCAGAGTTTAAAAAAGTGGAGCACCACATCTTCTCCTCCAACCCTTTGACTTTTGTTTGAAGTTGCATTCACTCTTAAGAACCCTTCGGAAAAAAAGAAAAGAAGCTGAGGGAGAGGCTGGAATAGTGAGTTGACTGCTGAATGGGATGTACTCATTACTTGTGCACATCATCATTGATAATGAAATGGAAACCAAGTGTGACCAAGGCTGGGGACGCAGCACATTCTTATCTTCCTATCTTTTTCCCCCCCAATAGAATCTACACAAACTATACTAAATATTCAAAGGATGTGATGGTGGAGACTTGGAGTAAGTCCAATTTATTGCATCTTAGCAATATTCTTTTGACCTCATTTATCATTTTATTTATTTATTTATTTTTGAATTTAACACATTGTATACTGCCCTCAAGCAATAAAGCATATGCATAAATGTGAAAAAAGGATATAGTCATTTTGGTGAGAAACATGTCGTTAGGGTCATCGGTGGAGGAAAAAGTCTCCAGGTCTCTCTCGAGCTGCAGCAGCTGCCTCTCCATCTGCCTGAGGCTCTTTTCCAGATTCTCTGCAGAGACTAAAAGACACAAGCACATATTTTCAGCCACAAACACGCACATTTATGGTGGTGGACCAAAAACAAACGTGATATAATGTGAGGAGACACAAGCAAGCAAAACAGGACAATAGAAAAGACTGGGGGAAAACACAAAAAAATAACAGAAAATGAATGAGAAAGCCGCCTCACATACAAAACATGATTATTACGAGTTCACTCGGTGCCAGAATTGTTGAGGGAATAAATAAAACACATACATCAGAAAATAAGAGCATGTATAAAGCCCTTTTTTTATTATGTGCATCTCATGGTTGTCTAAAATTGGAATGCCCTTTCTGTATTGAAAAGAAAATTATGATTAGGCTTCAAGGTATTTCATTCTTTGAATGTGCTTCTACCAACAGGTGCATGGATTTTACACCAGGAGAGGACAGGAGAAGGCTGAACCTAACTTTCTGTTACCTTGGTCATGGCTGACACGTTTGCTTGTGAGTGAATACTGCATGTGGCTTAAATTACCCTGATTAAACTCTACTTCACAAAAAAAAAACATAAGCTGCTTAATCTTAAGTAGTTTCACATTTCCCTTGATCCTAATAAACGCTTTACGAAAAAAGAAAAAGAAGAGAGTAGCTTAGCTTCTCTTTGACTTCGTGACATAAACCCCCTTTAGAGATGAAAACCCACTGTGCTAGATGTTTTAAAAAAACAGAGGCCTGCAAAAGCTGATGTTGAAAAAAAAAATTCTTTACATTTTGATGACGAGAGTTGATTTAGTCTTTTCACTGTGGGTAATGGCGAGAATCTAAATAAACACAAACACATTTACGTTTCTAGATGGCACAGGGATAAGAGCAGGTGGGGATTTCTGTCATTTATAACTGAGAAAATGACAAAGCGGAAACAACAGGATTAGAGAGTAAAGGAAACTAAATTTAAAGCAGTGAATACATCATACCACACATGTACTTGCCAAATTATTTGCACACTCCCCTCCTCTGTAATGTACTTTATCCTGTGGTTTTCAGTCTAAGCAACAATTTGACTGGACCATTTCTTGGTTTAAAAAAACAACAAAAATGTAATTTTTTTCTGTGTTTTGGCGCATGTTTTTATCCTGTGAGGAGCCATTCAAAATACCTCAGCAATATTTTGCTTGTGCTGGAGAGAATTTGACTTTTCTAGGCTTAACAGAACAATAGAACCTGTAACCTAAAGTACATTCTTCTTATTACATCAGTTCAGCAAGGCTGCGATGGTTTTATGATTACTTTTCCCCTATAAAAGAGAAGATTGATTTCTAGAGATACTTTGGTTAAGTAAAGATCATTAATTGGATGTCATAGAATCATTAAACACACTGCGTCTGGTGACACAAAGACACCAACAGACAAAAAATCTGGCTAAAACAATCAAATGATTAATAATTTTTATAGTGACACTAAATCCATCTACCCAATCTGAAAATACTGTACTCCTTCACATGGTAAAAACTAGGCTCGGTCTTGGTGTTACACATCTGTCCTTTCATACATCATAATTATGCGAACTGGAAAATTAACAAAGACATGTTAAAGTACATTGCCTTGGAAAAGTATTCATACCATTCTTTTAATGTTATGAAAAAATAGATGTGCTTGTAACTACTTCATGTTACAAGCACAACCTCCACCTTAATCAAATAGTTAGTTCATTAGCACGCCTCTGTGTCACTGAGCTGCTTGCTGAAGAGACTATTCAGCCATTTGATATTAATCTAAAATTTGCAGAGGCTACATATGATCCAAGTCTAGGGCAGGGGTTCTCCTTAGAGACAACGGCACTAAATATAGAGCCAGAACGATGGAATGGAATGCTTTCATTTAAACAATATGGATGTGTCAGACTGGACATGAATATAACCAGACTTAGATGTAACTAATAATTTTTTATGGTAAGACCTGAAAGTTCTATTCACATGTGCTCTCCAGTAAATCTGACTGTGTTTCAGCAATTTTATGAAAGTAAAAAACAAACAAAAAGAATAATAATTCGTAAAAAAATAAATAAATAAATAATTTAATGCCTGCTTCACAAGTATTTGCTGTCACGCATTAGTCTTTCATATAAAATAACAGAATATTTAATTCTGTGTTTGAAACATGTCAAAATATAAAACAATTGCAAAAGCTAAGAATGCTTTGGAGATACACTGTTTATTCACTGCCTGAATTTAATATATTTTCTCATTAAATGTTTTAGCAAATAGATGATATTTTCAGTCATATTAAACAGCGAAAGTTTTAGTAAACAGCCTGCTCCTTTACCTGCTTTTTACCCTGTTCGCTTTTTATCCTCTGCATTACCCGGCAACCAAATATGACTGAATAAGGTGTGGGCAGAATGAAAAGTGGAAGGTTGCCAGACAGCCAGTCCGTTAATAGAAATGATTAAAGCCCGGTGTGATGACGCTGTGACTGAGAAAAGAGCAAAGGAGGGCGAGACAGCAAAAACAGACAGGGATCTCCTCTTTCCTCTGCTTCACAAGCTAATCTTCGGGCTTTTGTGATGTGCCTCACTCACATGGAAAGACATGTGAACAATGACTGACAAGAGAGGTGACAAATGTAGAACTATATGCTTCAAGAGGAAAACCTACTTGAAGAGCGATTGTAGCAGCTGGAATGTGTTGCTAAACAGGAACGAATGCCCTTCAAAGCAAAGGATATTCATTCATGTTTACCATAAACATATGTTTGAAATACAGAACTGAAGAATTTATATATAAAGGCTCATCCTGTGACTAAGAAACTAAATACAAGTAGGGGGAAAAAAGACATAGTGGTGTTTGTGTATGTTTCATTCTCTTTCTGGCCAAGCTGTTGTTGCCTTCTCATTCTGAGCATTAAGGCGTGAGTGATTTTTATGGGCACTGGGACCTGAACGCCTCTGGAGTCCAGAGAGGTTGCAGACAGATATAGGGTGTTTTAGAGGAATAATAATTGCAGTATTTGTAGAGGTCAAATTCCCCATTGACATCCTTTTATTACTCTGTCAACCTGCTGTGCAATAAATGAGACAAAGAGAGGAGCACACAACTACGCGTATGCGCGAAGAGCCATATTAAAGACAAGTCCACAATAGATCATCTTTTGATATATGGAAATTAGGAGAGTGTAGAAATGCAGATCTGCCCTCTGAGGCCAAACCCTGTCAGACAAGTGGGACTAAGCTGATGGAGCCAGAGACTGTGGATGGGAGACCTATATAGAAAACATTCTACATGCTAAACATCTAAGATACTGCAATTCTTAAGAGCAAAGCAGCCTCTGAAATGTAGCAGAGAAAGCCCCTTCCATATACTTTAAACCTCCGGCTCATCATTCAGACTGCATGAGGTAGAACTACAAAGCAGAGCTTGAACAGCATATTAAACAGCCACATCAATGTCGTCGAGTCCTCACATAAGTCCTTAATGACTCTTTAATGCAACAAGATGCTGGAAACAGAACTTCTATATTTTTGCTGTGTAAAAATTTATGCAAGAATGTCTCTTCCAAAAAACAAATGAGCATCGTTTCTACAGCTAAAAGGTAATATTTATATTTCTAAGATGAATTAACCAGGTTGAGCCCATTAGTTGCTTTCAACAGTCGCCTGCTTTACACTATCAGTTTAAACAAAGCACCGCTCAGCTTATGCCATCTTAACTGGCCAAAGCTGCTGCTGTTCGTCATGTCTGTGTGTGTTTGCGGGGGGGAAAAAAAGGAAATAAGAACAGAAAGACTGAAACCAAGAACAAGAGCAAGACAAGAAGGGAAGGACCGACAGACACAGAGGTGTTGACAGACAGATAAGGAGAGATTCATTGGAAATGACAGAAGCAGCAAAAAAAGACTGTTTCTCACTGTCAGGAGAAATAATGATTCCAGAGCTGAGGAGAAGAGAGGGGAGCAAAAATAAGAAGACAGACACGAAGCGACGCTGAACTAAAGTACAGTTTCGCCTCTGTGAGAAGTGTGGGGGAAACGAGGGACCGCGTTATATGCATTCAGAAAAGTAGCACCTTCAGAGCTGGAACACAAATCATTACTGCTACCTCTGCCCAACCTCGTTTTCATGCCCAAGTAAGCTCTTTGGTTAGTGTCTATGAATGTAATGCAGCCTTTTAGCGTGTCTACAGTCCTCTCAAATGGCTGTCAGAATTAATGAAAAAGAAGCCACTCAAGAGCCCCGTTTGAAAAGAAATGGGATTTGTGTGTCTGAATACGAGATGTAGTGTAATAAGACACTTAATGTGAGCATGTCATAATGGTAGAAAAACAGAGAAAGACTGTGACAGAGAAAGAACACTCCATCTATACAGATGTAAATATACTCAGCTTGATGTCTGTAAAGCAGACGTCACACAGTCTGAGGAAAGATCTAAGAACTGTGCTTCCCATTGATCTCAACCTTGTACTTATTAATCTTGGTCTTGTGGACATGCAGTCTAGTTGGGAGAAATAAACCCACAACAGGGGTGTCATCATCTACCGTTTTCAAAAAGAAAAAAAATTTCAAGAAAATCTAGAGGAGTCTTTATGAGAGAGTCCAAACAATGAAGCCACACAAATTATCCCCCTACGTATTCTCCTCCTCACACTTTTCCTCTCTCCCTCCCACTGGGACTAGAGCAGTGGGTAAAAATCGTCGTTAGAGCCGGGTGGAAACATGCTGTGACGGAACAACCTCGCACATAAACAAACACAAACTCTGCACAGACTTCTGCTCGCTGCTGCTGCATGAGAGCCGCCTATAGCAACAACGAACAAAGAACAAGACCGAGTCTCCTTTGACCACCCAGTCAGCTCTGCTTGTCTCTGACCTTTACCGTACTCAGGAGAATCGGACCAGACTAAAAGCACTTTGAGTGGAGCCATGTTTGTGAGAAGAAAAAAAAACAAAAAAACCCCCGCCAAATCGTGTTAAAACCAACACAGCAACTCCAAACGTGTTCAAAGAGAGAATTGCTCTTCATCTCTGTGGCTGACATAACCTGATGTATTTACTTGGAAAAAAATAATAAACCTCTTACTTGTAAATGTGCGACAGCTGAAGATTAATGCTGGTATCAAACAGCGGAGCAGATGAACAGTGTAGCGTGGATCAAACAGTAAAATAATAAAATGCATTGTTTACGGAATCAACAAGCTATCTAATTCTAGAATAACCCCAAGAGATTTTTGCAAAAGAATAAAGCTTACAGAAAACAAAAGACTTGCTGAACAAAAATGCTTTGTTTCAGTGTAGGTAGGTCATTCTGTTTCTGCATTATGCAGTTAAAGCATACAAAAGACTCCAATTACTCTAAAATTGTCATATACAAAACAAAATATGCAGCGTATTTTGATAATATCAACCCATTTCTTTTGTGTGAGCCAAACAGTCTAAATCTTACTGATTATACATATTTTCCTATATGGCAAAGTTAAAAAAAAAAATGTTGAGGTACCTACCATCAGAATTTGATTAAGCTAAAATCTCACATACGGTATCTCGTTACATTTTATTAGGTTCTTACTACATCTCGCTGCTTGTACTTGTGACAGTGCAATGACAATAAAGTTGAATTCTATTCTATTCTATTATTTTCCTCTGCTTTTCTCTGTTCAGTTGTCACTATTGTTTATATCACTATTGCTTTAGTATATGACAACTATTGCTCACAACGGAACATGATGTTAGTGAGTGTTTACAGTATATATATAAATTATCAGTGAGTTTTTAGATATAATAACATCTGCAGCAGCTAAAACAACATATTGAAAACAAGTAAACAAATCTAGAGGGCTTTCCTGATATACAAAGCTACAAACAAAGAAAAGTTGATTAGTTCCAAAAAAAAGTGCAATAACCAAGTAATAAATAGGTGATGGCAATATTCCCCTTTGGTCAAAGAATACTTGGTACCAACCATCCATCATTTTATAGTAGCCTTAATAGAACAACATTGAATGTTTATATATCATATTAAAATTAATTGTATATAATTTACATATAGTCTAATGTGGTTGTGACTTAGTAATACCTTCCAGTTCTGGCTACCTTTGACATTTAGTGTTAGAAAGTATGTCTAAAAATATAATGTACCTCTGCTTGCTCGATCCACGTGCTCCAGCTCGTCAATAAACTTTATCACATCAGGAAACTGTTCCTCACACACTTTTGCTAAGAAGTGCAGTAATGTGGTCTTCTGGTCTGCGGACTTCGTATCCTTTAACTGTAGTAAAACACATGAAAAACACATTAAGTTACAAAGCTTCTAATGAATGAAGTGAATGAAGCAACTTTTTAAGAGGAGAAAATCCTAACTCAAACAAAAAAGCAAGATTTTATTTGCTAAAGAAAAAATATGTTGATCAAGTGTTGTCAAATGGACAATACATAACTTTATGCTATATAAATGCACTCAATTGACTTGAAATTAGTCCGATGTTTATTTAAATGTGAAATGCTCATTGAATAATTATGTCTAGATGTTATAAATTATATGTCGCATTGCCTTGTGTTGATGTACATACTGTAGTATGTCTTTTTAACCTATGTGTAAATCTACATGCTTCCATTTGTCTGTCACTTGTTGCATGTAAACATGAATTTTCCCACTGAGGTATGAAAATATGAGGTAATTCTGTTCTATTGTATTTTATTTGGCAAGTAAACCAAAGTATTAATCAACTAAAATGCAACAACTGTGACAGGATCATACTACACTCTTATTCTCCTTTCACTCTACTTACTTTGTGATCCATCTGTAGCAGCACAGAGGATAAGTAAACAAATAAATCCTTCAATGAAACTAAAACATGCATTTCTTCCACTAATGTGGTACAAAATAAAAAGCTACTTTCTATACCTGCAAACTAATGTCAGCTCTGCACTATTCCTGAAGTACATATTTTTGTTTACTTATGTTTCTTGTCAAAGTGTCAAACAACTAAGACATAGAAACTGACATACAAATCTTCACAGAGGGGTCAGGAAAGAAACTTATGCAGGAAAATTTCTCCAGGCTGTCAGACTCAGTATTTTCACATGCTCCAAATGACAGAACACTGACGTTAGATGGACTAATGTAAATGCCCCTCCAGAATAGTTCTCAAAATTCTACTTTTGTAAAACAACAAATTTTTGAGGCATAGCAAAACTGAGACGATGTTACATCATTTCAACACTCTTTTCAAATATTTATCCAGCAACACAAAAATTAAAACAATTACTTTAAAAAATGAAATATAGAAAGGTACAACTCTAGTTTCATAAATGAAACTTCAGAAACTTTGCTGAAGCACTTTTCGATTAAACTTCAGTGTTCAATGTTCTTTGGTAGTTGTCTACCAGCATTTCACATTTTACTCACTGTTCCTTGCAAACCTTCTCCTAATCTTTCATATTGTGAGAACAACAAATTTTTGCTATGATCCTCACAATGCCAGCTTTCTAGGAGTTTTTTTGGGGTCTAAACCTTCTGGCAATTATAACCAAATGCCAAGCAGTTTAAGCATGGGTTATGACATGGTACCTATTCTTCAAACAGAGTTGAAATTTTTGTCAAAATGGCTAGAGTTATGATTCAATCAATCAACACAATGCTAAGCAGATCCTTTAGTTATCAGGGTTCTCTCCTGCAAGAACTAACACCCAGTTTTAGGATGTGTGACTGAACTGAAAGAATTTTTTGTAAAGTGCCATGACATAATGAAAAAAATGTTGTGAACAGGTGAATAAACTGAATTTTAATTGAGGGTTGAATGAAGGTGTTTCGACAAAGTACTAGTTTAAGACTGTGATATTTTTTGGCAAACTGCCATAGGAATTTTCACTTTTATATTATTTTTTTTGTATCTCATAAATGTGTTTTATTTGAATTATACAGAATATGTGTTATTAAAAGGAGAAAAGTCATTTTTAGATGAAATATTTCAATGTTTGCACAATTTTGAACATCTACTATATTATATAACTGAAAAACTCTCCCTCACTTGACGATTTGATGCAGAGAAAGATGCAGTCCAACACAGATTAAAATCTTCCATAAATGATCAACTGAGCTGGCAGAGACTGCAAAAGGCTCACATATGACTCACATTATTTTCATAGTCATCAAATCTTTTTATGACCCCATGTAACCTATCAAGGGGGCACTGTCATCCTGGAAGAGACCAGTTCGCTCAAGACAGAAAAGTTTCATCAAAGGAAAAATCACTCTGAGGAATTTTATATTGATTTGCAGTGATCCTTCCCCCAAGGGGATAAGTGGACCCAAAGCAGGTTGTCATGGGAAAAAAAAAGAAAAAGATATATGAAAACAGAGGATAATAGAGCAATGAATTTTCCAAACCGTAAGGGTCTGGCATTCAAGGTTTTCCTTTGATGTGTCACTGCTATGTATGTGTATAAATTGCCTTCTTTTTAGTTTCTGTTTTCTCTGTCCAAAGAAAAAAGAAAATCACAGTGTGAGAGCTTGTCATGGCAGACGTGTTTGCTGCAGCAGACAAAAGTTGTCAGTCTCGCCATGTATCGCTGCAATTTCACCCACAACATTAGATGGCAGTATCTGTTGGGTATTATAAGACAAAGAATGTCATGTCTCAATGCCTGCGTCACAAATATTAAGTGTTGACAGTGCAACGGATGATTTTATATCTCATACTTAGGCAGCAGATGCAATTTCACAATGTGATGACCCCCTGCACTCGCTGTGTCTCCCTCAACCGCACACAACAATTTTTCAATTTCTCTGATAAATTTCCATCATTGCTCTTTTACAGTCTAATTCCAAGATGCCTCTTAGTATCCCCGCTGTGCATCCCTCCTGTGGAGTGTGTTGCTGTGTATCTCTCTAGGTGATCTATTGGTAGACAGCAGTGTACTCAAACCCGCTGGGTTTAATCATGTTTGCATTATCTCCTCTAATCAAACATTCTCATCTTTCTTTTCATTTCGTTTTTTCCTTGCTTTTTTCTTCCTTCCCTAAAAGCTTCAATGGCTCACTCACGAAAGGTCCCTCTCTGAATTTAGATGGATGGTAATCATAGATGACAATGTAAACATTTTTTCTTTTTCCAGCTGGGCTGGGTGCAATTTCCCTGTGCTGTGAAGTGTGTCACAGTATTAAGTTGTCAAACTCTGGGGGAGGCATGAAGGTGATGCCTTCCTCTACATATTGTGCCTGAGACATCGACTCACCGTGGTCAGACAACATGTCAGAGTGATGAAAAAAGAAAAGAAATCGACACAGTGGAACAGTGGCGCTAAACTAAGTGGAAGACATAATCCACAAATAAACCTCTGTTGATTGATTATGTTATTGTTCTGCTAATGTTTCTAGTCCATCAAATATGCAGGAATCCACATTTGGCAAATGCGCTAGTGTTTATATGAGCATAAGCATCCAAGTCTAACAGGGCAAAGAGGTGGCAGTGACAAATGGCTGCGGTGGCTGTTACTGTGGAAACTGCAGCGCATGTGCCAACAGCTTTAATGTAACCACTGCAGGAGTTTCTCATCCAAAGATTACACCTTGTTTTTGTCCTCACTATCACGCAGGGGGATACTTGGTGCTCAGTCTTCATCACAGAGGTATACCCATAGGCCATGTCTTCATGAATGAAGCGCTTGGTTAGCCCTGAAGGGTGTGTGTGCTTTCAGAGGGATCGGACAGCCCCAGCTATCTATTGTGGGCAGAAGAATATAAACTAAACATGGCCTTTATTTTAATGTGTTTTGATAAAAGCCAACTGATACATAAACCTTGTATGTTTACATGGTCTTGCAGGCCTGACTGTGATAAAACAGATGAAAATCAAATCAGGATTGACTGTGCAAATCAACAGTCAAACCTTCCACTAACACTGCCTTGCAAAAGTAGTAAAATACTAAGAACTGTGCATACCATTATAGAAGAGATATGGAAGACTACATCATTTTTGAAAGAAAGCCATTTTCCTTTGCAGTTTGCTGCAAGTCATAAAGGGGACACAGCCACCTTACTAGAGAGGGTGTTTGGATCAGACAAGACAAAAATGTAACTTTTTTGGCCCATATCAAACACTCTGTGGTGGATGGAAGAAGAAATTGTTAAATCTGCAACAGACTTGAGGCTGAGGTAGCGGTTCGCCTTCCACCTGAATCCCCTAAACATACAACCAGGACAACTATGGATTGTAATAGATTAAACTTAACATCCTGCATTACAATAGCCTGGACCTAAATCCAATTGCAAAGGTTTGGCCAAACTTAAAAATTGAGCTTCAGCTGTATTGAAAAGAAGACACATTTTTAGCCTCCAGATGTGTAGTAAAGCTGGAAGGCATACACCAAACGACTTTCAGCTGTAGAATACAGCAGAGAGTGTTTATATAAACTAATAAAGGAAAGACTACAGGAAAGATAGAAATGTCATTTGCCCTCTTACTATTTGTAAGTAAGAGAAAACCCACAACTTGTTCTCCTGCTTTTTAATTTTTGCATCGACAAAAGTAAGACTTAGCCCAAATGACACCAGAAATTAAATGTTGCAACTATGATGCAACATTTTAGTCATGTATGTACATTTACATGACTTCAAAAACTTCATTGGTAGTTTAAGTAAAACATGACCTCCACCTGTTATTTGCTGCTTGGTGGTAACTTTATTTTAGCTTATGGAAACTTATTTATCGGTGAACTTAGGTCGTGCTAATTAATCATTTTGGATTGTCTTGGATTGGTTGTGCTCATTTGCGGGAGACAGGGCTTTGTTGGTTGAGTTGTTCTTTTGAGATCAGAAAGTTGTGGTCTAGATTCAAGAGGCAATTGTGTCCCAGAGCTAGGCGCTTTCTTATGAAATTGCCTAATTAACTGCATATTATTGCATGAATGTTTGTGCACTTTTGAGTGCAAAAGGGTGAATGTTCCGTCAGTGGTCAGTATAATGTTAAAAGTGGTATTTAATTTCAGCCCACTTACCATTTAATTAGTCTGTTTTGTTTACTTGACAATATTTTTGTTGATTTACATTTTTTTCTATTTTCTAATTGTAAACACACTAAAAAAAAACAACTTTCTTTTACCTTTTACCAATTCATGATTCTTTTGTAGTCTTGCTTCTTTCCAAAGCAAAAGCTGTTTTTCTAAACATATTACAGGCTAGAATAAAGTGTGCTGCAGACCAGAAGAGGAGCCAGGCAGCCCATTTTACATAAGGCTCACTTCATGTCTGTCAAATCTTTTGTTATTGCTACTTCAGGTGTGCACCTACAAACACAGCTGTATAAAATCAATATGCAGTATCAGGAGCTTTATTGAACAAGTGTCCCTCATGTTGAACCAGTGTCAATGGGGTTAGAAAGAACTGTGAATGTGAAAAAAAAATATGTAGAGGTCAGTATTTACCTTGCAAAGGGAGCTAAGGTCAAATCCATATGACTGGGCATTTCGAGAGCCTGCATTCATGTAATTTCCCAGCAGAAGCACCAGTTCCAGCAGGCGGCCAAAAGCGCGGCTCTTTCTGACCTCTTCACATGCTGCATTTACTGCCAGGATATCTGGTCGCAGGTTGTTTACATGCTCCTCAAACTGGAGTCGGAAAAGGATGTGGCTAAGGCGAGGTCGGAGTCGCTTCATGCTGCTCATCTGTGACAAGAAAACGCATGCATTAATATAAATAGAAAATGGATGTCAAAAATCTGAAGGAAACCAGGAAAAAAACAAAAACCACTTCGGAAAACATACTCAGACTTCAAAATATCTACAATCACATTTTTGCCACTTTCAACATTTAGCCGATCTAATTTAACGCACATTTATGCAACCTGCATACTGGAAAGTGTTGCTAGGCGGTGGTAATAGATGCTGGCAGTGATTTGATTTTAGTCCCAGGTCTGGTAAGTTAATTGTGGAGTTAGTGTCCATATAGACCAGGCAGTGGAGGGGGTGGAATATACAATAGCCTGCCTTGGATTACCACTCTCACACAATTAGAGAAAATTGAAAAATATTGCATTGGGCCCAAGACCTGGCCACTACCATGATTGTGTACGTGTGTTAGAGATAGCGAGATGCAGGTTCCGATTGTCTAGTTTAAACAACAGCTGGCTGTGCAGTTTGATGTCCCCCATTGAGGGTTTAATTATAGCTACTGCAATCTTATCAAATAACTATTTTAGAAAGTGACTCAATGAGCGTATGTGAATGTCAATGCGTTTGTGTGAAAAAAAAAGGCAGAGAGCAAAACAAAGAAAACTATGTAACAAGATTAAGAATAAAATCACACAAGAAATAAATGCGAAGCTAAATGTAATCCTGAGATTGGATGAATAATTTAATAAATAAGTGTCTGAGATTAGATAATCAGTAAAAGAAAAAAAAGCAAACACCATCACACCATCAGCAGCTTTAGGCGAATAGGTTTAAAACAAGAAAGAGAACTTTCAAAAACAACTGACACAATGTTCAGAAATGTTTTGAGGGTGAAAACTAAGAACACATGGTCCATAAAATGTAAACACTTCAGGGACATGGAGTTATAACAGACAACGTCGACAGAGAAAAGAAAAACAACAACAAAAAAACCCATTTTATCTCAAAGTTCTTCTTATGTTCCACCCTGTGAATAATGTGTGTGGATGTTGTAGTTTTTTCTTTTTTTGAAATGGTGTAAACAAGATAACAAATCAACATTGGCTTCTCCTAATGAGGCCATGCTCCCCTAAAAACAAAATTGTATAATTTTTATCAGCTCTCTTTATTTTCTGTGCTTAACAGATTTTCATTTCAAGCAAGGAATGAAATGTACAACTAGGAATAAACACTCTCTCTCCCATTCTGTCGAGTTGACAGTTGCACATCCACAGTATCCTGAAGACTGTGTATTAGTGCCCATAACTATTTATTTTTTTATTGAGAGGTTTACATACATTGTTGAAATAATTAAAACTTTGAACTCTTAATATTTGCAAATTAAGAGATCATGAGAGATACCGTAATGGTAAATTCTTAAAATTTGCAGTACACAAGACGTGAAAGATGAAGATGTCTGTCACAGCACAAAGTCATTTATTTAGGCCACCTTTTAATAAGAGGAAAAACAATTATCAGCTGCCCAGGAACAGCTGGTAAAGGCTAAACCTTTGGTTTCCTTTCAGGCACAGACTACCGCTCATTTATTTGTGTTGCGCCCTGCAGGTTAGAGGACATGTTCAGAGTGCTACCACCTGGCCCATCGGACCAGCACCTTTCTGTGCTCCTGGGCCTACTTATTAACAAATTAGCCATAAGGTAGAGGTATGATAAATCCAAATGAAGATAAGTGTATCTTTCAGCATAATGGAAATGAATGGAGACAATTTGTAAGTAGAATAATAAGCCCTTTATTCAAGTTTTATATATTCTCTAAGAAAAGCTTGAGTGTAAAACTGCACTGTCAATATGTGAGAGAAAACATTAGGAGAACCCGGTACAGCAGAATCACAAAATGGTATACATTTGGGATATAAAGTTACAATCCAGAATGTTTTCAGGACGTTCCAATCAAGAAAAAAAAAATATGTAATTTTTTTTTTCTTTTTCTTTCCTACTTCTTTCAGCAGTAAACAAAGAGTTTTGTTTTTTTTATTTCTTAAATGGAACTTAATTAACTTCAAAACCTTGAAGTGCAAAGCTTAGAACTGTATGGAAATGTGGTTAATATTTGGAATACACGCTCCGTTATATCTCTAGGACACATCTCACATTATACTGAACAATGTTTTTGTAGGTGCTGAAATGGTATTAACATTCTGGAAATCAACATAATCATCAGCCTTGGCTGCTGGTTTATAACTTCCAGCCTTTCATTTCCCTACTCTTCTCATCTGACATTGCTTTGTGGTTTGTCTCTTCCGAGCTATAGAAACAGTAAACATCCTTTATCATTGCTACATGGTAACGAATACAGAGGGCACCCTGCAACATTTCTACAAACACATAAAAAGAAAGAAAAAGGTCTACAAACTCATATTTCAAGTGATTCTGCATTAACTTGTATTTTTAACTTTTTTGCCATTAGTTTTTATAATTTTAAAATAAAGCAATCAGAGTTCTAGAAGTTCATGAAACAAATGCATCAATAAAAAATTGCTTCAATATTATTTTTTTTCTGTTAATTTTGAGAACATGAAAACACAATGAAAACCCAAAAATGGGTTTCTCTGGTTCAGAAGACATTTGATACATGGATTGGTACAGTTGTTGTCTCATGACCTAGATAGGTCTGTTGGGTGTTTTTTCATGTCCCGACTCCAGAGAGAGTCTGTGCCTCATCAATCCCCGCTTAACTCTAAGGACTGTTCTAAAAAAATCCCCTAAAGGTGAAATAATGCATGCTGCTTCTGCAACGTTTTTTAACCACATGTTTTTCTTCCACTTTATTTTCCGTTAATATGCCTGCATGTAGCCCTAATTAAACAGCAAGCTTTTTGAGCAATAACCTCTGGGTGTTAGTCATCCTTGTGGAGGGAGTCTACTGGACACCAATGTTCCCTGTGACTCTTTAAACATAAAATGGGCACGGGATAATATGTTTGTATTAATATCCTGTTTTTATTGGTGTTATGGTATTATTATGTTTTAACTTTCAGAGAAAATAATTTTAGCTTTTCCTTAGATGTGAACCAGAGTCATCAATATTAACACAAATAAACTTTTGCAATATACTACTGTGTATGAATAAATGTAATATACAAGTGTCCCTATCTGAACTGAAGTGCTGGAATAAATTACCTTTTTAATGGTATTCTAGTTTATTGAGAAACACTTGAATTTTATGCAGGAGTCTGCTGTATCAGTAGCTCAAAATTATGCATGAAATTTGATGCAAGAAATGAAAATTGAAACAGAGTTTTACCTGTTGTTGACTTTTTGGCACTAAACCATGTTGCAGATTTTATTATTTACAATTTTAAACTTTCTGCAGAAAGATATACTGTATGTTTCAGATGGCACTGTGCAGAGCAATTTTGACAATGTGCTACTCTGAATAAGCATAATGAAACATACAGGAGACCTCAAAGTGAGAGGGGAAATGTACTGAAAATACAGACTGTAAAATGCATATAGTTATTTTTTTAATATAGCTTTTTTTAAGGTGAAACCACAACTTGCTTTGGGCCTACACAGACACAGTAAACAGGATTTACCTGGTTCAATTTTGCAAGGTTTACAATAGAAGGTGTTCTAACCACTTCATCTCCTCCCTTCCAGTCAATCAACCTAATATATTTTCTATTCGAGTCCCAAACATAGGTAATAAAGTAGATTGTCACATGTTTTTGTCACCAGCTAAGTTATTAACACAAAACCCACAAAGCTCACAACACCCTTTAAGAATAAATCTGAATAAACCTCTTTCGGAACGTCTTTAGAAAATGATGCAGACATAATAGGGTAGCAAGTGATGCTCTTTAATGTGCATAAATTAGTCCACAGGTGTCCTGGCTCTCTTCCTACCTCTTAAAATGATATAATTTTAAAAAGCCCTGAATTATGTTAATCACATGAAAGCACTCAGTGTGTGCCTGTGTGTGTATTAGTGTTTTCATAGAGACAGAGAAAGAAATGCAAATACAAGACAAGTTTAGATTACCATAAAATTAATGAAGTAACAAACATGGTTGCAATATCTGTGCAGCCGGTTATGTTCTGTTTAACTATTCTGTTCATGCTACACTTAATTTGCACTATGCGATAAAGAAAAGAGTAGAGGCTCTGAATCATCAAAAATACTATAGTGTAACATAATGCCTGGGTTTTTGCATTTTGTCTTTATATTATAAAGGCAAAAATTGTATGCTCTACTTGTGCATGTGATTAAAGCAATGGCCATTTACTCTGAGTTGGGCTGACAGTTTTTTGTGTGTATGTGGGTGTGCGTGCAGGCGTGTACTCACCACAACCCCAAACTGCTCAGGCTCTGACAAATTAGAGTACTCGTTTTTGTACTTGGCCAAAGCGTTCAGCTGTTCCTGCTCTGGGAGGTGCTTTACAAGGTTCTGCAAACAGTGTGAAAAAGAGAGATGAAAGAGATGAAAGCAGCAATAGACATGATACCACACATGATTAAATTCAGTAAAAAGGACTTGGTGTCTTGTTAAACACTAATTATTGCTTTGACATTTGAACTTTGCTTCAAATTTAAAGCATTTCACTAAGTAGAGGATTGTCATCTCAATTTTTTAAAAATAAAGTGAATGCCACCAGTCAAGCTGAAGAGCAATGTGTATTTTTCAGCTTCCCATTCAAATTAAGAATATTTTACTAAAGAACAGGGTGTAGATGATTAATGTACAGTACAGACCAAAAGTTTGGACACACCTGTGTGTCTGAACTGAGTACAGACCAAAAGTTTGGACACACAGTTGTGTCCAAACTTTTGGTCTGTACTGTACATTTGGTTTAAATAACAAAATTGCATTGTTCGTTGTCCGTTTTGACTAGAAAATGCTATTTACATATACTTATTGTAAATATGCTACAGTTCACCTTTGATAAATACTATTGATGTGCAGCCAACATTTACAGTCTTGCATAAAGAAATTGTTCTGGTGCCTGGAGTCAAAGCAAATAAAGGCTTGTCTATTATTAAAAGTTCTTTTATTGATGTGCCTTAATGACTATTAGTTGATCAAATGAATTATTCAATGTGTACCTCTGTAGCTGAGGTTTGTTTTTATTTGTTTCCACACAGTCGGCATGTTTGACAGCAACACAATCTAAAACCTTCAGAGGCATTCATTAACCTCAGTGTTTGGTACAAAAATAGTCAGCCAAAAACCCAATTAAAAAGTTAATTCAGCAAACTGTCTTTTAATCTGTTTTGCACAGAGTTCTAAGTGGTTTTTTTCCCTCTCATGTATCCCATATATTTTGAAATTATCTTATATTAACAACATTTTCTTAGTTGCATAAATTAAATAAAATCCAATTAAACAAAAAAGAAGAAAAAAACATTTATAAAAATTACCATCCCATGTTTTTTCACATGGTAACTTAAGAATGGCTGCACAGTGGCGCAGTTGGTAGCACTGTTGCCTTGCAGCAAGAAGGTCCTGGGTTCGATTCCCGGCCTGGGGTCTTTCTGCATGGAGTTTGCATGTTCTCCCTGTGCATGCGTGGGTTCTCTCCGGGTACTCCGGCTTCCTCCCACAGTCCAAAAACATGACTGTCAGGTCAATTGGTTTCTCTAAATTCTCCCTAGGTGTGAGTGTGTGTGTGCACGGTTGTTTGTCCTGTATGTTTCTGTGTTGCCCTGCGACAGACTGGCGACCTGTCCAGGGTGAACCCCGCCTCTCGCCCGGAACGTAGCTGGAGATAGGCACCAGCAACCCTCCCGACCCCATTAGGGACAAGGGTGAACAGAAAATGGATGGAAATGGATGGAACTTAAGAATAATAAAATAAGTTTCCAATGTGGTGATACATTTTTGGCTATATGCGAGATATACTAGTAATAAAAAAACACAAAGAGATTTAAAAGTACATCCTAATATACAGATTTGTTAACTTGATAAAAATGTATGCACTGCTGCTCTGTCAGACTCCAGTGTTGTTTTGCTCAGACCTTTCTTGTAGAAGTAGCCAAGTGTTGTACTACAAGGTTCAGTGTTGGGACATCTATTAAATTATACATTCTTCCCTTTTGAAATGTAATTCAAACATTTTCTGGTTATTCCTATATTCTTTTTCCTGGTGAAAGACTGAGTCCCAGCCAAAAACCCAATTGACCCAGAAAGACTCAGTCTGCCAACCACAGTCAAGTAGCACCTGGAGGCATAAGCTTATTTTTTCTGTAAACCTAAATATTCCTGAGTTGTTACTTTGTCTGTGGAGCGTCATCTAAGAAAATTAATAGACCTGCTTCTTCTAACAGAGAAGTATCTCTATATTACTTTATCAGTTTCAAAAGTTGTGAATGTGCATTTCACCCACACACACATGAATTGAGCTCTTAAACATAATACGGAAGTTTTAACTTGTGAGTGAAACCATACATTGTGAGAGGGAATTTATGCAGTGGGAACAACTAAGTAGTATCTACGTGAACAAAAAGAATCTGCGCAAGTGACTTTCAACCAAGCCACAAGCAAAAGTTGGCAATCAAGCACACAGCATAGTAACGAGAATGCACTCAACTCTCCCACAAGACGCTCAGTTGCTCTGTCCAAGATCTCTTCCTGTAAACTGAGATAATCAGGTAAGAAACTTTTACTTGTGGCATAAAGGAGTCAGGACTTTTAAAGATTTTTGCTTAGACAGGCTTTTAATCATCTAGGGCTTCATTATGTTACCCATCTCATGAACCTGTTTGAGATTTTTTTTTTTTTTTTGCTTATTGTGTAATTTTGTTCTAAATTATAATGTCGTACTAGATATTCTATGAAAAATTAAATTAAAACAATGCTTAATGTATGCTCTTTATTCTATTTTACTGAGAGACAAAATATATTTTGGATTGGTCCAAAACTGAGCTACATTCCAGAGAACAGCTTCAACATCCCACAGCTTTTAAACAGCCTGTGGGTGAAAAGTCAAACAGGGCAAAAGCCATGTTTCACAGCTAAATATAAGCGACCCTCTGCCACTGTGGAGGACGCAGAAATTCTAACATGTAATTCAGATATTCAGAACTCCGAATGAATTACTTTTTTCTTCTGCTAAATCTTCAGAAGCAACGTATCTTAATGCAGAGCTGACAAAAAGGTTTTTCAGCATACAAATCAGCATCCATAACATGAACTCAAATAAAAGAAATAAATTAGTTTGTTCCTGCTAAAACATAATTTTAGGTTCTGAGCAGGAACTTAAGCAAGGATTTTCTTAAAAGAAATTCAAAGCATTTTGAGATCATTTACAGTTAAAAAAAATGTAAAAATTACTCAGTCCTAACCCTTTAATACTCATAGTGGCTTATCAAAAGCCAAACTACCTTCCTGTTTTTGTTTTAGAACAACGTCATGACATCTCTCTA
Source organism: Xiphophorus hellerii (assembly GCF_003331165.1). Classification (NCBI taxonomy): domain Eukaryota; kingdom Metazoa; phylum Chordata; class Actinopteri; order Cyprinodontiformes; family Poeciliidae; genus Xiphophorus; species Xiphophorus hellerii. The sequence continues at coordinate 22,101,844 of NC_045675.1, forward strand.
AATATATCTTGTTTTTAAGTCCACAAGTGTTGAATAATCATCTCCTGAATCATCTCCTAATCATGCACTTCTGGAGTGTTCATTAAAAAAAGAAAAACCCAAAAGATGAACGTAACTCAAAAACGTGACTGAAACTGCAACACAACTGTGGATATTGTGACCCATTTCACCCCCCCCTAATTAGTCTTCTAAGAGAAAGATGCAAAGATAAACTAATAGGTTAAAGTATAGATGAGGAAAAGTACAGTGATTGAAATAAAGTGTGTTATACACATGACAATCAAAACTCATGTTCAAAGTAAAATAGTAAAGCAGAACAAAATAAGGAATAATATTAATCAGCCATGGTAAAAATCTCCAATACATGTTTTCAATTAGTTAATTTACGGACTAACTGTCTGGTAGATCAATCAGGGTATACTTCATATTTTTGAGCTATTCCATATTTTAGCCTCAAGCTGCACTGTGTTTTAAGGTTGACAACTAATGAAGACAACAGACAAGAGTTAGGGCATGAACCTGTATAGTTGTGTAGGAGAAGAGCAGCACAAGAAATCCAATTCCAGCCTTAGGTATGTAGTTGCATATTGTCGGATGAGTTACTTTCCAATATTCTTTCCATCTCACAGTTGAGTATGACCAGATTTACTGTGGGCGGGTCAACAGATTCTTGCACTCATGATACATAAAAAGCTGAGGCTTCGAACATTTTTGCAACTTTATGCAAAGCCTGTCCTACCTGGATCATGGGTTCAGTGAGCTGATCCTCATCCACCTCCACTATCATGCGACGTATTTCCTGATAAGGCATGCGGTAGGAGCCCAAGAAGATTGCTAGAGAAAGAAGAAAAAAATAAGAAAACAAATTATTTTTATATATTGGAATGATTCACAACTGTTTATTATTAGGCAAGTTTCATAAAACGTAAGAAATGAAACAATAGAAACAGAAAAAAGAATGAAGTAGTAGGAAACATAAAAAATCCAGCACACACATCAAGTAAATGACGTAGAAAGAAAAGAAAAATCCAATCAAAGCTGCATCAATGCATGCATCCATGAGACAAAGCTATTTTCAAATGTCTAATTCAAAAAATCTAGGCTATATTCAACACTAACTGCGTGATAATGAATGGGATGAATAGGCCTGTCGCGATAAACGATAAATCGATTAATCGTACGATAAATTAAAACTATCCACGTCATTTTAATTATCGGCATTATCGTCTCTTCCGGCCTTTTTCTCTTTCTGTTAATGACACCGAATGAAAAAAGGCTCAACTCCGGTGCTCTCCACTGACCCTCCCTTCCTCATTTCCTCAGTGTAAAGCCCAGCGCACACGACACGATCTTAGAACTGTCGGCCGATTGTCGGCCCATTTTCAAAACCTGACAGACCAAACATTAGCCGACAGAAATCGTAGGTATAACTGTTCGATCGGGTTCGTTCCTGCCGTGTGGTGTCCAACAATGGGCACAAAATAATGGCTACAAGTCCAGTGAACTAATTTTAAAACCAGGCATTAATCAATGCTTTACTACAATCTACCTGCAATGCATGTGGCTAGTACCAGCGTAAAGTCCTGACCGAATGAAAATCATTATAACCTATTTACGTCACGTTAACGAATAACAGCTGAAAAGTTACCGGGTTTATCATCTGCGGTAGCAATTTCGCTCCAACTCCTCCTCTTGTCATTTCTATATTCTTTGCACGTTGAATAAACATTAATGTTGCTTCCACATATCATCTCCGATGTCCCCTGGACTTCGGCTTGCGCCGTGTCAGCTGTTTGGGATTCCCCGACGTAATTTCCCCCCAGAAAACACGGAGGAGAATCCACGCTTTCTGATTGGCTACCTGTCACATTCAACAGGCTGAGTTAACGATCCCAGTTGGGGAAAACCCTGATTTAGATCGGAGCGGCAACGACGATCTACAATAACACACCACACAATCTTAGAAAGACCAACGATCTAAGATTGTTGTAAGGGGAAAAATAGGAGCAAAAAATCATGTAGTGTGAATTATTGCATCAGGTAGTCGATGTGCCCATCTTCTCTATTTAAATCTAATTATTACTGAAGGGCAACATAATATACAGACTTCATAATCTGCACTCTTTTGGTTGAATGCAGTATTTATTTCCACTTTGGCTTTATGTTGTTTAGTTTTTTTTTTCAAGTGAGTTTTTTGTTAATGGAGACTGAGAATCCATTTTATTTTTGTTTGTGGTTGTTTTGTTTATTTTGTTTATCAGTTCCAGTGTTTAGTGTTCTTTTGAAAATAAAGTATATCTATCTTTGGCAGGAAATCGCATGCATTATTACGTCATTTCCATTAAATCAGTGTAAAAAGGTCTTCAAACAATATTATCGTTTATCGCAATAATTTTTGAGACAATTAATCGTTGAGCAAAATTTGCTATCGTGACAGGCCTAGGGATGAGCAATGGTTTATATCAGGATAAATAATTATTCTAGCTCTAAGAATTATAAAAAAAGAAAACATATACCTCAGCCAGATTAAGCTGTCTTAAAAAATATTTTTTTTAAAAAACAAAGATGGTAGTTTGTCTGTATTTGGGTGAAGTGTAAATAAATTCACACATTGTACTTCAAATGACAAACAGCTGAGCCAATGCTGACACTTCAATAAAGAATCTGAATATAGGTTGCCCATCCCCAGTTTCCTAGTTGACATATTACTTCTTAATTACAAAATAACGGCTCAGTGTTTTGATTAATGTGTTTACGGTCTTGTTTTCCCAACTACTGTCATTTTTACTGTTTGAACTTGTGGGAAAAAATTACAATTCATTAGGAAGAATTTAACTAAAGCTTAACAGTGAAGCACAACTCAATCAATAAAAAAAGAAAAACTACGTCACGTACTCATTACCAACTTCAGTCAAGCCTTTTAAACCCTTTGCCTACTGTGGTGAAAAACATACTGTAAACCTGCCCACTCTCCCCGTTTTTTTCCCTTCTCTTTTCTGCTCTATAATTTCTACTGCATGATTTATCACTGTTACTGGGCTGATTAGTCCCATTTTCTTTTAATACATGAAACAAAGGTCACAGCTCCCCTCCATATAAGCCAATGAGGTGCAAAGATCCGTGAGTGCTTAAGAGATCAGCAGGATCCTCATTAATGCCGGGTGCTTTTAAACGATCATTTTAGAGCTAAGCATACATGTGCAAATGCATATGCATGTGAAAAAGTGAGAGAGAAACAGAGAGAGGGAGAGAGAGACAGTAGGACGGAGAGACACAGAGAGAGAAAAAATAGAGAGAGAAAAAAAAAGGAGACAAATCTATGGTATCATGCACCACAGCATTTTTTTTCCTCCCTTAATGGATCCTTAACATTGTTAATTAGCTTTGTGTGAAGAGATGAGTCATAAGTATCAACAGCCAGGTTCACATTAAGTGCCGCCTTGTAATAACTGCTATGGCAACAACCAAAGGCATAAGAAAAAAGTTTGGGCACCCCTGTTAAGAGCATCTGTTCCTGCGGATAATTTAGTGAGTTTATTATTAAATGATCATCAAAAGGACATCAGATTCAGGATGCAATTTTCTTCTTTGGACATTTGAAATTGATTTGTGTTTTGTTTTAATTATGTTATGCTTCCTAACCAGAAGGGGAAATTAGCAACGATCACTGGCCAAATACTAGTAAATTTATATCCAAGGAAGCTGAAAGTGGGCTTGCAATTTGAACAGAGGAAGAGTGTTAATTTTTTACAACCGACTCACAGGGTACCACAACGTACCTGACCTGCAGCTAGGCTACTGCAAATTCTTCAGTTCAGTAAAAGAGGATGTCATTGCCAAAAACAAAAACCACAAAACCTTCTGAAGTTAATGAGGTGTTTATATGATGAAAGGTGACACCAACTTGCCACAGTGGGTTGGTGGACATTTTACCCCTTGTTTTTTTTTGTTGTTTTGAAATTTTGGTTCTCTTTTTCTTTTTAGATATTTCATAGCTACTTTGAAAACTAATAACCTAGTTATTAGCTTAATTATTGATAACCTTGTATTTATTTACTTATCATTGATAATTGACTTAAATTCTCTTTGCCAGACTCAGATGGCTCCCATTGGTGATCTGAACCATAGTCAGTGGAAATATGGGCATAGCATAAAATCTTGAGAAAATAATCAGCATTTAAATGAAATCGTACACAAAATTACAGAATTAACCATTTTTATGGTTATTTAGATTATGGTTAGTTATAAACAAAATTAATTCACAATCCTTCAGCACCAAGAGAAATAAATTCATAGACAATTCTTGGATACAGGGGTACAACATGGTGTATTTAGAAGAATAAAATAAATGAAGGAATCAATGAAAAAAAACTATGTGTGGGTAGAAAATGGGAGTACTAAATGATCAAAGCGCTAATTGACCTTGAGTCATTTTTAATACATTCTTGCCAGCATTATAATACTGAAGTATTAAAATAGATTACCCTAACCCCAACCCTACCTAGTTGAAGAGTTTCTTAGAATGCAGTCTTTAGACAAAGACCTAATCACCTGTATTTAAAGTAAACTGTGTTGAGCAACTCTAGCTGTTTTAGAGACAATAACATCTGTATAGAAGTGATAATAAACCTTACTATTCCAGGTGCTGTTAGAAAAAATACACCTGTAAAACTGATAAAGACTGGTTAAAGGACCTCTTTGGTAAAACGGTTTTTATATGAAATATATAAAAAGATCATATACAATATGTCTTTTAAGACATTTTGTTTCAAATTCTCTTCATTGTTTCATTCAGAATCAAGTGGGAAAATTAGAGAGGATCAAGGGTCGTTTTCAGTGATTCATCTGCAGCAGTGAGATTTCTTTGTCTTCCATATCTATAATAGTTTGAAATGCACTTAAAAGATTGCAGTTGGAAGGGAAAACTGAAACTTGTGTGTGTTTACTAAACATTTTTAGGCAGATGTACTGCACCTTTGTTTTTGCACTTGCATAAATATGCAGATGTTTGGTGACCAATACACAAAACATTACAAACACTGAAAAATCTCTTCAACATGAAGAACTGCACAAAATCAAAAACTAAAGCACTTTTATATGCCTTTGAAGAGCATTTACAAGTTGTGACACTTGCTTAAGCTTGTATCAGTTAAGTGTTGAGTGCACCTTAGCTTTTCTTGTGCTTTATTTTATATTTTAAACCTGTATAAGTGATTGAGCAACTCATTCTCTGCGAAGTTATTTAAAATTACAGAAAAATTCAAAAGTACAAGAAGAATCACAAGAGGGATAAGAGCAACCAAAAGGCCTGCTACACTTGAAGTTTTGAAGCCTCGTATAAATGTAAATCAAGGGAGAAGTGGCCTGAAAGGAAAAGGATACTTACAGAGATTTTGTGCAATCTTGGGATCGAGCACCTTGAGCTCTTTAATCCTCTTCTTTATGGATTTCTTATCCTCAAGATCCTCTTCCTCCTTTTTAGCTGATGAAGAAAAAAATACAAAAATGTCACTAAAAGCAAAAATATGGATGTAACGGTAGGAAAATAAGTTGATACTAGAGGGTATCCTGGTTGGTATTGTCTAGATCCACAAAGACCAGGATTTGCAAAGAAAAATGTATCAAGATGCAGATGAGAATATCACCTCTTGAAAACAGACAAATTTTAAATTTCCAAGGCTACATAACAACAAAAAAAGGTTACCTTTTAAGAGTCATGAGGAAGATGTATTAGGGAAATGTGATGGAATAACATTGATACGACAAGGTACTAAAAAAAATGGTGGTGAGATATAAAAGCGTCACATTTAAGTTAAATTGTATTGTTAAAACTGTTTTAATTACTAGAAGCAAGGAGGGTGGATTACATCTGTTTATACCAGGACACAAGACACACAACATTAAAATCAAAGCAAGTAAACAAGTCAGTGTCATCTAATCTAACCTGTCAATAGGACTGGGCACTGCTGGTATTAAATTGACATGGAACTGAATGACTGGATGGATTTCTTTGCCATCCAGGCATAGCAGTGTCCTGTCATGCCATTTTGTATTAAGTTGGAATTAAATGTAAATAATTAAGTTACTTAAATCAAAAACAAGGGATGTAACAGTATACTTAAATGACAATTTGGTAGGCTTTTGAATTTTAAAATCATTATTTGGTATGCTGCAACCAAGAAAAATGAATGAAATACATTTTTCTTTACTTCGGTGAGCAATAAATATGAAATATTTTTCAGTTTCAGAAATTAACTTGATTATGTTTTATAATTGAAAAAAAAACCAGGAAAATATACTAAACTAGTAAGCAGGCACAGTATAATGCACAGCAACAAAGCCACTTAACAGTGCTAATTTTTGAAGGAAAAAATTGTAAGACTATGAACATAATTGAAAATAAAACATGTTTAAATCACTTTGAAGTTTCTTTGATATTTTGACACCCCAGTGTTCCAGCTGTACACTGAATGCAGCATGTGCAGCTCGCTTTTCATTTTTCCTCTTGCATCTTATAGGATTCAGGGAGTTTGACTGATTGCATGTTACAGGTATGCTTTTAGACATCAACTGCTTTTTTTTCCCAGTACAATTGATGTTTTCACTCAGCTTGAAATTGTTTCTGCTGAGTAATTTAGTTAGATCAGAACAAGTTATGTACCTTTTTTCTTCTAAAAAATACTTTTAAAAAGTGATAGATGAGAGTTGTTTCTGTTTTGTTTCGTCTCTTTAAGGTTCTGCTACAGAACGTTTCATGGTAAACTTGGTTCTGCGTGGTTCAGTACACTGTATTCATTTGGTACACAAGCGTATCGAATAAACATAACTGTACCAGACATCTTGGTACGAAAACACAGAACCTTACACCTTTACTAAATAATTCACAGAAATTTAAAAACAAATCAAAAAAGAAACAAAAAGTCTGGCCTAAACTGAGACTCACATATGTTTCAATATAGCTCATCTGACTTCAACCTTTGATACCAGTCTACCTTCACTTCAGCCATGAGTTAATCTTCCTATCAATAAAAGATTTATTTAATTTTCGAGTTAACTTAATGTTTTCTAAAGGAAGAGCTTTGTAAAAGGAAAAGCCAGAGTTCTACATAAAAACTTCTACAGCACAACTCAAAGGTTCAATCTGGACTCTACAGTGAAAATGTCATAGAAGAAAGTAGTGGTCTATCCTTACTACAGTATAAGATTAGTACCTGAATAGTTTTTTGGATATACATTTAGGACATTGATCAAATGAAGTGACCCTTGATTTCATCCTTTTATAGTAGGCTCTGGGTATGATTTGTCTACTGCTTCGCCTGCTACCACTTACACCTCTGGAATCTAGGTTTCAATAATATTTTGGACAGAGCTAAACTGATTTTCATCAACTTGTTTAATAGTTAATAGGATATGAGAATTTCCTTGCTGCATTTGTTGGGGTTAAATAGGTTATGGATGGTTTTTTTTTTTGAGAGGGGAGGGCTCTTACATGTTTGCTAAATTAAATGCGGTAGTACTTCTGTATTGACCAGGAAGTGTAAAATTCAGATTTGAGCAAATACAAAAAAACCATACCCTTTTAAGTCGCGCTTACAAGGAGGAAGTCCTGGATGCTTTTAATTACCTAAGACACCAGATTAAAAGAACCAAACGTGCAACCCATGGAGTATGCCGGGTAATTGTCTGGTGCTGTAATCATCAAGAGTGTGTGCTGAGAAGAGAGGAGCGGATAGCAGGATATAAAAGAGGGGAACAGCGTCTAGAAACACAGGGGTTAATCCGCAGGAAAAGGTATGCCTGCTGTTCCATGTGGTCTTGTTCTCCTTTAAGGGATCCTGTATCCAATTAAAAAGTGAAGAGGGATACTTGGAGCTCCCACATGATGGAGACTAGTAGCATGAACACAAACATGCACACTTACAGCACAGCTCACCATGCACAAAAAAAACAAACAGAACCACACACTGAGCGATTACTTAGACTTACGTGGCTCCTCCGTGACTACGTTCTCCTCACAATCTTTGTGTGAGCAGGAAAAGAGAGTTGTCAAAGCAGGGCAATAAAAGGAAAAGTGCAATATAAAGCAAAGAGCAGAAAGAATGAAGAGATAAAAATGCATAATAAGATTGCGGCATGAAATACAGACACCACGGTAAGGAGATAACTACTTTGGCATATAAATTTGAAATAAAGTAGTTTCTGAGGGCCAATTACCAGAGAACTGCAGCAAACATTAGGAAATAGAAAGATACTTACAAAAGTTGCACTGGAAACATATATTTAAAGACAACTAGTATTTGATCAGCACTGAAAATTTATTTTGCAAAGTTTACTGAAAGATTTGGTCAAAAATAAAAATGATTTAATAAGTCTGTCAAGCTGCAAAAAATTACTCCCAAACATGAAAAAAAAAAATTGCCCATTGTTACAGTGAAACCAAAACAAGTTCAGACAAGTTCAATATTTGTATTTTTGGGGTACAACTTTTCTCCACAAGATTTTTAAGAATAAACTTTGTTAGAAACTGTTAGTACAAAGCAAGAAATGACATCTGTTTTTAATGGTGTAGCAATTTATGCAGCTTGACCTTAATCACTGAAAAAAAAAAGATTGGTGAAAACATATTGGCATACAAGGTTAAATAATTATTTTTGCAATACATCTAAAGAGACATGAAGGGAAGTAAACACTGCATGTTCATCCTATACGATACTGATCACAACTTCATTTACATTCCTGGTTCTTGTGTGCGCTTAACATGCAACGATGCAGGCTGAATTGACTTTCAGGCTCTTGATAAATTTATGGCGAGACAGCTCTTGCTTGGGAAAACATGAAAGTGAATCACGACAAAATCTTAAGACTTACAACCTAAATTAAATAATAAATCCACGAAGAACTAAATAATTCACTCAGAGAAATATAATCTTGTATTTGGTGCTATGGAGCTTTTTAATGCAGTGTGTAGACAGACTTCTGCTTACTTCTTTAAGATGCTGTTTCAGTCTGATTTTTAAAACTTGAAGCCTGGTGAAACCTCATTTGACCTTGCACACAACAAATATTTCTGAAATGCACTTTTAATCTCTCTGCCTCATACATATACAATTGTTTGTAAAAGTATGCAGACCCCTTAAATATTTACATTTGTCAGAAATGCAAATTGCATTGTATTTTATTGTGATTTTACATGACAGACCAACACAAAGTTTTGTGGAATTCCGCTTTTACTCAAATACCCCTAACAAAATTTCAGATCAAGCAACTGCCTTCAGAAGTTACCTAAAAAACAGTTTTGAAGCAACAGTGTTTTGTAAAAGGTATATAGATTTCATATTGTACATTACAGCTGGAATACACCAGTCAGGTCACAAATGGACATTTGAAGAAGTTTAAAGATTGTTTAGATTATAAAACAATATTGTAAATGTTGAGTCAAACACTACTTAATAGAAAAAAAACAAAAATGGAACAGTAGAGGAACCAGCTGCAAGTCAAGCTGGAAGTGCATTAATCAGAGAATAAACCATCAGTCATTAATAGTCTGGAGGAGCTGCAGAAACTCACAGCTAGGGTTGGACAATCTGAGGATAGAATAACTATTTGTTGTGTGCCATATAAATGTGGCTTCTATGGAATGGAGTTCCATAGAAGAAAGCTATTGTTAAATAAGGAAGTCATGTTTATAGTTTACAAGAGGCCATGCAGAGAAACCAGCAAATTTATGGAAGAGGACACACTGGTCAAGAGAGACCTAAATTGATTTATTTTCTTCCAAGTAACATAATCCTATAAATAATTCTTAACAGAGAAGAAAAGCCTTTAGAAACTGGGGTGTAGGTCCACCTTCCAGTAGGATAACACAGTCAGAAATACAATGAAAGAGTTTAGAGAGGTGCAGTAAAAACTCAAATCAAGTTGAGAATATGCAAGCCTTGAAAGTTGCTGTTCACAGACTTTATCCAGTCTGTTGAAGCCTCAGTTAATTTGCAAAGAGGCATAGATTTTAGTCCAAAGATGAGCAGAGTTATGAACTAATTCAAGTGTAATGTCAGGGGATCAGAAACCTTTTTTTTTCTCATCGTCACAACTATGCCCCTTTTGTTTTGGCCTGCAAGATACATTCACAGAGAAATGTATCGGCATTAGTGGAAGTGATGTGACAAAATGTGGAACTGTGCTACATCCATCTGTATGGTTTAAGAGATACTGACTAGATACAAATCGCATCACCCACATACACTCAGTCCACATCACCCCAGTTGTTATCAGTTAAATTGCCTAATTAGATTGCCCCTTTCCAACAATACCCCCCAACCTCCCTGGCTTGAGAACAAGTCCTCTTCAGGGAAATCCACTCATTATATATCAGCCAATTAACGTGTCCTGCTGGAGGTCGAAGGTCACTGGTTAATCAATCAAAGAGAGTGCAGATACTTGCGATTATCAGATTGCGCCATCACCCGGGAAGTATGGGAAGATAAGGATACACTTGTGAGAGCTGAGCAGTGGGGAGTCTGTCACAAAAGACATTTGGCAAAAGCAGGAAAGAAGCAGCACTTACAGGAAAGATATGAGAAGGTAGAGAGAAGCAATGATGGATGTGCATTCCTTTCCACGAAAGGAAGGTTCCTGAGTCGCTGACTAAAACCAATTAGAATGAGCAAGCAGGAATCAGTAAAAGTGAAGCTAAAGCTGTCTGTTAGAGACACAACACTAACATAATGCATCTAAATTGGTCTATTACTGCTGCATCAGCATTCAGAACTTCTTAAAATATTTTAGGTCACGCCCTAATTTAGGTTATGCCCACTCCTGTGATTAATGTCAGCTCAGGGGTTAGAAAGGGTAAAAATTTCTGTGCACCCCCACAAAATCAAACTAAGCATGTTTATAAATGTTCCCGTCAAAAGCATTGATAGTTAAACAAGAAAGCAGAAGATTTAAAATTTTCTAAGGAAAAGCAAAGGAATGTTTAGTGGCTAGATCAGCTGGGGATTCAATGCTGTACTTTTTTTCTTTAAAAAGTTATCTAGACTTCTCACTTGTGGTAATTTTGCTGTTTGGTTTTGATTTTTATCTCTGTCACAGTTTAAAGGCACTTGACAATGTGTAACACAGCGCACACACCCGCTTCCCAAACAGCCGTCCTTCCCACAAGGCAGTATCAGTGAATTCTGCCTTCAAAGCACTAAAGGGAGTGGTGGATGAAATAAAACTGCTGTGAAAGAGCATGACTGATGCTGTACATGACAGACGGACCTCAGAGACAAGCGAGTAACACCTCAAATTCAACCCCAACCATCCCCCACCGCAGCCTACGCGCGTGCACGCCCACACACAAATCTCCTCCCCTCGTCCTCGGCCCTTTCCACTCACACTACCACATCATCTTATCACAGCGGATTTCTAATCAGAGGAAGCACCTTACTGGAACTGGCCTGGGTTTGACACATACACCCCGACACACACAGAAAATAAAATTTAGGTATCAATGAAAGATCGCCATGCCAGTATACTTTGCATAGATAAAGAGAAGGTACAGAATTGATTAAGGTAAAGAATTTACAAAATTAAAATTGGTAATCCTTTTACCTTAAGTGACTTTCTGCTTAAAACCACAAATATATAAAACTACACAAATTGACTATTTTATAGTTAATGTTGGATTGACAATGTGTCCAGCCCATCATTACCCTGCAAGAACAAGCGGGTTTAGAGAACGGATGGATATGTATCTTATGCACCAATAAGAGCAATTGCCTGTGTTGTTGTTCATTTATATATATATATATATATATATATATATATATATATATATATATATATATATATATATATATATATATACAGTATATATATATTTCTAACACGTTTTTTTTTTTAAATCTTTTCTGTGAACCTATATATCTCAACAACTAAATTTCACCTCTGTGGAACAATAAAGGCTATTTTTTTATTATATTCCAACACTGTTGCTCAGCTCATAATGGGTAAAACTCATGTTTTCTGGGGTCTCATGCCATCTCCCTGCAAATTAGATAATTTACATGTTTATCCCTGTAATGAGTGAGACCTGATTTACCAAATAGGAGCCCTTTTTAATACTGCTCTGGTGTTCCCTGAAATCAAACTGTACCTGGTCTCTCACCATCATTTTAACTCCAGAAAGTAACTAATCAAGTGACAGAAATGCCAAAACTGAAAAAGAATGGTATATGCTACTAAGTCTGAATAAGCTCTCATTTAGTATATCTCAGTCCTTTATTTCACATTTTTCTCCTTGTAGCACTGAAAATGGCATCAAGTATTGCATTTTTCAGAAGAGTCGCATCAAGGTTGAAATTGCAATACTGTGAAAACCTAGAATTGAGCAACTTTCAAACATATTTTTCATCTAAGAACAAAGCCACTGATTTTGCAACAAAGAACCATGGCCAGTTATGGGAGGTCAACTATTTTCAGTCTCGGCAAACAAATACACAATGGCCTTGAAGATTGCAATTCCACACGAGATTTTAAAAAAGCCTTTGCAAGGAATTACAAGCGTACAACTAAAAATATTAGTTATTTAATATGTATCCACTCATGTTGTAATTTTCCCAACTCATACAAACAAGATCTCAAACAGGGTTTGAGATTGGTGGTCTCAAACCAATATATTTTAAATGAAAGTACTCAATCTCCAAATAATGCTAATATACAAAAACTTAAAAGGAAGCATCCAAATGAGGAACTTTAACCTTATTGTATTTTGACATCAAAAAACAAAACATCTTAAATTGCATTTGGCTTTTTTTGAGATTCATACTGCCACAAAAAGTAAAGTTCAATGACTTCAGTTGTTTCTAGAACCATGATGGTCAAATTTCTAAGGATTTACAGTTATCTAATGTTTTCTGGAGTACATTTGAAGAAAAAAATAAACAGAAAATTTATTCAATATAGTAAAGTGCATGTAAAAAGTACCACAGGATAAGATAATCCACTGGAAATCAAAAATAACTGGTTCATACTGATTTACAGGGTTACGGTGACATTGTGGCATCTTCAAAGGTCCTGTTAAAAACTAAGTCCAAAACTTTCACACCTGCTATTTAAATTCTCCCATAAAGGTATTGGTTGGTTATCGGCATCAAGGTAAAACAAGGTTTCACAAAAACTTTACATTATACCTTTCTTAGAGGTTAAAGTCCTTCCAATGAAATGCCAGAGAAGTGCCAGAGGGAGTTTTCTCTGAACGTATGGAGCACAGAGACTAAAGAGGTTCTATCCCTCTCCTGCCAGTTATTAGTTAGTTGGCTGAATAAAGGCTCCAATACTTTTCTCTTGCTTACTAAGAAGACAGCTTTAACAGTATGGAATTATTTAAGTGGCAAAAGAGAGATCCATCATGTATAGCTTTTTTAAGTTATACATAAAAAACCTTCACCAATCACTTTTAAGCTGCTGTCACCTTGCTTCCTTGCTCTACATGTGAGAAAATTAAGGAGATTGAAGAATATATAGCTTCTTTGAAGTAACAAAGTGCTCGGCTTCTGAACAGCTCATGTGTATTTAGCGCTCAGCATCGAGAGGCAAGTTAAGCTTCATCAGTGTAGACAAAGCACCATGATAGTGCTACATGAAATTAAGTAGTCCTATTATTGGTTCATTTCTGTCGTATTTGAGCAGCAGTTGCATAAATGCTGCAGTAGTGGTGCGCATGAGTGGCAAGCAAGGGGTGTGAGAGCTGTGGCTCTTATGCCTCAGTAGTTTCCAACAGGTCATTTTTTTCTGTTTTAAATAAAACGCAACTTTATCACATTACATTTGTTTGAAATATTGTATACATACAATCAATAGGATTTTTTTATACTCTAGGTAAACCTACTCCCCTTTGATTTAGTACTGACTTAACATATTTTATATTCTGCTATTATGGACTCCTTTACCTATCTGCTTCTAGCAAGCTCCAATTTTCCAATTCAAATCAGAACTGCAAGGTTGAGAATCATTTTATGATCTGGATTTGCAAATTTATAAGATAATGGGTGTATCTTTTCCATTTATAGCACATAAAATATAACAGCTACTGTTTGGGAGTGAAGTCAGTTCAAAGGTAAAAGGCTGCGACATCATTATTCTCCTCGTTTAAATATTGACAATCTGCATCTATTAACACTGCAACACACGGCAGCCAGCGACTGCTGCCTTCGGCATTAGTACTTGGGTCAAATCGGTCAAATGTGTTTTTGTGGCAAGCAAGAGATCAAAAGTGTGTGTGTGCATATTTGCATATTTGCTCCTCAGTATTATTTTAGATATGTGTCTTACTTTTTATTTAACTGAAGCTGCTATAGCTAAACACGTGACACAACCATCTCTGCCAGAAAGGCAGACAAGCACACAGCAAAAAAAGACTGAGAGGGCAGTCGTCTTCAAAGGCTAATTTAATCACTGTGTTGGTTCTAATAACCAATCAAGGTAGTCATGCAGGTAAGTTTAAATCACTACAATTAAGGGGGGCTTATAAATTCTCTCGCCAGGTTAATTTAGAAGGCCTCACAATTGAATCAGCAAACCCCCACATACACACTTAGACACAGATCAGTACCTTCAAAGGACATTACAGAGATATGCTGACAAACTCACAGCTAGCCAAACCTTTACCAAAATTTACCTGAGAATAACTTTTAAATTAAACTATATACACACATGAATTAGAATATTCTTTGTAATTAGGCTGCAAGCAGATTTAGCTCCCCATAAGATGAACTCTAACTGGAATACACACATATTTATATATACACACACACACACTGTTGCCTGCAGCAAAATTCACTACCAGACATCAGATGCACAGAAGGGGGCTGCTTGCAGCAAGTGAACAAATCCAGCGCGCCGACAAATCTGTCAAGTCTACAGTCAACAGAGTGGAGAAGAATAGTCAGACAGGCTGCACAATTTGACTGTTGACTCGCTGTATGGTTCAAATTCCACTAAGCCCTGAACTTCAGTCAGTCTGACAGGAAGTACAAGAAAGCACAGGAGACATCAAACGGACGTCCACGTGTTATTTGAGCTCTACATACCTGCCCTAACGTCTTCTCGCTGCCTTATCACAACGCACAGCTCGGCATTGGTACGCACAGCCATGTGAAAACGCTACAATTGTCTTATTTGCACATGGAGCATCCTCCCCCATCGGCTGTGCTAGCACCAGCGAAAGTGAGACAGCGAGGGAGATCAGAGTAATGAAGTGAAGGAGCTGTGTTGTGAGTGAGCTAATCAAAGTGAACCATGCAGGGCCACCTCTCCCTGTGATCAAGACTAGATGACCCAGGGCCATAATTAGTCTGAGACTTTCATTCTGATAGCAGCAAATTAACAGACTTCATTAGGCTTTTTTTCCCCTCCTCTCTCCATCTATTCCTGCTGCACCAAGATCACTAAAAGTACTTGTGTGTCAGCACTAACATCTACAACATCACAGTCATTTTGGTTTTCTTTTTATAAAGAGAAAAAAATCTATCCCACAGAGAGAACAAGTAAGTATACTCTTTTACAAAATACATTTGCAAATCTTGACTGAAGTTCACTGACACAATAAGATTCATGACTGATTAGAAGCTTGTTAATCAGTGTGTATTGGCCTATGGGTCTGAATTTCATCAGGAATTTTATTCTCAGCGGAATAGTGCCCTCTATAGGACTCCTGAAGATGCACCATTGCCCCCTTAATATGTTTGTGTATGTCTGTAAGCTAAATGAGTATTTTCAGACAGCTGTCATATCAGGTTTGAAGCATTGTTATCTCAATTTCTTTTCACAGAGACAGCACGAGTGTGATCTTAACAGTTGTTAAGCCCACCCTAACATTTCCCAAGTCATTCAGTGGACTGATGACAGCCTAAATCATTCATCACTGAAGTAATTTGTTCTTCTTTTTTCCCCCTTCTCTCCTCATGCTCCAACAAACATGTCGACACCCACCCCTTAAATACCCCCTCCCACACTGCGTACACAAACCTGCATTGCACATGAAAAATCACAGTAAAATATAAAGTCGCAAAGGCAAATATGTTTTTAACGAGCCCACCCATTACCTTAGTGATACAAGGACACAGAAAAACAAAGCGGGATCAAATTGAAGTGCTGATGCCTGAAACACTGAGGCAGAACAAGAAAAAGAAATATAGGAGTTTAAAAAAAAGAAGAAAAAAATAGGGGGGAAAAAGCATGACAAGGTTAACAACGCCGGGGGAAAAACAAAAATGGGAGAGAACAGCTTGTGAGGACTAGGAGTGTTTGAGGCAAAACTGGTGACATTTTCAAGCATTTCAAGACAATGTTAATAGGTGCAGGTTATTGGTGTGTAAGGTCCTCTGAAGCGCTGTCAAAGCAACATAAAAGCAATTTGGCATAGTTGTGTTATGTACACATTTTAATATATGCTGAACAGGAATATAATGGGATGGACATCATTTAAAGACTGCCATGTTTGCAATGTGTGCATTACGTGATCAGACCTTCCCTTTCAGCAGTGACATGAAAAGCCTTTAATGATTTTTGCATTTGATGATATGTGTCATAATGGCACAGATTTTCTGAGGCCACACACAAAAACTCATTATAGAACTAATGGTGCTCTTCAAAATGTCAAAGTAAAAAGCATGACGTGGGGGGGGGTAAAAAAAAAAAAGCAAAGAAGAAAAAGACAGACTTGCAGGAGAAAAAGTCCATTTGATCAGAGCCGATATGTACCCGTAGAGAGAAATACTAACTGCAAGACAGCGTGAGACAGACGTCCTGCTGCTATCCTCAGATACACTGAGTGTTTCATAACAAACTGCATTTGCAGTCTTACGTCCTTTTAAAGGCTAATTCTATCTCCTAACCTCAGTAATCTGACCACATTTCGAAGTCCTCCTGTGTCAACATATACATTACATTTTACTTGAATAAAATCCAGCAGTTACAAGAAAAGTAATAAGGTGATTTAGGTTTTGCACTTAAGACAAATTGAAGGTAAATGAGAATGTAATAACTTCACTTTCTAAAGCCACTTGGAGGTATTTAGTTTAAACAAGGCCACCTACTACCACTTTCTTCTTGTCATTTCATCCCCACCTTCTCTGATGTTCAATCCGCCATAATCCCTACGACGATGTCCACCAACCTCTTCTCAGCTGCTTTTGTCTCATTGTAATTCAAATGCTTATCAAGTTCTTCACACAGCAGACTATGAAAGCTCCTGAATTTCTGAAAAATGTCCCCACCTTTGAGAGACATATTATCCACCACGGATATGTTAAGTGGATATGTTAAGTGGGTCCAATTTAGATGTATTCTGAGGGTTATTGTAGTTAAGGTTGACAGCACTGAAGCACAAATTTGAATGATCATGGCTCTTTAATGTGTCACATAGTTTGACAAGTCACACCAAGCTGTCAGCTCTGACCGCAGACTTCAACTCCACCTGGAAGCCTTCACTTCCCAAAACAACCCATACAAGCTTAACCTCTCACACACCCCCTCTTCCATCAAGTGTTCTACAAATATGCATTGTGCAGACTGACAGAGCCCACACAAACACACCATCTTCCTAGGTCATTATATTTATATGGAAATGGGCTGTCTAATTATCTCTTGCCAGTAGTGAGCAACGAACTTGTCGTTACCCAACTTTCTCGTTAACAGGCTACATTGATCTTGAGAGCAAAGCATTAATAACATACAGGAAATGACATCTAGAAACTACATTAAAAGACGGAAACTTGTAAAGCTCCTTTGTTTAAACACCTTATTTCTTTTTCCCCTACAAAATGAGGGTAACAATGTTTGACAACTTTCCCAACGCCAAGCCTTTAATCTTTTAAATGGTGATGTATAATTAACACCAACTCATTTCAAAGTAAAGATCGACTTTCAATTACTTTCCAACCCATTAATAAACATAACCCCAATAAGTAATAAACCCTGTAATATAAAAATAAACATATCGAGCAAGATCAGTGAGCTCAATAAGATTACATATTCAAGATTACAATGTTTGCGAGGATAAAACTAATACCATATTTGTACAAGGAACAGGTTTATGTAACTACTGATCTATAAATATGACGCAAACAATGGAAGGGCCACTTCTTTGAGCCTCTGCATCTCTCATCTCATAAATCTAATGTGCTGTGATTGCTTTCTAATGCCACTATAGTGCTACATTTCACCCAGTGAAAACAACAAATGCACAGGAATAGCAATGCTACTTTACTGCTGCTGTTTTATCTTCTGTCCTGTCTTCTGCACACACAGCATCATGGAGGAAATACAAAGATAATCAGCATTTATACTGCATAACCCTTGATGTCTGTGTTTGGGGTACCAGGAACCATCTACCTCACTTACCACACACTTACACTTGCTGACATGAAGTTTGCTTTAGTTTTATTATGGTTTTATTTGAAGATCAATTTCTCTTTGATGTCAACCTACTGAAAGCAATATTCATGGAGAGCAGGCATGATAAACAACTAATGACTTCACCCAGATTAAATTCCCTCATCAACCACCCCATTGTGGATATTTAATCTCTATTAGTAAGTAGCCAGTTGTATGTTGCGTAAATAAAAATAACTTTCATAGTAGATTTTGCTTATTGGTTTATTTATAAATCCACTTTTGAGGTGAAGCCTTATAACTTTGATACTTTTTTTTCCCAGGTCAAGTCTGAGATGTGATCCTGCCATACTAATAATGTGTTAGTGAAAGAACCTGCTAATGGGTATATATGCTGTAAATCTTTTTGAAAATTAAATGAAAGGACATTCAGAACTCTAAAAGATGGCTGTGACCTGTTGCTGCCTTTTTCATCATAAGGTGCGCCTTGTGCTGGTTTTTCATACTGTTTGAGGGTTCAACTATGTTGTTTCCATGCACTAAAACTCTGGTCATCAGTTATTTAGTGAGTTAGCTTAACTTTCACTGTCTTTTATCCACACATATCATATTGGTCTTTGTGATCAAGATGTTAAAGCTCATGAATTGATCGGGACATCTTGAGACACATGAAAGAGAATGGTGAGGATAGTTATGGCAACACTAAATAATAATATTTCATGTTTTTGAAGCTGTGCCACTCTGTTTAGAAAAGACAAATTCAGCTGTTTGTATATACTTCCTTCCACAAGAAACGACTATAGAAGATAAAGGAATATTACCATCTCTCTGAATAAGGTCATGCTTTTTGAAGTTGTCGATTATGAGCGGCATGTCTGTTAAACAGCGTACCGTCGGCTTGCTGCCCAAACAGATGGCCGGTCTAATTAACCAGCTAATCTTAGTTTGTTAGAATTGTGTTCCTCAACTTTGATTTTTGTGTCTTTAAAAATACACCTAAAAAGAATAAGGTAAGAAAAGTAGGGTAAAAGTTTTTTTAACAAGCAAATAATTTTTTAACCCAATACTTGAAAGTGCAGCTTTACTCACAAAAGTTTGAATTAAGCAAAACAGTTTCTGTCAATTCTTTTTAATAGATCATGGTTGAATGGTCAGCTCAAGTGACTAGGTTATTTAAAACTCACATTTCTATCAATTAGAAAAAATTTTCTCAGAGTAAAAAGACATTGTTAGTTTATTACTTTTAGGTGTACCTAAACATTTACATGCAAGTAATAGGTAAGAAAAATAACTATAAAATTGAAAAGAAATACAAAATCCTAACACTTTCTATTATATCTACTATTTGTTGGTATTTTTCTCGGATTGCAACTTTGCAATTGGTTTAGGTTACACCACCATTCTTGCATCCTGACAAAAAAAGTGATCTTTGTGGGTTCTGTATAATTGGATCTTATTTATTAGCTGCCCTCAGGAAAGGGCAGCTCTCACACTGTTGTTCTTTTTTCAAACGCTCCAGTAACAGCTTCATCACTCAGCCATCTTTTGAAGAGTGAAAGTGATGAAAGGAAAAATGCTTTATATTCTACCCATCAACTGAGATATGCACGTGGGAATATTTAAAGTGCATGCAATAATTGGCACAACTGACAATTTCAAATACAGAAAACAATCTAAGAAAAAGATCTGTATTATTACAATAGAAAACGCATTATATGGCACAAAAATATTCTATTTACTGTGATTTATAAATTAACAGAAATCTATAAGCACCAGTTTACTGACTATTTGAAATAGCTTAAATATACAGCAACCATAAAGATGAGAATAAATCTGAGAAAATCATTAGTTACAGAATTATTGAACAATTTTGCTACATCTCACCATACTCCTTCAAATTAAAAATTTAGTTTCTAAGACAGCAATTGTTTCAGTAAATAATGAAAAAAACAATAATTACTCATGACTAATGGAATTTTTTAAAACATTGCAGTAAACCTCATAAGCACTTCTACCAGGAATTACAAGTGTACAAACAGATCTGATGTTCTAAACTGAGAAGTTAGGGATTTACTACGACAAAAAAGAATACAGTGGTCATACCTCAAAACAAATTGTACATTGTAATTTAGGGAATCTTAATAAATGCCAGGCATCTAAATTTAGCTGCATTAACTAAATCCAATTGTGTACTTAATGAGGGTAACGCAACCAGTTTAAAGGTTTTCAGGTTTTTTTTTTTATCCCATTCAGATTGTGTCAGGTTGGTTTGTCAATAAAATATTATGAAGTCATTGCCATAATACAGTCTCTAAATTTGTCCTTACTATGGAAAATTAAAAAAGAAACCATAAGCAATTGAGAACATGCAATACACAATTGCTGGAATAAATTTAAAAACAAAACTCACCTTTTGTTACTGTTCCAAACCAAGGACATCATGCAGCCAAGCAGAAGTTCAGTCGCAAAAGCCAGATTTAAAAAAACCCAGCAAGACAAGAAAGAGAAAGAAGCAGAAACAGAGCAAAGAGCCGGGGAAACAAAGATGTTAGTGATGTCTGAAGTGAGCACTGATTCAGAGTTGTTTGTTAGCAAAGAGAAAACAACCAAAGTACTGCATTGTAAAATAGACATGTAACAAACCACTGAACGAGCTTAGACAGATTAGGTTCAGTTTGTATTTCTTCACAAATACGCACTTGTCAAAAGAAAAACAACTGAGTTTACTGTAATTACAGAACATTGCTGAATTTCGGTCGATTTGTGCAAAAGGACTTAATGTTCCAGCAGAGATTAGCACTTTCAGTTTCTAATGAAACTGATAGCTGAGGATGACAGTCACGTAATTACGTCAGACATCACAGGTCAGAGCCATTTAGACCTCATCTGAATGAAACATAATATCTCACAGATTGGTTTCCATCATTACATTCATTAATGTACTAATATTGCCTGACAGATTCTTAATACGCTGGTACCTTTTGCCCAATTTCATTACAATGGTTAGAAAAAAAAAATGTTTTGCATTTTTAGGTTAAAAAAAATTATTTTGAAAGAGCCTAAAGATATTAAATTCTAAAACGTATTTATGAAAAGGACAGATTTAATAAACCTCAATCATCTGGAAATGTACTCACTAGTATACAATTTAAAGGAAGTGAAACCTGTTTTGGATGTGTACAATAATTGAAAGTTAAATGATGCAAGCTTAAATAAATAAATAAAAAATAATTTTAAAAATCTACCGTAAAGTAGTTAGTGTACAGCAACAATATATTAAGCAATTTTTTAAGGAGAAATTTAAAAATTCCATCAAAACATTTTTCAAATCAGATCACACTTTTTGTGGGAAACAACATGCTCCCTAAAACAAGAATTCAGTGATAAAAATGATCCATTTGACTTGCACATACTCTGGTCAATTTTCCTAAGTCCTTATTGGGTTGTCCATCTTTCCAATTTTTTATTTATTTATTTTTTTGTTTAAAAATGTTTAATTGTATTTTACGGTCACCGTAAAAACAAATTTCTCTGAGTGACATTATTTGAATATTAACAATAAGGCATCTTTTAATTCTACTTCTGAAACTATCAAATATAACAAAGTACAAGTTATTGGGAACAACTGCCATACGGTGGTAGGTCATGTAAATCAGAGCAGGGCCAGTGTATGTTGAGAAATACGGTACACACAACTTAACACCTTTCTGCAAAGGCAATAGCATACATACAAAATTCATGTGGTTTTCATATTAGCTCAAGAACAAGCATGCAGAGAACAATGTGGTATGGGTTTCCATGGCTGAGCAGCTAGACCTAATAAAGATCCTTACATAACCAAGAGCAATACAAAGCACCAGATGCAGAGGTGTAAAGCACACCATTGCTGGATTGTAAAGCAGTAGAGATTTCTGAATCATGCCTCATTGTTTGGGTTTGCCAGTTGCTAGAGGAACAGCACATGCCTGGCTACAATTTGCCAAGAGTAACATTTGGTGTAGAAGGGATTGAGGTGTAGGGGTATTTTTCAGGAGTTGGGTTTGGCCCCTCATCTACAGTGAAATTAACTCATATTGCTGCAGTACATAAAACATTTTTGGACTATTCCAAATGTTGCCATCTTTGTGGGAACAGTTTGATAATGGCTCCTTTAGGTTTTAACATGACAGTACACTAGTGCCCAAAGCAAGGTCCATGACTTTCACTGCTTCCTGATTTCAACATTATAAAACACAGTCTGGATGAATTAGAGCAAAGACAATGACCCAGGTCTTTCACTATGACATTAGTGTCTGACCTTACATAGTCTAGAAAAATTCACATAAACACACTCCTAAACATTGTTGTCGCAGATGAAATAAAGCCACTACAACTTCAAAGTTTGCAGCTACATTACATAAGAACTGATCCTTCCCCCTGGTCACTTTAGGTATAAAGTAATCTTAACTTTACCAACAAATTTCTTCTGACTTGAAGTAATATTAACATTTTGAATATCCCAGAGTTCTGACTTGAACCTGATCGACAATCTGTGGATGGAACAAAATTCGATGGTAAGTAGGTCTTCCATATTCAAAGCGTTGCTGCTCAGTGGCAAAGGTAAATCATCAAATTACAAAAGGAAACATGTAACATATTGCTCAGCAATTAAACTCTGTCAGGTGTATAAATAACGTTTGTGCACTGTTGTTGTCCAACCAAAACTTTAACATATATTTTATACTTTTTTATTTCCTTATGAGCCAATTCTGTTTGTCACTGTTCTTACATCACCCGTATAGAAAGTTGAGAGTATATGCTTGACTGATTGTAGCAGAATTACAATTGAGACCAGTTTATTACTGACATCGCAATTTTATTTATTTTATTCATTCTAGACACTAAAGGCAAACAATGACAGAAATATATACATTACACTCAACAGCCATTTATCAAAAAGTTTATTTCTTCATCTGAGTTTATGGGAAAAAATTGTTCCACAGATGATAGAAGATTTAATCTTTGTGAAATAAACAAATATAACCTTTCAGCTTTACGCTACAGGAAACGATAACATCTCAGGACACAAGTAGGAAGAAATAGGACTGCGTGCCTCGGGTTGTAATGCTATGAACTGCCGGTGTGTGTAGAAACACAGGGTCAGTGTAGAAATAATTTCTGAATGAGGGTCAAAAGTACTGAACAGTTCACATACTTGTGTGGAGGGGATAGAAAACTGGCTCATGTTAAAATAACATAATACTAGACGTTAAGATTATTGGGACATACGTAACTTCTAATGCTCTGCCAGTAAACAACTCCTTTCTTTGTAAGAGGCTTTAAAAAGTCTGTCTCCTCTGGTCAACACAGAACTATGCAAAATCTCTAAGTAGATTTGTTTTTTGGAATAATTAAAATAAATGAAAAAAGCAAATAACTTAAATGGTTACATCTGATTTAATTTTATTGAAATAGATCCCCAAATGATTTGTCCAAGAAATCTGGAGTGGCTCACTGCATTTCTGACATTCATTCCACTACACACAGATCGACTCCATACCTCCGATTTCTGCTGCTTTGAAAATAATGTTTTATTTTTCTGAGAAATCAAGCAGTCAGACACCAGTCTACCGTTGTTTCAGATTACGCAGGACAAGCATCTGTTGTGCTACAAGTGAGCAGAAGAGAGAAAATGCAGGGAGATATACAAGAACAGCAGGGTTGGAGATAGCTTCTCTGACTCAATTTTGAGTTAGAGAACTCTTCAGAGAAACTGCTTTTTCTAGCATTTGCTCCTTCAAAATTCAAAAGGAGTGTCCTTTTAAAAGTTTTATGTTTTCTTGCTGTGTTAATGTGTTTGGGGTGGCAGTACTGCTGTAAAACCTCAATATGTCCAAGTCTCCAAGCAGACAGTTTAAGGTTATTGTTCAGTATTTTAGATTGCCATCAAATTTCAGATTTACTTTGGGTTCTGAACAACTTAGACTGGCAGCGCTACCCTAATAGAATACTACAACGTTTTTCACAAGACAAAAATAAAGCCAACAAAACTCGCAACAACATTGCTGGTCTGAAAAGAAAGGTCAAAAGATTACCAAAGCATTAACAAGTAATTTTGGGGGAAAATCTGATAACTATCTTTTCCATTTCTACCAGACACATCTCAAAAATGTCAATTTGACACCGCAACAGAAAAAATCATGGGATTACCAAACATTTGACATCTGGTGTTATCTGGAGACCACAAAATGTCTAAAAATATATTGTCCATAAATCTACCAAACTGCAGTGTTCCTAACTTGGGGGTTATGGCCCTCATGGTTACAACCAAAATTATTCACACCACTGACATATTTATTAATTTTACCAACATTTTGACCAAATCGGCAGTTGCTTTGGGCATTTCGGAAAGCTTTGAGTTTTCTATAGTTTTTTTGGCGCTCTCAAAAGTAAATTGCCTGTGTGTTCTGACATGCTGGTCAAAACAGGCAGACTATTTTACTCGCATCGTGCGAGCCTATGCTGAATTTTATCCAACCACAGAATTAATATGATTTCCTTCATTTCAATTAAAGGAAAGCACATAACTACTACTATAGGGGAAAAAAATTCTAATCTGTTGGGAGATGCCCGTCTTTCAATCAGAAACAAACTTCTTATTTGAATAAAAATAATTCGATTTAAGTCCACATAAATAATTTCAGATTTAATACTATTAGAAGAAGCCTACAAAATAATGCTGTCATAAAACTATCCATTAAAATATGTTTTTTGAGAACAGATTTTTGATTCTCTATTCTGCTAAGATGCTCAACCTCATATACATGCTAGTCTTCACAACAAGGAGAACAGTTCCAAACAGTACACAAACTGTGAGTTTGCTGTATTTTCAGTCAGAGTACATAATTGCTCATTAACCACATTTTTTATAATAACAATAACAATATGAGCTGCTGAAAGCCCTTAACACAAAGCAGCCAGAAATTGGATGTAATGATGCTGTCAACAGTGAGGCTAGACTGTCACTTTTCACCACAAAAGGTGGGATGTCTGAAACACCCAGACAGTGCCCAATGTGCTAATTGAAAAGGAGGAAAAAACAGCTTTAAAGAATTTTAAAAGCAACTAGTGCTAACTATGCACTGATTGACACTAATTATGTATGTGTACAAACATTTGTTGATTTGTTTACTCCAAGGTTATGACGAGCTCGCCCTTCTCACATCATCTGCTGAATGTGTGGATGCATTTTATTCTTCTTCACACCAGCAACAGTACCTAATAAAAACAGGTAATTAAATCTTTACAACTGCCAAAAGCAACATGTTTACCCTCTCCGTGCTGACGGCTATCTACATAGTCATACAACCTAGGTTATGCTCTGCATAGTCTATTTATTCCAAGGTGACAACATATTAAACTTGTACAGCACAAAGTGATACAAGCATGCCATATCAGATGGAAATTGTGGTCCAGCACAGCCTAATTTGCATGATTTTTTTTCAGCAATTAATATAATTTAATTTAATTTTTGCTTGTGCTTTGGGAGTCAGCACAACACAGAAGGACAGTGAAAACAAACTGCTAGCTGCTATTCAGTTTAATAAAATGAATCCATTGTGTCTCATTTTATCTGCAACTTGTTACCGTCAGGTTCAGAGCATCCATTTGAGATACTGATGAAAGAATTGCAATTAAAAAAAAAATGTAAGCTTTGCACATTCTTCCTACAAACAGCCACCCAACTATATACAGTACAGACCAAAAGTTTGGACACACTTTCACTTTCTCATTGAATTCAATGAGAAGGTGTGTCCAAACTTTTGGTCTGAACTGAGTACAGACCAAAAGTTTGGACACACATTTGTGTCCAAACTTTTGGTCTGTACTGTATATGCCCACATTTATGGTAGTTAAAAGGCACATTGGCCTAGATCAAAGATAGACGACTTTAAATAGGCACGAGTTATAAATGGCTTTAGGGTGCAGAAGACTGTCATCATGGTCAAACATGAGATACACTTTTGTATCTCATGTTTGGCCAATGTTTGATGTTGTAGAGTGCAGTAACGTCATCTTTACCAATTAAAGATATTAAACTGACTTTAAAAACCAGCAATGTCCACTGTGATGAGCCTCTAAAAGTGTGAATAAAGAACCTAGAAAGCAGTAAACAGTTCTTCATACAAGAAAACGTAGTTTGACTGCCAGTCAAATGCATCAAAAGGTCGCATGCACCCCGGAATGCTCAACAAGACATCCCTGCTGCTTTGAGGTCTCATGGTAGATAGTCCTTTGTTACACTAAAGCAACAGATGTAGAGAAGCAGGAATATGAGCTGCTCGACTTGAACCGTCTGGTAAAGAAATAAAAGGAAGCTGCCAGAATCAGGAGGGACATGTCTGAAGTTCTGTAGCTTCTCACCTCAAAGCTGTTTAGTTCACTTGAGAAGACCACACGAAGGACAAGCATAGGGTTTCCTACAAAACATGCATCCTCAAATTTGTATTCTGCTTTGCGGCGCACCCTCTCCCCTCTCTCTCTCTCTCAGGAGAACTACGCCTTAAGATCACTTTTAAAAAATTACAACAAAAAAAACAAGCTGCCTCCTAGCAAGCAAAATATGAACATGGTTCTTACACTTTGCTTTATATTAGAAAACCTTGGATGTCATGTAACTCATGTCAAGACCTATAATCTACTGAAAAGTCACCAGATTATAAAATGCCAGGAAGCTTGATAGTAATATTAGTGCAATATGCACTAGATCTAAAGATGTGTCCCTGCTCAACACATATGAATCCGTTTGTAAGTTTCCTCCCAAGCATGCCATAAAGTTCCACAGAACACTACTAATAGCCTATCTGTTTGGTTTAGGTGTGGTAAAATACAGACAAATCTAAAAGTTGCAGAACACTGGTCCTGGTTTGAAATTTGTGGTGCCAAGCTGCAAGGATACTACAGGACATTACAGAGATCAGTGATCATTTTATTCTCTTTAGGGGAAAACTTTGTCCTCTAAAATAATTGTCAATGAACCTTGGACTACAGCTACAAATGTAGAAACAATTATCTTTCTGTGTTTTGTGGTGTATTTTTATACAAATGCTAATTTTAATAAAAAATGCTGTTCTATTTAGGGATTGACAACAAACGTGATCTTGCAGCACTTCGTAAAAACATGACA
Organism: Xiphophorus hellerii; assembly: GCF_003331165.1. NCBI lineage: Eukaryota > Metazoa > Chordata > Actinopteri > Cyprinodontiformes > Poeciliidae > Xiphophorus > Xiphophorus hellerii. Next base: position 22,129,388 of record NC_045675.1, read on the forward strand.
ACATTTAATTGTGAATTTCACTGTTGCGTCTTTGTGCAAAGACAATAAAATAACTACGTTTAAGGTCAAATTCAGTTTTATATCCAATTATTTGGCTTCCCTTTGAGTTTATTCTAATACCATCCAATAATTCTATAAGACATGACAGAGCCTCCTACATACTAAAACTAGATGCAGCCAGATTATTAAAGTGATGCAAATCTGGATAATCTATATTTTCTTTAGGAATTAAAGTGGAACAAGTGACAGACTAACATTGAAGGATCTTGCAAAAATCATTAAAAATCCTCAAAACAAAAATTCAATTAAGTTCAAAGACATGAAAAAGCAGCATATTACAGTAATTACTCAGTAAGGTCCTGATTTATATGGAGTGATTTTAAATTCTCTTGGCTTTGTTACAGGGCTGCAGAGTCATACTGCAAAAAAACTAACCAACTCTTTTTTTTTTTTTACCCATGATTGCTCTAGTGTTCCTCTTTTTGGCCATCACCCTATGGACAAACACATGTGAGTGGAAGGATGCTGCTTGAGATTCTTTGACACCTTGTGTTTTTAGTAGCTCAACACAGAAAGCTGATTCTCCAACTGGCTAGGCTTTGGCTGCATTGTTTTGCTGCAGTCCACCACATTGGTCATCTTGTCATGCCTGAGGCATGGAAAGTTGGCTAGCGAGTCTTTAAAAATGCATACACCATGGCCTTTGTGCAAGGCTTCCTTCTGTTCCTTAGACGATGTTATCATTCCTTTTGGTGCATTTTCCTCTCTTCTTTGTCCTCTGTTATTACAATGCCTCCAACCATCTCTGCACACCATCACCTCTGTCAGGTATTATGCACATGCTGCAGTGAACTTGACTTCCCAAATATAATATCAGCATGCAAAGCATGACATCCAGACACATGGAATATGCAACAGTCCACAAATTCTGCACTCCAAAAAGTGAACATGCTTAATGTTGTTATGGCAAACACTAATATAGCAATGACAATATGCTGTAAGTAGGACATATTGTGCAGCCCGAGATGTAGTTAACTGCAGTGACAGTGAAAGTGTTTGACAGGATTTGAGAGTATTTAAAAGCAGTTTGGCATTATTACTATAAAGAAACAGAAAAAAAACTGTCAATCTTTAGCTATTTCTAGCTAACAGTTATAAGCATGAATTTTACTTACAGGATTGATTTACTACAAGAGGCAAGTCCAAAAGTCCATTGTAGCCCAATGTTAGACCATGGTCTTTTGCTTCAGACAAAATTAATGACAAGACTATTTGTCTACTCTTTTTAATTGAGAGTCCTGTATTAGAGAAGCAGTATGACTCAGATCTATTTACAAGTTCTTTTATCCAAGTCAAATCTCAAGTCTTTCGCCCCAAGTCAAGAATCAACTCTCATGTCTCCAACAACTGAACTAAACATTTTCTCATCAAATCCACAACATCTAGGTCACCCTTAAACCTGGAGCACTCTAGTATTCTTTTCAAGTAATGCATCAGTCATACATCATTGTCGTATATTTTCTATTCATAGTTAATAAACTATAGGCGTGCTGCTAACACAGAGGGGGGTGGTCTCGCTAACATTTCCCAGTAACAAAGTAAACCCAGCATTTTGTTTACAGTTTGGCAAGAACTCACTCAGAAAGCAGAAGCGAGAAACAAAAAAATAAAGACGTTTGCAAAGCCAAAAAATGAATTGTTAATGACAAAAACTGTGTTAATGCTGTTTCCTTTTTAATGTTTAATATTCATCCAGATGCTACTGCTCTTAAGTGAAATGAAACATGATGCTACAAGGCTATTTTTAATAACTCTACAAGCCCACAAGCACGTATGCATGAGAGTTCAATAACTGACTCACAGGGGCTGAAGCAACTGGATTTGACAGCATGACACAGTAGTCATATCTCCTTCAACCTGAAGCAGGGTTCGGGAAAAAAAAATTGCAGAACAAAAAATAAAGAAAAACAGATCATTTAAAAAAAAGTGTAGAGTTTTTATTTAGTTTTTTTTTAAGCTTTTTATTTAAGTGCAACTAAATTTAAAATGTACTGCCAATAGATGTTAAAAACACAACGGACCAAGGGTGGGTTTATGTGCTTCAACTAAAGTTGGAACAGTAAGTGGGTTCAAAAAGTTTTGTTACTTTGAAAATCAAGACATTTAAATTTGTGAAACTGTCTCCTCTGTGAATCATTGTGTGGTTAAAAATCAAGAAGAACCCTTGTTAGGTTCATTAGTTTAAGTTTTAAATAATTACTTGAGTTTTGAGATGATATAATCTAAAACACGAGAATTCTATTAGAAAAGATATACAAGATAATTCTACAATTTCAACTTGATTAGAGCATTATGCATCACTTTTGCCAGTAAAACCCTCCTTCAATTAAAGACAACCAGCCCATCTTAAAAGGCACATTTTCACCACAGCTAAGACATCCGAATGCCGAAGATTAAAAAAGATCAGCTTTTTATTCTACCAACATTACTTCATAGTTGTCATTAATATAAAACTTTCTTCAAGTCTTTATGTACACTTGGTTAAAATCACATTCTTTTTGAAACAACTTGCAGGTTGTAATCTGTTTTAGCAAGGAAATGCCGATATGAGCCTAAATATTTGATCACAGTATTTTGCTGCATTTTTTTACAGTCCAATCCCCATAAACGCTGTCCAATAAAACTTAAAGATACAAGCTACATATTATTGAATAGGCTGCTTCAGCACACCGATTGCATTATACAGTGCAATTGCACCACTAACCTGCAAACAACTCTGTTCAACTATATTTTCAAATAGACTGATATTTATTGACACTCTCATAGACCCACAGTGGAAAAAATATTTAGCAAATTAGTTGGAGTTTGAAAACATTATTATGGCTTATATATTATTATGATTACAGTGAGCGGCTATTTTGAGCTCTCTGGCAACAGACGTGCAACAGTGGTGGTTCAATTTTAAGTCCTCATTTCACCATGTACTGCTTATGTTATAAGCACTGAGGCATGCAGAACACATGCAGAACAAGGTTTGAAAGTGTCTCTTGTAAGGTGAAACTTTTCCCCTGTGGATATTTCTCTTTTGACCTCCCAAGAAGATACCTGTATGTCTGTTTACCATTTAGTTCAAGCTGTATTATTCAACACCTTGACGGTCAGAAACTACACTGCAGCTGTGTGTTGGTGGGTTTTAGGCACCTTGAGAGCAGCAGCATAGAGTTGTGACAGGTAGATAACACCTGGATGAATAATTCAAGTTGGCATAAGCGAGGCAGGCACTGACAAGAAAGAAAACACAAGACGTGAATAAATCATCAGTGACAGGACTAATAGACCAAACACAGGGGAGGACAAAAGTGATAAAATCTCTAGCTACCTCCTGCTCTGGCTTTAATCACTCCAACAATCTCATACATGAATATTGCAGGTCTTACTAGACATACTAATGTTCAAGGATGTAACTGTGGTGTTTTATGAAGCAGAGAAATCTGTACTGAAATTTATTTTGTAAGCTCCAGAGTATCTCCTTAACTTGAAACAGCTGCAACTTTTATGGAAAAGTTTCACTGATCCTGCGCAGATGAATAGACCAGTTATTAACATCCATCAAAAACGCATGAAAAATGCAAAGATATTCTTAGATAATGACAAATCGAGCCTTCAAAGAATACACAAGCAATGCAGATGGAAAGTGACTACAGTGAACCCTCGTTTTTCGCGGAGGTTGGGTTCCAAAAAGAACCCGTGATAGGCGAAATCCGTGAAGTAGCTACCTTTATTTTTTTACAATTATTATACAGCATAATTAAATACTCTACATTGAAACCAAAGAACAAAGCCTGTTTTCAAGCCTAAGCATTTTTTTAACAAATAGAACGCTTTCTTACAAATAACTACAGTAACATAATCATTTTAATCATCAATACAAAGTACAGTAGGACAAATTGTGACTCGTGTATTTCACTGTTCCTCTGACTGTGACATGCGGTCTCACTCCGCTCTCTAGTGCCTTTTTCTTTTGAAGCCTGTGGTGCAGGTGTGTTTTTCGAGAGAAGAACATAGTTATAGGTAGTTGTTGTCGGTCTTTTTTCTTCTGGGCAAAAATATTTGCCAAAATTTGTCAAGCTGTATTACGTATATTTAAATACCAGTAACGTTACTGGTAGAGAAGAAGCGCGGAGACTGTTTAGCCAATCAGGACGCAGAACACAATGCACTGTGAAAAAAAACTGCACAAAAAACTCTGCGAAGCAGCGAGGCCGTGAAAGGTGAACCGCGTTATAGCGAGGGTTCACTGTATACATATTGAAAAACACTTAAAAGCATCTGACCTGTTCTCTGTGAGCCAAAAGTAAGAGCAACTCTGTTGAGGAGTTCTGGTTTGGCATACTGGTCCTCATCAGCCAACACCCAGAAACAACCTTCTGACATTTCCTGTGGACGAATCTGAAAACACAAATTCACATCAGAATAAAATTCACCAGAACTCATGATGCATGATCACAATCAGAAACCATATTAACAGAAAAGCTGTGTTAAAAGGTATAATGACACAAACATTACAAATTTAATACTAAAATAGCTTTTAATCTGCCCTCAGCAAGCTTGTATTAATCAAACGTTTGGTGTTGTAGGCTCTTTGGTATCAGTGGTCAACTCAGAAATGAGGATCTGTTTATAAATATGCTAACAAAAAAGTATGTCCATGAAGTCCCTGTTCTAAAAGTTCTAAATCAAAAAGTCTAAAATCACTTAGCAATCAATTTAAAATAATGTATTTTATTTTTTAGAAAGGCACTATTTCAAGTGAGAATTCCCAGGATGTTTCCCCCTTTTTTTTTTTTCTTTTTTTTTTTAGAATTTTAGAAAACCTCAATAAAAATAAAGCAAAACAACACATGCTTAATGCAACAGGAGTGAATCCACCAGAATCACAAATAAGTTGGAAAGGTGCATTCACTGAAGCAATATCAAGGACACCTGTAATTTTAAATTTGAATAATCATGCAAGCATTCCTGTAGAATGACCTCTGAACCCCAAAGTATCATTCTCCTTCACTGTGCAATTATCCAAGATTGTTGCACTCCACAAGATAAAAAAAAAAACATCAATGGAACCAAAAGAGACAGAATCCTAGCAAAGATGGCAACATCCCGATCAACAGTGAAAACAAAGTTGCAACTGCAATCAGTACACATAGAACGCATGATGGAGCCACTTCAGCAGAGCAATCACTTGCAGAAGTAGTCACTCTTCTAAATAATGCTATATAACTCGTGTAAATTAGGCCAAAATACAGCCAGGACTTTGCAGCGGGGTTCTTAAGTGAAACCTTTTTTCCTGAGACAGTTCACAGAATTTGAATGATAATGCACTGTGTTTGACAGAAGAAAAAAAGACTGATTAAAGAAACTCTTTTGAAAACACTTTTGGTTGAAATCAAGATACCTTTGTCTACAGCCAAGATGAGGTTCAGTATGAGAGGAATGAATGCTGACAGGGCAAAAAGTGCAAAGACAGAATTTATAAATGTTTAAGGAAGGTGTGATGAAAGAAAATGTCTAGTTGACGAGATGTATCCACAGAAGAAAGGCAAAAGATAACAAAATAAATCAGACTAGTAACATTTTTAAGAAACTTCTTAACAGTAAACATGAGAATACAATATGATTAGAATACAATGCCATGGCCAGATGGTATGTTGTTGTAGTGCAATAGTTTAAAACAGCAAATTAAATAAAAATACATTTTTTAAATGCAATCTGGGATAAATGCAAACTTCTATAGTTATGGGAAACTTAAAGATTATTTTGCAAGTAAGATAAAAACACTTGAATTTACACTTTACTGCAGTTATGAAAAATAACTGCAATGAGTGAGCTGTGCTTTTGTTTATGGTAGTTTGAAAGCTTATTGAAAAACTTTCAAAAGATCTTTGTTCCAAACTAAGCCACATGTTGAAGTCTCCAATAGTTAGATCACGTCATTTGATTTTCTTACCTTTCAACAAGACTGACTTGAAATTTTGAGCAGATGTTTTAGTTTGCTGAACACCTGTAGTGGTGCAAATGTGAGTGTAAATTATTTATTGATATACAAACCAACACCACTTGTGGTATCAACTAATATTGCTCAAAAGAGGAAGAACATCTGCAGGGGTACCAAGAAGGCTGCTGTGACAAAAGCATCTGATCATCTGTTATTTTCAGTAATGACTGGCTTGGCACGGAAGAAAAAAAGATGTTTCTGTTCTGGAAAACATCTGTACTTTTTGGACGCTGCCAAAAACGGCATGAACTAAGTAGAAGATTACAGTAAGTCGCTTTTAATAATGTGTGGCCTGGATTTTTTGTTTTGTCTTCAAAGGTGTTTGTACACCAAAGTCCAGCAGGGTGTGTAAGGATAAAGTTGGGACAATATTTATGACATTATGCAAATTCTAACCTTCGACCAGTTGAGGCGCTTCATTGAACTCTCAGGCTTGAATTCCTTCTTTGGCCTGAGGCCAAAAGGCAGCGTGTGGTGGGTTGGGGAACCGAAACCACCTGTAAAGGCTGGAGGGGGTGGAGGAGGGACTCCAAACGGAGGAGCCATTCCAGGTGGAGGAGGTGCAGGAGGACATCCAGGCAGAGGAGGCGGTGGAGGAGGAGGTGGTGGAGGAGGTGGGGGACACGGCACCCCTGATTCAGATCCAGAGCTTGGAGGTACAGATGCGAATGCAGGAGATGGTGATGATGTTCCAGCCTTAGTGGATGTCAGACCGGCAGGCACTGATCCAAACTGGGCACAAAATCAACAAAACTGTTAAAACATTCATATATGGAAAGAAATATAAATAGAAAATCTTTTTCACTGAAATCAAAAGTCTGCTGTTCCAAGTTCAAAATCAAAATCTACAAAAAACTAACAGGTGTGTCATGTTTTTGTACCTAATCATTGGTAGAGGTCGTGCTGTTTGGGTTTTTTGGGTGTTTGTGAAAACAAACATTGTTTTCCTAATTTTATTCTGGAATAAAATCTTTAGATGTACATTCATTTATTGCTTTAAAGATGTGTAGTCTACATATGTGAATGTCAAGAAAAGAAAAAAGTCAAAAGCATGCTCTCCCCACAACAACAAGGACAAAATTTAGCTGAATTTCACATTTTTGTTTTTTTTTACAGCGTGTTAAACGCTGCAATCAACAGGGAATTCACGTCACTCACAATAAAATGAGAGGGGGGAAATGAAAGCAGACAAGCTACAGAATATGTCGAGTGTGGAGAGCACATTCTGATTTGCTGTCTCATAACCACTATTCTCATAACCACTGTGGCAGAGGTGGGTTATGTTAAGCAAAATCCTATTAAACAGTCCTGATTCTGTAAAGAATATAACTACAATGTTTTTTATTTCCCCAAAGTAAAAATTCTAATGTTATTACAGCGCCTACAAGCTTTGTAAATTGTATTGCAGAGAGCAAATGGCTTATTGATCCGTGTACGGTGCCAATTTTATATTAAAGATGCACTCTAAAGGTCAACCTAGGGCCCTCTCTCTGCCAACGCCTCTACAGAAAAAGAAAAGCCTTTCATTCTAGATTGTTGGGGGAGGTTAAGATGTGGATGGACACAGTCAAAGGAACAAAGTGTGCAAGTGTGTGGGTGTGTGGGTGTGTGTGTGTGTGTGTGTGTGTAACCACTGACTAAACATACCATCACCATCTAAACCAAGGTACTATTTGAGTATTCACTCAGTGTTTGCGCTCTCAAATTGAAAAATTATCAAGGAAAAAAGGGAAGTTCTCTTCCTCTCTCTGAGTGTGTAGTTATCTTGCAGTGCCATGGTGTGGGAGTAACTCTCTGGAGTAATTGGGAGGGGGAGGTGGTTGAGGCTGAAGGGGTTGTCAGAATAAATTGCTTTTAGAACAATTTCCTCTTATGGGATAGAGATCGGAGAATTAGAAATGGCCAACATGGAGGACCGGTCAGTGTTCTCATTAGACTTAGTGTCAGCTAGCCAGTAGAGCAGCCTCCATGTCAAACCAAACTGCAGGCTCCAGTGGACAAACCCCCACCACCATCCCCATAGCACAGTCCAAAAATAACAAGGACATCTCATAATGAAAAGAAAGTTGAATTGTAACTCTTATCTAAAATTACAAGGTTTGAACTGGAATTACAACTAGTATCCTACATCCTGCAGTGACAAAGACACTGATATGCAACACTCTGTCCACTCTGTATACCTGGGACCTGAAGGCCTGTAACTCTGCTTGGAGTTCAGCAATTTGTTCTTCGCACTTAGCCAGCTGAGCTTGTGCCTCCTGTCTGCTGAGAAACTCTTCATCGAACTAAAATGAAGAACACAGATCAACCGTTAAAAAGCTTTAAAACAGAATTAATGCAACAAACCAATCAGATTCTCAATTCTTTAAAAAAGGCAATTCTCTAAAGTACTTCAACTTTTTACTAAAAGTTTAACAAATGACATTATGATTAACCATTATTTAACAAATGCATGTAGTGGTAAAAATTCCCATCACAAATATTTTGCAGAGCCTTTGACACAGCTTGCAACAAAGAAGCTAAGTCAAATAAAAACACAATGTTTTTAAGTGTCAGTCACAATATATGTATGAGATGCACACAGCTGAAACTCAAACTTTACTCAAATTTACTACTAAAAACCAATTTCAAGTTGATAGTTTGCTATGTTATATTTCTTTGTTATACTTGCCTTATGTGCCACTTCTAAGGCTCGTTGTTCATACTCATCAACACGAGCTTTGTCCACACACACCTCTGCAAAGAAAATAATAGTTCAATTCAGTCAAACTTCTTTACAGAACAGTTGTCATGGTGATGAACTGCCAAAGGTGTTAAACTTGCCCAAAAGGTGGCTGAAGTCCACATCTAGGCGCTTGCGGTAACTGAAGTCGGGGTCAGTGCCACTGCGATGCAGCACAATTTGAGAAATGCATTCATCAATGATCTTAAAGTATTGGGGCCTGAAAGTCAAGATGAGAAAGAAAGTCAAGGGAGATAAAAAAAAATAATCACAATGAACTTAACTAAAGGTTGGTACAGTTGGTAGAATTGTGAAGTCCAATACCACTGATGGCCACATGGCATTAGCTTGAAAACACATTTCAAGAAATATTACTTTTCATCATAAAACTTCAGAAAGTTTTTGGGGTGTTTTTTGCTTTTTCTTTTGTTGTTGGCTGGTGATGACACTAACATTTTTCATAAAAAAGTGTATAGTGTATATGTACTGTATATATGTGTGTATATATGTATATACATACATAAATATATATATATACATACATACATACATACATACATGCATACATACGTGTGTGTATATATACATATATATATATATATATATATATATATATATAACATGCATTTTAATAAAAATGAAACCTGGGAAATACATGATAACCCATTAGAAACTACGGAGCACAAAAATCTAATGACCCCCACAAATAACCAAGGCCAAGCACTAATTTGCATTAGGAAATATTTTATTAAACCGCAGCTGACATGCAGCCCAGGGGGAGAAGGAGCAAATTCAAGTGGGTGAGAAACTGTTTGATCTGCTTATTATCTTACAACAATGCCACAGAGAGTGCTAATCTCCTCTACACCAAATCATTAATAAACATTGAGATACTTATAAATAGTGAGCAGCATGAGATATTGGTTTTAACCCATTTCTAAAGCAAAACTAAGACTGGAGATGAAACTGAAGAACTGAAGAGTGTGATCCACTACATCAAGGGAATTCAGCCTGAATGCAAAAGAAGAAAAAAATAATAATCCCACTTTATTCATAGTACTACTGGAGGTCTTTTATTTAATGACTTTAGTTTCTAAGGTAAGCAAGATCTTTAAATATTGCAAGAAACAGTCTTTTAAATTATTCTATTCAGATGTTTTTATGTCTAAGTTATAAAAAAACCTGTTAAATCTGGTTGAACATTTAGGCTATGCATGGCATAAAATCTTATATCTTTACAATCATCACATCTTCCAGATAAAATAACATGCTGTGATCCATACTTCTCAATCTGTTGACTCCCCTGATAAGTCATTTGTATGTCGTCTACACCTGAAATGTAAGCCTCACCGCTGAACAAAACAGCTCAATGGATGCCACAGCAACACCAAAAAACAGCTAATATGTGTCATGGGCAGGGCTAGCACTACTGTCCTCTTCTGTTGTTGGCATTATTCCCAGTGTTACACCACAACACAAATTCTTTATTTTAAAACACAGACTTTGAGCATAGTCCAAACAAATTAACCTTTGTGGTTTTACTTTGCTTTACCAATCCAAAATTCTAATCTAAGGTCTAATCTAAGGTCTTAAGACCAAGTAATATAGAGGTCTCCAGTAAATGGGTAGAGAAAACAAACAGAACTCTTAGTCATGCATGTTAAAGAAAGTTATATTTAAGACTTTTAAAGATTGTTCCATGGTAAAAATTATTTTAATTTATGACCTACATAAACTTAAAGATACATTTTCTAAACGCTAACATTCCTTGTTGTGCCCCACATATTTCGATTACTTTCTTACACTCGTGCAAAAAACACTTGCTGAATTGGATTCTATTATCTGTATGGCCCACAAATAATCTAACAACCCGATTGGCTTCCTAAAATTGAGATAAAATTAAATAATTTGTATGATGTTTTATGCAAAAACCCAGTTAGTACATTAGTAACTATGTATTTCACAGAATGCTTTGTTGAAACTACACAGCTAAGTAAGGCTCAGAGTAAAACATGCTATAATGTTATGCAATGACATTACAGCAAGTTAATATGATGTCCCGATGAACAGCGAATGAGAGAATAAAAACATGAGGAAAAGGGTAATTGTAGAAAAAAGTTTAAGACCTTTCCAAACAAAAGAAAAATGATAGTATTGTAAAAACCTAATTAGTTTTCCAAGATACATAATGTCTAGTTCTCAGAGCAAGAACAATAAAAGGTATTTAGTATAAATTAGTTTCACACCACATCAGATCCCTTTGTCAATGATAGCTGATACCAGACAAGAGAAGAATGAGAAAAAGGTGAGTTAATAGAAGCTCATTTTAAATCAGCATTCAAAAATATGATTGGAAAAGCATATTTTGATAATTTTGTGAAACTAATGTAAAATCAGTTTGACTCTAAGTGGATACTTTCATGTTGACCATGTGGATTAGTTAGCAATGTAAATTTTATTTGATGGCTGTAATTACTTATTTGTTCAGCAATTTTATCAAAATTGTCCAGCCTAGCTGGGAAAAGCGTCTAAACTGTTCAATTATTTATCAGCTGCAACAAAGTACTGTGAGAGGCATGAATATATATGCTCTGTGTCCTTCGCTTGGGTTTTAGCTGAAGAAATTTAATCCCAACAACGCAAAGGACCACAAATGTGTAATTTCTGGGTGGGGAAAATGGCAGGTAATACATTTTATACCTCTGAGAACAAAAGCTCCACCTTTTGATCAGCCTCAGGTTCAAGTCAAACCCAGCTGTGAGTGGACCAACATAAAATAAGCCTTTGAAAATTTCCTCTAATAAGAAATGAGAAATGCTCCAGAGCCCTTGCTGCTGTAGATGGCTTGGAGATTAAAGAGAAAGCATTCTCTTTGTTAGCCAAAGTCATCGAGAGAGCTCAAGACCCTTGGTCTTTGTGGGAGTTGGACCCCCACAAAACCAGACCTTTTAACCAAGATGCATTATTAACAGTGCTCAAATCTACTCAAATCATTGCTTTCATTTGATGCTGGGTAAAATGAGAAGGAAATACTCAAATCTATATTAGCCTTCATAACAATCAAATTGTATAAATACATAAAATTCCTTATTGAACTGAAGAGTTAGGATTTTCACAGAAAATTTATTTTTGAAGCACTAAAACATAAGGATATGAGAAAGTTGAGACACTGATGAAAACAAAACAAAAATATAGAATTCAGACTAAATGTTGCCTGGGGTTGACGTTTTTACCTGATCAAGTGATCGTTGCGTATAAGCATCAGGTGCTGCAGGATGGAGAGGAAATAGGGCTCTGCACTGCTGTCCTTCACCATGCTCAACACAATACTGAATACATCTCCCGCATCAGTACAAAAAGTCAAGGACTCATAGATTAATGAAAACACTGCATATTTACATGAAAAAACTGAAGAAGCAGATGAAATAAGAAAGAATAAGATCCTGGATTTGTGTTTTGGCTCAGAAAATGTTATCACTTCCTCAGGATAGGTTGGCCATGAGAATGTCCGCTTGGAATTCATCAAATTAACACAAGCAGACATCAAATCAAATATGAGTTGCATGTTTTTTGTTCAGTTTCAACAAGGATATTCTATTTCACTCCTGATGTCTTCCAATCTATGAGAGAATTCCATCATGTCCTCTTCCTTATGCTCCTCAAAAACCTTCAGCTGAATGTCCAGAGCCTCATTCCTGATGGTCATTAGTTGCTAAAGGATAAATAAATAAAACATATGAAAAGGGAAAAAATATGCATATAAAATGAATTTGATTTTTTAAAAAATAATAATTTTAGTAATTATATTAAAAGCAAAAATGTAAGCTCTATAAAGACAATGAACACCATTGTTCAAACTAATATGGAAGTTTGGACTCTAACTTTTCACCTTAATTAATTTTCTTCCATGGAAGCAGCAGAACAATTGTTTACTAGAGATAAACATGTTAGGTAGATTGCATAAAGCCAGCAGAAAGATTATTAGCTGAGACACTAGACACTTTATTGGTTTCTGACTGCTGCACATACTGAGGACGTGCAAACTCTCCTCAATGTTTAATAAATTTTTTGCTGGAGCAAATCAACAATATTTCACTGAAGTGGACAACTCATTTAAATATTAATACAAGGTGAGAGTTTATAGTGTTTGTAAGTGTGTGCGTGTTCTGGGTCATGTTTTACTTACCGGCAATATCTCTTTGAGGCCACAACGCATAAACTCATTTCTAATATGAAGCCTGAAGTCCAGCTCATCAGGAGATGTTACTAGGGCATTGATGAGCTGCATGCATGCCACCTGCAACAAACAACAAGGGTACAAAGACAGAGAGAGTGAAAAGTGGGAGAGAGAACCAAAGAATGAGATGACGAATTTCTTCTATGAGCAGTTGATGAAAAGCACACTGGCATGCATTTGAAATGAGCCATGTCCCTTGGAAGCAGAAGACCATAACTAATGCATGTCTATTTTTTCCAGTCACCCACTAGGATGGTGGTTTTAATATTAATGTAACAACTGTAGACCCATAGACTGAAATTAACTAGCAGTCAATATAAGGGCAAACGGGCTATTTAGGACAGAATTTCTGAATGCCCTCTGAGTTTGGTTTACTAAACAGTGACTGCAACACCAGCTGGCAAGCAAAACACAAACAGAAAAATCAATTATTGACCACAAGAAGAAATTCACTCGTGTGAAAAGAGGGTATAGCATTACTATACATTGAGGGGGCTTAAGGATCAGTGTCAGCTTGATTGTTACTTAGTTTTCAGGGCATTTATCTTAAAAGAGTAAGAAGAGTTTACTATTGTGCTAAAAGTAAGATTACAAACTAATTATCTTATCTAACATAGCTTTGGAAGTATTGATACCTTGAGAGGTTTTTTATATTATTCCCCGCGATAGTTCAAATGCAACTGGACCCCAAAAAGCCCATATAATTCAGTGGTATCCAGGTGTAGAGGAATAGCCCTCCAGACACAGAGCTATAGATATTTTATAAGGGGTTCAATATGAGTGAGTATAAGTGAAAGGCCAATAAAGAAAATGTGTGAGGAGCTTTCTAATATCTCACACAAGGTAGCAATGTGCAAAGCCTTCCAGTTATTGGCAACACGGCAAATATGTCCAAAAATCCTTAAAAACATATCAGACGTTTACAGCAGTAGCATAGTCTTGCACTGAAAACAATGGTAAGGTAGGATCAAAATAATTTCCACACATCACTGTAAGGGAATTGTGGAAACAAGTTGCATCTCTGGGTCACCAATTAATTATAAGAAGTATTATAAGACATGTACAACCTTCTTGTTTGGGAGGTATACTAGGAATAAGTATTTAGTGTCCTACCACACAAATGCAAGTATGTAGAGTTTTTTTGACTACTGCTGGAAATGTAACTGGAACTGTACTTACTTAGCCTGATAAAAAATCAGCTAAAAATCACCTATGCTTTGCTTCGTACAGTGGGTCGGGACTTTGGCTATTGAGAAACAATTGCTTGCTGGAGGCCTGGACTCAATTGAAAATTTAAACAATTGGCATTACGCATGTAATGCACCAGCTCGATAAACCTTACCGGAAATTATGTGTGCTGTAAACAACCCCGTAGGTAGTAGGGGCCACTGCATCTTTACCTCCAATAAAACGTCTTCTTAGACATTCTTCTAAGACTGAATAGCTTCATTCACTTCCTTCTCTGCCATTGCCAAATAACAACCATAGGCAAACGACAATTCCAAAACAGCACAGAAAGTAGACATCAATCACTCACAACTTCGGCGGGGGGGCTGCGCGCGCGTCGTATGTATCCAGTCCGGGGCGGGGGGGGCTAACCCCCTTGTTTTTTTGCGGGGGTTACGTTCCAAAAAGAACCCGCGATATGCGAAATCCGCGAAGTAGGAACCTTTATTTTTTTTACAATTATTATACAATAAAATACTCCATAATACATTGAAACCAAAGAACAAAACCTCTTTACAGGCCCAAACATTTGTTTAACAAATAAAAAGTACTGTATAAACAGTTTTGTTTTGTTTTTTACAAATAACTACTGTACTGTAAAATAATCATTTTAATATGAACTGAAAGGGGATTCCCGTACCCGAATTGCGGAGATCAGCGCCGCCCCACCGTGACCTGAGTTGTTGGATTAGAACGGGAGAAAATAAAAAATGATTATGAAAAAAAACAAAACAAAGTGCAGTAGCACAAATAGTGACTCCCGTGTATTCCACTGCTCTTCTGACTGAGCCGCTGCAGCCTGACTCCGCTCTGTAGCGGGTTTTTTTTTTTTCTTCTTCTAAAGCCCGCGGTGCAGGTGTGTTTTTTCGAGAGAAGAACATAGTTATCGGTAGTTGTTGTCGCTCTTTTTTCTTCTGGGCAAAAAGATTCTTATAAACCGACATGCCACCATCGATTATGTTAAATTTGGCAAGCTGTTTTACGTATGTGTACATATTAAACCGCAACGTTGTTGACACACAGGTAGAGAAGAAGCGGAGAGACTGTTTAGCCAATCAGAATGCAGAACACAATGCACGATGCAAATCCGTGAAGCAGCGAGACCGCGAAAGGTGAACCGCGAAATAGTGAGGGTTCACTGTACTCCGATGTTGTTTTGTTACTCATTCTGCTGCAAGTTGGCTCAATTTTGACGTGCAAGACGTAACCGGTAAAATCCGGTTTAGGATTTTCAAAATAAAAGATCCGGAAGTAGTTCATTATTTCTTGCGCGGCCCGGTACCAATTGGTCCGCGGACCGTCCGGTGGTTGGGGACCACTGCTATAGATAACCTACAGAGTAAGTTAAAGAAGACACTGAAGAGGCAACCTAGAACTCTGGAGATGCCTCGTTTCCGCTGAGCAGTACGACTCAGGTTGGTGCTGAATGCTATTTTGTCTATTTCCATTGTAAAAGCGGACCATAAAACCTACCTGTACCACAACACTCCTAGTGTAGATAACAGTGGTGCAATACTATTAGTACTGAGTTTATAGTTAAAGTTGGTAATTTCATTGTAATTTATCTTTCACTTTAATGAGCTGGTTGTATGCAGTTTAAACTTGTATCCAAGAACCAATCATTTAACAATAATACCAGTTTTCCAAAGAAAACAAGACCCTGTGTGTTTGTGTTTATGCATGCATTCATTTCCCCTAAGTCACATCGCTAAGCTATTGATTAAAAATTCAGACATCATATTTACCAAATGTGTTTCCACATTGTTGTTACAAACCAGTGCTGTCCTATTTAGAACAACTCATAATCAATATTTAAAGTGTCTATATCAGCAGGGAGATGGTAAGTTGTTGTGTATAAATCAGAAAAATATCTTGTGCTGTTTACTTTGTCAATGTCTGCCTTTATAGTCTTATTGTCTGGTTTAACTTTGAAAAGGTAAATCAAATTTGGACTCATTAACTATATTTTAATCATCTGATATCTATCTGAGCGTTAGTCCAGAGAAAGTATGTGCAAAGGGAGCAGATGGAAAGGAAAGTGCTTCACACTGATTTGGACTCTTTATGACGTACTTGCTGACTGAATGTAATTTGTGGCCATGATGTGAAGTTTCAACAAACATTGAGGACATACTATTTATGATTACGGTGATGGTAATAACAGACTGACAAATAACAAACATCATAGATGAATTTGTGGGCCGGCTTCTAATTTCTGTCCCATCTGTGCCTAAACTGATGATTAAATTGGTCATTTATGCTCAATAGAAACATCTGGTCCTGAATATCTATGTGCATAGGATTTGTTTTAAGCATTATGATGTTGCAAGGGTAAATTGAGAAATTCTTTTATCATTCCTGCTCTACATCTCAAGTATTAAGAGCAAGTCTTTGACAAGTTTTGACAAAAAAAAAACAACAAAATTTAATTGCTATATAGCAATTAAATTTGCTAATATTAGCAATAGTATGATTGTAATCATACAATATTTGTGGAGGTCAAAATGAATCAACTTATATGCTCAAATCTAAGGGACTTCTTTACGCAGTGAATGTTTTAATGTCTCCTGGTCTGTTTAACCCTCCCGTGGTGATTCTTGATGGAGAAGGGGTCATTTAGATCTCCAAGTCATCAGCAGTAGTTTAACTATATATGTGAATTACAATGTAATTCACTTAGTTTGGACCATAAAAACAAAAGAACATTGAACTCACTTGTAGCTGAATGGAGCGATCTCGCAGTCCTTGCACAATTGGACTAAACCGCTCAATGGCTCGCCACTCCCCTGCTGTCGTGATGGCCTCAAGAACCTTCTCCAACCTGTGCAAGAGCATGGAATTTATTTGAGATAAATTACTTTTAATGTATTATGATCACAAACGAGATAATGACTATAAACTAGTTCATTAATTTAGGAACAACCTAAGCAAAAGTACAGTTGTATTAAGAAATAAGTGCTATGTTTTTGGGAAACAAAAAAAAAGTTAGTCTGGTTGATGAATAAAATAAAACCAACATACGTGTTCTCCTCGCCAACAATGCAGATGGCTGATAGCAACTTTACAACGTCGGTCATCATGGCAGACTGGCTGGGGTCGATGGCTCTCGCTAGTAAGGCAAGGCTTTTCTCCTCCCCCAGAATTCGATCCAAGCCATACTGCAACAAAAACAGTAGATTACTCAGTCATATCGCAATCTGGGTAGGAGGCAAAAAGAACAATATGCTATCTCAATTGTTAGAAGATAAAAATTAAAATATAAGGACTTAACATTATTCCATAGTTTCCATGAAGCCAATTTTTTTTCCCCGCATGACAAAACGTGTGACAGACAAAATGTCATATTTAAAGAGAACAGTCATTCTGGCCGTCTGTAATGTTTCATCCAGGACGCGAATACTGATTAAAGGTCTGGCTCAATGCAGTAATTATGGCAATGAAATGTCAGTATAAAATGTTGTTGAACTGAAAAATCATTATTGGTACATTGCTGTTGCACCATTGTGTTTTTATTTAGACCTTACTAGAAAATCTAGTTTTTATTTCAAAGCTTGAAGTATTTCCGTTCTGTATGCTGAGGTAGTATGTTGACCTGCAGTTGGTCAGGTTGACCTGGACCTGACCAACTGCAGAAACACCAGATCATGCTTGTATATAAGGCATCACTGAAGGGAGATGAAGGGCACAGGTGTGCTCATCATTCTGGAAGAGGGTAAATCTGGACTAATAAGATCACATGCCCTTCTTTGACTGCTCCAAAGTCCAATATTTCTACTACTTTTCAAGTTAAAGCCTTTTTTTCCTGCTAGCCTCACTTATTAGTGGTTTTCTTATGGCTACACAACTGTTAAGTCAAAGTTCCTTGATTTACTTTTGCATTCTTCGTGTGAAAATGCCTTTAATCTTTCCATGATGCATAGCTTTGAGTTCTTTTGTTATTTTCTTCAATTTTAGCAAATGTTTAAGTGTTTGTCTATCATGGCCATTCATGATTTTTTTCCTTGAAGACATCGGTTCCCCACCTTCCTTTCGGTTTTTAATAATACATTGGACAGTTCCTAAACCATGTTTTAGTAATGTCTGCATTACTAAATGCAGATGTCCCCTCTGCTTGTTCGATGCCAATGAGCTGACTCTTCTAAAACAGACTAAAATGTTTTAGCGACCACAAGTTGTGTCTGTCAACATGCTTGATTAAGAAATGAGAGGCTACTCATCGCATCAGTTGGGGTTAAATAACTTGTTGCCATAAAGATAACCACCTATGCAGTGATTATCCAATAAAGGGCTTGTAACCATTTATTTTGTTACATCCAGCTGGGAACCTTTTTGGCCAGGTAATGTATTTGTGCAATAAGCTGTACATGAGCCTTGTAAATTTCGAAGAAAAGTAAATGACAAAAAATAATGGCACAGAAATTACACAATTTTGCAGTCATCCTAATTTGTCATTTTCCTAATAGGTTGCTGCAAGTCAACCATGTATAAACCACAACTCTAGTATTAATTTAGTCCTTTAATCCAGGAACTGTCTACAATTCTTGACTTTCAAGATCTAAAATGGATTGTAAAACTGAACTATCCCTCTGTAGCTCTGAAAGAGCAAAGTAGTCAATGTTGTTGGATATACCATATTTTAAATACATAGTACAGAAAAGGAATTATATTTTGTGAAAAAAGTCTTAAACTAGTTAAAAAAAAAGAAAAAAATGTTGTACTCTTCAAAGCACACTTTTTTAATGTAACTTTTAGAACATTATTATAAAACTGTTTAGAAAAACAGAAAATTTGCAAAAATGGGAATTGACAGATGAAGCAAGAAGAAAAAAAAACAGGTTCAACAGACAGCTGGTAGAGAACACCTGTCTTCTTGGCATAGTGGGTACCTGCTGTCCCAAGATGCCTCTCCAGCCCAGGAAAGGTCTGGGCTTACAGAAAGGCCTACGGGTAAATGCTGGTGTCTGGCGCCTGTTGAGACGCAGGATTACAAGGGACCCTACAGCAAAATTTATGCCAGAGGGGTTGTATATCTGTCTCTGCTGGCTTTTAGCTTCATATGAGGATTTTTTTTTCTCTGTAGTAACTTATGAATTAACGGCAGAGAAAAAAGGCTTTATAAAATAGTGTTCACAATAGAACACTGTGGCTGATTCAATATGACACTCAAGGGATCATATTTTGCATCTTTTTTAAAAATGTAAAAACGAATAAATATATATTTAAAAAATCAGTTTTATAGCTTTTATACTTTCATTGAGATCTTAAATGAAGCAATTCAACCAAAAATCATTAGTTTTGATACAACAATGAATAATATATAAATAATTAGTAAACTTTGTACAGGCATAACATAAATAATTTAATATCTACCAGTAACGTAATATTTTTCACCCATCTAAAATGTAATAAAACCAAACATAAGTTATTAGGTTAATGCAGCTTTGGGGAAAAAAGAAAAATAAGAAACTTTAAAGTGTAATAGTTTTAGGTTTCTTACCTCTCAAGTTTGCTCATCAAAAACAGACACATTAAATAGATATCATATTAAATAATTCAAGAATACATGTAATGCAGTGTTTATTGCACATATTTTCTATTTAGAACATTATTATTTTATATATGCAAATTATTGATCTAACATATGCATAAATATTATTTGATTACTGTGATGGGCATTTGGTAGGCAGATCACTTAGTGAAAGAGTGTCAAAGTCTAGGCCTTGAGAGCTGGTATTCTGCAATGTCACAAGTCCAAGACACATGAATCAAATGACTGAATTAACTTCTCATGCTCTCAGGAACTCTACATAATCCAGGTAATGTGACTGAGTTATGATGACAAAGAGACGCATCTAAAGTTGTGGAACAGTGGCATCCATGGCTGACGTTTGACATAGTGGTATGTGCTATAGTCCAAGAGAACATGGTAACAAGTTCATGTGTTTGATTGACAGTCACTGGTAAAATGTTATTACCTTAATGGTTGAACCATTTCATTGCAGTATTAGCAATTTATTAAATCATTTGTAGCTTCAAGAGGAAAGGGTGGAAAACTGACATTACCTTATTGTTCATGAAGGCTTTGAGACACTGGACAATTTTATGTTGGTTTTTTTTGTCAATCTTCTCCGGCCTGTGGACATGACACAATAAAGATGAGGATATATAGCCCACTACAGAAAAAACGAACTGAATATAAACTTACTGTTTCTTGAAAAGCAACCTCTCCAAAATGTCCAATAGTAGTCCAAGGCCCTCATGCCCAAAGCTCTGCACCCAACTGGAAAAGAATACAATAAATCAATACCACAACAGCTTGAGACTGACATCTGACAAGAGCAATTTCATACTCATCAACCACCGTGCAAAGTTTTTAGACACAAAAACAAGCAGAAATCCAAACTCTGTGCTGAGAAGAAAGGCAGCAGTTATAAATGTTGCAGTTCTTGCCTGAGAAAAAAAAGGCTTCACTAAATCAGTTCAGACAGGGGGAAACAACAAAGCGAAGGCACACTGAAAGAGTCCAGAACTTTATGATGCAACATAAATATTTTTCTATGAAATAAAAATAGCCTTAACAATATTTTAAAACTAATAATCATTGAATCTTTCTTTAGATTGCAAAATTAATTTTGCACAAAAGTGACTTTACAAAAACTTCAATTTCTCCAAAACTGATAAAAGATTCGATAGAAACTGGTGATCAAGGCTACCAGATGTTTCAGGGGCCCCTGAACTAGCCCCTGCATAGTTCAGGGGCTAGGTATTGGATCACCAATACCTAGTTAATAGTGATCCTAATAGTGATAATATGCAGTGAAAGCAGTTTTGGGCAAAGGGACGATTTCAATTCTTATAGAAGGTACCCTTTGACAATTGTCAGACAAGCCTCTCCCTCAAAAAAAAGATGTATCAAATTACCTGTATGAAGGCTGTCTTTGTGTGCTCCACATTGTTTGAACTTATGGACACATCTTGGAGAAAATGGGCCTTAGGGAGTTTTAGTGAGTAATACCTTTTATTAAAGAGTAATACTGAAAGAACAGAACTAACATCTAATATAGATGTATTTTCTTGCTGAAAGCTATATCTGTCAGAGACAAAGTGTATCTAAGAATAAACACTGAAGTTAGTAAAGACAATAAAACTAAATCTAAGGTTGGTTTATTTTCTCCAGCTTTTCTCTTCAGTATATCTCTGACCTTAACTCGTAAGGAGTCCTTTTAAATCCTATGAACCACTGATTTGATTTAGTCTCCAACATTCAAATCATACTGATTTTTTAATAATTTAATTTCCAACATAATAGTAAATTACAGTCAGACAAAAGCAGCAAAAACTTCCAGATTTTAGTATAACATTTATAATCAAAGAACGTTTTACATTCAGAATGTGAAAATGGAAATAAATACAAAATTTTTAGTGCCTTCACCTCCCTCAAATAAACCTGGATATAAGCTTTGAACATTAGCATTCACTCATGATCATTTAATTAACCAGCAGCATAGCATGCTTTCAAGCATCAAATCAACAAAATTCTCAAGGTGGAAAGATGGAAAGAGAAGCTGTAAGCTGAATTGAATTTCTTGAGATGAGATAAAAGCTATGGTGTGCCCATGAGGTATATCTGTCTGTTTTTTGTTGCTCTATTGTTTCATCTATATTAATGGAAATGTGATTTAAAAATTGTGAGCCTAAATAGATGATGAAACACTATTATTTAAAAATGTTTGTTGCAATAACAGGAATCCAGTGGGAAACTTTATCTACTAGCTTAGGTGTGCTAAGGACATAAATTGTAAACAAATTCTTTAATCGTCCTTTAAGAATTTGAAGTGTGTTCTGAATAAAGTAAATTGTTCTGAATAAAGTAAATTGTATTCCTTCTTTAGAAAAACAAGACAAGAAGGAGACTAGAATTGAGCAACTTCGAGATATTTTTGAGTGAGGATGAATGTGTTACAGGGTCAGAACAAAAAAGGAGGGAAGAGGTAGACAAAACCTGTCACAGCCTTGATGAAGATTGTGAAAGCTGCTGCCAAGGAATCTGAGGAATGAGGCTTTCATGTTAAAGAAGAAAGAAAAAAAAATCAATTCAGCTTTCACTCTTGAATGTGCCATGGCCCAGGCCATTCTGGTTATATAGAGTACACAGCAACAACTTCATTGAAATGCATAGTTCAGGGGCAATTGCATGTTAGTTTTTCATCATCAGTAGGTGAGGCATAGAGCAAAAGAAAAATAATCCGATGATCTATGGAAGGAATTATTGCTGCGGAAACCAACAAGCCTACACCATCAGGATCTGCAGCTATAAATTTTAAATTTGCCTTGAAACACATTAGAGAAAAGTGGAAGGGATCGAGGTGACAAATCGGCTTTCAAAAGCTTTTTGAAGTTTTAAGCCGTTAGACATTTTGAAGATCTTGGAGGTCAGAAACCGGCAATGTAATAGCTTTCTGCCATGTCCTGAGAAAAGATTTCAGTAGCAAGAACAATTGTGCAGAGTCCATTTATAATAGGAGGGTGTCTCTTCTCTCTCTTCAGAAGGTCAAAGAGAGCTGGGGAAAGACAAATAAAGCAAGTTTTCAGAACCTGCAAACTGTGCAAATTTATTTAATGTGTAAGAGGAGTTAAAAAAAAAAAAATCACACAACAGAATTTTCCAAATCTTTTTTGAACACTGCATGTGCAGTGGAACTCAAAAGCGCTCCCTTTCAAATTGGCAGATTGTTGATAAAATTTCAATTCAGATTTTTTTAGAACCTTAATGTTATATACATAATATACAATTAAATTGGAAAAAAGGAGACCTGTGAAAAAATGCCAAAAATAGCAAAGCTGCCTATAACCTGGTTACATAAATGTCTTAAGATAACTGTGCTCTTTGCTCCTTTTTCTTCAATTTCAGTATTTGATCTTCTTGAATACAGGTCTTAACCTGAAAGAAAGTTCAGCTGCCCTAGTGGGTCACAGTTTGCAGAGAGGTTGTAAAGGATCTTATTATTAAACAAATGTATCAGCCAGGAGATGGGTACAAAATAATCCATAGCATTACCTGAATATCATGGTAGTAAAAACAGTCATCCACAACTAGAGGAAATGTGGAACAAAAGTGACTTTACAAAAACTTCAATTTCTCCAAAACTGATAAAAGATTCGATAGAAACTAGTGATCAAGGCTACCCAGAGGTAAAGTAGTAAAGATTAGAAAGTTCTAAATGAGACAGCAATGTCCTACATTCCATATATGTCTGGACAAAGAGGTAGGAAGATGAAGGCAGAAGCCAAAAAATGACTCTCCTAAGAAAACGCCAAAGCCTAGCTGAAATCTTTGAAAACTTTGTGGTAAAATCTGTAATAATTTGATTAAAATCAAACATAGATGTTAGGGCAACAATTCAAAGATGCACGTTTGACACAAAAACAGCATGGTGTAGCAGCAAAAGATCACAATACTGACACTAAAGCATAGCAATAGTACAATCATGAACTGGGCTTCCTTTTCTTCCGGGGAAACTAGGGCCTTTTTGTTTAGTTTTTTTCAAAGCAGATGAAATCACAACCAGATCCAAACACCAGTTAATTTCGACCCAAAACTTTTTGGGTCGAAATGAAGATGAAGAGGGGTTTAATTTTTCAGTTTTACAGTGAGATAAAAAAAAGTCACATCCAAATTAAGACAGTAAACAACCAAAGTAAACCAGATAAAAAGTCTATGGATAAGCTGCAGAGGGCTGTGCACAGTGGAGCTCCACTAAATTTGATAGATGTGTTGAACTTTTACCAGGTACAGTATTCATTTTAAATTTACTAATATTAATAATACACATGGTTCCACACCAATAAATCTTTGTTTTTGGGTCAATTGTATAGGATATGTGAAAAACTATAAGTGGAAAAAGTCTAAAAGATTTTTGTCCTAATTTCATTTGTTTCACATCAAAAAGTTTAATAACAGTGAATAATTTGGATTTGAAAGCCACTACATGCATTATTGGGCTGCACAGTGGCACAGTTGGTAGAGCTCTTGGTAGAGTAGTTGATAGAGCTTCATGCCTTGCAGTAAGAAGGTCCTGGGTTCGATTCCCGGCCTGGGGTCTTTCTGCATGAAGTTTGCATGTTCTCTCTGTGCATGCGTGGGTTCTCTCCGAGTTCTCCTGCTTCCTCCCACAGTCCAAAAACATGACTGTTAGGTAAATTGGTCTCTCTAAATTCTCCCTAGGTGTGAGTGTGCCTGTGCATGGTTGTGTGTCCTGTCTGTTTCTGTGTTGCCCTGCGACAGAATGGCGACCTGTCCAGGGTGAACCCCACCTCTCGCCCGGAACATTAGCTGGAGATAGGCACCAGCAGCCCTCCCCAACCCACTAGGGACAAGGGTGTACAGAAAATGGATGGATGCATGGATGGATACATGCATTACTGGGACTCAAAAACACCCCACAAAGGCTAGTTTGGGGTGGGGGAGGTTTAGCCGTTTCTCTGGTTCAAAAGACCTAAGACAAACAACCAATGATTTTTTTTAGCAGATGCTGAGACGATAATTCAGCCATTTGAATCAGCAGAGTTGGGTCGCAAATACACTGAGAACATGCAGGAACATGATCCTAAAAGCCTGGGGTTGGTGTACTTTATACTAAAGTTCACAATAGTTTATACACATTTCATTTGGCAAATGCCAGTGTAGCAGATATGAAACCATGCAAATAGATTATCTGTTAGACAGATCAGAAAAAAATCCATCAATAGTCATTACAGTCTATCCAATATGGTTTTGCTAGTTATTTCCAAATAAGGACATCGACCAAACAAGAACGGCAGCCAAACAGAGCCTTACAGAATTATTCACAGGTGACCAATTTAGGGATAAAACACAACTAAATCTGTGTGATGTCTTCCTGCCTGTTAATCCTTGAGCAATTAGGTGTTTTTTTTTTATTTGTCATACAGCCTGTCTAAACAACTAAAGTATTTTATATTCAGTTTGCTTATCAAACATACTCTGCCAGCCCTTGGGTTTCATTAGTTCCTAGCATCTGGCAGCCCTCCCACATCCCCAATGAGAAAACTTCAATTACATTCTCTCCCTGAAAGTCCTCGGTCTGGAGCCATATTGAGCACAACTCATCACAGTGCTGTGAAAATACATTGCTGATTTACATTGAGTTGTTCACACAGCCGCTTAGAAGGACAAAGAGGAGACACAGAATTTGTATGTGCTTTAACACCAAGATAATTTTAATAGTAAACCTTCCTGAAGAGGTCTGATTTAGAACAGTGTTGTTCATTGCCGAATTACAAAAAATCTAATTTCTGTGCAAAGTCTTTCACTTCATTCTTACTCCAAACACAATGCTTTGTATGTTCAGTGCAAGGATGTGGGCTGTCCCACTTCTTTATTTAGTGTGTAGGAAAGGAAAACGAGTACAGTTATTGAGTCAGTAAAAAATAATTGTTTCAGAAAATTTGGAAACAAAGGGAAAAAGTTTCACTTACAGTATCTTCACAAATGGTACAATAATTTTTTGTGATATCCAGCTTCAGGGTTTCTAATGTTCCATTATGCGAGCGTTTTGTATAATTACACAAGCATAAAAAAGGTAAAAGCTGCATTTTTTTCTGCAATTAAATCTATGTTAATATAATAACCACTATGAGTAGCTTGAATAAATTTA
Source organism: Xiphophorus hellerii (assembly GCF_003331165.1). NCBI lineage: Eukaryota > Metazoa > Chordata > Actinopteri > Cyprinodontiformes > Poeciliidae > Xiphophorus > Xiphophorus hellerii. The sequence goes on from NC_045675.1 coordinate 22,155,301, forward strand.
ATGTATTCTATGATATTGGGGGGTTTTTTTTCCAACAAACAGAAAATTGAGAAAATAGCATATTTTTATGTTGCAACTATTTTGATTTTGCAACATATATTATAATATTTGGCTCAATTAATTTCATAAGACCAGAAGTGCAGATCATCATTGGATGTTTAGATCATTTTGAAGGTTTTCTGGCTCCGTCATCCTGGTAGGAATCCCCAAAGGGAGACCAAGATCAGGCTGGAGGACCTCATATGTTCCTTCTGGCCTGGTTACATTATGGTATCTTCTTGTATGACCAGGAAACTGTCGCCAAGGAGAGGGATGTCTGGGTTTTCCCATGGACCTCCTAATCTTTTAATCACTATAAAGATTGTAAGCACTAGCTGAGATACTGAAATGTTTTAATTTCCTACCTACATAATAATCAGAAAAACAAATAATTTTCACTCAAATATAAGGTTGTTTGGTGAAGCGCATAATATTGGAAAAAAATTAAGGCTGTCATCTCAAAGAGTTGACAAGCTTTCCTGAGAAGCAAATAGTCTTGAGCTGAAGAAAAGGCCTTATCCGTTTAACTTTATTGTTAAGGTGTGTCAGCTAGAATCCCTGGAGAATCCTAAGAGTTTTAAGAAGTCAGCAAAAGTTTTGCACTCCACAAAACAGAAATACACTAACTTCTAATATACAGTTTCAATGAGAGCATAGGTCTTTAAAGTGAGATAAAGCAGGAGGCTAAAGTTAAAGCAATGTTAAAAATCTAAAACAAAAGAAGAAATATTTCCACAGGATATGTAACAAATGTTGAAATGAAAAGTTCTTTAGAAAAATACCTTCTGCATAGGAAGCATGCCTCATTATTTGTAGTTCATGGCAGTGTGAGGCAGAAACGGCTTCCAAGGTTTTGTTTTTTGGTATGATGTAAGTAAGAAACAAGAGTGTTTACCTTTGTGGAAGCTAAACTAAAAATAAATGACTGTGGAGCCTTAAACATGAAGGTCAGTTATAATACAGTATCAAAAACCAATTTCCACATTTTTGTCAGATCCATTTATCAAATCCATTTTATACAATTACATTGTGTGGCCTTGCTGAACCTATAAGTTAAAGCTGTGGCCTCTTTTCATGAAAAGGGACAGAGAACTGAAGATGCTGAGGTAACGCATAAAAGAGTCAGACAAGTGCCAGAATTATGAAATTAACTTTAGGTTGGTCTGCTCTACCAGAGAGATCCAGATGGGAAAATATATCCTCCTGCCTCCCCTTGCAGGCTACACACACTGCACTGAGGAAATGCTTGGGAGCTGTTTGCATCATTGCCAAGAAAGTGACACTGATCAGCATCCAAAAACTGTGGCAGACAAAAAGGTTTTACTTCCAAATCAATCCAGCAACTCAGGACTTTAATGGCGCTATTAGAAGGTGAGAGGTTGATGCCGTTTCTAGCCAAGCCAGATTTATGATCTAGTCCATACTTTTGTCATTAGGCTTGAGTCTGACAGTCTGATCAGTGGTCCCTTCATCAAACACCAGAGCTTACCAGCCACATTTCTCCTGACAGTCACTTTTACTGAAACTACTGCAACATAAAAAAGAAGGAAGACATTTAGAAATATCTATCCACTAAACTGAAAGACTCTAAACAAAGACTGGAAAGGCTTTAAAATAACTTAAAAAAAAACAATAACCTAACAGCATGTTGCTGTGTTATTGTGTTACTTGACACAATTACAGCTTGGTATTTTTATATGTTGATGTTACTGAAGAATATTGTTTGAGTTAAGCAGCATTCTCTGTACACATGGCTTCATATTAAGTAGAAATAGTTGAGCCCAGCATTATTCATGACAATTTCAGATTTAGATTTAAAGTAATCTTGTAATTTTACCAACATGTCTCTGCTGATAGGAAGTAATATTAATGTTTTGGATTTGCCCAGTCAGCGTGCCAACTTGTATCCGGCACAAAATCTGTGGAGAGACCCAAAGACTGAAGTGATGGCAAGCTCAGCCTCAAGGACTTGGAGCTCATCTCAAAAGATAAATTATTGAAAAGCCACTGGAAACAAGCAATAAGCCTGTCAGTAATGATAAGTGTTTATTTGCTGAAATGCCAATAAAGGCTCTTTGCCTTAATTATTGAAAATAGTGTAAAATACTTTTGACATTTTGTTATAATGTAAATGAAAACTAAGAAAGGTTGTATTTTATTATAAAGGATTTACATTTTGTAATCTCCCAGGTGTCTAAACTAATTTGGGCCTAAATGTTTCAGTTTGCCGAGACCACTCGAACAAGTTAGAAACACTTTGAAGGTTAACCTGCAAACTAAAAAACAACATTGTTGGAAACATTTCAGAAATTAGTGCAATTTCATTATGTTATCAGATTATGTAATCTGATCTTTTTAACACTGAATAGATTTTTAAACCGCTAAACTAAACTGTTAACTATTTAGTTTATCTAAATCATTGATGTGCAAACTCAGGATTGCCCAACTAAATATGTGAAAGTACTTTTACACAAGCAGCCAGCTCCTTTGAATGCTACTTCACTTTTGATTAAGGAAAATGAGACATTTTGTGTCAAAGAATAGAACCTTTTAATGCCTAATGTGCCGCATTAGAAAGCAGGCCCTTTTTTATAGCCGCTTTAACAAAGAGAGAGAAAAAACAGCTCATATACATTAAACTAAGATAAGTTTTTAAGTAATACAGTTCAACTATGCATGTCATAATTAAGACTATGATTCTTAATGTTAAAAGTTAATGTGAAATGCCAGAAAGGAAAGAGGAAAGAGCCTCGATTACAGCAAAAAGCATAGCGACCAACTCTCTCATTAACACAGTTCAGGTCCCTTATTCAAGTTTATTAAGATCTGTTGGAACTGAAAGACCATAAAGCAGTTCAGAGTTCCAATTTAAACATTTGAATAAATTTAAACAAAGTACTAAAATGTAAAGGCAAAATCTGAATTAAAGCACATTTTAAAATGTATAATTACAAAACAGGCAACATATACAGTGACTTAACTAAAGAGGGAACTTTAGTAACCATTATTAGACCTTAATATCTTATCTGTACCTCACAGGGTTGCTTGTCAGGGACACTCGCAATGAGTCTAGACAGGCAAAAAGACGTTCGTCCATCACCCCTGACTTCAGCTCACTGAGGAATTCCTGCGGAGATATCTGATGGCTTTTCTTCAGGCTACCCTGAAAAATTGAAGAAAAAGAAAAAGAAAATCCCTTATATGTCTACTCAAATTTAAAGTAAAATACAATAAAACCAATTATGACATTAAGTTAACATTAATTGGTCCTTGTATGGGTATGGCCAGCCAGTGGGCAGGCCTGGTGGGTAAGAATTTGGCACCACAGTTCAACCCATGATATTAGCGTGAGATCCTTTACCACCCATTGGCAACAGCAGTATGCACAAAACGTATGGCACACAGCAACAGACGGGGGAACACGAGGGGGACATATTCTACATATTTCTCATATCCTTTATCTCCTACACATTTTTTCAGCCATTACAACAGTTTGATTAGTTGTTAAAAAGCGGTAGTGTGTTTAAGCTTCTTTAAATGCACTATGAGTGTACCAACGTTCATGGTGTGCAGACCAGTCAGACCTAGCAACAGGTAAATATCTTTGCACAGTTTATTTCCAAACAAACCAAGAAAACTGAAGAATGCTGTTGGATGCAGATAATGTTAGCTAAATGATGACTGGTTAATCTGCCGATATTTCACATTAAGCTTTTTAGCAAGAATACTACTCTTGTACTATGTTCAGGGATAGGTAGGAACTAGCTACATTTACTCAGTAAAATTTTCTTGAATATTATTATTATGAACCATTGTTAATCTTGAATAAATTTCTGAGTACTCTATCCAATACAAGAAACTTCAACGAAGAAAGAACAAACATATTTTAATCAAAAATGTATGAGACACAGACACACAAAGCTTTGTTGTTCTAATGTTATTGTCTGTCCTCTCAGCATATTGTGCCATTTGGAGATGAATAATTTGCATGGTACCAAAACAGACCATGGCTGAAATATTCAGTAAAAAAAGAATGCAGCATTCTGTTTCTCTTGCACTTTTTCACACATCATTGTCTGATTTTGAATTTAAAGACGTAGAATTCAAAGATCGTAAATAGGAGTGCATTGATTGCAGTTTTCTTACCAATTGTCAATTACCATTCTTTAAAAAGCCTGACACGATTTTGATTTTAGCCAATGTTTTTTTTTTTTTCCTACTGAAATGTTACTAAATATAGCAAGAAAGTTGCTGAGTTGGCAACCGTGGAGTGACTATTGTTGACTGCAAACGTGCAGACATGACCTGGCGGGCCGATCTATCAGTCAAACCTCTCTTGTGAGAGAGCAGAAGACAGTGATTGATTTTACACTTTTATTGAGGTAGATAAGATCGGAGGATAAGATTGTCTCTAAAGCATAAATCGGTGCACCCATAACTGGAAATATTAGTTTCTTAGACATCTGCAACATTATGAGCTAATGCTTATCTTAATCTGAGAATAATTAGTCAAGATTTTCTGGTGGCTCATGGGGATGTACCAATTTATTGGTGCCAATTTTCTTAATTTACAGTTAACAATAGTCACCCCATTGTTGCCAATTCAGCAACTTTCTTGATATATTGAGCAATGTTTCAGACAAAAAAATTTTATAGGGCAAAATTGGAATTGGTAATCAGCGATGGGCCAGAAAACTGCAATTGGTGCACCCCTAAATGTTACTGTTTAGGTCATTAGCCTATTGTTTATTTTGTCTTGATAAACAATATGGTTATTCTTTCATTTGAAAGGTTACACAAAGTTTTGTTAATGTATTTTTACTAAATAAAAAGCCTGCTTACTGCCTCCCACTTCAATAAATAAATAAATAAATAAATAAGCCATAGAAACCCCCTAGATATATTACTCTAGAGCCAGATGTGGGTAAGGCATAATTCATTTGTCAACGTTGATCAAACAAGATTGGTGATAAAAGACATCATGTATGTAGAACTTCAGAAAGCTGCATTGGCTACCCTATTTATATGATTTTCAAACCTTTATTTAAATATTTATTTTTAAGTTTATATACAGGAATAGCAATAAAAGTGCTCAGTAAAGATATAAATGCCAATCCATTTATAATGATTTTGCAATCAGCAGAGAAAATAAAAGCTTAAACGTGACTTTGAGCAACAGACAGCACTTCTTATAGGTTATATGGTTCTGCATAAGCTTTCCCCCCTCTACAACAACCATAAATCATTCAAGTTTGACTTTTTTAAATGTCAAAATATGCTTTTGAAGAAAGCAAAAAGAAGTGACAAAGGAATCTATGTCAAGAAACAAAAGCTTGTTATAATTTTGAAATAAGAAAGCAACTTCAAAAGTTCTCAAAATATCATTCGGTTCACTTTAAAGGATATCTGCTTGGCATCACTTCACAGGGGCATCCTTTGACCTGACCTGCTGTGGGAGCATAGGGTAACTTCCACTGCAAATAATACATTTCTCAGTGTGTTTTGCCTGTGTGGAGAATGCTTGGGGCCCAGTTGATACAAAGAACAACACATCTACTTTAACCACCCAAACTAAACCCCAAGACAAAAGGTCTTTAGGTTTAACTTGTGGTCATAATGTGCACGCACACTTAACAGTCCATAAAAAAAGTACTTTAAAATGTAAATGTACATTTAGTTTTCATTAAAAATAAATAAATTTAAAAAAAACACACAAAGCAATGGACAATATATACCCAAAATTGTCTTAAAAACATAAGACTATTGAAGACCACGTTTTCATTCGCCTCAGGTAGAAATTCCACCAGGGCTAAGGTTTTAGTGAGTGCATCAGCAGTCTTTTGAGGCTCTTTTTTTAATTTACTTTTTAAAAAGAGCAAGCGGGAAGACTTGACAATTTCACATGTGTCACAATGTGTTTTTTTCCTCCACTGTAGACTATGAGCTTTCTTCATAATGCCCTTAAAATAACGTCATTATTATTCTGACATTGACCATAAAATAAGCCTTGTAGGATTTCATTTGAGGGTTTTTTTTTACATGCTGTTATCCTTGAGGTTTTTCTTACAAAAAAAATGTTTTATTTTGAGAGAAGCAGGCCTTGTCAGTAACTAGATTTTTCAGCTTTCTACACATAAAGATAAACATATTTTGAAGTTCATAAAATAAAACACCTGCCATAATTCCAAATAGGCCTGAAAAGAGAAGTGCACATAGTCTTTGCATAGTAAAAATTTTGCAACAGATTGTGTTGACCTACATTTGCAAGGTAGATGAAAAATATCTTTGACAGATATGCAAAAGTTTTAGTGGTAAGGCAATTTGCTAAATATTCATTTCCCTTTTTTTCCTCTTCGAACAGTGAAAATAAAATCTTTTAGGCAAGCATTTTTTGCGAAGTTGCATATGTCTTCCCTCTTGAATTGAAAGTTTGTTTACTTAAACAGAATAAAAATATTGACAAGTTTCATTTTTTGTGTTTATTTTCATGCCCTTAAATAAGGGCAAAAATTTTGCTGTACATGTTTTGTTACTTGCATCATATTAAATGGCAATACAGTATCCCTGAAATATTTTAGGAACAAGTACTTATTGCTGTACTTATTTGTGATCAGTATTGCAATAAGATCATGAAGATTAACCTTGAACCGGTTATTAAACTGCAACAAAAAAGAAAATCAGTGAAGCGAGATATTTTTTAATACGGTATAATCAAAATCTATGTTTGTCTTCATATTGGTTTGTTTTTAAAAAATTTGGGGGGGGGATTCTCAAAGGGTAAATGAGAATATACCTTACAATCTACACTAAATTATGCCAGTTGTGATGTTTTTACTGGGATAGAAAATAAGATTTATGCATTTCAAAGTAGCAATATTGCTACTTTGAAATGCATTTCTACCCTTTCCAAAAGATTTTTCTGTGCTTCAGGAAAATATTTCGTACTCCAGCTTTCACTTCCCTGAAGCACAACACAAAGCAAGGGTTGGTCTGATGGTCTCTAAATAAACACTCCATGAAGTTCAATCTACAGAGTAATTACTTTTTTGCATGAATCAGTAAAGTTATGAAAACTTGCGTGCATTTTTTTTCTCCATAAGAATTTGAAAATAAGAACAGCAAAATCTGACTTGAATTTCAAAGATCTCTGAGAGACAAAACTAAAGGGATCTCTGAAGATTCTTGGTGTTTCAAAGACAAAACTGAGTAAAACATAATTTCCTGCACAGCAAGGGCACTCCAGAAAAAAAAATCAAACTAGGGGTCGTTGAGAGATACACTGGTTAGTTCAAGTCAACTACTGCAATACACACAGTCCAAGGTCAACAATTATTTTGAGTAACAGCTCACATGGAAAGTGTTTCTCAAGAGGGCCATGTACCACATTCATACAACAGTGCCTTGTGAAAGGTTATTTGACTTTTTTCCTTTGTTGCCTTACAGGATGAAACTAAAACAAATGCATTTTAAGATTTCATATAAAAGCTAGAAAAAAATTGAATAAATTCACTGAATTCATGAAAAATAATCTAGAATTTGATTTATGTTCATAAGGTAGTCCTCTAAAATGGTAAAAAGATCTCATTGCATGTAAAAATGTTCACATTACTAATTAGCCAAACATTAAACCCGCCATATACTGTATATCGTTACTGGAGTCAGCATGCAGGCCATAATGCATTTGAATAAGTAGCATTGAAGATGAGGTGCACAATCATAAGATTAAAGATCATCAAAGCTATTACTTTGCACCCACATAATAGACTTTTCTGACCAGTAATCATCCTGTTCCAACAGATGTTAACTGCTAAAAAAAAAACTGCACCATACAGCCATCACCAATTTCTGATTTTCTTTGAAGTCTGACCAGATATTGCCAATTTTTTATCAACTTCAATGTATTTTTACCAAGAGATACAACAAAAAAAACACCCATCAGGTTCACTGATAGAGGTAGCAGTTTTAAATCCAAGTGAAAATGAATGAACTACAAGATTGTTCCTATTTAGGCATCAAAGAATATGTCCATAACAATTTTCATTAAACTCAAAGGGCATATCCCAGCAGTTGGACATTGGCAGTTTTGCTCCACTTGCTCAGTAGAAATTGTTTTTGGCAATTAACTGACAATTAATGTTCACAGACAAATAAAGGAAAATTGTCCATTTTTGATTTCTTTCTAATTGAATTGTATACCTCAAACATAAAAAAATGACATGACAAACTAGATGGAAAACATACATTTGGTAGTAAACTTGTAAGCCAAAAAACTCACCGCTTTTGAGGCTGCAAAAACATACTGGAGGACCATTTCTCGCTTTGTATTAAGGTCTTTTTCCCTCAAAGGAGTCTTTTTGTCCTCATTCAAGTTCATGTCCTCCTGAAAAAGAGTGAGAGATGTTTGTTCAAAGACAAATACAAACCGCCACAAACAAAATGACAATTTTGTTGTTAAAACCACATAAACCATAAGTTGTAACATGATATGAGGAGCTGTTTTTAACACAATAAACAGTTTGTCTATCAGTTGAAAAGAAGATATGGAGTTAGGCAAATAGAAATAGCAGCATCAAGTTTCCTTTGGGTTATATGCATGTAGTTTGTTTATAAATATATGATTTCTCTGTTCTGCCAGGGCACTTTTTGCTATGAATAAATACAGATGCTTTGTGATCTGAAGCAAGTTGGGACGATGTCAGCCAGTACAGGTGTTTGAATGGGTGCTTACCAGTTTGACTCTTAATGGCAGTGCTTGGTCCTAATTAGAGTAACTAACATGGTCTAAACAATCCTTCCTGCCAATTACTGATATTATTGAAAAAATTAATCATAAGCTCTAATTGGGTTTCACATCATTTTCCTGCTTCACCCAGCTTCTCTAATTGACAACGTCTTGACTAACCAAAAGAGACGATGTAGATTCTAAAGCTACTTTTAATCACACTTAATAGCATGTGCACTGTTTTGGTTCATTTATTGTCATATTTTGAAAAGTTATTGTAATGCAAGGTAGATATTTCACGATGACCTTTAACATACATTTTTACTAGAAAATATTTTCAAGATTGCACAATGCAAAGCATGTACATTCTGTGCACCGAAAGGAAAATGCCATCAGCTTTATTTCTTTTTTTATCCCTGTATCTCATTTACTCTTTTTTAATTAAGTTGCTTTTTTGAAGAGACTCAGCGGTGCAGATGCAACCCATTAAATCAGCAGTCATTGCACCAAAGTGGTATTTTTCAAAAAGAGCAAAAACAAAACAAAACAAAAAGAACACAGTGGACAGAGCTTGGCCTTTGATTCAAGCATTAACCAATTAAAACAATCAAAATGTTCAAATTTTTAATACACATACTGCACTTTGTTTTAGCGAGTGACTCAACTCGCTGTGATTGCATCTGAGTTAGCAGCGCTCACAGAATTAAAGGAAAAAACAATTGTACAGATATGTCAATGTGGCAGGACTAAAACCAAGCTAAGTTGTCTGTTTCCTTACAATATAAAGCACTACAGAGTTTTAAACCTTGTAGATGTTTAGTTTTTTTCTGAAAATGAAGATTTCACTACATCAACTTCGGATAGAGCAATCATTTAAAATATTTTTTTGATATTTTTATAACTTTGTAACTGGCTTTGCTTGAATGCTTTAAATTAAAAAAAGAGAATTAAGGCAAGTTAGCATAATGATAAGACATACCATCATCTTTTCAAACAAAGCCAAGATCTCTTTTTCCGAGGTGATCTTTGAAGAGAAATCCTCAAAATGATGGCGGGTTGATGCTGAAGCAGTGGACCAGTCATTGGAGTTATGTTTCGATAGCGTTAGGTGTGGACGCTCCTTTTTGCTGCCATGAATTCGAATACTTGCAAATCTGTCCAGCTGTGGAAAAGAAAGAGAAATAATTTCTTTTAGTAGAAGAATGTTTTGGATCCAGTTGGAATGCGCTTCAGCACACCTCAGTGTTCATGTGTGAAAAGAAATAATATATTAATGCAAGAGAAGGTAAACAAAACATGAGAGATTATAAACACACCTAAGAAATTCTTACATAGAGAAGACAAAATTTGAACAATAGGCAAACAGCACTAATTTGTGCATAAATTGTATGAAGACAAGCCGACTCTGCTTGACAAATACAGTGCAAAGCATTTTCTACTCCTTAATGAAAAGTTGACAAGGAAATTATTTGTTAGTGAGAAAAGCAGCTGTCTCCACCCAGATGTCAGTAAATCTAAACTATCACAATAAAAACTAAATTCCACTTCACATCAATGGATTAGTTAGTCTTAAAAAGGATTATGTTAAATTGTTCACAGTCTGACAATAGAACATGTACTAATTTCTCATATCTTACCACATCGTCTGTGAGGTTTCTAAAGGCCAAGTTCTATAATGGGGAGCAAAACAAAGAAAGAATTCAGGACATAAATCAACTTCATCCTCTGGAAGGCAAATATTCCTAACCATGTCCTTCTGTTTAGAAGGCTGCACTTCTAAACAGCAGGACACAATCGGACTCACAATAGCTCAAAAAAATGTTGCAATATCTCAAATTAGGGATAAGAATCTCTCTTCAGCTTGCGATTTTTATGCCACTTGGCAGCCTTTATCTGACATTTAATAAATAATAAAACCAGAGACTAATCCCATAATATGTGTTCACTCCATTTTGTACTGAGAATGAAAAAAAATCCTTGAAATGTGTTGTTATGTAAGCGACTGTGTGGCACAGAAGAGCGAAGCTGCGAGACAGATAAAGCAGATAAGACAAATTGACGACCAACTAGTTTGGTATTGCTAGTGGAAAATGATGAATGCTAATCCACACCTGGAGACAGACAAATAACAAATCTAAAACTTTTGAAAGTGAAGACTGAAAAGTTTGTTGTCACAAACAAACCGACTGTTGCAAGGTCTTAAGGAGTTTAATTCTGGCCTGAGCACTGAGAATATGGCAAATAAATCACATTAGGTGTTGTGGATACAAAATGAGTGAAAGATGGCAAAACTGTTAACTACCAGAGGTGCACCAAATTCAGCTTTCTGGCCGATTACAGATCTTAAAATTTATTTTATCTCACTATTTTGCCAATTTTACCTGTGAAGCACTTTGGTCACTTTATTGTGTGTAATAGTCCTCCACAAATAAAGATTGATTGAGCGGTTGATTAAAAAAGCCGGCCTGCTGATTCCAATTTTGGCCAACAAAGATTTTATTACTGACACAGTCAGGTATTATAATATAAGGTCACAATACACATTCAATATTTCAATCTTATTTTCTTAAAAAATATTGAACAATAAGCTTGATGGGCAGGTTTGTCAGTCAGCCCTCTCTCACAGTGAGATCAAAAGGGGACACAGCTTATTTTCAGACCTTTGCAGAGTTAAATAAGATCTGTAGATAATGTCAGTGGATAATATCTGTTTCACTCTTAAGAGAAATTCTTGATTATTTATAAAGTGCTTTATATGGAAATTGACACAGACATTCTTTTTTATGTGTTGCATTTTATGCTATTCTGAAGACATCGTGGGAAGCTGCATGTGCTCTGAAAAACTATTCTAATAAAATAACAAAAAATATAAAATATTTTCAGTGAAATGTATTCAAAATCATCTCTAAATATTTTTGTTAGGCTCAAGAATAAAATAGGAAAAGAGCATAAATATCCATATTTGGTCGCTAGTATATGCTTTTTGAGTACTGAAAGTGTTGTAAAGGAGTCTAAAATGATCTAGACTAAGTTAAAATTAATGCAGATTTGGTATAAAATCACTTATCCACTGATAAGGCTGAAACCTGCTCAAATTACTGTAGCATTTCTTCTTAACATCTGTCTAGCCATTTCATTTAGAAATTAAATGGCAAAATTACAAAAATCTTTTTTCTTTTTAAGTAAGTACATTTTTACCAGGTGGATAAATACCTTATGATATATAAATTACCGTTATCCTGTGATGACAACAAAATCAAATTATTGATGCTTGCAAACAGCAAATACTGGAAACATGAGTGGGATTTTTCTTTTTTCTGAAACACTGAACTATTTTTCCACCGACCTTGCCAAGAGGTCATCAATAAATGCTGTTTTTGCTTTAAAAAGTTATGATTGTGTAATAACTAAATGTAAGTGGCATTATTTAGTATTCATACATACATTTAATTTTTTTTGTCATATTGTCTGATCCAGAAACAAATTGACCAGTGAGGGGACTTTGATGAATTTCTAAATGTGTACGTTTTATTTATTTTTTTTAGCTTTTATCGTTAATACAATAAATTCCACAATATATTGCAATATAATACAAGGTACATGTCACTTATTCCAAATTCAAAGTTCACTTCAATATAACTTGTACTTTAATAAAAATGAGATACAATCTTTTCATATCCTACTGACTACATATCTAACAGTGTTCAATTTATTTTATTATGTATATTTATTGGAATATAAACTCTTGACCACAAAGTTCACCTTCTTGCTTTTTAGCAGCTTTAGTTGTTTTATTATAAGTTTTAACATGATTTGATACACAAAAATGGACCCTGAAAAGACTTTATCAAGCTTGTGTAATGTTTTATTTCTCGCTATTGCGATCCCTTTTCAACACTCCTGATTTAGGCCATTTCTATACATAAATGTCAGACAGTTTCTGTAAACTAAATAGAATAGAATAAAGCACTATCAAAAAACTTAATGAATCGCTTTCTTTCTACTGTATGTAATTATATTCAAGGTCAGTCTACCAACCTGACTTCGCAGCCCCTCTTACATCCCCAGGAAACCCCAATCACAGAGGGTCAGTACGTTTCCTTTAGCTGACTAGATGGGACTGGACTAGACTCTCTGAATTTGGCCATGACATTGACTTGCACTCACGCAGTCAAAACACTGGGGTCAAAAAGAAATTAACAAAATTTGTGTGATAAACAACTTTCCTGGCTACAAGGCCGTCACATGTGTGCAACAATAAACACCACCCCTACCCCCACCGCCTGCCAACAACTATGACGATTTGTCTAGACACTAACATCTCCCTAGTGAATGGAAGCAGACAGAGCCTTGATTGGTTTGTAGTAGCAGGAAACACATGGATTAGGGCTGGCTAAACCCCGGTGCTAATTTTAACTTTCGAGTCCTTACATGCAACAACAAAGTCAAAAAAACAGCCAAGGTCACATTTAAAATGGACAATTCAGGAAAATACAAAATTTTGCCATCTTAAATATGATAATTCACATGTGTGAGCCAGGAAAGGTCTATAAAAAGAAAATATTTCTTGCAGGTGTCTTCTTCCTGACCTGTTGTTTTGTGCATCTGGTTTTGTGTTCATTATTAAAACAATTTTTTTAATGTTAACTAAATAAAAAGACATTGAACTAAATTAAAAAAATATGTTCTTTACAAACATTTAAAACAAAGTCAAAACACACATAATAGATGCCATTAACACCCTTTGTTATTGTTTTTTGCTGGTGATTTAGTTTTTTCCTGTCACTAACAAAACAAGTCTGACGTTAGATTGAGAAATGATCTCAGTTTGTCTCAGTCTGACCCATATTTACTTTATTTCCCACAGAGCTAGAACAAATTGAACCCTTCTATTTATTCATTTTGTACTTACAAACTTTGGTTTGCGGTCTCCTTCATCAAACCCGGACGTGCTGTTGTGAGAACCTTTCTTCTTTTGATGCTTACTGTCTCGCCCTGTGGTGGACTCAAACCTTTGGCTGTGGCTTTCCATGTTAACTAAATTTCGTCTCCTTGAACTGGTTGGAGTACTGTAGGAAGTTACTGAATGTCTGTAACGTCAGGAATCACACAGGTGTTTCTAGCAAATTATGAGTTATTCAGCAAACGAGGCATATTTCTACCACTAAGTTAGTAAAACAGAGAACTCCAAAGGTTAACGTAGTTAGCACCAAGTTCCAGCTATCAGCCTAGCTAAGGAAAAAGTAGGCTACATCCATTATTTTACACTGGCTTAACTCAGTGCTAATCCAATTTAAGAACTGTCACGTAACGCTTAAGATTACAATACCAGGAAATAGTTGCAAAAAACACAACAGTGTGTTGCAGATCCTTTACATTTGCCCATTAATAAGAAAATACAGACTCATTACAAGCGAGGTTTGAGGCGCTTCCTGGAAAATATTACAGAGTAGCGGCTGATAGTTTTTGACAGACCCGCGCTGTAAAACGTCATTTCCGTATGTTCAACCTAACCAATAGAATACGAGATTTTGCATTTGCGGCTTCTGATTGGTGTAGCTGAAAACTTTTAAAGCTAAAAAATTAAATTTATTGGCCGCGGCGAACTGTCAATCTTTCTTTCGTAACTTTAGGGCAGTTACTCTGTCTCCCATAGGTGGCGCTTGGTTTAACCTTCTTTATGTTTTGCTTTATGTTGTGTTTTTAAGGCACCACATCTGTTTTCTCCTAATGGATTTGCTAGTTAAATTAAATAAGAATTTGTTTTCTAAAATAAGTTATATCATTCTTGGGTATGTTTTGATTGTTTCCAGTTTATTCATTAAAAAGGGACTACATATCTTTTTTCATGATGTTTTTTTTTTTAGATGTGAAAGCTCATTTTCATCTGTGTTCCTTTGCAGGTATAATAAATCAAATCAGTTTTTGTCATTCACTTTTATACTGATTAAAATGACAATTAAAAACAACAATGTGCAACAGATTATTGTGAACAATTGTTGGAAAGATAGATTATAGAAAACACGAGGGAAAAGTGCAAATAAATTAAATATATTAAATGGATAATCTCAACTGTACTATAGCACCTTCAGCAGCTTAAAGAAGAAAGCTGTGTAAGAGTTTTGAGGTTAGGCTTTTGATGTGGCAGAATCATTTGGTTCAAAAAGTTTATGGAAAAGCTGTGAGGAGACTTTGACAGTCTTCAGCGCCCTATCCATGCGACGACTCTGAAACAGATGCCGAAGGGTCGGGATATTGCAATGACATTCTCATCTCCCCTCACTAACCTCTGCAGTGTCCTTTTATTTAGTGTATTACATATGTTAAATTGTTACCAGTCTTTGTGGAATATAATCATTTGTTTTCCTTCCATAACACTCTCCTTTTCAGCCCATATTTTACATTGTGTTCTTATTTTATATTTTCATGCATATTTTTCCCAAGTTAAAACTAAAACCTTTAAACACAACAGCAATTTGTTGAAAGCCATAAAGGTATTTTAGGGAACAGGGACATCTTCTTGTTTAGTTTATCTACGGTGATTAATAATAATGAAAACATTAATTGAGAAAAACATGAAAAATAACTCCAAATCACAACATAAAATACAATAGCTTCAAACTGTGTGTTTATTTATGAAATTTGCTTTTGTATTTCAAATATAAGTCTTCAAAGTCCAGTAATGACTCTGAGTACTTATGCTTCCATTAGCTTTTTCATTCTGTAAAAAGGGAAAAGGTTCAAACAAAATTCTCACTCATGAATAAATGAAAGGTATTTGTCCAAGCATCAGCAAGATTTTCAGAAAATGAATTTAGCACATGAATTCTGAATACTAATGTCACCCCTTTGTACAAGGATCAGCTCTAAGTCTAACTCAAATGAATGAAACCTTCAGCCATGACATCAGATTTGAAGCTCCTTGGATTAAGCTTCTCAAAGCCTTGTTATCTTCAAAGATTTTAAATAACATGAAGGCCATCCAAAGGACTTCCAGCAATATGTTAACGCTCTTCGTCTGGGCAAACCTGAGCCTTTATTTTCTTTGACACTGATCGAGCCATTCTAATTGGTTGCCACAGGGTGATATACACAAACACTTTAAGAGTCAAAGAATTTGAATTTCAAAGTTTCTGGCATGGTAATAACATTGATTAAGGCTATTTGAGAAAATATTCCAAATAGATTTCAGATCCATCTTTTAATTTGCTTTTTCTATTTTTTATTTTTTTTTAATTAGGTGGGCTTTATTTTATTTTTTATTTTTTATATATTGTGGTCAACATGATATAAAAAATATTTTAAATAGTTTTACTATTTTCAAGAAACCAAAAAACAAACTACAACCCTCCCACCCCCCACAATGTACGACGCTTTGTCATAATGGAAAACATTTAAAAAGTCTCGAGTTGATATTGGAGAATGCTATGAAACAATGGTAAATACTGTTTGGTTTGTGTGAAATAGTAATTTTTCCTTGAGTTTTAAAAACAATCTTTCAAAATTAAGCATAAAGACTCTTACCTAAAAAAAGGAATGCTCGCCATAAGCTTTATTGTCATTGTGATCAAATGTTATCGCTGGGGGAATCAGAATGGAAAACAAGTTTCCGTTTAGTGTGCCTATACTGCCATCGTCTGTTTTTAGCTGTACATTACATAACCAGAGCATGATTTTTAGTTTTCGTTTGCAGCTGGATTAAACCATGACAGAAGATGGGCATACTCCATACTCTTATCACAGCTATAGAAAACTTTTAACATTTAATTTCTTTATGCAAAAATGTGGAATAATTTTAAAAATGTATGATTCCTGCTTGAAGGTGGTTATCTTCATTAATTTGAGCATGCATTCTGATTAATCATGTTTGTTAGTTTAATAGTGCCTTTTGAAAATATACAGCTTGATGCTTTGGATTAAGCATTTTCATTATGCCTGAATCAAAATCCTCTCTGATTCTGGATTGCAGGCAGTTTTTTCTTTTGAGGTTTTTGTTTCCAAAACAGAAGTACAGACATATCATATACATAAATTAGAAAAAAAAGCTTTCTTCAAAAGATGACATGATTCTAGTTGAACATTATAGTTAAAAATGTTAGACTACCTGAAGCAAAACATAACGGTCATTTATTCATGCCAAAGGGTGTTGATTTCATTTTGCCATTGGTGCACAAACGGGGTGAACTTTCAGAACTCTGAAATCCGGGGATCCAGTATTGTTTACCGATGCTTTTTGCAGATATTTCTATTCAGTAAATGTTTATATTTTCCTTCTTTCTTCTTTTCTTTGTTTATATTGAAGCATTAGTTTGATTTCTCCTTTACATATTTTGTGTGTCTTTGCTCTATTTTGCTGTGATTCTTAAGTCAGAGGCTGCCATTCTGATTTTTCAATTGAGAATATAAAAAATCAGATACATTTGTATAAACAACCAGATGTGTTTATATAACATTCATCTATTACAAATTAAATTTTTTGTCTTTAATACCTGACAGGTTTCAGTGAAAAAAGATACTAATACTCAATATTACTTATCTTACTCAAAGCAAGGCTTGCAATAATAATAATAAAAGTTACAATGACTTTAATAAAGCAAAATGTTTCTTTGAAAATATGAAATAGTTATGACTCCACAGCCATCCTAGGTTTAAACAGGTTTGCAAAAATAAACGTTTGATTGCAGATCATGGTAACAGGTTAAAAGAAAGGCCAGTTGTTATATTGGTTTTGTATAAATAGAAATAAAGAAGTATAAATATAAATAGAATAGAATAGAATAGAATAGAATAGAATAGAATAGAATAGAATAGAAATTAGAAATCACCTGGTAAAATTCAGGTCTACAAGCAGCAACGTGACAGCATGTATAAGTCGATATCAAGACTTCTAGATTTATACAAAGACATATAATAGAAAAACAGAAGTAAGAAGAACTGCACAGTTAGAGCAAAAATACCGCATAAGAAAACACTGTTATTAGAGCAAGTCAGTATGATTTCCAAAATAGTGGATGTTTTTGGGAATAAATTATTCTTTTTGATGCAACTCCATCAGTGTTCTTGTC
The DNA here is from genome assembly GCF_003331165.1 of Xiphophorus hellerii. NCBI lineage: Eukaryota > Metazoa > Chordata > Actinopteri > Cyprinodontiformes > Poeciliidae > Xiphophorus > Xiphophorus hellerii. The sequence goes on from NC_045675.1 coordinate 22,173,127, forward strand.
TCTTATTCATAATATCCATAAAAGAAGAACGTACTTATAAACAGTTCCGTTTGTAAAATGAAAAAAAGAAAAGAAAAAGCGAAATCTCTTTTGTGATCCTCTCGGCACTCCGTACTCGTACTACAACGCGACTCAGTCGGTGACGTATTCACGACTGGGTCATTTAGTGCTCACATTAACGAGCTTTGTTTGAAAGAAAATATTATGTAACACAGTACCAGATCATTGTTTGTTACTTGGTCACTCATTAAAGCTACTGTTGTCTTTATTAGACATCTGCAATTTGGACAAAAATGACCGATCTGACAGAATCTCTGGTCAAAGAAGGCTGGTAGGTAGCATGTTAGCTTATGTTGCTGCTAGCAGCAGTTATGCTGAGATGTCAGATAGGTTGCTGGATAAAATCAATAGTCTGCTGATTTCCTATAAGAGTGTTGTAAGAGTCCGACGGCAGCCAGACTTACACACACAAACCCGAGAATATGGTGCTCGGGAGGATAAAATTATACTTTCAATAACTTATTTTTTGTTGTCTGCTTCAGAATAGCAAAAGACGCTTCTGGTAGCTAGCGCATACTTAGCATTAAAGACAAACAGATGCTTCTTCTCGTCGTCAGTGAACAATATTGTTAATATGGTTATTGATATGAGAAGACAGACCTCTAAATGAGATTCTTGAACTACACTTAAATGTATAATATACAGCCATTAGCAGTGCTGTGTTTTGCACAGTCTGTAGAATCCACTCTGTACTGCAGTTCCATACAACACGCCATCAGACATAAGATGTCATTTTTACGTTTACTGGGTAATAAAGTGTGTCAGTAATCACATGCTTCTGTATATTTGAACTAGAGCACTTTTGAGGGAAAAATTTGGTCTTGAATAGATCACTACTCGCTTTAATCCCCTTAAATGTTAAGATTTGAAACATAATAAACAAAACAGATAGCCATCAACCCACATTTTAGTATTTTTAGTATGTTTTTCAGTCTTTTAGGTGGTGGTGGGAGGTGAGTTTCAGAAAAACAGCATTGTGTTGTTTATCTTGATTGTGTTTGATGCCATTTCTACAATTATTTAGCCATTGAACGATTGCAAAAATCAAAACGATATATAGCATGATTCATTTTTTGCTCCTTCCTTCATATTTTCCACATTCTTTCTCTGTGTTAAACACTTCACTCTATTTAAACAACAGCATTTAAGAAATCATCCATCGCGAGAGGTCAAAACAATGCTATTATTGCATTTCTGTCAGTACTTGTCTAGTACTGATCTAGTATCTGTTTGTTTCACGGGTTTATTTGCATTGCTCCATTCACTAATTTACTAAAGTTGAAGTGCATGAAGAAAGAAGACAAAGCATATTTAGTCCAGCAGTGCATGTTCACGTCCTACTCTCCAGGCTCTACGAAGAGAGTTTTTTTCTCTCTTATAAAATCTCTTTGAACATCATTTAAAATGGAATTGAACAGTTTATTTTTATTATCTAATTCTTATTGGGTTTGGTCTCAAATACAGTGGTTTAACTAAATGGTTTTTCCCAGTAGATGGACAGAAGATTTTTTTGGGGACTTATTATACTGATCTACCCTTAACAAATAAAATTATGTGATACAATTGTTTGTTGCTTGAACAATGCATCATCAGGGTTTTTTTTTTTTAAAAAGCTGGTAATTATTCTCTCAAACTGTTTTTATGTAACATTTGTAAGAGTAAAGCAATTTATACCTTTTGAAAAAGTTAACCTTTTTAAATGTTTACAAATCCATGTTTGTTCCTGACTGAACGCATAAAACCCTTTTCACCTTTGTCATCTTTTTTCTCCACAATGTGTATCAACCAGGTACCTCAGTGATGAAGGCATAGCGGAACTGAAAGGATCTGCAGAGAAAGTTACACCGAGTGACCTTATTCGCATTGCTCTTGATGTGAGTTTTAATTTTCTAAGTTTTAAATTAGCATTTTTGCAATCCGACAGCTCTATTTTTTAGTTCCCAGGGAAATTGCAGATATGATCTAATATTCAATTTTTTTTACTGCTTTGGGTACTAGAAGTCCTAAAGGTCTGACTTACATTTAGAAAAGTAATTTTTAAAAAAACAACAAAGCTGTTAGCACAATTTTAAATGGCATTTCAGTCCTTATGGCATATGACTACAATCTTAATGTCAATCTGGTACTTATTATTGGGGAAGAAAATTGCATTGGCTGTAGTTTCCCTGCATGTAGAGTAACACTTTCTCTTCACCTCATTTCTCTTTGATCAACTTCTCAGTTTTCTCCCTCTGTCAGTAAGTGGAAGTGAGATTAGCAATGTATCATTTTTTTAGGACATGTCAATGATTGTCTCATTTTCATGATGTGTGTAATTACAGTGATGCAGCCGGTATGATTTCTCATTTCGATGTGTATTTTCATAAAGCACATTGTATTCAGATGGCTCAATTACTTAAAAGACATTTGAATGTATTAGAACAATCATTAACATACTCAGACTGGGGAGCGTTCCCCTCTGTGTCTTCAGAAGGACAAAAAGGCAGTTCATCTTACCTGTAGTTTCAGATGAGCACAGAATGTTCGCCTCCACTGCGAAAGCTCTGACCTTTACGGTTCAGCCTGGAGTGCTGCCAAAAGATCTAAAGCAGCACTTGCACACATCGCCGCACAGCAGGTTCATCCAGCCTTTCTTACTTTAAGATAGAGATAGTAGACTCATAAAACATGTTAAAGTTCAAAGAAACTTAAAATAAATCTAATATTCTTAATATAAAAGAATAAGGTTATTGTTGGTTTTTAAATAAAAGTATGGTGGAGGAAAAAAAATTGGAGAATTAGAAAGGATCGTTTTTGAAGTAAAGCCCTTGGTTTTTATTTCTATATCGAGGGAATACTTTAAAATAGTCACAAAGCCAGTAAAAACCTGGGGTTTTATTTGCCGTATTGACACATTTATTGACCCCAGATATGAAAAGACAAAATGTATTTTGCACCAAATATAAGATGAAAGTATATTTGCTTCTCATTTAATTCATTGGAGATTTGTATTTAAATATAGACAAGCCTGATGAGAGATTTAGTGTGGTGTGATTGGTTAAATACTTGAAAATGTTATTAGTAATCTAATTGTCCTTCTCTAAACCATATTATTTGTTGCCACATTAATGCTTTTGTGTTCTGCTGTGCAACTCGGTGGATGAAATCAGTGTTCTGTTTATAGATGCTCATCAAAATGTGAATTGTAATATAATTTTTTAGCAGTATCTCATAATGTCATTTTCATTTCTTGTCATTTATGACTGCTGTGATATGTGTTGTTTCTTTCTAATGATGCAGTATGTCCTTTACAGAGTGATCTTAGGCCTATTGGGAAAAAGGTTCTTCCATCTGATATAAATAGTGGAAGAACTGAAAAGGTAAGCGGAATTCATGTCTACAAAGTGGCTTTAAAAAGGTTTTGTGACCTTATAAAACTCGTTTGTTTAAATTTTGTTTGTCACAAATACATTTTTCATGTTGTCAAACAAATGTTAGTATGGGGCAAATGAAACATGAGTATAAGCAAATTGTATTTTTAAATGATGAGTTCACTTATAATAACTGAACTTATAACTGAGTAACTTATAACTCATCAAAAAGCCTATTCTCACTCTATGTGAAAACTAACCATCCCCATTGTTCACCACAATTTTGTGGAAGGTTGAGTTCAGTTTCTCCACCACACCCAGGCCTGATTATTGTAAACCAATTAATCTTTATAATAGAACCTGCCTGACAAGGTTGGGTCAAAGACTTTTACAGACACATGTCCCAGCCTTATTAAAAGAAATTGAAGAACAAAGTAGAAACAAAGTCACTGCCATCTGTCTGTCTGTAAAGGACTACAGACATTATTCCTAATGTTTTGGGACTCTAGCGAAGGACAGTTTGTTTTTCATAATTGGAGAAAATGTGGAAATATTGTGAACCTTCTCAGGATTGGTCGATCTACCAAAGTTCTTCTAAGAGAACGTGAACAACTTGGAACATCTAAAGCAGTGTTGGGTCTTATTTGCCTAACTTATGGTCAGTGTTCGTGATATAACAAGAAAAAGTGTGAGCAAAAACACTTTTGACCAAAAACAAGACAAAGGTCCATTTCACATTTGCCATACTATATCTTAATATAACTTTAGGAAAAATGTTCTGTGAATTGAAGTAAAAAAAAGTTTTACTTTTTATACAAAACTACCACAGCATTTTGGGGAAAAAAAATGCATCACATAGAATTTCACACATGGGGGTGGTAGTGTGGTTTGGGGTTGCTTCAGGACAAGGATGACTTTCTGTAATTAATGGAGGTATAAGTTCTTCTCTGTACCAGAAAATCCTGAAGAAGAATGTCCGGCCTTCAGTTTGTGACCTTAAGCTCAGAGAACTCTTGGGTTATGCAGCAGAACAAATGATTCAGAGCACACCTGCAAGTACACCTCTAAATGGCTCAGCAAAATAAAATGAAGGTGTTGGTGTGTCCTAGTTAAAGGCCAGATGGAAATCTGATTGAGATGCTGTGGAATGACCATAAAAAGACCATGCTGGAGAAGCCTCCAGTACATCTGACCTTAAACAATTCTGGAAAAAAAGAGTGGGCTAGTATATTCCACGGAGACTGTGTAATGCTCATTGATGTTCATTGCACATTGATGGCAGTTTTTGTCAAGGATGGCTCAACCAATTTCTAGTTTTAGGGATAATTATTTAAATTATCCCTAGCTACTCAAAACATGCTAGTTTTGAGTAGCTATTTTTCCTGAAAATAATAAGAAAACAGATTTTTTTCCTGCTTACTGAGGTTATCTTTGTCTGAAATTAAAATTAATTTGATCTGAAGCATCCAAGTGTGACAAAAGTCATAAGCAGAAATATGTAAGGAAACAAATACTTTTTTATAACAATGTATGGATCCTCTTCAATGAAAAATTATGCAATATAACCAATTTTTGGGGTTTTAGAAGAAAATCAATGCTTTATTCTCATCCATAATGCAGTTCTCAGAACTTCCACTAGGTGGTGCTAACAGACTGGCAAATACAAATCCCTTTTTTTTCTTTTTGTTTTGCTTGTGATGCTGAATCTGAGTAACTGCAGAGAAAATGTTCCAGCTATTAAAACAAACATTCTTTTGTGTGCTTAGCTCCTCTTCTCTCCAAATACAAAATGCTGACTAAATCCAAATGTAAGCGGTGGAGCAGTTAGGGGAATAAACAAACCTGTGCTGTCATTAGCCTCTTAAACTGAAATATTTACCCATGTCATGCTTCAAAAAACGTAATTTATTCTCAGTGCATCTTGCACTGCAACTGCTGGAGCTTTTGCTTGCACCGCCTGCCCATTTTCCTCTCAATCTAATTTAGTTTGTCTTTTTGCAAATGGACAGTTGGAGGGTCCATGTGTCCTCCAGGTGCAGAAAGTGAGAAACATCTCGTCTCCCAAAGACCATGAAGAGTCCCAGGGAGCACCGAGAATGCTGCGTCTCCAAATGACAGATGGGCACACCACCTGTGTTGGACTGGAGTTTAAACATCTGTCCAAAATCAGGTAGGTTTTTTTTTCTTTTGTACAAAAGAGCAGATGCAGTTTAGTGTATTTGTTTGAAAAGTCTACATCTATTAATATTTCTGTAGGAAAAGTAACCATTGCCATATAAATTAGATTTAAGTGTGTTTATGTTTTATTTTTTATTTCTAAGGTTGTTTGATTTATAGCAACATGTGGGTCGATAGTTTGTATTTTTCTTTCGCAAGATAAAATGAGCTTGCGTCACAGAGTCTACATGAAAGCTGAAGTATCCTTGTGAATTCATGTGCACTTTCTCTTTTTCTCAATAAAACTAAATGATAAAATAACAATGAACTGTTAAAAAAAGATGAATTTGATTTCTTTTTGCAAAATTGATGTAGAAAGGTGCTCATTTAGCTACCTCCTCATATTCTTAGCTAATGTGTAAGGCCTCTCTGCACACACTCCTCTTTCACCCCCTTGTCAACACTTTCACCCCGCCGTGTGCCTGAATTTCTCCTTTATCTGCAATTTCCATGTGGCAGCAGTTGATTTAACAACTCGCAGCCTTAATTACATCTCCATCCAAGCAACGGTGGCCTTGGTGATTGCTGCCATGGTGACTAGCCAGTCTGTACAGGTGGAGTGGCCAGAATGTAGTCCGTGACTTCCTGATGGGAAGAGAGGAGAGAACAGAACAAATCCCCTCTTTATGAGCGCCACACACACACCCCCACACACGCGGGCATCCGACAGCAGCGCTTAATGTTTCTGATGAAAGTGTTCGCTTTAGTGTGAGGGAGGCCTTAAGTGGATGGAAAAGAAGGATGAGATGGATTACCGAGCTGTTCACTATGTAAGACAGTGATATAAAGGGAGCACAATTAAACAGTAAGAAGCAACTATTGAGGTTGAATAGTGTGTTTGTGATTGAATTAGGGATACGCTGCACCTCATTTCTACAATGCCGGTGTCATGAGAACACCATCTATCCCACAGGTCTGGAGTGAAATCCCTAATTGTTACTTTGGCTTCCAGGATCAGTAGCTGGAAATCCCTCCAAGTCCCTGTGCTTTCCTAATGAGAGAGGCAGAGGCCTTATCAGGCCTGATGAGATAGAGGCGCTTTTAATTTACCATGAGGATGGGTGAGCAGCTGGGATTATTAATAGTCTCTCTTAGCTTTGCCACCCATCTGCTGGCACTGCTCCATGTCATTTACAGAGTGATAAGGCAATAGGGTGTTAGAGCTGGTAGATACAGTTAAAATGTGCTAAACCCTTGAAATCTGAGCTGTGGGCGTAATAATTATTCATAGCTGTTTATTTTTATTTATTCATTTACTTTTATTCCAATTTTCTTGTCTTTTGTTTGTATGTCTTTCAGTTTGAATACACCTCCTGGGACCAAGGTGAAGCTTATCGGTTCAATCCAAGTTAAAAATGGTATTTTGCTGCTCGATGACTCAAACATCCACGTTCTTGGGGGAGAAGTGGATCATATGGTAGAGAAATGGGAGCTACAAAGGGTGAGGGTCAACCAAAACTCAGCTTTGTGTTTAAACAATAAAGCCATCATTATATTTTAAATTATTTTAACTGTGTAGTTGCTACCGTGTGTCTGTTCTGTCGATGTTTTTGGAGTTGTGCTTGTCTTTCGCATTTTGAGATGAGTTTGTTTTCTCCTTCAACCCGCAGAGTCTGGCCAAACACAGCAGGAGTAACATTGGAGCAGAAGGTGGACCTCCACCTTTCGTGCCATTTGGCCAGGTGAGGGACATTGCTAATGACAACACCGCATCTTTTTTTAATCATACCTTGAAAACTGGTTTTGCCCTGATATAAACAACAAAATTATTGAATCTGTTTGGAATAAATGTGCTTAAAAATTAAAAAGTCAGCGGAGACCCGTCCGCAAATTTAGTTTTCAGAGCAACCTTACTGCCAAAATTGATTGTGTGACTCCTAGTTGTTGACCTGCTGTCTGGAATCTGGATTCGGTTTTTGTCAGCCCCTTGACGTTACAGAAGCAGATAAATGCAGTTTTAAAATCAGCTTTTTGCCTGCCAAGAACCACTGCCAAGGTGAAGCCATATATTCATCTTAAAGCCTTGAGCAAAAAATATTCATGCCCTTTTATGTCTCGTCTAGACTAATGTATATTCTTTATCTTGGTCTAGGTTAATTCTCTCTGCATAGTTTTCACAGAGAAGCAGCATGTCTCTTAATGGGCACAAAAATACACAATCATAATCAACTCCAGACTTGTCATCTCCCCAATAGCCTCCTGTTTTGCTTTTAGACCGATTTGGACGTTTTATTAACTTTTTAAAGCTTTAAATGGGGTAAACCCATCATACCTAGCTGGACAAACTTCTTAACATTCACACACCTGTCAGAGCACTTTTATCAATCAACCAGTTTCTTTTGGGCGTCCCATGATCCAGAACAAAAAACAAAGACGTTTAGCCAAACATGTTCAAAAGCTCACCTTGTACTACAGCGTCTTATTATTCTTTCCTGTCTAGAACTTTATGTAGAGAACGAGCCCTGCATGAATTTTTGGTTTTATGCTCTTTTATTTTATTTGGTCAACATTTGCTGTTAATTTCTTAAGTGTTGTATGAAGAAGATGGACACTGGCAAACCCATGTCTTAACAAATCTGCAGTAAAGTTCTCTGATCTCTTGGAACAGTTGTGTCTTTTTAAATCTTTAAAGCCCCTCGCTGATTTTAAAGAAATCAGCTTTGGTATAGAAGTGTATATATAAAAGCTGTGGTCTTAGCTGCATCTCTAGCCTTGAATTGCTGCTGAAATTCATAGAAGCGCCACTTGAAATGTACAAAATGTTAAAATGCTTAAGTGGAATGATACTTTATTGAGGAACTATGCATTACAAGGGAAGATTAGGTTTTAATTTAAAACTTACACCTAACATTATTATTATTATTTAGAAATTAATACGATCTTTATTGGTACATCCTCACCAGCATAAGTATTGTGAATCTGATTGCTTGGATCTCATTTTGGAAGTAATAATGCATTAAATTAGATTTTTTTTTCCCCCGAGTAGTTTCCTTTTAAATTTTTTCATGTTGGCACTTGCATATGGAAACACATTTGCAATTTAAGTGTCTATTTCCTTCATCTATTTCGCTTTAAATGTGGATCATGTGTTTTTAACCTTCTTACAGAAGTGTGGAAGAAAGGATGACGTAGACAGCAGGGAACTAGATCAGAGGAAAACCCTGCAGACTCAAAATGTGATCAAAAGCACAGACGAGAACGACGAGTTCGAAAAGCAGCGGACGGCAGCTATAGCTGAAGTTTCGAAGACTAAAGAAGTGAGTAACCCCACCATAAATTTTGTATGTAACCAGTGTTACTCTGCATTCTAGTTATCTAAAACATAAAGTTGTAATTATGTTCTTGTTTGACTAATTAACACCTTTCCATTTGTCTTCCATTGTTAAACATAGGCTTTTTCTACTATTGTTTTTCACATGCTGGCAAATCACACCGTATCGCATATTGATTGCAATTTTAGCGCAAGCTATTAAATTGGGTCTACATTTAAAGTACATGGGACTTATTGACATTCAGGTTAACTTGAATTGTTCCTTCGACTCTTTGAATTAAAAGTCATAATTTCACCGTCAGTTACAAAGCTTTATGTTTTGATTGGTTTTCTGCGACTCCATTGTCCCTAATGTGTTTTTTTTTCTTCTTTTTTTCCTCTCCTCAGGGCCCTCGCACATTTGGTGGTGGAGGAAATGCGGGCAGTAATTTATCCAATGCAGCATCCTTCTCTCGAAGCAGAGACTCTCACCAGCAAAGGAGGCGAGAAGACAAGCCGGAAAGAACAGAAAGCAGACAAGATGGAAACTATAGAGAGCTGGTGGGAAGATAAATATAATTTGGACTTATGTAAAAATGGTCCTGAAAAACAACCCTATGTCTGTTAATGTGCATTGATTGTTTCAAATTGTTTTTTCTTTTTCCACTGGAACTTGGTTTGTGCTTCTTTTTTCACTCTTTGATTTTGACTGAGCTTCTATTTTATGGTCCAGAGGCTAGATAAGACATTGATTAGGATATTGAAAAAATGTAAATGAACTGAAGGTAAATGAACTCAAGTGGCGGTCAATTTATCTTGGTTTCTTTCTTGTTCTAGTGTTTTCTAGTTACACAGCTTTGGCTTCGACAGAAAGTAGAATTGAATAGGATGTGATTAAGCTGGGCTTCAAAGTATGTTAAAGATGGTTGGTTTGAAACTTAAATCCACAGCCATACAAAACCTGAACCATCTGTTTTTGTCCTTTTATTCTAGTATTTTAGCTTTATGCAAATGTAGGTTTGTACATTTGTGAGTTGTCCATGCAGTATATCCAGTTCATATGTATTCTTCCTCTCATTACGTATGGTGTCTAGGTGGATGAACGGGCTCTGAGAGACATCATGGAGATGGGCTTTAATAGGGAGGCTGCCCGACAAGCTCTGATGGATAACAATAACAACCTTGAAGTAGCACTAAACAGCCTACTGACCGGATCTTCCGGTGGCAGACCTGGCTCAGTGGTCCCTGAGCCTAACAAGCCACAACTTAGAGGTTCATAAACACACACACTCAAACACCCCCCCCCCCCCCCCCCCCCCCCCACACACACACCAAAACACAGATAACATTCCATGCCCTGCAGTGCTTCTTGGATCTACAAAGTTGGCAGAGGTTAGGAAAAGGTTGGGTAGCAACGTGGCGGTCCCTGAAATGCGCTGAAAATCACCAGAAGCCTAATTAACGGTCCACGATGGCTGTGCTGCAGGTTTTAGTTCATTTATCAAGAACTGCTGTAATGCTGACTTTTCCCCCCCCTAAGCACACGATAAGGTTTCAGTTGGATATTGTTTTACCTCGGTTATTTTATGTATGTTTCTCCGCGCTAAATATCGTCCTGCAGCAACGTGAAACTTGTTTAATCATCCTAAGCTTCTTATAAAAACTTTATTGTTGTTACTTCATACATAAATCATAATCAGTCCAGAGGGATTTTCTCTCTGATCAAAGCTATCATGCCTGGTCAGGATGGGCAAAGTCTTATAATGAACACAAACCATACATATTCACAGACCTGCATAAATATACACACCTGTGACCCTTTCCAAAACTCCTAGATAAATGAATGAACATTGTCTTAAACATTATGTGGGTAAAAACATGTTTCCCCAATTAAATTACACAGAATGATGTATTTTAGGCATTTATTTCAGTTAGCTTTGATAATTATGGCTTGGAGCTATTGAAAGGCAAAAATGTAGTTTCTCAAAAAATGTGAATATTACAGAGCACCAATGAAAACTGGATTTCAAATGCAGAGTTGTTGGCTTACTGAAAGGTAAGTACAGTAGATGCACTCAATACTTGGTTGGAGCTCCTTTTGCATGAATTACTGCATCTTTCCTGAGTGGCATGAAAGCGATCAATTTGTGGTTCTGCTAAAGTGTTGAAGGAAGCTCAGGTTGCTTCAGCTCTCCTGCCTTCTGGGTTCTTGTGTTCTTCATCTTCACCGTACTCCATAGATTTTCAGAGTTTTGTGTCTGTACAGTCTGCTAACTATTAAAGCACAGTTATAACACGGTCATTAATCCAGATATTAGTCAGTGGTATTCAGTGTGAGTAGGGCTGGAATGTATCATATCAGTCACGATAATAACGGTAAAAAAGTTAAAAATCAAAGCACTGACAGTCATTGCTGTCAGTGCAAGTCTGTGACAGATGAAAGAAATGAAAATGAAAAGCATTCCAGGTCATTAGGAAGTGTGCACAAGCTTTTACTGTAATGTGACATATATTTTTGTGTTGAGCATTTTCCTTCCACTCAATTTTGCACTAAGATAGTTGAATATGACGTGTTTAACCAGCTTCTTTAGCAATGATTTTTGTTTTTCACCCTCCTTGTTGACTTTGTCTGTGACTGTCAGGGCAGCAGTCTCCCCTATGATTGTGTAGGACCATAACATGTATTAAATCAAAAACATTGGTCTTTTGTTTTACTCCCATTTCCTTTTGTGGAAGATGTGGTTTATTTATCAAAGTTAACATATAAAATAGGGGTACACAGATTTATCAGCCAGGTGATTTATCGGCGCCAATTTCCTTAATTCTTGGAGACCCGTGATTGGCCGATACTTGCATGTGAAGCCGATCTTATCTCTCGAACTTATCTACCACAGCAAAGGTCTTAAAATCAACCACTGTCTTCCTTTGCTCTCTCATGAGAAAGGTTTGACGGATAGACTGGCCCACCAGGTCATGTCTGCACGTTGCAGTTAATAGTCATCCCACTGTTGCCAACTCAGCGACTTTCTTGCTATATTTAGCGACATTTCAGACAAAAAAAATGGTATTGGCCAAAATCGGAATCGACAGGTCAGACTTCTTAAAGATCAGGAATCGGCGATCAGTCAGAAAACTGCATTCAGTGCACCTGCCATATTAAAGTATAACAGATTCAAATTATATGATCAAACTAATTTTAACTTTTGCTGTATGATCTTGTTTGCAGCCAGAGGAAGGGGGAGAGGCAGGTCGAGAAATGAAGACGAGGAGGATGGAGCAGGGGGAAGACCTTCTGGACCAAGCACCCTATTTGACTTTCTAGAGTCCAAGATGGGAGCTTTCTCCATTGATGGTGGGTGACTGGTTTTCTCATTCAACACTAATCACAAGTTTAAAAAAATGCCCCCTCCTCACTAACAAGTTCACTCATGAATTTAAATGCCTAAAAATCTGGAGCAGAAGAGAATTGTGTCAGCATTCCTTGAGTTGTAAATATTTTTCTTCAATGATTATTTACTTGGTTTGTTTTCAGAGCCAAAGAATCAGATAACACAGCGGCAGTATGAGAACAAAACTAGTTTTTCCAACTCAAACTATCATGCCAAAGATGCATCCCAGACCAAGTTCTCACACAGTGACCACAGGCAACAGAGGAACGACAGGCCACCCCGCTTTCATAAGGACACAGATTTCCCCAAACCTGGGCAGGAGGCAGGCTCAAACTCGGGAACACCCCAAATGTCGGCTCCTGCCCAGCAGTGGAGGGGCCAGGAGAAATGGCCCCGGAGCACATCCGACCGAGCGCAGAACGACAGGAGAGAAATTAGAGACGAACAGAATGTTCCCGCCACCATTATGTCTCCTCTCACACATTTAAAAGAATTTCAGCAGCAGACTGAATTTAGCGGGGCTTACCACCAACGGTCTCGAAATGGGAACGGCAGTAGTATGTCTGGACCGCCTCACAGGCGAGGGGTAAAAGAAAATGTGCCCACCTCTAAACCCAATAATCCTGCAGGAGGGGAAGTAGATGGAAGAGGAAATTATAAACGCTCAGAAAGAAATGAGGAAGCCGGCAACAACAGGAGGAAGGGTAGAGCCGAGCGGCCAAACTCTGACCACTTTGACAGACAGAGGGACGGTGGGCCGTTGAACTTTAACCCAAGAGGAGGAAACTCAGGAACTTCACAGGAAGTGGGATTATCACAGGGCTCCCGAACTGTAACGGGGGATCCTTCGCACTTCCAAAATGGAGAGTTGGAACATAAAAGGACTGGGCCCATCAAGCCAATAAACTCACCCTGTCCTCAAAACAGAGAGCAGCAGCCCAAGAGGAACGCTCATAACAACCAGGGATCTAAAAGGAGGACAGGGCAAGGCCGAGGTCAGGGACCTAGAGGAACAGAAAAAGGTTACATCACTGAACATGCATGGAAACCTGGAGACGCATGCCTGGCTCTGTACTGGGAAGACAACAAGGTATGGCATGCTTTAACTGACCTAAAAGATGTTGAAGCTATCTTTCTTTTCTCTTTAGTTTGTTTGATACCAAAAATAATCTTTAGAATGCTTCATTGTTTTTTTTTTTAGTTTGATTGTCATTAAGTAAATGGTGCAAATGTTTTGCATATGGAAGTTGTTTTTTTTTTCTATTCAAATTTGGTTTCATTTGTTTTTCTTTCATTGTGCCTGCAAGTATTACCATGCCAGGATAGATGCTGTGCATCCTTCTGGCTTGACAGCGGTGGTCGTGTTTAGTGATTATGGAAACTGTGAAGAGGTTCTCCTGCATAACATCAGACCTGTTCCTGATGACATGATGGTAACCGGTATACTTTTATTATTAGTTTATCCTCAGTATAAGCGTCCGAGCTAGCACTGTTTTTAAAAACAGTAATCAAATCGTATTTCTGTGATGTGCAGAAAGCTGATGAAATATTTATGCAGTCTAGTCTGATTACAAGCAGTGACACATCACAATTATGTCAAATCTGCATCTTCAGGAGGAAGATGACGGTTACTATGACAGTTCACTGGAGTTTCGCCGTGGAGGTGATGGACAGCCGAGACGCTCGAGGCCCACGCAGCAGTACTACCAGCCGCCCCGGGCGCGTGATTGATGTTTCTGTGTTTACACTGGCAGGTAAATTAATAGTTTTTTTTTAAGACAATAATTACACACAAACGTTGTGATTTTTGACTGTTTCATTCAACTCTCCTTCTTTCTGCGTCAGAAAGTGTGCTGAAGTGGTTTTTCTGTTTTATTTCCCATTTTTCTTTCTTATTAAAGGATATATCTTCTTATTACCACTTTTACATTCTCCATTGATGTGATGCAATGTCTCACACTATTTCACAAGGTCAATGATGATTTCACAAGATGCCCAAAGAATGTTGAAGTGTTTTTTTTTATTTTTTTATTTAATTTAATAATAGATTTTCTTTTTGCTCTTCAGTGTGATCGTCCCCCATGCCTCAACTTTCTGCAAGAATCCAGAGTGCTTCCTGAAGTTTTTAAATGTCCACATCCCACGGACTAACAGAACTTTTCAAAGGGCTTGCACATAATGCAAAAATAATAATTAAAAAAACACATAAACTCCTGTTGTTTTTTTGGTCAAGGACATATCTACTGTATATGTTTTGAAGATTTGTTAAATGGATGCATCAAAAATAAACAACTAATTAATAGTAAATGCAGGTTGGTTATGTTTTGTCTATTTTATCCAACTACGCAACTTGGGTTAAGAATAAAATAATACAGGGCAGGAGAAGAAGAAATGCATCAAGGTATCATTATTGTTGCTTTGGCTTTTTTCTGAAAAGTTATCAAAAAAGGACCAAAGATTTTGTGCAAGAGCTTGTTCAAGGATTAGGATAATATGAACAGTTTTAATGTGGAATATGTATTTTTGTTTTTTACATAGATCATAGGGATGTCAAAACAGAAGAAGAGGAGAGATGTATTTTGATGGATTAGAGAAGCCTCACAAGGCAGTAAAAACAAATGCTCTCATAAATATAGCAAGTATATTTATTTTTACTTTATTTTTTAGTAAATTTGTGTTGTTTTCAGACCTCACGCAGGCTTCACAGCCTGTACTGCCTGCCTCTATCTTCTAGTTTAGCTGTTACAATTCTCATCTTGTAGATAATCATGAGCTCTACAAGTCCATAGCAAGCAGCCTGGGCTCATCTGTTGTGTTCTTTGAAGCAAATCCGGAGGGTAAGACAATCTCTTCCCCCACTGTAATAGAGACTGTTACACTGCAGAGATATCATTTTGCACATTACAAAAGGGACTTTACCAAGCTCTTCAGACTCTGTGCACACTCTGTTGGCTGTTTATAGGCGTGTGCTGTGCGAGAGATGCGGTTTTACACATGAAGGAAATGATCTCCACCTGGGCTCCAGTTTCTTTCTTACTAGCAGCAGGAGACGAACGAACAATGCAGCTGGGTTCAGCAGAGAGGTCACAGTGTTATTCTGTATCGGGAGTCCAAAAGGGTTTGCTTTATTTTCCGAGTGAGGCGCCAAGCGAGCGTGCATGAATAATTAACCGCGGGTAATATGGAAACCCATCCGCAAGGGAGGAATTGAAAGTGTTTGAGGGGACTAACCTCATGCTGGCTGGAAAATAATAAGGGATTGGTTTTCAATCAGATAAATGGTGATACTCTGGTAGAACAGCTAAGCCACCTTCACACTGGATTTAGTTCTAAACCCTATAGGTTGTGGAGTAATTTGGTGGATTCAATAAATGTTCAGCTTTCCTCTGAATACCACACACGTGGGGGCGTGTGTGTGTATATATATATATATATATATATATATATACACACAAACTGTATATACATATACAGTATATCCCAAATGATTTGTAGCCATAGTTACAGTAAGTAAGTTACTTCTTATTACAGTAGTTCTTGTACCTCTTAAAAACATAATTAAGGTTTTAATATACAAGTGAAATTTAATTTTTATGTTTTAAAATTTTAATTTATATTAATGAGGCTGCTGGTACTAGTTCATAGGTGAGTCAGTGTCATTATATGATTGTATGTGGGCATATTCATACACAATCACTCAATACACACATGGAAAAAATGTTTTTTCTCATGACTGATGTTACATGTTGTTTTGTTGTTTTAAAGTTTTCACTCAGGGTAGTGAAAGCTGACTGGATGTTTTTGTGTTTATGTAACAACATATTGAATGCTATGTAGCTGCTGTGATCAAAGTAAATCTACAGCTTAGAATACTGTTTATGTAGTTTTTTTTATATATATATATTTTGTGACAGATAGAGCCTTTAATAGTTGGATATGATCTCAAGTATACGACCCACAACAAAACAGCCTTAGATTATGATTGGATCTTACATGACTGGATTTACAGTCAAAATGAAACGTATTGGGGCAGCAAATTACTTTTTAATGTTGGGACTTGACAGGTTTTAGCACAGTCAGCCTAAGTTTGATTGCATTTCCATTTATATTGGATTACGAGATGGCAGCATGATTTCTTCATGGTTAGCACTGTCTCCTTGCAACATAAGATTTTTAGCGTGCTGGTTTGCAGAGCATGTTCCTCTAATGGTACAAACGATACTGGAATCAGTGAAATGGTCTTTCTATGCGAATTTATTTTGCTCCACCTGTATAAGGCATGTGATAAGCCTCACATAAATACTGACATAGATAAAAGGATAATTCTTCTGAAATGACTGTAATCTGTCCAGGTTTACCAGTCTGTACCATTTATCGTGATGTATAAGTCTTTCCATTTTTTGCTCTGGCTTTCTTTGGGCTTCTTTCACACTGCAACTTGATAACCTTCAGTAACAAGAGGAATGCTTTTCACTTGTTGAGAGGGAACAGCCTTCCTTCCCACATTAACATCCTCTGCTGTGGTGCTCCGTTTCCCACCTGCTTGCTTCTCCTCATCTTCCCCATTCCCAGCTGTTGGCCATTGTCTTTCTGCCTACCTGACCCCTCACCCTCCATTGCTCCACTGCGGTACCTTTGTAATGATGACATCTGAACCCTGTGATCCCGCTAAATGCATTTTTTTTTCTTACATAATTTCTGCATCGGCTCAAACAAACAAATCCATTCTGTGCTTTATAGATGGGGAGAAACAAAGGTGGCCATTTGAAAAGGACTTCTCTGGGAGCAAATTTCTTTGCAAAGTTCTTGGTGAAATAGGAGATTTGGTGCAACATAAATAATCCTTAATGGGCCTCTTTAATACTAATCAAATTTGTAACACATCTGAAAATCATTTTTCAGACACTTAACTGTATACAATATGCAAGGATCAAACAAAACATCAGAATATTTTATCAAATCAGATTTGAACCCTAAACCTGACAGACATTACACATTTAACTTAGATTAACATACATCTGAGAGATTAAAAACACCATGTTTGACACTTTATACACTGGAAATATTTATTAATTTTTCTGTACCCTGATGATGTTTTCTCCACATGTTTAGTGTTGTTTGCATTTGCACCAATGAATATCAGGAATTTAACAATCACCGGCCTGGTGAATGGCTGCACTAATAATATGCAAAGCAATGGGTTTCATGCCTTGTTTGAATCTCTAAGCAAATAAAAATTTGCCTTGCAAAGCCCAGGTCTAACTTTCAGATTTGAAAATATGACAGCCAGAGTGTTGGGGAATGCCACCTCCTTTACATAAAATCAAGGACATGGTTCCTGAATACATGGCATTTTGAATGTGGGTTGCACATAAAGAAGGGTGAAAATGTTTTAGTCTGGAGCATAAATATGTATGGCATCCATATATGTGACATACAGTTGAGGGAAAAAAGTATTAGCAATCATGAAAATGTAATTGTTTAAAAAGTTTTTTCCTAGGGCCATAACTTGCAGCAAATCATTTTGAACAAGACTTTCTCTAATTTACCAGATTTATTTTTTAAGCTTACATTATCTTACTTTGTGCTCCAAAATAATAAAGTACTGCAAAAAACAAAACTCCAGGTTGGAGTTATTGTCCCTCTGAACAGACAGACCTTTTTTTTGAGCAGCAGCTCAAACCATCATTGTGCAATCGTAAGCTTAAACTTTGTGATGCTTTTAGCAACCCCTGGAAGATTTTGATAAAAAAAACTACTTTCAACTAAGAAACATGTTCTAGATAGGCGATATTTAATGTATTTCTCAAAAGATAATAATGTAATAAAATGATGGAGTTTGGAGAAAAAAGAGGAAGCCAGATTAAGTCAGATTGAAGTATGATAAGAACAGTCTGATAGTAGATTATGCTTACTGGAAGGATATGTGAAGATTTTAAAAGATAACCAAAAGTAGTCAGGAGCAAAGCTGGGCCTGGGTTGTTGACTTGTCTTCCAGCATGAGACTGAACCAAAGTTTGTGTCACTACTGGTAAAAAAAAAACTACCCACTGAAGACCAAAGTTAACATTATTGACTGACCTGCACAAAGCCCTGACTTGAATCTGATTGAAAATGTGTGGGGCGAACCAAAAACTTGAGAGGTTCACACAGGAAAGCTATCAAATCTTAAAAAAAAAAAAGAAGAGATTTTTCAAAAAACAATAGAGTGGGATTCTGCTGGAGATATGTCAGAGACCTGTTGAAAACTATAACGAAGAACTGTAGGCTATTATCCAGCAAATATGATACACGAATGACTAACACCATCTGGGGTGGCTGTAATTATTTTGACCCAGGTGGCTCTTAGAAAGGCTGAGTTTAACACTCTTTGCTTTGTTTAACGACAGATGGACAGACAGATAGATATTCACACAACTACTATACACTTATTAAAAATAAAAAGCTGGCAGGGTTTAGACTGTACTTCGGAGATTCAACCTTTAATGAGGAAGATAGGTGCTACTTGTCAGTGGTAATGACTGTTTTCAGTGTGCAGCAGACCATGCACTGTACGTGTCATTCTTCAAACATCCTGCCAAACATTTGTTGCCAGGCACCCTTGTGCTACTCATAACACATGACAATTTAATGGTCAAAATGGGGCCAGTTAGCTTAACCAGAGACAGCGTGGACTAGGGATGAATGATGAGTCAGCAGTCAGTTATTGATCTTTGCCATTACCACGTATAGATCTAAGCAGGAAGGTAACCCTTGGGTAAAGGAGCCTTTTGTCACTTTTATGAACTCATCCATAAAATGATGATGAGTTAGCATCTAATGGTTACATGGCATATAAAAAGAAGGACAAGAACTAAGTTTAGATAATGTGTGAACTTTAGTCTGACTGGCTGAATTTTTAGCAAATAAATTATTTTTTCAGTTCGGAAACCCCACAATGTCTTTGTTTATTTGAAATGCACATGGTAGATTAAATAAATACCACTATATACATTATGGTTTATTATTACAAGGCAGCATTCTGCTGGTACATGTTGGATGCTAAGTGGATGCTACATAAACTGTCTCAATTAGCCCTTAGACCTTTTCATATTTTCTCACAACTACTGAAACTGTCCAAAATTGTCTTGGGATGTTGAAATACTGTATTAAGAGTTTCTTTCATAGGAATTACAATGTTGAGCCAAATTCCCTAGAAACAGCCCCACACCATCACCCCTTCTGTAACAAACTTCTCACACTTGACAGTGCAGTCAGGCAAGTACCCCTCTCCTCGAAACTGACCCATTTACTGAATTGCCAGATCGAAAGGCACGATTCATGATTTCAGAGATGTTTCCATTGTCCTGTAAGTTGCCTACCACTTCTTGGCTGAGTTACTGCCATTCCTAACTGCTTCCATTTTGTTGTAATAGCTGTATCACTTGACTGTAGAATACTTAGTAGCAAAGATATTTTATGAAAGGACTCGATGCATATTGGCATTGGATTACAATAATATGCTAGAATTCACTGATCTCCTGAGAGTGAGCCATTCTTTCACAAATATTTCCAGAAGCAGTCTGAAAGGTCAGGTGCTGGATTTTATTACACCTGTGGCCATGGAAGTTATTGGAACACCTGAAATCAATGAGCTGGATGGGCTAGTGAATACTTTTGGCAACATAGCATGTGTAAATGGCATGTGAAACTGATGTAAATTGACAACTGCTGGCATTCACAAAATAACTTGCTGTGCAGGTTTTGTGTTATAATGGCTGATACTTCACATTGCATACCATACAGGTTGCTGCTCACATACCTGTGTCTCCAAAATAAGAGTTGGACTGGAAAGCTGAGCATCCGGTTGTTTCTGGTAGACAAAGTTCCAAGAACACACGAGGCATGACTTTCTGATCAATGACTGACAGCTATGATCAAAGCCGTCTGACAGTGTGGAGCAGCACTGTTTGTATAGTTTTTCCGGCCGCTGTCAGACTGTGGGAGAAATATATTTTCTTCTTTATCGTCATGGGGCTGCACAGCAGTATGTTGACAGCTTGGAACTTGTTAGCAGCCATTGTTACAACAAAGCCGTATGGTACTTCTGCAGGAAAGTAAATGTGATGTGGGTAATTAAAAAAAACAACATTTGTATTATATTGTTTGCTATCCTTTTATCACAGTGCTAAGATGCAAATGAAAACTTTTTCAAAACTGATTCAGGTTGCATACACATAATTAACTTATTGTTATGTAAAATAATGCAGCTATACTTATTCACCTTCATATTCAGACAAAACTAGTATTTATTATTACAAAATGAAAACAATTAAACAGATACACAAATACTGTATCTAAATCAAATTTTAAATAGTTTTTTTTTTTGGAAGGCAAAAGTACATTTTTGTTTGGTTTTACAGGGATTTGTCTTTAGATTTTCATTGTTTCAGTATTTAATGTCCTCAATAAATAAAGCATTTATCTCTAAAATAGGTAGTGTAATAAATAGATGCATAGCTTTAAAGCAAAAAGCACATTGCTGTGAAAAGAACTTATGCACTTCAAATTTATATATATATATATATATACAGTATATATCAATAAAAATATTCATGATGTTATTTAAAGTATTTTTAAGATTATAATATTTCTACCTCAAATAAGACATGTCGGGTAGTTTGTTTCAAATGTAACAAAGAAATCAGATCCATCAGAATTATTTTGTCTTCAAATTTGATTTTCAGATATATCCCTCCAAACTAGCTGATTGTTGTATGCTTTTGAGCTGGTAAATAGTGAAACACAGATCTCTCTTTGACCTAGAAATTTCTGCCCACAGAAAAATGCTGGGAACAGCTCCTCTGGTAACTATCAGTTTCTGTAATTTGCAATAAGACATTGTCAGCACACTGAAAACAGAGGTCGGGACCGTGCCGGAAAAGAGATAGCAAGTTGTGGGTATGATATCGATACAGTAAATTTGCCCAAGTAGAACACATTGAGGCAGCTTGGGAGCATCAGTTCAGTAAAACTGATGCAGCTAAATGATGCAGTTGAAGAAATGGAGCATCTAGTGTGATTATATCCTAATCACACTTATGCCTTCATAGACTTGTGAGTACATGAATCGGGAAAGGAAAACCAAATGGCAAAATTGAACCAGTCACATATAGGTCCACATAAACCAATTTCAAGTTTTACAAAATCCCTCTATAGAGTCTACATGTAGATCTGTTACACAGTCATCAAATTAGTATCCAATGTGTCATCGCTCATCACAGCTAAATCTGACCTATAAAGTATGCAAAATCCCCTTAAAACCCAGGATTAACCTGCAAGCAAACAAGATTTACATTTTGGCCACAAATCATGATCCAGACAGAAGATGAGTGCCATAAGGCCTCCTTTCCACTAAGTGGCTTATTAGTCACAGTAATTTATTAATGCCCACCTGTTTCTGCTTACAATCATTTCACAGTTCAGTTAGCAAGTATGACAAAGGCCAAAGGTTTGCCTGCAAGGGAAACTAACATCCTCATTATTTCTGAGTGAAAAAAAAAAATCCCCATTTAAAATAAAAGTTGAAATGGCAGGACTAATGACAAATAATAATGAATGTGAACAAGAGCAACCAGTGTGCACTATTTTATTTTTCTTTTGCTTTTTGTTGCTCCAAATCAAGAGTGGGTGGCTTTTCTTTTCTCTCATAGACTGTCATTTCGGCATAACACTACATTTGGAAATGTAAGTGGCATTGGTAGACATTTTGCACTTTTTTCATTCATATTCACCCAAAAGTAACTTGGCTCAGTAAATGGCTGATTTGTGAAAAATTGTCAACAATGATGATACAAGCTGAATTAGGTAGTTTGACTGATCTGTCACAGGAACAGAGAGGATTCTGGGGGATGTCTGTAAGACAGTGTGTAGCCCAGAACCTGTTGGTTCTCAACACTCAACATATCATCTCACTGTTGCCCTGTCTCCTTTACCTCCATACACCCACACAATAAGTAACTTTCCAGATATCATTGCAGTTCCCATTTACCAATCATCATTCCATCCGGATTTAGTTTTCCTTCTCAGAGTTGCTGAAATAAAAAGCTGAAGTCAGTAGCTTTCACACCAGTTCGGAAATGTAATTTCCCTGGTGAGGCAGCATTGGTGAGTTCCCACCCAGCTGGTTGTGGTCAGAAAAAGTAATTGAGGGAAGCACACATTTTCATATTATTTAATTTCAGCTGGTTGTATTTCTACAGTTTTTTTGTAAGTCGCTTCGGTGCGTTTCTCTCTTCACTATTAACATTTTCAGAGCGAGTGCATTTTTCAAAAACTATTAGCACAAACTTCAAAAGCATGCCACTTGTTCAAACTGGATTCCTCAAAATCAAGGAGTCATGTCAGCAAATGGCTTTGTTATGCTTTCACTACGACAGTTCACTCTGTGTTTTCAATGCAAAAAATTCAGATTGTGGTGACACTACCTGAAAATGCTAATTATGCAATACACTCTTTGACCAGCCATTAGAAAGCCACATTTAATTAAAAAACAATCTGTATTTTGTGAGGGAAATGACTACAGGACGTGTGTGCTTCACATTTTTCCTGCACATGCTATTTGCAGGCCTAATGTACTCACAGAATTGTGTGAAAGCGAAGGACGATCTTGTTTACAACAACCATAAGAAGCAACCACTGGGTAAAACTTTTCTGTCATCAGTAAAGCCTGATGTTTGCCAGACAAAAATTCTTCAAATTCAGAAACATTTTCGGGAAAGAATAAGAAAAAAAAAAAAACACATCAAATTGACACACTTTAAAAACTACTTCAACATTTTTGCTTGAAATGACTTCAAAAATGAAATGACTATTAGCTTTGTAGCTAACAGTATATTCATAAGTATCATAGTTCATTTTGACTGATGTGACATAAATAAATGATAATGTATTAAAAGAGCAGAGAATTGTGTTGGTGTAAATGATGCATGTCAAAAGCACTCTCAATTTGTTGGAAGGAATGAGAAACTGCTACTATGACTTCACAACTTCTTGTTGTGAAGGTTGAACTAACAGTTGTGAACATTTTAATTCTGATGCACTAAAGCATTTGAGAAAAACTGCCAATATCTTAGTTTTTTGGTTCAATAATTTAACAGTTTCATTGTGTCTAGAGACAAAGTTCTTCAAGCACAACATTGATGCCAAATCCAACCAGTAATGAGCAGAAATTAATACATCATAAAGATGAAAGAACCAGGCACAAGTTAGTTTTGTTCTATGTAGTTTAGAGAAACAGGGAAGGCACAGATGAATATACAGGTCAGAAATGCAGAGTTCATCACATCCAGCTCTAGTTTTCATGCAGGGTGCAAGTTCTGAAAAGTGTTAACCTTTCATGGGATTTAATTGCTCCACAGGGGACATCCAGATTTGAACTGGAGGACCTCTTGATCTGCTGTCAAGTGCTCTACCACTGAGCTATGCCCCCTACATCAAGGCGTACCATTGGCATAAAGTTAATGATCAACCACAACATTTGCATTTTTTGTGGTTTGCTGCTTACAAACAACATAATCTCACTAATCAACCCTACTTTCCAAACTGTCTTCAGTAGATTCAGTTTTGGCTTCTTTCTTAGAATTCCTGAAAATGTTCAACAAGATTGAGGAAGAAAACTGATGTGTAAAGGGTGCTCACATTCAACCGAGTAACAACATAAAGAAGGAGGAGATGCCTGAACAGCAAATATGTAGCAACACAAAAAATAGACAAAAATGAAGTAAAAGTCAAGCCTGTATTGAGCATTTTCTTCCCATCAGTACACTTTTTATTTGTGTTTCTTCAAGTGATTTAACTACAATTGCCGGAAACCAAAACCAGAAGGACCAAAACTTCACAAACTTTAATTTCAAGAGTTTTCATGAGTTTGACACATTTGCTCCTGTTTTATGACTGTTGTAAAACAGAAAGATAATCAAAATGAAAACAACCTGTTACTTGCAGCTAAACTGTTGTTTAGCTTGTAAAAAGCTTGTGATATGAATAAATATGAAGGAGAATTGCAGGTAGTGAGCATCTGAAACACAATATTTACCCAGACTCAGGTGTTCAGGTCTGAATTTGAGACCTCTCCATCTGCAGTCAAATGTGCCACCACTGAACTAGTCTAAAACTTTCTAGACAAACAGTCTTGATTTCACCTACTGCATTTTGTAGGTGCTGTTTCAGTCAGTCGTCCTCTGGGGATTAAGCTTTGTCTTCCTGCTGATGTATTTCATCAGTTTGGAGCCAGACAACTGTAATAAGACAGAACCTTGAATTTATCTGATGAAATACTCTAAAAAAGTGAATTACTGAAAGCACAGCATACTTTGTGCTTCTATGTTTTTTCCAGCTTTTTCTTCTTTTTTTCCCCACAATAATGTTGCAATGGTTCATGGACAAAACATAAAATTCTTGTAGACTAAAGAATGAACCAAGAAACTACTATAGAGAGCTACATCTTGAAGGTTGTGGACAGTCTACAGTTTGAGAGTTTTAAAAATTTACAAGTTAATATGTCCAACACATACACAAAATTGGTGATCCAACTTCTCTCAAGAGAGGTGAAACATGTTTTCAGTGGATTCAGAGAAGTTTTTAGTAGAACTGAATCAGAACGGGACAAATATAGCCCCTCATTCAAGTACAAGTTTGAAAAAAAGGTGAGATGATAAGAGAATGAGTACTAACAAACTGGCTACATGTCTTTTTGTTCACTTTCAACAGTCTATAAAGATGAATGTGTGTTGTTATTTCTATTGAAACAACCCATTTATGCCTCGGTAAAGTTCAAAAGCAAGTGTAGTGTCATTCATGCACAGCATCTGAGCAGGAGGTACTGAGATTTGAACAAGACCTCTTTATCTGCAGTCAAATGCTCTACCACTGAGCAATGTCCCTTCAAAGAAGAGACAAGACAGAAAACATTTTACACGAAACAAGACAATGTGACTCTTGCTACTTTTCCTATAAATCCTAACAATTTTCTGTGGCACTACTTAATTTTTCATGGCTACAACATGTAAATTGAAGTTTGAATATTTTATACACTTTGTTAATGCACCTATATATTATGCATATTGTGTATGACTTTATGAAATTAAAGTGACCTTCTGAGTGGTTTTCTACGTGTTCACTAAAAGTGAGGAAGGTGTAGGATGTCATAAAATTGTTTTCATTTAAGAAGTAAAGAACTGAACGACGACATTGGATCACACAATAGCATAGTTGATGGTGTCAAGGTTTGCTATACTCACGCTATATAAGCATGAGTATAGCAATGCAGTGATAAATGGTATAGGGGAAAAGTATTGTACACATGAAAAAAAACATGTATCAGTACCATAGTCAGCCGAGACACCAACTTAAATCTGATAGTATCTCAAAAGTATTCCAGGAGCTGTGGCCAAATCACTGGAGAAAGCAAATAGATCTTCATAAAAAAGTCTTACTTTTGCGAACATACTCTATAAATAGTAATGGTCACAGCTACATTTCTAAATGTCTGAATATCCCAATTAGCACCACTGGACCCAAAAATCCAGAAGCTGAATTAGCATAATTTTAGCATAAGCCAGAAACTGCCAGATGCCCCTCTCTTAAGATTTCTGACACATAAATCTTAAAAGTTCCTGGTAGCTCCATGGTTGATTGTTTTTTTTTTTTTTTTTTTTACATCCTTGGCATTTAATTTGTGCATTTTTTTCCTCAACACTTTTCTTGTGACTCTGTTGACTATTAACAAAACATTTGTTGATTCTGTGATCACACGCCAATATGTTTGCAGTTTCAAAAGTGCTGCATCCTTCTGAGAGACTTATAATTTTGACTGTACAGAGCCAGTTAAATCTCTTTTTGGGTCATTTTAACTAAAGAAAAGAAGCTGCCTATTAATTATGTACACCTTGATGTAGAGTATTGACCTTCTTATGCGATCCCCTCTCACAATACATAGATACATATCACCTGCTGTGCATATCTCTGTTAAGGACTCAGGTTTATCCAGCTTGTAGTTAGAAAATATGCCTACAATTAATGACATTGTCAAAATACATTGCTTGTCTAATAATTATGCACAAACTGTGGTGTGAAATTCATGTCAATGACTCCAGTAGAAAAAAAATTAACTGAGAAACTGTGGCATGTTTATTACTTATTTAATCTCTAGTATAAAACATGTTGAAAATAACTTTAAATTTTATTTTTACAGGCTTATTCAGTTATCAACATCCAAATACCCACAGGTTTTTATTTTTCTGTTCTTTCTCTGTTCTTATTCAACCTGCTCTGTGTGCCTGTCTGCATTTGTGTTTGTATTTTTGTTGTGATCCTTTGCCTGCGGCTGTAAGCTTAGAAACTACAAATAATCTCTGGGGTTAGGTGGGTTTTCTTTTCTCCCTTTCTTCCCCCATTGCCCTCTGATTGTCATGTAGACCAAAGCATAACTTTGTTCTCTTGTCTCAGGTGAAGTGTCTGTCTCACCATCATAAAATACAATACTGAAATATGGAAGGACAAATTAGTCCCTGAGGTTATAGCGTGCATGTTTATGTGATGAGCAAATGCTCTGACTGTCCTCAACCAGTGTGCAAACATGGCTGGAACTAAGTTATAATGTATCCAATCAGGAGGTAAATGAGAGGAATAAAAATATACACACAAATGAAAACACGCACACACACCCGCATACGCACTCACACATTTTATTCACCAAATTAAGCGAGGAGGCTTAGTTCCCCTTGACAGAAACAGAAACAACTTACTGTGATGCATGAGTGGCCAATATTAATAAGGAAAGCTCATCTGGCACTCCATTAACTTGGTATGTTGCCACAGCTCAGACGGCCAGCCAGACAGACTGACCCTAAAAGGCATCTATCTTTGAAGTCTGATATTTTTTTCAGATGGAAAAAAGGGCCACTTTTGTAGGGGGTGGGAGGGTAGTTCATTCAGCCTTCATTCCTTTTCTGCCTTTAAAACGAGAATCCATAATTTAGAGTTCTTATTTCTAGAGTTTTAAAGTGGGATTAATAGCTAACCTACCTGCAAGTGCACCAAAATCATTCACTTGAATTCATAGAAAGAGAGAGACAATTTCATTCTGGAGTAAGGCTAGTCATTCAAGATTTTTGATTTTTTTTTTTCTTTTACATAAAATAGATCAATCATCCAATCATGTGAGACAGTCATTCTGCTGGTGTTATTCTGAAACAGCTACAGATAGGATAGTAAGCAATTGCAGCAGCAAAGATGACTTTGCCTTTTCAGGGGAGACAGGAGCATATCTGTATGAGCCAGATAATACAGAGGAGGAACTGTTGGTAGGAGAAAGAGCAGAGAGAGAGAGAGAGATTGCGGTTGTTGAAACTCCAAAGAGAGCAGAAACTGGAGAGAACTATTTTGTTACCATCACATCCTGTGTGCTGATACTGGCATGTCTTCAGCTTGGCAAGGACTTGTCTATGTAACAGGGATGCCAGTGCTTCAGTCAGGCAGTATCACATAGGAATGGTTCCAAGCACTTAAGTTTAATTTTTTTCATTTAAAAAAGTAAATTGATAATAACACAAAAAACGCAAGAGACTAAATTCTAAGGTTTACTAACATATTGGCAGACTTATATATGCAAAATAACGTGTCTCAGCCAACAAGCAGCCCCAGGGCATGTTATTTAGCAGCAACAACCAACTAAAGAAATAAATGAGCATATGGGAGAAGGATCAGACAATATAATATTGTTGTGCATTGCAATGACATAATTTGCAGTATTATGCAGTATTTCTAAAATATGCATAAGTGACTCCACTCAAACCAATATTGCCTTTCTGCGGTATGAAGATGTCTTCTAATTCATTCCACTGACCTCTTCCTACTTTAAGACGATAACAACTCACAACTACTTCAAAGAACCCACTTCAACAGTCAACTTCTTTTGAACCAGTTGACCCTTGACATATAGACTACCCTATCAAATCTTGACCTACACAATACAATGGAGAATATGAGTAAGTCTTAATTTAATTTGATTTTATTACCACAGCCAGTTAATTAGAAACATACATGCTGCTGGGTTAAATTTAAGCAAACAATAGTTAAATTTAAAGCAAAGGCTTAATAGTCATTTCGCCCAACCAATAAAAGATGCAATATATTGGCCATAAATAAGCACTTGTTTGTAGTAAAGTGCTTGTCCTGTCACTCATTTCCTTTCACGCCAACATTTATGACTTGCCTCAGGGATCAGCAGAATAACCCTCTTCAATGGTTTAGTAATTAATTTTCCCATGTTTGCTCTCAAAATATTTGATTACTACAGAACTAATATGTGATACGAGTTAAAGTTTAGTGTTGATCATTAGTTAGATACAGGGGACAGAATTGGACAGCGGGAACAAATGTCAACACTGAAGTGGTTGACATGTACCTACAGGTCTGGAAACTAGATGTTACATAAAGCTGGTGTGTGTACAGAGTAAATTAAATATAAACACTATATTATAATTTATCAGTAGTCAAAGATGGTTTTTTCAATTCTTGAGGCAAAATTAATCAAGACACCAAGGCCTTGATTAACCTTACTCTTTTGATCAAGAGAGGAGACTTCCAATATCTCCGTACATGGGAATTACATCATATTCTATATACTGCTCATTTAAAGACTGGGTCAGCCATTATGTATTCAAAAGTTTAACAATTTTTCTAACGATTTGACATGTACATGTGAGAAGATGAACATTACTTATCCGAATGGAAAATGCCCGCCTAGGCTTTTCACAAAGAACACAAATAATATGGTTTATTTGGAAGATACTCACAGCACACAACATATGGTAGTATTTACAATGAGCTGAGGGTTGTATAGCCAAGGTGTATAAAGAGTATTATGCAGATTAAAGCAAAAACATTGAGTCAATGGCTGAGATAGTTGTGTCTCTGAATCCTAAGAAGGGCATAATATTGGTTATGCGATACATGTATTGATTTTTTTGGATCAATTGTACCTTTTAAGACTAACAACCTGTAGACAGATATTGAACAAATTTCTCAATAGGCCTACATTTCTGTATTTATTCGTCTTGAGCAAAATTCTAGATTAAATGTCATATTTTCAATAGCTATGGATGAAGAAATTATCAGAATTAACAGAAGTAAAGACTTTAATAGATCTGTCTGTGTATAATGTATCCATATTGTGTTTCACGTAGTAAACTGAGTTACTAAAATAAATTAACTGATAATATTAAATTGATAATATTTGCATTTGAATTAGCTGTACATACACTGTATAAAAACACTCTTTCCAAAATTATTTATATTTGCTCAAGGCCATGATAATGAAATATAGTTTAAAGTTATTACATTCAGTGCATATATCTGTTTACATACAATAAAACTTCTGTGTATATTATCGAATTTTGGAAAGCTCAAATAATGTTGTTAGCTTTGTTAGTTTCTGAGAGGTTGACATTATGTGAAAATATTGAAACATCTCAATGGCCTTCTTTTGCTAGGTAACCAGAATATTACATTTAATTTAAAATTAAGTTTTGCAGCTTTAATTAAGCACAAGCACCCACAGTCAAGCATAAAGTGTATCAACTACATAGAAACCCGCTTCAGTAGTTAGCAAAAATTGGCACTCAATTGCATTCACAGTGCAGTCAATCCTATTAGGGCTAGGAGCTTATTAACACTGAAATGCAATTGTAATTCAGAAAAACGACAGATTTGCTGTGGAAATGTAGTTATTTTTCAGAATAAACTTATGGAGTAAATTGTTAATGTTCTCTTCAAAAAAAAATAACATCAAAAGATGTTAATCAAGACTGCCAGCATGTCTTAAGGAAATAAATTAGTTGTGTTGTCATTTGCTTGCATCCCTTTACACAAAGAAGTAGAGATGATTTCAACAATTTTTAAGCCATATTTTTCATAAGCATACATATTGTTCAAAGTCGCTGGCAATCTTTGTTGTGGATTTGGTTTTGATGTTCTCTTATGTTCTTCTTGGTCTTCTCTGGGTGGCCCAGCTTTTTCAGGCAGTGAGAAACAAAACAAGCTATGTTGTTTGATAACTGAGATGCCTCTATGTGTGTAGGTGTGTGTGTAGGTGTTTGTTTTCCACATGGGGTAGTCTCTTGCTTGGGGTCTTGCTTTGCGCCTGTTAGCTGCTGGGATAGTCTCCACCCCTTAAATGTGATTGAAATCTAACATATATTTTATCTACAAATGTTATTGGAAAAAAAAAATTAATAATATCCAAAAGGTCTATTGTACTGGTTAGGAAAGGAAATAAATCCAGTGGCATGACATTATAATAAATCATCAGAGCGCAGTTGTGGGAAAAAATAAGTTGCTTAGAACCAAGTTGCCACAGTTAATTCCCTGAACTCCTGTTTGTGTTTTTGCTGGAATGAAACGGAGAGAGAAATGGGGACGGAGGAATAAAGGAAATTAGTAACGTAATCCACAGCAGGATCAGAAGAACGCGATTGGATTATATGTTGTTGCATCACAGCAAATGAAAGATGTTTGAGATCAAAGGCAGTGATTTTCACTGGGAGAATATGGAGATACATTATTGAAGATTAAACAAAGTGTGTGTCGGGGTGTGTGTGTTGGTGTTCTTGTGGTAGAGGGCCGTATTTGATGTCATAACTTGGGAAATGTAGCCTCCTCCATTCACTGGAGCTGTGTAACCTAACCTAGGCCTCTCATTGTGTCTTTATTTGTTTGATTTCAAGGCAGGGACCTACAATTAA